>NC_045721.1:20148586-21457961 GCF_009834535.1 Camelus ferus
AAAAGTACATACTTTAATTTAAAAAATACTTTATTGCTGAAAAATGCAAACTATCATCTAACAATGTAAGGTTGCCACCAACTTTCAATTTGCAAAAAAATGCAGTATATTTGAAGTACAATAAAATGAGGTATGCCTGTATAATGTTGTTATCGATTGTACTCCAACTTAAAAAAAAAAAAAACCTGGGTTTCTGGCTTCTCTTACATAAAACAGAAGTGACCACAGCGTTCCCATGCCCCCATGGCTGGGGGCTGAGCAGAGGCCCCCTTATATAGCAATGAAGTATCTGGACACTGGGTTTATCCCTGGTTCTACTCTCAGCTGTGTTCCTCACACAAGTTACTTCCCATTTCTCTGCCTCAGTTTTCTTGACCTTAAAATGGGGATAATAATTGAACCTCCTCATTCAGGCTGCTGTGGAGATTGAATAAATCTGTAAACTACACAGAAGGGTGCCTGGCCCACTGTAATCCGTATAAGTACTAACGACCACATTATGTGCTTTAGCCGGGACATCAGCTTTCTACTTTGCTCCCAAACCCAGCCACTCCATTTCATAGACTATTCTGCACCTTGCAGGTGTTGGAGTTTTTAACTCTCTGATCATCATCACTTCTTTCCTGGAATGAAGTGGTGCATGTAGATTAACAAGACTCTACAGACTACAATCAATGATTCAGAAGTTAAGAAAAAAGTTTTCTTAAGAGAAAGCCAACCTCCTACAAATTGTTCAAATATCTAAATTACCATTTGGGGAGCCAGACACAGATTTTATAATGAAGTTATCTGCCAAAGACAGCCAGATGAGAGGATCTGAGACTCACGTTTTCCCATCAGTAAGGACAGTTTAGGAGTGACAAGGCAAGCTTCTGTTTACCATTGTTCTATTTTTAGATTTAGTTGTGGAACTCGGGGAGCAGACTAGATGTTTGACTTTAAAAAAAAATGGATTTGATAGTAGTAATGTTTCATGTTAAAAGGGACATAAATTGATTTTCTGATAAGAGTTCAACTGCTCCAATTAAAAAACCATTAAAAGTGATTATGATAAGTAACCATAATACATTTTCCAACATTGTGGTTCCACAGGCTCTTTCCCACCCAAAGCAGTGGGTTAGCAAGAGCACTGGAGGAAGCATCAGAGCCCTGGGTTCGAGTCCTGGCACTGATGCTGCCCCTAGGTGTCTGAGCACCCCCTCAGCCTTCCCAGGAACCTGTGGCAGCTTCATCCATACAACAGAGAGCTTCCCTGTCACGGCACACAGGACGGGTGGGAGCATCTATTAGATGAATTAAGGGAAAACTTAATAACATTTAATAAACTGCATGAGGCTAGTAGTTGTTTTATCATTTTATAGACAAAATCCAATAAAATAATTGAATTAATCATCTAAGGAGTTTTCCATTTTTCAGTTTTTAACGATTCTCCAAATTTAATGATCTCCTCTTAAATACCCAGCACATTAGGTTAAGTATATTGCATCTTATAAGAAACAACGTGCTAAACAGGTAGAAAGCCTGTAAACCTCTTTCCAACAGCACCTACCTATACACGAAAGCTAATAGAAATTGATGCTGGACTTTACTGTGCTCCCCAAACCAGCACAAACCAGTATCTGTAAAAAGCTGTGATTGCTAGTGGTGAGAGGCTGAAAAAAAAAAACATCATCCCATTCATTATTCTGGAGAGATAAGAAGCCTCTCCTGGGAAGCATGTAAAAATCTACTGCAAAGAATAAAGCTGTAATATACTGTCAGCGACAATTTGCCATGGTGGGCGATGGGCAGTGTGATTTAATAGTGCCTTTTATGTCTAATTTCTATGATTCTGGTTTTTCAAGCCTTATATAGTTCTCTGAACCCAGTTCTGTTACATACTGAGCCAGCATCGCTCCATGTTTGAGCTGCTCTTCCAGGGTTACCAGGTATTTCTGGAAAACGCATTTAACAACTTTAGGACTTACATGTTCTGAACTGAATCTCTGTGTTTACATGCAAAATATGGTGATTCTTAATGAGTTGATACAGAGAGTTTTCTTCTGCAGGGTCAAAATCAGCAAAGGGGTGGAACTGTGGCTACATCAGTCTCCGTATTTTTAAGTCTTAGTGGTCACTGCATCCGAAATTACAGGCACCCTTTTGTCGGAACACTGCTACTGGCATGTTTCCCTACTACACAGATCTTGTTTAAATACTCTTAGGATCTCTTAATGTCTGCAGGATAAAGACTACATTCATCACAATTCCTACATGTTTTGGAAGAAATTTGCATCAGGCACTTGTTCTAGGGGCTGAGGATACAACAGTGAAATGCAACAGACTGATGTCCAGACCTCACATGGCTTACATCTTAACAAGAATTCAAACTGCAAACGCGGTCAATAGTAAAATATAGAAGATACAGGTAGTGATGAATGCTAAACAGGAAAACAAAGAAGGAAACAAGGATCCTTGACGTACTAAGGGGAAGAAAGTTCACTTTAGCTCAGGTGACCAAAGAAGGCTTCTTGCATTTACTGAACTTCTTGTATTGCATTATTTTAATTTTTCCTGTGTGTTCTCCACTCAGAGGAAGAGCCACTGTCTTATTCATCTTTGTATTCCAAATGCCAGGTGATGTTAATAAATATTGTTTAATCAAAGGGTAGACTATGATCTATGCACCTTCTGTTTTTAAGGCTTGTGCGAAGGCATCTGAATCTGCTTTCTAGGTTTAGGAAAGAAAAGAACTGGAGGCTCATTCTTGGGTGTTAGATTTTTAGGAAAACCACAAAATACAAGTTCTATGAAGGCAGGGGTTCTGCCTGTTCTGTTCACAACAGAATCCCAAGTGCATAGAACTAGGGTGCAGAAGGGGCTCAATGAACGAATGAAACAGGTGGACGGATGAAAATCCAGACGCACAGTCAACAGAAAAGGAGATTAAGCGTTCCCCCCGCGGCTATGTGCTATGCTGCCACTTCAGAGAATCTGAAAACCTGAAAGCCTGGGTGTTATTTTGTCCCTCTGCATCTGATAAAACAAGACATTCCTTTATTCCGAGAAGAGAATGGAACCAAAACTGCTCCTCCAAAAAGCCAGCATGCACGGAGTACATGTCTCATTACAGATGAGCTACAAAATGACTGACTTCTTGGCTTAAATTAAAAAACAAAAGCAAACAAAAAAACTCACAGGCTCTTGTTAACAATTAAAACAGCATTCTTCCACCTAATTACTTGGAACACAAAAATCCCAGTGGAAGGGCGAGGGGTCAGGACTTAATACTTTCAGTGGTCATTACTGCTCTTTAAAAAATTAATATCAATGAATTTCAGATGGTTTCCTCTGGAGGAAATTTTCCATGGGATGATAATAGGGGGCGATAAAGAGAGAGAAAGGAGACACAGTTCTTGCTGGGGGTGGGGGAGGAAAGGGGGACTTTCTTGTCTATTTTCCATTTCTACAGAGTTCAGATGCTATTAAGTCACCTACTGGCAAAACATTATTACAAAACAGAAACATCCACCAGTATCTCATGCAGAAGTTTCTGAATTGTACTTCTTCAAAACCAAAACAGCAAATGAAGTCTGGAAAAACAGTGGTTAATAAATCCTTTAGTAAGAAAGAAGAATTCCAAGTCAGAAGAACTGGGTTTAGGACTCCACTCCACCTTTACTAGCCATCCGCTCCTGGACCCAGACTCCTCTTTGAGAAGTAATTCTGTTACCTACTCACTGGAGATAATAATACAGTCATACCTCACAGGACTTTGTGAAAATCAAGTAAGAAAGTGAGAGGTTAATGAAAGAAAAGTAGGAAAATATTTATGCAAATATGAGGTATGGATCAAATAAAAAAAAAGACATCTGTCTTTCATGTGATGATTATGTAGGAGGTAAAAAGGAGGAACATAAATGATATGTATTTTTTCTGTCTATATGCAATTACCATTAGAATATGTGTTTCATAATAATTTAAAAATTATGCACACTACAGGCTATGTTGATTTTTCTCCCTTTAATAGTGTAGTCTTCCTGTTATTATGCAGGACTGGATTTTTTTTTTTCTTTAATGTGGTTTGAGATACTGGATATATTTTCAAAATTATTTTGATTTTACGGATGAGAAGTTTAAGAAGACTATACAATCAAATGCTTGGTAAAAATACTGAACTATTTATAGTTCTTTCAACTCAAATTTAAGATCATGGTTTTGCATGCAATAGCCTGCAATGAAAAGGAAAAATATGTATATATATAAAATATAATCATGGCTGTATTAGCTTGCTGGTGTGCTGGTCACTATTTTCAAATTTTAGCCAAACTACATGCACTTCCACAGCTTACCAGCTGAATTAACATACCTTTACTATTTTAGGAAACTCTTAACTCAGATGGGTAAAACTGCAAATAACTTTATTGTTTCTTTCCTTAAAGTACAGGACTGGTAACACTGGATAGTTCAATAGGCTTCATCAAATCTACAAGAATTTTGTCATGTCTACCAACCTTCAACCATTAGGTCAGGAACTTGCTCAATCTTAACAAAGCTTCTGCTCAAAAGTTTCCAAAATTGCATCAGTATTTTGCTTTTCCTTCCCCTCTCCAAGATTCTGTAAATGCAGCAATCACCTACTACAAAAAGCAATAACCTTGACTTTCCTCATCAATAGGTTATTCTGTGAGCTATATTCAGGGGATTAGAATCTGGAAAACTGCAAGAGATCTGAGAGGATTAGCAGCAGACTTTTTTTTTTTTTTTCCAGTTTGAGGAATTATTCTAACTAATTCAAACATCTTTCAAACTGAATTATGAGGACAAGAAATTAAATTATTATCTACATGAAGTGGGTCTTTCAATGCTTGACTTATACTTCTCAATACACTGACTCAACATTCATTTTCACATGAAAAAGAAATACTTGACAAACTAAAAGTTTGCACAGCAAAATTAGCTAATTACTTTTGCAAATCACACAACCTTTGGTGATAGTCATTGGACTGTGCTATGTTTGCAAAACCAATTGGTACGTTTCCTGAATTCTGCATTCATGACAATATGTGAGACTTTTTTTTTTCCCCTTGGTCAGAATTTAATCCCAAGAAGCTTGGACTAAAATGATAATGTTTTTCTGACTTTGTTGCACAAGTTTAACGCTTCTCACCTGAAATGGGTGTTACACATATAACAAACAGTGAACAGACTTTCATTATCTATCTATCAATCATTCACATTTATAAAGAATCCTTCATGTGTATATTTTAAAGTGATGTACTAAAAAATGGAAAATTATGCTTTCAGATAAAAGCAGTTCTAAAAATATATTCAATGTAGGTTTAAATTTAGATAATGTGGCAGTAAATTTCACTTAAAAGAGAGAGGATTTGAAAGTGAAGGACAGCAAAGGAGGCCTACAGTCATACCACATTTGGGTTTGACAAATCTTACTGAAAATGTGGACATAAAAACTATGGCTTCATGGCCATCTGATCCAGTCCCTGATGTCAGGCGTCTGGTACTGAGTATGGCTGGTGCCTAAAAAGTACGTGAGAAGCCATTTCTTTTAAGCTACTGTGAATTTTCTCTTGTTTCTGTAGCTTAGGGAGTGTTAGTAGAGAATCGGTTTCCCTCTACCCTCCAGCAGGTCTACAGGTAGTTTCTGTTCATTTAAACAAAAGAATCGAGAGATTTCCCATCTAGGGCATCCAGTTCTCAACCTATCTTGATTTGATGGATGGTCAGGTTAAGAGAACAAAGGGCTTAAAAGATGGAGAGATGCCTGGGAGCACAAGTAAGTATTTTAACAACAACCACTAAAATCCCTAAGTAGATATTGATGGAAATCATGTTTTCAAGTCAGAAAACACCTCACCACTGATTTTAAAACTAGTGGCAGGGTTTACTCCAAAAGCAGACCAATGGATTCCAGGAGGTGCTGATAAACATTTTCAACCACGTGCGGGGGAGGAGGGGGGGAGGAAGCTTTAGTTTCAAATAACTCCAAAAAGAGAGGGACCAAAAAAGTCATTTTAATTATCTAAATAGTATGTCAAGCGAAAATGTTTACCTAGACCCCAAATCACTAACTTCATTAGCTGCATGACAGAGGTCAAAAATAAAATCAAAACAATTACTGAAATAAAAGAACAACTAAACTTACTGTTCCCGTCTCTCCCCAGCGCCTTGAGTCATTATTCTAGTGCTAAGTGAGAAGCCCCGCCAAGCTTAACTATTTGGGGCCATTAAAATGCTATTAATTATACCACTGCAATCGCGTACTTTTTGAAATTCCCATTTGCTGCAGAACCATCACCGCCATCTAGGAGAACACATTCCCACTGAGCTCAGACCACCATGTTATCCGTGGAATCAAATTCCCAAATAATAGGACATTTTGAAATGCTTCAAGATTTAGAGATTGGTCGAAAGAGCAGACTGGAAGGCACCAGAAGAAGCAGACGCAGAGGCCAGTGCAGGTGAAACACCGTGCTGTAGTCTCTGCCCGGCGCCCCCGCGCTGCGCGCAGGTAGAACGGGGCGGGCTGACAAGGGGCTCCGCCTGTCGGTGAGGCCCTTGCAGACTGCCATCGCGCTCCGTGCAGACTGCCATCGCGCTGACAGCTCCTGACGTCCTCCTCCACCCGCTTCCAGGTCCCTTCTAACACTGGGGCCTGCGGAATGTTTAGGACAGTCGTCGCATGCCAGACTGAGACCATCTTGGGGAAACTGTTCTAAAACTGGAAGTGTTTGTGTTTACTTAATATTTAGAGAGGCTACCATGTTTTAAATTGTCTCTATTTCCATATGGTTTAATAGGTTCCCCTATTTTGAAAAACTCCTTTTAAATGTCAAACATCTCCCATGGAACTCCTATTTTTAGTAGTTCAACTTTTACTGCGTGTCGAGTGAAACAAAAATATTGACTAAATACACTATACCGCAGACACGTTTTAGGTGGATTTGCGTTTTATTTATCATAACACCTATATGCAAGACATGGTATGACATGGTGACAAACTGTTTATTTGGTTCCTAGAATATGCTTGTTGGGAGAGATCCATATGTGTACTAAATCTGATATTCCTCGAAATATCTACAACTCACACATTAGAAACAGGCATAAAGAACAGTGTTGAAAATCAGATACACCTGGCTTTCAAACCGCACTAGTGTGTTAGACAGACAGACGGATCCTGTAGATTCATGTACAAGTATGTATATCACCTTGAGCAAGGGACAACTTTTAATTTGGTCATTTCTAATAGTGTTTTGGGGAGAATTAAATAACATAACAGGCAAAACATATAGCACATTGCTTGGCACATTGTAGGTATTCATGATCTCTTAACTCCTTTCTCTCTTGCAAAATTTGAAATGTTTAGATTCTCAATGTATCTGTGAAAGTCTGTTTTGACTCAACATTAGAGAATACTCAGTCCACAGGAAGATTCGTAGTAGGATTACTTTGTACAACAAATGATGTATAAAGTACATATGCATTGTATATGTATATGTACATATACTATACATATGTACACCGTATATAGCGTGTTTGAAGATTGCAAAATTTGAAAATTCCTTACGTTTTACATCTGGATCAGAAACCTGTCTTTTGCACCGGGGTGAGTGCCTCTAGGCAGCCTAGATAACAGATGCTTTGCATCTGATACCATAACTCTAACTGAAAGTCTGATTTTACTAGGCTAGTGCTTATCAACGACCCAAAAAGGTAAACGGCTCTGTGACCATGGAGACAATTCTGCAATAATCTGCTGGGATTATGATAATAAGACTCTGTCACTGGTTTACAAGGGGAGCATATACTGAAAACACCCAATCATGCAGTTGCACAGAACTGCTCTGCTGGTCCTAACTGCTGCATCACCTCCCTGCTCTCCAGCACGTGGGAGAAGCCATGTTTCTCGTCGCAGTGTGTGGCTCAGCGGCGGACACCACAGGCAGTTTATGCTGGTGTTTTGGGGGCTCCCTGTACATTAGGATGCTGCCGAGGGGCTGGGTTGTCCAGGTATTTGTAAACGCCAAGATTTTACCTTCTATTCTTCCTAAACTAAATCTGACAGTCCTCAAAATATCTACAACTCACAGGTTGGAAACAACATCTAAAACTTGAAAAATGTCAAAATGTCCTGTTATTGGGGAATTTTATTGTATCTTGGTCCTGGTGTGCCCACTTTAAATGCTTTATCCTGTACAACAATGGAACACACCTCAGAAAATCATTTCTACAGCTATTTTATACTATACACCTGGTAGGATGATAAAATTCAACAAAGTTCTCACATGTTCACATAGGAAAGAAATCATTTCATTCCATGTTCATTTAATTCATTTTATCATTTTGGTTTTGACTATGCCCTCACTGCATAGCTTTGTATTTTTGCTCTACTGGTTCTTTGGCATCTAATTTAGTCTTTATATAGATTTGCTATCTATAATGCACCTACTCTGTAACAAGGACTGTTCCAAGCACTCTTTATGTATTAACATGTCACAGAAGTGTCTAGGATTAAGTACTATTTTTATTTCCATTTTACAGGTGAAGACATTAAAGCTTAGAGAATTTAAGTAATCTGCCTAAGGCCACTTAGTCAGTGGTACATCTGAATCTGAACCCAGAACTATGTATCTCAACTGTGTCTTCTTGACTTTAACTATGTTAGGTGTTTTCAGTAACACACACATAGCTTAAAAAATGTGTTGGGCTGGGATGACAAAGCTTACTTTCTATAGTATTTACTTGCCAGCAGTCGACAAGGAATTGAATCCAAAGTCAGGAAATAAAAAAACGTATAGCATAAATTGGTCAACGTATGTTCTCTTTATATGCTCAATTCAGTAATTATAGAATTTTGTTTCTTAAAGTAGAATGCTAAGATGTAGAAACTGGAAAGACCAAGATACTGTGCAACCGTACAGAGCAGCCCAGTTTCTAGAGGAAGTGTGGCAGGTTGTATTTGAGTAACGAGCATTTGAAATAAAGACTGTTTCAAGGTTTTCTTCAAAGTGGAAGGATACTGTTTTCCATCTGAATAAAAAAAATAGTAAGTTGATCAACTAACTAATTACTATAAAACTAAACCACCCACATCTTTGACCTCTTATGCTATTTTTTTATTCCAGAAGGTAATGGAAATGCCAACATCATCGTAACTATTGTGGCACCAACAGGGCTTCGTGAAGTACAAACACGCCTGCTTTCCACGTCTTTCCCCTCTTCTAAATTGAACCCAGGAGGGCAGAGGTGGGTCTCTGGTAAGATTGTTGGGAACCGCCGTTTGTAGAAAAATTAGGCGAGATTTTTAAATTGACAATTTTTAGACTGGCAATTTCATTCCAAGGTTCTTTCTGTGTTTCTGTGCTCCACTTTTAATTATCACTTCGAGTAAGTGTACTGGATATATACTTATCAACTCCTCATTTCCCCTGTGGACCACGCTGTGGGTTACAAAATACAATTTCCATTTTGTCTGCAGATGGCCTAAATAAGGTACACACAAAACAACAAGGATGGGCTTCTTAATTTAGCAGGATAAGATGCTCATATAACAGTGGCCCTGGGGTTTAGATTAGAGGAGAAAGAGAACTAGATTCTACCTCAGTGGAGTTGAATAATTTCTAAAAGATTTAGCACAAAAGATCTGGGCCATCCCACACTATGAACACTTAGAATAATCTAACAGTAACATATTAATTTTTTCACGTTCTTTAATACAGGGATCCATGGCATACGTGCAATTATACCTTATGATATTTTAAGCACAACTATCATAGAAAGAAAATCGTAAAAGAAATGTTGAGAATATGAATATCAAGGTTGTATTAAATATATATTAGACTGTAAAATACATGACTATATACCATGCATCATTTAATTCTTAACATTAGCCTCTTCAGTGTGTAAGTATAACACATACTAGGATTAAATATCTTAATTCAAAAATACATAAAAAGTAAAAAAGAATTGAACAATTCATACTTTTTAAAATGAATTTTCCCATCAGCAAGCTATATTACTTAGTTTCTTCACTGTATTTCCTCTGAATACATGACCCCTTTCTATTCCAAGTCAATACATATTCTAAGCCATAATTCTTATCATAATCATTACTGTCATTAGCCTCAGCAAAATTTAATGAGCACTCATTATCAGCAGAGTCTTAGGAATTCAGAAAGTTACACAATCGGGTCAGGAGTCGGCGAGTTAGCGGGACAGCCAATGTATATGAAAAAGATAATGAGTCATGCCAGACAATGGAAGAAACATGGTGGCTTGTGAATGTCATAAAAGGCTTCATGGAGGAAGCAGAACTTGAGATGGACCTTGAATGGTCAGGACTTATGTAAGAACTTAGGAATGAGGAAATACTTGCCTTCTGCAGCACAGCAGGAACAAAAGTATATTCCACTTAAGCCCCTTGACTCTAAGCAAATTTCACGCCATGGAAGATGAGAGTGGACGGATACAACTTTTTATGAAGGGTGGTGGCTCCTGCCCTACGTATGGCATTTGTACTCTGTGTTGAAGGCAGTGAGGCTCACTGAAGATTTGTGGGCAGAGGGAATGATAACGGCAAGTTTATATTTGGAGAATCAACTTATTCATGCCCTAACATCATAAAGGAAGCTACAGAGACTATCTAGAACAAAGAACGTGTCTTGAATGTAACCCTCTGCTTTCATACACTTGGCATTTTCTGGTTCCTACACTTGTGTTACACTTTTTGCTTCCACGCTTATGATCAAATCAAACTTATTTGCCTACACTTCTGGCGACTAAGATAAATGACAGTTTAATGGAGGAACACAGAGATGTCCCCAGCACACGATAGATTTCATTGCCCAAAGAGAAGTAGACCCTGGGTGACAAAACATTCTAGGTGACAGAAGAGCAGATCTGAGCATGTTGGGAGAGCATCAGGAGAGACAGGGTATAAGCTGGATCTGTACAGGCGTTTACATCCTGAGTTCTCTGTTATGCAGGCTAAAAGGAAGCAGAAGCAACTTAAGTGATTTAAATTTGACTTCAGGGCACTCATCTTTGTTGTTTATCTTCCCAACAGACACACACTGATGCCCTTCTAAAAGGGCTGCAGGGAGCCCCCTGGCCCCTTCCTCATGCGGGGACACAAGGAGAAGTCTGCAACCCCGAAGAGACACTTCCAGCCTCCAGAACCGTGAGAAATATGGTTCCAGGTGTTCAGAAGCTGCTCAATGGCTGGCATTTTGTTAGGGTGGCCCACACAGACTCACTTGGTGTTTACTGAGTAAAGTGCTTCTGATGTTCTTTGAGTCCTATCCATCTGCATCCGGCTTCTTCAAACAACTCTTAAGGCTATACTCTGTACCATTGTTACCCCTTATTCAGTTAGTATATCTCTTTATCTGCTAATCAGGCATTATTCACGGACATCTGGAAGAAGTGGAACGCCTCCTAAACAGTATGTTGATAATGATGCAGTGATGGCTTTCAAATAAAGCACTCTGGGATTGGGTATTAAAAATAAAGGAAGGAAAAAAGATTCTTAGCAGAAAAGTAAAAGTCTCAGTCAATATGCTAAGACGTTATATACGCATTCCCTTCGCCCCCACGTCTCGTTCTCTCTGTGGCAGAACGATCTCAGCACTCCACACTACCCTCTGATCACAGCGCGGCTGCAAGACCTCTGCCGTCTCTCCACCGCAGAGCTATTTCCAACACTGCACTGCTCCCAAAGCTCCAGCCGTCTCCTTAGGTACCTGCTGTAATGTCCAACCGTGCTCCCATCCCCCTTGAAAGACTAGAGCTAACCCAATAGTCAGGCTAAAAGTAAGAAACACAACAATTGAAGAAATGTGAAAATGTAGCTGGGAGCCTACGAAACGGCAGGCGCTGCTGAAACCGGTTACGCTTCGGCACTTGGGTTCAGGTCAATAAAATCACCAGGCGTATTTTTCACCAAGTGGCTGCATTAGCAAACTGGCCAGAGCACCTTCTCCGATTTCTCGGGCTTTTTTTTTTTTTTTTTTTTTTTCCCAGCTCCCGAAAATGTTATCCAGTTACATGCCATTATCTTTTACCTACCCACCCGTGGTTTACAGGTACACACAGACGTCAGGGAGGTGCCATCTTCCCCGGCCCACGCCTTCCCTCTGCACCAGGGCAGGCCTGCGAAGCAGCAGAGACACAGATCTGGGCCAGGCAGCGGGTTAGGGAGCTGAGCCCAAGCTGCGGAGCGGGTCCTCCAGGCCCAAGCACGTGAGCTCCCTCTGCTTCCGCGAGGAACCAGGAGCAGAGCGTCTGCGGGAACTCTCCTGCCCGCTGGGCGCTCGGCTACGAGTCCCAGAATATCAGACACAATTATATTCAAGTGTAAGTACAAAAAGTCATTTTGACTCGAATATCAATGATTCCAGCTGCCATGTTGTATTACCCACTCTCTGGCTCCTCTTTATTAGCAGTGATAATTGAGCAATGACTCCGTGTGCTTAAATCAGAGTGTGATTAATGGTGCATTTGCCTGTCTCGCTTGGAAGCACCTGCATACAGGGACTGCTTTCTCCAGGCCATTAGCATCATCACTTCCAAACAGAAGCCACTCAAGCCACTGTGTGTAAGGTCTGGACACTGGAACTATGACACAGTCTCGCTACTGGCCTATCACTTTATCACCGTTGTCCTGTGGGTACCTGGTCAGCCTTCGTGAGTAAGAACTAAGAATTAATGCCTCTGAGAGAGAAGAAATATAAATGATGCATTTTCCTTTCTCAAACTGCGCATCATTTATATTCCTCTCAATGATCTTAATGTTAGTCCATAGGCTTCTTTTATCTGGGTATGAGATTTATAGAGTTTGTGATTGTTTTCTCTATGAAGTTACTTTTCAAGGGCTACCATTAAAATGAGGAGCCAAAATAACCAGCCGGAGTTAGAGCTGAATTAGAGAAGAAAGGAGGTGATTTTTCTAAAGTAAAACAAAACAAAAAAACCCCATTCCTCTATATGACTAATGGTGCAATCCTACAAAGTACATTCCCAGTGTCTGGACTATTTTGCATTAACTTCGCCCAACAGTTAAAAAATGTATAATTAATGATAAGACCCTATGTGCGGTACACTGACACTTTAACTTAAATCGATAACTTACAGGCGAAAGTAAACAGAATTAAGTTATATGTATAATTATCATGTGAGACCAGTCAGAAGGAGAACACACAAGTGAAATGTCACATTTTCTTTTCTCTCATATTTTACATTTTGAGAATTTTAAAAAGCACTAACTGCAGTAACACTTGGAAAAAGTCATGCCTGATGGGACAGCTTTTTTTTTTTTTTAATGTTTATTAAAAGAAAGAGCCTTTGTTAACGTGCTTTCCTTATGGTTTTAATTTCATGTTGGCCGATCCCCGCTCTCAGACCCCTGTAGACTTCCTGGTGCTGGAAAAAAAGCTTTTTTCTTGGGTCCTCTGAGTAGGCTAGTGACAACAGAAAACACGCAGGTAAAACTAACACAGAAGAGGGGTTTCCACGCTAATTTTCCGCGGTGGCAGAGACACGCAGGCAAGTTTGGCCTCGTCACTGGTTCCAAGGATCCTTTTCTACAGATCCCCCACCCCGACTGTGTGAAACACTTAGAGATTATCAGAGAATCCTTTGGGAGCTAATTTCATTTTCATTTTTTCTCATTTGTCCTTAGTCTTCAGAAAGGAGCATTTACATTCTCTCTGCTCGAAATTTTAACAAGAAACGAAAACCTACATAATTCAGAGAGCAAGGACATTCTCATTTCTTTGGCAAAAGAAATCACCTGTTTCTTCAATTAAACTCAGACCAAAATTAAAAGCACTCAAACATCCAGGTAAACACCAGAGCAGGGGACATTTACAAAATCATGCAATGGAAAAGACAGAAACAATAGTGAAAAAAGTATGCTTCTCAACAAAACTGCCCTTAAATATATTAGTGGCACTGAAGATGTATTACACTGTTCAACGTTCACATAACATCACTGTGAGGTCAGGCATCTCCCCATTTTATACTTGAAGAAACCCAGGCTCAGAGATGGTGACTAATTTACCCATGCTACGTAGCTGGCAAGAGAAAGAGCCAGAACTCAAAGTCAGGTCTGAGTTCAGAGTCCATGTCCTTTTTATCATATCCAGAGCGCACAGGAAAACGACTAGCATGATGAACAGCGTTTCTACCTAGCAGTTAGTGTTTTTAGCTGCTAGAAAGTAGGAGAAAAGTCAAAACTGTATATTATAAAAATTCACAGTCATATCTGTAATTGAAAGAAAAATATCAACTTGTTAGGAGAAAATCTAATGTTTTCTCTTTACAGTAATTGAATTTTAACTGTTATCAGACATCACCCCTTGTGTAGTGTTAAGTAAACTAAGAAATCAGGAATTGCAAAGAGAACTTGAAGTTTAGGGAGAAGGCACAAACTCAAATGGTATCATTCATAAATTAAAAGCAATCACAAAAGAATGTGATGAAATTGTGACATTAAACAGTAGAAAGAGTTGCTCGATTATGCTTTTAGTAATACCTCGAATTATGCAATATAGATGATCCTAAACTCCAGCAGGGCCTTACAGAGTTCCAGGGAAAAGGCTGGTAACACTTGGTATCCTTGGACTGTCCTGGCGGACAGACATAAGGATGTTTACAAGTGCCTGTTACGCACCGAGGGATGTTACATCATTGCACACACATGCAGACGCAAAACGAAACGGTGAAGAAACCTCACTGCACGTGCCACTGATGCCTAAGCTTAGGAATTAGAAGATGGGGATTGTAAACTAAACCCTCATCCTTACTGACAATGCGACCTCCATCAAATCCATCTCCTCTGTAAGCCTCATCTGTGAACTGAGTACGTTATCACACCAACCTCACACACTTGGATAGTCATGAGGGGCTCAAAGAAGGTAAAACTCAGGGGAACACTCCACAGTTGTAAGTGCTATTCAAATACAATGACTATTATCGTCACGGCTGATGTGTCTTTCTGAAATTCCTGCTGATATTATTGCTAAAACAGCAGGCCACCAGGAGGACCAACTCCACCGCCTAAGCAACCCACCCAGAAGAGTCTTCCTCCAGACAGAGTGGGTCTCCATGATGAGATAACTTCCCTGCATGGCTGGCAACTTAACCTACTGCCGTATTTTGAGAAATCAGTCCTAAATAGGAGGTTTCTCATACGGAAAGCACATAATAAGATGAAGGCATAAACCACCAACTTGGTAGTGCACTAACACCCTACTAATAACATTTACAAAAAAGTCAGGTGGAGGGCGAGACAGTTAAGTAAAAAAAAAGTCAGGTGGAGGGCGAGACAGTTAAGTAAAAATATTTTAGGGTAAACAGATGGAAATATCTAAAATAGCACCATCTTAATAATTATATAAATATTCTCTCATTGGATTCTGGAATGAGCTGGCTTCCGTTAAAAACAAATAACCAACAACATCTCTGTCTGCTTCTATCCTTCTTTTCCTTTTCTGAAAAATAGCCTTTTTTGTTCCCTTTCTCTTAAGAGGTCAAAAATACTGAGTTCTCTTCACCAGAATCTTGGGTTTTAACTCCTTCTCATTGGCCTCCACTGACATAGTGTATTAAAGGGTTTGAAGCCAGGGACGTTTTTTGCATTGAGTCCACATAGTATCTGTGTTTTTGACCCATTTCCTACCCCCCAATGCCATTCAATAATGATTGCTTTTTAAGCTGCTTAAAAGAGATTTTTAACCTTTTTCTTCCCTCCTCTGAGCTGGCCAGGAGAGATGAGCAGTCAGCCTGAGCCCTGGCTCCACCTCCTGGAAGTGCACATTACTAGCAACAGCTGAAGACCCACACGTACCCAAGGCTTTTCCTCGCAGAAGCACTTCTGCGCGGCCTGTGTGCAAAAGACCTTTTATGTCTCACGCACTCAGTCAGAATGAGAGGACACATGTCTCAGGAAACCTTCAGTTCCCGGGGGAAATGACTAGGCTGGAGCACAAATAAAAGGAAGCCCAGGGCTGGCAAGAAACCCCTCTCATGCATGCAGGCTCCTTACTCTGAAGGGTGAGCCTCCAGCCAGAGGGAAAAAAGCCCTTCTTGCCACACTGAAATCACAGATGTTGTGATGAAATTCCCATGCTGGAAACATGTAAAACTTCGTTTCTTGCCACCTTCCATGTTAAATGTGAAATCACAGCGTGTGCCACGTACCTGGCTTCTGCTGACCGTTTTCCATACTGTATTTTGCTACTGAGCATCTGCTTTTCTATTTTCATGTGAGAAAAATAAGGTTTGGCTCTGCAAACGTGATTTCTAATTTTGCCTATTTATGTTTCTATATCAAGTTTAAGTGCATCTGCTGGCTCCCAGATTTTATTTTAAAACTTTGAAACCGTTACTGTCCATATTGTCCATTTGTACTTAAAAAGCAAGAAGATGGGTTTTTTTGCTTCCCACCACTGAGTCCGTGTTTCTCTCCCTTTGAGGTAACTTGAGGCCATATCAACTCTGAGGGTCTCAGATTATAAAAGTTCAAATATACAATAGAAACCCCTCATCTTCTTAGTTCTCTCTCTTACGTCATTAACACTTTCTTCAGCACACTGGAGCTTAGAAGCATGTAGGCCATGCTGTTCAACATGGATCACGTGTTTATGTACAGATCTGAGCAATCAAGGCCAGTGAGCGATCGAGAACCCTGGTTTTTACTCTCCTTGGCGTGTTTCTCTCTTTGTCCATACTGAGCTCTCTGTGGGAGACAGACACCCACTTTCGTCTATTCAGTACTCTTTAAAATTGCGCTGAACAGAGATGGAGATCAGTTTCCTACAGAAGTGACTTCTAATCTGGAACCAGAAAAACAATCTATGTAACTACTGAAGGAGAATGAACTGAAGCCAGCACTCTGATATGAATAAACACAATGCATAATAAAACACAAAGCCCAATTTTTTTAAACATGATTGGGAATATGGTCCTTTGGTAGGATGAATATTGTGAAAAAACTAAGAATCACTGTATTGAGGAGAATTGGAGGAAAGTAGTCAAAAGGTACAAACTTCCAGTCATAAGACACATAAACACTGACTTTCAGTAATATCCATGGTTAATATAATTAACACTGCTACATATTATACATGTATATATGTATATATATATATGTTGTTAAAAGAGTAATTCCCAAGAGTTCTCATCACAAGAAAAAAAATACACTTTTTTTTCTTTTATTTGATACCTACACAAGATGATGGATATTTAGTAAAAACTTGTGCTAATCGTTTCATGATGTCTGTAAATCAAATCATTATGCTGTCCACCCTAAAGTTACACAGAGCTGTATGTCAATTACATCAATAAAACTGGAAGAAAAAAAAACACCCAAACTTACCATGTCCTTTTCAATTTTCAAGGAATTAAATATATAGAGGCAATGCCACATTACAATTTGCTTGATCATGATACAGTCTCACTTGGATGCCTCACAAAGAATATTCAGGGCCTCAAGATGATGCCAAACACCAAGTATCACTGTCAAGTGCTCAGGAACTAGAAGGGAGAAGGGATTGCATCAACGTTGTCCTGGAATCAAGATCGATTCCTCTTACAACTATTTCTGGGCATCCATTTCTGTGGTTATTCTGTGTCTCTTTTTCATAAAAGTGAAATGTAGAAAATGTGTGGATAAATCTGACGATTTCACGGAGGCTACATGGATCTTGCGTAAAAGGAAAATCAGCCTCACTCTGCAAGCGTGTACCTGAAGTCTCCCCATCTCCTGTGTGGCTTTGCTTGATTAACGTGCCTCGTTCAATAGCCACAAAGGAGCTTGCATTTTAGATTAGAGTTTTCTGCGGGCTTTCTGATGGCTGGCTTGCAGCCAAAGCACTCACCCTGCTATTCAGGATATATTGCAGAAAACCATATAACTGCACCTAAGAGTCTTTAATTGCTAATTGTTCCTAATAACTGTTTAGTATGTAATGCAAACAATAATACATGATGTCAGTTTGAATTTCAAGGTTGTTATTCAATCCCAGGTTTCTGCTGTGTTATGTTCTCTTCCTGTGGTTAATGATGTCTGAGAAACCCTCAGCGGAGTAACAATCCTGGCTTGGGTAAGGGGCAAGGTCTGTATTAAAAGAATAACAATAAAAAACAGAAAATAGAGGTTTGAGTAATAGCCTGTTATACGTCTGAATACGGTGTCAGGTACTGTACGGGATGAAACGTACGACAACCTTTGTGCTTCCAATTACAATTCACATCTCCGTCCCCATTCAGAGATTAACTGCACTGTGGATTATCAGTGGAATGTGGAATCCTCTTCTCCATTATCATCTGCATCCAAAGAGCTCCGTTATGCCCTGGGAATCACTTTCTCTAGGACCTATTCTCAGAGAACAGAGGCAAGCGCTCATTATTTCTGAGGAACCCTCGTAAAGATGTTCATTGATCCGTTCCTCTTCTCATCCTGGCTTAAGCAAGAACATGGAAGCCTTCTTATAATAGGCAATGGGAAAAAACGCAATGGGGCCAAACTCTGGCCAGATAATTGTCTTTCAAGTACTTCCCCCTCTGTTCTGTCGGCAATTTCAGTAATATTTCCAGCACTTGGGGCTTCAATGTCCTCTAGCCCTTTAGAAGCTGGCATCTAATTGCTTGTTCATGTTGCCAAATGACTGACTGTTTTCTTCATTGATTTGGTTTCTGCCCGATTCTGCAATAGACAGTAAGCAGGATAAGAGAGACTAGGGAAGTATAAAACTCACTCAAAGACAGAATAGAGCAGATCTGGGAGTCAGGGAGTGAACAGGAGAGTAGAGAGAAGCCAAGGAAAAAAACTGAAAAACTGTACACTGGGCAAAAGAGTGAGGAAACAAGATTAAAGTGGAGAGTTGGTAGTGAAAAACAAAAGCTGCCTGTGTCTGAGAACTATTAAACAGGAGTATCTATCTATGTGTGTGGGGTGTGTGTGTGTGTGTATGTGTATGGTTGGGTGTGGGTGTGGATGTGTGTGCGCTGTTTGTATATGTTGATACATGCGAAACAACGTTGTATCCTTCCCTACCTCCTTTGGTCACAAAGAAGCACAATAAAGTATTTGGGGCATCACTCCCATTCCACATCACTCCTTACCTAATTTTGGTCGACTGCAAAACAGCAACATCCTTTACTTTCCCTGAATGTGTCTCTTGCTTTGGGATTTTGAAGCTCCTCCCATCAACATTTAGATATTATTTCTCTTCCCCTTGAATCTGACCTGCCCTGTGACTTGCTTAGCTCTTGCAGTGTGGTGGAAGTCATGCTAAGCCATTCTTCCACGCTTATAGCAGCACTTTTAGAATCCTGCCCAGTTGTTACAGGAACAAGCCTGGCTAATCTGCTGGCGGATAAGAAACTCCACTCAGGAATAAGGCGTGCCCATGAAGGCTGGCCACCGCACGAGGAGTCGAGAGGAGTTCTCCCAGCAGAGGTGACCCCAGAAGAGCCAGCTCCCAGACAACCGGGCTACAGATACAAGATGCATGAATGAACACAATGAAAATCAAAGAACCACTAGCTGAGCTGTACTCAAACTCCTGCCCAATAAAATTAAGGTGAAATAAATATATGTTAAGCCACTAAGTTTTGAGGTGATTTATTATGTATCCAGGGCTAACTGTTGCAATAACCAACTTACATTTCCTGTAGTGATGGTATATTAAGTATTAAATCTGTACTTGGAATTCACATTTTTCTTATAATCTTCTAATAAAAACTTCCCAAGAAACTTACATGAATCTCTGGATACATTAATCATACCTGTGGCTCAAGATACAAGCTGGTTCCAGAGATATTAATCTGTCATTCTTGCAATTTTTTTAAAAACTTCGTTTGGGACTCTGCCTTTGGCACAGCATGAAGTCAATTAACCATTTATTTGTTCAATACGAACAATCATTTTGTAAAATATAAGGCCTTTGGGTCTTGAGTCCTAGCAGGCATTTGAAGACTTGGATGTTTGGAAGATGATACAGTTAGGAGGGGAAGAGTTCGTGATGTAAGCAATCAAGATATATCAGTTCTAACCCTCGTGAGTTTCTCCCTCCCTCAACATAAAAGAAGCAAAACTTTGGAGAAAATTGGTTTGGTTGTTCATCTACTATCACAGCACACAAGTCTATCTCTGTCTCATCTGTGTTCTTCATAGCACCTGAATAAATTCCGGATTCAATAACTCTTCAAAAGATTATTAGTTCTGCCAACATCAGATAGTCAAGCAGTTTATTCATTACGAAAAAGCCTCTTGACTTCAATGGTTCTGGCAATACACAGAGATGGTAATAACAGTACCTAATTCTGTCATGCACAATTAATTTAAATTTTTCTCTATGATTAAAATGGAAATTACTCACAACTTAAAACTGCTGTTAAATAATGGGCTACACATTCCACCTGAGTTTCAGAAATTGCATCATATGCTCATGAGCAGAAACTCAGTAGAGTCTCTTTCAGTTGAAAAAAAATGTAGAAAAATTCATTTTGAGTAGAAAGAGTAGTATTAAATGGATAAAAACGTACTACATTTTAAAGGTTTCTGTTTCCATCAGGATTTAGGCAGGAAATCAATGGCACTATCATACTGAATGATCGAGGAGAGTGAAGACACTTCTTGCCAACCTGGGGGTGGGAGCTCCATGGACGTACTCTGAAATTTGCAGCAGGAGGGAGCACCTTTGCCCCTAGGGAGGGGGCAGTTACTAAGCCCCAAAAGAGCTTTTTGGAGAGGACCACCAAAGAGAAGCTGTGCAGTCCTTCAGCAGCCAATGTAAGGTGATTCATCAGGGAAGGAACCAGGATATACCCTGGCCTCATACTCTTTCCCCTCTTTCCCCTCAGTGTCACAAACTGGGGAAACTCAACAAGAAGCCAAGGAAAAGGGTGCTCATCAATTATATCCATTCAGTTCAGCCCCTAAGACATCAGGCAGGATGGAGGAGAGTGGAAAGTGGTCCAGAAGGACAGATGGAAGATTCCCAGCATAGCTCCTTCACGGAGAATAAGAGCTGACAATATTGCTAATTATGGGAGAAACACAAATCAAAACTACAATGAGGTACTGCCTCATACCAGTCAGAATGGCCACCATTAAAAAGTCCACAAACGATAAATACTGGAGAGGGTGTGGAGAAAAGGGAACCCTCTTATGCTATTGATGGAAATGTAGTTTGGTGCAGCCATTATGGAAAACAGTAAGGAGATTCCTTAAAAAACTAAAAATAGACTTACCCTATGATCTAGCAGTCCCACTCCTGGGCATATATCCGGAGGGAACTCTAATTTGAAAAGATACATGCACCTCAATGTTCATAGCAGCACTATGTACAGTAGCCAAGACAAGGAAATGACCTAAATGCCCAGGGACAGAATATTGAGTAAAAAAGATGTGATACACACACACACACACACACACACACATATACACAAAATGGAATACTACTCAGCCATAAAAAAGAATAAAATAATGCCATTTGCAGCAACATGGATGAAACTGGAGATTGTCATACTAAGTGAAGTAAGCCAGAAAGAGAAAGAAAAATACCACATGATATCACTTACATGTGGAATCTTAAAAAAATGACATAGATGAACTTGTTTACAAAACAGAAACAGACTCGTAGACCTAGAAAACAAACTTATGGTTACCAGAGGGAAAGGTGGTGGTGTAGAGGGATAAATTGGGAGTTTGAGATTTTCATATATAAACTACTATGTATAAAATAGATAAACAACAAGGTTCTGCTGTATAGCACAGGGAACTATATTCAATACCTTGTAATAGTCTATAATGAAAAAGAAAAAATATTAAAAGGAATATATATATATATACACACATACACAGATACATATATATGTATAACTGAATCACTATGCTGTACACCAGAAATTAAAACAAACTTGTAAACTGACTATACTTCAATTAAAAAAAAAAGGAAAAGAAGAAGTGAAAAGACATTAATGAGTTTTTAATTCTCTGATAATAGTAGCATATCCAGCTCAGGAAACTACTACCACACATATCTTCATTTACAATTGTGTAGGGAAGAAAATTATAAAAGATTGGAAATGATTGGAAACATTCAAAACAGGGTAGGATGGAAATGCCTATTTCATCTCTAGTCAGCTCTCAAAGCTCTTTGAGTTGTATTTTTATTATCACTTATTGAGTTCATTGCCATTTTCCCTAACATCATCATCATTTTCTAAACTCGTAATTATTAGAGCAAAATAATTTATTTTTTCTGTTATAAAAATCTATAGCGCTGTCATAATCCATGAAAGAGAATGGGTCAAATTGTTTTTTGGTGGTGTTTCGGTTCTGCCTGTTACAAGCTGCTAACCTCAAGCAAGTTGATAAGCTTCTTTTTGCTTAAATGTCTGCATCTATATAGTGGAGATGATAATAGTCCTTGCCTCATACGGCTGTTACGAAGATTAAGAAAACTCTTACAAGTAAAGCCCTGAAAGCTGTGCCTGGAACATAGTAAGCTCCCCTCCCTTCAAATGTTACCTATTAGTAATGAGGGGACACTGATTCCAAATTTTACTCTTTGATTAGTATGGAATTTTTTTCTTTCTTTTCCTATGAAGAACCAATGGGTTCTTGGTGCATCTTGCTACTTGGGTGAGACTCAGTGTGACTTGGACCTAGGCAACATGAACCACCTACCCTAAAACGCTAGCCATGCTCCAGTCAGCCAGTCAATAAGCATGAGAAAGAAAGACAGATCTGCTTAATCTGGGGCTTTACAAGATTTTAAGAACAGATTTTACTACTTAGTGTGGTTTGGCAAGAAAGATAGAATGACCCAGAGCCAGGTATGGAAGGTGACTTTCCTAGAGGCAAAGTTCACAGTGTGACTGATCTTTACTTAAAATATCCACTGACAGCAAAAAGACACACCCATTGGAAAATATCACAATTAAAATATATTTCCAATCAGAATGCAGACTTTATGGATTTTAAACTCAGCACTTTAACCATTCCCTGGGTGCTCTGATAACCCCTTGAGGGCTTCACCTAAATCGTCTCCTCAGGTCAAGTTCCGGTCTCGGCTCATTTGAGATGCTCTCTGACTCCTGCAGACACAACACCCTCTTTGATAAAAACAGATTATTAGCTTTCTTTGTTTGGAGGCAATCAAACACTCTAAGACGTGAAAGAAATGTGCTGAAGACAGATCATCAGCTAATCGGAGCTCTCTCCACCAAATAACAGAAGAAACTCAAAGAATATTGACCGAGGAAGAGAAATGAGGGAATGTATACACATCCATTATTGGAAATAGAATTCACCATTTGAAAGCAATTGTGAGAACAGTATCAGCTTTCTGGGGGATCACCTGTACTTCTCCCCAAAATTAGAGATAATTTAGAGTACCCTGTGGAATTCTCACACCGGCATTAATGTGACTCTGAAAGTTCTTTGCAAGTCTCCTTTGAGCTGCAGTCAACTGCTCCAAGATGTAAAAACCACAAACCACCCTTGATTTCTGTTGATTTTTGTACTTGGCCATCTATCTCATCACTGAAAATATGGGTTCTTCCATCTACTAAAGGAATGAATTTGATGAAATTGATGAGAGCTTTACTAGCACCATTGTCAGCAAAGGGTCTTTCAAATTGTTTGAAATACTGAGAGTTTGAAGAAGAAGGAAACCTTGTTCGAAGAGCTGGGAAGAAGGAATTCAGGAATTCAGAGCAACAAGAGACAAGCAACACGATGCACAGATATAACAAAAGAAGAACAAGAAACAGAAAGGTGGTAAACGGGGACCTGGAGGAAGGTGAAAATTTTGATGCCTTCATATCTGAGGAAATTCAGTCACCACTAATCTTCATTGACTAAAAGAACAGTTCAAGGATGCCTTTCTCCTACCTTAAGAACAGCAGCAGTGGTTTTCGCTTGTAGAGAACTTACTATTAGCCAGCCAATATAGTTATACTGGCCATTCTGATTATGTATATATAATTATTTAATCTGTTCAACAAATCTACAAGATAGGTACTATTCCTGCCCCATTCTACAGATAAAGAAACTGAGACACAGACAATGGACTGCAGGGTCTAAACTCTTAACCATACTTAATTTTGTCTTCATAAGAGCTCTGATAATCCATTATGAACTCAAGGAGTGCCATTTCAGGGTTCACTGCGTATGTAACCACTATAGAGTGGATGTTACAAAGAAAACGTACCCACACGCAAATAGAAGAAAGAGGCCTGAAGTCAACAGCTCTATTATTTTAGATGGAAATGTTGTCGGTAAACATGAGAGAAAGTGAGATCTATCACAAAGTCAACATCCTAACACTTTCAACAGCTTGGAACAAAATAACGTTGGAGGGGAAAAGCTCGGAAATTTTGAGGGACTGAAAGAGGACCAGTGAATCTGAAAGGAGGTGAACAAGGAGGAAGGAACAAGAAAAAGAGACCAGAGAAGTTAGAGAGGCCCCCGAGGCAGGGTGACCAAGTGACCCAGATTCCTGGGGCCAGTCCTAAGTTATACTTGTCCTTTGTGGTTGTTAAAAATGTTCTTTTCAGTCCCAAAAGTATCACAGACTGAACAATAAATTATATGATCACTCTACTCTAGGGCATGTTGAAGACTGGGATTTAGGCATCCTAAGTCACTGAAGTGCTGTCTAGTGGAGCGGGCACGGGGCTCAGGGGGTAGACAGTCTAAGATCTGACTTATTAAGGGAACCACTTTGGGCTGCAATGTGACAAGTAATCTGGGGTAGGGGCAATAGTGGATGAAGATATTCAGTAGTTCGGGTCAGATCTAGGTTTGTGAAGAGCGGGTAGAGAAAACTGGTCAGAAAAATACTTAGGAGATAGAATTCCTGGGGCTTAGTGAGATAGGAGAGAGGATTCTTTTTGTCTTCAGCATTTTAGCTGCTGATTGTGCCATTTGCCAATACTAGAAAGATGGGAAGAGGAACAGGTCTGTGATAAGATCCCTGAGTCTGGTTTCAGACATGGGGATGAGTTGCCAATAAGGCTGTGTATTCCCCTTCCTCTGCCGGGAGACACTGGTTACACATACTCTCTACATGCCTGACCATAAAGGAGGCTCTCTGGCAAGCTGTACATAAATATTAAAATGTCAACATCAAATGTTAAGTGAGACCATGGAAATGAAGGAAATAATCCAAGTGGAGAGTTTGGAGTGAGGTAGAAAAAGGATTGAGACAGGGTCTGAAGAATTCCTGCATTGAGGAATGGAGTAAAGGCAGTGTTAGATGAAGAGACTGTGGTCAAAGATCCAGAGTAGAGGAAAGCAAAATAAGATAACATGGAAATCCAGGGCATTGAGGAGGGAGTCAAGGTCAAAAAAGATAATGACAACAACAAAAAACCCCAATCAACATCCATGGGACACTTCATGGAATGGTTGGAGCAGAAACTCATTGGGATGGTGTGAGGACAGAGTGCAAAGTGAGGACAAGAAATGCACTCAGCTCTTGAAAGGGGATGATGGTGGAAAGAAAGTAAGAAATAGGACTGTATTTAGAACAAGACATGGATCAAGTGAAGATCTTCTAACAGACAGGAAGTTCATGTTTAAATTCTAAAGGGGAGAAGTCGGTAGGAAGGGAAAAAAGCTGAAGAAGTAGAAGAGATAACTGGTGGTGCAGTTACCGAGATATTTGGGTGCACAAAGAACAGGGGAACTCCTGACCCTAAAAGCATGCCTCCTCCACTGTTAACAGGAGAGAAGAAAGGACAGGGCCGGGGCGCCTGGCTTATGGATGTGGCGGCAGGGATTTGAGGCAGTTTTCCACACGCCTCTGTTCCTGGGCAAACTGCTATCTCTTGTAGCAGGATATTTGGTCATTAGAAATAAAGTAACCTCAGTGGACTCACCTTGAGTGTCATAAAGGGGCTGAGTACATGCTGATGGAGTCAAGGCTAGACTGCGTGCAACCCAAGAGCAGACATTTCACTCATCTCTGGATTCCCTAGGATTTAGCTCTGCGCCTTCTACACAGTAGAGTTTGAAATGATTACTGATGAAATGGGCTAGCCTGCTAACAGTCAACACTCAGTTTCTGTGTCTAGATTTAGAGTCTCTCAGAAGTTCAAAAGAGCAAATGAGAATTCGTGAAGCAACCACGCAATCCACAAAGGGTTCTTTGGGCATCCTATGTCCTGAGCCTTCCAGGCAGCTCTAAACCAACCAGATTAGGTTCCCAAAACACTCCTCTGTGTTCTCGTAGCACCTTGAGCCCACCACCTCCATGGCTAGTCATACTGTACCACGATCATGCGTTTGCTTGTCCAATATCCTTCGCCATCATTAGACTCTGAGTATTTCGAAAGAAGGGACTGGACCTTAGTGTCATTAATAGCAGTCATGAGAATAACCATAATCTTCTATCTGATTCTCTCAACAACATTATAGGTAATAAAACCATCCTCATTTTATACTTGAGGACACTAAGGCTTATAGAGAGATTAAGTAACTTGTCTAAATTCATACAATTTGTAAGTGAGGGACTTTGGATTCCAATCCAGAACTGCCTGACTTCAGATTTTATGGTCTCAATTACCAGCCCTTCCTCATCTCAGTCTTTTGTTTCCATTTTCTTTTTTTCTTTTTTTCCTTTCTTTCAGCTCAATATAACTAGCACGATGTCTGGCACAAAAGTGACACGATGATGTTTAATGCACATTTGTTCAAAGAACAACAGGATGATGGATGTTCAGGACAGAATCTACACTGGCCTTCATGAGGCCGCTGTGTCACTTTCCACACACAGCACATCCCCACTATCCAAGAATGTGCCATTTTAAACACTTTCAGAAGCAAATCAAACTACATTTCTCTCTACAGTGACATGCAGTTGGCATAAGACTCATCCTTTCAGGTAATATTCTAGGAATTGACTTAAAGAGTTAGGTTTTGTACTCAGTGACCTAAAAAGGATAAAATAAAAAAGCATTAATACCAGCCTTCTTGATATTCCTTCCACTACTGATACCAATAGCAAAACCCACGCACTAGGGAGCAGTAATTCCTAGTAACGGCACGCCCAGCTGAAGTTAAAACAAGCAATCTTTTCTTAAAAATAAGAGATTGTGAGTAAGAAAGAGAGTCTGCGAGATACTGACATATCCTAGCATGATTTTAGAGCTTATTTCACACGTCTCTCCGTTTAATTTATGAAGAGAAAAATTACTGTGATAGATATAAGTTGGCAGTTGTGATCATTAACAGCGAGCTATTGCCCATGGGTGTGCAATGAAATGTAGTACATATTGATTCCTTTTAACGTTAACTATTTTGAGGTTGTGATTGAAAATTACTGTTGAAATGAAGGTAACACTAGCTGCGCTCCACAAACGATAAATATTGTAAACTGGTTATAAAAGCAGTTAAGGTATTATTATGTTTGTGTCATTAGATTTACTTTACTGACATAAACAGTTCAAAACAACACACATTTATGTGTAATTTAAGTACTATCTATTCAACTTACTTTAACAAATAGCACTGTGCACTGTGCTTTATACAAATGCAAGAATGCAGGCTTCTTTCAACTTGACTGAACAACCACCGCTCTTCTATTAAGCTATTTTCATATTATGTCAACAGCATGCTTTCAAAATTAACTTCTTCGTGTCTTAGAAAAATTGCTCCCCCAAAGAGGGGAACAAAAGTGAAAGAAATAAACCAAAAAAAAAAAAAAGGAATGAAAGAAAAGTAGATGTATTGCCTTTACATTCTGTGAAATAGATTAAATTCAGAGTCAAGAATCAGAATGCTTTGAAGCTGACAAAGTACCCTTGGTAATTGGACGAAATCTACATTATGATCATCCAAACAGCTGTTTCCCCAGCAGCATCAGCTGGCTGTCAGTGAAGTCGTCCTAAAGGCAAAACTGTGGAGGGGATGGTGTACGTGTGTGTGTGTTGGTGGTGTTGGCTGGGGGGGAGTGGTGGTCCAGCTCTGCCAGCCACACCCGGTGAGGTTCTGAGGCATTAGCAGAAGTCATCTTTGTGTGTATAGCTCGAATCTCTGCTCAGAAGATTTCATGGGGAAAATATTCTTGTAGATCCAGCCTTTATGAATGTTTACAAAGACACTAAATTCTCATGTGCATGAAGCAACTGAAAAAGGCTTCCTTAGTGATTGTTAAAAGCCAACGCCTATCTTAGCCCACGTTCAACCCTTCGACTGTAAAGAGATGCACTTATGTTCATTTTACACTCTGATGGCCCCAGAGATACTGTCTTAGTCTTCCGTTTTCCTCTCTGTAAAATTTCTAAGGTCATGATTTGGGGCCAGAATCTTCTCCTCAGCCTTGGACAGCCTGTCACAAGGCAGCTTGGGTACCTCCCAAAGCAGATCCTCATTTGAGAGATTCCAAGGTGTCGGCATCACACGTCAAGCCCCGAGTGTTGACAGTCTAAGGAGTCTGATGGTCTTCTCTGCTTGAGGAGGGGCATCTCCCTCGGTGAGGAAATAGCATGCTTTCCTCCACAAAACCCCTCACTTCTTTTAGAGCTTGGCTTCTTAAAACACAGAAGTGGAAAATTTGGACTCTTATGAATGAACACAAATGGTAATGTGTGGAAATAATCCATAATTAAAACTCTCTGAAAGAATATGCTGGGAAATGATGGAAAACATTTGCATAGATAGAATAGCAACAGTATGTATTTTTTCAGTCAGAAAGGGGAGACTCTACTGAATTTTCAAGAATTCAAACGTAAGCTCCCCAAGGACAAGATCAGGGCTTGTCCTCTCTGGGCAGCACCTGCAAGGCCTGTCAGTGGACACATAGTACAAAACATATAGCACATATCTGGAAAAAAGGTACTGAGGAGAAAATCGGTATTGTCTAATTTTGAAAAACAAAATTGGTTCAGCACTAAATAATTATTGTTCTTTGCATATGAAATTTCATGTTTACAAAATATTACTTACAAAAGCTGGTGTATAGTATAAAGGTCATTTTGGTTGGATGCTCATGTATTTTCCTAGATGACGTAGGATAGCGGTTGTCAGCTTGAGGACCTGTTGGTGGATGCTTCCTTCTTAGGACCATGTTTTTTTTTTTTTTTTGTAAATGAGAATTACTCAGTCCTCATTTGCTCTCTGCTCGCTGCTCCATGCTGCTTGACTTCTGAGCTAACACTGGCTTGTCTACGTTATTACAAAGTATGTTCACTACGTCCTTGAAGCATTTCTTTTGTCCCTGTTCAGTCAGAATGCCCATCCTCAGTTGCCCACTTGGAAACTGCTTTGATAACCCGCTGTCAGCCATTCTCTTTACAAGACCAACCTATTGAAACTGAATTACCATAAGTATGACTTTCCCACTAGTGTACTGACAGTGCTCTGGGCCCTCATTAACGCAGATCATTTTGCCATTTAATTTTAAATATAGCACACAGAGAGAATTGCCTAGGAACCGGGTATCATATCAGTGACAGGCCTGACCACAGCTCAAAGAAGGAAGCTCCTCTGCAGTCTGCCAGGCCCTGAGTTCTCAATTAGAATTTCATGGAAGAAACTGGTCCTACACAGCCATTCTCTCCTGCTCTCTCTACTGGTGTTCTGCTATATATTCTAATTCTGTTTTCTGTAACACCCTTCTGTCCTCTCACCTTACCATCCAAGAGGGAAAAAGAGGGATGTGAAACAAACTTCTAAACTGTCATTATTACAGGTGGCTCCCTAATTGGTCTTCACTCTAGGTTCCACCATTCTAAGAGGGGAATAAATCTGTCTTCATCTTCCTTCAATGGTCAAAAATACTTACCTTGGAGTTACTGCTTATGACAATCATTGTATTTCTTATTTCTATTTATTCAGATACCTGAACATCTTTCTTCTATCTATTTGCTGTGTTATGCTGGATGCTAGGCTGAGGAAGTGGGTCTTAGGGCAACATTTAATACACTTTTAAAATATGTAACTAGTTGCAAAATGTTTGGAAAAAAATGAGAGTGAGAGGATGGCATGAATGGTAAAGCAATGGATCAGAATTCTGTTTCTGGGGAAAGAGAAGAATTAGAGAAGAGGAAATACTTGTAACTTCTTTTCTAACTTCCACGATCACCTGTTAACCTGTAACAGCGGGTTTCTGGTTCTATTAAGAAATTAAAGGTGAAAAAGAAAATAAAATGAAGATGGAAATTTCCACTTCTCAAATGGGCAGCATGAAATGAAAGATTTGAGATGTCCATCCTCAAGAATGGTAGATGAAATTCTACACGTTGAAAAAAAAATTAAAGAGACAAAGCCATCATTCTAACACCAGTAGAGAATGTCATTCTAAATAAAATATTTTTCAAATAATTGAAGGTAAGCTTCTTTAAGCACAACCATTCTTTTCATTTTAACTGCCTGTGATGGAAATCTTCTTAAAGTGCAAGGACATGTCCCAATCTTCTTAAGCAGAGAAGACTGAACATAATCTAACCTTTCCTTGCTGCCTTGGGGTTATCACCACGAACATCACTCTACTGCATTTTGCTGTAATGGGATGACGCCCTCAGGGACTCCTGAGTGCACACACACTGTCCCACTTGACACACAGTCAGTCTCGACCTCTGATGGGTTACAATTTTAATTTAATTTAATTTTTAAAAAACAGTTCAGGCTTTTAGGTATTATTTGTTACCATTATCAGATGGACCCTGATGATGGCAAAGTACCATACTTGGCAATTGGCTGAGGACTGGTAAACCCTCTCCTCAGACAGTGTATGTATACACGCACACACATTATACATATGACGTGTCTACATATAAATATGTACACTATGTGTATAGAAATACACACACTTACATAAACTTTGGTTCTGCAAGAACACCTGAAGTGCTCTTCTGTTAATAAACGCACGATGCTTAGTGTGTCCTGCTGCGGTTTACACTTACTCTATTCAGAAAGCCTGCTGTTTCCTGTACTCTTTCCGATGCCTAACTGCATTCCACATCAAGGCGTCTCAAATCTGAAGAAGCACAGCACTCATCTAGGGAATCCTGCTAGAAATGCAGATTCTGATTCTACCAGTCTGGGTAGGAGCCTGAGACTGCATCTCTCACAAGCTCCCAGGATTATACTCTCTGAGTGGCAAGACAGGAGATTCCTCTGAGTAGTCGGATAAAGTGATCTCTAGTTAGGAGTCAGCAAACCACAGCCTGTGGGCCAAGTCGAGCCCCCTGCCCAATTTTATGTGGCCTGTGAGCTAAGAACAATTTTTACATTTCTAAATGTTTGGGGAAAAAATATAGAGAAGAGTATTTGATGACACACAATCATTAAGTGAATCCCAAGTTTAAGTGTCCATCAGTGGAGTTTTACTGGAGCAGGACCACACGAGTTCGCTTTACATTCGCTCTGTAACTGCTTCTTGCTACAACGGAGAAGTTGCTACAGGGATAGAATGGTCCAAAAAGCCTACAAGTATTTCCTCCCTAGCCCTTTACAGAAATGGTTTGCAACCCATGATCTAGACGGCAATACTTCAGATTTGAGTAGTACTTTGTAAATTTCAGAGGCTTTTATTCGCTTCTGTCCTGACAGCGGGTACAGTAGATACCACTGGTGCAGGACCACCCTGTGCAGCTGGCAGGATGCTTTCTGCTCAAGGATGCTCCGCTGGGAGGAGATGGCTTCAGTCACACAGTATATAGGCTAAGAGGCCCATCAGAGATGGTAAACAACTGGTCCCAAATTATATGAGAGGTAAGAAAAGATGCCAGGACAGAGCACACAGTCAAGTGCCTTTTCACTGCACAGAAGCTGATGGGCTAGCAGAAGTGTTGGGGTGACACTTCCAATTTTTTCTTCAACTAATTGTTTCAAAATCAATGTATTTTCAGTCATTTCAATATAAATGATGACCTTTTATTATGATGGTAAAGACAGCCTTTAAAATGATAAAGTAGGCCAAAAAAACCTCAACTAATATTTTCCTCTAAAGTTTTAATATCCAAGCCAAAATGAAAACAGCAGAATTCACATTCATTGAGAAACACCTACTCATCTTTCAGAGTCGAGTAAGATTTACCGGCTTTTTTCCAAATGCTTATTTGATATAAAACAGATTCCATTAAAACCCTAAACTTCACTCCTTGGATTTAAAGGGGCAGCTTTCAAAATGATAGCAAATCTCAGGCTCATCACTTGTTATTGTTATTATGAAAGAGATTTTAGATCTACTGAAAATATTTGTTCAAATTATCCTTTAATTATTTGAAAATATTTCTTAATGGTTTATATGGTCTAATACAATATTTTCTCTTCCAATCTCTGATCTGTATAATTTAAACACGATGGTTTTACAAATAAGAATGAACCATGGGAATAAAATCATTTCTTTATTAAATTTATGGAGGTAGTTTTGTCCTTATGTCAGCAAGGAATGTTCCAGATTTAGTCTCTTTCATTTCCCACCAGCAGAACTAAGAAAACAAGGGAATCCTTAGCTTCAGAAAGGAAGTATCATGGGCAACAAAAATCATCTTTTATTTCATGTAAATCTCTGCTCTCTCTAAGATTTCACATCAGATATACCCTCTACTGGAAGATGCCTTCACATTTATTAGACTGAAATGTGAAGATAAAGGAAACTGAAATCAGAGCACACAGAGACTAAAAGTTGGGCCAATCAAAATGCGTATTTTGGAAACCTACAATGCTGGCAATGTGTTGACAGCCAAATTTCTGCTGTTGGAATTGAGTTCTTTTATTTTCAGCACTCTCCCATGGAAGAGTGCTACCTTAAAGAACCAGGTTTTCGCTTAAGTGCAATCAGATGTCTTGTGTGAGGCCTCTGACTTGCTTTTACGTACCGATATTCTCATGCTTGAGATGTTCTCGATATCTTGTTAGAATCTGACCTGGGTAATTGGCATCGGCACTTCCAAATCTCAAAATCTGCTAGCTTTGGACATAATTACATTTCTAAAATATGTATTTTTTATTTCTTCATAATTAGCCTCCTGCTGTTTTTCAAATTTGCTTCTTTACTCACTTCATAGAGAAAATGAAGTGCCTACTGTCTGATTGTGGTCCCTCTCAGGCTTTGTCCGCCACTCCTGTGCCTAAGTACTTCAGTTCCCAGGGAGCTGTTTCCTCTCTGCCTGGAAGTTTCTCCTCCTTCTTCTCTCACCCGCCCCCGTCCCAGCCCAAACACACCATGCCTCAGATGGTAGAGACTGACAAGTTGTTTACCAAAGCATTTCCTTTTTCCTTCTAGGCACACAGCTAGGTTACATTCCCCAGCCCTCTTCCAATTAAGTGTTGCCATGTCATTAGGTTGTGGCCAATGGAATATTGACAAAAGTGATGTATGTAATTTCCAGGCCTACACCTCTCATAGAAAGATACAGGTCTACCCCTGTCTCCTCCCCACAAATGAACCTCCATCCATTAGTGATCTCTCTCCATCTGCTGTTTGAATGGAAAGAACTCCTAGGACCTAAAGGAAGGCACTGCTACAACATGGAAAAAGCCTGGGTTCTTTCGTCCCCACTTGGAAGAAAGCTGTCCAGCAGAGATGCTCTTCCAGGAAGACTCATTTTGGAACTTTGTAAAAGTGAAAAATTAAAAAAAAATTTTGAGGTAAGAAAGACAGAATTTAGTACCCTTCAGTGTTAAAACATTATTATCTCATATTTCTGTGAGTCAGGAATTCAGAGATGACTTAGCTGAGTGCCCGTGGCTCAATGACTCATGAAATTGCAGTCAACCCATAGGTCAGGGCTGTGGACTTAGTGAGAGCTCCTCTTGGTGCAGGAGTGGGGCATCAGCTTCCAAGGCTGCTCATAAGGCTGTTGGTAGGTCTTGGTCCTTTGCTTTATGAGTCTTTCAGAAGGTTGCCTCATGACAGGGCAGGTCACTTCCCCAAGAGCAAGCAACGGGAAAGAGGGAGGGAAGGAGAGAGAGAGCGACCACCCAAGATGGAACCAGTCTTGTAAAACCTAATCTTGGAAGCTCCACCCTGTACTTGTTGGAAGGGTTATGCGAGGTGTGATTGCTAAGGTAAGGATCGCTGGAAACCGTCTTGGGAAGCTGGCTCCCATTGCCATATATTCCCTGATGATCCCTCTCTTCTGGAACAGCATTCTTCAGGACCTCTGTCTTTGTGTGCAATGTACACATACTCAGAGATGCCACAGTATCAATGGGGAGATTGTGTGTTACAGGGGAACACCCAGCCAAAAGTTCAAAGTGGCTGAAATTTCAGCCCACGCTCCTGAGTTCTTAAACTCACAAAGACATCGTACAGGCTAGAGATGGCCTATATGGTGAAGTCCCCATCAAACTCTGAAGGAAAACAGTTTCAGGGAAATCACAGACCCCTGTCTGACACATTGTACTACAAAGTGCACTTGGTAATACCTTAGTAAATATTTGATCAAAAGTAAGTGAGTACTTGGATGGATAAATTCTACATATTTTATGGCTGGTATGTGAACAAAAATCTTATTTGGAAGGAATTTCAAGAAACTGGCTCAAGAAATGCTTGCAAATATCAAATATTGATCCATAGCTCCCAGATCAAAATGTACAGTGCATTTCTAAACTTTTGAAATTCATCAGTGGTCTTTACATATATTGGACAATTAATTAATGGACATTCTACTTATAGTTTGACTATCATTGCTGGGCTATAGCTTGAAATCATTAAAATTAAAATATTGAAGAAGAAACAATTTGGCAATTTTCAGAGAAATTTTTGCCTCTCACATGTGATTATTTAAGACAATATTCAGATAACAATTTTCTTTTTCTAATCCAAAGCAGCTTATATGAATGGATTCCGTCTATCCTACGGACGATATACAGATTTTGGTCAATTCTAGCCATGTGGATTAATCCCACGGTGATATTAAGTTTCTTATCGAAGAACTATTATTAAGACTGAGAACGAAAAGCATAAAGTAGAAAACTGCATATATGGACATGGGTGTAAAGATGGATTGTGCCTTTCTTTAGGATTCTCTCCATTGAATTCTAAGTATTCAAAAGAAAATATTGAACTTCTGTAAAGACACTAATGTTTATAAAGGTCAAAGAAAACAAACATCAATACATTGTCCCGATTACTGAAAATTTCTGCTATGACAGATGCAAACTTAGAAAACTTGCTATATAACTAAATGTTAAAACATGTGACTACATTTATAATAAAGCATCCTAAAAAAATTTTTATTAAGGAAAATAGATGAAATTATTGCTAATTTTATTCTATAAAAGCTTAATGTTCTAAAACATGTTTGATTTTATTTTAGTTGATGATTACTTTGCAAATATTCATCCATTCTTGAATATTGGGAAATTCCACTGAGATAAATTTTAGACAAAGACATTGCCATGGAAAGAAGTTAGAATTAGACAAAAATTGAGAAAAACTGCACAATTTGGAGAGAAGAAACACTACTAAATTAAAAAAAAAAGTCTTCCATACTCTATATCCCTAAATTTATATTTACAATATCATAAATCTGATTCTAAGCAAATTTTAAAAACAATTTCCCTTTAATGTCATCCATATAATGAATAATAAATATTCTAGTAATTGCACTATTAAGGATCTTAGCCACAATACTAATTATGAGGTTATTAATCTTGAGGGCAGCATCTATGTATTTCTACCAAGATGGGGGGGGTGATATGTGGTAAATTGCTTTGGCTTCTTTTTAAAAGATAAGCTCTTGAGATAATGACAGTAGTTCATTAATCTTTGATTCCACGAAGTCTGACTCATAAGACCTGCTTATATGTATTTCTTGAATAAATGAGTGAAGGAATGAAGGAAGAGAAAAGGGTACGGAAAGGAAGGGAGAGAAATGAGTGAGGGATTAAGTAGGGAATCCAAATTGATGAGGATCAGGTAAATTCTGTGAACCACTGACACGTGAGATGATTTGAACAAAGATTCCAGTGGTCAGAATGGTTTCCTTTCCTTTTTTTTTTTTTTAAACACTCACTTTTACCTAAAGGAAAAACAAACAAAAATTCCACTACCTCTAAATAGTCAGCTCCATCAGTGATCATGTAAGAAGCCCTATTCTTCTGAACATTCTGTAGAGTATCTTAGACTGAACATTTTTCATACACATAAACTGTATTTTCCATGACCATTATCGTCTCTGAGTACATTATGTATTTCTGAGGATCAATAAATAATGAAGAATAACAATAACAACAACATCCACAAAGCCCCCAGGGGATGAAGGTTTGCGCAAACAGATGGTTCCATCGTTGTGCCCTGAAAGCAAGCCTTCTTGCTGTCTACAGAGCCGCTAACAGCAGTAAATCCCTAAGCAATTGGCCTTCCATCAAAGACGGTCTGGATCCGGTCTCAGGGAGTTCACAAGGAGGGACTTTTGGGGATGGCGTCTCAGTTGATCGCTCCCATAATGGGGCAATTATAGTCAGAGAGGTTGTCTGTGATGTAACCCAAGCCCTTATTTCTACACAGCTGTGCAGACCATCAACTCAAATTGTACCAAGAAGTCAACTGGGGGCCTATTCAGAATATGGGATATTTATTGGCTGAGGAAGAGGAAAGTCTATTTGTGCAACCACAGTGGAATTTATCTTTGTCGGCTCTAGGCACAGGCGTTGGGGCCTGTGCAAACAGCGGCACCCCTCCTAACAAGCAGGCTGCTCTGGGCTCTCCTCTGACCCGACTCTGCTGGGCCCTGCTTGTCACTCCTGTCCTGGACCAGCCTGCTCTAGAGCTTCCCTTTGTCCATTCTCTGACCCATAGGCTAGCATGCGCAAGCCTTTCAACTTCTGTGACTGCCCAGATGGATTTTTCAGAATGTTGATGTTTAATCAATATGTAAGGATAAAAGGATGCAAGTAGCAGTGAAGGCCCAGCTGACGTTAGATGGCATGATTTTTTAATAAGTGTTTTTTTCTGACTTTCCTCGATAACCTTTGGACACTTGGGAGGAAAAGAGAGATTTGGTAATGGGATTTCCCTGGTGCCAGGAATTGGCATATTGAGCGAGCCAGTGAGGCAAAAGGCAAAAGGTTTAGGGTGGTGTTTAATGCCTGACTGTGAAGCCTGCCCACAGGCCCCAGACTGTGGAAGGGCAACAAGGGTAGGCAGGCAGGGCAAAAATGATGTTGTGCCAGCAGATGAAGGCCCAGATAAAGAAAGGCTACCATGAAGACAAAGATCGGGCTTGTGGGTGGGGCGCTGAGAGGTGGAGGCACAGAGAGTCGCAATTAGAGAGGGAAAAACCAAACCTTGAATTCTGCAAGTTATCTGGACTATGACTGGTGAGCAGGTCTACAGTCTCCTGCCTCCCTACTCCTCTGATCCACAATAAACAGTAGCCATGGGTCCCAGGCAGTGAGGCTGGATGCTACAGGGAGCAAGGAACTTACCCTTTACCTGCTTCTGCTGGAAGGGCCGTGGGGGACAAACAGAAGAGAAAAGCCAGGATTTCGGAATGTAAAGAAGAAAGAAAGAATCCACAAGAATGGGTTTTCAAAAAAAAAAGTACATATATTGTTAAATGTGTGCAATTATTTGCTTGAAACCAAACTGAGCATTACTTTCTTAGAAGTCATAGGGTAATCTACAAACGTTAATGCCTTTTTTATTTCTGAAGGAAAAATATCCAAGTCTTTTTAAAAAAAGAGGCTATGTAGGGAGAGCAGAAGAGAGAGAGAGAATAAGAGAAAGAGAGAGAGAGAGAAAGAGAGATGAGTTCAATAAGTTGGAGGGCAAAAAAAGGAAGAATAATCTGGAGAGTAGATATGTGATGGGACAGAAAGACTTGGCCCTTCGAGTGCTGGGATATGTCCCTGGTGGTATCAACACAGCTTACTACTGTGGGTGTGAGACGCCTTAAATAGTCTGGAGTCTGTATAGAGTTTTGGGTCAATGAAGACGTGAATGTCTGCAGCATGAGGGGATTTGTAATGAATGGGGTCTCCATGGAGAGAGTGGAAATGAAATTGCAAGGTTCTAAGTGGCACACAATGAGAAGGGCAGCACAGAGGAATGGAGAGGCTGGAGTGGAAGGTAGAAATGACCAAGAAATTGAGAGATCAGCTTTCTCACCTCCTAATTTCTCATGGTGGCTGCAGCTAAGACAGATAATGGGATTCCTGAAAGACCAGATGTGGAAGCCCAACCAGTGTTCTCTGGAGTGGCCGATTTCAAGGGGAAGCTGAGCTTAGAATGGGGGGCCTGGGAGCAGAAGAATGTGTTTTATCTTTGCTTTATCCTACTTGCTTAAGTCTCCGGAATCCTTCTAATCTCAGTGGTTCTTTTTTCTCCTAATCTATCCCAACTTACAAAAACATTTTTGCAGGATTTTATAGTTATTTTCTACTTAGTACGCTTAATGGAAATGAGAACTTTAATAAAAAATAATGATGTATTTAGTAGCAGTAGAAGTTAAATGGGTATGATAAATGCTTTCAAATAACCTAAATCATATCAACAAATTAGGGCTCTTTAGAAAGATGGTAAACGGATTTCTCAGTTAATTATTGATATCCAAAGAAGCAAATGAACACAATCTAACAACAACAAAACATTATAATGGAAACATTTATTTCTAAAGTTAATTGAACCCTTATTTGAATAAACTAGTTAACCCAGACACATGTGCTGGGTATTGACTCCAGCTGCCTCATATCTACCTTTGTTATTGGAACTGACCATACGATTAAGGTAAGACTTTTTTCAAATAATTGATGTGCACAGTAAAGAAAAGCACATTTTGAGGCATTTCATATAGGTATAATACCTTGCTGTTTCTCAGACACTTCAAATACAATATATGAAAACCAAAATGATAATAAATGGAAAACCCTGGGATTATTTTATAAATCTAAAAGAACTTAGAACTTAAGTTCACTCCCTTATTTTCACTGGTGAGAAAATTTGGAATAGAATGAGGGTGAACTACCAACTACCATGAAGTTGGCTGAATCCATATGGCTGAAATCTGGGTTTCCTGGCCCCACAGAGTTACCTCCATTTTGCTATTTATACAAAGTGGATGTACAAGCAATTTATGTCCTCTGACCTTATCAAGGTGACAACAAAACATATTTGATAAGACAAAGCGCATTAGTAGGGAACTGTAACTTTTTTTCTGAGAAGTGATCAGTTACTCTTTTGTAATTCACATTTCCACTCAGAATGTAAAAGAAAGAAGCATTGATCTGCTGTCCGTGACTTTCTTAGGTTTCAGACATTCAATAAGGCACTGATAGTGTGAAAACATTATTCACTTAAACTAGGGAGTCAATTTCAATCTTAATTCTTAAAAAAAAAAGAAGTTCATAAAATAGGAGGGATCAATTCTAAGCTTATATTTAATCACAAATGGGGGGAAATAAGCTGACACTTTCTGGAGCAATAGTAAACACAATTATTAGTACTTCTAATTTGAACTGAAATTTAAGGGCTAATCTAATCACTGCTTATTGAAATTTTCTAACACTCACCCACAGACAGTGGGGCATGTTCACGGAGCATCAGTGATGATGCTAATTTCTTTAATCACTGAAAAGACATGGCGTCCATTCCTAACACTCAACAAGGATGAAAAAAGCTAAAGAACAGCTCTGTGATTAAATTACTCCCTTAAAATAAAGGTGGATTTTGTCTTTATTATCTTTTATCATTACAGAATGGCTTATTCATGTTGATATGTAGTAAACACTCAATCTCTCCTGAAAGAAATCCTGCGTCCATGGGCTAATATATGCATTATAGTTGGAAAAAAGAAAAATCTGACCAGGTAAGAACTGAGTTCACAAGAATATATCCTCTTTGTAAGGATCAACATTATTCATATAGAGGTGTCATTTCATCCAGTTTATAAATATGCTGCATAATTCCAAATCATTGATTATGTACATGTTTCTTTTTCATATACCCAAGTACTAATGTGCTGACAGAGTGTGTACCTAAAAAAGAGCAAAACCAAGAACATCTGGATTTTGAAATGGTCTGGAAACAGAACACAAGTATCTACATTTCTACAAATCCATGATGCTGCTTTAACTGGGCTCATCCATCTCCAGTTCTAATAATGTTGTGTTAATTGTGTTGTAAGATTAATGTTATTAAATAAGCTCACCTGTTTGATATTTATTTGTATTGCATAAAAGGAACAGGAACATAATTACAGATTTAGACAAAAAATTTGCCAAAAAAATAAAATGCTCTAAATTCAAACAAACACGAGGATGCTAAGGCATTAAGTGCAACCTTCATATCTAATTCATCAGAAAGTTCTTCCGTGGTTTTTTTTCCAAAAAAAAGGTCTCACAGCCAACTACACCTTACTCTTGAAATGAAGCAGGGCTCTGTGGGGCCCTCCTGGGTACAAAAGCCTGTCCCCCATTTCCTGTTTGTAGGAAAAAGACTTCTAGCCTTCCAGACCTTCCCTGAGTTTCAAAGGGCAGATTCACACAGTTACTAATTAGGGAAGTGAGGGGAATGCAGAAAAAAAAGGAAGATGGCGAAACAACAGTAGTGCAGAGATGGGGCAGGGTCCTGGCTCCTCCTCAAGAAATATACGGAGCTATCTGACACTGATCTGATCTCAGAGTTCTTCTAAAGAAACCGAGGCCCCTGCCCAGGTGGAGGATAGTAACTTCATGCTGAGCACAAGCCCTGTCCCCAGACTGGTTGGAACCAGAAGGCTGATGGTTGAGATTCCCCAAGCACCACCCTGTCACCTCACAACAACCAATCAGAAGAAAGTCCCTCAGACTGCGGCCCTCCCCCCAACATTTGGCCCATAAAAACTCTTCCACCCAAAACCATCAGGGAGTTCGGGCTTTCTGAGCACAAACTGCTTGTTCTCTTTGCTTAGCTCTGAAATAAACCCATAAACCTTTCTCTGCCCCAATTTCCGATGTTTCGATTTGCTCGGCCAACCTGTGCGTGGGGCACAGAGTCTGGTGTTGGACAGCACGACCTCCACCACCCCCACCCCAGCTCAAACCACCACCGTCTTTCACTCAGACTACTGTCAGAACTTCTTGTGTCTACCTTTGCCTCAACAGCCATTCTCCACGTAGCAGAAGGGGTAGGAGCTGACTCATCCTTCCTTGTGCATACAGATTGCTATATTATCCCTGTAATCAGGGATTTTTCAAGCCGGTTGCTAATCACATGCAATTAATTTATAGTAAAAACAAAACTACCCCAAACTCATCACTTCATTAGTGCAGCAGTATGTTCTTCTATCATCTAAGCTCTTAAGATTATTTATATTTACTCCATCTGCATGGTGTTAATAACCACTTATCATGGTGGGCTCGTCTGCACTCCCAACTCAACGTCCAGCGATAGCGCAGTGACAGCTTAAATTCAGCCGTGATGAGAGAATTTACACCCTAGAAGTCGGTAAATGCTATTCAAATCAGGACTTGACTTACTGTTTTGTTGATCATCTAGACTGAGCAAAACTAATGGAGAAGCTATTAATAATGCAGATTATGCTAAAAGGGTGTTGAGCCTTACATTTAAAATAACAAATAAAAAAATGAGGAATTAGTCTTCCAATATTTGGAAACCATTATCTGTTTCAGCAATGAAGTGGCCCACATAATTGATGAAAAAGTAAAGCTTCAACATGCATTTTTGTTATATCAGTTTCATCTGCCTCATTACCGTGAATAAAAATATCAATCAACATTCACATGGAGGAGGAGGGTATGGCTCAGTGGTAGAGCGCGTGCTTATCATGTACTAGGTCCTGGGTTCAATCCCCAGTGCCTCCATTAAAACAAACAAGCAAGCAAACGAACAAACAGAAACTAGTAATAAATAAATAGACCTAATGATTTCCCCTCCGTCCAAAAAAAAGAAAAAAGAAATCACGTCAGCATGACTTTTTTTTGAGCATCAATCACATTCCCAGAATGTAGCAAGTGCTCAAAACACATCTCTTGGGCGAATTTATTAACATAGGCTGAAATTTTCTCAATTGTTTTCCTTTCTTCTCTCCCTTCCTTGTTTCCCTTCTGAGTCCAATTGTGTGGATTACCATTGCAACATAGGAACCAGGGTCAATCCTATTTGTACAAATGCCTAAATCACTAAACACACCTGGCCAGCTTCTTTTTTTTTTTTTTTTTTAACATTTTTATTGATTTATAATCATTTTACAATGTTGTGTCAAATTCCAGTGTTCAGCACAATTTTTCAGTCATACATGGACATATACACACTCATTGTCACATTTTTTTCTCTGTGAGCTTCTTAAAGTCTTTTTTCATCTACTGTTTCTGCATTTCCTGCACAAAAACACCACTGCCCACCAATCGTCACCTCAGGGCATTTCTAGAAACTCAACGGAGAATTTTACTATGAAAGTTGAAGATGAAACTGTAAACAACATTCTCTCTTTCTGGAGCGACTGCAACCTAAGAAATTTGGGAGAACCTTCAAAATACAATGTTTGCATTTCTTTTTTAACACTTAAAATTCACAACAGAAAGTCTGTTGTGCAGGAGATTTCTGTTAAATGGTGAATGCCAATTAAAGTTTAATGGTTAATCTTCACTAAGTAAGAAGTGTTTTGCACTTCTTATCTGCCACATCATTAACAAAAAACGATTAGTTAACTGGCTAAACAGATTAAATACAGACTTTCAAGTTTATGGGAAATGACTAGGCCTTAACTTTAATAGTATGGAATATTCTTTTATTTAAATTTTATGACTCCTCACCCGGTTTCATTTAAAATGTCAAAACTGTAATGGTAGTGACATTCATTGCATAATAGTGTTTGAAACATATGCAGTTAAAGGGGTTGTAATAATAATACTACAAATTACATGCTTATTTTTCCAGATCGTACCTAATAGACTGTAATATCATTTTCAGTCACAGTTCACCAGAGTTAAATTTAAAGCATGATATTAAGTTGAGGTTCCTTCACATCTAATTAGACATCAGAAACAAATGTGGCCAGGTCTGCATTCTGTTAAATATATGCAAATAATCCCTCAGAGGTAAGGGAACCATTTAACAACAGTAAAGGTAAAAGTAACCCCCTCTAAAGCTACACAGTAAATTACAGCAGACATACCTTCAGCATCGCACAATGTGACGTCTCAGTTGCTGTAGCACACACTGGAGCATAAATTGTACCCAGCTTGTCTCACAAGGCAAAATATTCAGGACAAACACAGAATATTTTATGCTGAGCAGCCTAACTTCTGCAAATTATGCCAGCCAGGGAGGCAGTTCAACAAAGCACCTATCATTGGGGTATGGATGGCACCACTGCAAATCTTGGCAGAGTCATTTATTTTCAGGAGCAGTAGGGAAACATTAGAAAGAATGCATTTTGTTCATTCTTTGGAAATTCATATAAATAAGTCTTAGTTACAGACAGTATGTTAGAGGGTAAGAACTTCTATTATTTTTTTTTTCCTGAGCCCATCTTCACTAATGGTTTTGCTGTATTCATTCTCAGAAATGGATGGGGGAAAAGATTTCCCTGAAGTTCCATCACCTAAGATCACAGTCAGATTTTTCTTTACTTCTGCTTTTTATCATCTTGGTAAAAAATGAAACTGGGAAGTAAAGATGACTTTATGACTTTTGCCAGCCTGCCACATAGTTTGGCCTGCACACTGTAGTCTTCCAGACAAAGCCTTTCAATTGGCTCTCCATGGGCCAATCAAATTCTTTCCCTGTCTTTTATCACCCTCCTGCCTTATTTAGAAAAAGAAAGCGTTTGGGGGCCAAGCATACAGCATTTCTTGAAAATGCTTGTCTTAAATGTTCCTGTAGTAATGCAACACACACACACACACACACACACACACACACACACACACACAAAACGATTCTTTCTCTTAACCCCCGTGTATTATAGATAAGGAAATCACTGTAATATGTACCTGATACATACGTTTTTGGTAAATAAAAAACTTACTACCTCCACCTGACATATTAGGTAAGACCTACTGAAAACAGAACGTTGGGTTTTGTTTATAAGCTGCAAACGCAGTTACAGAAACGCAAGGAGCCTCAATGGCGGCCATCCAGCCTTCTGGTGCCGAGTCTTGAATGATGGTATCAGCATTTCGCTCTTCTAGGGAATCAGTCACTTGCAGAGGAACTCCTTTCTAGATGCGCGGTCTTAAAGTGCGTCAAGAAAGGTTTGGACATTCCAAACGACCAAGATTTCTTTACAGCTGAGGACCGAAAACTTGTATTTCTTGCTATTTCTCTAGCAATATGCACCCAGCAGGGCAAATTCTGCCCAAAGAATACCCCGGATTCCTCATTTCTTTTGTGCTTGGCATAGTGACAGACAGGCCCAGGATTAAAAGTAATGTTGGGCACAGGAGGGCCAGCATATTGCCTCTGTTGACCTTGGTTTTTGTTGACTAGGAATTTGATACCTTAGAGAGGAAAAAGCTCCTACCACAGCTACAACTAGCTTAGCTGGAGAGAGAATTTCGCTACAAAAATTGATAGTAATTCCAATTGTAATCTGTATTAATTTAGGGATCATCTTTACCATCTATCATAGTATCTAAGAGAAAAAATGAAAGCTAAATTTGTATTTTGCCCACTGAACTGACCAAAGGAACTGCATGAAAGAAAAAAAATGTAAATTATACCTCAATAATTTAAAACAAAAAGTCTAATTACTGGTATTACTCATCAGTAAAGAATTCCATGCTAATAATGATTTGGGAAAAGAGTCTTCCATCAAGTGCAACAGAACTTTCCAAATCAGTTCTGCTTCCATTGGGTCCTGATTTTTGCTTTAGAACAACCAACGTGACAAATGAATTCATTTTAGGATTTATATTTCTCCTGGAATATTACTGCTGGGTAGATGTAGGAAATAAAAGTGCTATGGGTAAGATTTAAAGAGAGAGCTACCCTTGCAAAAAAACGTTTCATTCCTGCATATGTAAGCACTTTCAACTTACTAGCATTTTGGCACATCATCATTTCTCCAGAAGAACAAGGCTACTAACACTAACGTTTGCTCTAACACCTGATGAGCTGGACATGTGGGGAGCCTTAGGAACTGTTTACGATTCTGAGATAATATACGGAGGCCTGCGTATAAAAGAAACAGTGAAAAAGGAATGACTGTTTCCTAGTGAGCAGGATGAGTAAAGCAGAAAAGAGTCTGAAGAAAAGAGTTACCATAATGGCCCAAACTGCACCTGAACAATCCATTCTGTGTAACAGACCTGAATAAATATGCAGTGTTTTTCCCAAGGAAAAGGTAGTGTTTTCCAAAGATGTTCATAAGAACTGAGAGACGATTTTGTGGATAATGTGGTATTGCTTAAATTTAACGTATTGGTCAGAATACTAAAATAGTGAATTCTGCAATATTCAAACAGTGTAAAAATAACAGCCCCTCCCCCCCATTCCCATTCCAGCCCCACCAGTAACTGGCCACCCAGTATGACTTAGCCTCAAGGAGACAAAGAGTATGACCTGGAGCAGGTCCCGTTATGTCTCTGCATCTGTTTCTTTATTTTAAAAGAGAAAAAGCCCAGATAAGGGCTTCTTCTGTTTTAACACTTGATTATTTCCGTAGGTAAGGGATCAGTAATTCAAGAAACTCTGGACTTAAATCAGTAATCGGCTCAAAAGTCAGAGGATTCTGGGCCACAGTCATGTGGCCTCTTTAGATAACAAATGTATTAAAGAATTATAAAAGAGACTTCTACAAATTGCTTAGAAATAAAAAAAAAAAGGATCAAATGTGAAAACAAAGAGCTGTTATTGTTGAAAAGAGCTGCTCTCTCTTTTTTTTTTTTTTAACATTGCCTTTGTATTCATCTCTTGATTGCATGCCAGCGATCAGCATCAAGGGAGGTGGAGATCCACTCCACTGTAATTCCCAAACCATGCTTTAGACTAGCGTTGCAACGCTTCTCTTTGCAAAATCTTTCTCTGAGCAGATAGCACATGGAACAATGGATTGATTTTAAGTCGGGCTCTTTCTTTTCCAGGGCTCTCCCTCTGGCGGAGCCTCCAAAAAGCCCGGGGGAGGGGGTGGGGGAAGGGATGACAAGTGGGGAGCTCACACCTTTCATAATGGCTTGTGAACAATCAAGAGCTGATGGTATTAGTGAAAGGTTATTATTTGAATTAATCATACAAGTTTAAAACAACTTGGCATTTCAAAATGTTTCTAGGTAGGCATAGTTTCCAAACTGCAACTGCCAGGGAGTGTAATACTTAGCACATTGGGAGGGGGGTGAGTCGGCCTGTGTGGAGGGGAGGCAACGGGACTGTCTGGGGGCTGCTGCTGGCATCCTTTACGGGAGACCTAACAGGGCCCCAGAGGGATGTGAGGGATCCCTTCCTCTTCGTGATTTGAGGAGATCGGAAAGGAGGGAGGGAAGAGACAAGAGCAGCTGGGGAAAGAGGAGAGGGAAGAGAGCAGGGCGGTGAGAAGAGAGGCGGACCTGAGACCTGCCTGTAGCTCCATGCTGCCTGGTGATCCCAGCAAATCACTGCCTCTCCTCTTTGCTTTGGGTCTCCCATCTGCAGTAGAATCGGATTTGCTGCATGGAAGTGCTGAGGGAATCCCATGAGGTAGCGCCTGTGACCATGAAGGAGCAATTCAGTAATGCCAAAGAGTTCGAGAAAGAAGGACACAGTGGGTAGAGTGAGTAAAAGATACACGGGCCTGGTCTCTCTTTGAGGCTGAGGAGTGCTTTAACCTAACACACGCTAACTGAGGACCTACTGGGAACCAGGCTCTGGTCTAACCTAAATGCCAGCCAAGGTCTAGGGAATAAACGATGGATAAGACATGGTCTCTGACATTTAGGACCTTAGAGTCTGTGGGAGAGGCAGATACTTAAAACATGCTGATAAATTATGGAAACTGATACAATCGTCTGCAGAAGTTAACGTAGAGGCACCCAGGACAGCTCTGGCTGGTCCTGGGGGTTTCTGCTTGAGCTGAGCCTTTCAGCCCATGTTTGCAGAGACTGATGGTCTTAGCAGCAGAGGAAGCAGCAAGACCGCAGGCTCAGCGAGGGCATGGGAGAGCACTGTGTGCTTCACTGCCACTAATGCGTGATCAAATGCGAATTCCATGCAGACCTGGTAACCAGTGGGTCGGGGATGCATCACCACGACTAGAAATGTGTGCGCTGAAATGTGGGTTTGTGTGTTTTGGTCCCCAAACTAAGTAAGTTGGAGAATTAAAAGTCTACTTCAGATGCACTTAATTAGGCAGGGATATTAATGACAGGGAGGATAGTTATTTTGTGGTTCATGCACTTAATCACAAAATTTCCAGACAGAAGCATAATTGCGTTAATGACTTTTTTGTACATACTTCTTGATTTCAGTGTTTTTGGTAAAGGTACATTAATGGCACCAGGCCTCCAGTTATTGTCTGATAAGTCCATGAATCAAAAAACAAAAAGTAATGGTAGTTTAATGGTCCTGTATTTTAGAGTCGGTGGAGTCATTTATTGTTGTGAAGTAATTTACAATTTCTTAGAACATTTTAGTATGAAATAACTCTAAGAGAACAATATTAAAATATATGTTAACTTCAGTTGTTTGGAAAGGGACTGGAAGGGAATGAATTTATGGAATGTTTAAAACAACTGTCCATTTTGGGGGCATCACGTATTTAAGGACAAATCATTTCTAGAACGTTATTAACTGCGTATGTCTACATTTTTTCTTGCAAGATATCTTTAAAAAAGAAAAATATACCAATTGTGATATGTACTTTAATATGAAGGAATAATTATTTAACTGGCAATATAAAATGTGTTAGCAAGCATGATGAAAAAGGAACACTGGAAAAAAAAAAACAACTCTTGGAAATGTCAAATATCCCTAAAATCATTTTGAGAAGTAACTTTTTAAATGAATTTAAAGTTTCAAAAATTTCTTAGGAATATGTACCAGTGCTGGAGAAAGAAGAACTATCTAATTATGACACCACTTCCTCAGGCTGCACTGAGTTGACTTCTTTCCTTTCTCTGTAATATTTATCAGTCAATCAACACGCATTCACTGTGCCTCTTAATTCTCCACAAGCTGGAATGAACAACTTGGGTGGAGACAGAAAAACAATTTAAATGACTTAGCTGATTATTTAAACAATTAAAAAGGCTACACATTATCTATACCATTCTTTAATTTACATCTATTGGACAGGTGGGTTTTGGTTGAATATTCATAGATGAACACTTAACATAAGATAGAGACCAGTATTTCTGTGCTGAGTGGATGAAATAACTTTCTAATTTGTACATTTCATAACCCCTTGCCTGCTCAGGCATAATGATATTCCAAACAGGAAAAAATAATCAGAGTATTAGGATGTCAAAGGGCTAAGGCTGGCATCATACCACGAAAATTAAAACGTCTTGACTTAAAACCGTGTCTGTCCCGGGGTTCTTCCCAGCGCTGTCCTCACTGGTACCGCAGGGGTGAGGCTGGAGACTTTGTATTGTGCCACCAATACCCCTTCCAGGAAATTTTAAGCCTTGGCTCAGGGCTGGAACATCCTCTCCCAGGTATCTTTTTGAAAGAAAGCTCCTTAGGAAGGAGCTTTTGTACATTTAATCACCAGTCTTGTTCTGCTTATAAAAGCAGCAGCACTGGCAGGAGTCCCTCAGCCTGTGTGATTATGCGGAATCACCGGCAGTGGCCGATGAGAAGCATGCGCCCGCGCTGTGCGGCCTGAATGCGGTCTGACTGGGCCTGCACGTGTTTGCTGACTCTGGAATGGACACGGAGGGCCCCGCAGCATATGTAAACACACCCTGAGCTCTGCTAGCTGACTGGTTCTTTCACATGGCCTGAGAAAATATTTCCTTCACGTTTCCCTACACTGTTGATGATCATCTATTAATGCTTATAATATGAGGAATAGAATGAAATATATGGACTAAAGAATTTGAAGAGAAGGTAAGAATTATATACGTCCACTCCCCGCACCATCCCTCCAACACGCGCCCGGTAACTACAAGTAATTGTCTTGAATGCTATAAGCTGTCACGTGTGAGGTTCACCCTGTGCTTCTGGTCTTCATATTTGTAATCCAGAAAGGAGCCTATTAAAATTTTCACATAAACTTTGAAAGGTGTCATGAGAAAAGCTAGAACAGATTATTTTTATTTACCTTAAACAGGTCTGTTCAGGGTTCACTGTTTTGTGATTACATTCTATGTTAGTTGACACTGGAAGGGAAAACTTTTCAGTTCACCGTCACAGAAGACTAGTCCTGTATTCATATGATGCAACAGCAGAACATTAAAAGTGCCTCGTAAATCTCTCACATGTGTCTAACTCTGCCAAAGACAAGCGATGCTTTAAAATAACAATCTAGTTCTGCGTTGGAGAGTCGGTATAAACGTTCTCTAGCTGTTAAGTCATTCTTTTTGTCTTCAGCAGATCTTTTTTAAGTTTTCACTTCGTGGTAAGCATATGATTAGCACTGGCGTTGTATAGATAACTGTGATTGATATCACCACATATACAAATCATGAGTACTACTGTTTTAGAAATCCACTTTTGACAAGCAATTAACCTAATTTCAACCATCAACAACAATCCTTAGCATCCCTTATTCATCTGAATTTAGATGAACGAGAGACGCGGACCAATGTCCTGTTGGCTACCAAAAAAAAAAAAAAGAACACATTTCCACCTCTTGATTTCATGTAATTATCAAAGACATTTATTTCAACTCCCCTGACATATGCCTACTGTTTCTCAGACATCTCTTATTTCAATATAATTATTAATTCAAACTTCTAAAAATCCGGGTCAAAATATGAATATCTTAAAAGAGTGGGCCTCTAAGTGTGACAATGATGGTGAACATTAGTTAAGTCCACGTTCGGAATTTTCACCATTAAATGAATCAATGACGCTCTACAAACTGGAGATTTACTGATTAGAAAATCAAGCAGATAATTTACTTGTCTGGCTAAACCGTTACTGAGGCAATGGCTGTTTTAGTCAAGGTCACAGTAGATTTATGTTCTATATTGTCTGCTTCATATGTTATTTTTTTCTGGAATTGAAAGTTACAGGATAGAACACAAAGACTTTCTGTTGGGACTTGGCTAGGAATTTTTCCCCTCTCAAGAATAGAAAAATAGTAGTAATTCTGGTAGACACTTCAAAAAATGATAAAAGCCATTATTTGCTCACTATAGTATTGCAGGAGATATGACAGTTTCTTAATAATCCCACTAATGACTAATGCAAGTATTATTAGGCACATATAGAAAACACTTTTCATTCAGAAAAAAAAGATTAAAAAAATTACTTATTATCAATGTACAACTGAGGAAAGAACTTTTTTGTTGTTTTTATTGTTACTATTCTCAATACAATGCTAAACCAGTGAAATTATTTTTAAAAAGTTAAAGGTCATAATTGACTTTTCTCCTTTTTGTATAATGGAGACAAAGGCAAGGGTCTACATTCTGAATAGTATTAGAGTTCCGCAATCATCGGAAAGAATCTATATACTGAAATGCTAACGCCACAATCTCTAATGGTGTTCATAAATCAAAAAGGGTTTTAAAAACTACATTTTTAACATGGCCTCTGAGACCCTCCATGATCTGGCTCCTGACTCCCATTTCAAGTTCAGATAGAACCCTCTCCCTCTTGTTTGCCACATGCCAGAAAACTCATCTTTGGTCTTCTAATCGCTTTTTTTTCCCCTGGGCTTTTGCACATATTGTTTCCTCATCTGGATTACTGCCTTCCTCCTACCTTCCTCTAATTAACTCCTAGTCAGCTTAAGTTTAAAACTCATTTTATCTCATTTAAATTACCCTTCCACTGTTTCATGCCCTGCTCTCCAAACTAGGTCAGATATCCTTGATTCGTCTACAGCACTTTTCAATAAGCAGTAATAAATGCATTTGATATCTTTGATAAACATTTTTCTAACTCATTAAAATGTCAATTCTGTGAATAGGGAGGCTATAAATATTTTGTTCACTATTACGACCCCAGTGCCTAGGTCTGGTGCAAAATATGGAAATAAATATTTATTAGATGAATGGATGGATGGAATGACAGGAGGGGACTGATGTTGATTGCTAGATGCTGACAGAATTCTGTGCTGTTTGATGTACATATTATGGAATATTTTTGATAAATATTATTGAGTACTTTTAGTTTAATTTGGTAATAAATTCTTAAACCATATCTGTCATTTACCTTAAGACATGGCTTTTAAAGGTTGGAGTAGATTTTTGCCATGTCTAACTTGCCAGATTAGCATGGAAAGTATTTCACAGGGGTGCTCACTAAGTGTTTATTAGTAAATGGTAACAATAGGTAGAAGAAAAGGCAGTTGCACATACTAAAAAACCACAAAATTCAATGCACAGCTGGTTTAACATATAGAGGTGGAGGCCATATTAGGAAAACAAAGCCACTGCTCTTGAACACAATGCAAGTGAACAAACAGCAATGGCTTCCTATCTTCAAGTTTCATAGTGATCATCCTGACTAACGACTGCTATTTTCCAAAAATGTTAAAAGAAAAATAAGTAATTTTAAATGAGAGTGTTTTTGTTTGTTTGTTTGTTTCTGCTTTAGTTTAGTTTAGTTTAGCTTAGTTTTTGAGAGGGTGGGAGATTCGATGGATTCTTGACATAAGGGTCCGGTTACTGGTTACTGCTGGCTGTTGTAGGAGCTCTTTCTCTGAAGACTGTTAAGAACTGATGACAGTTTAAGTACAGTTCTGCCTGGAGCCACAGGAACTAATTGGATGACCCTTCTACTTATCAGTTTCCACTGTGAAGAGGGCTACAGGAACTCTCCCTGGAGATGGCTCCTAGCAACTAGGACAAAACAGTCACTCGTCCAGGAACTTCAATAATCAAATGTCATGAAACTTGTTCCAAAGAAGAGCTTGTAATTTATCAACAATATTTGAAGGATCTGGAACTGTTTATATTCTATATAATCTCATTATTTTTATAGCCTGTATTAAGTTACCATTAGAACTGTGGCTATTCTAGACCTTAGTTTGATATAAATCAGTCAACAATTGGTGAAGTGGCCACAGGGTGTTGAACGTGGCATTAAATGCTTGGAACTGGTTGCTCCGCCAGGATTTTTCAATTAGTAGGACAGATAAAAACTAGTGAAAATAAACTCTTCATTGACATATAAGCAGAACTAGTACATACAGAGAAGTGCACTTAAAGAGGAGGTGAACACGAGATTCTGTAAGCACCATGAAAAATGGGAAATATTCGTGGACAAAGTAATGAAGAAGAGGCCTGGAACCTGTACAGAGAGGAAATAATATGTTTGTCAGATGGAAGGGGGATTTAGTTGAAGCTCTTGGAAAGATTTGGAAGACATTTCTTTCCAAGAGTGGGAGGGAAGATTGTATAAGCAGACAAGACGATGGATGGGACTAATGCGAACAGAGGGTGTAGATTTGGTTTATTTGCACTCAGGAAATACACTGATCCTTTGGGATGTCTGTCTGGGCTACATTAACACATGCGCACGGTATCCTTGGCGAGGTTACAGCCTTTGTTCCCCGGAGCACTGGTCCACTCGACACTGCCGACATCAGAGCTTCTGTGTTGGCATAAGATCAGATTCAGTATAGTCCAAAGCCGAAGTTTATCACTTAGTTCAGCTATATTTTGTGCTAGCTGTGTGACTTCAGGTGAGTTACTTAAATTCTCCAGGCTTCAGTCTCTTTATCCATGAAATAAAGGCGTTGGATTGGACAGAGGTTCTCAACAGAAGCATTAATGACCCCCATAGGCTTTTGAGATTTTATGGATATGCATTTTTTGGTGTAATCATGTTTGGGTGTGCTATAATCACCCAGTGAGTGAAAACTAGGGATGATAAACATCTGGCAATGCACAGGACATGGCAGATGGAGGGAAGAGTAACCTCACATTCATTGTGTACGGCTTTCTAGTGGCAAGTCTCAACGGGGAAATCCTGTTTGTAATTATCCAACCCTATAATGTAACTCCATTTAATTATGAACAAAAAATATTTCTAAGTCTTAACAGTCACAAAAATTTCCAGCAGTGCAAAACCCACATAGTGAAAGACTGCACTCTCTTTTGTTTAGAATTTTACTAAAGCTTACTCATCATTATAGAAAATCATATCACCAATGCTAATCTGTGTTGTTGCTACACTTACACGACTGCATGCATGGTTGTGCATTCACTGTGTTCCTGTGTGTAGATGTCAGATGAAATGAGTTCACAACATCTTCTCCTGCAGTGGAACGTGCGTATGTACTTGCAGGTAGACGTATATGTCTTTCTATTACAGATTACTTTTATCTCTTCTTTATATCATTGCATCATATTAATTTTTTGAAATAATGATTATATACAGGTTAAATTTCCTGTGCATTTCAATAGGGTTGAGAATCAGTGGATTGGATACTCTTGAATAACTTTAAGCTCTCAGGTCCACAGTCAGGTTTATAAATTTTACTTTGGTTAGCAAGGAAGGAGAAACTCTTAAATGATTTTTCACTAGTGATATTCATTTCACTGTCTAAATTCTAAAGTAAAGGAACGAATGACTGAAGCAGACTATATATTTATTTTAACTGTCTTTTCACTTAGTTCAACTGAGATGGGAGACTGATGTATCATCAGGAGACCAGTTCAGTACTCACTGCATCAGGTACTAGTGAGAACTCTAAAGAAATGACAAAATATCTGTTGTTCTAATAACGTGATTTAGACAGAGGCCTCATCCACAGCAGATTCCATTTTCTTTAAAGAAGGCAAGCATTGTATGTTTGTTAAGAAGTTAAGTGTTTTCCTGTTACACTAAAATTCTGTTCAATATTAGAAGACAAAACAGGACACTGAGGCATACTGATCTTTCAGGGCACGTATCATATTTCATTATTTTCACTACTTTGACATGTGGGTAATCCCCCTCTCCTTTGCCCCCTGTACACACGTACAGACCCACCAATCACTAAAGTAATTAAGTCAGGCAAGACCCTACCACCTCTACGGGGAGGATGTTGAAACGTTTTCTAAATATGATGGCACACAAATATTTTAGTAGTATAATCAATACGTTCCATTCTATAAGGCTTTCTAATTTGCACATGTCACTCCTTGAGAGTAAAGCTCAATAAAATTGGGCTTTTTTTTTTACAGTCAAATGCCTCAATTTTTGTTTCATATTTCACCTCTGAAATATGATCACCTACTAACACAAAACCTATGGGGCAGAAAAGCATTTTCCCACTTTGCAAATCAAGCAGAAGCAGGATGTTTGCCAGGCTCTCCAGCAGCTCTGTACAGAGCCGGGCATTTCTCAGCCCTCTGCTAATGAGACCTTCAAATGACAGAAGTGGATCAAGAATAACACATTTTGATGGTACTTGTAAAAGTAATGGAGCTGCTGTCAAGTGCACCCAGGATGACAGTGAAACTTGAGTACATAGTAGGTACTGTGGGGCTGAGAGCAGGAGCTTCTGTTTTCGCTGTAAATGTTTCCCCTCTTATTAGTGTTTTAATTTGCAAAATTATTTGACATCCAGTTTCAAGTGATCCAAAAGCAAAAGTGTAATTGGTCCAATAGAGCCACTATAATTGAAAGAAAGGTGTAACAGCCTAATAATGCTGGTTCATGCCATACTAAGAGTCATTTATTCATTCATTCAAATATATTTATCGACTACCTATGCAAAATTATGTTAGCTTTTGAGGAACATAAAATAGGGTAAAAAGCTTCATTTACACTCAAAAAGAGCTACTTGTTGAGTGTAAGAAGCTACATATATTCAGAGGAATGTTTGCTTAATGTCCTGTTTCTTACCACAAGTTTGCCCACTGAAGAAGAACGATACCTTCAGTTTCTGGAATGCTTACAAAAGGCTTCTTGGAAGAGGTGCCATTTGAACTAGACCAGGAGAAATGAGTAATGATTCCAGCAAATGGTACTCCCGTCAAATGGAATACCCTAATATCAAGAACTCCAAACTGTCCTCTGAGGAGTAAAGAATAGTTCTGTTTCACTCCTGTGTAGGTTTGTATTAGAAAGGAAGAACAGAAGTTGGGTTGATGACAGTGCAGAGAGGGACAAGGAAAGGATAAATTATTTGGGTTATATTGAGTAGGTAACTGAAAACCAGTAAAGCACATGCTCAAAGAACATTTGTAGAAGACAAATTGGCATGGTGAATGTGACATTCCCATTTCAAGTCTGCGTTATGGGACAGATAATTTTAATAATTCTATGTCATTTTGTCATATCCTAATCATTCCCCAGTCCTGGGTAAACACAACTACAAACTCTGTTTCTGGTCCCTGCGTAAAGGATATAGTTGGTTTGGAAAGAAGTCTATGGTTACCTATCAGCACCCTTACTCCAATCCCAAAAAGCTCTCTCAAACTTGCTATTTTTTTCCATCTTTACTACCACATCCTTCGTGTATGCCCTGACAACTGCTCACCTAGGAACTTGCAAGAGCTTTCTTACTGGCTCTTACTATAAACTCTGTATCAGATTTATATCAGTATTCCCAGAATGAATGAATGAATGAATGAATGGGTGAACACTTTGAGGTAGGCTATTTTACCGTGGTCCAAATCAAATACTACTGCATTTTTCTGAAGCATTAGTGATAGACAAAAGTATCAAAAGGCAATGCAAGATTGAAGAAATGAATTTCAGATCCTCATGTAGAAATAATCTATGGGTATTTAGACTGAATCCACAGGCCTCCTCTAAATATTTTGGAATTTATACTGTTCGGTATGGGAGGTTCCAAAAGTATTGTTAGAACACAGCTGAGAAACTAATGTCAATAAATACCTACTGCATGAAAAATGACACATTACAGTTCTCTCACAGCACTGACAACACAATTAGATGAAAAAATGAGGAACAAATAAATCCCAATAAAAGGAAAACTCTGATACAATAAGTGTCTTATGAATGTCTTAAATAAAAGGTTATTTTCATACTGAAGAGAGGTGTCAGGTCATGTTCTGTGGAAGGGCCTGATGTTTGCAGAAGGCTTGAAGGATAAGTATGTTTGAACAGAGGCAGAAGGTAGGGAAATGGTGTTCTAGACCAGAGGAAATAGCATAATAAACATTATTTTCCATGTTGACACTCTACCAGTGGTCTGATGACGTAGGAGAGCAGGCTTCTTGGGAACAGGCAAGAAAGAGCAGAAGAAATGACAGACATGTAGTTACACCAGGGACATCAATCTGGGACCAAGTGACAAATACTCGGAAGTACACCTGGATATTAATGTGGCATAGGATTCACCTTGGAGTTACCATAATTGGTGACTGGAAGAAAATTCACTGAACATTATCTGTAATGACATCCTCTAAATTTTGGGGGGTGGGGGTGTAGATTGGCCAACAGGAGAACATATTTGAGTTATTTTTGAGTTGTGTCTTAAAGCACTAGATTGACAAGAGACAATTTCTCTGAAACAGAACAGGCTTTGAGATTCAGCACAGCATTCAAAATAACACCCCGCTGACCAAAGGACGGCAGGCATAAAAAACACAAACTCATAACGTGAAATGCTCAGAGGGATAGTTAGCACCACCCTCCGTGGGGCAGCTTCATTCCGTTGGTCTTGCAAATTTATAGTCAGTGCTTCCAAGCAGTAAATTCATTAAAACCAGGAAATTGCTTAATTAGTTTAAAGTGCCAAACACTTCTAAAAATAAATGTTTGAACTACATAGATTCCAAACAAATGTATCACAGTCAGAACTGTTAGAGTGCACCTGTAATGACTGCAACATTAATGCACAACAAGAACACGTCAAACTGTGTTTTCTTAACTAGTTTCTCCCCTCTTCTAAAAAAGAACCTCCTTGTTTTAAAGGGTGTTCAATTTCTACCCACCTTCAGTCCCAATGGCTATCATTTTAAGAGCATGCAGACTTATTTCCCACCTGCTTTGTCTCTTCTTTGTCACCCAAAAATGTCTGCAGATGTGACTGTCGATTATTACACAATAGGGATGCTCCAGTGTGTTTTAGGAACCCAACACAGAGCCTGGTCTAACTGTGATACGTAAACATTACCCAAGCTCAACATTTACTTTTAATGTGTATAAAAATAAACACATTTATGCTTAATTATGAGCTGTTTTGCCAGAAAAAATCACACTTTATTTGTATATTAAATAAAGTTCTGTCATTCTCATGGACATTTATTTTGCAAAACTAGAAAGCACATGAACAGTGAGATAACTAATATTATTACCGAAGAGCATCCCCACCACTGAGGGCCTCTGGTCTCCCTCCTCCCCACCCACACCTTTCAGGAGAGCGCAGCCTCCCCAGCTCTCTTTCCACTGAATCTGAAGCAGCAAGTACAGCCAGTGAGATACAGGCTCAAGTTGCTCCTGGCACACAAATAATGAACGACACCAATCGAAGGAAGAACGGACAGGAGCATCCTCAGCGCTAAGACTAGCAGAAGCCCAGCATACGTACAACTAGTCTACTCAAGTCAGTAATTCCTATCAAGTTTAGAAAACCCAATTATCTCCCAGTAGACGCCTCATTTCTTCTAGACTTTGTGAGATACCATTTTTACCTTCTTCCAGGACCACCGCTGGGAAGCAGAACACGAACAAGGGGAAGGGTGGGAAGCCATGACACTGGGATGACTGGCTTCTCTTCCCCATCCTCAGGAATGCTTCCTGGGCTCGGTCGCTAGTTTAGTCGCGGATGTTCCCTGCAAGTGTCTCTTACTGGACAGCAAGAGGCAGCAGCCACATCTTCCATCAGCACAACGTCAACACCCCGCTGATTACATCTGCGTCGTATTACTACAGGACCCTCAACATGAAACTTAGAGCAGTCTGTGTGATATTTCAAGCAGGGAGTTTTAATTGGGGGATGCATTGAATAAACAGCCACCTCAATGATTCACTTGAACATAGCAGAGTTTTTGTGTTTGTTTTAAATGTTGTTCTAATTGGGTCCCAAATAGTTAATTAAGTATGTACATTCATTATTACCATTATTACCATTCCTAAAAGGGCATATATTGTCCACATAAATATCAAAGACTTTTTTTTTTTATGATCAGGATGATTTCAGTCAGAACCAAGTGAATTCACGGTAACTGGCATGCAGATAAAAGAAGAAAATGTGTTTCTCAATATTTAAAGTTTTCTCACCTGAATTCATTTAGTATTTCATTTATAATAATATTATTTGTAACATTATTGAAAGGTTTCTACAAATTTGTCATAAACTTTCAGAGGGTTACTTTTTTGACACTGATATTCAGAAAACACGCATATCCACTAAATTCATAAAATCACTGAGAAATTCTCAGCAAATATAAAGTATTGCTTAGGAAAAAATATTCCTCTTGGAATTATTTTTATGCTTTATGTAAAGAAGTGAAAATAAGTAAACAGTGGAACATTTTAGCAGCTCCCAATTTTAGGAAAAGGTCATATATTTACTTACAAGGAATCTAGAAGTCAAAAGAATGAAATTCCATCGCCAGCCTGCAAATTAACAACAAAACAAAACCTAAGACGCCATTATTTTACTCAGGCCACTTAACTGAACAAAACAGAAAAAAAAATAATTATATGATTTATGATTCAATGGTATACATTTACAGCAATGATCATACTAAATTATACTGGTAACTAATAATATCACAATCCTTCTTTCCAAACATTAAACTGGGGCACATCATAAATCTATCCTTTTTTTTTAAAATGCTTTTCTTCCACATACTAAGCGGTTCAAGCTGTCAGTTCGTTTACATGCATGCTAAGGAAAACAACCAGAAGATTAATACAGTAATTGAGAATAAAACAGTGGAATTGTATTCTGAACTAGTACCGACATCTATTCAGAAACTCAGTTAAGATCACAGGAAAAAAATGATTTACTGCGTCATTGAGGTTTTCCAACAAGTTTCCACAAATCATTGCATCTAGATAGGAATCCAAGCTAATGTACAGCCTCTCAACAACCCTGAAGTAGCATCTGCAGTCTGGGTTGCAGTAAGCCACTGGGATGTCGCACTAATGTTTGTACTGCTGTTTTGACACTCTCCCTAGATGCTCCAACTTCGCTTCGGTGAACTCAGAGCTGGGTCTGAATGCCTCAGAGCATGGGTAAAAAGAGTTGTGGTTAAGGCACTGATTTGCAATCCTAAAACTGGCATGAAAATAGCATGGTGGTGATGCTGGCTGGACACTCACATGGCTAAAGGCAAAATGCAACCCATAAGAATTCAAGTGTTTCTCTCTCTTGCTCTCATCATCATTTCTCTTCTATACCATAATGGCTAGGCGTACAATAATTTTATGATGAAAGATATAAATTATATGGAAGGATCTGCATTTTCATAGCAGATACTCTGTCGGGACGTTGTCTGCTAGGCTTTTAAATGTGGTGGTGCTTATATGTGTATAATGCTGACAGCCTTGGGTTGACCTACATATGTTATCAGAAGATTTAACACTGAGTTTAGTTAAATTTCTTGGAAGTTACTATGAACGTGATGATCCCAGAGCACAACCACAGATCTCTAATCTAGGAGGAGTCTCCGACAAGGAGAGGCGTTTCAGCACGGGTAGCAGCTTTTGTACAAACTGCATGTCCCAACACTTGACACAGTTAAGTAATACAATTGCAAAGTCAAATAACAAGAAGGGAGAGGCATTAAGAGGCAAAGAAAAGATAAAAAATTCGTGTTTTCAGATGAGATCTGGGAGGAGAAGGAGGAGTCCTCTGAGTGGGGAGACATAAGAACTCTCTAAGTTAACAGAAGCCGAAGAGAAATTGATTTAGAAAGAATAGGGGCACCATCGTGGCGTTGAAGAGCACGTTCAGTAATGAGTCTGATTCTTGGAAACGCTGATCTGAAGGTGGAGCCGATACCTCTGAGAGTGACACACACTGTAATTTCCTCAGAAATGGAGCTACTCCTCACCCTTATTGAGACATCTACGCGACACGGTTTCAGAAGCCATGTTGAGTTGTCAAACCGAGGCAAGAGGTGAATTTAGAAGTCTCGGGAACACACGCAAGTGATGGAGTGTGAAGAGAGCACTGATAGCCACGGTTATGCGTCCCAGATCAGACTCAACAGCAATGTTCGCATGTGAGAATAATACCATTGCCTTTCTTCGGTGGAAGGCAGCTTGCTGTAGCTGTACACTTTGTAAAGATGTCAATTAAAAAGTCCCTGAGAGAGGCAGAAGATAAATAAAAGAACTTGAAAGTATAGATCATTTGAAACTGTTGCAAAAATAAGGAAATGGTGCTATTTAGTGACAGTATCTGTTTTAACAAACATTAAGTAGGAAGTTAATGTATCTCAGTGGAGTCACTGTTGGTGTCAAAATCTTTGCTTTCACAGTCAAACACAGCAGTGACCTTACATAGCAACCCGGTGTAGGAGGCAGCAGAAGGGGCAGTGCTATGCACTCTGAGGATGCTTCCCACGGTCCCAGCCACGGAGGGGAGGCAGGGCAGACTGGACAACCACACAGCTCTCAGCTTTACACGCTAGAACACACATGAGCCCCTCTGTCATCTGTCCTTGAGTTTCCTATTCTCACAAAGAGGAACTTCTGACTTCTCACCACCCCACCTCTCAATCCCTCTCTCTTTTCTGGCTTCCTCTGTTCCAGGTTTTCTACAGAGGTTTCCAACACCAGCCTCACTACATAGCCGGGCTGACCAGCCTCTTTAAAATAACCCTCAGTTCTTCTCACTGGAGTCTGTGCTTCTTTGTGCTGAGAAGTTGAGTCCTGTTTCCTGACTGTGTTCATTTCTCCACCTTCTCACTGACCCACATCCTCTAGCCACCCCTTGCACCACACACCCACGCACACAGACTCCTCTTCTCACCTGACCGATCTGCTGTGCCACAGAGCAGGAGGGAGAGAAGGTGGCCTGTGTGTAGTGACTCAACGTAAATAAATCATTCTCAGCCAATACTGCAAATATATATTTATATTACTTGAGTCTAAATTATTCCAGAACTGCACTTTAACTTTCATTTCTCTGGAATGAGGTACTTTAGCCCATCTGAGTTTATATTCTGTTCCAGATTTATATTAGCTAACCTTTTGGCACGTAAAGAACTGATTCAGTGGGAACATTTGTGAAATACAGAAAAGAGCACAGTCTATCCGGGTCTGTGATTTGTTTTGATTGCTTAGACTGTTTCCATTTTTTTCAAAATTAACAGAACGGTGCCTGGCATCTGCCAAATATAGCTCTGACAAACAGGAAGGCTTGACGAAAAGAAGCTGGCACGGGTCGAATACTGAATTCATCGGGGCAACTCCGTTCTGTTCAGACAGCGTGATGCTCCGATCGGCTGGACTCCCCATGTTAGGTGCCTATAGTTACCTTCAATTTTAAGTCATCCTTGTCAGGTTCCAGGCTCCTACCCCTCCTCTGCTACTCTCGGCCTCGATGGCCCCTCATTCACCAGCTCCCCTGCACCTATCTGGTGAATTTCCCATTTATTTATTCATTCACCTTTCTATGTACCTCTAAATTAGGCATGGGGGATTAATAAAAAGACATATGCATACTTGCTTTTTATATAATAAGGTTACAATCAAATTGTAAATCTCAGGATCTTTTCTCATGAAAAGTTTAACAAAAAATCATAGCAGCCTATGAGTAAATTCCAGATGAATGATATAGAGCTACAGAAGTGAAGAGAAACTAGGGATCATTGTGATTTATAGTAATTCATTCACTCAGTCAATACAAACTATATCAGGCACTGGGTGAAATGTTGGGAATACGAAAGTTACCAATGAAATGAAATGAAATAAACAGACCACATTCGGTTTTCAGTGGGAGGGAGACATGTCTACAGTGAAGTAGCAATGAATGCCAAGGAAAAAAAGTGATGCAAGTGAGGGAAATGAAAACAGGTGGGGAGCCGTTTTCACTTAAGATGAAATGGCTATAAAGTTCTCACAGAGAAGGTAAGATCTGAGTAAAGACCCACACAAAGTGAGAGGGTGAGTCGTGTACATATCTGAGGCAAGAGCAAGAAAGACCTTGAGATGCCTCCTCATTTCACATGACGTATTTGGCATAAAGCACTGCCGAGGAAGGTCCTTTCCTAAGGATAATATCAACCCATAGACTTTCAGGCCAGGGGTCGGGGTTATGTTACTGAGTTAACTGGGGGCAGGAACTGCCGCGCTTCCTGACTTGGGGGGCACGTCGGCGATGGTGCTGGACTGGACCCCTGCCCTGGGAGAAGCTGACGATGGGGAAGGAGTCAGCAATGGGGGCAGTGGCGACAGTGGTCAGAGATGATAAGCCTGCTCTGAGCAACTCTAGTTAGGGGGAAGTAGGGCAAGTGGTCTAGTCTCAGCAGTGGGACCAGCAGGGGACGCCGAGATCCAGGCAGGTGCATACAGTGGTCCCAAGACACGTGGATTATACACCTCGTAAAAACTGGGCTCGGGCATCCTAATGGGCACTGTCAGCCTTCCTCACAAGTCAGCATTGCTGGAAGCTGTAGTTACATATTCTAGAGGAACGACAGGGGACAGAAGTTGGCCATAAGGCATTTATGACCTGCCTCTTCTGTGTCTCCTACAATGTAACACACACCGTAATAAAAATAGTGAAGCATTTGGCCAACTCTGTTCCTTCAATCCTGTCCATCTGCCGTGCTATCCTCACCTGAAAGATAAGGTTATTAGAACATGCTCTAATTGCTTTACCAGTTCATACTGAGAGAAATAATACAATACTATGACAAAATTTCATAGAATTTTGTGCTATGGTGGTGGGTTTCACTGCTCTACCTAAACGGAAAGAAGAGTATTAAGAGCTATTTCTGACTTGGGGCAGATCACTTGATCTTGATGCATGCATTTTTTTCTTCATTAACTATCTGCAAATGAGTTTCATACGTACAACCTGAGAGGGCTTTTGTGAAGTTTATCAAGGTAATATTTATAAACTTCCCTAAAATCCCTAGCTGAAAGAGAAAATGTCATGTAATATTACTTGTCTAAAAGTGAGACCTTTTGTAAGCCTTAATTATAATTTTAAATTCCCTTATATTAAGGAATGTGAATCAATCAAATATAATGAGCAATGACTATTTGCACATTATAAGCCCTTTCAGGCCAAGAAGTGAGTCACTCGCTTCTTTTTCCTTCTTCCACAGCAGATCGCCTTATAATTGTTGATGATGGCGATGACGGTGTACCACTGCTAGTTAGTAGCAGTAACCGTAAAACTGTAGCTGTCTAGATCATGGCATACACCACTCACCTTTCTGGGAATTATTAGCAAGCAGGTCCCGTTCATAGTTTACTGACTGGGCTCAAGGTGCAGGTCAGCATCCTGCCCTTCACCTATAATCCCCGGGAGGTTTAAGGTTCCTGCCCTTGTTAATAAAGTCTACTCTTATCATTAAATAGAGTTATCTTATTTGTTTAAGATCTGGTGGCATCCAGTTGGAAATAGAGTTACATGCCCCAGAGTAATGGGGGTATTTTGGGGGAAACGTTCTGAAGTCAGCAGGGACACAAACCATCTTCTACAGATTCCTGTCTGAGTCTCCGGCAGCTAGTCTATTATGTGACACGTGCAACAGCAACTACATATGGACGAGTGATGACTTTTTTTGCCATCTCTGTCTTGTTGGCAGGATCAGGCCATGCACAGAGGGATGTTTCCCTTTAATCCCTTCTTAGATTACTGTCTCCAGGTTTTCTATGTTTAGGCGTCATACATAACGTAAGTCTCTCTGTTTAGTTCTGATACTCATTCATTCATTCACTTATATTTTTTCCAGCTTTACTGAGATATAGTTGACATATAACATTGTGAAAGATTAATATGTATAGCGTGTTGATTTGATACACGTATATACTGAAAAATGATTATCACAGTAAAGTTACTTAACACATCCAGCCATCACCGCATGTAATTAACAGTTTCGGTGTGTGTGCTCACATTTGTGGTGAGAACACTTAAGATCTACTGTCCCAGCAACTTTCAAGAATATAATGTGGTATTCATAACTATAACTACCACGCTGTACATCAGAGTCCCCAGGACTTACTCAGCTTGTAACTAGAAGTTTACAGCCTTTGACCAACATCTCCCCATTTCTACCGCACCCCGGCAACTGCCATTCTATGCTCTTTTTATGAGTTTGACGTTCTACAGTCCACAAATAAGTGAGACCAAACAGCATTTTTCTTTCTCTGACTTTTTTCACTTAGTGTAACACACTCAAGGTCCATCTATGCTGCCAAAAATGGCAGGATCTCCATCTTGTTTATGGCTGAGTAGTATTCCATTATATATATATATAAAATAAATATAAAACTTTCACACTATGTATGTATATATGTATATATGTATGTGTATACATATATATGTACATATGTATATGTGTATACACATACATATATCACATTTTCTTTTCATCCACCCAGGGACACTCAGATTATTACCATGTTGTCTTGGCTATTGTGAATAATGCAGCATTGAACATGGGGGTACAAACCATCCTACCTAAAAGTTCAATCTCTCATTCCCTCTCCTGCTTTACTTTCCTTCATAGCACTTACTTTCAATGTAGTATTACATGTATTGGTTTGTTTTCTGTCTTTCTGCATGAGCCACAAACTCCATCTATGTAGGGGCTTCTTTTTCTACTGTATCTCACTCATTTAAATAATTTCTGACAGAGAGCAGGCACCCGATTCCTACTTACTGGAGACACAGCTAAATAAATGAATATGTATAAAGGTAAACATATTAGGACAAATCTCAGGTTGAATGATTCAAAAATAAAACCTAGCATTAAAATCTCTCCCTCATTCAATCTTGAACTTTCTAAATGGGAAAAAAAAAATGGTGAGAAAAAGACAAACAAGGAGCTAAAGCATTAAGCCAGTGAAGGCTGAAGACTGAAGGCAAGAGAGGAGAGACTGTCCTGTCTTATTTGAATGTAAAGCTTTAAGGAATCTGAGGTTGTTCTCACTGAAATGCATTGTTGTTTGTAGGGAGTAGAAATTCTTGCTTTTCAACTCTGATTAAAAGATGGGCTTCCTGCCATGCCCCAAGATCACCAGATGAGATCTTTGTTGGCTAATGGGAGGCAAGGCGGTTGGTCCATAAGCCAGTGCCTTCCTCGGAAGACTCCCCGCCTCTGGTTCCCTGCGGGCGGAGCACCCCAGCTGATCTCAACTGCCCTGAAGCTGCCCGGGGAGGAAGGCTGATCGCTAAGTGGGGAGGGCCCAACCATTTAGTGCTTTATAGACCACAGACGATGGCCCTCAGGAGCAGGCTGGCAGGCGGGACTGACTGCAGCGCGCTGATGGAACGTGCTCCTCGCAGCTCAATCCACACAGCAGTCAAATGGCCCCCATCCCGCCCTAGGTGCCACTTCTGGATTTCTTCCAAAGGAGTGCGAGTTGCTTAACCCAACGACAGCATGAAGTTGCACAAACCCAGCACCGCTCTCTAGGTCTGAAGTGTACTGAGTTCACAACTAGTCTTTTTGACTGGGAATCATAGAGTTTTATAACCAATTAGAAGTTATTTTTAAAATAAGATGCTTCCCTGCCAAACAGTAAAGTTATTCATGATGCTGTAAACCTTCCAAGTACATTCTGACAAGTTTATTTATTGAAAACAATCAGAAAACCCAGAAATGCAATTGCTAATATCTGAACAGAGCTTTCAAAAGACAGTTTTCACTAAGAAGCCAGGTGAAGTTTCCTTTTCCAAATTTCCAGAAGTACATCATAATTTTCTAATTAATATGTGATTTTTATAGTTCACCTATATTTTTTATCTGTACTATCCTATACATTAATGAATAAATACCACTTAGTGCTGTGGTAGTGTAAATTTGAATACAATAATAGTTCATTAAAAAGTGAATCACTTTCCCTTTCATCTCAGGAAAGTTATAAAAATGTGCCCTTCAAAAATGGATAGGTAAGGGCCTGTTACACAAACCTGATGTGTGCTCTACAAGCCTGTTCCTCATATGTGAACATATTAAGGTGTAAATGCACCAATGATGTGTGTCATGTGTCTTATGCTTTCTGTATATATTAGCACGCTCGATCTTCACAACACCCTTGGAATTCTTATCCTCTTTGCAAAGGAGGCTACTGCGACTCGGAGAGTTTCAGTAATTTGGCTACAAACATTAAACGAGTGGTAAAGTTGGAACTGGGTTTCCAATCATGTCTGGCCTTCTCTCTGCTCCGTGTCACCTCCTTACCACTGCTCATCGTGTCTCTGGGCCTTTTCTCCCAGCCCTTCTGTTTGTGCACGTTACCCATGTTGGAGCGATGCTGTGTCACCTGGGCCACACTTTTGATCCTATAATTCACTTAAAAATGTCCTCAAATCCCAATGTCAGAACATACAGGGATGAAATTATGCAAAGATGCATAATGCTGAGTCCTCTCTAAAACTCTGAACTATGAAGAATATTTTCTAAATACATACGCGGCTATCTGTAAAACCAGGAATGAAATCAAACATCTAACAAAGACACGAGGGATAAGATTACTCTCAGCACGGTGCGACACAAGGGAACTTCTCACAGCAAAGATTCAGATGACTAAGCAAGTGTTCTTATTTTGTGTCTGATACCTGGATACATAATACAACTGTTGTATCTGAGTTTTCTAGATGTGCTGATTGAGAGAATGATATTCCAGAGCTATGTTAATAGTCCAAGATAGGAGTTGGAAATCACATGGAGCTACTGAGTACTTGAAATGTGGCCGGTCTGAACCGGGATGTGCTATAAACATAAAACGCACACCAGATTTGAAGACACCATACAAAAGAAAAATGTAAACTACTTCATCAATCACTGTTACACTGATTGCATACTGAAACGCTCTTTTGGATGCATCCAGTAATACGCACTGTTAAAATTAGTTCACTTGTTTCTTCTTATTTTTCGAAAACTGCTACTAAAACATTGAAAGCTACACATGTGATAATTGTGTATTTCTACAGGACAATGTCAGTCTAGAGAATCGCAAGCTAAGACATAACTGTTGTCCCTGCCAGAGGGCAAGATGAGGTTTACGTCTGTGAAAGAGACATGGGAGCATGCATCTGTTTAAGTAACAAGTGATTGGAAACAGAGAACAGCATCTCTGAGAAAGGTCAAAGGACGGGGAAAGTCAGTGTGGTCAACAATAGCGGGGAAGGTCTGATGTTAAGGGTGCAAGAGAGCCCCTGGAGGGGCTTGAGAAGGACAAGGGAGAGGATACAGCCACGGTCAGAGCCCAGCTAACGGAAGGGAAAGAGAGATGAAAAGATGGCACAAGGGCAGAGAAAACTTGACTTATCCGTGAGCACAGAAAGAACAACTACTAATAAGAAAGGAGGTATGTTTTGGTTTTTTTTTTTTTCTGATGTTTTCTTAAGATCTCACTCAAATGTTGGCAAGTCAAACATGTACTATTATAGGAAGCCATCTGACCATTGCTTTCTTAATTCCTTAAAAGGCATAAATTTGCTAGTCACAACTCAAGTTCTCACTGCCTCTTTCTCTCTTCTGAATTCCATTTGCCCCTTTATTTCTACAAAATCACCCATTCTGAAACAGCTTTGCAAATCATTATGAGCCTCCACTGTTGCACGGCTCATTGCTCTACGCATTTGTCAAAATTTCTGCCAGCAGAGAGATAACCTAAGGACAAAAAAATTAACACATATAAATTCATCAACGATTCTAGTTTTGGCCAAGAAATCAGTAAGAAAAATAAGTCAATTTTTTAAACTTAAATTAAAAAAGACATACCCAGAAGAGGTGTAACTGATAATCCGGCCTGTTTCAATAAGAACATGTGCTGAAACCATATGTCAAAGAGAACACCAGAAACATCCGTATGAAACATTTTGTTTTTAAATCTGAAATCAAAATGGTAGAGTGAAAACTGTGTTTTATTCTACTTGGAGACAGTTGCCTCATTTATGTGAAACACTGAAATAGCGAAGTTGTTTCTGGGTTATTGGCCCCTTAATCTTGTATATTAATTCAGGTAATGCACCACTACCTCTATCTTCTATTTAATTATTTTTATTTATGTACCATTAAGCTCCATTTTCATTACTTTTGGAGTACAAAAAGAGGACAGGCCCAGGGTACTTGGGCAGTGCCGTCACCTCACTTGCAATCCTCAGAAGACCCTTTGCTTGGTGAGGAATACAAATGACAGTCCTTGACAGTCTTTAAAAGCGGTTTTTACTTCTTTAATTAGGAGTTGCAGGCAGGACCTTCTGCCTGAACCTTTAACATTTTCAGATACTTCTGCCTCACTTCTCGGCTGATTCTTCCTAAGTTTGCACTGAATACATTCTTGATTTGCAAGAAAGCTGCTTTCAGGCCCTCTCATATTCTGCAATAATCCCTTGGTAATTACAAAGTCTCTCTCTGCAACAATAGGCAGGTCCAGGAGGAATTCAGTAGCTATGTCTCACTGTGGAAAATTGGACTTGGACATCTCGGCAGAATTTGCCTCCCAAGAGCCCTCAACTTAGAAAACAGTCCTGTTAGAAATGCAAAAAAACAGAGGAACTCAAAGATTACGATGACAATAACTTTGTGGCAGTGGAAAACACTGGTTAAAGTAAGGCACACCAACTTTCAAGGAAATACTTCATAGAACAGTGGATAAATCCTAACCATAGAAGGTTCAGTGCTAGGATAGCAAATTCCAAACTACTTAACACTCTGATATAACAATTTCTGACCCTTACCCATTTCAAACTCTGGGGTATTTGTACACCCCTCCCCCTCTTTGCTTTCCTATAATTATTTGTCCACTTTTTCTATTTCTTCCTTTCCCCTTTTAGTCACTGCTATAAAACCATATTATAAATTCTTTCATGCCACAAACTCAAGAATATCAAAATAATAAATGTGTAATTACTTTATTTTTGGCCATTTGCAATTTACCCTGTTACTAAGCATCAGCGATTGGTCATGATGATTGATTTAAGTTTTGTAACATGTGGCTTTTATTTCTTTTCCCCGCCATAAATCACAGCAAAATAAACAGTTCACAGAACTTCATTACATTAACTTTTAAAGTTCTCATTCACCAGAATAATGTAAAATGTCTCTGCCTGGTTTTGTTCTAATGACAAATACATGATACATTTTCTGCAGTTATCTCGGACATCAGTTTTTGAGATGTCATAGGCAGGTAGTGAGAAATGTGCAGCTCTTGCTCTGTTATGCTAAAGGAAGTTTAAATTTGCTCAGTAATGCAATAAAGGAATTGTCCAAATCAAGAGAGTAGAAAGCTAAGAAATGCTACTTCATGCTTTGTGCATCTGCATTTTTTTAATCTTTCCAATTAGACAAAGAATTTTTGAGGAACTGATGAATGCTCTTTTCTGCCCGAGCCAGCCCAACACCTATGCACTGAGCATCACATATGATAACTGTCGGCTTCACGCTTTCTAACAACACTAGTAATTCGTATCAGTGTCATTTCTAGGCCAACTGAAAATCCATACAGAAAAATAACAAACATATACTTATTAAAGGATAGTGCACAGGCAGTCAGGGATAAATATTACTGAGGGGTTTCCAGAATGTTTTGTTTCTGCTTCACGGTAGGATGAAGTGAACATAGGGCTTTTCAAACAGAGCAAGCACTAAGACGTAGTTCAACTTCATCTCATAGTCCCGAGAATCTCTGACAGGTAAGCAGGCATGTCAATTCTAACATGAACACTGAACTACATGGACATATATAGGGTTAGGGAACTGGACCTCATCTGGTCATTTGGAGCTCCAGATTTCCAGGGCACCCCAGCACACTTTTCAAGGAATCACAAGATACTCTGCAGGATGGATGCTACAAGTCCTAGGCTGATGATGCTCTGGCATTTATCCAGACTGTAGACTTTGAGATCAAAGGAGACCCGAGGTATAGACTCTCTACAAAAAGAGAGAAAGGAAAAGCCAAATGACATCCTTTTAAGTCACTCATGTCCACATGCACCATATGAAAGAAAACAATACAGGACTAAATCTCAAGCAAGTGTAGAGCTGGGGAAAGAGTTCAATGCCATGATTAAACTTGGAGAAACAGAATATAAACAGCAAAGCAAATGACTCACAACAGCATTTATATACTCAACCCAATGGGCTTTTCAATAAACCATTCAAGAGGGGGAAAGCGTACAGAAATCTGTTCCCTTGGCAAAAGCTTGTTATATCTCCTAAAGCAAGTTTTTGCTTTACCCCCTGCTTCCAAAGTACTCAGCTCAATCCTACAAATTGGTTGAGGTGGGTGAAAAAAATAAAATCAGCTCTTTAGGTCCTTGTAAACATTTCACTTTTATTTTTAGAAAAGAGATTGTTTTTCAAAAACTGCAGATGTGTGGAAATTAATACTGAAAGTCTCCCGTGAACTGTTTTACACCTTACTCCATCAGCATGCCCTTGGAATCAAACAAATTGGATGAAAAACACAAACCTCATAGCTTCAGATACTCAAAAGCTTATTACAGTTGAAAATGAGCAAAATATTACATCTACCAGGCCTATTAGAATAGAGAACAGACCTACCTTGGGCTCACATGTAAAAGTAACCCCATTACAGCTTCCAGAGGCAGGCTAGCCTGCGCTCTCTACGACATGGCTTCCCATTTGACCGACACTTTAAAATAGAGCCTCAGCTTTCAGCTTAAATGACTAGTTAGAAGAGAACAAGTAAAGTGTTTACTTGCAAGAAAAAGAAATCTTAAATATAGAAGAGAACTCAGTTTTAGTCAATATTCCCATTCATGTGTAATGATCACAGTCCCTCCCGAAATGCTGCTGAATTTTAGTTAGACATTCAGCACTGCTGTTACACTCAGCGCTCCCAAAACAGGTGTGGAGACAGCCTCTCAGCTTACCAGAAGCACAGAACACATGTCTAGGCCAAGTACACGGGGAACTCACGTTCAAACAGTAGTTTTTTCAGATGACCTGAAAGGGAAAAAGTGATGGAAATCTACTGCACAAATATAGATTTGGGACAGGCAAGGCTCCCGGCTGAAATACAACCTTAGAATCTTTCTTCTAACTTCTCTGACTCCACAAGGAGAATTTCCAGGTTTTGAAAAGGGAGTGCCAAAAAAAAAAAAAAAAAGACAAATGAACTTATATATAAAACAGAAACAGACATAGAAAACAAACTTATGGTTACCAGGGGGGAAGCGGGTGGGAAGGGATAAATTGAAAGTTCGAGATTTGCAGATTCTGACAGGTATATATAAAACAGATAAACAAGTTTATACTGTATAGCACAGGGAATTAGATTTGATAACTTGTAGTCGCTTACGGTGAAAAAGAATATGAAAATGAATATATGCATTTTCATGTATGACTGAAACATTGTGCTGTACACCAGAAATTGGCACAACATTGTAAACTGACTGCTGACTGTACTTCAACTAAAAAAAAAAAAAAAGGAATGCCTTCCTTTGATACATTTTCTAAACACACACATACTCTTATACACACTTTGCCAAAGAAGCATATGAATGATAATACAGAGATCACATTATTGGCTGCCCCACTGTACCCAGCTCTGTAGGTCGGTACTGTGAGCAAAATAAACATTGCTAAGAATCATCCTCAAGACTGGACCTTAAAACGAAGCCAGAGTTACTGGACTTCTATCTCTGCTCTTGCTTTTTCCTGTTTCTGAGAAGTTTCCTTCCTTCTTTCTTGATTTCCTCTGGGACTGAAGTTTGTTATTAAGGCTTAATAACTCTGGAATAACTCGGAACGTATTCCAGTCACACAGTAACGTAGATTCCTTCAGTCTCCTCTATAAAGCTCATTTTTCCAAAAATTTAGGTTTTTTTAGAATATTTGCTTTTGGGGCTCTTTCAAGGTTTTCAAATTGTTTTTGCACATGGACATAAACTCAGCCCTTGAACTAACACGAACAACAGGAGAAATAATGTTCTAATGCTGGCATGTTACATTCTGCACGCTACTAAATAGAAAACAATGTTTAAATTGGGAGTACATTCCAAATATTTCATGTTGTGATGAGAAAACTGATGCTTAAGGGACTAAATGATGGTCCTAAAATTACTGAAAAAAACAAGAATCCAATAAAGTTTTTGAATCCCAGGTCATATTTCTTCTGTTATATTATGTTCCCATTTATGGTAATATTTCAAATAAATGCAGCACATATTTTTTATCACCAGGTAATTTGTTTATGAAATTGTATTTCCATTAAGCAAATATTCTTTCCATGTGCTGGGGTAGAGGTGATGTGCTTTCTGTTAAAGTTTTTCTTGATGTACTCAAAGCCATTTCTCAAATATATTTGAAAGTGCCCAGAAGAAAATAGATCTTTACCATGAGCACTTCACGAAAACCACAAGGAATATAGAACTGTAATCACCATGCATAATTTCTTAAAAATTCTAGTAAACTAACATCTACGAACTTGTTTAGCACCAAACCTCACCCACATCACTGAGTAAATCATTAAGTTTCCTGGAGCTGCATCTTGTATATTATAGTCTCAGAAGGTAATGACAATCTTCTGATCCCTCTGACAGTTTCACCATTCCTTAGTAAAATAACTCATTTGTATAACATCATGCATTTGCCTATTTATTTAAACGTTTTTGCTTAGTATTCACTTGTGTCAGGTGCTTGACCTCCTCCCAGGAACTGAGAAGCAGAGGAGTGACTGGGAGAGTGAAGGATGCTACCCCTGTTCATACGGGTCTTGGGAGCGGCCTGGGCTTGGAAGAGCAAGGTGGTGTCAAAGGTCAGAGCCAGAGACTTGTGTCTACAAGTCTCAGCCAAGACTTCACGTGGAGCTGGGATATGTCAGGAGTCAGGAGGCTGTAAAATCAATGGAAGAGTGACTTGTAACAGCCACTAGAAGGATATCTGAGCAAAACTACAGACAAATGAACCTGTGGTGAGTCTTTTCCATGTTCGTGGGCAGGAGCTGGTGGGCATTGGATCCATTTAAGGGCTCTGACTGGGCCACTAGGGAACTAAACATGAATAAGATGCTGGTTACTATTTGGTGGTCGAGGGAAGAACATGTGGGGAGACAACCCACAACAAACCACTGTGATGTGCTGGATGAAGTGCCAGCAGGTGCACATGCAGGAACCTGGACACACGGAACAGGAGCAAAAACTTGTGCCAACGGGTCCACAGTAGTTTCCAATTGTTGCTATGACAAATTACTACACATTTAGAGGCTTTAAAAAAACTCCTTTTTCTTTAACCTCATAGTTTTGAAGGTTGGAAGTCAGAAATGGGTTTCATTGTGCTAAGATCAAGGTCCTGATAGGGTTGCTTTCTTTCTGGAGACTCTAAGGTAATCTGTTTGCATGCCTTTTCCAGCTTCCAGAGTCTGTTCACACTCTTTGGTTTGTGATCCCTTTCCATCGTCAAAGTCAGCATGGCTGTGTGAGGCTTTCCATATCATACCACTCCGACTAAAATTCCTACTTCCTTCTCTCACATAGAAGGACCCTTGTGATTGCAGTGGGCCCAAGAAGATAATTCAGAATAATCTCCCCATCTCAAGATCCTTAATGCAATCACATTAAATTAAATTAAATTAAATTAAATGTAATCACTCAGTCCTTTGGCTAAGTAAAGTAACATATTCGCAGGTCCTAGGGATGAGGATGGAACGTCTCTGGGGCTGGAGGCATTATACTGCCTACCCCCGTGTCAAAGGAGATGCAGGTGGCCCAGGAAGATTTCACAGGAGAGGATGTTGGTGGAGTCTTGCAGAATGAGGAGGAGATTTCCAGTAGTGGATATGGGGTGGGGAAGAGAGGGAGGATGGGGTCCAGGCAGAGAAAGCCCCAGACAAATTAGAGTCGAATTTTTCATCCATTGTATTCTTGTTAAATATACAATCTGCCACATCAACAAACTGCTCTGACATTTCTAGTCATTGGGCTCGCTCCCAGCATCTGCTACTCTTCTGGAGATTTTCAGATTAATATCATATTTCCATAACTAGCTAAATACTAAGGTTAAGCTAGCTGATCTGTTCAAAAAGTATTTTCTTTTCCCCCCTCTTTAAAAATGAATACAATATTGTCTATTTAGAGTTCAAACATCTTTTCACCGTTCACACAGACTGAGTACTATAATTACCAACTGCACTGAAATACAGTCTGCCTCCTCCTTAAATCAACAAGGATCTCCATCAGCTGGCCATGTTGATTTGCATATGCTATTTGCATACTATGTATGATATATATTATATATATATATATATATATATATATATATACACACACACACACACACTATTTATTTACAAAGAAATCACCTCCTTCAATAGCCTACTTTGAGTTTCAAACTTTCCATCAATGGAAATGGATTGGACACGATCAATTTTTATTTGCTTTTCACTCAGAGTCAACACTCTCAAGTCTGGCTGAGGAGGATACGAGAGGGATTCCCAAGCAGAATTAACAGGGAGAACACTGAACAAGACTTGGTGAACCCACAATGATCCTTAAAGATGATCAGCAACGAACTGTCAACACAACACTGCCTCTGGCTACATGGAAGAGGTCTGGGGACATTCCGGCCAGCCCCACACACCAGCAGCCCACACGTCCGCCAAGGACCTGCCCAGAGACAGAAACATTATGGGGTCTGGGAGGTGCGATCCAAGCTGCTCCCACTGTATCACTCAAAACCAGTAACCACGCTCCAGTCCCAAACTGACTGGGGGAGATGTCTACATGGTTTCAGATTAGGCTGCCTTAATTTTTCCAGGAATGTTCAGCAAGATGCCTGAATCTGAGAGTTACACAGTTTTCCTATCATTTAGGGGTCTCAGATCAAGCTAGATAATTGCGATGTTCCCCTAAGAGAGTTAATATTTTGTACTAGACTTAAGCTTGTCTATTCTCAAATATCCCTCAGGTATGAGCAAGCCACAAATTTAGCTAAACCTCAAAGGTAATGCGACTAATCTCAAGGGAGGTACAATGACACAAGGAAGCTGGAGGTGGCATTCAAATCCTTCTTCTTAAACCTTATTTTTCACACATTGTTCTTTTATTTCTTGTGGAAAAGTTTTGCTTGATAATACATTATTTAAGGCTATTTTTCTGTTGCCTTTCTGTAATGACATTTCTGTTTCTTTTGTATTTTTGTCCCCCTAAATACATCCCTACACTCTTGTGCTATTTCTTTGGATCTTTCCTTGGTGACCTAGCCTAATTTCCAAGGATAGTTGCATTCCCACTTGCTTTTCAGATTTCATATTGCCCTGATTTTTGCAAAGTTTGTATTTTTCTATTGTTTTAGTCTTCTCTATGCACTGGGAGTTTTGGCTGTAGTGAAAATTTCCCTTAAAAAGCAACAATGCCATGAGGATTTAACAAATCATCCGGAAAAGATCGTAAAATATATCCAATGATTGTTTATATCTTGCTATTAATGACAGTGTTCATGGATGATTGAGGAACTCTAGGCATCGAAGCAACAGCTAATACTTCGATTGTGCCCGTCACATGCCAAGCAAGCACTGTGAGGAGAGACAGGGATGGAGGTACAAGGAGAGAGAGGGGGATTTAAGTATGTGTAAGATATGGTTCCTGCCACAAAGAAAAAAGTCCAGAAAAGACACAGATATGCAAATATTTATAATGCAATGTGATAAGTGCTTTTACAAATGTATGAACCTACCCCTTTGGGAGCACAGATAAAGGAGCAATTAATTCAGCCTGAAGGGATTCAGGGAAGCTTCAGATAAGAGGTCACATTTCAACTGGGCCTTGAAAGAAGAGTAGGACTTCACCAGGGACTTAAGGATATCGGAGAGATAGAAGGAAAAGGGGGAAAGTATATGCCAAGTAGAAGGATCGGCAGGAACAGTGGAGCATAAAAGTTCAGGCTCATCCCTGGCACAGGTTCAGTTCCAATAAATATTTGTCAACGAAGGACTATGAATGCATAAAGGTCTGAAGTATTGGCTACAATCTTACTCCCCTCTCACGGCTTAAAATACGGCGTCTAGGGGTAAGTAGAGGGCACAACCGTGGCTGACTGCGCACGAGTCATGGGGGTTATGATTGGCTGGAGTTCCTCTATCAGAGTTACCGTGATTGGACACGGAGAAGGAGGTCCCCCGACAAAATCTCAATGAGTGGGGGCAACGCAAAGGAACGACCACCTTAGCGTTCCTTAGCTTAGCACGGTGGCTTCCTCCTAGACCCACAGGAAGCTCACGTGCAGTGATTTCAGCACTGGATTTACAGCCAGAGAGTTAATGACCAGCTGAAGAGGAAGGCGCGGGCGGCGCATCCTAGGGAGTCGGAACAGCAACAAAAAGTCCGCTGAGAAACGGAGCCTGCAAGATGGTGAGGATGGCCGGATGGCAGAGAACAGAGGAGAACGCCGTCACAGAGCGCCTGGGAAGAGGCAGGAGGCCAGATTCTGCAAGGCCTTGGAGGAGAGGTTGAAAACACAAGTAGAAGAGGGATGAGATACTTTGAAGTGATTCAGGCAGGAGTTTAAGATGAGAAGGTTTGAAATTTCAAAATAAGCTCAGGAAGGCCTGTGGGCTGGAAGGCATTTGTGTGGGTTGGTGTTTCAGTGGATATGAGGCAGGGTTTCCGGTAGCTCATTTCAGCAAGAGGAGATGGTGGCTTGGAGTAGATGATGGTGGTGGAGAAGTGGACAACCGAGAAGAAGTGGACAGATTTGAGAGAGATTTAGAAGGTAAAAAAAAATAGCAATTGTGAAACAGCTATTACAAATGTAAGTATTTGCTACTTATTTATGAAAATATCCAAAGCCTCTCCATTCGGGTATCCACTGACCCCTTTACCTTTTCAACAAATGCTTACTGAGTACCAACTACAGCCAAGGCCCCGAGGACACAGCGGAAGCCTGATAAACAAGATCGCTGATGTACTGAACTTTCATTTTGAGGAGCAAATAATTAACAAATAAATGTATGGACAGGATAATTTCAGACAGAGCTGTAAAGCTGGGCAGTGGGAGGTGACTTTGGATCAAGTGGTCAGTAGGAGAGACGTGTCGAGGGAGAAGAAATCAGAGGTCACTCCAGGACAAGAAGCCGACCATCAGAGAACGGACCATACACACTCTCATCTTTGGGTTAGGCTTTCTTCCAGTGTCTTTATCATCTTGCTGATACCCTTTGTCTTTTTGAAGATTCCAAAGATTTGTTAAATATGTGTCTATGCTCGCGAGAGTTTCAGTCTACGGTTAACTCCTTGGTGTCAGAGCAGTGAAACTACCGGGGCCAGTGGGCCTTCACGGGGTGTTCTGTCACCTGCCTCACAGGCAGAAGGGACGCCTACTAGACTTACATAAAAACAAAAGAAAAACATAATTAAATAATTCTCTATCCCACCACACACATCCTTTCTAAAAACTGCTTAAACATATTCTAGTTTCAAACAGATTGCTTTCATTATCTATTTCCTCTTTTAAAAAACTGAGAGCTAAGAGTTCAACATCCATTAATTGCTGATTAATTTGGTGATTTGAACACCTTGAAATTAATAATATTAAAGTTTTTTTTTAATGGAAATATCAAGTGTCTGAAGAAGTCATTCTCCAAAGGGTTATAGTTTTAACTCACAGTTTATGAGTTTTTGATAGTTTTTGAGGTATTAATTTGACTCTTTTTAAGAATTATTTAAAGGGGGAGGGTATTGCTCAGTGGTAGAGTGCCTGCTTAGCACATAAGAGGTCCTGAGTTCAATCCCCAGTACCTCCATTAAAAAAAAAATATATATATATATACACACACACACACACACACACATATACCTTCCCCCCTCAAAAAAACACAAACAAAAAGAATTATTCGAGGTTGAAATCTTGAAAACATGTTGCATATGAGAGTTTCATCATGGTAAGAATTCTTGTATCTTTGAAATATGCAAAAGAGATGTGCAAAAGTCTTTCTATACATCTACATCTATACAAATACATTTTTATATATACATACAACATTTCTGTTTTGTGAACACCATACAGTATCTTAGAACACAATCATATTTCTTGGGCTACTTCTATTACGGTGTCTGTAATGTTCATTCTAATTTTCCTTGTTCTTGTAGGGAAAGAATCCGAAACCTCGAGGGAAAAAGAAAACATACAAATGCTATTACAGGACACATTTCTGAGCAGCAGGAAGTCAGCAGTAAGTGTCAGAGACTGATCAGGATTGTGCTCTATATATAAACAATTGCCATCAGGTGTGCCCTGGTATGAGGTCATCCATGCACCCAAGCAGTAATTTGAGCAATTTAGAATTTCAGGCAGCCTAGAGAGGGAATAAATTATTGAAAAGTTTAACTTAAAGTGTAAAATGTATCTTTATGGCAGATTTCTCAAAGAAACAGATTCTGTCCTTTCATATTAAATTAGATTTGTGTGTTGAATCAAAAAATTTTCAATAATTTATTTACATACACACAAAAAATATGTTGGTATACCATTAGTTTTGCAGAAGTGGGAGATGACCCAGAAGTGGAGGATATATATATATATATATACACACACACAACCAGTATTCCCTACCCACAATAATCCACAAAATTCAAAAAAAGAAAAGAAGACCTTTATTACTGAAGAGAAGTTGAGTTTTACCCAAACTATGCTATTACTTTTCACATTGCTGAAATGAAACTGAAGCCAATAAATAGGATACAGGTACTAGGAATATGGGTGCAAAATTCTTATTTCCAGACTAATACCCTAAATCATACTTATTTCTAGATTGCTACTCTAAACTGTTATCAGTCAGTGAAGAAATAATTAAGAATTCGTTCTAGGATCTAGACTCTCAGAAAATTACATTTTTATTAACTTAGAATTTATGTTAATCAACTGAAGCATTCTTCACGTCGAAGAATTCACCCTGTGGCAGATTCATACATATTATTTTTTCTTTTTTCCATTGTATTAGAGTTCCAAAATTTTAGACTATATAACCCCATTTCCAAGCATTTTTCTAACAATGTGGGCGCATGACAAAGTTGTGGTTACCGGGATACGAGCAGAAGTGTTGTGTATCACTCTAGTTGCACTGCTGAACTACATGGGCTTGGCCTGAACTGGCTCATTCCCAGTGGGTGGGATGCAGATGTTTTGTCTGGAGCTGTGACAGCCATCCTGAACACAGAGGCAAAAGCCTTGTGTCCCTGTTGGCTCTTGGTTGTCACATGAGAATTTGATGAATTCTTATCTTATTCAAATCACTCTGAAGATCTACTTAGTCCATAACCTAGCACAAGCTTCTATGTCATCATCATCCATTTAACTCTTTCTAGTGTTTTTCAACTTCAAAAATCTCATTCTTTATAATTTATAAAATGATCATTTTGATTGGGGATTCATTTCAAACATAGATTGTTTAATTTGTTACATTTTTAGAGACTCATGCACCTCAAATGCAAGTGAATGCTCTTGTTATTTAAAAACCGAAATGCACTCTATCCGGGTAAAATTTTGAATGAATATGGAAACGCCAAACGTACCCATACAGTTCATCGTATGAGTGAAACGTAGCGTTTCAAGGGGGTGTTTTTGACATTTGGTTTGCCAGTGTGACACAGACAGTTATGAAACCATGAGTCATCCCTAAGGACTCTTCTGGTTACTGCAAGGCCACAACTTAAAGTCAGGGTGAATCTGGGAAGGAACAAGATTGAGCAAGAAGTGATGTGATTATGATCCAACAGTAAATATAAACAATTCACTTCTGAAAAATGCTACAACATAATTCATGGCTTTTGGAAATCAAACTGTGATCTAGATAATAAAAACTCACTTTTCTTATTTGCTTTTAAGATTGAAAACTCTATGAGGGCAGAGGTCACCTCTATTTCATTTACCTCTGTATTCCCAGTGCTTACCACAGAGTTTAGATAAATGAGAATTAGTAATGTTTGTTGAATGACTGAGTTAATATCACTTTTTAATACAATATTTAATGTTAGCATTTACCACATCTCTCTCTGTTCTACAGATTGGCCTCAAAAGAGAACATGAGGGTACAGAAGCACACCCCAAACACTCTGAGGCTTAAAAAGTAATGCCTACGCTGGACTTGAAAGAACAAAAGGGAGAGGAGATAGAAAGGAGAGCCTACGGATGAAACAGCTTCTGAAAAATCAACCAAGCACGGGGCTTGGACCTCCAAGAGCCAGAGTGGTCGGCCCTCGGAAGACACAGAATCTGCAGAGCTAAGTAAAAAGATGATCTGATGATCTCGCAACTCTGCTCTCAGGTATATACCCCCCAACGCTGAACACAGGTCCTCAAATAAGTCTTATGTGCATGTGTGTTTACAGCAACATTAGTCACAATTTTCAAAAGGTGGAAATAATCCAAACGTCCATGAATGCATCAAGTTGTGGTATAAACATGTGGTACGTTCCATACATATATTATGAAATAGTGGTTAATTCTGTTAGGTGAATTTCATGTCAATACACTGATTCAAAATCACACAGACCTTAGAGTTTCATCAATCTCTTTTGAAGACTTTTTTTCATCAGTGGCACAGCATTTCTACCTGTTGTTCCTGTGTCTTTTGTTTCCTTGTCATGTTTATATTTATGTTAACGTAACAAACATCAGTTCATTTCAAGTCTGGGCACAGATTTTCCCAGTTAAAACTTTAAGTCTCTTAAAGAATGAGGTTGGAAAAAAAAAATTCTGGTACTATTGATGAAAGGTAGCTGAATAAGGCAGAGCTTAAAAATAAGTCGTGGTCCCTCTCCTGGAGGCCACATCGGGCAGACAGCGTGGCTGGGCCTGAGCAGGGCCTGCCGCGAGGAGGTGCTGCCCCTCGTGCGAGTGGGGCCCCCTTCTCTCCTGCTTTATGCAGGTGACTGTGTCCTCTACCCCTGGACTCGCGGAAAGGTTTTCTGTCGCTGTTAGTCACATAAAGGAACTGGAAGATCCTGCTCACTTTCAAAGGAAGAGGCAGCGCATGAATTTTCATCGCACGCGCAGATGCAGATACGGGTCAAGGGGAGCTTCGCTGAGTGTCGCAGGCAATCTCCACACCTCCTACTCCCTCAGGGGGAAAGTCGGGAAAGGCGGCACTTGTTAAGTTTTACATTTTCAGTAAAGCTGTCAAGATGAATTAAGCGTAGTGGGAAAAGGGAAGTGGTGTTTGTAAGTTGAAGCTTAAGAATAAACAACTCTATGTGTCATTAATACAATCACACAATTACAAAGTCTTCTCGGATAATAATAATGTGCGTGGGAAAATGTAAGCTGGTTATTGGAGAAATTGTGTAGACAATGTATCTGCGAATTGCCTGTGATTGAGCACAGCGATTTCCGGTGGGGTGCTCTGCTCCGATGACCAAAGCAGCTGTGTGTACTGATCAAATTATCTAGATAATTGCTTTATAAGAAGACTGGCATGCCCAGTCCACTTTGCAAAATATAATAACAACAAAAGATCACATTGCTTGAATGCTCACTGTGTCAAATACTCTAACCTCATAAAGCTGAATTATATAAGGATCCTTTTCTTGGATAATATAGAGGTCAAGCACAGAGAAACTGCAACTAGACAGTTTATGTTCCCATCCCAGCTCCAAACTTACGTAACTTCTATGTCTCACCTTCATCTGTAAAATGGGAACGATACTTATACATGCCTCACAGGGTTCTTGTGAGGATTAAGTGAGTTAATAGATGTAAAGCACTTAGAACAGACCTTGACACACAGCAAGCACCATATAAGGGGTGGTCATCATTCCTTAACAGAAGTCCCATCCATGAATTTGCTAAGCATTGTTCGGCATAAAAAAAGTCAATCATATTAGGTGTGGGAAGTTGTGAGACACCGAGAGTTTCTGCATCCATGCTGCGCCCTGCACAGTCACTGTGACACTGGAACCTGCTGCTGTTGGCAATGCCCCTGGTATGACCCACCCCTTCTCATGCCTCACTGCTAGCATGCACCAGGCAGCTCACAAGAAGAGTGATAAAGCAGTCATTTTAGATTAAAAGGGTACTGACCAAAACAACTCCCAGAAAAGCAGAATTCCCCGTGGTTCTGATGAGGAGTATTTTTTTCCATTGTAGATGTCATTTCCACAAATTTTCATCTTGGCATTTGGCACATGCATGCTATTTGAAAGCAATATTGCACATGTGCTGGCTGTTACCATGACATTCTTTGGGGACTGCTTCACACAAATTAGGTGAGAACTTATCTTTGTAAAAGAATGTCTGTCACTGACAATTATGGTGATGCCCCGCCAGTGCCCACAGTGCGAATACAGAACGTCAACATGTATTTCTCAAGTTTTATGATTCAAGGAGGAAACATCAGGCTTGAATGGAAAAAACCAGCTCAGTCTTCCAGCTGCCACATGTGTGCTCCCATTAAAAATGGTGGAAGCTGGACTCCATTAGTTAGCGTAAGTCACATTCAGATAAAGAGGTGAACTAGCCACAATCCACTCCCATGAAATGGGTCACGGCTTCAATGAAAGAGGGTCTTGTTCTTGATGTGTTTGGATCCCAAATCAAATTATGTGGCATTAGAGGTTTTTTTGAACTTAACTGTCTTTTCTGTTGCTTTGGAAAGGCTGGCTTTTGTGCTGAGCTGTTCAACTAAATTTCTTTGTTAGGAAGATAACCAGGACGTTTAGGCTCACACACCAGCTTTCTGCAAACTCTTCTATGGAATATTTTAACATACATAAGCAACCTTAAAAATAGGTGCTTGGGGTTTTGAGTTGAAGATAAAAGCCAAAAATTCACAGTGGTGTTTAGTTTATTGCTATTCACAGGGACAATTTTTATGTGTTTCCTGAAAGCTTGATATGAACCTTGGCCTTTAGAATTTAAGGTTAATATTTTTAAGTCATAGCCCTGGTAACCAATATTTTAAATAAAACCATCAGCATCCCATTCCATTTGACATTTCCCTTGTAATCTGTAAAACAATTTTTTTTACAGCTATAATGTGACATACGCAATGTACCAAACAAGTGCTTGCTTGCTATAAAACTAAGATGACAGGCACAAAAGCATTTTGGAAGGCATTATGAATTTTTAAAATATTACTTTTAATGGTCATTAGTGCAACCCTGTGAAACTCTGGCTAAAACGGGGTGAGAAGGGCATTTGGGGTGACATCATGGTCACTGAGATTCAGATCTAGCAGAAAATTTAAATAATGTTGTGCCTTGTTTTCTCTTTCTGGTTCTGGGGAATGTGATCATCAGCTCTGCTGAGCCAAGAGACGAGGAATGAGTCACTCTTTTTCCTCCACCAGCCCCCAGTCCTCTACCAGCACTATGATCAGGTGGGAGTTTGCTGCATTGCAGGTACAAGATAAAACAATTTCATCAGCTACCATCAAAGGCTGTTTGCAGGGTAACGGGATGACAGCAAAAGCCTCATCCTTGAATCATTTTGCAAATTCCTCTCGCACTCAGGCAGTAAAAACCCCATTACTAGCGACTAATAACAGCTAATAGTTATTGAGCACTTACTGTATGCTCAGTGCGTGGCTTGTATTATTTCGTCCAATCTCTGCACAATTAGCAATTCCAATCTGCTTTCACAGTGAAATGAGGCTATATTACAGCTATCAGCAGCTGACATTTATTGAGTACTTACTACGCGCTAAGTCTGTTACTTGCATTATCTCATTTAACCTTGACACCAACCCTATGGTCTTGTAATCAGAGATCACTCTAGTCTCGTGATTTACTGGGAGACCACTCACTTGGACTCGCTTCTTATGTAAATCTGGTTCACGCTAAGCTGCAACTTGAACATGAGATGACTCAAGAGAAGGAAACAAAACAGAAATAAAAAAGAAGGGAAGGGGAGAAGAAGGAAGGAAGAAAAACTCATTTACTGACTTGCCAACTAGGTGGGAGGGCTTCGGTTCATTTCTCTTAATTCTCACTGTCACCTTCAGGGCATGCATGATTACTTCTCCACCTTGAAAATGAGAACATTGTGGGGAGGGTATAGCTCAGTGGTAGAGTGCGTGTTTAGCATGCATGAGGTCCTGGGTTCAATCCCTGGTACCTCCATTAAATACAGTAATCAATCAATCAACCAACCAATCATTAGAAATGAGCACATTAATGCTTGCCAAGGGTAAATAATTCTGGCAAGTCAACAGGACCTGCAAGTGAGCTGTCAAACGCGGGAACCCCGCGTCCACGTCCTCAAGCTCACGTGCCAAGCAGGCCCACGCTGCCACTGTTGGTCTGGACGCAACACCTGTGCAAACCAGCTGAGCCACAGACCTTTCTGGAAGTCAGGAGGCACGGGTGGTCCCACAAGACCCCATACCGGGAGTAACAATCGGGAGAAGGTGAGCCTTCTAACGTAGCAACCACTTTTGCCTCGCAGGACACAGCACTCCTGGGAGCTGGGAGCTGCCCACCGTACGACCACCCATTGCTCAACAACCAACCCACTGGTTTCGCTTAGCTCTGGTGACCAGCTCCAGCTTCCAGGCCCAGGAGAGGGTGGACACCATGTTGACTCTTCCGCCTGACATAACTGATGTCCCCTTTCCCTTTGCCTCCATCTGAGCTGTGTATTTTAATACTGCCAGTTACGTACCCATCGTCACATTGAAGTTGCCTCTACTGACCTTTAAGGGACATGGGGAGTGGTCAGCAGCACGGGAAGAGAATCATAGGCTATGAATATGCCGCACTGTCTTTGGCTATTTGGTCTAACTGCTTTCCCCGGACTTTGAGAGTCTCAGGGGCAGGGACTTATTTTATATACTGATGGATTCCAAGGACTGTTTGCGAGAACTGGTTGACCCCATGCATTGTTTGACTATTCAGGTTTAACACAGATAGTGCATGTGAAAAGATACACAGAGAAGCTATTTGAGTAAGAGTGGAGATGCTCGAGAAAAGACTGAGCCTTGAGACATTTTGGTTCACGCCTCGGGTTGAACTTTCCACCTGCTTTCCTCCACACCCATGCTTCCAACTCTGACTGTAAGAGGATGACCTCTGAGTTCGATCTGTCCTTGACATGCGGGCACTAGGTATTCCAGTGGCCAGCACAGCTCTCTGCGGCTTTCATTCCATGATTCAAAAGCCAAGTTGTTAGTCATTTAAAATCAGGCATCAATTTTTATTTTACACCCAAATCATAAAAGATTGCCCAACTCTGAGCAGGCATGTAGTGCTGCCTCATAATCATCTCAGAAGATTTAAAGCACCATAGGAAGCTGGTAAATTGTTTTTAAAGCTAAGCACAGGCATGGTCTAATGTAGGCTGAATCGATTCAGTTAAAACATCCACCATGAGACACTTACAAAGGTGATTACTTTCCGCCCCTAAAGCCCTGAGCAGCTGCCCCTGGTAGGAGGTTAAAATTAGAAATTGTTAAAAGTAAGCAGTATGTTTATGAAGGCTAAGGAATATTTGAAAGCAATATTTAACTGTTTTTAAAATATGTCTGATGCAGAAGAAAAGACTTCACTTTCTCTTTAGAGTTACTGAGGCGCAAGACCAGACTGGGAAAGTTCACCCGGCCACGTACATTTACTGCAAACATGTCATTTTAGACATCTTTCAAAGTGTATCTGGAATATGGAAAGCAATCCCACTGAGCTAGTGTTTGGCATAGCTCATTGACATATTTATGTTTGTAAAAGCAATCAGGTCAAGGCAACTAAGAGGATTTTTTTTTTATTTTTTCCTGTTTGAGTGAAGGGAGTCTAAAACTTTTTAGTAAAAACAAAAATAAAAGAAACAGGTAAGGCAATCGCCCTATTTTGCTTTCATTTTTTTTTTTTTAAAGAGAGACAACTGGAGAATAATTTAGGGTATCGTATTCAAAGAGACTGGAATAAATGGCCAGTGTGTTACAATATAAACATATTGATGCCTATTCTGGAAGCTGGGCTCCGAGGCCAGAGTCTCGCCCTGTGTGCTGAGTTTTCAGGAAGTCCAGAGGTACTAGAACATGGTTTATTCTCTTATCAAACAACCACAAGAAACACGGCTCTCCACTTCCTAGAAGGGTTTTAAGGATCCAATAGCATAAACTGAATACATGAAAGCACTTCAAAAAAAAAAAAGATTATTTCGTAGATAAATGTTATTTAGTAACAACGTCACAGTGATCTTTAATTAAAACGTGTATTGTCTTCTCCAGTTATTATATTCTTATTATCTACATGATGAGAAGAGAAACACATGTTTGAAATGACGTCTGTAGGAAACTGTACTGAAATTAAATGTATCTACACTCTCCCTCCACTTGTGGCAGAGAGGGGTGAATGCTAAGCTTCTCCAAAGCAGGCTTTCTTTTAAAATTAGAATCTCCAAGAAATAGGTGTTTTTTGTTTGTTTGTTTGTTTGTTTGTTTGTTTGTTTTACGATGGTTACAATTTGTAGTGAAGATATGAGTTTAGTAAGACAGGGGACAAAAGAGAGGAAGAGTATCTGAACCATTACGTAGGAGAACTGGTAAAAGATTTTGTTGTAAAACAATGTAAAATGGAGAACTGTCTCCAGGCAGCAAAGAGTCACATCAAAGTATAACTTACAAGAGTTTTCCAAAGTTCTACTCTACTTTCTTAAACATCTTCTGGTATATCAACTCCAGCAATATTTTGGCAGCCTAAAATTACACCATTCTGACCTTGACATTAGTATTCAGCAGCACTGATGAAGGGATGACAGCTTCTCCATCCTAGTGGGTGATCTTGCAGGCTTTTACCTTCATGACTATGGAGTTTCTGTCAAATGTGCTTCCAGCTGAATGAACACATTCTTTTGAATTATGAAGGGGCTGCAAACTGTGCTAATTGGGTATGCACTGATGTCACTGATCAGGATTAAACAGCCTTGATTGTCTTAAAGTCACAAATATATGTAATTTTGTTTCATATATTCCACTGAGCCTAATCCGTAACTACAGCCACGCAGAATTGCTTTACTTAATTAAAATTGTCATGGAAGACGTTAAGATGAATTAGAGGCAAATCATAAAGGGATGAACGTAACAGCTAAGAGCAACTATAATGAAAGGTTAAATATCATGATGATGTTTTATTATTTGTGAAGTGTGAACAGTATGCTTGGAAATGCAGAGTAGTGAATAAGATTCCATCTTTGCCTGGAAGAACTGAGCCACAAATGCAGCAGAACAAAAAGTACACGGCAAGCCACAGAAACCGTAGGAAATGGGTGCCTGAGCTAACGTAGCTGTTTCCTCTGGCGCCTGACAAAGACTTTTCTCTTTTTAAAGCCTCTTTAAACAGTAAGCTCCTAAAAGGCAGGGACAGGACTAGGAGAGCTTGTGTCATTTGTTTAGTACAGTGTCATTACTACTTTGAGTGCTTATTATTTACTATCTGATGTAAATGTAACAGCTAACAAGAGATTCCAGGAGGCAGTAATGAACTCCTACACGCAGTTCAGAGATCCTCAACCACAAAATTAAACTGCTAATTTAAATGGGTGGAATTTAAATAGAGTATTTAAAATTGGTAAATTATAAAAATAAGGCACTAAAAGCTATCGAAAATCAAAGTGAAATAAATGATCACACTTCATTAAAACACAAGTCTGCCTACTGAGTTGCTCCTTCAATGTAACACAGGCATGTTGAATCGTTCATTACATAATTTTATCATGAAATTTTTCATACAAAGACAGCACAGAAATTGATACTTTAAAAACTCTCTTTAAAATGCAATATCCAGGTTTTAAAAACAGTAAGATTTTGCTTTTTATTTTCATAAAGCAATACGGATATGATCCGAGTTGCCCGTGTGTTTTCTGTTCACTGAGTCCCTCCCCTCAAGGGGTAAGTGCTTTCCTTAATTTGCCTGTCTTTTTTGTCCATGTTTTGATACCTATGTATGTCAACAATATACAGTATTTTATGTGCTTCATAATTTATCTAAATTATTTTATACTTACACATCCTGCAACCTGCTTTTTTCACTCAACATTAATTGTGAGATTGCCAACACTGGTATCATTAACTCTGGTTCATTTATTTTACATTCTTTATAGTGTCCCAGGCATTATTCATTTATTCAGTTAATTAAGTGTTTACTGAGCACCTACTATATTCCAGGCAGCTGTCTATGTGGGGACACAGCAGTCAACTCAATGGACACAACGACTGCTAATTTACAGCTTACTTCCAAGGGAATAGATTCCGACAGATGCATCCCTTCTTTTAGGGTCGTCTTCAAGTTTTTATTGTCTTGATCAGTGCCACAAGGAGGAATGACAGGCATGACTACCCATGCATTTGTTTGGGAGGAGAAATAAAGGAAGTGGGATATTGGTTTTGTAGGTGGGGCACACCTTCAGTCTTAACACGTAATAGAAATTGTTGTGTGCATCCAAATTGTTACGTTACCTTCACACCCCAGGGTATAAAGCTCCCCCTGATTCACAGTCTCATAGACTCACTGTTCGTGTCAAACTTTAATCTTCGCCTCCCGACGGGCATGTAATGGTACCATGTTTGCATCTGCATTTTCCTGATTACACATGAGGTTGAGCATCTTCTGTGGAATTATGGGCCACTCTTCATTTATCCCTCATGGATTATCTGCTCTTGTTTATTATCTGTAGATGAATTGGGTTGTCTTTTTCTTACTGCTTTTTAGGAGTGTCTATGTACTCTGGAAATTAATTTAATTGTTGACTAGATGGGTTTTTTTTTTCTGTCCTGGTGTGTGGCTTACATTTTTTACTTTTTTTAAAAGATACTTTCGTCTTATGAAGGCACTTTATTTAAACATGATACTATCTGCCAATGTTGTTTGTTATAGGTCTGTGTTCTTTCTCCCTTTTTAAGGAAATTATCACTTACCCCAGTGTCATAAAGGCATTCTGCTATATTTTCTAAATGTTTTAAAATCTGATTTTTCATGTTTATATTTTTAATTCACCTAGAATATACTTAGCATCCGAGAGAAGAGGTGAGCTTTATTTTATTTTTTCGTATGTCTTGCTGTGGTGGTTACTACAGGTGTGCACCCTACCCTACTTGTCTTCTTCCTGGGCTCATGGGAGGAGTGCCCTCTCCCAACCTCTTTGGAGCCAGGTGTGCCCAGGTGACTTGCTTTGGCTAATGGACTATGAGCAGAGGATGTGTATATATATTCAAGGTAATGAAACTGGATCCACAAAATAAGCAAGGAATTGGCCTTTGTCCAAGGTTCCCTCCGAGCAAAACTGCAAAGTAGGGGAAGTTTCGTTGGATGAGCGCTCACTCCTCTATCTCCATCAGCTCCCTCTGCCTGCATGCTCCCGGGTCCTCTCCCAGGGTAAGGCCCTACAGGCCTGCCTTACACGGATGGGCTCTTATCCTGGGGGTCCCTCCCTTCACCTACCACCCCAGAACGAGGCAAATAAAACACATCTCTCCTAAGTTCCACGCTCCAAAGAGCACTTAAGCTGTAACTACTGAATAGGAAAATGACTAGGAAATTAACTGCTGCCTTTCTTTTTCCTGTAATAAGTTCATGTTAATAGGATTTTTGCATTATGATGGGGCATAAGAGAATAAAGAAGTCTTCAAAAATCCTGGGAAATATGCTCCTGGAGATGTGAACTGAAGCAGATTTGGACTTAGAATAGTTCTGCCATGGATGAGCTGTGTGACGTCTGACGAGCTCCCTAGTCACCCTGCACGGCGGTGTCCTCGGCTGTGCAGTAGACACAAGGTACTTTTATCACAGCACTGACACAGGAATTATCATGCAATGCTGCATGTCCCGAGCACCTAGTAAGTGCCTGGCACGTGGCGACACTGATGAACGGACCACTGCTGTTGTCATTAGTAGTAACAGGTGTAGACGTGGCAATGGTATGCTTTGCTACTAGAGGACATGTTTGCGGATAATGCTATCCTGTTATCCAGACAGCACAAGAGGTAGATGGCCTCCTGATTAGCTCATTGAGAAGAATTATTCATGTGATCGTTATCTTTTCGGAGGTTTCAGAGGTAATACAGGGAGTTCAGGAATTGGTTATTTATTATAAAGCAATGATTGCAAAGTAACCTGGCAAGAGTATCTATTTTAGAAAAAAAAAGGAAATATGCAAACAAGTAATATTATCTTTTCCATCTTCATCTTCATTGTTAGCTCATCTTAATTCAAAAAGAATCTATTAGACTTCTAAACAGTAAGAGCAGTCTACTATTCTTCCTTGGAATACAAGTTTCCATTCATAGATCCATTTCATTTCTTTCCAAAAGACAAGGTGAAATCCAGTTACAACTGTACAGAGTAGAGAGGTGGGACCTGAGAGAGTGAATCAAAGTATTAATGATTTTAGATTCTGATTTTATGTCATCTAAATGGTATTTTTATCTCTCTCAAGTTTTCAGAAATAATTCTTCCCACTTCAAAATAAATCAAATAAATGTCCCTTGCTTATGTGATTTCTTGTACAATGAACATCTCCCTTTAAATTTCACAGGTTCATATCAGGCAGATTATTTTTAAAGTCTTATAAGTTATTAAATAATAAGCAGACATATTTATTAAAAATTGAAATGAGGACAGTTGAAATACAAGTCAATAAAAGATGAAAGAATTTTCTAGTGATTAAATTAAAAGACTAAGGGATTAAACTCATCCTAAGAAGCAGTTAATGGCGTTGATTGTGCAGGTCTCATTATGCCATGAATTATTAATTCATTTTCAAATAAAAAAATTGTGAGACTTAATTAATTTTTACAAAATGTTTGATGACGTTATTATTAGAGGAAGTGTGGATCAATATTATCATCACTTCAATTATTCAATGTGATTACAGCTTTCCTTAAACCTACTTACTTTGAACACAATTTTCAAAATAACTTCTAGAGCAAGTTTTCATGTATTGGTCTGTGTTCAAGAAGAAATAAGCATGAGTCCTGAAAATCATCATCATCTCCACACGAATACTATGCAAAATTAATTTCACCACGAAATATGTCAACCTGAACCTGATTTGCAAGTGCTTTTTGTGTTAATGCTTTACCTATACAAGTTTTTCAGCTGACTAATATATAATGAATCAAGGAATAACATTTCATCCTGCTTGACTCCGTTTAGGTTTACAAAGTGCTTTCTCGGGTGTTACTGTATTCAATCTTGACAACATTTTTTTGAGATAGGACGGAAGACAGGGTACCCTCATTTTATCAATGAAAACCTGAGATTCAGTGAATTGTTCCAAGATCCAGAGCCGATAAATGGCATCACGGTGAGAACGCACTGTCCCTTATTCCCTGCTCAGGGCTTACACCACTGCACGCACCCCATGCTTCCCTGAGCAGCTTTACCTTGAAGCTCAGATTTCTGTGCACAAGCGCTATGACGATTTAGCACAAGAGTACGCAAATGTGCATGTGTACGTACATATGTGTATTCTCTTCACCTCGGAGAACTGTGACCAAAAAGGAGTACCATATGAAAGACTTACAGAATCACTTTGCATGACTGAAAGCATTTTCTAGTATCTCATTAAGACCTTAAAGTCATCAGCAAACACACACACACACACACAAAACTAACAGGATGAATTGCTAAATGAAAAAAAAAAGCTGGGGTTAAAAGTTAAATTTTACTTTTGGTTCCTATGTGGATATACTCTTATATGGAAATACGGGTTGAAGGGAGGCTAGCTCACGAGTCCTTTTATCCCATAGTCTAGTTTATATTTTGGGACCTGCAGAAACTAACCTTCATTTGACAAAAGGGTGAAAATGAATCTAGGAATCTTCATGTTGAACCAAAGCCCCTCTGAGTTAATAATTTTTATTTGTGTTTATACCAGAATGATCTTAAAAAACATCTAATTCTGAAGGATCAGAGAAGCTTCATGCAGCACCAGATCATCCCTGGCTAAGAGGTTCCAGGTGCTAGGGGAATAGGGGCCACAGAGGAAGCTGGGCAAACTGTGCTGTCCTGAAAGTAACCACAGTTAATATCAAGAGCATGACAATGACACTGCTTCCACTAAAAATTCTAGTAATCTGAAAGGTTTCCATCGCTATGCAATGTGGACCTTCTTAAGCATAACCCCCACTGGTGATGGAATCATTTTGATCACGATAAACATTAATTTCACTGCTTCCCATGTTCTTTAATTTACATTAAGTGGTTAGAAATACAGATTACATTCTGCTCTTAAAGTTGTACATACGCATAGTTTATGTTTGTAAGATTCACCTAAATTACGAAAGTAGAATTCACATAATACTAGCTTCTTTCTCTAAAAGATAATCAGCATTGGGTTTTCCTCCTCATTATTTCAAGGAGTCAGCTTGATAACTGGATAACTTGTTAATGATATGACTGCACCTTTAAAATTTTCAACCAGATCTGAAATCACTAAGTGATGCTTTTAATAACATGACTTTAAAAACTGGCCCCTTCAGAGTTTGTATCAATACAGACAGGGGGCTGGGTGCACCTACCACTGAAACTGTGCAGGATGACTGTTATCATTGACTTGGTGGAGATGCAAAAAGCTGAAGAACTATGTTTGAGATTTTAAATTTCTGAATCTATTTCTTAAAGTTTACTGATAAATGAAATACTGTAAAATCTCATTTGCATCTCAGTCCTCAAAGAATGCCCATTAAATTTCAAAAAAGTGAAAACAGACTGAATTCATTCAATTCCAAAAAAGAACAGTTCTGATTAGTGTCAGTAATAAATGTGATGGTTCTCACCCTGAGAACAGAAAGGACTTGATGTTTTAGGAATAACCCAAGCTTTCAGGAGTGATGCTATTTCACTGCTTTGGTCAGCACAGGGGCCCACTTCCAAGACACTGTCCACACTCGGACAAGGGCTGACTCCTCTGCACTCGTGTCTGCAGGAGACTGGGTGCGGGGTGACATGGCAACCTCTTATCGAGTCTTTCTCCCTCCTGCAGCACAGATACTTGTAATCTGACGACCACTGGCATTTGTTCTTCATTAGGCAGTAATTACACCACCAGTCGGAGGCTTAACATATTTTGTTTAGTACAGTTCTTCCAAGGTCAAGTTGCTGTGATAAGTGCTAAGATTTGCTGGATCAGTCTGAACAGGATGGAGAGGGCCACCACATTCTGAGGTAAGACAAATTAGGGTCCCATGCATGCTACTTCATCACTGTGACACAAGCCTGCTCCTTGAAATACATCTCTCATTTTTGTTTTTTAATGAAACCAAGAGCTTCATTGGTAAGAGGTATGCTGTTCAGGTGGGTGTCCAGGGAGAGGGAAGAAGGAACAGGGAGGAAAAGGAAAAAAGAGAATCCAACCAGTAGTCTGGCTAGAGCCATGGAAAAGGGAATGCAAGCAAGTTTTCCAGCCAGAGGAGATGTTTCAAGGTACAAGAAGGTCATATCAAAATGCCCAAGCCATGAAGAGACTCATGGAGGCGGAAAGGCGTCTCCAGGGAAGTGAGAAAGGAAAAGCATCCCGACAGCCACACCTGGAGAGAGAGGGTGCAAAGGGAAGCCGGGAGCAAACGCGATCAGTAACCGGCTGCCATTCAGTCATTCTTCTCAGGAAGAACTCACCAAAGTGGAAGCAACGCAGGCTGCACAAGCTGAGCCTGATGATTTCATTTCTGTTTACTGAAAGAAGAGTTCCAAATTCCTTCTGGATGGATCCAAATTTTATCATGCGTTTTGGCAGAAAGTTGAAGCCACATAGTAAATGCCTTCCACGTTCATTAACTATTTCAAAGGAACATCTCTACCAGCTTCGGAACACTGACAAAATGATCACAGAAATCTGTCTTTCCTTCAGTGTTTCCAGGAAAATAATTTTTATAAAATATTTTATAGGAAACATCTGACTAAAGGAGAAAAGAAGAAAACAAAGCACATGGCTTTGACTACATCAAAACTAATTCTGGTAAGTTTTTGAGGGAGAACCAGAGCTGCACAGATACAGGGGTTCAGAACATGGGTGACCCTGTGGTTGGAGTCAAACCTTGGCCTCACCTGTTTCTAGTTGTGTGACATGAAGCCAGGTGAGCCACCTGCTGTTTCAGTAATTCAGATGTAAAATGAGGATAATGGTCCGGACCCTTTAGTCACTGTGAGGATTAAGTATAAGTTAATACCAACACTCAACTTTAAGTAACACTTAATAATATCTGTTAGTTATGAAGAACCTTATAATCCAAATCACATGATTTAGCATCAGTTCTGTTTCCCATCAGCACAATAATGAACAGAGTCAGGATGTGTGTATGTATATGTGTGTATCCATACACGCAGTAAAATGTATAATGATGAAATTCTTCTTCTATTATTCTGAAAATGCCATGGCTTTGAGTGGGGCGTGTACATACAGTTTCATGTCATGAGTGAATGTGTCATCCTTTTCTTCTGATCACTGAAATACTAAAAATCCCCTGCCCACGTCATTCATTATCAGTTTTCAGGGCGATGTAAGGCCAGGGTGCCAGTTGTTAAGCAAGTTCTTGGTGTGAGAACAGTAAACATACACAGCACAGTGTGGCTAGGACAGACGAAAAGGAGAACGGTGCCGCGGGCCACCTTAATTCACTATTTCCTTTGAATTCAGCCCTTGGGTCAGGAAGTAGAAGGTGGGATGGTCGGGGAACTCGCAGTTCTACAGTCACCCTGGTTACAAAGCCCACGTACCAAACTTCTGGCACCAAACTGTAGAAATCTTAATGGGTGCTACCCAAAACTAGTGACTAGAATTTTGCCTAATGTCATGTCACTCCCTGAGGTGGTGCTTGATAAAATCCAGGGGTTTCTGCTGGGCAGTGTCCACGATTTTGTGAATATTACTGCTTTCCCAGTGACCACATACAGCCTGCTCAGGTGAATTGGCAGGTCCTGTGTCGGTTACTTTTCTGGATCTCCCATTGTATCCGACATTGGTGTTGGACACACATTAGGGACTTGATGTGTTCAAAACACTAAACCATGCCATTGTCAGGCTCTCAAGGTAAACAGTCACTCAGGAGTCCTGGTTAACTTTTAGTTACTTAGTGGACAATTGTCTTAAGTACCTAAGACACAAAATAAGATGAGAAAACTTGGTATGAATGATAAATCTGATAAATCTCACATGGAAAAGTGAAGCACTATGACTTAAGTAGAATCCAGAAGAGGGTCCAAGGAGAGCATGGAAAAGAAAACAAAACAAGATGAGAGGACAAGATGCAGGAACGCACAGAAATAACAGGTAGTAATGTCATCCAGAACTAACCAGAGTCACCGGGAAGTAAGGCTGAGAGCATCCATTAAAAACAAACCAACAACACAAAATCTGAAAGCACCTATATTTTCTTTTCTCAAGACACAGGGAAACAGAATCTGGACTATCCGTGTACATTAGAAAGAAGAACACATGAAATGCTTTGTTAGAGCATTCCAGATTCTAACGAAGCATTTAAGCAGGGAACAGAGCAGCCCATGTCCTCCCGCGTTCTGGGTCACACCCCATCACCGATGGTGGAACACTGGCCTCTCCCGTGGACCCTTCAGCCTGCAGAGCCGACTGTGGGTTGTGGTGGCTGTGGCCACGACAGTTCCAGTCACATTCTGTCACAGATGGTCTTCATACGCCAGGAATGTCAGTGCTCTAAACTGATGAGGTAAGTAGTGATTAAGGCTAAGTGGATCTTGTTAATTCAGCAACACTTTAAAATAAATGAACATGAATAAAATGGCAAATTATAATCAAAGTCCTTTAGGAATACATCTGAAAGCGACATAATGCCACATTAGTTCATCATGACTAATACTATTGTAATTAATGTTAAATGATAAAATAATGACTGGCTTCCTAGTCTAGAGCATCAGTTTTCAGGCTGGGGAAGAGATTCTTTGGTATTTGACTCTGGATTAAGGGGTGGGGACAAAGGATGTGGAAAACGGAAGCAATCATTTTGCAGTGCAATTTTCTTACACTCAGTGTTGAATTGCTTTGTTGGCTTATTTAGTTTTTGGACCAGGACATTTTCCATTATGCTGTGGTGTTCTAAAGAACAGAGACAGTGGTAATAGTCTCCTGTTGTGAATTCTAACGTTTTAAAACCCAAAGTGTGCAAGAGGCAATAACATGTTTGCTTTAAGAGCTTTTGAGATGTAAGCAGTGACCTTTGTGTTTCCAATAATGCCTGATAATTGAATGTAGACACCGTATGCGGGAAAATAGGGTACTTGTAAGGCAGGGATCATACTCAACCAGCCCTTGTAATTGAGGGGCACAGTTTAGCTAAGATTGTGAGCCCTGCCTCAAAGAACCTCAATAATCATAAACAGTGGGGGGTTAGCACTTTCCATAGTGAGGGCAGCGCAAGTCTGGTAGCAGGTCACTCAGAACGGAAATCAGGAAACAAACCGAAGCCAAGGGTGTTCGTGTGACAGTGCTGCTGGGAAGTGGGTGGCGACGTCAAATTCCTGAACGTGGGACTCAAAACTCGGGACAGTATTTTCAGTGTATTTTAGAGACTGCTCATAACCTAGGAAAGAGCTGGTGCAAGAGAGCAGTCGAAGAACATGGAATGAAAAGCTAAATGAAAAAAACAGTCAAATGCAAATGTAACTGAGTGGAGGCGAGTGAACTGGGTGACAGCAGGGAAGTGTGAAGCGGGTGTGGGCTCTTGTCTTTCCAAAGGGGCGGATGCTCTCTGGCTGTATGTAGCAAAGATGGTGTAAGTTCCTCAAAGTGGAAACTGACAGTCCACAACAATTTGTTTGTTTAATGACTATGATTTATCACTTCCCCGCCAGGCGTTTATTACTATGACACATTCAGGTCAAGAGAAGTGAGCCCTCAGTTCAAACACAGGTCGCTGTCCTTCTGTGAACCACAGCAACGGATCTCACCCACTCAGCGACTTTAAACCTCGAGATATTAATAGGAGTTTCAGTCAAGAGTGTCATATTCTATCCACATCCTTTTTGCTGAATGCACTTTACATTTTACCTTTGCTATGGTGTGTCAAACGGTTCAGGGCTCATTTGAACAGAATGGCTGCAGCTGCGTGCAGGTTCACTTTAAAACCACCGAAATCAAGCTACCCTGCATAAAGCCATCAACAGAGGCATGCCGCGTGCAAGTCCCACTTACCTGGCTTCTAAAATACAAAACAAAACCAAACCAAAAATGTTTCCCTGAAGATAAAGAATGAAATGTGGTAGATTTGACAAGAGTGTAAATTCTGCTCTGTAACAAGACTGAGTGAGAAGCTTTATAAAGGACGGTTTGAACTTCAGCTTCTGTCATCTTTTCTTGAGTGCTCCCTTCAGCTCCAGAGGTAATCACTATGACCCTAGATCATTCCTCCACATTCTTTTGATTGTCTAAACTCCAGTGTCCTTACTAGTTTTTATGGGATCTTTGACCTCCTCGGCAGTGTCCTCAGTTAATTGGACCATAGTTTTGAGCTGTTAGCTTGACACCATGGGTGGTTGCGCTTTTAAGGAACACGATGTCACGGTCTTTTCAGGTGCAGCTAAGAATTCATGTTCTGCCTCAGTAAAACCTCAGGAAGAAACCCATCTAAGAAAGCCCTGCGCACAGAATGGCTAGCTAAGTAATGAACTTTCCATGGTCACACGATGGAGCGCAACCCATCATAAGAACCCAACTGAAATAAAATAAAATGTCACACACACACGGCATTGAAAATTTTATGTTTATACTGAATTTCAAAGGCAAATAATGAGAAATAAAGGCTTATAATCTCTAACATCTTACAATGCTTCTGCATATTGGGAAATACTCCAGAGCATGAGTATGTGTTTTTAGTGTAATTTTATTAAATAATTACTAAATTAGACTCTCCTTTCATGGTGATATAAAATGAATAGGTATCATTCACATGAAATATTAAAATACTTAGAGGAAAGAAGTATTAAAGCATCTCAACAAAAATCAGACCAGTTTATATTTTAGTGATTATCTGTAAAGAAGTAATTACACTCAGTATTGCCTACAATGGACCCAAACGCCACCTACAATGTCCGGAAAGGAACAGCTTCAGCCCTGGGCCAACGATGCAGGCGTGGTTCCCAAATGACACCAGAAAATGTGGAACTTAACCAATCAAGCATTCTTTCCAGAATGTTTAGATACTCAATTATAAAGCCAAGTTCCTTCTATGAAATGCAGCCACATCAAAACAACTTTTTCTACACGATTTTTCTTACACTCCAACTCATCTCATTCCTTCTGCCCCTTAGTAGGAACAGGGCCCATCACCAGACTTCCGCCCTCCTTTCCTCCCTTCCTTCCTTCCTCACCCTCCTCTCTCTAACTCCCAGCCCCTTCTTTTTTTCCCCGCAGATACCTACAGAATTAAACAAAATCGTAGGTGTAGGGAGGATCCTGGAGACAAGCTAATCCATCATTGTTATTGTACAGATGAGAAATGGAGGCCAAACAGGATTAGCAGCCTGCTCAGGATTCCACAGGTAATAAGATTCCGAATCCAAATACGTATCTTCTGCCTTCTGGCACATTGCTTTTTCTTCTATACCACACCATCTGATCTCTTTAATTTCTCACAGGTTTTCCAGTGTTTATTACTAGAAAAAAAAAAAAAAGCACTCTAAGCTACACTCTATGCCCTTAGTTATTCAAGCATTTTCCCCCAAGTCCCCTTTCACGTGTTTTCTCTTTGGACTCTGTCTTCCCCACTCCAGACAGAACTCTGCCATGGGTAGGTGTCTGCAGAAGTTGGAGTGACCAGATTTTTATTGCAATTATGCATCTAATCATTATTTCAATAAATATTTATTGAGCATCTGCTATGTTCCGGCATTGTTGTAAATACCGGATTTAGAGCGATGTATAAAAACTGTGGTCACAAAATCATTCATCTTCCTAGGAGATACACAAGCTGATAGATACATAAATAAATAGATAGAGAAAGAAAAATAAAGAAAAAGGGGAGAGAGAAAGAAAAGAGGAAAGAAAGTCAAATCAAATGGTGGTAACTTGCTAACTCCATAGAAAAAATAAATAAGTAAATAAAGCCAGGCAGGGCATCACGGAGCACAGGGAGTAAGGTCACTGCTTTGCACAGCTGCTCAGAGAAGGCCTCTGATAGGGACTATCTGAAAAAATGACTGAAGGAAAAGAGAGAGTCAGGCAAAGATTGGGGAAAGGATGCTCTGGGTAAAAAGAAACACATGTCCTGAGGCTGAGATCTGCTTTGCGTGTTCCAAGAATGTTCTAGGATGTCGGTGAGGTAGGAGCCAAGGGAATGAAAGGAAGCATTGTAGGGAAAGTGGACAGAAATATATGTTGGAGAGAGGAGGTATGTGAGCACAGGCAGGTCTTTCAGAGTCTTAGAGATCACAGTAAAGACGTTCTCCCTGATTATTGTGGACAAGATTGTAGAAGTGCAAAGGAAGAAGTCAAAGGTCTGATTAAAAGTCTATTGCAATCCAGCAAAAGCTGATGGCAGCTTGGGCAAGGGAAGCAGAGATGGTGATGTTTAGAAGTGGTAGCATACTGAATCCATTTTAAAGGTGGTGTGGATTTGGGAGGTGAATGAGAAGAATCAAAGGGACGTCTGTAGCCTTCCCACCGCCTATGTCAGGTAGGTCACTGGATACATGAATGTGGAGCTCAGGGGAGAGTTTGAGTCTGCAGATGTCAAGTTGGGAGTTATCAGGTTAAAGGCACTTGAAAGTGTAAGACTGGATACCATCACCTAGAAAACCTCAAGCTAGAGAAGACAGACAAGGATGAAGCTTGGGGACACTCCACAGGGTAGACGTCAGGGAGATGAGGGGGAAATAGCAGAGCAAACAGAGAAGGAGGGGCTAGGAGGTAGGAGGAAAACCATGAATGAATGATGTACAGGGTGCCAAGTGGAAAACATTAAGACTGACCAGCTGTGTCCAATGTTACTGGTAGTGTAAGGTAAGAATTCAGGGATGTGCAGTCAGTTTTGCAAAGGGTGTTAATGACCTTGTCTAGAGGAGTTTGGTGAAGTGGTGGAAATCTAAGCCTGGTGTTTTGTGTATTCAACAGAAAAGGGAAGTGTAGGGTTGGAGACAGATGTGGGATAAATTACTTCTACTAGAGTCTACGAGAAAGATTCAGGAAAGCTTCTTTGAGCAGGTAAGGTTAAACCAGGCCCTAAACTGTGGACAAAACCTTGAAAGGTAAATATCCTGAGAGGAGCACAGAGCAATGCTTCAGGTCAGTTAACTGTGAGGAAAAAAAATACTGCTGGGAAGTGAAAACCTTGCTAGAATGATAACACCTAGGTCAATACAGAGATAATCAAGATAAAGTATGGACTAAAGTGGTGGGACCTGAAATAAATAATGAAAATGAGAATTTGGCCAACCATTCCGGAGGTCTGCTTGAGCTGTTAGCCTCCTGGATCTGCACAGCATGAGATGAGGACATCAGTGTGTGGCATGTTTGGTGGTGTCATTAACTTATGCAACACACAGGACCTTCTAAACAAGGAATCTGGGATCAGCGCTAGATGTCTGCTCAGCCTGTCCCATTCATTCATTCTCTCTTGTTTTCAGTCTTACAAGTCACATCAGTTTCCCCTCCTGTGTCTGAGGGCCGTTTAGCTGCCATGACCCATGGTTTCAGCTACAGTGGTAAAGATTTCAGTCTCCTCCTAGCGCATCTGAGGCATCATCAAGAAATTATCAAGCACCTGTTCAAAGAGCATCCAGGAAAGGGCCTGAGGAGAACTTCTAAGAGCTGCCGAAACTTAGATAAAGAATTGAGGATCGAGTGGAGAAGGGTCTTATTTAGCTCCTGGCCATGGAGGAGGAGCTAGCCACAGCTGAGGCTTTCCGGGGAAAGGGCCTGATGCCTGGCAGCTAGGAACAGCCCGCAAGCCTGCTGCGGCCCGCCGTGCCTGCCTGCCGCAGCTCGCAGGCTGCGCCCGCGCACAGTCCCCGGGCTCCCCTTCAGAAGCAGAGCCTTGGTCCCTCCACGCAGACTTCTGCGCAGCCTAAGCTCATATGCATTTGAGAGAGAATTAGGCTGAAATAGTAGTTTCCCCACCAAATTCGGAGGTTCGGCAGCCTTGGAGCTTATTCGTTTTTCATTCAGCTTGAATCCACGCCGGATCCTTAGCTCACTCTAGTGGGGAGCAAGCCCTTGGAGGCAGGATGCCTGGAACATGGTAGATGCCCAACATACAGCTATGGTCCCCTGGCCAGACTGCTCAGAGGGGATGGATACGGACGTGAGAGACACCTGCTACCTCCTCACCTCCTTTCTGTAGGAGGCTGGAAATAAATGGACAGAAACCCAAAGGCAAATGGATATAGCCATCTCCCTGCTTCTACATGTAACACTTTCTAGAAAATACATGTGAAAGACAAACAATAGAGAAGTAGATTCATAGGGCAGAAAAAGTTCTTTTTCAGGAAACTTCAAAACACACACACACTTATTTCCTGCTTTGATCTCTCCTGTAGATGTAATTTCAGTATCAACCTAGTATTTGTGCATCCTTCCCAAGGTTGTTCTCTCCCAGCTCTAGCCGCACTGTTGCCCACGTCAGGTCCAAGGGCAGGCAGAGTCTGACTCCACCCCCAGCAGCAGACCTAAACACCTTCCTTTCCATTACACTGTGTTTATGAAAAGAGCTCTTCCTGTTGCTAGTATCAACCTTTGCTTATTTCAGCATCCCAGGCCTCCTCCTTAATAACGACCAAACGCAACTGAACAGTACGGGGTTGGCAGGAGCCAGCCAGTGAGATGTGAAATGACTGTTCATCAGGTTGGGAACACAATTCCACACATGCACAAGAGATGCAGCTGGGGGCAGGGGTTACTCTAATGGGCACAAATGCTTCTAAAGATAAAATATGAACATTTGGGTCTCCTTGTGAAATTATTTTAACTTTATACTTCTTATTATGGTTGTAAGACTGAGGCGAAGTACTTACGTTTGTTGCATACTTAACTGTGTAGTGGGGGCACTGTACACAGTGGATATATATTTTATATATAAATATATATTACCTAGCAGGATGTGCTTATATATATACACACACACACACGCACACACATATATATATATGCATACACGTGTAAAATCTCATTGATTCTCTGCACTAATCTTGTGCTGCTATAATTTCCATTTCTTCAGATGAGAAAACTGAGGTTCACAGGTATCAGTAACCTGGCCCAGGGCACACAGACTATCTGCAGTGAATCTGGGGGACTGGGGCTCTGTCAGAGGCACTGCTGACTGCAGGGTATTTTGGGTGATCTGCAGCATAAACCAAAAGCAGCCAGAGTTTGCCACAGGAGTTCTTGTCTCCAGGCACTGTGATCCTTGGGATTTTGTCATGCCGCAGCAATTTCCCGGCAGGGAAGAACAATTCGGTTCCCGTGAAATATCCTGGCATCTGTCTGCCTATCACGAACGGAGCATGACATAACCCCTGCCACGACCATCACCAAAGACATACTGGGTTTCAGGATAATATGTTATTTTAATAGTTAATTCTGGAAGCCTACCAAGAGCAGTCATCATCTGAATTTGGCATAATTTCATGGATGCTTGTTGCTCATAATTTCATTATTCTCCAGATGTTAACATGTTTTTCGGGGATGTTCATTTTTCTTTTGCCAATTACCTCTGTCAGAATTGTAAGGCGATTATTGTATTTGCACTATTCTCCTATTGAAATGTAAGCTCCACAAGGGTAGAGACCTGTGCTGGTTCTGCCTTCTGAATCCTCAAACAGTGCCTGACGTAGAGCATGTGCCCCGTAGACCCTCACTGAGGGAATAAATAATTGAGACTTGCGCTCTCAACTTTACAGTTGTGTGGAAGCCATTCAAGGGAAGTACTTCAAAATATTTTGAATTACTAGGTGATAAGTCAGTTCTCATATTTCTACCTGTAGATCACTGAGTGGACACTTAGGCTCCCAGAGTGATGCACCCCTTGGATTTTAACCCTGGGCAGCTCCCAGGACCATCGTGTGGGCTGGGCTCCAAGAAAGCAAAACATTTTCTAAGCAACAATATCGGTACAGAACAAGTGATGCTACAAATTGTCCTATATATTTGCAATTAAAAATAGTACTCCGAATAATCCGCTTTTTATTACTGATATCACCTCTCCAGTCTGTGTGCCTCATTAACTGACAATTTGCTATCTCTATTTTTAATCACTCCATAAGAGATGGAATTAATTTTTCGTAAGTCTTCTTTCATTTCCTTGGCTAAACACATACATTTTTAATGAATTAAAAATATGGTTCCTGTTAGTCATTTTTTTCTGTCTTTAGAGCTGAATATTAGGTGGACATTTTGGAGGCCTGGGAGGCATGGCTGCATAGTATTTAAGAAGGACTGTCCAGAAAGACTGCTATCTGGGAGATGGGAAATGACATTATGTGAAGTGTCCAGGTGCGAGGCAAACAGGGAATTCGTTTTCAATTCAGACTCCAGGCTGGAAGAGACTTTTTCCTGCCAAAGGGTGTTTCAAACCCCTCGTTAATGAAGTGGGAGAGCAGACTAAGCCAGCAGAGGAAGGGAAGGGCCGCCACCAGCGTGGAGGACACTGAGCCCATGCCTGACACCCAGCTTAGAGGACTGGGCCACAGAGCAAAGTGGCTGCTACCAAGGCTAACAAGTCAGTCTTCAGACTCAACCTCCCCTGCAGACAAGCCTATAAGCAGAGAAGTAAATGCTCTGCATCGAGAAGTGGTCATCTGAGCAGAGGTCTCCAATGGAAGCAAAGATGCAGAAGAGAAACTCATCCCTGCATCCTTCCTGAGGAAGAACTCAGGCCGATGAAATGACCCAGTAGGCTTCCTTTTGGTTCTACAGATACTGATCTCACTGGTAAAAGTTATGGACTCAGTTATTATTAATACACATTTATTTGAAGTTTAAAATCTGCCAATTCAATAACCTTTGTAAGTATTACATATAAACTCCTGGGTGGGGTCAGAGGAGCCCAACTTCATGCACTGCATCAGGATTACTTGCCCAGAACCGTCAAATCTACACAGGCAAAGGGGTTTTGAGTATCCTCGTCTAGATCAGTGCATCTCAACTTCAGTGCACACACAGATCACCTGGGGAGCCAGTGCACTGCAGCTTAGGATTCAGGAGGTCCGGGTGGGCTTCATCCTGCACTTCTAATAAGATCCCAGGTGATGTAGATGCGGCCAGCTCGTGGACCACACTTTGCATAGCAAGGCTCTGGATTATGCAATCTTGTTCACAGGTACAAAAATCACGATGCTGTAACTTCACATGAATTTTTACTTTACCAAGGAATAACCCATGAATACTCATTACTTCACAGTTTTTGAATTTTGTTTTTATTGTTGTTTTTTTTTTTTGGAGTGGGAATTCCCTGTCTCCTCTATTCTGAGGCTAAGTCTTCACCCCGTAACACCTAAGAAGGTCTTTCTTCACACAGACTGGCTCTTTGTTTTGGCCCTTTTAAAATACATTCTGATACCTTTGGTCTTGAGGAGACAAAGGAAGTCATGTGACTTGGAATTCCTGGTGGTCTCCTGAAGATGGCTGCTGTTTCTCAAGCAAGGAAAAGGAGAATAACATATGGATATATTGCCAGGCGGCCCGTGCCATCCCGGAACTGCCAGACCACGCTATAAGGTGCAGCAGATGGCCGGAGCAGCTGGAAGTGCCGGCGATGCACTCCAGCGCCCCTCCACGAGGTGCTCGCTTGGGCAGCAGTAGCCGAGCTCAAGAATACGCTTATGGCCTTTCACAAAGACAAATGATCTGGTAGCTCTTCAGATGGTGCCATCGGCATCACCGCACAGGGTGGATGATTCACCTCTGCTATGCCCTGGTAACTCAACGTGGTCTCGGGGAGGGGGAGGGTGGGAAGACCTGTCACAAGTCTTCAAAATATGAACTTTCCCAAGCTGGGGCAGAAGGTGTGATTCTCTTATCACTTCATCCCTCGCAACACAGAAAATGAGTTTTGTTTCCCACTCCCAGTGAGGTCCCCCTCCCTCTCTGGCCTCATCTCCCTCGAAGGTCCTCTGGAAGCCTTCTGTTTTGGACAGCAACTTCCATGTTCCATGGTGATCTACCTTTTCTGGCTGCCATGTTTTTCCTTTGAGGCTTTGTACCTTTCCGTCACCCTTCGCCCTGCCTTTGACCCATTTAAATTCTACTGATTCTTTAAGACGCATCCCATACACTAACCCCTCCTAAAGCTCTCAGTCTTTTCAACCTAAAGTCTATGGCCTTCATCCACACTTCTTGTCAGATTCAATTACTTGACAGGTAAGAGTGTCTATTTATGACAATTATTTATTTTTCTTATTTAATTTTTCAAATGGATGTGATTTCTCTCGTTTATCCTATCAGCTCCTTAACAGCCTCAAATTTCCTTAGAATTTTAAAATCTATGACAGCAGACGTATAATCCTTACTTAGGGTTTTCAAGTCAATCGTGGAGCAGATCTAGACACTGGTCTTCCACCCAAAGGCCCAGGTTCACTGAACCCACATGCATGTTCATGAACACAGCATCAAAGACAGTGGTAGAGACACCAAGGCCAGTGTCTGTGTCCTCTTTGCTCACAATGAAACGAGGACACACTCCCTCTTCCAATCCAGCAGTGCCAGCCATTTGCTCTTCCTCGCCCTGAGGAGCAGGGTGCATGGGGTTATCTATGCTCGCCCCTGAGGGCAGCTGACACCGCTCCCCTCATGCCTTACTCCCTACTGACTACCCAGGAGACTTGCTCTTCTAGAAATTCCATAACCTGGGTCTCAATTTGTGCAATGTGCATTTCATTAAAAATATATTGTTAGTTGCCACAATAGTGCCACAGAAAGTCATTATTTTGTTTTGCATCGAATTTGAAATCCTTCCTTGGAATGAGCCCCCACTTAGTTCAAGCCAATTGGCTTAAAATCTCCATCACCCAGTCATTCCACACAAGCCGCTTCCAAGCTGTGCCATATTCTTGGCATGCTCTCTCTTTCTGTCTGCCAAGTTATCTCTCTTCCATCATCCAAATAGCTCATGCAATCCCACCTCCTCTTCACAGTCTTCCAGAACTATCTGGAAAAGGTCTAATAGCTTCTCCCCGCACCGTCCGGTGTGAGCATTAGCCACTTAAGGCTCCCTCGCTCCTTACTACTCTACGAAGGTACTGACTCTTGAAATGGACACCAAGCACATAATCTGTTTTGCATTGTTCAGTCGTCTTCATTATTTTTCTGCCCTTCTATATGCTGTCTTTCAATTAAGATATTTTTAGTCTCATGATCTACATTTGATAGAGTCTACAGAAGTAAGACCACAGCTAAAGCCCTCCGTGCAGTGCCGAGTGTAATATCATGGAGAAGCAGATACTTAATACATAAGGAGATTTCTTACATTTGATTTTTTTTAATGTACAAAGAATATGGAACATATTTAATATTTCACAAATCCACCAGGACCCTCCAGAAGAACTCTTAGCCTTGGGCAAGGATGGCAATCTCCATGGGGGTGCATTTCTCAGATGGCTGTGCAGTAGCTGCCGTCGGGGGTGACTGCCGGCAATACGGAGGGGAGTTAGCAAGCTGCCTCCAGTGCTGAGGGGCAAGATTATGAAAGGTCATTGTCTGAGGGGTAACTAGTAAGAACCGAGTGGCTGAGAGCTGCACGTTACGGACGCTTCCGTTTTGTCTGAGAAGGCTGGAAGACGCGCCGCTGGAAAGAGTGGGGAAACCACCTTAGACTTGGCAGGTGGCTCACACAGCGGGAGTGCGTGGGGTGGATTTATCATATGAAGAAAGGAATCGACTTGTAAAGAACCGTGATGTGTGTGACAATCCAGCTGTTGCCTTCCAGCCCAACTATCTGAGGAAATAACTTGCCGACTGAATGTTCTGGGGGCAGTCTGAAAGGTTACAGAGCGGACAAGGAGGGCCAGGAAGTGCGCTAGTTCAGCAATGATGAAAAAAGAAAAGTCCTCTTACTAAAAGTAGGCCTAGCTACCTGATTTGCAGGGCCCAGAACAAAGTGACAGTAAAGAGCCCCCTTGTTCGAAAATTAGGATTTTCAAGATGGCAGCAGGAGAGCAAGAACCAAGCCTGGGGCCCTTCTAAGTACACGGCCCTGCGAGGTGTCCCCGCCCAGCAGGTACGACCAGGGTGACTGTAGATTGTGAGCACATGTCAGTCACTGGGCTAATCCAAAATCTGGACAAAATATCCCTCTTCACAACAAATCTTTGCTTCAACAAGATACATTTTGGTTACAAACTCAGTTTTCTAAATACCTTTATGCCGTCAAGGGTAACCTCTGAGAAAGAAAAGTTCACTATCCGGTGCCTCTTTCCATTTCCAAAATCTCAGTCATTTGAGATTTTAATTAGTATATAAATTTTGTCCCTGTCTCTTTGTTCTCTTTGATCTTGTGTGAAAACCCTTGAGCTTCCTTCCCTTCCCTCCATCTAGTTCATCTGTCAAATGGGGAGGATAAACTTCATCTCTCAGGTCACTTAGTATTTCCTGAGGTCATGCATGTGAATTCTCTTGCATCTACCAGTCACTTCCTTCCCTTCTTTCTCACTTCCTTTTTGGCCTCACAACTCCCTAAACTCACGGCCCTGTACATGAATCTGTCATCTGACACTGGATGAGTAACCAAATTTTGGGGATGCAGTGCTGAGGGCCAACCCTGCACCCCAATGATCCATCTGTTAGGGACACTGCTGGGCAGTCAGCTGGCCCACTCGCTCTCTCTGACACCCCTTAACTGCCTGGAAAAGTCCAGGCAACACCACCTGCCGGGAAAGTCCACTGGGGCAGGCAAGGATGGAGAAAAGACCAAGAACCCAAGACATTCTGTCCCAGTTCTCACTGCACGGCTACCATCAGGTTCCGGCTACTAACGATCTACTTCCTCCCGGGGAGGGGACCCGGATGAAAGAATGACGGGGGTTGGGGGAGGAGAGGGGTGAGGGGACATGGAAAACAGACTCAGCACTCTGACAAGCCAGACGCAAAGATGCTCTGGTCTGTTTGATCAAAGTCGGGTGAAAAACACTTTTGTCAAACTGTCTGCTTTGTTTACGGGTGATGCCACTCTCTCACATCATCTGCCTCTTCGCATTAATGCACTGTCTACATTTTTTATTCACTGTTGGATGATCAGTGTCCAAAGCATTTTTTTTCTGCTACAGATTTATTTAAATTTACTGAACTCCTAAGCAGCCAGCTTACAGCAACTACCACCATCTCCTCCTCTTTACTCACCACCAAAGACACCTATCACACAAAGAACAACACAAGTACAAGGGGGATTAGGAGAATCCAGTGTCACAGTGAACAAAGTACAGCTGGCATTAGGCTTAAAAATAGCGGCTCTTCTGTCTCATGGGCCAGGAGAAATAACTTGTCCACCACATAATAAATTTATTAGCCTCTCCCACCTCATCATTCCTACCTTAACTTAGATACAGCATCAAAGACAAGAACATCTGTTTGACAGCACTGTTTCCCAGTTCCGCTTTTTGACGTTCACCGCTCGGTGCTCCAATGTTACTGCGTGAGCGCCACCTGGTGGGGAAGCTGTTAGTTGCTCAGCGTAAGTTCACGTAAATGGAAATAATTATAATTTGAAATTTTCACTACCCAAGGACTTGTTAGTAGGCAAATAGGTTTTGAAAGACCAACAGTGAGTCAGTAGCCCGCTAGACACACTTAGAACAGTCAGTCCTGTTTGTTGACTGCTAGGTGATGGTAGCGTTTTCCATTTTTGCATCTCGCTCCTTCTCAATGACATGTTTTTGTTCTCCCTGTTCCTTCTTCTTCCAAACTATTCTCCTGCCACATGTGTATCCCTGATTCCTTCAAGATGGAGTTCGTCACTTAGTTTCTCTAGGAATCCCTGCTTCATCCTATGTCAGTCAAGGTCCCCAGAGAAGTAGACAGCCAGCTAAAATTCAATCATTTGAGGAGAGAGTAATTTAAAAAATCATTGACCAAAGGATGGGTCCCACAAAAGATGGTGCAGAATCCTCATAGCAGTAACAGAGGCCTCCACCATCCTCGTTCTGAAGACACAAGGAGGCAGTGGGCTGGGCAGGAGGACGCAGGTGTGACTTCTGCAGAGAGATCACACCTTCCCATCTCTTCGAGGGGCCCCTCAGTGGCCAATTCCAACAGCAAACCAGAGAGCAAAGGAACCATGCAAGTTCATCTCAGGGAGCTGCAGGGAATGGGCAGAAACGTGCTGGCAGGATACGGAGGGACCAGCAGAAGACATCTGTGACTGTCCACAGCCTGCACCACCCCCTCATCCTGGGCATCTACTAGACCAAAGTACCTTTATAGATGGATGATTAGAATGTTACGTATAGACACATAAACAGTTACCGTAAAGGACTGAAGGATGGAACAAATCAGGATTGTCCACTGTTTATAACCTACCCCTGCCTCTCACACTGGCATCCACCCAGTGGAAGCTCCCTTGACCACATTCATGTAATGTTGCCCCATCCCAGGATTTCTCGTCTTTAAAGATGTGTTAGGGGTCTGTTAATAATAGCTCTGCTTCCAGTTCTGCTGGTAGTGGCCCAATATCATATATCACTTAGGACAGACTAGAAGTTTGTGGATCCAATCTGGTAAGTTAGTGTTAGTTAATATCTGCCATATCTGGTCTCTCAGTTTTTGAGGGGCAACTCAGACTTCAAGAGTCCTCTCTCTCTCTCTCCCTTTCTCTCTGTCTCTTTGGAAATCACCGTATCTTCGGAAGGTGCACTTGGTGATTAACTAGGTGAAAGTACCAACAGCTTCAAGTTCTAAATCATGAATGTACAGCCTAGTCTCCTGGAAGGGTTTCATTTGCAGATTGGTGCACCAGTCCCAGAGAGAGGGTGTCAGAGATATGCTGATCTACGGGAAATTACAAAATTAGAAGACAAGGGTGGCGTCAAGGCTTTGGAGAAAGTCCCTGACATTCACCTGTTTCTCAAAGCAGCTCGTGTATTTTTGACATGACAGTGCAGTATCCTGAACAATGGAATTTTATCAAAACTCAGGTCTGTCTTCAAAGCAACAACACATCCTATCAATTACACGTATCCGCAAATCTTCCAGAAGACCTTACAAAATTCTTGTAAAAAAGTACATTATTTTTCTGTTGCTTGGTTGATCTAGTTTTGTTATGAGGAGTAGCCCCATGATTGTCAGTAAAACAGCAACCACTACTCATGATGCATGTTCTCATCTTTGTATGGCAGTCAAAAGTCTCTAGCCATGAAACAGCACAATATATAAAATGGCTCAGAAATCATTAGGCTCATTTTAATCCTTTCATAAATTCTGAGATTTTTAGGTTAGGAAGAAATTTCGTAGACTATTTAATCCATACCTCTCATTTTATAAATGAAGAAAACGGGATAAAGATTTCAGTCCCAAACCCAAAGACAGGGGCTAATTTGTTGCTAATCTGAAACCACAACCCCCACCCCCATCTTAGAAGCCCTCCATCCAGTGCTGAGGATGTTAAAGGAAAATAGATGTTTACTGTGTGATGGGGTGATCTTACAAAAACAAAGCAAAACGTGTAGCTGATTTTATTTTCCTGAAATAGAATAAATAGGGAGACTAAAATCATCTTCTTTTATCCCTATCTTCTCACTCCCTCCTTCTTACCAATACACAGAGGAAGTAAAAATATAACCTTTTTTTTTTTTTTTGGTTCAGTCAGAGAATTCTAGAGGAAATGTGCAGACTCCAAAAATAGACATCTATTGAGGCACCATCGATTCTAACAGACTGGACACTGGGTAAAGGGGAAACTGGAGGACAGCGGTGCGGGAGAGGTGGGTGGTATGCGTGTGGATGTGTCCCTGAGGGTCAGAGACCAACACTTCCGACTGCAAGACCTCAGGTGGGGACGGCACTCCAGGTGCAGTCAGCTCTCTGTATCCATGAATCCTGTAATTGCAGATTCAACCAATGGTAGATGAAACATGTATATAATTTTTTAATTCCAGAAATTTCCAAAAACCAAAATTTGAATTTGGTACTCCCAAGCAACTATTTACATAGCATTTACATTGTAGTAAATACTGTAAGTCATCTCAGATGATTTAAAATATGTGGGAGGTGATTTAAAATATATGGGAGGATGGGCACAGGTTATACGAAAATACCACGCCTTTTGGAAGGAGGGACTTGAGCAAGGGAAGGAGGACTGTGGTGTCTGCAAGGGTCCTGGAACCAATTGCCTGAGGATATCAAGGGAGGACTAACTGTACTGCGATCTCAGGAGCCTTGTCAAAGTTCTCATTGCTGATCTTAGCATGGGTGGTCTGTGATTTTGCTAATAAAATAGCTTCCTAGGCAAGTATCAGAAGGCCACCGTGTACCTTGTCTCTGCCCTTTGTTCTTTTTCTGGAACGTGTAGTCTTGGAGTTCTAATACAGTCAAAGGCTGGGAGAGGGCACCCCAGACTGGCTGATATTGGACTTCTTGTCAACCTTGATAACAGCAGCCTCACAGTGGATTTAATCTGACTTAGAAAAATAAAGAGAGGTGACACGCGTGCACTCTGAGCACCAGGGAGCAAGGCACGCCAGTAACAAGTGCAAGCGTTCTATTCCTATCATCTCTTCACTGTTTTGGGAGGTGAGGGGTGAGAGCCAAGTCCCTGTGTCATTTCACGCATATACTTTTTTGAAAGAAAGTGCATTTTTGAAAGAATCATGTTTCTTATTGTTCTACTTTTCTGGTCTACCTAAAAAGAGGGTGGGGTGGGGGAAGAAAAGGATTTTTACAATTGTTTTTGTAGTAACATAAGCTCTTCAGGGCATAGGACTTGTGCTCTGAATTGAAGCCCAGCATGAAATTTTACAGCTGAATTATGAACCCCTGCCAATAAAAGTTTACAGCAGAACAGCCTGGCTTTGCTGGCTTTAGGAGCAAGGGTGGAGAAAATACACACGCTCTAACAGACATGATTATCCTGGAAATATGATATTAATGCCTGCACAATCTGAGAATAAAGAATTAAAATGTCAAAATGAAGTTAATTAGAAATACTTGAGAGATATGTCGTTTATTACCCAAGTCATGTGCACCTTATTTACTTTATACAAATGTAAACTCAAAATGATTTGACATCTCTTTCCATTTCATAATTAAATTAGAAGATCTGAGAGTTCACAGGTTTTAAAATGAAACTACTATTGACTTTAAATTATCCTTGTTAAGAGGGAAAGTAATAGAATGAATAAATTAAATTTACTCAACACACCATGATGTTGTATCATTAATTTCCCTCCCAAAGACAACCTTCTGCCTATTGAATTCATCCATATTACAATTACTCATGCAGTCAATAGGCCGAAGAATCAAAGGGGTATGGATTTTTTTTTAAGACAGAAATATAACCGCTATAACCTGTTTTTTTTTTTTCAGTTGGGGGTAGGGTGGACCCCAGAGAACTGAACAGAGCCATTTCATAGAATACACTTGTCAAATCGATTTTTTTAAAAAGAAAGAAAGAAAAATTTTAAAAAGAAAGAAAAAAGAAAAAAAAAAAGAAAAGAAATAAAGTGCTTTTTTTTTTTTAAGAAATTGTAAATCTCCTTGTAGGTCCCAGAATTTTCACAGGCATCATCTAAACAGAACTGTGTTTTAACATAGTTTGTTTAACATCCAGGGCATGCAGAAATGATGATGTGGAAAACAGAGTAGGGAGGACAGCAGGGATGGAGAGACTGTGACTGCTGTGGGCTCTGACATGCGTGGCAATCAGGTTTCTGGAGTCACCTAAATGCCACCTACCTCAGCCTTCTCCCCGTACAATGGGGACCTCCACTCATCATGACAGAGACGAGTTTGGACCCAGGGTCTCAGCCGAAAGAGACTTAGGCCAGCCAAGGGATGTTGTGGGGGATGTGGATAAAGTGTGACAGTAAAGGACTTTGGAAACAAAAAGCACAGAGGGGTATATTAACATTGTTTTTCCCTGGGAAGGCACACCTCTACTGTGAACTGTGATAACCAGAATAATTTGTTTCAGAGACAAAACGGAAATAATAACCACCATCAATAAACAATCTGTCTTCCCTACATTCCACTGGACAGAGTCTTGTTTTCTTAGGCTGGTGAGGAGCATGCACTCATCCTTTGTTCAGTGATCACCAATAAGTTAGCCTCTCCTGTGAGCCAGACACTGTGCTGAGTGCTCAAGCTTCTGATAAGTAAAAATCCATGCTCTCAAGGAGCCTTTGGTGGGAGAAACCAAGTCAGCAAACAGACACACCTCAGAGATGATCACAGTGTAAAACAAGGATGTGTGGGAGGATCTGATTAAAAAGTGGGAAGGAAGAGAGAAGACCTCTTAGAGGAGGCGACACCTGATTGAGCCCTGAAAGTTCAGTGATGATGGAGCCATGGGCAGAGCAAACAGCAGAATGCTCGGGCACGGTGAGCGGTGACACACGTGGGCAGAGGTAGGGTGGGGGCTGGAGGGAGTCACAACAGGGAGTACAGTCACATCAAAGACTTCCTTCTGCTGAAGGCAACAGGGATCTATGTGACGGCCAGATCTGCATTCCAGGAGGATAATTCCAATGAGAAAGGAGAAGGGATCCAAGGGGAGGAAGGAAGCCAGACAACATCGTCTGCCTGTTTTCTAATTGTCCACCATAAGCATGGGTAATGGAGACTTTTGGTTTCAAAGTTCAGAACCCAGTCGCAGCGGCCATGAGAATGCACCTCTCGGATCTCCAGCTACAAGGAGCGCCTCTGACCGAGGCCTAGCGGCCGAGCTCTGAAGTCCATCACCGTATTATTTCCAAAGCCACACTTCTGACTGGAGCCAGCAGTGGCTCAGAGCCACCGGGGATGGAGAACTCGACTCTCGGAACTCCCAGCAGCCATGCTGATCCTTCTGCAAACCGCAGGACCCCTCTCCCTGTTCTCTCTCCTTCACTCTGGCTCAGACTTAGCATCACAGTCAGAAAACTGACGGCTTTCTCCATCTCCCTCCTCATTCTTTCTCTTGTCTGTCTCCCCCAGTCAAGCCCAAGTTGCATGACCCCATCTTGGCATCTGCTTCTCAGAAGACATGATTTAATAAATTAAAAAATCCTTATATAAGTACAAAATTGTGAGTAACTCGAGATTAAGACTGTCTGACTCATTTTCATTTTCCTCCCAGTGCCTGACAAAGAAGACAGCCCAACAGTTTTAAAGAATCAATGAATTCAGAGTAGATTATGCAATAATACGTTTCCGCTTCTAGCTCAAGGTAATATATCAACCATGCTAATTTTTTATGAATGCAACAACAACAACAACAACAAAACACTTGCAAAGTAATGTGCTAAGTTTTGATCAGTGAAAAGGTTGACTGGAGAAGCCACTGTGTCCAATGTGATTGGAATTAGAGCCGTGGTTGTTCATGTTTTAAAAAAATCAGTTAAAAAAAATCAGGGGTGAGAGATTGTAACGATTCACACCTTAACATTTTTATAACTCAAAAGACATAACATGCATTTATTTGTCAATATTTCATAGAGTCAAAAACTCTTCCCTGAGTGGACTTCAGTGAATGAACTTTTTTTTTTTTTTTGAATGAACTTCTAAGTAAGACACACACACAATGTACAACCTATAATTTCTGGTTGTGATTGCTTAAAGCTGACTTACAGATTCAATCTGAGTGTAAATTCCATCCTAACTTAATGATTTTTTCCTACGTATTTGCTCATTGTCTTGCCTCTACCTAATTTACAGAGATTGTATGTATGTGTGGCTAGAATTTGCTGGAAATGTGCTCGATTTCTCTTGTCTTCATTCCATCTGGAACAAAATCGGTTACTGCCTTTCTGACTCTCAACAGCAGGATAAAAGACGTCTGCTGGTTGAGTTCAGGAGAAGCAGCCGAACTGGCTCAGATCAGATACAGCCGGCCCTCTATATTTGTGGGATCCGCATCCATAGGTTCAACAAACCATGGGTTGCAGATCAAAAATACTAGAAAAAAAATTGTTCAGAAAGTTCCAAAAAGCAAAACTTGAGTTTGCCATTCATCAACAACTATTTTCAAAGCATTTACATTGTATTAGGTATTACAAGTAATCTAGAGATGATTTAAAGTTTACAGGAGCATGTGCAAATACTGCACCATTGTATACAAGGGCCCTGAGTGCCCTTGGATTTTGGTATCCCTGGGAGTCCTGCAGCCAGTGCTCTGAGGATATGGAGGGATGACTGTAATTTCTTTCTCATGAACCCAACCTGTCTTCACCAGAGATACATTCCTGCTTCTCCACTAAGATGAACTTTCCACCTCTGTGGGGAGGCTGTCAGTTGCCCACAGTTACCAATGATGGAACAAGTACGGTTGTGAAAGCGGCAATGACACGTTACAAAGTGTGCTGCAGTGTCACCCCTAGGTTACACGCTCCAGTCTTCATCAGTAAATTACACTGACGTTTTGGTGTCCATCTGCCTAACTTCTGTGTCCTGATTTGGGTGGCAAAGAACCCATAACCCCAACAATCTTGGTAGTCTTCCAAATTTGCTTTAGCAGAAATACTTCTCACAAGCATATTTCAGCTATTGTATAATAGTTAACTAACTATGCATTTGTCATATGAGGTACATCCAACATAAAGAGGTTTGAGAAATTCGTAACTGACTCTTGGCAAATATTGCAACCAACATGCGGAGCATGAAACAAGAAGCCTTTCTCAAGGGTAGACCACTAGCCCAGAACGTTCAAGAGGTGGGGGCATCAGCTATTACACACTTTCAGGGGAAAGGAGAGCCTCACTAATTTGAAGAGTTGCTTGAGGGGAGGGTGATTAAGAGAACTTTTAGTGAACCTTAAAGGACAAATAGCTGGTGGGCATAATACAGCAAGGTCTGAAATGGTAGCATCTGAGGCTCTCATCCAGATTACACCTTTCACATTGGGGCATTGCCTATGTGTAGCTCAGTGGTTCTAGCGTGATTTTCTTTCCATCAGAAATTGTTTCTGCATAATAGATTTTCCCTTGAGAATTGGCTTCTTTGAACCATTTGGACTCTTTCGTTTTCAGTATATTAGAAGACTTTGTACACAGTTTCTTCACATTCCCATCAATGCTTAGGATTCCATCCCATGCCATCCCTCCTAGAAACTAGCCCCTTAACCTTCTGCCCTTTAGCATTTTGAAGGTTTTCACATTTTACTTCAATAGTTTAAGAAACTTCACTTGACCTTGCTATGCCTTTCGAAAAGGCCCCTGCCCCCCAGCACTCCTGAGCTTGCTGCTCTGAATGATCTTCTTGATGGAGCAGGTCTTTTTCTCATTATTCATTCCGTCTACCCTTTCTTGAACGTGATTTGAAGCATCTCATTACAGATTTCTTCTAACTTGCCTTGAATCTCTCGACTTCTCTGTATCCCCCTCCTGTTCTCCTCTCTGAGCTCCCGCGTTCCCTCCACCTGCCAAGTGTCCTGGGTCAAAACAGACTCTTCAGTCAGGCTGGATGAGACCAACTATTACTCATCACAGGACTCCAGACGGAATGTTCATCGTGTTACCTGAACAACGAGGTTAACATCAGTCCTTGCTTCAAGTTTACTGTGAGGATTAAATTAGCCAGGAGATATCTATCTGTATCTATATCTATCTATGTATAGATAGATAAACATAGATTTATTTATTTATTTATTATATGTTTTTATTGAAGTGTAGTCAGTTTACAATGTTCATAGCAGTACTATTTACAATAGCCAAGACATGGAAACAACCTAAACGTCCAGTGACAGATGACTGGATAAAGAAGCTATGGTTTATTTATACAATGGAATACTACTCAGCCATAAAAAATAATAAAAACAAAGTCACTCACAGCAACATGGATGGACCTGGAGAATGTCATTTTAAGTGACGTAAGCCAGAAGGGGAAAGAAAAATACCATATGATGTCACTCATATGTGGAATCTTAAAAAAAAAAAAAAAAAAGACAAGTGAACTTATTTACAAAACAGAAACAGACTCACAGATACAGAAAACAAACTTATGGTTACCATGGGGGAAGGGGTTGGGAAGAGATAAATTGGGAGTTCGAGATTTGCAGATATTAACTAATATATATAAAATAAACAACAAGTTTATAGCCAGTGTATTTAAAAAGCATTATACATTGTCTGAAGCACAGTGAACGTCCAATGTGAGTGTTCAATGAATGCAACTGACTCAACAAAAGCTGACTTTTTCCTACTTTTTTTGTTTTTTATTTAGACTCATTCTTTAATGACTTTTAAAAAAAAAAAAAGACCTGGTTTCAAGGACTTCCACACGCATTGCCTAGTTCTTCATCTCTAAGCCCGACATTACTTAATTTATACTCTAATCACATGCATCTAATTACCTTTCAAACATAACACGTCAATACTGTCTCTGCTCTTTGGGTTTTGTTGGAAACTCTATCACTGATCTTCTTGCCCAACTTTCTTTATGTGACATAAGTACATGAATAATGAAGATATTTCTGTTCCAGTCCTCCTGCAATGGTGTTTTCACGTCTTAAACACTTGCCTCTTTGGAGTCTGTGACAGCCTGTTAACTGATCTTCACAACTCAAGCCTCCAGCCACAAATCCATTCACTTTAATTCAGTCAATACTTATTGAACGTCTGTCATTGGTCACTCATTGTTAAGACCCCTGGGAGGGTTCTGCAGACGAGACAGACAGGATCCCACCTCATGGATCCCGCAGTCCTGGACTGTGGCCCTCCCTCTGGCTGTATGTCACTGTCACCTGAAACTCTTTTGTCTGTATCCTATTTATTGTTCTATCAGTCTTAAAATTTTGTACAAGGCACTGTGGCAAAAAAAATCTGGGTGAAAAACTCCAGAAACTCTCTTCCCTTTCACAGCTCAGTCATCCTCCTCAGACACTTTTTTCTCAGGCTGGACACAGGAGCGCACATGGCTCCTTATTTGCCACATTGTCAGTCCCAACTTGGCCTTGCAGAATTCTCCTCATTCTGACCTCACTGCATCCCTCCAGTCTTCTCAAGCTCATTCCTGGGTCTGTGCCATTCCTCAAGCCATATGTCACACCCCACGTGCCCTTCTTTTGTATTTCCAGCCACCAAGACTTGACTTGAAGTTGCACCCCTGCCATGAAGCCACTGTGGACTGCATGCTACAGTCACCTGTTCCTTCTGCACACACCTAATAAATTCCCGAGCACAGCAGAAACATTAAGCGGGCCTTTTTGTTTGAGAATTTGGGCTGAAGTCCAAAGAAGGCTGCAAAATGATCTGGTCCAGCGGCCTAGTCCATCACTCACTTCAAGCTAAGGGTGATGGGGGTGGGAGACGTCTCTGAGAAAAGTTGCTGGAGTGGTGTGCATAACCTCCACCTTTCTTCACACATGTAAATAAATGAGCGTGTATAAAAATGTTCCTTCTGCCACCTCAAGTCAAAGGAGAGGGAATTTAAGAACACCAAGCAAATAATCACACTACGTGCCAGGAGAAGCAACTGCACTTCCCCCCACAGTAGGACCACTGCAGATCTAGAGAAGTCTTCTACTTTCCCACTGCACAGGGCTCAGAACAGAGCTCAGAGTGGGAGCAACTGCCAACACTGTCCTGTTTTTCCTCAGGTCCATGGGGCCCAGAGGCTGCTGTTCCCTGCAAAAGCCAGCCTAGACAAAAGCCTTACTGGAGCTCCCCGCACTGGCATCACGAACAGAGACGGCCGGGGTAGGGTGTGCCCCCACTCCCTGAAACTGTCGAGGTGAAATTAACACCGTGGAGGGGAGCTGGACCTGGTTGTCCTGGGAGGGACCTGTTCCAAAGGACCACCTGCCGACAGTCAGAGACCCCAAGTGCGAGAGCCCCCAGGGTGGGACGTAGGCGCGGGGACTGGACGAGGAGACGGGGCCGCCAGCCGGGGTGGGCACTGCCCACGTTACAGGACAGCGGGGCGGGTGGGCACCGCTGCTTCTTTCCTCTCCCACCTCCAGCCCTGAAGGAGCCCAGGCGGTAGGAAGGGGAGGCAGAGCAGAAGGAGGAGGCAAAGCCAAGGCAGGATCACATCTGTGCCCAGCTCACGTTCCCAGGAGCCTGGGATGAACCAGAACCGGGGATGAGAGAAAGTCTAAACCAAACAAGAAATTATTAGCGTTGACTTTAGATCAGACATGATACTGTTCGTTTAGAACTTGAGGGTGCCCAGAAGAACCAAAAGACTTGGCTCAAGGTGTTGTCCAGGGTGTGGAAGGAGAATACAACAGAGGGGGTTTACAGTGTCAGGAGGAACGTAGCAAAGTCGTTTCCTGCTTTGTCCCCTCCCAGCCTAGCTCTTCCAGGAACACAGGCAGCTCACAGCTGACCTGATACTTTTATTCCCACAACAGAGCAGAGGTTGTGAGAGGGAGCGGACAGATGCTCCCGGGCTCCTTCTGCATGAATTCTCTCTGCCCCCGAGCCCAGGGAAGACCCGCTCTCAGCCATTCCTTCAGTCTCGTGGGGAGGTCGCTCCCAGGGCTCTCTCTGGGTGACACGCAGCATTTCCCTCAGCCTGCTTAACGTGAGGAACGCGTGTCCCCTCTCCTAGGAATGTTCTTCCCAGATGGCACGTCACCTTTACCAAAAGAACTTACACAGCGCATTCCTCTCACCCTCTAGACGACACTTTCATTGCACAGTTGACACAGAAACAGACCCCGGCAGCGGATGTCGGAAACGACAGGGCCCCCTGGTTGACATCTAAGCACTTCCTGCAAACAGCAGGTTCATTCTAAATGCTTGAATATCGGATTTTATTACTGTTTTTTTTTTTTTTAATTCTCAACGCTGTATGAAAATTTAATCCTTGACAAGGCGCCAGAGGAGTTTTCTTTGACAAATCCATTCAAAGCGGAAGAGGAAGTCTCCTTGCTCCCCACCTCCCTAAGGTCACCTGTCCCTCCTTGGAAATGGGTGTGTTTAGTCTCGTGTACATTTCAGTCCTTCAGACCTCGTGCCTCCTGCGGACTGTCACTCCCGAACACCCGGGAGAAACCTTCTGGAGTTGCCTCTCCTTGGTTTCTGCTTTTACATTATATAGTTCTCCACAGAGTTTTACACTTTACACACATTTTCTAATTTCCATTTGTGGTTTTCACAAATGATTCCCTAGGAATTTATCACCACTCCTACCTGTTTCCTTTTTCTTCTTTTTATTACAGTTTGCCTTCCCCCCACCCCTCAAAGAAAGACTTCAAGTAAATTATGTCCACTTATCCTCCTTTAATTTTGAATGAAGTTGCTTAAGTGAACTCAAGCTTGCCCCTTCCAATTTATGGGCAAAATGAGCCTGCGTTTTTGGCTGTGTCCCCCTTCAGCAGCAGGCCAGGGGCACTGGGGAGTTCCAGTGCGTCAGTCTTCTCTCCTCCTGACCACCGTCAGCAAAGACATCATCTGCTGTTAGACTGGTCTACATACCAAGCGCTGTGCGTAGTTACACATGAGGAGACCTTGTAATAAGCAGGCTCTCTCTGGTCACACGTGTGCACACACATAGAAACTGCAGAGCGACCCTGGATCAGTCTCTCTAAGTGGTCAAGAAACAAGATCTTCTGAGATGAAGAAAGTGGCATAATTCCAGATCCAATATTTTGGGGGTACTCAGGGGTTTTTTTGTTTGTTTGTTTGTTTTTTGAGAGAAGCTTATGAATATATTAGAGATATAGGTAAGAAACTGTGAGTTCTGGGGAAATTGGTTAAGCCAAGAGAGAGATGCTTTTGGAAGTGTTTACCCCTCAGGTGCAGGAAGACAAATGGGGTGGCTTCCAAGTCACTCTCAGGCAGGAGTTTTCAGTGTAAGAATCTGGTTAACTTGACCATGAGAGCTCTTCATACACACACACAATCTTAATAGACACTCGTGTACTTACAGCTGTGATGGAAGAGCTTCCTTAAACCTATCAACCACTGCCCTGAGGCACCTAGTAAGAGGTGAGGCCCGTATTTCACACTCTCTCTTATGGTCCTGAATCTTAAGCATCCCAGCAGCCAATGCGGCAGACAAGCATGGAGGGCGTATCAGGCTCCAGGTGGAGAATAATGGGGTGATGATCTTATGGACTGAATGTTTTGTGCCCCTCAAAATCATGCTGAAACCCTACGCTACCACCCCCCACCATGGGATGGTATTAGGAGGTAAGCCTTGAGGAGGTAAGTACGCTTAGGGGAGGCCATGAGGGTGGAGCCCTCGTGAAGGGGACCAGTGTCCTTGTGAGAACAGGGCAAGGACACAGTGAGAAGCTGGCAGCCCACAGCCTGGAAGACAGGGTAGATTCCGAGAGGTGGTGGAGAGAAAGGAAGTCCCTCCAGCTGTGTGGGCGTCTAGGCTCGGGAGCGCAAGCAGGGGTGAGGACGAGGAGGAGGTCGAGAGAGGCATATTAAGTCCTGTGCTCTTGGCAGCTCCCCCAGCTCACCTGCTACAGTCCTGAGGCCGATCAGAAGAGCGTCCTGAGCCATGAGAGGCACAGAGGATCATGTCAGAGACTTGAAGGATCTAATCAGCAAAGAAAACAGGCAAACATCCCTATTCCTGACAGAGCTTGAATTCTTGTGAGGGAGGAGACGTTCAACAGGTAATATGTTTAATATTATTAAATAGCAAATAGTAATCTTAGAGGGGTTAAGACCTGTATCTAGTGACTTACATCATGGATTGTGACTGACACTGTGGGAAGAGGAAGCAGAGCAGGGCGAGGGTGGCTGGGATCCCTGAGAGCCTGGCCGCTGGGCAGCTGACGTGGGGCTGAGGCTGGGTCTCCCTGAGAAGAAGGCAGCTGAGTAAGGACTTGGGGGGAGGAGGGAGTCAGCCGTGTGGGTGCCTGAGAGGCAGAGAGCTCTATACTGGACACGGTCAAGGTCAGCACAGGGCCTAGGGCAGGAGTGCGGGGCCTCCAGAAGGGACAAGGAATCCCTGAAGAGAGTCACAAGGGAGGAGAGCGAGGCTAGTCTTTCCACAAACGTTCTGTATTGTTCTCTCTCCCTCCTGTGTCCTCAGTCTTTCCTTGTCAACTGGATTCTTTGTAACTGTATTAAAAGTAGCATTTTGAATGTTTTAAAATGTATCCCTCTACCCTGACTCCCTTCCGGTTTCCGACACAACACAGTGACCGCCCTCGAGGCTCCGTCTCCCGAAGTTACAGACCCACACGGCCTTTTCCCCGCCCTCCCTCCCCACACCCTAACAGGATGCTTCCACGAGTCATCAGGGAGCCCCAGGTTTCTCCATCCAGGGGACACTTCTGCTTTCAACCTGCGTGACCCATCAGAAGGAACCATGCTTTTTCTTGGAAACATACTTCTCAGCTTTCTGGACCCTGTGCGCCTCCTGTCCTCTCAGGTCACTACCTCCGGGCTCATTTTGCTCCTTCCTCCTCCTGAATTCAGTCACCAACAAATGGAGTTCTTCAGGGCTAAAGCCTGGATTCTCTTCTCTTTCTAGTCTCCGTACGCCTCTAGGGCATTGTTTCAAAGCCAAGGGTCTTAAATATCATCTTCATGAATGTCCCCACCTCAGACCGCTCCTCTGACCACAGAGAAATACATCCAACTGCCTTCTTGACATCTCACTTCTTATCTCCCTGAACTTCAAACAGATTTAATAGCGCTAGGTCTCAACTCTGAGCCACCCCTCCCTCAAACACCTATCCCGAATCGGTTCTGTTCCAGGGCTCTGCATTTCAACAAATGGTACCTTCATGAAACTATCTGCACAAACCAGAAATCAAGGAGCCATCATTCACGCTTCTCTCTCCCTCATCACCCATATTCAATCCGTTTTTTAGAAAAATCACTTGATTAATTTTCTCAAACATCTGTTTCATATTCTTTGCCCCACCTGCACAGCCAGAACCCTACTCCAAGTCACTGTCATCTCTCACCTGAAATATCGCCACATCCTTTAATTTGTCTCCCCGTTTTTACCCTTGGCCCTCTTCCATCCATTCTCCACACAGCAACTGAAGTCATATTTTTAAAACTCAGAATGCCTTATGTTCGTTCCTCTGCTTAAAATCTTTCCATTGCTTGTGAATCCAAAATCCTTAACAGAACCCTGCACCACCTAGTCCCTGTCTATTGTCCTAGCTTCGCCTCCAGCCACTGCCCCCGTCACTTATAAATTCAAGTCACAGGAGGTTCATTCTCTGTCTCTTTCTCCCTTCCTCCCCCTTTTCCTCCTGCTCTTCTTTCTTTTTTCTTTCCCTCTCCCTCCGCCTCTCCCAGCACACAGATCTCTTTTCCTACCCAGGAACTATGCCTATTCAAGTGAAGAGAGTCCCTTTGTTTCTTAGTCCCTGCAGCTCCTCCACTAACTGCTACTCACCCTCTCTTAATACTTTCTTAATAAGTGTTTCGACTGCAGGTTGGTGCAAAACAAACCTCCCCAGAACTCAGAGGCTTCACACAAAACCATTTCATGTGGTTACAATTCCTCAGCCTGGGCTGAACTCATCAGGTGGTTCTTCCGCTGGTCTTCATTCACGCAGCTACCTGTGGCTGGCGAGTCCACTAGCCTCCCTCTGTCTCTCTTGTCCCTCTTCACATGGTAACTCCACACATGTGCCCAAGTGGTCCCTCCAACAGAACACAGGGCTGCACAGGGAGCCAAGAAAGCAGAGGTTGAAGCATCACATTGTCACCTGTAGCCCGTCCCATTCTAAGCCATAGGAACTACACACAGATGTGGGTATTGGAAATGTGGTTCATGGAAGCCATCCATGTACCAGATTACAACAATTCACCCTAGGAAAAATTGTCTGTTATTTAAAGGTGGGCTCCTGGTCTGACAATACAGAGAATAATAGGAACAAACCTGAAACTGATATATGGACTTACTAGAGCTTTGCTATAGGAAAGAAAAGGTACAGAAATCCAACAATAACACTGTGTATTTTGGTGCTGGCGACTAAAGATTTTATTTCCAGGGAAGAAACAGAGACATTTTATTGTGTTTCTTTGTTTTACTAACTTCTCTACAAAACCTGTAAAGCAGAGAAATTGGCATTGGCCACATAGTTGGCAAAGGTTTACATTTACAATGGAAAGTTCATTTAACCACTTTCAACTGCAATTTAACCAAAGTTAAAACTGCTTGATTAGAGATAGTCTCTAACATTTTCAGCTATATCTACTGAAATTTTTTTTGCAAGACCGAAGGGCGATCAGTGTCGACATTTCAGCAAACACAGACAGTTGTGGAAGCAAGTACTGGTATTAACATCATCATTATTCTTTTATCACTTAAGAGCTGCCTGGTCCAACCAGAGCAACAAAAACAAATAGCCTCTGATGTGAGTTATGTGCCAGGCACAATGAGAGGTATCAAGTCTTACTGATGAGCGAGTTAAGGACTCATCGCCTGAGGAGCTCACTGTCTCAGCTAATTCTACCATTACGCCTCCTGACTGTAATCCAACTTCATACAATTAAATAAACCTATCAGAGAAGCATGGAGAATGAAAATATAATGCGATAAAACCTACTGAGAGAGGGTTTTTTTTAGTAGACAGACTAATGCTTTATATATTGCAAGTCATAAAAGATTTTGCCATGGATATTGAGGACCATTTCTCACAATTTTCATGGAACTCATGAAATGACTGCTGGTGAAATGCCTGGAGCCTGGAAACGCTACTTGAAACTAACTTCAAGTCTTTTTGTGTGTCTCCCAAAGCCAGTCCGGCTTCCTGAAGCATTTCTGCATGAGTCAAAGTTTGAGGACAATGAGATGACAGTTAGAGATCTGGCATTCCATCTTCAAAACTAGAAAACATCTCAAGATGGTCACTGAACTGTTTAGAGCTTAATAAAAGTATCTTTGTCAAGAAAAGATAATACTATGTTTAAAACAAATGTCCTAAAAACGATAAAACAACATGCAAAAATGGAATAAAATTATTTTCTTCTTATGTAAACTTAACTGTTGTGGTGCTGATATTTCATCACATATCTGTTTTATATACATCCTGGGTCTTTGAGAATATTTTTCTCTTAATTGGAGAGAAAAATATCCATCATAGAAAAATAGATTTCAATGTATTTTTTGTTACTAATTGATACTCAAATACTTCCCATCTAAAAGAAGTTCCTACTACATCACGAAAAGAGAAAGCAGAGTGGACAGGTGAAAAACTGCTAATAGAAAATTCCCCTTAAGTCCGACTTTCGGTTTTACTAACTCTTCTAAATATCTACGGACACTATCTTTAATCAAACATTTTTATCTGCAAAATTGAACTGGAAATTGCTTGTTAATGCCTAGTTAATAGCCCTTTTCTTTCCTAACTGCTAACAAAATCTTCTTTTCAGAATAGAATTAAGTAGAAAATGACACTTCCTAGAATTTATGACTTCTTTCCTCGCTTGCATCTATACTCATCTAAGTTCTTTCTGATCAAATTGAATAAAAGCAACGTTCGCTTTAAAAGTCAATCTAACCTCATTCCAGGCATGTATTTAGGCCAGCCTGTACATCATAAAAGGAAAGGAGAAAAAAAAAAAAAAAAAAAGAATCGGTTTCTTATCTTCTTTTCCATTTCCTTAATTATGGAAATCAGGTTTTTCTTGATTCTGTCAGGATATAATGCTTTTGTTTCAAGGTGTCAGCTAAAGATACTGTATTAAAATATCATTTAACTCTTACAGAAAGTAAATATTTACAAATAATTTGGTCCTTTACTGCATTTTTCTTTTAGGTGTTGTATTTTATTTAACTATATTTTGAAATAAAATCTGACCTAGCACTTTAAAAAGAGTTCACAAAATGGACGCTATAAAATGGCATTCAATCCATTACGGATAGAACCAATCAGTATGCATAAAAGTATTTATTAGATTCAGAATTAAGACAAGAAAGTGAAACGTAAACTGTAACAAGCCAACCCACACCTGTGTATCTTCATGCTTGTGGAACAGACTTAATTGTTTACAGAGTATAAGGAGACAAGCACATTTCTCCCACTGTGTTAACTCTGCTGCTAGCCAAAAGACACTTACTTTCCTCTTTTTACCTCAATCCTGTAAATCTCTCATAGCTCTGCTTTATAGCAATCAATAAATCACACCCTAGACATAAGGGCTCAAGGTTCATTCTAAACTAACCACTGGGGTTCTGTCCTGCTATAAAGTTTGCTTCATGAAATATTAAGTGTATAGGAGCTGACGGGGTGGGTGTAACAAATGTTAAGTTTTAGAAAGTTTCCTGCGGGCATTCCCTCATGAATCTATTGCTGGTCTTTGTCACATCGGGCAATTATGAAAGTTTGCCAAAAATAAGCTTTAAAATGTTATTTCTTTCTACAAATGTAAGTCCAAAAGAGTTGGGGTTAGATTGCAAACTCCTAGGAGAAAAGGAATCATGCTTCCACATGCCTGCGGGCTGTCCTCGGTGAGGCAGCGCCACAGTGCAGTGGAGAGGGGCTCAGATTGCGGAGCGAGGACAACACAGGTGGGAAGCTGAGCTAAGCCACTGGGTAAGTCACTTTGCTTCCGAGAGCATCAGTTCCCTCATGTGTAAAGTGAAAATAATGTATCATAAATATTACATAACGTAAACTTCATGAAGCAGGCATCTCCTATCTGCAGTGTGACTCTCTAGGTATCTTTTAAAAACTGTCCTCCACATGTCATCTAATTATTTTCTACTAATTGTTCACATCTCATCTCAATCCCACTTCCTTGGTAAAGAACAAGCTCATTTTCTGTACTTTCATAGGACTCTAATTCTTTTCTTTAAAAGCAGGGATTGGCAGACCACAATCCACGAGCCAAATTCAGACTGTCATCCGGGTTTTGTAAACAAAGTTTTACTGGAATGTAGCCACACTCAGTCATTTATGTATTATGTCTTGGGGCTACAACTGCAGATTTTAGTAGATTGAACAGAGACCACATGGCTAGCAAAGCCCAATATATTTACTAGCTGGTCCTTCGCAGGAAGTTTGCTCACCCCAGCTTGGAAGAATTTATTTTGTTTTCCAAAGCTGCATTGTCAGGGGGGCTATTTACCATATGAGTCCCCTTCTTGTCAGGATCCAAACTACAAACTCCATTAGAAAGTGGATCATTTTTCTTCTTGATCACTGGTTCTTCACCGCCAATTGAGCATAATGTCTAGAATATATTCACCATTCAATAAATGCTGATTGAATGTAATGAACGCACAAATCAGTGAATGCATGAACCAGCAGATAAGTTCGTCTGAGTTCAAAATTACCCGAGCTATACAGTAGTGAGCACACCATAAATAAAAGTGGGCAATGTGCTCATGCATCATCCATACTCGAGAGTAACTCACTGCAGACGCAACCAGTGTGTTGTAAGTTATGTGAGTGTACGTTTAACGTTGTCTAACCCACACGTGCTAGTTTAGAACAGGACTTGGTTATGAATGAACAAGTCATGAAACTCATACATTATGGACCTTATAAAACATGCATAAATTAAATAATCATTTGTCCCGTATTAAAATTTTTCAGTGACATATGAATAATATGTAGGCAAATGCTAATTATGATGGAATTACTTACTTTTTATTCAATTACTTTTGGCGTCACCTCTACTGCATTTCTGCTTTATTGTAGCTTATGGCTCCCCCTCCCATATCTCTACTTTGCATAAACAATATATCAGAAAGCACTTTACAATAGATGCCCAGCGGCTCCCAGCCTTGAAGAGCTTATTCGCCTAATTGTGCATCCCTTGTGGATTTTTCATAATACTTTACAGATCTAATTTAAATACTTTTACAAATTCATCAAATACATTCTCCGAGGCACATTTACTTAGCTTACTTTTGAAACTTCTAATGAATTCTCTCGATATGTAATTTTATACTCAGCATCATGATTTGAATTAAATATTATTGAACAAGGTGTTCATTATTGGATGTGAATTATAATTAGAATGATAGGCAACCTTAACTACGATAATAGTTTTAGTCAATTTCCTATGGGACTGCCAGTTTTCAATCCAGTACAAAGACCAATACCCTCTGCTAAATGTCTGTTATAAGGGTTACAAGTAAATTAAGCAATGTCAGTTCTAGCTGCTTAAAAGCTAGGATTAGCGGATACAATTTAACTCTTAAGAGGCAAATAGCAGGCTATCATGGAGCTGCAAATCAGCAGTGCAGGAGAGCTGGCCTGCTTTATACGCAGTTTAGCATCCTGATATTGAGAGATGACCTAGATTTTCCAGGAACCACACGTGAACCCTGTAGACGACTGCTGAACCCATCTATTTCACATATGCGTCAAGGGCAGCAGCCGAGGGGGGCTGTAAAGAAAATCTGAGCCCCTGGACACTCTGTCTATGAAAATACGTTCTTATTTTTACATAATTAAGAGAGACCTTACTGTGTAGCACAGGGAAATATATACAGGATCTTGTGGCTCACAGCGAAAGAGAATGTGGCAATGAATGTATGTATGTTCATGTATAACTGAAAAATTGTGCTCTACACTGGAATTTGACACATTGTAAAATGACTATAACTCGATTAAAAAAAGTTTAAAAAATTAAAAAATAAATAAAAAAGACCTTGTGTAAGTAAAAATCTCCTCTTCTACTAGTTGTGTTAAGAGTGATAAACATGTGACTCTTCCTTTTCAAATATTTTTAAATGTAGGCATTACCCTTAATGTGGAAAATACATTTATAAATGAAGAGTAAGATCTACTACAATCCAGTATGACTGATTAATTACATCTATTCAATGAGCATTTTAACAACATGTGCTATGAATCTCTGAGAGAGTAGCGGTTTTCAGATCACCGAGGCTGGACTGTGAGGGGAGACTAATTATCTTTGTAAGTACCTATTGTCTCATTATAAATGACCCAGGACATGCCTTACACATAATAGGTGTTCATTAAATGTCATTTGCTTTCCCCCTTTGTGAAAAATTATTCATCGGTCATGGTTAGTGAATATATTAATTCGTCCTCCTTTCTATCACTCGGTATCTTCATTTATCATTTAATCACCTGGTGGTAGATGTGCCATTAGTGAGACAACACCTCAAAGTAATGTTCACTGGAGACATAATTCAGGAATAAGAAAGCACCCCTGTCAATATGGGACTTTACTCCTTTTAAATTGGTATTTTTCACATGGCATGTTGGGGACACTTAGGGATTCACTGCACTGGAGTGGACTGTGTTTATGACATTTTTATGACATAGCCAGTCAAAGTGGTTTTAAAAACCAAAGCTGGGTCGGCTTATTTGTATTTCACATCACCCAGTTCTTGTAATGTGTCAACCCATAACCAGTTCTAGTGCCTTTCCCATCTCCCCCCCTTCTAAAGGACACTGCGCGTCCAACCCAATATTCTGTCTGCCTCTTTCACCCCTTCATCCCATCTCCCTGTTCCTGCATCTCTTGTAACATTAATTGCAGACCAGAACTCAGTTGAAAACTGATAACAAAATTGTCCTTTTTATGGCAGCTGTGCAGAAAAAATCTTTCCTTTGCTCTTTTTCAATATGCTTGCTAGTATGTCCAAGCACATGCATATGTGTGTGTATATGTGTTTGTATGTGTGCATCTGAATACATGCTGTTTTTTATGTAAAGAGATAATATGAGTCTAATTGGGAGGAAGGAAAATCAGGGACTTGGTGAGAAATGTCCCATTCCCAACGATCTGAATCAACTATAACAGCAAAATTCTATGATAGTGATAATTAATTCATGAACCTCTTATCAATAGATCACATTGTGGTTTCTCACACTTGGAGGAAAAAAATTTCCCCATCTCAAAGATGTGGGTTGATTAGTGCAGGAAAAATAAGGTGATTTCCTTTTAGCACATATCTCCTGACACATGACTAATTTGCTTACTTTCATGTGTTCCTTTCTGTTGAAGTAAGAGAAGGGAGCCCTGCATCTGTGACCCAGATCCACTTTATCACCTTCAGAACCTATATCTCCTATTAACTGTTGAATTTAAGGATTTCGCAGGGAAGGCAAATAGAAGAGGCTCCCATCCCCACTATTTCTTTTTAAAACCTTTACAGAGAGAAAAGAAATTCTGAAAATTCTAACACAACTTCTGTTGCCTAAGTTACCAGAAAAAAAATAAACCCCCCGCTTTCTGACTTCACAGCAGGGTCCCCAGATATGTGGCAGACTTTTCTTTAAAAAAAAAAAAAAAAGTATTTCAGAATTTACAGCAACATGGCAAACTGAGTTAAGGCCAACTCATAATACACAGAAATGTTGGATAAAATGTAATAAACATTTATTTTATATACAAAGATATACACACACAAAAAAAAGAAGAAGAAAGAAAGAAAAATCTCCAATCTAAGTGCTAGAAATGAAGGGAGAAACTAACTCTAAGCAAGAGCTATAAGCACATGAGTTGATGCCTCGGGGATTACAGAGGGTACAGACGGAGCCGGAAGCCCTGATGGCACGGAGCAAGGTGTTAATGTCCACCAGCTGTAAAACTGGTCGCTCTCTGCACCAGACAGGCGGCTGGAAGAGAACCCCTTGCACAAGCTGAAATCCCAGGAGGTGTCCTTTAAAGGGGAAGCAGACTCCCCGGCTACAGACTCTGGAAAGCATCAAGGAAGTTTTTCATCTGCTCTGGTTCAGGCTGGAAATAGAAACTATAGCTATGTACAGATCAAAATCTACTTTAAGTAAACGATGGAGCAACAGACCCCAAAATAAGAAATTAACACCAAAAACTTGCCCCAGATTGATGAAATCACCAGGTTCTTGAGAAAAACAAACGTGGAAGTTCTCTACAGGGAAACTCTACACCTCAGAGAGCAGACTTTTCTAAAAAAAGAAACTCACTAGGGATAAGGTCACAAAAAACTTTTTAACCATATGAGTAAACACACCGTCAAGGGATAAGGCATACTGACAATCAGTCAAAATAAACAGACCTACCTGAACTTGAGACAACAGGATCATTTTTCAGATTATCAAAAATACTTTTATTTAAAATGACTGCACATATTAGATTCAAGAAAGACATCTGTAGATATAAACTGGCAAATTTGAAAAAGGAACAATTTATAAACATGAGAAGTATAGTCACTTAAATTCACAACTCAATGGATGAGTTCAAAACACATTAAACACAGCCTTGGAGAGTCATGAATACTTGAAGATAGCTCTATGAGATTACTCAGAATGGAGCTCATTTTGATAAACAGAGAAAAATATGAACTTGAGACATGGAGGTGAGAGGAAAAGCACAATGTATATCTCATAGGTGTTCCAGACAGATTATTATTATAGCTGGAGAGATGCAATATTCTAGGAGACAGAAGCTGAGCTTCTTTTTTTATAACTAAGGAAAAATCAGACTCCTCAGTTTGAAGAAGCACTTTGGTCCTGAGGAAGAGTCATTCTTAGACTCATGTGATGAAACTACATCATTCAAGATGCAGAGGAATAGTTTAAAGAGATTACACTCAAAGGAATAAAAAAATTAACTGGCAGCAGGCTTACCAGTAGCAACTCAGAAGCCAGAAGACAAAGATATCCTACCTCCAAACAGCTGAGATAAGACAGAAGGATATGATCAAAAATAAGGCATTTTAAGATTTTTGCCTTCTAGAGACAAAGAACAGAAATAATGATTAACTTTTTACTCTGCTAAAGGAGAATGTTACAATTGTGAGAGAACAATAAAGATCTGTAATAATATTTATAATTTTCAGGGGAAAAAAAGAGAATGGAATAAAGAAAATTCAATCTGTGAAATAGTTGATACAAGATGGAAAAAATGAATAAAAAGCATGGTCAATAAAATACATATAATAAAATGGAAGATGACCAAATATATTGGTAAAAAAAAAAAGTGAAAAAGCCAGAATTAAAAAAAAATATATTAAAGTTATGTTATGAAAAAATAAGAGTTTTCCTAGCAAGTCAAGAAGTTTTTAGCATTTAAAAATCTATTTATGAAAGTAACAACATAGAGATAGAGGGGAGAAAATATGTAATTATCTAAAGGATTGTAGAGAAAGAATTTTCTAAAATTTAATATTTTCCATGATGAATGTTAGAAAATGAAATAAATTTTTTCTTAATACAGGGATTCCAACAAAACCCAATATGAAAAGCACGAAAATGGTGAGCACCCTAGAATGCCTGGTATCACCTCTTTAACGTTGGACTAAAGACACCAGATACTGCAATAAGTCAAGAGAAGGTGATATATGCCGTGAGAATGAAAATAAAAATATTCAATATTACAGATGATTTAATTATCTTCAATGAAAATACAAGAAAATTCATATTCTTCACTAATAATAAAGTGTAACATGGTTCCTGAGCACGAAACCATTTCTTTAGACCAACAAAAACCTATTGGATACTTTACTATAAAGATCCCATTAACAAGAGTGAGAAAGCCCCTCTAAAATAAGCAGGAGTCAATTTTTTAAAAAGCAGTGCAAAATATTTATGGAGAAATAATGAGATATTTGAAAAACACAGAAAGAAAGACTTTCCTCCTGGATTACATGATTAAATATTTAAGATGTCATTTTCATCACATATTCTCTATAATTAATGTAATTGCAATAAAAATTTTAACGGTGGGGGTGTGTGTGTGTGTGTGTGTACTCGTGCATGTGTGACTGGCCAAGAAAATCCTAAAAATCATTCCTGGGAAGAACAGCCAAGAAGATAGTAAAGAAGAAGGACAAAGAAGGGGGACAAAATAGATGTCTGCTTTATGTGTATTCTGGTTTTGTCTGTGCCTGAATTATTTGATTAGTTAAAATTTCAAATATATTATAAAAGTATATTAATTAAATCCACAGAATTAGACAAAGTTTAGGAAAAAAACAGGCCAAGAAAGCAGATCCAAGAGCTCTAGAACATGCCCATATGCATATGAAAAGTTGGTTTATGGCAGGAACGGAACTTCACAGCAAGGATAAGAGAAATATTCAGTAAATAATTGAGAAGCCTTTGTTGTTATCCATGAAAAAACATAAAGTTTGATCCCTCATTCACAAAATACATAAAAATAAATTTCAAATATCTGAGCAGGTGCTGTGGGAACCCCGTTTATATTTCCTGGGCATCAAATTTCAGTATGTGCCAATGTGTCCTATGAAAGCATCCGTACTCTTCCTGTGGGCTTTGACTCACCCATGGGGGGCAGACAGGAAATGCCCTGGAGTTAATACCCCTGGGAGCAGCCTTAGCCAATGACACATGGATGTCGGACATTCCATTTCTGCCCCGCAGGAAGGAAAACTCTCAAATTCCACAATGTCTTCCAGGGTTTCCCAGATGGATTTAACCACAGTGGCTCAGAGCTATAATTATTTAAAAACGCATCCTTTATTGGTTTCTCCCCTTTCCCCCATGTCATGTTCTCATTTCTCAATCACTACTGTCTGGTTTCAGCTTCTATATAAACTTATTGCAAGTAAATCATTGTCGCTGGGTTTGATTTTAGGAAAGTTCAACCTAAAACATCTACAATACTTTCAGAAGACACATAATGATGACATATGCTATTATGGACGGGCTCGAGTTTGTTAAGCAGATATAGAAATCAATGTAGATAATCAGATGCAGATATAAAAAGACACAAATTTGTCAAATTACATAATTAGGTAAAATTTCAGAAAGGAAATGAATAATTGAAATTTTAAATGCATATGAAAATTAAATATAAACAGTAACATACGTTAAAACAGTTTCAAGATTAGGAGAAGATATTTGCTACACATATTATAAACCAAGGGTCAGTATGGAGAATAGGTAAGAATATATAAAAATCAATAACTAGAAAAATTAAACATTAGAGAAGTGGGCTAATGATATGCAACAGGTAATTCACAGAGAAAGCTCACAACGTATGGATGAAAATATGAATTTCTCCTTTTTATACCCAAGTCACCTGAAGTTTAGAGGTCACATAGCTAGTGAAGGATTCGCATGCTGATATATTTAACTGCTAAGCTTATACACTTTCTACTTGTTTGATTATAGCATATCAAATATATTCCCATTACTACTGCAACTTCAGAAGTATCCAAGTCGAGAGGTTAGGTTATATAGGATGCAACTAATCATAAAGGGTCTTTTTCTCTCTTGGTCTTCTTACAAAAATCTTAAGGATTATAATTATGCAGCCAAAAGTTGATCATTTGTACTAGTGAAGAAGTGAGACAAATTAAATTAATAAATGGAACCCAAATGCCATTTAAGTCAATATTTTAAATATTCATTGTGCTGAACACTTCTCATAAGATTTTCTAAGAAAAAAGAAAGAGTTGATTTGAATTCCACTTTTCCCCTACCAAGACTTTCTCTGCTAGAAAGATAACCACCCAAGCAAACACAAGACAGCACTCTGTAAACTCCACACTGAACTCAACAATACCAAGTAGTTGCTTGGCTCTTAAGAGACAAGAATCTACTGAAATTTGGAATAATTTCTATTTAATTCAACAAATAGTAAATGTGTTCTGTACACAAAGATGCATAAAAGACAATTTCTCAAATCCCCAGTGTTTCTTATCTAAGCCAGTAGTTAGAATAAGACAAATATGACTAGAACAAGAGATAAAGCAGGAGAATCATCAAATAATGATGCAAATAAAATGTGTTTGGATTGTGAAAGGTAGGCTTTTCATTTTGCTAATGAAGTACGATTTTTTTAATGAATAAAATTCAGATATCCCTACATTGAGTCGCTGCGATCTGGTATTATTAAATACAAGCTATCACTAATTTGACACAACATTGTAAAATGACTATAACTCAATTAAAAAAAAGTTTAAAAAAACAGTGGAAAAAATTGTGACAATGATATATGTATGTTCATGTATAACTGAAAGATTGTGCTCTACACTGGAATTTGACACAATATTGTAAAATGACTATAACTCAATAAAAAATGTTAAAAAATAAAATAAATAAAAATAAATAAAAAATACAGGCGATCACTGACATGTAAAAAAGATCTGACCAGTGGAAAATCCATACAGTGGCATATCCTGCAGCCACTAAAGATATTACAGTAATGTAAACTGACTGATTCAACATAAAACACAATAAATGTAAATGTAATGCAAAATGAAAAACTTTTAATTCCGTATTAATATCCATAGTGCCCTTCTGCTAATGAACATATGTTTTCCTCAGTGTAAGGACCCATGGCAAACCTCAACCTTAGAATTAACATTTCCCCCTCTAAAATAGTACTGCTTGCTTCTCCCTCTCTGCAAGAGAGACATCTAGAACGAGTCAGCAGAGGTAGTGATGGCTTACTGCTCTAGTTTATCTCATCCCATCTCCTCTTTCACTTTCAATTTGTTCATTTATTAATTAAACTGATGCTTATCAAATATCTACTATACTTCCCTTTCTATGTGCTAGATATATTGTACCAACTAGAATATAAACATATCATGAAACATAGTATGTTACACACTTAGATAAATATATCGAATTGCAATTAGTGGCATATACTATCATGGTAAAGGACAAAATGCTTTGAAAGAGAATGATGGTAATTTATTTTATATTGACTATTCAGAGAAGACATCCCTGAAAAATACTCCAAGCATGAACAAAGAGAGGGAAAGATCATTTCAAGTGAAGGGTAGACTAGATCATGCATGAAGGTACTATGGCAGGACAGTGCTTAGAAGGAGATAGGGAAGAGAAAGGCACTGAGATTTGGAAGAGTCGCCAGATGACATGGCATGATGGAGACTGGTGAGGCAAGGGATGGGGAGGAAGGCAGGGATTCCTCCCTAAAAATCAGGTTCTGGGTATTCCAGCATAATCACAGGTTACTAAAAGGTTTTCATCAGGAACATGATTAGTTTTCTATTTTAAGAGATATTTTAATGGGTTGGAGGAAGCCCAGAGCGGAAGTGAGGAGACTGGTCAGAAAATCACACTAGTCCATGGAGGAAATGGTGGTGGCTTGGCTTGGGGTAGTGGCAGGAGAGACAGAAATAAAATAATAGGTTTGATACCAAATAATTTGGAAATGGAATTGACTAGGCTTTATATTAAAATTCTTTGTTAAAGTGAGATACAGAATAAACATGAACTACAGAATTTGAATTAGAATAAGAGAATCAGAATTCTCTTTCTGAGAATATACCACTAGCCTACTCCTGACACAGTTCTGATTAAACAGAAACACATGCTTTTACTGGATATAGGCTACCTACACATTATGATCTCACCCTAAACTTTGCTTGTAATCAGCAGTAAATCATTGCTGACGATGTTAATGAGGACTTCTTTCCAAACTTTTTCACTGGGACCATCAACTCCTCTGCCCTGCTCTGCATGTAATCAGAGGACTTCTTGGCTCACTTTCTTAGAGAGGTCCACCCAGATTACATTTTCTTTAAATGCACTGGTTTGCTATAAGGTTCTTGGTTCCTACTTTGCAAGAACGTTCCTACATTGCCCTCCACATTTGAACCTTCTAGTCCTCTTCCCTCTCCCCTACATAAATATTCAAATACAGTTCTTCCCTGACCATGTAATACTCAGCTGGGAGGCCATCAAATCAGACTAATTCCATAGGAAGACCTACTCAAGCAATTTCTGAATAATTACTAATTAGCCTCAAATATTTTTGTTTTCAGAGCACAATGATCTCTTTAAATTCTATTGTTCAATATGAAGAAGAGAAACTTTGAACTAACTGAGTACTAAGTTTAGAAAATCCTTTTTTCAATACCAATTACATTTCTAACTTTCTCTCAATACAATTCCTCTATTCATCTCTTTTACTAATGCTCACCCTGGAATCAAGTCTTCAATTATTCATACAAAATAACTTTTGCCAGTTACTTTCTTGGTGGATATATTGAATGGTTATTCTATTAGCATATAATCCCTCATTTTCATATCCTTGACTGAGTAATTACTTTAGCGTTTCCCCCAATAAAGTGTATTTGATGTATTTTGCTAAAATCACTTGGACAGTATGATTAGGTTCATATTCTACACCTGAGACCTCCCTTCTTACACTAGGAAAAAGCATATTAGCAATAGCCTTGAATATTTATTTTTGATTTCTCATATATTTATATGCCAAGTGCCCTAAGTCTTTTGTTGCCTAATCTTGGTTCCCTAGCTAATCAGTAGTACTAAAATAAATCCACAGTCATTTTTCTTGAAAGAATCAATTTGATTAGGTTGGTAATTTGCCTGAAATCTTAATAAACTCTATTCTAGATAAAAGTTTATTTACTTGATTAGCGATTCTACTTAAACAACATTTTAAAGCTACATAATAATAATTTAAATAAGAACTTTAAAGGACAACTTCTGGAACAGTATCAACCATTTTACTAACTCATGAATTACCATGCTTTTAAATTCAGAGTTTTTCATTATAACTGAAACACCCTTCCTCCCTAGCAATGACCTAGAACCATTTAACAAGACTACAAACACCAAATCCACCAGCAAAGCAGGTTGTTCTGTTGCAAAAGCAATCTTGATGAATCTTTAGTTGTGTTTCTCAAAATTGGAGTCTGTAAAAACCACCTATTAAAAACATCAGGGTGCACACTCACGAAGCCATTATTTCAAGGTCTGGAGAGGGACCTACGACTCTACCTTTATAACAACCCCCCCCCCCCCACAAAGGAATCTTTTTCACACCAGTACGTGAAAACCCTGGAGTCAGAACAGGCCACTGAGCAGAGGATAAATGGCTCTGCAACAGGCCTCTAGGAAGAGGGTAGGACCGATCTATCAGGAGACTGTGCGCTGACAAAAAGGAAATTTCCGCAGGAGTCACATTTTTTCTTTATTTCACCCCTTATTTAAAAGCAGAGAGACAATCTGTGCAATTATAGTAAAAATTAAAATTTTGTAAAAATAACCAATGAATGTAACATCAAACACAGAATCACAAACACTTACTTCATCAAATGAGATTAAAACATGGCAAGTCTAATGATAGCTGCCTCTTGAAATCAATGATATTGTCTGTGATGGCACAAAATTCTCCACGATTTACAGAGCAATGGAGCCACCCAGACACTTGCTGAGAATATTGCCTGTAATCCTACCTCTCTCCTTACCTGGGTGCCATTATTATGTAATCAAAGAGACATCGGATTATTCCACTGATGCTTCTTTTCCACTTTTCTGAAATCTGTCCTTTTCTTGTAAAGGGTGATGAGCAAACTTCTAAGTGTGATATTGCTACATTTAAGGAGGTGCTTTCTTAGAAGAAAAACAAAGGTGTGCTGAAGCAGTCCCTTTTCCCCTGTATGTGTTTGGAAGCAGCAATCTACTTGTCGGCATCTGGGAATACAACAGATATTCTTCTGTGCCTTAAAATTCAGAGTTCTCACCTACATATAAGATGACAACACCTAGTTATGAAGAAGCAGGACCCATCTGAAGTACAATAGATGTTTAGTAAATAAATGTTCGAAGAGTTGATGGATAAGTGAATGCAATTTGACAGAAATCTAGGACTTAGAAAAATAAAGTATAAGTCATAACTGAATAATTATGAAACAAGGAGAGGGATGGCTAATCCCTGCGAACCCCCAAAGCCTCTGCATGTTAAATCAATGCAGAGAATCAGGGCAAAACTAGGGGTGGTCTTAGCTGGGTGCCAAAAACAAAAGTTTTACTGGTAACAGAAATACGTCAAACAGAGGTAAGCTGGTTTCTGGTCAAGTTGAAAACGTCTTGAGCTTGAAGTGATGACAGGGGAATATAAAGTGAAGCTTATGGAAAGATTGGAGCTGGGGAACATTATTAGAGAACTTATTCTATGCCATTGGCAGAGGCACATATAAACATTATTTGACAAGGAATAAATTATGCCCATACCTTTTCTACTTTTCATTGATTATCTCATTCCTGGTGCAGGGCCATGAATCTAGGGCTATTTATTAGCACTCACTGATCGACTGACTCTTAGTTACTTAGAGGCTACATCTTGCTAGCTGTTGCTTTTCAAGTCAAGTAATTATAACTTGATTTTGTAAATGCAACTTTAAAAGAAGCGGAAAAAATATTTTTTTCCATAAAAGGACTCAAGTTTTGAAAAAGGAATAATTCAACCTAATTACAGCAGGCAATTACAAAATGCCTACCTCATGAATCTGAATAGATTACCGATAATCACATTAATGTGACTGTCTCCCAGGCGCGTAAGACACAGTTGAAGATTTAGCACCCTTCCTCACACCAGACCCACCGCGCTCTATTGTTTTGCAAACAGGAACAGGAATGTGTGCTATTGGAATTTCACTCTCCCTGTTCAGTGTCAATCAGTTCCCACATCGTTAAGACTTTCCAGGCGGGTGTATTACTATCTCAGACTTTTAAAGACTTCTACAACAGCATCATACCTGGTAACTGCTGGGAGGTGGCTTACAACTTCAAGCTTTAGTTCTCATCACTTAAGGTCTAAGAGGACAACTAATAGGTCAAGTGGGATATTCTGAAATGTAATTTTAAAAATTACTTTAAGTACTTCTGACCAAAACCCATTAACCTTCATATAGCTCTACCAGAAAAGCAGAAAAAAGCTCTTGTGAGGCTTCGCCACACTGTGTCAGCCAAGCACCCACACCCCTCTGAGGCAAGTTGGTAGATTCGTAATAAGGAGAAAGATGCCCGTTGTGGATGCTCAAATATTGCAGAGTAGCAACTGAGAGAAAAACCTGATTTAAAAGGCAAGCATCTATTTGTTTGTTTGCTTTAATTTTTAACAAATGAAATCAAAGTTTAATTCTAATGTAATTAGCTGATATAATTGAAAGATGTAAGGTCCTTCTTTTTTGTCACTATCTTCAATTATCTCAGTTTATGAAGTAAATAGATGTGGTTGAAATTTTAGATGCAAGCATAATTATTTCAACAACTATGAATGTGAGATTTAAACACAAGTGAATATGCCATGTAATTTGCATATCTGCTCACATCCTGTGCTAAATATTTATATACACATTTGACAGCCATTAAAATCTTCATCTGGTTACAAAGTATCTAGAAAGGTGTAATTATCCTCTTTATACTTTCTTAAAGTCCCCTAAATAAAGACACTGGAAAACTACCCTCATCAGATTTGCTGAGAGTCTTAGTCCAAGTCACCGTTTGGCTAAAGGCTCTCAATTAAGTCACAGCAATTACATCAAACGTGGAGACGTGGAAACCTCTAATGATTAGCTAACAAAGGAAAGATTTAACTGAAGTATACGTGGAACAGAACATAGTTAAAATGTCCAGTTAGATGGAAATTTAGAAGTATTGCTATTTTTCTTAATATGGCAAAGATGAAAACAAATCACCTCAAAATTTAAAGACGCAGTGTTCTAATGAAAGAAATTTATAGACTGAAAATTTGCACAGAAACATCACGCAGACTTCCAAAGTATCCCTTATGATTTACATTTAAAATATTGGTGTATCCTTAGTCTTCTGAACTGAATCTACTGCCTAACATAAGCTCCTTTAATTAGCTAAGTGGATTTTCAGCCTCTCTTTTATTGGGCAAATTCCAATTTTATGTCAGTTGGAACGCTGCCTGTATCTAAAATCATTTGAAATAGCTGAGTTAATCTCAAAAATATTAATAAGTACTCTAAAACTGCATGTATTATTAACATCGCCTCAGGCTACACATGGCCTCTAATACCTTGTGAACAATTAATGAATATTCGTAAAACTGAACTGATACAAATAAACAAGGCTAGGGACCCTGTTAATGGAATGGTGCCATCTATAAAATACACTGGCTAATCATTAACATTAGAATAAACATTTTTGTCGCAAACTGCATTGACACAACATTTTATTTTTTTGAAAGTCCAAAATACTTTAGAACTCTGTAGCCTTAGGGTAACCTCTTAATATTGAGAATAAATATGTACAACTGTTATTTAATTTGATGAAATAAATTTTGTATTTATTTTTCATAGTTCTAATCCTACTGCAAATTTCAGGTGAAGAAATCAGAAGCAGCAAGATTAGATACAGTGAGACTGAAATACCAAATTATTCTAGTTCACTAAAATTCACACAGCTTCAGTTTTTATATACTCTCCCAAATTCTTGTTATTCAGGTAGCCTATTTAGCTGGTTAAATATTTCTATTCTAGTCTAGAAGATCCCCTTTTGAAAAGAAATCAGCATATATGTATATAGCACTTACTATATTATTTGTATTTTATGTAAAACATACAGATATTCAGTAACTCAAGGTGAATTTTACTCTAAATATATGTTAGCCAGATGTATTTGATTCAGAACACTGTATAACTATGTTCTAAAGAAATTCTAATATTTTACTTTTAAAGAGTTATACTAAAATGGTCTAACTTTATTAGGTATAATGTTTTTATGTTAAATATCACCTTTTTGTTTAATTTTAAAAGTGATGACTCAAAAGAAGTTAAATGAGGATTTTCAAGGTAAATATAAGGGTTAATATTTGAGCTTGGCCAGTGTCTCCCAATACCTACACTCTACCTGCTCTTATAAAATGAGGGGGAAACACTCATTATTACGTTTTAACTACAGTAATAGTGTTCCCCCAAGCATATCATAAAGAATACACTTAATTCTTTAAGATTTTTTTTTTTTAAGTTCAGGTCAAATGATGTTAGGGAAGTGTCATCTAAGTTCTCTTTTGGAGATACACAAGGGCAAAAACATACAAGTCACAAAAAGCCATCCAATAAAAAACAAACAAAGAAAAAAACAACAAGCAGATAAAAGGAACCCCTAAATCTAGCTATATTCTATTTTTACCACATGATTCCTGAGACTTTGAATATATACAATATCTGTCCATTAGCAGTCTGATATGGGGCAACACCATTCTAAAATAATTTTTCAAAACTCCTCAACCAGTTTCCAAGGCTCTTTGGAACTTACTTTGTATTTCATGAATGGGGCTCATTTTTGAATAATCCTTTTTGATGCCACCAGAACCCACAGCCCAATCGCGTCCCATGTGTTTTATGGAAAGCTCCTTCCCTTTCTGCTTCAGGTTTGCAGCCCTCACATTCATCACACTAGCACACATCCAGCCTCACGTTTGTAAAGCACTATTCTGCACAGTTACTTCATTGCAAAGATGCTCACACATGCAGATGCGACTCCAGACGTCTGTAGCCCGGCCCTCCCTACACTGCAGTCCCTTAGACGCCACATGAACAGCATCCTGGTCTAGGAGATCTAATTCCCTGACCACCCTGAACCACCCCTCCAGCTTGTCTAGCCATGTTTTCTAGCATGCACCCTTCATTCTGACCCCTGTAATCAGGTCTACATCTTTTCTTCAAATTCTCTGTAACCAAAGAAATCTCATTAATAGTGTTAAGATTCCGTCTCCTTCCACGTCCTTCTATTAGATCTTAACAATCTTATCTCTACCCTCAATTGTTTCTCTGAATCATTGGTGGGCATTCTCTATTGTATCTATTTGTATACCTTTATTCTACCAACCAATCAGCCTCCTGGAGGCCAGAAACATAAATTTAACTATGTTTTTGTGCAGGAAGAGCACCTAACCTAGTACCTTACAGCAGCCACTTAATAAATATGTAGCACTGCTTATACTATGCACGCATGTATTCAGTCACTTCTTCCTTGAACCGTTCATCTGACATTTAGTGTCTATGTGTTGCCAAGTCTAGGGCTTAGCCCATTTTATTTAGAGCTGCCAGAAGTTTTTAAACTCCAGTGTTCTATTAATCTTGGTGGAGGATATGAGTGTAGCCTTCTGTGCAGGAGTGGAAGAAGAGTTGACAGTGAGCAGTTGCGTATGTTGGAGGGATGAGGGCAACAGTCGTGGAAGAAGCTATGCAGAGAAGACTGCAGTGGCAGCCGTCAGCTTGTGCAGAGACGGTGTCAATTACAAGTTGTCCAGTTCTTTGTTAATAGCACTCTTTATTAGCCTTGACCAAATGACGCTCAAACTTCTCAGTGAGTGAGATAAGGAACTAGAATTCAGACGAAAATCTGTCACAAGGTATGCTATAATTCTATAACAACTTAATATTTTTCAAAGGGTTTTACATGTATTATTTAATAAAATTTCAATATTAACATCAATAAGTCAGAAGGACCTGGGTTATTTGGTTGATCCTGTCTTCAATTAAGAAGCTACTTCTCAGTGAAGAACCTGACATATAACCCTGCTATAATTAGACTGTCCTTGTATGTAGTCCGAATCTCCTTGGAACAGGTTTATACAGACCCACTGTTGGGTATTAACTCTTCCAAGCACAAGGTTATCATGTATTCAATCTACCAAAGCCATACCTGATTGATCAGATGTCAGGTAATCTAAAGACATAATGGAAATTCCCAAGGCCCCGACTTGGTATCATACAGACCCACAGGACGTGCCTCTGAGAGCTGGAAATTTGGAGACAGTTATTCATGTCTTGCTGTGCTTGAACAATGGGGATGCCGTCCCAACAATGTATACTACAACAATCTGTGTCTCTGTGTGTGTGTGTGTGCATGTGTGTGTTTCTTTAAAGGGAATAATACGAAAGCAGAGCTGGGAGTCGGGGACTGTAGTTTACAAATATCAGTTTACTCAAGCTGCTTCATACTAATAACTAAGTTCCAAAATGAGTCCAACAGAAACGGAATGCTGCACAATTATGCCTCTCTCCCCGTAAGCCCATCTCTGTCATTTTATTAAAGGCTATTGGGAAAACCCTTACTGAATAACTAATTCTAAATTATATTTGATGAAAACAAATTAATGTAATAATTTTCCTTCTGAAATTAATTTAAATCTCTGCGGATGCTGCAACAAATTTAGTCTTTACTATGCATACAAAAAGTTATGAAAAGCCTTACTGCACTCACTGCTTTAGGCAAAGATTCATTGTTTCACAGTCGCTGATAATGGCCATTATTTCAATTCAGTAAACTTGCTTTTCATCAATCATTTTTGCCTCTTTGGCTCAAATATTTAAAATTACCCTGTATTTTGTCCGTATAGATAGCACAGTTACCAGAGATGCTATTGGTACAATGTGTGCTGTTTCCAAAAGGCTCTATTTTGTTCCTACAAAGCTTCCCCATGTCTATTTTTCTCCACGTTGAATTCAATTCAAACAGGAAACACAACCTTTATGTATATTATACAGTTCAGATGTTGCTTTTAGTTGATTATTTATATGCAAAATGTATCATCTGCATTTATCACAGGGATATTTAAGCGACAACTTGCTTTTGCCTTAGAGATGTTTCAAATTTACACCTGAACATCTACACTAACATTGTCCTTTTCTTCCAGTTAATCAGAGTCATGCAATTAGGATTTAAAAATATATTCAAACCAAAAGCACTTATGCCACAGCTTAAAAAATATAAATACATTTGTAATTAGTCTAACAGTCACATATATTAACTCTATAAAACACTGAATAAAGAAAAAAAGTAATTGAAAAATCACATATATTTTTGATGGTGTGAGAGAAACTTATGTTTAGAAGTTAATAAATTAGAATGTTAGAAAAACGTGTTGGAAGATGCCTGGTGGCCTGGACAGTGGCCCAAATAGACACATGCCTGTAAATTCATGCCCAGAACTGACCCTACAGTCAGGGAGGAAGAAAAGAGCGTCTTCTCCAACTCTACTGTCTCAAGGCGATTTATGTAACCTCAGGTAGTCCTTTAGGTTCTCTTGATCTCTGTACATAAGTACCTGGAGGGTTCTGTTTAGAAGACCCCAAACAAGCCCAATTCTAGATAAAAATAAAGCTACAAAGACCTTCATCAGTGTCCTGACTGCACTACTGTACCTGTCCCATCCTGGTAGGGAGTTGGCCAGGGCTTGCATGAACTGAAGACCCCAAACTGGGAAATTCTTCCCATGCTCTGAAAGCATTTATTTGGACCAGGAGGTTGGCATTCCCCCAGGGATGAAGTCTCTGCTGGAATGTCCTATACAGGCAGGTCCTGAAAATGTGCCAAGCTAAGGAGGTATGAGAAGTCTCTCTAACAAAAGGTGGTCCTCTACTGCAATTTTCATCTTTTCTTTTTGCCGCTGGTAACAATCAGACCTCTGCTGAGGATGGGCGCAATAAAATGTGTGCAATCTGCATGCTCAGACACCCTTTGCCTTGCTCCCTCCTTCTTATCTTCCTTCCTTGAAGATCTACAGATGTATAATCCTGGGCTGTGAAGCCACGACAAGGCTGAAGGCCCAGAGCCTCCTTCAGGGCAAATAAGAAGTAACCACTGTGTCAAATGCAAACAGGGGCACGAGGGTAAAAGGACTTGTCAGGGACCCTGATGACTTTTTAACAGCACCACTCCATCACTCCCCACTGATGCTCTTATCTATTGTGCTTCCTACTGCTCATCTATCCTTCCTCCCTGCCTCCCTTCTTCCCTTCTTTCTTTAATTTGCCACTGATGCTCTTATATGTTTAGCCTCTTATTTTTTCCTTCCTGGTTCTGATTATAAAAACAACCACTGTGCACTGGCCCACTATGTCAACAGAAAAAGAGAAAAATGTCTGGCTTCTGACCCAACCCCACAATGAGCAGGTAACAATTTATGTAGTAGTCAAAGCATCTAGGGTTCCTAAGAGAATAACTGAAGCATGAAACCCACATGAGCAGGAAATTAAAAATAAAATTAAATCTTTTGTTAAAATAGAAAAATAGGGTTGAGGGTCAAAGATTGAGTGAGTTATTGGAATCTCCTCTAAATATATATATATATATATACACACACACACACACACACAGAGACATATATACACACACACACATATATGTGTGTGTATATATATATATGTATATATATATAATAGTAAATTAAAAAAGAACAATAAATTAAGCAAATATATGCCATTTTCTCCAACCTTTTTATTGGCAATACTCAACACTGTACAACCACTTTCCATTTGTCATGCCTTTCTCAAAGGACATTTTTCTGGATCAAGCCCTCAATATAAATACTATTCTTACAAATTTATTTAGTGTTCAATGGTACACATAAAGGTCCTCCTTTTTTGTGTGTGAAAGAACTTCATCTGAATGTTCAATGCTTGCCTATGTGACTTTACAGTTGAAGGTTTCTACATATTCTAAGTTCTTAATTCAGAACTTAGAATAGCTTGCAACTCATCCACTGAAATAAAAAGGCACGCTTACTGAGACAGAGAAAGGCGTAGGGGGGTAGATGATCAGAAGTGTTACGCTCTCAGCATAATTTGAATTTTAGTTAAGGGAAATCTGTGATTGAGAAAGACTGGCATATTTTATTCATTCTAGTTTTGATTACTTTCCTCAGTTTCCTGCATATTAATGGAGTTATGAGTCCATTTTTATGAACATGGGCCTGCATTTGATGAACATCCAGAAGCTATGCAACGTGTCCCGCCCCTTGGGTAGCAAGAGTGTGTCAGAATGGTGCTGGGCTGGAATCTCGGCTCTGGGAGGAGCCCAGCACTGCGTGGGAGGCATCGGCCTTCCGAACCTCAGCTCTATTTTCCAAGTCACAATGATGGCGCTCCTCACCAGCTTCGAGAGCTGCTTAAAGGCTACATGAGGGTGTGATGCGTATGCTTTGATAAAACTGTGCTGCAAAATGGCACTTTCTGCCCAGTTTATTACAGCTTATTTCCATATTTGGCACCATGTCACTGGATTTACATAGAGCTTGTGAATGAAATATACTGATATACTGTGATTTTCTCAGTGATAGGGGAAACTAGTATCTTCAGATACTCTTGGAAAATAAGTAGGAAGTTGCCGAATCTGAAAAGAAGATGTAGTTGAAATATACTGTCTGATCATCACTGTCAAAGACCTTAATTTCCACATATGTTTTAGTTCCTCTACCGAAACAACAGACAGACTTCTCCTCCTCCTCCTCCACCTTTAGGGAATCCATGACATGTTTTGTCAGTGGTACAGTGATATATTAATAATTTAGCCACCTGAAATGTATGTGATACAGTTTAGTAAACATGAAATATATATAATGTAGGTTTCTTCTAATTTGTTAGATTTTTTATATCTTGGAATAATAATTGCATTGTATATGTTTCATATTCTGATACGGAATTTTTCTGATTTTGTAAGATGACATAATTTAAGCAAAGGACACAGTAAACATTCTAGATAACATCCCCAAACCCATACCTGACAGCGCAGCTTGTGAGACATTACTTAGTGGTACGCCAATCACCCTATCAGTGTGACAGTGGCACCTGGGGAGGGGCAGGAGCATCACCCAGCCCACCACAGAGGCGTGGCTCCCGGACAGCAGTAATCATTCACTGGATGCATCGGTCATAGTATCACGAAAAACCCCAGAGTCTAGAGGACAGCAAGGGAGTATTTAGTAAGGGCAGCCCATTTCCTTAGCCCACCTAGATTATTGTAAATATAGTGAAATTATAAACTCTTAATATAAGGCTGATGTATAACACTTTTTGTAGCCATGTTGGTCTTTAGCCAGATGGAAAGGTGGATTGAAAAAAAAAAAGCAACTGTTAAAGAGTTCAAGCAAGAAATAATCACACTTTATATACGCAGCATGGTGCTGCAAAGTACACTGCGCTTACAGTGGTCTGATGAAGACGGAAAGGTGGCAGGTCTTCTCCTCCCTCAGAGACACTTTACATCCATCACACTCTCAGAGTGACTGATGAGAAGTAATATTTCTGTTAACAATCAGTTCTCAAGTTATTCCTAAGTATGAAATGAACCAATTTACAACTCTGTATATCTCAGTAATGACTATGTGCTTATTTAACCATAAAATCTATAAAACACACCCACAGAGATGAGCAATTCAGCAGCAATAACGTTACAGAAATTGCTAGAGGTAGACAATGAAGTAAGGCTGAACAGGACCCCATTTTTATTCGGGTAAATACTGTACCCATTTGTCTGTGAACTCCCTTTTTTCCAGGCTCTCGTTCAATTACTTCTCAGTGAAAGAGGACAGATTCCCTTGCCTTAGAGCTTGGCTTTAATGACAGTGTTAATGTGAATCCTCAGAACACTCGCTGCATTGTGTTAGACTTCATTAGGCAATAATGCACAGTCACTTCATCAACTGAAGTTAATATTCTTTGTGTATTTAATTAGATTTGGGAAGAAAAGAAAAAGCAGGTAAAAATGTTAGGTTTACTCCAAAAATAAATCCAAACGTGGCCTAGATTAAGTGTGGATAGGGAATAAATTGATGATTAGAGTGTACTGTGGAGATACTGAATCACTTAAAAAGGCATATGGTTGTGAAAACTATTTCCAGACGTAGCACTTCAAATTATACCAGGGTAGAGCCACAGCTCTGAAGGGGTCCCTAACTGTAGATGACTGCAGTGTTACTCACTAAGACGCTTCGGTAAACAGCCCAGGGAGACAACCAGAGGACGTTCTCACAGATTTCATGAACACATGTGTAATAAATTACCCCCCCAAAAAGGAAGGTATGATATGGAATTTGTAATTGCAGAGAGTCATATTTCAGTAATAAATCATTTAAACCACTGGCTTAAAAAGATAATTTCTTATGTGAATGTACCCTTTTGTTATTGGAAATCTTACGAACGTGGTTTTGAGGCAACAGCAGCCCAAGCAAAGTTTGAGGTGTTGCTCAGAGGTCCCCAGCCACTTAAGACACTGCTCATGTTGAAGAGGAAAATTAATCAATTAAACGCTATTATATCTGATATAAAATATCACCAACTTCTCATTAAGTGTCGTCAAAGCTCAAAATAAAACTTCCTTTCCTTGGTCTTCCTTCTAAGGTATCTGTTTGCAAATGTGGATGTTATAGACTCAGCTCCACAGAGAGGACTTTCATTACCTCCCTATCACAGGGTTTCCATAGGATGGGCCTCCTGTGCGGCGCATTCCCATTTAAAGTTCTTTCCTATAAATGAAACCTCAGAGCTGAATCTGGTACCTAAGCTGTCTTTTGCTTTTGTTGACAGTTAATTGTCATAAAAATAACATCTTATGTGGTATTTTTTGGTACCGTATAATCTTATTTTCAGGGAGAAAAGGTCAAAATTATTTCAAGGAAGTCATTAATAACACATTAGGTATAAGGGAGCCTTTGTCTTATTTCTTTTTAAAATCAAACAGTCCATTTATTCGCTGAATAGCAGTTTCTATTATGTCCGATTGTTTCCCAAAGTACTGCTGCTAATACCATCAATACAATTACTACTTTTATATTTTCCACAAATAATGAAAATACATCCTTTAATTGAGAGGTTAGTCAATAACAAACACTTTTCAAAATATGTATGTGTACGAAGACATTTAATCCTGACAATAATTCTGTGAGGTAATCACAATTAGCATCTCCATTTTACAGATAAGCACTGGGAACAGACACTAAGTGACCTGTATACAGACAGCACCTGGAAAGCGGGCGCTCACACCAAGGCATCCTTCCTCTGCACTGACCCTCTTTATCTGTAAACTACCTCTACATGTATAGCATAAGATACATTGTTCAGGTAAATAGAAAGAGAGTAAATTCTTCAAAGTGTGAAAAGGAATCTATGATTGGAAAGACATGGTATTTTTCAAATATTAAGTATCAAAAAAGCAACATACTATTTAAAACTAGGTTACGTGTGACAACTAACATCTTTTTACATAAAGAAGAAATGAATCAGTAGCTGGGGCCCCAAGCCATGAAATTATTTTCGCTGCACCAAACTACATTCCCACCAACAGTGTAGGAGGGTTCCCTTTTCTCCACACCCTCTCCAGCAGTTATCATTTGTGGACTTTTTAATTATGGCCATTCTGACTGGTATGAGGTGATACCTCATTGTAGTTTTGATTTGCAGTAAGTCTAAATAAGCTTAAATAAACGAGTCTAAATTTGCAGAGTCTGAATGATCTGCAGTAAGTCTAAAAATAGACTTACCATATGATCCAGCAATCCCACTCCTGGACATATATCCAGAGGGAACCTTAATTCAAAAAGATACACGCACCTCAATGTCATAGCAGCAGTATTTACAATAGCCAACACGTGGAAACAACCTAAATGTCCATCAACAGATGACTGGATAAAGAAGTTGTGGTATATTTATACAATGGAATACTACTCAGCCATAAAAAAGACTAAAATAATTCCATTTGCGGCAACATGGATGGACCTGAAGATTGTCATTCTGAGTGAAGAAAGCCAGAAAGAGAAAGATAAATACCATATGATATTATTTACATGTGGAATCTAAAAAAAAAAAAAAAAAAAAAGACAAACTTACTTACAAAACAGAAAGAGACTCAGATATAGAAAATAAACTTATGGTTACCAGAGAGGGAAGCAGGTGGGAAGGGATAAATTGGGAGTTTGAGATTTGCAGATACTAACTAGTAAATATAAAATAGATAAACAACAAGTTCATACTGTATAGCACAGGGAACTATATTTAGTATCTTGCAGTAACTTATGATGAAAAAGAATACGAAAACAAATATATGCATGTCCATGTATGACTGAAGCATTATGCTGTACACCAGAAATTGACATAACATTGTAAACTGACTATACTTCAATAAAAATATATATCTATATACCAAAAAAAAAAAAGAATTAATAGATAAAAGTTATTTTCAACAAGACAGAGCAGTGGTTAAAGAGGCTCCATTTTTACAACAAGGCAACAAATTTCCTCCCAAATGTAAGAATTAATTCCTTCACCTCCCCATTCAGAAATCTGTTCGCCAAATCCTTGTTCCTACTTTTATGAAACTATAGCCACAATTTTACCTTTTTTACTGTTAAAAATATGCAGCAGTCTTTTTTTTTTATAATAAATGTGATGTAACTACATTACATTGACTAAGTGTATCTAGCTGGAAACCCTATTTTGAAAGTGTTTCTTTGCCCCCATCTCAACAAAATTAATCTCTAATAATTTGCACTGTATATCTCTTTGTTACTTTTATCAATTCAGCATCTTTATTTAAAGTTCAAAAGCAAAACTGTAAAGTGGATCTCTGTAAACAGAATGAACTCTGAAGTGTATTTGGTTCAATTGTTAATCATTTCTTACAACACTTGTAGATTCATAAACAGACCATGGATTTCACCCCTAAGTACTGCCTTCCAAAAATGACTGCAAAGTAATAAAAGAGAAGTCCAAGTCACAGTGGAAGTTTTTTTCACCAGTATCTAATCAAATCTAATTTCAGAGGAAATGTTAAGTATTTATCCACAGAATTTAATTGTGACTTTTCAAGAGCCTTTTTTGGTAAAGTTCAATAGCTGTTCTGTAGGTGAAGCTCTGAAAAAATTCAGCTGCTATTGAATAGCACCCACTGTGCACATTCAAAGAGACGGAAAGGACGACGGAGAAATATCTGTGCATTTCTTTTAAAGTTTCAAAGTTGAAAGAAAACTGTGGTGTACACTTTACATAGCATATATTTCCCCCAAATTCATCAATCTCTTTTTCATCTGTTCTTAAGAAGCACATCTCTCTTTCTTCCTAGACGCTGTAACTCCTACTGAGAGAAGCACTACACAGGGAGATGCAAAGACTCAGGAGAAACAAGTGAACTTGCACAGTTAACCCTAGAAAGCCTCGGCTGAAGCCAGGTTTCACTGAGATGCCGTTTCTTCTACTTTACTTTCTTGGTCACCAATATACTTTCAATTGGACATTAATTTTGTAAGTTGCTTTAATGTCATCATATCAATGTCATGATTTTCCAAGCATTTGGAGGAAACAACAAAAAACAACAACAACAAAAAAATGAGAACTTCATGTGTCTTTTATTTGCTTTGAATGAGTACTATTCCTCAGGTTAGTGTTATTGTTATTAGTGGTGCATTAATATGTCCTAATTTCTTCTCAGGATTATAGTAATCAAGAATTTTAAAATGATAGAAAATGTTAAGATTTAGTAAACGGAAGTTAAAAAAAAATCACCTCCAATGGATAGCTCAATGCCAAGTTGGGAAAAGGCCATAGCAGTCTCAGTATTGCCTTAAAAGACAGATCGAAGGCACTGACAAAGGAGGAAATTGCAGAATGGTTAAGGTGGAAACAGGGCCAGCCAGGCCCTCGTTCTGGTATGAAAGTTACATCAGCATTTCAATCCTATTATTTTTGAACAAAAGACAATTACTAGATAGGAGATACATACACACACACACACACACACACACACACACACATATATATTTATAAAACAGATTAATTCTTGTTTCCCCTATTAAAATTACACTATGGAATCACTGTAGCTCAAAAGATGTGATGAAACAATGTAGCTTCATCTACACTTTGGAGTAGCCCTACCTGAGTCTAGTGTCTGGCATTCGCAGGATGGCGGGCAGGGGTCTGAGTGTGGTCTGTGGGTACAGCAAACTGTCCCTGCGTGCCATTTCAACACCTCCAGCACAAAGAATGGTTCTCATTGCACATGCATCTGCATCTTTATTTTTACCTTAGAGAGTCATAATTCATAACTATTAAAAATGGAAATGACTAGTACTTATGATCACCTCTTAGATCACCTTATAGAAGGAAGAGGTAAGAGCAAATTGGCAAGCAGAGTGATCAGAGTATACCTGAGATCAGTAGAAGACATTCGAATGAAGAAATAATTTTTAAACACTTCTTAAATTTGTGTATATAATTAGAAATATGAAGGCAAGAAAACACATAAAAATACATTTATACACACACACACACATATACCTATGAGAAAATGAACGCATTTTAATATGGGACACTTAAGTTGCATGCAAATATATACCAAGAGTATTTAGACCTGGAAAAAGTTAAAAAAAAAAAACAAAACTAAAATATAAGTTAAACCAAAGTTGAAATTTCTATTGATTCTTGAACTGTTTAAAAAATAGCCCTGCAAGTATCTTTCAAACTTACACATTTTAAAGAGACACAAATTCAGAAATCAGCTATTTTTTATAACCAACTAAATTTTTAAGAATGACTATTTTGGCAGGCAACAGTGAAGGAATAAATTTAGTTTGCAGTTCAATATTTAATTCTAAGATCTTGTCAGCTGAGAAGCGGTGGTTTCCCTTACCAAGAGCAATAGGGGTGATTTCATTATGGGATGTTTTGACTATGCTACCGTGATATCATTATTCTTTAAATATGTACTTCTTAGCACACAAGAAGCTATATTTTAAGCTTCCTCTGAACTTCACTTTCAAAAGAGAAGTATTACTTATAAGTAAAAAGTTGGACAACATTCACCAATCAAAGGAGTTTTTGAAATTAAAATTCAGTGATCCATTACTTCTTCAAGGTCTTACATTCCACCCTGGAAAGATTTCTGAGGATCTTTTAGAAGTATCGTGAATACTTATTCTTCTAACAGGCTGCTTAATGATTTGCAATCACATCACAGGACACCACAATTCAAAGAAGTTGGTAATAAGAGAGCAGATGGTCCTAATTATGTAAGTAACTTGCAGTAAGCATTCAAAGGAATTCAGAATATTGTGTGTGTAAGTGCATGAGTGTATATGCAGAAAATAGTACGGAAAATATGTAGACTGATGCAATAAACACACACACATATACTCATTCTATACTATTTTCTATACGACACATCCTTCGAGTTTGAAGTATATTGAGCAGAGCAGTATGATCCGTAATGTAGAAATAGATTGCAAAAATAATTTCTTAACCTTCGTGTTCTCCTGTCTGGACGATGTTCTGATGCCTTGGAGTGTCACATGAAAAGAAGGAAACGGTGTTATTTGCATTTATTCTATAGCTAACTATTTGCCATTTCAGGAATTGACAAAATGTCATGCATTTAATACACATTTCCATTTCCCAATTTTGTAAAACTGACAACACTATAACCTTTTGAAATGAACTTTGACCCAAAGATTCTTTTCTTGCAAAAGCTATTGTCAATACTGACTGCAATGAATGTATTAAATTTTATTCAATCCATGGATTTGAAACTATAATCACTCAGAAATGTATCCCTAAATACTCATTCTAACAGCCCCCAAAGATTTCAAAGATGGAATATTTTTATTAAAGCAAATGAGCAGACACTGAATTGTAGAAAGGCACATCCCTCCCCAATTCTGCACTTATCAGTTTGACTTCAGTTTTTCCTGTTTAAACCCTGTTCCTGTGAGTAGTAACCCATAATGCCTAGTACAATGAGATCATTCAAATTTGTAACAGATGAATCAAGCACTGAAGAAGCTATATGAAATAACATTCAAATTATAATTTATACATATTTAAAACAGCTTAAGGTGTATTAAGCTGTAAGGTATAAGCTACAATAAACATTAATAAATTATTAATGGTGTGTTCTGACAAGAATTAAAGATGGACTTGATTCAAATACAATTCCTCTAGGGGAAAACATGCACATTTTATTTTATGATTTAAATTCTGTAGAGAGCACAGTTTGATATGCAACACTTCAAAGAATTACAAGCTCTAGAAACAATCAACTTTCATTTGAAATGATAAAAATTAATACAGATGTTATTTTAAATTAAATTTAAAGCATTTTTATAGGCAGAAAAAATGATTATGGAAATTATGGACCTTAAAATACTTGTAATTCGCCAAAGATGATGTTTTAAATTGCAATCAACCTGTCACAGTAATCTTCCTCTTTAAAAATATATGTTAAGAGAGTAATTTTGGTTCAGAAAGTCAGTTTTTAGCTCTTTGTCACCTTTTTTCTCAAATTAAAGCTTGTGTAAAATTGATGATTTACGGGTCAAAATGTGAAGGTTCATAAAATAAGAAGTCTTCTGTGAAGAATTAAAGCAACACAAGTGAATAAAAGTTAAGGAAAAAAAATAGTTACTCCTCAGAAAGCAAATCGTTGGCAAGGCAGGAAAATTAAAAACACACTCATACCAATGGCAAATCGACATTTTCCACCAGTATAGAACATTAGACTGTTACAGACTTGACGTGGAAAAGTATTTATTTACCAAATGGAATGTACAATTTGCATAGGAGAAGATTTGTTCTATTAGGACACCTAAAACACTTAGAGGAGTTACCAGGCCAATAGGCCTAACATACTCTTAGATTTGGCTCTAGCTTTATTAAAACTAAAGGAAAAGCAAAGCCATCCACATCAGAAGATGCACTGTGGCCACGAGGGAAAACCTGTGGATCTTTCGTGTGATGAGAGGTCCACAGGTCACATCATGAAATCCTGTGGCCGCCATTCTCCAACACAAGACAATAAAAAATCTCATATTCCTTTCAAACTCCCAGCAGCTGAACCTCCATGAGAAGGAGTGTGAAATTTAGCACAGGGAAAATTAAACACTGATGTTCGGTCAGATTCTCATTCAGTGTTTTTTGAAATGGTGATGGAATGTGTGTGAGCCAAAGGTATTTACAGACAACAGGCAGGCTTCCTAGTAAAGGATGTTATTACTTCTACACCAAACCTCATTGTTCTACACTTTAAATTTATTGCAAGTTATCTTCAGGTGCTAAAACACAAAGTACTAGGGGTGTTTAATATCTAGGCCCAGAAGGCCACGGCTTCAGCAGCAAATGCTCTGAAATGCAGTGCGAGTTTGAGATCTTTTTCACAGACAAGTCATTGTGTCTCATTCATTCCCTTCCTTAAATCCTTGAAATGGATAAGCAATAACACAGAAATTGTCTTGAATAATTTATTATGTGTGGTAAATCCCAGTGAAATAATAAATTTGGAGGTTCAACCAAAAATTCCTGGCTGTTTAATTATTGGCTATTTTTGGATGTCTGCTATATAATAAAGTGCATTTCAGTAAATAGTTGATTTCACTTGAAATAACTACATGCATCTATATTTATATAAGTCCATGCAAATGTACTTTTTCAGTTTCTTGTACTGAGCCGTAATGGAAAAGAAACAGAAGTGTGCATATGTATGTAAGTATGTGTGTGTGTGTATATATATGTATGTATGTGTGTATGTATACGTATAACCGAGTCGCCTTGCTATACACCTGAAACTAACATTGTAAGTTGACTACACCTCAATAAAAAATAAAAATAACAAAAAAATAAATAAATGTACTTTTTCAAAAGTTTTTAAAGAACTATTCCCCCTTCAGTGTTCTAAATTTTCTATCTCTATAGGATGGTCAAAGATAATCTGGAGATGGAAAAAGAGAATGCATTACCTAAGTAACTACTTCATTTTCACATCATTTTACTGTTTGCAGGGAGGGGCTGGGCATACAATAAGTGTATTAATGTAGAATATTAGGTAAACAAGGCTTTTGTGTGACTGCCAGTGACACGGTTTATGGTTTCAGAATATTAAGACAGAACTCTAATATAGAAGTAAGTCACTACTCAGCCATAAAAAAGAATAAAATTTTGCTATTTGCAACAAAATAACTGGACCTGGAGGGTACTACGCTTGGTGAAACACATCAGATGGAGAAAGACAAATACTGTATGTTTTCACTTATATGTGGAATCTACAAAACTAAAATGAACAAACGTAACAAAGCAGAAATAGACTCACAGATACAGAGAACAAATGTGTGGGAAAGGAGTGGGCAGAGGACCAAGACAGGTGAAGGGACAAATTATTAGGCATAAAATAAATAAGTCACAGAGTACCATATACAGCACAGAGAATACAGTCAACATTTTACAATAACTTTATAAAGAATATAAGCTATAAAAATACGAAATCATTATGTCATACACCTGAAATTAATATAATAGTGTAAGTCTACTTCAATAAAAAAAATAAGCCATTTCTACAGCTTTCTAGAACTTTGACTTCATGGAGCTACAGCTGTGGAAAGGGTTTGTGAATCTGAAAGGGTGTGTATGAGATGGTATGTATTAAGAATTTGAGTTAATGCACTGTTTACATTTGGATCTAGCCTAAATATTTTAACTGGTCAATGTGCTTAATCTATACTAAAAATTGTTTTAAACTATTTAGCTTTTTTGACTTCGTTTTATTTTGTTTTGTTTTGTTTTTAATATAAGGGTATGTAGGGTTAAAAATGTTTCAGAAATGGAGTATTTCAGCATAGAATCTGATGAAACTCACAAAAGACAAATCTGCCATAGTAATAACTCATATACTAACATTCTGTTTTCAAGTATTTTTACTTAACAACAGAACTTACATATTACCTTTGTTTAAAGAAGAAAAATATTCTATTACAGAGCATTTTATAATACTGGGCTTAAAAGCAGTAACCTACGTATCTAAGAGTCACCTTGATTAGGAAAGACCACCAGACTATAACAACAGATGAATGCTATGTTAATTGTTAATAAGAGGGTTCTTCTTACTCATATGTATTACAATGATTTGTGAAACAGACATCTACGCATATCATGGTGATGAGTCTTTTGTCCTTAAACTATATCATTCTGAGTTATTCGACTAACCATCAAAAAAAAATAAATGGGATGCAATATAATTTGCTGTAGAGCTCTCCCACTTAGCAGAGCTTGCTAACCCCATGGGATACGATTAATATAAGTCTGCTAAAGTAGGCAAAGTGGTAACAGTACCTGAGACATTCCAGAATCAAACTAAGTTTCATCTCCCCAAGTAGAGAGATGTAGTCATATGTATAATATATAGAAAAGGAGATCAATTATAGTTACATGATAACTGAAAATGTTGGAGCTTGCTAATTTTTTATCTAACATTTTATTCTCTTAGACCTTTCTGTAATTTTTCCATAACACCAACATTTTAGATGTTCTCTTGATATTAACAACTATTACGGTAAAGACAATGGATCGCGGTAAAAGTAAATATTTTTTCCACACATCTAAATGGCACTGAATAGCTTACTTCTGCGCCATCTCTCTATTGAAAAGGATGTATCCTGGTTTTCGACTCATCCTTCTAACCACTCTCTCTTCCAACCCTACTACCTGACAGGATGAGGGCAGGTCTGTGTTTGCCCAGTCCTTGACTGTACACCAGCTCTTAGAATAGTGCCTGGTCCACAAGACCTTTCAATAAACATTTATTGAATGGATAAGTTAACCAGATAGACTGTAAACACAAGCCAGTATTTGTTTTAGAACACTGTTAATCTCCAGTAAGTCTAATAAGGAACTGCCACTTGTAAGTGGCTTTTGTCATGATAATTATGGCGACAACGAATTTTGAACTTCCTCAGGAAAGAAAAATTGCTAGGATGAAAAGGAAGTATTTTGGACTCTTGAGTAAAAATTTCTGAATTTTAGTTTAAGCTTTGGCCATGTGGTCTTGAACAGATCACCTGTCTGACATTTGGTGTCCTTTTTCATTTAAAAAAAAAAAAAAAAGAGCAAAAAATTATTAATGCATTTTTGCCCCTAAAACTCCAGTAAATTAACTACAACTATACTTGATATGAATTGCTCAGAATCCTTTTTCCAGAAATAAAGGTATTAATTACTGTGTTGCTGTATGTGTTCAGCAAGAATTGAATAAGGCCTACTCCACTCTGTCCTGAGCCCTGGTTTTATGATCTGCTGTCCTCAAGTTCCCCCAAGTCATAAGGACACTATCAGTCACAGATACTTCATTGCTGTCATCATGACCTAAGGGAAGCCAGGTGAGCGCCCCCCACGCGCACCACAAGTCCTGGCTTCATGGATTTGGTGTGTTACAGGCAGATGCAACACACAGAGGACTCGGCTGTGCCGTCGATAAATCCCTGTTTCCAGCGGCTGAGCTTACCAAGAAGTCAGTCAACTCAAAATCCACCTCACCCTCCTCATTTAGTTTCATATAGTCAATCTTATTTTAGTAATTGGCTGGAGCTCCAAAAGCATTAAAACACCATTACAAAAAAACTAAACTTTTAGAAATCTTTGAAGTTGAACAGTTGAGATATTTCACTAGAACAAGAAGTTTTTGATGGTAATTAATATGAAGTTAAAAACAGTCTTAGAACTTCCAGCCTGTGTTATGCTGGATGAGAGACTTGTTCTCTTTGGTTAGATTAACTCTGAGGTCTTGTGGAGAAGGAAGATTCTATAATTTTAATACTTCAAATTCCATTTAAGTGCCTCTGCCAGGAAAAAACTAAGGAATTGGAGGGAATCAGGAACACAAAACAAACCTTGACAGGTCTGACTTTAAGACGGAAATAAAATGATGTCGCACAGATTTATTTTATATTTATTCTCCCATGGGTTTGCCATGTAAAGTGAATCTTTATATCCGTAAAAGAAATGATTATGAAATAATGAAGTTGCATCGCTCTGTACGCCACCCCACTTTACTGTTTCGCTAGAAGTCATATGTCATTACCAATCACCACAGATCAGGCTTCACTGAATTCTGAGGTTTACCCATAGCTAGGGCCATTATACACCTGAGGTGGAATTCTTCTCTAGTGCCAAAGCACCGTGTTTTATATTAATAATGAAACTATCCTGCCTGATGTTAATAAAGCAATAAGCAGATGCTCTGAGGAATTAGAGAAACTGCTCCCAGGAACACAGAGAACCCAAGTCACTGAGATGGACAGCTTCTCAAATGTCCATATTTGTTATTTCAAAACACCTCAGTGTCTGCAGTAGCCCCGAAAAACACATTTATAATGAAATCCTGAGGAGGTAATTCATCAAATTGCAGTGTGAATGGGAACAGGTTTTATAGCAGTTTTGTTGTCGAAAAAGAGGTCCAAAAAGCCAACATGAGTACTTTACAAAACACACAGAACTGGGTAATATAAAAATCAACCTTCCTGCTAGAGGAACCTCCAAGCTCTTTAAAAACAATGACTCAAGTATTGCCAGCATCCACTAAGCAAACGAGGACAAGGCAGTGCGAGGAGCCGCACTCACCCCCGGGCCAGGGACCGTCCACACAGCGCAGCCGGGAGCGCGGCAGCCCGCACGTCTGGGCACCAGGGTCTCAATAAAATCCAAGGATTTCTGAAAGGGTTTGGTTTCTTTCTTAGGTTTCACTATTTATTTAACAAATGCTCATATGTAGATGACACATCCCTCGGCCACAATTTTCCATAGATTAGCTTTTAATTTTCAGCCAGTGGTCTTACCTACTGCAGGTCTTAATATTGAAAGTAAACAGTGATTCTGATTGGAATGAAATGTTATGACCATATTTCATACTGGGATCGCCTTCTGCAGATGTTTTCATTTTATTTTCTGTTTACTCAACCTTGCAGGGAAGCTAATATTAGTAACATGCATGATATAATTCCAAGACTTTTTTTTGAGTGCAGAAACCATGTAAAAGGGTATCAAATTACACTGAAGGTTATGTTTATACAGCAAAATTGCACAGCCAATTTATGTAGAATGAAGGGAAATCATTAGCTTATATGCTTCATGAGTTACTTGTGTAACAACTGTCAAATTTTTCAGGAGAATAATAACATGACTAAATATACGATATTACTGAGTATATGTGTGTTCATATATACACACACATATATATAAATTGCAAGGGAATTTAACGTTAATCACTAAATCTGGATTTATTTTAAATGCTAAGAGAACAAAAATTCTACCAATTATAGAATAAACTCATTTAATATGATGCATGTTACTGACAGGTTTATTAGCACTTGTAGTTGCCTCATATGATGTTTGTTCATACTGTAATATTCCATCCAATTACAAAATACAACTTCTATAAAAAATAATGTACAGCCCTATACTAAAGAAGTATGAAGTCTAAAGCACAGTATCCCACACAAATGTGCTAAAATATAGAAGAAAAAAGTTAGTATAAAAATCAGTACTTTAGTAATAAGCACATAGACTTCAATTAAATTTATATATTTTATTCTTGTTATGGAAATTTTTGTGTGATTTTATGGAAATTAAACCTAAATAGTTCCATGCCACTAAGTAACTTTAAAATTACCTTTTTATTTGTTACTTTTGTGAAATCTTTATCTAAACCAATAATCTCTACAACAGAGAAAAACTATGTGAGTGTGAGCGTATGTGAGATGTGAGACAGAGAAAGAAAATGAATATGCATGAATCCATTCAGAAACATAAGAAGGAATTTTTTTTTAAAGTAACATGAAATACATTCTTTCTAAGCAGCAGTGCTTCCGGGTGAAAAAAATCAATATGAATCTTTATTCACCTTGTTATGGGATATTTCAATATAGGTGTACGGCTGATATAATTTTGTGATGATCTGGATAAAAAGATACCTACTTTTCGTCAAAGAAAGCAGAAGTCAATTATTTCTTCTTTATTTATTGCCCACAAAGGTCAACCAACATAATGTAGGAACAATTATGGGTAAAATACACCCCTAATCTATTTGAAAAGATGAGAATGATCAGGCACCACTTTCAAATTTAACATATGAAGCAAATCAAAAACAGAATATAGTTTTCTATGTTACTAGCTTTGATTATTAGCATTCACCTCAATACTTTTCTCAAGATGTACAACCAAGAAGATAATAACACACAATTCATACTGACTTTTAAAGGGCTGCTCATTATTAAAGCCACTATTAAGCCAATTTAGAAAGATACATTTTCATGAATATGTTCAGAATAATATAAAGCAAGATCATTTTAGAATTCTCTGACTATTAGGAACACAAGTAGTGAGCATTTTTTGTGTCTCTTAAATAGAATGAATTTTTTCTCTCCCTCCCTCTCCTTTCCTTCCTTCCTAGAAAACATTTAGATGAATTTTACTCAGGAGTTCAAATAACCTTCCTCCTTCTTAAAAAAGAGGTAAAATACGCAAAAATCATTTGAAACACAAGGAAATGAAAAACATGCCTTCTAACTTCTTTTTAAGATTACTGTTTCTCTATGAGTTTAAATTATCTTTGTAATATTTCAAACTTCATTCAGCCCACTCTCTACTCAACAACAGTCATCACTGTTTTCAAAGCACTGTTACAGCATTATGATGAAATTTAAATTTTCTAAGGGTTATTTTCCCACTTTTTCAACAGAAGCACTCAAAGACATACAGGGATTCATCAACAGTCTATGGCCATAAAGACAGAGTGATTATTCCATCTCCCCCTATTTTCCCCTAGTCAGTATCATCCTGATGCTATAGTTCGGTTATGCACAGAAAAAGTGCATGTCATGTATTTCTCCGTTAGCAAATGCTGCACAAAAAGGGTTACAGTTTATCTTTGTGAAGATTTCTCTTAGGAGCTTTTAAAAAGTGTGGGCATAGGCAGAAATGCATATAGCTATGATGTCTGTGTTCATATTTGTAGCAGGATTCTTTTTAATGTACCTATTAGTGGGAGCTAAACAGTTTGAATGTTGAAAGGAAGGGGCATGCAATTGATGTATAGTTCAACAGTGGATGGGATGCAGAACTCATTAAAGAGAATACATTGTATAGAGCATCTTGAATTTTGAAACCTTCATGCTTACATTTTTCCAACAGCAACCAAGCTAGTTAAATATAAAGAATTAAATCTAAATGTGCAACATCTTTACTCTCCTTCACATAAGTCATTAAAACGGACGGCAAACTGCAAGCTTTGAATTCAGCCTCAATCCCATGTGATGATTGTATTTAAGGGAGAAATATGACTGACTTACAATAGTTACAAATTGTAGTAGTTTTTTTATAAGTGCATGTTATCTCTGAAGAGATGCAATGTTATTGCAAAATCTGCGGTGCCAACTACATTCCTACTCAAACATACAGGGAAAAGAGGGCTTGTTCAAAGCTGGCCCTAGGGGGAGCAAATTGGGTTCTCGCCTAGGGCACACACGTTTTGGAGAAGGGTTGGAATTCCAACACTTACTATAAGCATCACTGTCCGTTTCATCTAATAACCTGCGGCTGTCTTTGCCAAGCTTCCAGGAGGCTGTGAGACTCCATGCTTAGAAGTGCATCAAGACATCTTGACACAAGCTGGATACAGAATGCCTCAGGGCAGCCTTGAAGCGGAGTGAAGGTTGTTGTGGCTAAATGAATGAAACTAGACAGAAAAACTGTCGGCAGCTTAGAAAGAGCAAGGCTGATTCTTGGTGGTTTCAGGCGTAAAATTTTCAGGGGAAGTGGTCGCACTGGTGTAAGTTTAGATGCCTCTCAAATGTAAGCTGACTCTGTCTCCCAGGGTTGTTGTATTTACTCCACACTCATGTTGTGGCAATGTTAATCTACGCATTAGACTGTTACTTCACTACTCATAGATCCCAGGGTCACACTTCCCTGTAATCCAGTCCAGAGTCAATTCAATACAGAACACTTACTAAAATTAAACATCTGTTATGTGATTGCAGTCTAAAGAGAGAGGAAAAATGAACCAGTAATTCCCAATCCAGTTAAAAATATCTATAAAAATTAATTTCACTTTTAGTATTCTAATATAAACATATAAGAAATAAAACATAAAAACATGCTATAATAAAAGTCACTGTGAGATATATCACCACAGGGAAGTAATGAACACTCAAATAAAGAAAACGCAAAGAAACACTGAAATTTAACTCATTCAGGGATTTACATCTGAATTTTAGTTCTATAGTACTAGTTTAATAGGTTCAAGGCAACACACACAGGATATGATACCTGATTCCCTATCCCAAAGCTCAGAGACCAGGCTTTTGTAAACTTGGAGAAGGAAACCATCTGTGGGTTTATGCACAGTTGAGGGGCTTGTAAAGCTGTCTTGAAAGGAATTTTGAAACCACACACTTACATATCCCAGAAACGCACAGAATCCTCTCTCTAAAATAGGTTTAGAAATGCATTGGAGCCGACAGCTGTGCAGGCTGCCAGCTTGAGGAAGCCCTTCTCCCCTGGAGCTAAGGCACAGATTTGTGTGCTTCCGGAAGAAAATGAGAGAGGGGGATAAAAGAGGCACTATGCCCCTAATCTACAAGGAGAGAGCTCTCAAACGTGTATGTTGTTTTGTTTTCCCATTCTTTGGTACCTGTATCGTCGGTAGGTTAGGACTATGAAGTCAGCCTCTTTCTGGTCCCTCTCCCACCTCTCCCACATGGTTCCCCCTTCTAAGGAGAAGATACTGTACCCACAAAGCAGACCAGGTACAACAATCACTTACATATATATGCATATGTATGTTGACTCGGGAAAAAGAAGGCCAGGTGGTGAAGACATAAAAATTAGTATCACAGCTTACTGAAACAGAAACTCGTATCTGACAACATTCGTGACAGTTCCGGGGTGGGTGGAGGGGGGGACACTACTTACTCTTTCAATCAAGCCAAATAATCTGAAATTTTACAAATACCTTGAGCGTCAAACTACAACTTTTTTGGTGAAAACTACTTTTGTTTATGAAAAAATTCTAGACTTCAGAAATCATACAGAAAAACAGTAAGGACTAATACTAGCCATAGACCAGGCTCGATATTAGCTGTTTTCCACAACTACTTCATTAAAAGCTCATAACACGTCTTTGAGGTACGTGATTTTTATTATCTTCATTTAGTAGATGAAAAAACATGGTCTTAAAGAGATGAAGTAACAAGTGGCCTTGAATTTGAATGCTGTCAGTTTCTGTGATATTTCAAATGGCCAAGCACTGTGTTAGCAAAATACCCCAGGGGGAAATTACTAGATGCGATCCACATCTGACAGTGAGAAAGAGACAGAGAATAGCACAGGGAGAAAGAGCAGCTATGAAAGTTACTCCTGTGTGTGTGCACAGACACGTGTGCTCAAGCGACCACGGTGCTTTCAGTGAAAAGGAAAACCTAAATCATTAATAAAGGCAAAAAAACTCTACCAGCATTAATGGCTAATAATAAAAAATAATCTGTAGAAAGACAGCTGCATAACGTAAACTAATGGAATCAAATATTCTATAGTGGCTGCATGAAAGTACTTGTGAGACATTAGATACAGTGTAAATGAGGATATATCTTTTCTTTTATTAGAACAATGAGGGAGCAGAGATGAAGCCTTTTCACTGTACATGCTCACCATACAGTTTTATCTCTTCTGCTTCATTTGAATAAAATGTCAGTCTTACTAACAACTGTGGAATTGATCAAAAATTATGGGTATACTTACAGTGATCACTATTAAAGTGGAATGATTCCAACAATTTGGGGAGAAATATAAGTAAACATAAAAAGATACGTTTTCAGAAACTCAGCTCATGTCTACATGTGTAAAATAAATTAACCATGATTGATCATATTGGTTCCCTAAAGCCATCTTATCGTACAGACCAGTGGGCTTCAGATCCATTCATCTAAAGTGATTACTACCAGTCAAAAGTTTGGTAGAAGTAAGACGATCATGTAGAGGTGCATCTGGGCGTCTGTTTTTGTGGTTATCAAAAGAGCTCATAACTTAATTCATCAGCTTCTGTTCAGCTCATAGGAGTCTTGTTTGTTTTCTCACATCCAAGAGATACCAGTCAAGTATCTTCACTTTGGTGCCAGTTATGAAAAGGGATAATTAATCAACTGACTTGCCCAGCATGTCAGAAACAGTGACCATAAAAAATCCTCAGATCTCTATTTCTTACCACTTCATTATGTTTTATCACAAAAATGATTAATAAATAATATTGGCTTTATGCAAATTCAAAATTCAGTAAGTGTTTACTATAATTATTATAAATATGACATATTCCATTATAACTTTTTAATTTACTTGCATTATCACTTGTCACAAAATGAAAAAAAAATGCATATTGTCAATTAATTTTTGAGAGTCATTTTCTTTGGAAAAATAAAGATACTGTAAACTGTGAACTTAATCTTTAAAGATTTTTCAGCTGGCACACCATCATTCCGCTTAATGTTTCATTATCACACAAAATCAAATCAAATCATTTAAGAAAAGTCCACTGGGACGTGGTTGTTTAACATCTTAGAAGTCAGTGCTTTATAACGCAAAGAAAATGAGCTTTCGAACCAGGCTTCAAAAACTAGCTCCACAGTTTAGAGATCTTGAACAAGTAATTCAACCGCTTTGAATCTCAGTTGAGTCAGGTAGAACTAAGAAAAATACTGTTTTCTTTTTTTTTCCTGAATATGAGATAAAATGGAATAATATGTGCATCTCATTCACTCAGCATCTGGTGAATACTGACTGAGTGTCCAGCACGTGCCAGACAGAGATTTCAGTCCTGGAGGACACAGTTTCACACACACGGCAAAACCCAGTCTCAGGGAGCTTACTTTCTAACGGGGGGAAGAGGGTGAGAGGGTCACCACTTATATATATAACAAATAAATAAAACAGACGTGCATACATATAGTGTTAGGGTCAAATGCAATGAAGGGGTTATGGGATGTCTGGGTATTACAGTACACGTTTAGATTCTTTATAAATATTAATACACTTTTGTTCTTCCTTTTATCCCTCCTTCCTTTGAGTCTCCCTCTTCCAAGGCTTATAACTAAGATTGAACACACACATGCACACACACACACACAAGCTGGGTACTGGTTGTGACTATGTCAGTGAGTATGTCTATATTTTAAGGCTGTTTTCCTTAGACCAATTTTTCCTCTGTAAATATATGGTCATTCTACTTACTGTTGCTCAATTATATTGGGATGGAAGGCACACTATGGCTTTGTATCTTTCTATCATCTTTGTATCTTTGTATCTTCCCCCAACATTTTGGGAGTATATATGTGCAGGTCTCTCAGATATGGTTTGAATGGCTTAATTAAATTTTGCCCAATAAAACAGAAGTATATTGGAAAGAAAAAAAACAGGAGAATTAACTTTTATTTCTTAAACAATTGTCTCATCAACTGTCTTAGACAGTGATCCTTATCCTTCAAAAAAGTCCCCTTAATTTTTTACTAAAACGTATGATTTTAAGAATTTGGCTGGTCCAACAAGCATCGTTATGTAAGTAATCATTTGTCACTGCTCTTTTAAAACTGCTATACTAATTTTTTTCCTTCCAGTTTTGTTCTGTTGCAACTGACACACAGCACTGTGTAAGTTTAAGGTGTACAACAGTGATTTGACTGACGTACATCATGAAACGGTTACCACGGTAAGTTTAGTGATCACCCATCACCACTTACATATACAAAATTAAATAGAAAAAAATATTTTGTCCTTGTGATTAGAACTCTTAGGATTTACTCTCTTAACGATGTCCGTATGTAACACCCAGCAGTATCAATTATACTGATCATGTTGCACATGACATCTCCAGCACTTATTTCTCTTTTAGCCAGAAGTTTGTAACTTTTGACTGCCTTCCTCCAATTCCCTGTCCCGCCATCCCTGCCTCTGATAATCCAAGATCTGATCTCTTTCTAGGAATTTGTTTGTTTGTTTTTGAAGAATAAGTGACCTACAACACTATGTTAGCTCCTTTTATACAACACAGCGATTCATTACTTCTGTACATTTCAAAACGATGATGGTAAGTCGTTACCATCTGTTACCATACAAAAGTGTAATTATTGACTGCATTGCCCACACTGCACATTTCATACCCCTGACTCATTTATTTTGCAACTGGAAGTTTGTACCTCTTAATCTCCCTCACCTATTTCCCTCCTCCCTGGACCCCTCACACCTCTGGCAACCACCTCTTTGTTCTCTGTATCTGTAACTGTTTCTGTTTTATGTTTGTTAATTTGTTTTATTTTTTAGATTCCACATGTAAGTAAAATCATACAGTGTTTTTCCTTCTCTGGCTGACTTACTTCACTTCACATAGTACCCTCTAGCTCCATCCATGTTGTTGCAAATGGCAAGATTTCATTCTTGAGTAATATTAAAATCACTGTACTTACAAATACCAACCACAGTTTCTAATCCTCTGAGTTTGCCAATGTTTTAAGTCAACACTGAGTTGACATAATTATGGAAAAAAATGTAAACAACAGGCCATTCATTCACTCATTTTAAGCTTCACTGCTGTGAAAATTAAATTATATATAAATATACATCTGTGTGTGAATGTATATATATATAATTTAGCACAGAGCTGGGTGTACAGTAAGTGCTCAATAAATCTTTATGACTTCCATTTTTTTTCTCTCTCCCACGCTCTTGCAATAGCTTCGCTAACTGATCTCTGCCTCTAGTCTCACCAGGCTCTGTTCTGCATTCCAGCTGTTACCAGGTAACCTTTCTAAACTACAAACACAGGCATATCACTTCTTTCCATGTTTCCTCATCACTTCATCACGGACACTTAGCTACGGAGTCACTTCCAGTTACAGAGGTTCCCACTCTTCTCTGTGTTCCCAGCACCTCCTTCTCGCCTCCCTCCAGGGCTGACAATACTTGATTATAGGTTATCTTTGTTTTTGTCTTCCCAGCTACACTGTGAGCTATTCAGAACAGAGAATGTATCTCCTCACCTTAGGAACTTAGTGAGTGCTCAGCAAATGTTTGGTAAATAAATGGACTGCTAATTGAACAGATAAACATATGCCAATGATGGGTCACAGAGCAGACATGAACATTTTTAAAAAATAGTTTTTAATAATCTTTTTAGTTGAAAGTCTCTTTTGCATAAGCCCATTTGTTCAAACAATATATTCTGTTGAAATACTGTTAGTTTGGAATGGTTTTGCTCTCAAGATACTATCCTGGATACCTATATGCAGGAATCATTTCTAAGAGAATTATTATCTTGCTTCCCCCAACTCACCATATTTCCCTAAGAGACACAGAGCCTGTAAAAGTGCATCTCTCCGAAGTGCTGCTTTTAGAAAGAGAGAAAGTAGCAAAATCTAGTTTACTTAAACTTCTTCCCCTACGAAGACAAAATTCTCACACTGGCACTCAAGAGCTCGGTCAGCATCACACCTCCCTCTCCTCTGAGTCATCAGCAATGGCCCGCAACCCCAGGAGGTCCTTACTAGGGACTCCCGCCCTCAAACGTAATCTTGCGTATTCCCACCTCCAGTGCTGTGTTCACGCCCTTCCTCACACCAGAAGCGGCGTGGCAGATGCAAAGCTGCCCGGCCCAGAGCTGCCTTTAGGGCAGGACTCCGTGCCCCGCTGAGGGCAGTGTGATCGACAGCCAGCCTCCAGGTTCCAGCAACTTTAGGACAGATCAGCCTCAGGTGCAGAAGACCACCTATCCCAAAGGTAAGCGCTCCCACTCCTGAGGACCAATCGAGGAAGCGCCCTGAGGTCCACGCTGGCCCATTCAGGATGCTCTTGTGGGGAAGGCTGGCCCCACACTGCCTGGTGGGCTGGCTGAGGCTTTGTCACTCTGTGTCCTTCCTGGTCCCCCTTCTCTCTCTGCCCAGCCCTGACTGCCCTGCCTCTCCTTCACAAACATTCATTTGTAACACATCCTGAACCCCAGCTCCATCTCCACATCTGCTTACAGAGAACCCAGCCGGCAACAGAAGGTCCTCCTTATGTTCCTTCCTGCCCACAGCATCTATTTCTTCATGGCCAACTCACATCTTCCAGGTCCCCCTTGACTGGTAAGGCTCAGGTTGAACTTTTCTAAGCACCTGCTACCTTAGCAATTCACCTTGAGGAACATTTCCTTCTCTGTGTATACACTGTGTGAGCATGTCTTTTCCTTATAGACCTGATGCTATTCAACTTATTTCTTAAGGGGGAGGCAGGGCGTGTCGCATTCTCTTTCCTGCTGTCTATGGCAGGTAGTGTAATACTTAGTGGGAAGAAAGGTTGAATATTTACTGAATGGAAAGTGGCCCATCTCAGATAAGGCATGCACTGATTCGTACTTTTTTCCACTTTTATGTAAGTCATTTTAAAGGTGATTTGGTTAATCTTAATTTGAAAAGAAAAATAAAGTTAGCTCCCTATGCATATTTTTCAATATATATAATTTGAGTAAACGCATTTTTCTAGAAGTTCTGTAAAGGAAAACATTTAGAGTTTAGAAGCCTTCCTACATTCTTGGTTCAGGATCTACATATAAATTGAAGTGTAATTCTTAAAATCCCACAGCCAGGGGTAAGATGAAATACAAGTAATGTGAAATCAGCAGTGGATAGTGTAGTAAAATAAAGCCTAAACCGAGCACTAGCAAACACATCAGTACCTCTAAATTATATTTGACGGAATCAGTTCTGTTTGGTTGTGAGGTAGCAAGTTAAATTTCAGGCTTTATTCAAAATAAAGTATAATATAAGTTACTAGCAAAGATATTTCAGATGGCTGCTACCGGACATAATAAAGGTACACTTAACCCACAAGTAACAACTCACCCCTTCAGAAGATGGACTGGTCTTCTAATTATTTCTAATAGAATAAACCAGTCTTTTCCTTTTATTTTTCTAAGAAAACCTGGGAAGATTACGGAAAATCTTTATTTAGGAGTTTGATTCTTACTCAATTCCCTCCAAAGTTTTCAGTTAAATCTAGGAATTGTGATGCAAGTTGGCAGAATATAAGTTTAAACTTAAAAAAAAAAAAGTTTGCAAGAATCCTGGCTTCTACATGATACACATGATATTAAATTTAAAATTCTCCTAAAAATAACATAAATGTGTGTTCCCAGAAAGGAAAAAACCTACTTTAACTTCCTCCATGTGTCCTTCTGTTGATTAGAACAGAACTGCGCTCCAGCTGTGAGAAGTTTCTTTCATTCTTTTCAGAGTCGAAACACACACACTCTGTCCTTGAAACTCTTAATAACTCTGCTTCTGATTGATTGTTGTTGAGGAAATATTAAGGTGTTTTTTTAACTGTTGCTTTTTTTCTTTATTGTTACTTAGACTGATATGATATTTATATCAAACCTTCCTCCTTTCAAGAGGAGTAAACTAATACATAATTTTAATCCTTAGATAGTTCCTTGCATGGTAAAACTAATTTGGGTCTGAAATATATAGTTTGCAGATAACCTATGTGTTCACTTCTTTCTATGCAGTACTTTACTTAAAGGCAAGATAAGCTCAAAACTGTGCTTAATGGGGTAAGTGATTAGCTGATGGCCTTTCTGTGGGAACGCTGCATTAGTACTGGCAATCACTTATGGACACAGACAATTAAAGCTTGGACTGAAGTGAGAGAACTGTGGTGAAAAGGCTACCTCTGACAATCTTTCGAGCACAGAGAGGAAAACTTTCTTTGTTCTCCCCTGACACTTTGTCTTTGGGAAGGAGCAGGGGTCTAGGGTAGGCTAAAAGCATAAATAAATATTTTTGATGTATCATTCTACATAAGAGACTCTCAAAAGATGGATACTTTTTGTTATCTTCACAAACAGTATACCATGCTTTCTGAAATACTTTCCCAGAACTGTTGTAGTCCAAGGGAAGAGGAATTTCCCCAGAGATAAGTGCACGAAGTCTTTGAAAGTAATCCCAGGTATGAGGATTAGAAAGATAACTTGAAGCTTCATTTCTTTTATCTTATCACATCTCTGCTCCCTCACAGGAGTCTAAGTGATAAGTTCTGTTTAAAAGAACACCACATTGAAGCTGTAGAAACCGAAGCAAAACTTCTTCCCAACCTGTTATGGGCAATAGGGAAAGAGAGACTGTCCCTTACTGACTCTTGGGAAGTTTAGACAATGGAGGGACTGAAATGTCCCATCTTCAGGCTGTGCTTAAACCTGGCAAGAGCAAGTTAGAGCAAATGTGAAGTGGGCACTTTCAATCCTTTAGCAGAGGGATGATGCTCTTTGGTATAAATTGCACCAAGAAAGTACAATTCCACCGCAACAAGGATGTTTAACCATAGAAGACTTTCAGAAGGGGGTATAAGAGAGAGTGGCCTAAAGACACATCTTACGTTTCCTGCTTAGCATTCCTTTTCTTAGGGAAAACAGCAACTAGGTGTCACAGATGAGTTCTGAGGTCTTCGTCAGAGGGGGACTGAAGGGGACAGAGGGGAGCTTCACGTCCGCCCGGGGAGCTGGGGGGATTCTGGCCTTCCCACTTCTATTTGTGCAAAGGGATGCAGATGCTATGGCTGGTTTTGCTTTGCTTTGATTTTTGGTGCTTAGATAAAGTAATACACCTAAACTAACTTATTAATGTTATTTAAAAAAGCCAAGTTAATGTATGGTGAAACAGCAGAGTGACTCATGAACTGCATGATGAGTATTTTGAAGGCACAAAGGAAAGCAATTAAAAGAGTAGACTTGAGTGTTGACTAAAAGAAGATTTCCCTGAGAACGAGAAGAATTTTGGTGAACATAAATTGACATAAGTCAACTACCTTTAAAGGGATCTGAAATATTCTTTTCATCCTTTAATACATTAAAATGGGGTATAGTATAACATTATTATTTAGACAACACACATTTTAATATCTGTGATCATTTTATAAGATCTAGGTTGAAATAAATGTATTTACTATCTGTGAGGGAAAGGCTTGAAACACTGTACAAGATGTGTGTAAAAGATTTGTGTAAAAAGAAGGAGAAATTTCAGACACCAAGTACTCGGGAAACTTGATGTAATTCTATTAACTAGAGATAGGAAATGGAACCTATTTGTCTTGGACACCATTTGGAGCATTTAATTACTAATTCACCAGAAGAACCTTGTTCTACAATGACCTGACTTATAAGGCAGTTTCATGGCATGCACTCAAGGACATTATTACAGCAAGGTTCACAACAAACCATTCATATCCATTTCCTTTAATAATCTATTAGGGGCCTGCAGTAGAGTGAAAAAGCAGCATTTCTTTTAAACTCCTCTATAATTCAGATTTTATCAATGCGGACTAACCCTGTGGTCAATTAAACCTGAATTAGTGCAGTTTTTACTGTTTCTCGAATATAGCAGACTTGAAAGCAAATATTATTTTATGATATGTTAATAAGACAAGGAATTTTACTAGCAATATTTAGGGGAACATAAAGACACCTAAGGCTCTATCTATTTGCACAGCAGCCGAACGGATCTCAGAGCGATTCCAACTGTAACTCTTAGTCAAACACATCAGCACAGGCCATTTACACAGCAGAATGCTCAGCAGAGACCTGTAAGTATTCTTTAAAGTTACAATTAGAACTTCTCTCTAAAACGTCCTTGTGTGTATAAATGCCAGGTCTGAACTGAGAATTAAAAACCGTAACAAGTGGCCCTAATTGACTGCAATAAGGAACTGAAAATAATCAAATTTGTAGCTGAACCAAAGTTTTGCTTCTCCCCCAATCCTGAAAACCAATTAAAAATAAATGAAGCCTTGTTTTTTTCCCCCAGAAATGATTGAACCATACATTTTAAAATATCAAAATGTTATCAAAGAAGTCCAATGCGCCCTAAGGATTTTACTTAGTTTAGAACCCCAACAGACCAACATGAGTACCAAAAGGTACCATGTGGCCAATGAGACAGCAAGTTATCAATGGGACTGCTCTTATCAATGCAAAGTGCAAGTGAATCCCTTAGAGATAAAGAGAGATTCACTCCTCTCATCTGTAGTTCATGGATGTACTCTTTCCAACTAGGCTCTTTCATTTTGCTTCCTAGTTTCTTTTCCATTCTCTAAATCCATACAATAAGAATGCAAGACCATGTTCTAGTATCCACCTGATTCCTTCATTAAGATCAAGGTAAGTTCTCTTTTGTACAAAACATGCGTGGTGTTATGCATAATTAAAGCACTTGATGAATGTGAGACTCATATGATAAAGTCATTATGGTATAAAAAATTGAATTATTTTTTGCCCTAAATTATAGCTTAGTATAAATATCCCACTTAGCCTCTGGTAATCTTCTACTATTTTGTTAATAGCTGCTATGATATAAAGATTTTTATGAATTTTGATCAACATATAGAATTGAAGTAATAACTATTAGTATTACGGTTTAATTAAAATATCATCACAGACAGCCACCTGGTTCAGTTCTGACTATGAGTTCAAACTGGAAAAGCTTTGACAAAATAACTTTTATAGAAGAACATCGCACTCCTTGAATTTAAAGATCAAATTGTACTATATCAAGTGTTGTTTTAGATATTAAGTAGTATAATGTGGGAAATATATCAAATACTGCATTATCAAAATCTTAGGGAAAACTATTTTACACATCAATTTTACCAATAATTAAGCAATGTTAATTGTTTGAGAATTTTGTAACTTATTTCCCATATAAGCTTGTTCAAAACTTCCCATGACTTGGGCTCAATAATCATCCCTATAATGTTCTAAGAAAGAGAACTTGGAATAATGCATTAATTGCCCCTCACTTGGTACCTTTAACTGTATAATTTACCAAATCACACAGAATTTTTTCTGTATAGTTCATATATGGTCCAGTCTGTTTCTACCAAGGATACTCAAGAGCTGTATCTTATCTTTCCTGTGTCACTGCCAAACTATTTGTTTGATTTTTGTTACTTCTTCTTCTTGTTTCCACCATCTTTCCACCAAGCCCTACCTTATGGAAGTCGATTTTGCCTTTTGAAAATAATGACTGTATCTTCAGCATTCAGACTAACAACTTCTTCCTTCAAAGGAGGTATGGGAGACAGAGGGAGACAGGGAGGGGAGGAAGAGGAAGGGAGAAATCAAGCAGGCAAAAAAGGAAACCCTAATTTAAGCTCTGCTACAACAGAGCTATTCAGAGTTGTGAAGAACCTATAGAAAGGGCAACTACGTTTTGTTTTGAGGATTTATTAGAAGTAATAAGATTCTTTAACAACAAGATGGATTTAGCAAGATTTTCTCTTTTTGGCTATATGTAGTTTGGGAGGGAAAAGTTTCTCTAGGCACGGTAAAGCTCAGATGTGAGAGAAAACATGATGCGTTGATGGGTTTCGAATCGTTTCCTATGGTCCGATCAAAGGGAGCACATGGGAGAACAGATTAGGACTGGCGGGGCTGGAGTCCCAGCAAGACGGATCTGATGCAGTCACAGAATCCAGGTGGCAGGTGAGGGTACCCGGTCTGCCATGGTGCAAGGGGCTGGAGGAACGTGTATGACTGGAGAGGGATAGATTGTGGTGACTCAATGAACACGAGGTGTGGGGTGGCAAAGGAAGATGCTCAGGGCCCTCGTGCGAATGCACTTCTCACTGAGGAGGGGGGATGGAAGGGTCTCGGAGGAAGCCCTCTGGTCAAATAGTGTCTCTTTCACTTCTGAGTTTGTCACTCTTCTCCTAAACTCTTTAAGGCAGAGAGCGCCCCATTATCTTGTCAAAATATCCATCTTCTCCTGTAAACTGCTATTGTTGGATAGGGACTCTTACTGTCCTCATGTGAAGAAATAACTAATGGACACAGGGCTCTTTAGAGAAAGTAATTTTCAATTTGAAACCTGGAAATTCTTATCATTTTACTTTGATTCCATCTTCAAGCCTTCACTGCATTTGAAGATGGAATCTGAAGAACAGGGGACGATGCAGTGTGCTCCATTCTTCCAAAGATTTACTCCTAGTGCTTTTCTCATCTCAGCCTGAAAGCGGGAAACTATTGGCCAGATCTGTGACTGGAGCACACACAGTAGGGGGCAAACTCTGTTAAATCCATGAAAGAATAAATGCTCTATTCTTGGTTAAGCACTATTTAAACCAAATAACATACTGAAGAAAGATAAACATAGATATTTATCCAATTATAATAAATTGTTCTTGTAAATTCCATCTATATAATTCACACCTGTATTTTACCAAAAAGTGTTCTGTCTTGTACCTATTACCCACAGAATAATTGAAACAGAATAAATATAGGGATCGTTCCTATATATTGGAAGCTCCCCTGTAAGCTCTTTGATCTTCACTCGCTTTTTCGCCCAAAGAATTTGTGAGCCTTTGCAGACATCTGTTAAAACAAAGAGCTGTCCCAGTGGTTGATGGTTCTTTGATATATGGTTGTGCTTTTTTGTAGAAAGGACACAGAAGTCTTTGTCAGAATCGTGTATTAATATACATGCTATTATCTAAAGGTTTGATGAAAATGGGTTTTACGTTTCCCACATTAAAACATTAAGGAAAGAAAAAGCTCCCTGGGTCAAAATTTAATAATATACATCACTAGTGTTTTTTTAATCTTCTAATTCAGTCTGTTCATACGACAAAAGCCAATAGTTCTGATATTATTGTGACTTATTTTGGTGTAGATTTTGTTATTTGTCATTTTTATCATGAGATTGATACAGCAACAATCTAACTAGACACAAAATTCTGAAACTTATTATTATAATTGTTGACCTGGTTGTATTTCTTACTTCAATGTATTCAGTGAATGAAAAAATTCATTGAGGAAAGAATGGACAAATGTACAAAATCAAAAAATAGACAAAAATCAGTAAGACTGTAACTTAGAATTATATGTAGAGACCAATATGTTTCAGGTAAAATAAAAATTGAAAAATTTAAAAAAAAAAGCTTTCTTTTTGCACGAAGTGTGCTCTAGGGGAATGGTGATTACAATGGACTTCCCCACCAATACCAGTCATGTGCATGGTGGCAACTGAAAATATTTCATGGCATTTTTTCCAAATTACATCTTAAATACCATTTTCCTACAATAATATGGCACCTAGTATTTAATGAATTATTGAATAATGAATTATTTTCTTCAACTTTTACATGCCATATTGAAAATTATTTTGAAGGTAAACATTACATTCTTGTGGTCATGCTCATCACTGTTATTATGTATGTGTACATTTCTTTATTCAGTCTTTTCTAGAATTTCTTTAGATCCTTGCAATTCTGTGACATTGGCTGATAGTGCCACACACATCTCTCAATTAAAATTATTAAAGCTTATCTGGGGAAGATACATTAATTTAACATGAAAAGGAAACATTTTTAAAACAGTACATTCATTGGAAGCATAGTAAATATAGTTGCAAAGTGGAACTCAAATTTCTTAGTTCCACAAGATTACCAAATTTTGTTTGTGAATCCCCAAAACACGGATTATAGTACACAGATATTAATGCTTTTTAAATTTTTCTTCTAATGATAAATATAATTGTTGAGAATTTGGAAAAGTATTAATTTGAAAAGAAAAATTGTCCATGATTATCCATACTTAAAATTTTAAGTTAACATTAATACACATATATATATATTTCCTTCCAGTCTTTTTTCCATTTAAATGAATTAAGAGCTTACTGTGCATTTAATTTAAATGTTTGTTTTATAAAAACAAATACATGAACTGAATAAATATCTAAATAAATTACTGAAACAACTCCCTAGTAATTATAGAGAATCCCCATGTACTTCATGGTGCTAAAATTTAATTATACTCTAATTTTTTGTAACTATACCATTTACTAACCATCTCTATTGATTTTTAAACACATAAGCACGCTCATGACCACAACTTACATTTTATTCTATACACTGTTCTTCCTTTTACAGATTTTTTTTTTTATTCCCACTAGAGACTGAGGGCAAAGTTGCTATTCTATTGACAGGATTCTAGTTTCGGACCCTGCAATGATTCACCTGGGTGTGGAATTATTTCCCTTGAAAAGCAACAAGGGAGTGCTAAGATGGTAAAGCAATAATTACTTCCTTCAGCAGCAATAGTTTAGGGAAAACCTCAAAGACATATGGGCTGAATATTTAGCAGACAGTGATAATGGTGAGGTCACCGATATGACTCTGTGGGATGCTAGCAAAGCAGTATTGCAGGGAAAATTGATTGAAATCTTTGCCCAAAAGAAAAGGGAAAGGCAACTACAAATACCAGAGTTAGGGACTAAAATTAGGAGCCTCCAAAAGGAGCATATTAAGAAGGGTAAGGCTAAAACTAATTGATTTAGAAAATGCCAAGGGGAAACTTAATAGGATTCTAAATGAGAGAATAGAGTATCTAATAAAGCTCAGTAAGAGCAAGTTTCCCTCCCCTGGCAATAAAGCAGATACTGCCTTGGCCTGCTAACGTGGGGGGAACACAACTGAGACTAATTAGGGAAATTATAGGACAAAAACGGGGCCCCCTCAAACCCCCCATGAAACAAGAACCAGCATTATTCTTTATTGGTCTTTCACAGACACATATAGCATTAAAATTTGCATGTTATTTTAAAGTTTCTAGACCTGGTCGATTACCATAAAACGTAATCTACTTCATTCAGTGCGCTTTTACATCTCTGTATCTTTTTCACATTTCAGTACCTGCTCTGTTAACGTAATGTGGAGTTTGGGATATGACGTGAAAAGTAATAAAATATTGTGAAAAGGTCACTAGACTAGGAATCAGAAGACCTCTGTCCAGTCTTTCAACACCCACAACGTGGTGGTGTTGTCATTTTCCTAAGTTCCTACATAGAAATGAAATCTAACTCTTCTCCATTTGAGTTTGACAAAAGCAGCTATTACGTTATCCTTTCAAAGCTAACAAAGGTAGAAAGCAAAGCAATGAGGATTGTAGCAGCAGTGTCAGAGAGAACCTTTGTACCAAAGAAGAAATGAGAAAAAAAAAAAGAAAATAATAATGAAGTGATTAAATCAAATCACTTAAGGTGACCTGCTAAGTGTCACATGGTAATAAATGAGCTAAACTTTGTCAAGTGCGTATCATATCAGGTGTTTCCTTGTTATAAGAGAAATACATTGTTTCCTCAAATGGCTCAGGATCACACTGAAGACCAGCAGATATGGAAGAGATAACAGTACTGAGCAAAATATGGTTTTTCCATTTATTATCTGTGTATATTCCGATAATGTCACACATCCTCAGTTGCTTTATCAGTAAAATGAGGATGATAATGCTGACACTGAAGGGTTGCCCTGATGACTAAATAAGAAAAGATTTCTAAAGTACTAGTGAATGTCAAATAATCGGTATTTTTTTTGTAGTTTTTGATAGTTTTCTTAATAGAATTCATCCACTATTTTTGACTGCCCAAATATATTAAAACAAGAATCTAAATTAATCCTTCTTTCCTGGAGTCATTCATTTATTCATTTATTTATTCATGCAGTAATGGTCCACAGCACACTTCACTGGTGGCCTAGAAATCATCTGTCTTCAGGACATTAAATTTTTTAATAATAGGTATTAAGTGTTCATATGAGTTAGTGTTAAGGGTTTTCAAAAGCATTACTTTCACATTTGGACCTAAACCACTCTGTGAAGTGGGCAGGTCTATGAGAGAGAGAAAGAAAAATGGTTTAGAAGGGAGGAGATGCTTTGAGAACTTCCAGAAAATGCATTTAGTTAAAGAATGGATTCCTCCACTGTGCTTTCTCAGAACAACTGCTTGCTCAAATGGGTAAACTCTTCGCTTATCAAATAACTGCTTTCGCAGCAAGACTTGTTTCAAATCCCTTTCTCTCCCTGAGATCAACAGCCTTAAACTATCATATCACAAACATATTCAGTCCCCATCAAGTTCCAGAATTAAAAGACCTACCTTAAACCAGATCTCAACGTTCAAATGTATCTGTCTTTGCAGTCCCCCTCTGAAACGTTGCTAAGACTTCTCTAAGTAGTGATAGCTTTTACAGCACTGAGCAATAAAGCCGGCTTTTTAGTTCTGTTTTGTTTTGTTGATCAACAGAACCTTTTTTTGCTATTTTCTTTCGAGGAATAATAGTTGTCATTAGTAATCTTCTCTTATTGGTTATATTTGTTAGCTCCTCTCTATATTCCTACTGACAGCAGAACTAAAAGAAATTTGCAAAAGAAACGACCTATTTCTCTAGTCCTCTGAACTTGGAGACAGAGGCACTGCCTTATTCTGCAGCTAGTCAGTAGATGGGAGTAGAGAGCAAGAGGAGATGAAATCTGAAATGAAAGGAAAAGAAAGTGAGCACTTGTGCCAGAGAGGAGGCACAGTGTTTTCAGCAGGAGAAAGACCCAGGGGAAAAGAAACAATAAAGCAATTTGGTGGCAGAGAGGAGTGACAGATACATTTCTAGTTTATCTTTTTAAGGAAAATGAATAGGTGAGTCTGCAAGAGCCTGGCTTACAAAAGCAGTCCTTCTGAACACAGAATGGATGGGTAGGAGGACAAACGTATTCTGCAGAATGAAGCAGAACAACATTCAGTTTCCAAGTGCAATTCTGGAGAGAGGGGTCATGGACTTGGGAAGAGGCAGAGGTAGGAAGAGCTGAGGAAGATTTAAGGTCAGATTCAAGAAGGAATCATCATGTCATTGGGTCACTGGGCTGGAGGGGTGACTGGTAGCAGAATACTGTAAATGTGGGAGCCCTGACATCAAATATGAGTTTCAAATAATCACCTGCATTTTGATTTGGTGCAACATTTTCCCACAGTATTATAACACCTGGAAATGTCTTGCACTATTGATCTTCTAAATAAGAGAAGAGAGGAAGTGTCCAGGGTTGAACAGTAGGATGAACAGGGAAAAGGCACTACGTTCTCCACTCTATGCAGAATGGGTTGCTCAGACATTTTTATTCAAATATTAAAAGACAGAGATCTCAGAGGATGGAAGAAGTCTGAGAACCTTAAAAAATCAAATTTAAGTTATGGGGGCTTGAGGTATAGAAGATAATACCTAAGGCAGAAGAGCAGCTCGACATATTTTTAGATGACAAATAAGGAAAGAAATAAGAAACATACTGTGACAGGACAGGGAATGCATTATGTTATTAACATGAACTATATGCTCTTCAACCCCTGGCCTGACCTCTGAAAAGTTTAATTTTGTTTATAAGGAATAAATGATACTGGAAACAAGATGCCACCTTCAGTAATTATTCCCCTTCCCCACAACGTAGTCTTCTCCAAGCTGAGCTAAGTTTAAATCTACATTCTATTTCCCTAGAAATTCTTGTGTGTCACTTTTCTAGTAAATAATCCCTGTGCAGTGGCCCAAATCCAAACACCCTCCTCCCCCGCCACAATCTCTTCATTCCTTTTATTCTTGGGCAGATGGCTGTGCTGAGGTTTGAGAATGAGGGACAATGAATTATCACCAGACTTGAAAGCCCACCAGAGCCCAAATGATGGGCAGTTATTATACTGTATTCACTGGACTCGAGGTAAATACAAACATCCACATTTCAGGTAACTCCTCATCTTTTGGTATATTAGCCTTTCAGACTTTAAATGGAGCTACTGTCTCCCTCCTAAAATTCACTGACCTTGTACAGAGATACAAGTGTAACTAAGGTGGGAAAGATTATGTATCCATTCTTATCTGTGATAAGCATCCTTCAATAAGGAGTTAAGCAGAACTGATTGAACGTGCTATTTCGTATTTATATATCGAAAGTATTTCCATTCAAAGGAAAAAAAATAATTTTTAACGTTTAGAATTTGTTACAGATCCTTTCCCATCCTGCACTTTCACGGCTATCATTAAGGCTGCCTCAGAAGCTGCCTCTGTCTTGTATCATCTCTTACAGATATAAGCATGAAACTCTATGCTAACTATCCATAAGTTTTTGTGTTCTGATTTATTATTACTATCATAAATTAATTGGAATCCAGAACCACATCTTCCATTTTCCACAGACTCTACAGTCTTATATATAAGTAATAATTTTTTGAACAAAGGACCTATTTATGGATTCAACAATGGGAGGTAGTATAATCCTTCCTACCATGTCCAGCCATTCAAATTAATAAAATATGTCTGTTTGCACATTTCATTCTTTCTGAGTTCTGCTTTCTACGTTGGAGAGGTAGATGGGAGATTCAGGCAAGGGCGTTTCTTGCCAAAATCACTAAAGTACAGTTTCTTTTCCCTTCCAAGCAACAGACGAAGACAATAACAAAGAAGAGAGAAAATTCACAATTACATATGAAAGTCAGATCAGCACAATGCTCCCCCTCTCCCCTTTCCACTTTTTAGTACATTAACAATAATTGAACTATAAAAGGAACTCTCGGGGTCCCCCACAGAGACTCCCCCTTTATCCTGCTCCAGGAGAGTTATTCAGTGCAGAAGCGTTTCTATAGCTCTGGTACACGGTTCTTAGAAAAAGGCCCATGCAAACATGTTAGCAGATTTCAGCCAGTATACATAGTCTTACAGTTTCACTGAAAATATTACAAAGCATGAGAAACAAATGCTCTGGAGAATGGGAGAAGGAAGAAAGAATCCTAGCTTTTTAAAATATTTATCACTCTATAAAAAATTAAAAACCAGTGCTATTTTGACAAGGATGTTTTGTACACTGTAATATGCACACCCAATGCTGTATCTGAAAAGGGCTAGAGAGCCAATCACAGGGGCCATGCTGAAATGTGCTCCAGGACGCCCTGACAGACGGCGTCTCTCCCTAGTGCATTAGATACAGAGGCGCCATCACTGAAGCAAAGTTTATCATGGTCATCTATCAGCTGTTCAAATAACCAGGCCTTATCCCATCCTGTGTCAGCCTGATGCACTTTGCTAGTTAAACATCACATCATTCCAGTGCATTAAAAAATGTCAGTCTCGTATCTGGTTACCTGACCTAGAGAAAGAGGTTTGGAGGCAGCACATTTAATGTGACTGGGAATAACAAAATGTTTATCTGCATCCTTTTTACTGAGGAAATATAGCAAGTTCCTAAAATCAGGATGATCAAATTCCCTGCAATCAGCTAAGATCGGATGGGGAATTTTTTTTTAAGATAATTTTAAGATTGAAAACATGATTAACTCAAATGGCAAGGCTTCCAACAAGACAGGACACACAGGCAGTAGACAAGTAATAAAAAAGCATCTGTGCTGACTAAAACTCTGCTGAAGAAATCTAGGTAAGATTTAATTGAATTTCTATTTCATTAGGTGTGAGACACAAAAAAACTGCCAGCTAGAGTTTGTAAAACTTCACCACCTATCATGATAGTTCAAAGACTTGAGAACTTGTTTATTGTGTAGTTTATCTGTCTCCACCCCTACATTTCACAGTTAATATGTTTTGGGCCACTCATGTGGCACTACTTATTAGGTTCAAATTTTATATGATTTAGCCCCTACAAAGCCTTCTCAAGCAGGTGTTTTATTATTCCTATTTCGCTGATGAGGAAACAGACATACTTAAGTAATTTGCTTGGGAGTAAACAAGGAAATATCAGAGTTAGGATTTAAACCTAGATATTCTGATACCAAAATTGCTTTTTGTGAAAAGTATTTTCAATACTCATCTAATCCTAAGGTTTCTTTTGGCCATCATTTTTCATCTTTTACTTAACAAAGAACTAAATTTTTTGTTTCTTAGACTCTTCGAGAGTACTTATATGCATGAGTTTCTCCTACATGTAGCAGATGAATCTTTTTAGAATATCCTAAGAATCATCATATGAGCAAAACAGCCATCACTATTTGTTCTTTTTAAAACACCCCAGTGAAAAATTGAAGCAAGGATTCCTGCCTTCCTACTCATCTTCCTCTTTAAGAATGGCTTCCCACCAAATTCATCATCAGAGACTGAGTTGGAGGGTGAAGGCTATGCTTTCCCAGGATTGGCCCTTTTCTTGCTTCTCTCATCATTATGATGTAGTTCAACCCTAATTAATATTTATTAAGATGCTTTATGACATTTTCGCATTATGCTGGATACTGCAAATTCAATAATTCATATTGAAAACCTAGGAGAGATCAACAGAGCTTGTATTTCAAGTGTCCATTATCTAGTCAACCAGCTTGAAAAGCTCCTAATTTTCGTTACACCTATATGGGCCAAAACCAAATATTTTTTTTCCCCTTAGCTGGACTCCTTACAGCCATGGTAGAAAAAAAGAACAGAAAATTCCATTTCTTGGTGCATGCCTGAATATACAAAGATTCCACAAGCAATACTGCAGATATCACATGACATCAAAACACTCAACTGTCATAAGAGCTAAGGAATGGTGTTGACCTATATCTAAGAGAAAAAAGAAGCAGAGTACAGAGCGCGTGTGAGAGCTGAATGGCCTCAGATGTCAGCAGGAGCTCCGTGGGGTGCAGAACAAGATGAGAACTCACTGCAACTACACCAACAACGTGGACTCTCACATAGCACACCAAGGGATGTTTCGTTAATGCTACCAATTTACCTTATCCTGCCTACAGGTACTTTTTACAATATAATGGAATGTATGTGACAAAAAGTACTGATTTTTTAAGAACAGACTGGTGGAGAAAGAAAAATAATAGGATCTGTGTTCAGAGATAAAAGAGAACAGTGGAAAACCTGGTTTCTAATATGAACTTAGAATAGAGATACGATGGAAGGCGTTATCAAAATGGATTTGCTTAGCGGTGGTCAGTGGAAAAGAACACAAGGAAAATATATAAATGCTGAGCATTTTGAATATTGAATGTTTACTCCACAGGTCTTCCAATAAAGGATTCTCAAAGTGAAGAAATTCTACCTCTTAACGATAAACAGAAGATGTTCTAACAGTAAGAATTCTAAAACTACATCCAAAGACAGACGTTTGACATAAACCCCAAAATGTAATGATTGTACTTTTATGAAGAACTACCAGGGAAGTATTGTTAAGCATTTATATTATAAACTGAATCTTACAAGAAATATGGGAGGAAATTTCTCAACAACAAAAGCTTTTGAGTACAGACAGCACTAGAAACTCACTGTAAAATTTTTTTTCTTACAGAGAAAAGATGTAATCTCACCTGGGAATATGACTAGACTCATATTAAGCAAAGTCAATATATTTACACTAGAGATTACAAAGAAATCAATGCATAGCCACTGTGTCACTGATGTTTGCTCCTTCAATATAGGAATTTGAGAGGTATTTTATTAATTGAATCTTTGAGAAGTCAGGCTATAAACTGGAATGAGTTGGCTATATTATCTTATTTATTTATTCAATAAATATTTGCTTTTTGTTGGATTTATTAGCTCTTAATAAAACTGATCTCACTTCGTTACATTTGCAAATTCAACAACAGCCAAAAGAGTGAATTTTATTTCCATTAAATGTTAGCCAAAACACAATCTGTGAATCAAGATCTAGGTGTTTCTGTCCCCAAGGTTTGTTACCTCAAGTAAAAGGAGAAAATAAAAATTATGAAATTTTGATTTCTCATCAAATAATAGTAAGTACTTCAAAGATAATAATTGTAAAAACAGCAAACATGTATTATGTCTTACCACAACCCGATGGCCAGTAAGAGAAATGGGAGTACCATGGTTTGTTCAGACCATTTTAGGTAGACGGGTTATTAGAAAATCAACCACCCTATTAGTGCTTCCATTATGCTCAGAGTACCAGTAAGAGAATGGAAGTTATGCAAATGAGGTCCCCAGCTTTAAAGGTGTGAAGCCAGGTTTCAAAGTCAGGGCAGCCCCTCGCATCACAATATCATTCAGCATATCAACCAGTGCTCAGTTTGTCTAATTATGGCACACAGTCTTATTCTTTGTAAGTGACAACAATGTACGGCGCTTCCTTTCACTTTGTGAATCCTAAACAGGATCGCATTGAAGGGAACGAACATGAACATTTAGTATTTGGTATGAAACTTACTAAATCATCTACATTAAATTCAGTTACACCCTAAGCTTCAAGGAGTGCTGAGTTGTTTCCATAGTCAAGCACCAAAGCCTTACGTATAAAAAAGATTCCTAGTTGAGGAAAATGAATTGCACGAGGAAAGTACGAAGGAGACGTGATATCAGAAGCAAAGTGCAAGCGAATTAGAGACAATACATCCTAGCAAACTAAATAAAGGAGTGTGGGAGGGTGAATAGTACTTGAAGGCAGAACGAGAGAGAGGGAGAGAAGGAACAAAGAAACAGGTGGAGGGAGGGAGAAAACAGTGAACCATAGTGATAACTAGGCTGAAGACTTGCTTTATAAAACCCACTACTTTAAACAATATGCTTCTTTTATCATAAACTCCAGAAACATGATCCCTTGACAGAAATGGTCTGAGAAGACAGCTAGAGTGCTTCCAAGATGGATGCATTTAAAGTTTTTCTATGTCTATATATACAAAGGTACACAGGTATCTTCATTGTCCATGGCATGTGTTTCACTTTCTTTTCAAGCTCTGAAGAACCCAGATGCTAAGTGCTGTGTGTGTATATGTTTGTGTGTGTGCGTGTATGTGTGTCTGTGTGTGTAAAACAGTGACTGAAGCACAAGGACTTGAAATATCACAAAGTGGCTGTGCCCATCTTACAGAGATAGCCCTATAATAACTGTCTGGTGATCGAGAACCCTCCACACAGATTCCTCTGTCAATCTTTTTTCTTTAATTGCTTTTATTCTACCTCCCTAATCCAATCATAACCTCCCTTCAGCTCTCATCATCCGTCACTTAGAAAGAATCTGGTAAGTGTAACTGTACAAAAGAACTTATGCACCTGCTGAAGTCTTCAAATAGTGATGGGAGAGAGGGTTCTATTTTAATGAGAGATTATGTGTGAGGCAAAAATTTTCTAGTAGAGGAATGTGATACCAGGGAACCTCTGGGGCCAGATGACCCACAAAACAGTGGAATATTGACTGAATCCCATCTAGAATGAGTCTAACCCTAGTTAACATATTTTCAGGCTATTTTATCATATTGAAAATTTTTAGAAACAAAAATATCTTGGCAGTTACATGGTATATATAATTATTAATGTGAAGTCATTTCAAACTCCTTTTTAGTATGTAAACACCTATTTCAAAACCCCACAGCTCAATTATGATGTAGATCTTTATTTTATATATATTTATAAAATACGTACATTAAAAACACATTGCCAATACCAAATGATTTAATATATTGCCAGTGTTTACATATGGAGAATTATAATAGGTAAAAAAAGGCTGTAAATGAAGGACTTAAATGAATAAATTATTTTAACCTTTATACTTACATTTGAAGAGCTAAAATAACTATTCTTGTAACTGAAGAGATTCTACTGCAGGGTCAGTATTTGGCAGATACCATCATACTCTTGCAAGCGAAAACATTCTAGAGAGCTGTGAAACCACCTCAGTGATGGGAAGCAGCCAGAGGCCGGTGCAGCGCTGCAGCCCGCGCTGCACCTGAAAGCGGCTGGCCGACACACACAATGCTTGTGTAGCGCTGAGAGCAACGTTCTCCTTGGTAACGCATGCAGTAATTGATAACCTTTACACTCCAGATTTTATTGATTAAACCATTCAGGAGACACCAAATTATTACAATGGGACTTTCTGGGTCAGTGATGCCTGCACAAAGCATTATGTCCATATGCATGTTTTCAGTGATGTCTGCAGTAATTGATAACCTTTCTATCGCTCTTACATTGGTCGTGGCATTCAAGCCGCACCAAACTATTACAAAATGTATTTCTGGATCAATGGCTATAAAAACATTATGCTCAAGTATCACATTCTTTTTCTCAGTAATGTCTGAATATACACCGCATACCAGTGAGGACAGCGTTTAGAAAACCATAGAAGCTGCTTCATTGAGGCATGCATTTATTCTGCTTATGCTAAACGGAAATTTTTCCTAACGAATGACTTATCAAAACACAGAAAGCATTTGAAAGCAGCATTACTGATTGGGTTAGGCTTTACTTAAACTACTTGGTTTAATTATAATGATTAAGCTTCCTACTGGGGATTCAATTTTTAATGACTTAATTTAATGTGCTGTCCGTTAAAATGTCACCTTGTGAAGTTTGTCTTTACCCAGTTATCAGCTTGCTGGGCGCTCAAGCAAAGATGAGCATCATCTGAAAAACAGCTCCTGAAGTAAGTCTCAATTTTGGCCTACCAACTTAGGTTTGTAAGTAATAAAACTTTCTCCCCCAACACAGTTTGCCTTCTCAGTGTGAGGCTCTATTTTGGGGATGAACAAAGAAGTAAAAAATTAAACACAGCATGCCTCATACTGTTCTCCACCTCTTTTTGTTTTTCTTTTTTTTTTTTATTAACTACCAGCCCTGGAAGATCCTGGTGTAAGTCAATGGTATGCTAGTGCCCATTCAAACTCAATCACTGGAGTGCGTGAAGAAACTGCAAGCTAGCCAACATCATGGGTATACTTCTAACAGGGGAATTAGAAAATATTACAAATTTTCTACCCCCAGAACTGGCTGTTAAACATGTACCAGCACACCACACCCTACAACTGATCGGCACTAAACAAGTATTCTTAAATAGTTTTTGTGATCATTACGATTGAATAGTGCCCCACCCCCCTCACAATTCAAATGCTGAAGCCCTCACCCCCAGTGTGACTATATTTAGAGACAGGGCTTTTAAAGGAGCCATTAAGGTTAAGCTAGGTCATAAGGGTGGGGCCTCAATCCAGTATAAATAGTGTCCTAACAAGTAGAGAGAGAGACACCTCGGGTTTGTGTGCACAGAGGAAAGGCCATGTGAGGACACAGTGGGGAAATGGCCTTCGGCAAGCCAAATAGGGAGGCCTCGGGAAAAAACAAAGTAGCCAACATCTTGATCTTGGATTTCCAGCCTCCAGAACTATGAGAGAATAAGTGGTTTAAGCCACGCAGTCTAGGGTATTTTGTCATGGCAGCCCTAAGCAGACTAACAGAATGATCAAAGCATTAGAGACTGAACACCACCAACATGCATAACAAACAGCTTATACCCGGAAAGAGCTTGTAACCTTGTTCCGACGTAAGACATATGTGAAAATTGTAATGCAAGTGAGCATGTGTGGGGGAAGAATTAAAACAGTTCACTGGAGGGAGAGGAAACATCTGGTTGGGAAAATAAAAGTTCCTGGAGGAGGAGGCACATGAGCTGGTTGTTAAACAGAATTCTGATAGGTGACAATAAAACAGAGATCCAGAACGTCAAAGGCAGAGAGATGAGTAAAGCAAAATATTTTTTAAGTTACTGATAATTTAATTTTGTTATAACATGGGCTGCAAGCTATCACAAACACTGCAAGGAAGTGTTTTAAGATTGATCAGTGAGCTCAAAAAAACAAAACAAAAAACAAAACAAAACAAAAAAACCCCCCAAAAAACCAGAACAAGAAAAACCCTGCTGGACAAGGGGACTGTTTTAGGGATGAAAAGTGAGTTGAGGGCCGTGACTGAGGTCTCTAAGCCAGCAGAGGCCAGAGTTGAAAACAGATTCTGTGTTCATATCATCACTCAATAATTAGGGAAAGTACAAGAAAAGTGCTTATATTCGTGCCTGGCATGTGCTAAGTACTATGTAGTCACTAAAAAGAGGACCGACAAGCAGTTTGGGTGAACATGGTGAGGGTATGGATTTGAGAGATGATGACTGTAACAGTCAGCTATGGCTGCCGTAACAAAGCACCACAGACAGGATGGCCAGACACAGAAGACTGCTGTTTCCCCTTCTGAAGGCTGGAGGTCCCAGACCAAGGTGCAGCCAAGGTTGGTTTCTTCTGAGAAGTCTCTCCTTGGCTTGCTGGTGGCCCTCTTCTTCCTGTGTCTTCACACGGTCTTCCTTCTGTATCAAATTTATGTTCAAAACTTCTTCTTTATAAGCAGAGAATTGATTTGAATTAGGGCCCACTGTAATGATCACATTTTAACTTGATAATCTGTCTCCAAATGCCATCACATTCTGAGGTACTAGGAGTAGGGGCTCAACACACGAATTTTTAGAAGACATACCTCAGCCGGTAACAATGGTAATTTAAAAACTACAAGTTGGCATAACTATTTGCATGCTGTAGAAACTGCGAGAAGAAGACAAACAACAAAAGTATAAAGATAACATTGGGGTCCAGGGACACAACTGGGTCTACTGGGGGAATAATGTAAAAAAGCATGAACACTTTTCCTATCATCTTGGAAGAGTGAAAAGCACATACATTAGAACAAAACAGATTCAGATTCAAATCCCAATCCTGCTCTAAGACTTGGAGCGCCATCTCTATAAATCTCAGCAAACACGTTTACAAACAACAAATCATAAATATTCACTTTGTAGTATTGCTAGGAGGATTAAATGAGACAATTTTTTTTAAAGTGTCCAGAAAAGTTTTGAACACTGAATAGAAGTTCGGCAGTTTTTTTCCCCTTCTTTATGATGTTGTCATTATGACGTTGTGAGGTAGGTAGGCAGGGAGATGTCCAAGCAGCCCCTCATCCCTAAGGTCTACCTCAACATTAGAATTCTCCCATAAGAAGCTATCTTTTGAAAGGTTGTGTTCATAGGAAAATGTATTTACTTTACACATGAACTTACCCATCCCCTAGCAGTAAGCCAACCAAGGAAGGATGTTGCATCAATAAAAGAAGTATATAATAAAAAGAATGACAAGATTTACTTTAAAGCATTTTGCTCTAAGACTGACCACATTTACAATGACAATTCTTCCTCTCCAAATTAAATTGAAAGCCAATATTTACATTTTAATTTCGTTTTTATTCCACATTCATACCCCACATTACAAACATGACTTGAATGATCTCGGTCTCGTTTCAAAAACGAAGAGGAGAAATTGATCACGACTTGTCTCAAGAAAGTAAAATTGCTGAAACAAATATTCTGAATTCAGAATTTGGTACTTTGTTTAGTGGTCCATGAAATACAAAATAATTAATTTAGAAATGATGCATTACCGTTGGAGCTGAATTCGGAATGAAGATTGCCATTTCACAATTGAATGCCTGGTGCAGACAACACCCCCTCTACAGAGTCTCTAGTTAGTATTATGCTATGGAGGTAGTGCATTATTGAGCTCAATAACTACGATTCCATCAACATTTTTTAAAAAATGGATCTTTAGATCCATGGAGATGAAGGGAATATGCTTTACAAGACTTCTTCCTCTTCAAAAAGTAACTCTCTTATGTTAACTTAAAAAGTATTTAATTTTTTCATGTTTTCAGATGCCATATTTGATATGTTTTAAATTTAGAGAAAAATGGCTACACCTAATTGACAAACTTAAATGGAATGATACCCTGATTTTAATCATCTTTTTAAAAATATTCTTAATGTCAAAATGTATGCTCTTGCTTTTGTACACAGAGCACAGCATTCAATCTCATTTCTTTCAGTATCTTAGACTTTTCATCACATAGTACTGCATTTTCCACCCCACTGCAGTATTAGGAACACATTCAGGACCTCGTTAAGGCTGTATAGGGTGGAGCTGCTTGCATCCCCCGTCCCCTAAGTGACTTGAGAGTTCCCTACTTTACTGAATCCACATGCTTGACTTTTTCTTGACTTCTGTCTTTCACTCTTCTACTTGCTATTGGGCTGTCAGATCTCTTTCATTCTTTCTTGTATCCATTCATCTGATTCTTTTTTTTTAACCATGCTGAGAGGAGGGAGATACTCCTCAAATACTGCACCCCCTTGTAACAGTGCTCACCCCGGGCACGTCGCTTCCCTTGCAGTTCGGGGAGGGGCAGTGTGGTTGCTGAATATCAGTGGAATGGCATATGGCACCTGGCCTACAGAGGTCCCCAAGTGCGTTGGTACTGACTGCCCAAAGGCTTTCCTCACTAGTAACGGCCTTCTTCCTGCAGAAACGAAATTGCCCAATACTTCAAAATATCACTGTGTTTTGACTTTATATAACTGAGAGTGACACACAGCCCCCAACTCAAGGCAAGGGATGCTGTCTGCTGTGTGTGTTCACTTACTCCACGAGGAGAGGCATGGGATAGAAGGATGTTTTAATGAGCTATCACATATCACAACTACCACGGAGCCCTTTAGTCCAAGATACCAGACTGAGAGTTACTAACACGTTTTATATGTAGACACTACATACCGCCTGAAGAGTCTCGAAGCTGTGATGAAGAGTACTTCTGAAGGTAGTATATGCACAAGTAAATCATTAAACAGACAGTGAAAACCTACTCCAGCTGAAAAAAGTCAGCACAACAAAAAACCCAAGAATTAATTTCTAAAAGGCAAAGAAATACGTGCTTAGGTATTATTACTTGTCTGCATAGAACGGGGGACAAAGGAAATTTGCTCTTCTGCTCTCTGCGTATCAGTGAATCTTTATAACTATTCTGACAATTAATCTAAGTGTCATTTATGGAGCATGGTAAGAAATCAATCCGGTTTGCTGAAAACCCTTCTTTTATAAATATAGATTCCTGGGCTTTATCTCAGAACTGAGATTTCTGCATTTTAAAGTAGTCTTCCCTGTGATTCTTACACATACACAATTTGAGAATTACAGCGTTAAGAAAACTTATGGTTTCTGGATTTTGTGTTAAATCATTAGAATAAAGAGAAATACATTCATACAGGGAGTTCCAGGTCTTACACAGGTTCTTCAATGTAACCGAGGTTAATTACACAGTATATCTTTCTATTTACTCATTTTTGTAGAAAACAAGGCCTGCTTCTCTGTATTATTAACTCATTTAATCAATATTTATCAATATGTATTGACCATTCAGTCTGTGTTAGGAAATGACACACTGTGCCATTATGTGTTGGGAATGAACCACTGAGCAAAAGGAGACCCTATTTTGCTCTCATAGAACATACACACTGATCTTTTATTTCCATGATGCTGTGAAAAAAACTATATGAACACACACATAGGTTTTCATTCAGAGAGTTACATTGCAGCTAGTCAAAGCTGATGACAGCTGAAAGACCTCAAACCAGTGAAGGCGAGTTTACTCTGACACTGGACCACGTCCCATGGAGCCAAGCCTGTGAGTGGGATACTTGGCCTTGTTACTAAAGCTCTTCACTAAGTATGGAAGTTGAGGTTCTGGTTTGGTATTTCTGTCAAGGATTTATTTTTATCCTAGAGAAGAATTCAGTCCACATCTGGACACCTTTTGGGATGGAATGAGCAACTGGAAAGTTACAGCAATTTAATTCCCAAAGAGAACAGTACTTCAGATTTTTCATACCAATATAATGGTTGGCTTTTCCTGAGGAAAAAACTAGAAGTTTTCAGTTAGAATTCTACCCAGTGGGGCTTCCAATCTCAATGTAACAGCAACGGCTAATGGTTATTTGTTAATGTCTGTAAACTCCTCCTTTCCTTCATCCTCTCTCCTAAAACACACACACACACACACACAGGAAAGACCTAGGACATGATAACACTTGATATATTTTTAAATATACATAATAAAACTAAATACTGAGCACAAAATTTATAGAAAACCGCTTGTTTCATGGAAGATGTATACTGTATATATGATCTGTAAATCTTCACAAAAAGCTGGCAGTGGTAAGTTATCACATCACTTTACAGGTTAAAGAGCTCAGAGAGATGGAGTAACTTGTCCACAGACAGCTGGACAGTAGTTATTTTGGGCTCTGTCTTGTCAAAAGCCTGAGTATTTTCACGATGCCAGCCATGGGAAGGGGAGTTCCCTCGGCGTGGAGAAGGCTTCCTATGGATTGGAACCTCAGTGTTTGAGGTAGTCTTGGAATTTTCCTGCTCTGATTTTCACATGTTTTAACTGAGGTGATGACAACATTTAAGGGGTCTGGAGTGAAATGAAGTAATTTAAACCTCACCTTTGACAGACATCTATTTTTTACCACGTGCTTATCGAGGGCAGTGAGGAATGAATAACAGCTTCCCACACTTCCCATTGGATGCACTGCTTTCTCGCTCGCCTCATCCAGAGCGTGATTCTTGTTCTGTACGTGAAACCCATCCTTGCCAGCTCTCTCCTATTGCAAGTTCTGTGACTTCTCTCACGCAGCCCAGCCAGGTCGGGGTACCTGTCATGATGGCATCCTCCCAGCCTCTGATGGAAGATTCCTGAACAAAAATCTACGCATCTGTGTTCAGTGGCCTCCAGTGCTGGGGACCGGCCAACTCTTTACAACATCATTGGCAGCCCTCCCTTTTCCATTGTGCTCGCAGACAACATTTATCTCCACAAAGTTCTTCCAGACAACAACCCTCAGGCTGAACTCAGAAGTCTTTTTAGCTACCAGCAGTCAGAGCTTCCTCTTCTTCAAAAAAAGAAAAAAAAAAAATCACACAGGGTACTTTTTAAAGGCTGTTGTTGGCTGTTTAATCATGTGCCTCTTCATCCTTTAACTGGAGCCCTTGCTTTTAGCCCACAAACCCGCCTTTCCTCACCACGGGCGGTCTTGCTCCCTTACCTCCCGTCTTCCCACATTTATTTATCCTTCCGAGGAACTGTTCAATTAGTCTCCTTTTCCTGCTTTGATTCCATGTGTCCTAGCTCGTCCCCTAACCTCAAGTTCGGTGTTGCTTCCTCTTTCTTGCATTCTTTTTTCTCAGAATCTGGTTCCGGCCACCGTGGGTCTGTCACTGTCTTTTACTGTAACCATCTCCTCCATGAATTTCTCCATCTTCTCCCCTCCACCTTCCTTGTGTCTTCTGTAGATTTCAGATAAAACTACTTTTTCTGAAGTTGGTGTTTTCTGATTCTTTTTTTTCTTTTCTTTAAGGGTTTAAAATGTCTTTCCTTGCTGTTTTCTTACCTAACCCAGTTCATCCCCTCTGTCCATGGCCAGTGCGTGACACCCACTGTCTCAAGCCCCTGTCACAGCCTCCCTTTAACCTCCTCCCAGGAGACGTCCCTGCCTTCAGAACAGGACATGTTGCCACTTTCTTCTTGTCTCCCTTTTACTTTGAACTTTTGAATCTATCCCTGTGCCTTCCTCACTTGGACTAAGACATATGCTTAACCAGTTTATATAGGTATGACCCATTTGCTCACAAAGATTACCTATGATTCTCTTTTCTCAGCAAGCACTGCCGGGCCCTAGTTCTCCATAACAAAAACGATGCTCTGGACCGCATGTTCATTTTGTGTAAACGGACGCCTGGAGGACTCCTTCTGATGCCAGCCAGATCCTTTCTTTGACTCACAGCAGCTATCCTCATTCTGACTCTGCCAGTTTTATTTTAATTTTATATGACACTATGTAAAATCTTAAACTCACTTTCTGATTTTAGTTGCAAGTGTTAAAGTAGAAAAAAAATTACAAACGAGATCACTAAATTTTCCACATCCATTGCAACACTGAGAAAAAGGAGGAGATCTCTTTATCCTTGACTCACTAAATAGAATGGCACCATTCTCTTATTTCTAGATTTCTTTCTCTCTTGGTGTTGCCTCTAAAGTCAACTGGATCTTTCCATTTCTTTGAAGCTACTTATTTTCTGGGATTTGAATTAAAAACAACATATCCTCAAAGGCCAATTTTAATTCAGTTAATGATCAGGGTCCCCTCCAAGACTATTTTGTTGCAAAACTGTCTTTGCCCTTTTGGAAGAAGGAAGACACACACACATACACACTCACAGAGGTGCTTTTTAAATGTAAACGTATCTTGTTATACTCTTAGAGTCAGAGCATACCAAGGCAATACGCTTATCTACAGATTAGCCAGTTAAATCTCCTCCTTCCATTCATCTAACACATGAAAGAAAATGTTCTTTAATCATGATTTTAGAACATTCCTTGTCTTTATGCAACTTTAAAAAAGAAAATCAAATCAAGTTTCTTGACTTTTCTATTTCTTCTTCTTCTGGCTTTCTTTCTCTTTCTAATACACTAACTTTAAAAGATTTTTTTTCGTTAAAAAAAATTACTCCAAAATTTTGATTGATAAATCAGAACGACAGAGAAGAAGTAAAATACTGGGTCTGTTACGTCCACATTTCACATCTCTGCTGCTCCAGCTCTTGTTCTGACAGCCCATGCCTTCCGTGCTACCCTACAGCACCCCTCCACACCTCCGGGTCCTCTCACCTGACCTGCTACATCATCTCCTGTCTCAGGGAAAGGTCTCAGCCCACGGGATTGATACCCGACTCTTCTTGCAGTATTTCAGCCATTCTTAGGGGAAGGAGAGAGAGCAACATTCATGTAGAGGCTATTCTGTACATCTGCATGCTAGATTTTCACTTTTGCTTGTTTCCTTTAATCCTTCAAGTTCAGATTAGTCTACAGTAGACTCCAGTATCAAGAAGATTTGTTGTAATACATACAGCACTTCTGTAAGGTTAGTAAAGTACACACTATTATTCCCTGTTTCATAATTAAATGTTTGAAAACAGAGAAACCAAATAACTAAATGAAGCTCCTCAAGAAAATCAGTTTAAATGCATGATGAGCTCTTGGTCCTTTGGGTACATCCACAGTTCTAGACCCTTAATACCACGGAAGAGTCTCACAGTCCTACTCCACCCTACATGATGAGTGTAAGTTACCAAGCTATACATGCAGTTCTGGTGCGTGTGTGTGTGTTTAGGGAGAACTGGAGGAGAAGAACAGTAGAGTCAATCTACTTCACTTTACTGACTTTTGGCAAGTTATCAAGGAGATAAATCAAAATCCTCTTTCAAAATAGTTACAACTCTATGTAGTTTTCCTTCATATGTTTAATGGGCTAAAATTCGTAATATTTTTAGTACTGAAAACTAGTATTTTTAGTATTCTATAGTTTTGGAAACTATTTGAATGGTTTTCCATGAAATACATATTAAAACTTAAATATATAAGAACTCAATTGTGTATAATTCAATAAATAAAATATAGCTCATATTAATTAAATGCTAACCACAGGCCAGGCAACATGCCAAACATTTTATATTCCGTAGTTTATTCAAGGCATACAATGGCTTTATGAATTAGGTACTTTTGTTACCATCATTTTATAGATGAACAAGTTGAGAATAATAGTTAGTACCAACTTGAATAGTGGCCGTATAATAAGTACCTGTCAGGGCTACAACTCAACCCCAGGAGATCTGGTTACTCTACTATCAAAGCTGTATTTCACTGCGGCCATTTTTATGTTGCTATCATATATAAAACATGTTATCACAAAGCTTCCTCAGATATCAGATATGTTTTCTATAGTAAGGCCCCAAAGTGATTTTTGTTTGTTTATTCTTTTTTTTTTTTGGTGTTTTCTTTTTCTTCCTCTTTATTATTACATTTTTCAGGAGAAGATACATAGATTGGTGAGTGGTTTTGAAAAACTACACTCAAAAGTACTTTTTAAAATCTGAATGTCAGCTTATACAATTAACATGACTACTGTTTGTTGGCTTGAATCAGTGTGTATCATTTGTGAAACTATAACCAATACCACGATGGAATCAAGCCACAAAAATATAAGAAGGTAACAGCTTGCAAGGTCATCAGATAATACCTTGCTTTGATTCCCTGAGGAACTATCATCAGTTCAGTCTTTTAAAATGATGGGAAACTGATAAATGTTTGCTAATTTTTTTAAAAAGGCTTCCAGAAAAGTAAACACAGAAAACAAATGTAGGCAAACACAGAAATTAGCAAATATCTACATGGATTATGTTTGAAAAGGAGCATAAAGTCAGATTTAAATAAGACGGTAAGAATTAATTAAAAGGCACAAGATTTTCTTAAAAGGAAATCATACTAAAATGGGAGATTGCAAATATTTTATTTTGGACTACATACTGAAAAATTATATTTAGTAAATATTTTGAGGTGAATAAAATGTTTAATTCTAGAAGTTAACTGTTTTTAATGTCTGGACATTAAAAAGTATGAACAAAAGCATGTTTATTAATCAAAGCAATTCTACATTTATTTAAACATGCATGTTGAACATCTGTTTTGTGTGAAGCCACATACAAAATAAACTATATTATTATTCTTTAAAAGCTCCTGCACATTTTGGGTAAAATACATCTTTTAAAATCACAAAGAAAAAGACTAAAAGACAAGATTGAATTTTATATACTTTGAGCACAAATCACTATAACTACTATTCACCACTCAACCCCAAAAGAAACCTTGAGTTACCACATCTGAGCGCCCTCAGATTATCTATCACAGCCATCTCTCAGCCCTCTGCACTTCCTGGGAACTGATGCTGCTGGACTTCTCCATGAAAGTACCAACGAACAATAAAATGACTCACTTTATTAAATTTATCATACCAGATGTAATACATATCAGGAACAGACAGGCATGCCTTGATTATAAATAAGGAATTCTGCCAAAAAAAAATGGGTATTTCAGCACTGCTATTACCATCAAACTGGGATTTCATACTTAAGACTAGTCTTTCGGAACACTTCCAGACCGAACGCATCTAAAAAGCAACAGATATTCTGATAGCGCAGAAAGGACACTCCTCGTCTAACTGTTAATGTGCAAATTACCTCTGGTCACATGCAACCAAACTACATATGGCTGAATCAATCCAAGGATCTCTATAATGAATGAGTTTTTCAGAAGAGGGGTTATCCTGGACCTTTTGTAGTAAGACTGTGGCCTACTTTTATCTCCAAGGGTATGCTGTTAATATCCAATCAAATGCTCATGATTCCTGAGAGACTTAGAGGCACTGTCAATAGTGGAGTGTAAATAATGACTTCTTAAAAGTGTCAGCCCTCATGTCACAACATGAGACTCTGTTTGTGACCCTGAAACTCTGCCCGCCTGGATGAGAAGAGAGCCTAGGAACCAGTGATTCCTTGTCCAGCTCTTTGGTTGTAGTATATAAGAGAAAGGGAGAGGAAGGTATATTATTAGTATATAAAACTACAGAAGGAGGAAGAGAATGGGTATTCCTCAAGCAGGATTTAACACAAGTACTACGAAACCACAGCAGCACACGTAAATTTTACACAGTAGTAAGTTGAGAGACTTATGCATATACAGAGAGTGTTGGGGAAACTTTATACCAAAGTAGAATACAATTAAGATCGCGTAGATTTACAAGCAGGCCATTTTCTGTATAGAAAAATCATTTCAAGTCAAGGATTCTGAAGAAATTGCAATCAGCTTTGGAACTTTTAAATGCTAGAAGCTATAAATCATTGTGTGTGTGTGTGTGTGTGTGTGTGTGTGTGTGTGCGCGCGCGCATGTGTTTTCAAAACCGTTTTAAAACGGTTGCAATGAGCTGCCATCCTGGGTCTGGACAGTGACGTGTACTTTGGAGCAAATCCAGAAGCACCAGAGGGGCCTTTAACTAACTGGGGTAATTATGCTTATTTCTTTTGGAAGGTACTTCTTTGAAATCGTGCTTAGTTTTCCTTCCAACTTTCATGACATGTTTATTGAAATCAAGTTTAATTACTTAAGTTTTCCTTTCCTTGCCAAATGACAATTTCTTGGTGGTGTTTTATGCTAGCATTTGCTTCTAGATGATGAAAGGGCTGAGGATTACCAGCGGTCACACGACTGAGTATCTGGCTTCCATATTCTTTAACGTTATGAATAATCTTTTTTTTTCCAGTAACTTCCAGAATGGCTACACTTAATCTCTTATTACCACATTCTAACTTACTTAAAGAAGGTGAAAAATATTGTTAAGAGAATACTGAAGGTATTCTCTTTTGACTCTATTCAGTGACATCTATTCAGAAAATCATAATCCACCAGGCCATGCGAATCTTCTCAAGAGTGGAACAAGTCTTAGGTTGTAAAGAGTATTCACCTTACACATCCAGCCGTGAGTCTGTGGAAGGACGCTCTACTTGGTTTAAATATTTGTATTTACATAGGGGTGCTTTAAAATGAGAATGTACCTTTTATAAAAGAAGTGGGTTATGATATTTAGAACACCTCTGTATGCAGAGAAGGAGGACTCATTTTCTAAATATGAAAATAATGTTCTTAGCTGTCAGGGCTTTTCCTTTAGCAATATTTCCAGCCCAAGGGCAAGTGCAAGACAGAGCAGGCATAAAGATCTCAGCGCCACTTTTTAATTTCTGGCATCCATAGCATTTAGCAGTCGAATGTCTCAAAGGAAAACAACTACTTTCATTTTTGCCTCCTACAGCCACCCTGTCAGGGGAGAGGTCTGGGCTCAGAAAATGCAGCTCATTAAAATGAAGAATTTTTCCCCGACTTTGATATTCACAGTTCACTAGGGACTTACTACCTGTTCACCGAGCTATTTTGTCTGGAAGGGGGTTGCAACACAGCAGACTCTACTTTAATTAAACTGCTTTAATCAAATTCATTAGGTCTCCAACATTTATAAAACATGTTAAATTATGGCACTGATATTCTTAGTGTATATTTTTTTAAATTGTCAGGTTTTCTCCTTCCCTTATTTAATTGGTCTGTTGAGCAAGACTCAGAACAATACTTTCATCTGCCTCATAAATGTCTCCCTGGCATGCAAGGTGCATGCTCCCTGTATTTTCTTACAAACAACCACTACTGCTTTCAGATGACTAGCCCCATCTTCTCAGCCCACACACATTAAGTTTTAGAGTCATTCCCTGAGAATGGACAATTTGTCATTCCAAGTTGAATTTTGTAAATGAGAAAGGCTTAATATTCTACGACCTACTTTTATTACCATATTGCAATAGAGTAGAAAGGTTTTAAAATACAATCATTCTTTTAAAAGAGCTCAACACAGTAACACAGAGTCACATCAATACACTAATTGGGTATTAACTGAGTAATTATAAATAGACATTTAGGCCTTAGACATCTAAATATTTCTTCTGTGTATGGCTTCTGTAGGCAGACTACAAAAGAATCCATTCTTGTTCTTCCTGAGAAATTTTTCTCCTCTCTTTTAATAGGTGTGCATAATTTTGGCTCTGTTAGCTTTTGGCACAAAAGGACTTTGTAGTTTCTTCTACATCCCAGCAGAGAAAATGGAATTTCTTGGGCAAAATTTGGGATACCTAAAATTCTTACTTTGTATGTAAGTGTCAGTTTATAAAATGACAGCCCAAGAATGAGACACAAGTACATGATTTCTCATTTTAGTAAACATTAAGTAAGTGCAGGACTATTAAAATGAGAGAGGAATGGGAAGGCCTTAAATTTTGGGCTGAACAACCTGACAGTTAATAGAAGAAAGCTATTAATGTTGTTAAAAGTATAATTAATGTCTACTGTGTACCTCATGGGCTTACTCTTTGCAGGGAACAACCTGTATAATAATTCATTTTGATGAAGTTATTACACTTGAATTTAATCCATTGCAGCTATTGACATAATATGCCAAGATCTGTAAAGTACCAGGAGTGTCCTGGAAAAACTTAAAGAAATTATCAGTGAAGGGAAGTACTTGAAGATAAGGTGATAAAAGCACATGTGGGTCAGACTACAAAAGCCTTTAAATGCAAAATTGAGGATTTTTTTTAGATCATTGTTAGCTATATGGAGCCACGGAACTTTTCTGAGTAGCAGAATGACATAATTTAAGTTGTTTTTAGGAGGAATCATCAAATTATGGTGCACAGAATGGATTAGAGCATGCAAAGATTACAGACAAAGGATGTGAACTGGGGAGACTGATAATCTGTTATGAGTTGACAGGAGCTTATATAAGAATAATAATAAAAAGAATGAGTAGCTATAGGAGATATTTTGAAAGTAAAGAACACAAAACTTTGGAAATGTAGAACTAGATATATGCAGAACAATGGTAGCCAGATGGAAAAATCTGGAAGTCCAACATACAATACAAATAAGAGTCATAAAAGTAGGTAAGAACTGAAAGGAGAAGATAGAAAAGGGAAAGAAAGGAGTTCAGAACTCAATTCTGGGACTGTTCCACATGGGGTAGGCAGGAAGAAGAAACACAGATACTTAAGGAGAGAGAGAGACAGTTCTCAATAAACGTAGAAAGAAAACTAGAAAACGCAGCATCCTCAGTAAGACCAACAAAGGAAAGAGCTTCAGTAGAAACGCTTATCAGAAGAGCCCAACACTAGTAGGGGCGAGAAAAATCAAGGCTGGGAATGGCCAAAGGACTCGGGGACGTGGATGTCACGAGTGACTCTTAAGGGCAGAATTCAGAACTGTTGTCGGTGTCAAAACAAGGTCACACATGTAGGAAACAGTGGGCAGTGAGTATGTGTGCTCAGGTTACAGTCACTCTGCTGACAACGGGCAGCGTGAGAGGCAGGAAGGGCTGTAGAATAAAATGAAGGGTTGTTGTTTTTTTTTTTAACGAGGAAAAAGATCTAAGTTTATTGGGGTAGAAAACGGAAACAAAACATGAAGAATGAGAGACTGAAGCTGGTGAAAACCCAAGCGTGGGAGTTACTGGAGAAGGAGTTAGAAGATACAGGACTACTGTTCCTTCGTCAGGTTGGCTGAACTAATTACACACCTTCCACTCTGAACAACCATTTTTATCAGTGATTTAGAAATATTTAAGCAGTGACCACGTTCCTAGTAAATCCACGTGAGTCACTGCATATTACAAAAAGGTGTAAATCTAAGATAAAGCTTTATCAGATTTTCCTCAAATTTTCTGTAAGTTGGATGTATCAACATGAAGAATACATATTTACTGAGGTGCATGCCAGAGTACTTTTATAGTGCTTGAAATAATGAACAATATCATTTTGAATACATAATTTTATAAGAAAACCACAAAGAGAGAAAAATAAAATTATTTTCACACATGTTCAGAGTCGTTTAGAAAGCTTTTGAAAATTGATTGTTATTTGCAAATGGTCACTTCAATATTAATGATGTAACTTGGAGTTACTCCTTAAAAAAATTACAGGGGGATCATTCCTAAGCATGAGAAATCTAAAATGAATGTCCAATTGTTATAAATTATGAGAATAAATACAGAATGTTTTGTTTATGTCCAGCAGTCATTCAGGAAGAACTGCAACTGGTTCAAGTTTATGATTCATTTATTTCCCAGGGGATGCTTTTCCTCGGTACAAGGGAAGCAGTATCTCTGAGATTTTCTATAACCCTCTGCTTGAGCTCAGTGAATTCACAGCTAACCATATTTCTCCTTTCTAACACCTGCAAGTAAAGCCATCCAAATCATGTAAGATTATGGGACTACATAAAAATTATCTAAAAGCTATCATTTCCTGACTGACAGAATTCCTCCGACCTCTTCCCCTTTGCCTTCTTCATTGTTTCTACTCTTAGATTTCCAGGTCCACCAATCCAAACATATTTCAGCTCCCATTCCAATCCAGTTCCTTGAATTAACAACTATAATGTTGACCTAACATTCCCAGCTGACTTGGGCATGTCTAGGTTTACTTTACTCTTTATTTAGACTAACTTAATGTCTACTTTTACTCTTTATAAGACAAAACACTAGCTACAAAGTACAACTGGGAATGTGGAAACACCAGTTTGGCCCAAGCTATGGTTACTCCACCTCTGAGAGAAGACGACCCAACAAGTTCCAGGTCAAGACTCAGTTCTTAGAACATTTGTCCATTTACCTGGTACCCTTTGAAATCCCGTTTTTCAAGAAGGAGACTACGAGTCATTTGGTGACAATGTTTTACCTCAACAACAACAAATCCAAATCCAAATGTAGGATTTAAATATGGGTGGGAGTGTGACATATTCTCATGTGCTTTCAAATTTTCCATTTAGTTATACACTAAAAAGCATGTTGAAAACAGACTACAATTAATCCAATACACTTATACAGAAAGCAACCAAAACTCAGAAAATTTATGTGATTTTCTGATTTGATTTAGACTACAGCGTACTCAGCTCTCCGTTTAAATTGAGATTTCCTTACTAATGCAACAAAAGGCATCATTTGACTAATTTGTGAAATTATTTAGTATTAAGTAATGCTAGATGCAAGAAGGGGAAAAAAATCTAAAGTTCAGTGTCTTAAACCAACAGAAACTTATTTCTTACTTACTAAGTCTAACCTGAATGACCTAGATTAGTTGGTATATCTTTTCTAGGAGGATCTGAAACCCAGGCTCCCCAGTCCTTCCATTTAATGAGTCTACAATCTTAAACACACTGGCTTCCAATGAAAAGAATAATGGACAGTCACGCATGGAGGTTTTTTACTGTCCATGTCTGGTCTTGGCTTAATATCACTTCTGTTGTCAATCCAATGTTTAGAACGCCATCCTTTGGTACACCTTCCTATGCAGGAAGCTGGAAATAGTTTAGCTGTGTCTCAGGAAGAAAAGGAATAGATCTGGTGATCAGTTAGTGGTCTCTATCACTAGATTATATAATTATGTTGCAAAAATTGTGTTTAGTTTTTTTTACTGGAATAGCTGGAAGTTTGGTGGTGGTGTTATAATTAAAAACAGGTCCTACAATGTATTTTATAAAATGAATTATGTACTTTGTTCCTTTCCTATACTCCTACAAGTATCTTACACAGAGGAGGTTTTCAATGTTTGTAAACTGAATTATTAATAATAACAGTATTGTAAAACATTTGATAGTCTCCTAAGCTACTGAATAATCTAGCTTCAGTAACATTATTCATTCTTAAAAAACCATGATCTTATAAAAATCCCACAAAAGATTATATTAAATACTTTGTGAAGGATAGTACGAGAGAGAGTACTTTAAATTCATGTATTTTAAACAAAAATGTTTACCTTTCTCTCTGTACTCTAAGTGCTGGGCATATTCATTAACTGAATTATTCATTTAATAGATGTTAATTGCATGCCTTATGCACTAGATATTGTGGGTAAAACATGAAAGAAGTGAGACAAAGCCCCTGATCTTCTGGAGTTTCCATTTTACAGGGATGAGGAGCAGGGACAGGCAGACAACAGAAAAGTAAACAAATGAATAAAGAAGACAGTTTCAACAGCATGTTCTGGAAGAACAGCTGTGGGTCCATTCTGTTTAGGTTATATATTTAAGGAGAGCCTCTCTGAGGCAGACCGACTTCACGGGCATGTTGCCTGTGCAGTCACATGGGGTCCAAATTCAGAAGACCTCAGCAGTAGGTTGAATGCTTTCATGTACTGAAATTCTTAATAATTTTATCTCTGAACTTGGGTTTCATAAGGAAGTCTAATTGGACGCGGAACATGTACATCACAGGAGGAGGTACGCATAACGTGAACGTGCATCCCTCCTTGGGATCGCAATCATCTCTAACGCCCATGACGGCGCATGAGCACGTAATTCTGGTGGGCCCACAGTGCACAGGAGCTCAGCAAGATTCAGAGCCAGTACCAGGTAGCGCAACACATAGAGGACTAAGTGAAAAGGGATGCTGGCAGCCCCATTTTCCCTGCAGAAAGGTGGCAATGATGTTCTACTAAATATTAATGACCTAGGAGTCCTGTCATGTTAGCCGCCCATCAGCAACTGTTGGTAGAGTGCGCACATACCCAGAGGTCAAATAAAAACAGTAGAGTTCTTTGCAACATCTCCACTGCTGTGGTAGTAACCAAATGCATAGGTATGTATGAGCTACAAAATATGACTCATGTAATTTTGATGATTCTGCATAGGAATTACAGGCTCTCATATTTGTATTCAAAACAGGCATTGCACAGTATAAAGATGAATGTTAAAATTTATGCTAATAATCTAAAATGTAATTTTTTACTTAGAATGATATTAAATCAGATTTTTTTTCTTTTAAACACCATTTCAACATGAGAAAGGGACTGTGGAATAAAGGAGAATGCTTTACACTTTGGTACCTTCAATTACACTTTGTTCTCGCCTTTTGAACAAAGGACACCGATTATCATTGTGCCTCACCGATTTGTAGCTGGCTCTGCTCTAAGACTATGACACTGCTGGACATGAGATCCTCATGACAAAAGAGTTCCAAACCGAAAATGCAGGAGCAGTCCATCTCAGGCAGGAGGAGACATCAGTGCAAGTGATCACAGATGGGGATCAGCTAATCGTGTTTGTGAAACAGAGTGAAAGCCAGTGTCTCTGTAACAGCAAGGAAGGTGGTCCAAAGCAAGGCCGGAGTGGGAGGCCGGGGGGGCCAGATCTTGCAGGACTTAGAAGTCTGTCTCCTCTCGGTGTGGGGTAGTTTACTGAGAGTTTAACACAGGCGGGTTGCGTGATTGATAGACATCGTAAAAAGATTAACCTGATACAACAAAACGGAGAACGGAACTACTGCCGAAGGCTCCCCTCTTACAAACGCTCAGAAACGATATACACTATGTAACAACCATCACCAACACTTAAACATGCTGAGAGCCCAGGGTCTGAAATGCTTTGGCTTCCACACAGCCTAGGGAGCCACTCACTGGCACAGGCAAGTGGAGGAGAAGCTTGGAGTGACTCAAAGAAACTAAAACCTCCTACACAGACTGTAAGATGAATTAGAACCCAATTAGTAAGACAGTGGGAGATACGAACACCATAAGCAAACGGGGTATAAGAGATATTTACGAGAATGTGTGCCAAAAAGTAAATGCATACTAATTTCAAGTGAAAAATGCATAAATATTTTTAAATGACCCTGACAAAAAAGCCAACTGAGTAATAACATATAGGGCACATAATCTGACCAAACAAACTCAAGGAAACAGCTAATATATCCCACAGATTTTAAACTATGAAGCACAACTTTAAGAATTCATGCATCAGATAAAACATGGAAATAATTAACTATTCAGAATCAAATGACTTTTAAGCACTACCCAACACAACGCATACTCTATCTAAAGTGGGATTAGAAATTCATGAAATTGGAAGTAAAAAAAAAAAAAAAAGACTGGACATTTAAGAGCAAAGCACTTACTTTAAGAGGTTAGAAAAAAAAAAAAAGAAAACAAAACCAAGTGAATTAAGAAAAATTCAGACAGAAGCAAAAAATGTAAAAGAGAAAATAAAGACTTCATAAAAGACTGGCAAATATGATTATTTGAATGGAAACAATGAGAATCTACAAATAAGCTAGACAAAGAAAAAGAAGGATTCTGGATACCAAGTCAGGTTTTTAAAAAAATAACAGCATTCCCACATAACAGCAATACCAAGTTTTTAATGTTATTTTAGTAATCCTAATGAAAATAGCACAAACCTATAAAGCAATAGGTAATAAATCTAAAAAATGTTTTGGCATTTATATAATACTATGAAGTTGTATTGAGAGAAACCAAAGAAGACCTAAATACATGAGAAAAGAGGCCACAATTATGGATGGAAATACTTAAAAGAGAGTAAAATGTCCATGGCCTAAAAATTATCTATAAAATGAATACAATTCCTACCCCAACATAAATTTTTGTTTTTAAGCTTTAAAAACTTTTTTTTTTATTTTAAAATATATTTTGAAGGATAAAGTTGATAGGAATATACTTGGGTCTGAATAAGAGAAAAAAAAATAGCTTAAAGCAAGCAAGACCAGAGGCTGACAGTCTCAGTCCAGCACAACTATTAAGTTCGTCCTACCTGCTCCATCACCCTAGGTGTGGGGTTTTTACCATCATGTTTAAAAGTGGCTGCTGTAACTCCAGGCACAGTGTTTGTGTTATATAAAGGAAGAAAGCAGAAAGGCAAAATAAGACAGAAGGAAAAAACTTCAATTCTATCTTTGAACTAGAACTCTGACAAATAACATCCCAAGTGCAAGAAATTCTGAGAAAATAAGTATTTTAGGTTTCTAGTTCTCTGTAACAGAGACATTCAGTAGAATTTTAGCTTTGTGAAGGTAAGGGTCCTTGTCTGTTTTCTTTACAGATGGGTTCCAATTGCCTAGAAGAGCACCAGAAATATAGGAGATGATCAATAAATGATGAATTCAAGGAAACATGGTGATTATGAATGAATATGTGTAGCCAGTTTATAGCATCTTCCAAACAGAGCAAACGGTTGAGAAGAATGGAGAGAGCGATGGAGAAAAGAACAATTTGATTGAGATTGGGGTGTGGGATTTCTCTTCAGGATGTTGGGATTTACTACAGTCAAAGCTATTAAAAGAGTGTGGTTGTATATCTGAGTGCTCACTGGACAAATCAGAGAAACTTAAAACAGGACCACACAAATATAAAAAACTGGTATATGACATGAAACACTGTACGTCAGCCAAACGATATTGGGACAATCAGCCATTCATGAGGGAAAGTAAAATAACACGTAAGAAATAAATTGAATATCATAAAGGCTAATATTGATACATTCAACTATATTAGAATTAAATTTTCTTATTTGAGAAAACATACACACAATTAAAAGGCAAGCCACAAACTAGAAAAAATGTGACTTTAATAAAGTTGACAAATATTACACATGGCTTACGTACTCATGTGTATATTATTAGCATACAACAGGATAAAATAAGGGTCCATAGGAAGATCAAAATAGAGTGAGGAAGGTGAACTAACAAATACTAAAAAAAAAAAATAATTAATTAATTAATTAAAAAATCAACCTTTTTATATTACTGTATTCTCAGAAAAGATATGCGGTAATTATAACAAAATGCTAACATCTGTTAATTCTGTGAGGTAGATATAGGGATTCTGTTGCATTATTTTCCGTACTCTATTTGCCAACATATTTCATATGAACTCTTTCTAGTACCTACAGAACTGTCCTATCTGCTTTGTTGGGAACGAGTGTTGTAGGTGGCTGGATTTGGAAGCCAGGGAGTCACCTAGGTACAGAACAGAAAGGGAGAGGATGGGAATTCGGTTTGGGTGGTACCTCTAGGGATGAATTAAGGGGATGTTTAGACTTAAAACAGAGATTGACTATGTCATAATGAGACGAAAGTGTTGCTAAATAAATTTGATAACTGCAAAATAAACCCCAGATTTCGGTTTGAGGGACTGATACTACCACTTCAGTGATAAGAAAATGCTGTTTCAGGAGGAGATGCAGGTGTGGGGAAAAAAGCTTAACGGGGAGGGGGTCCTTTTTTAGTTATGTTTGCATGCCTATTAGATATCCCTGTGAAGATACAGTTGGATACACAGTTTGGAGTTTGACAGGTCAAGGTTGAAGATGTAAATTTTGTTGTTTTCTCCATTGAGATGGTTCCAGTCAAAAGCCTGGATGAAATCACCCAGGGAGAGAGTACAGATATGAGGGAAAAGAAGGGGTCGAGCTCCAGTAGACTTCAATATTTAGAGGTAGGAAATAGAAAAAGGAGGAGGAACAGGGGGAGGATGAGGAGGGGAAGGATGGAAAAAGAAGAAGGAAGGAAATAAAATACATAAGGAGATACAGGGAACATGGCGTCAGAAAAAGCCAAAACATCAGATGTGCAGTAGTAACAAACCCCTTCCAAATATCGATTCGTTGTGTTAGGGGGATAAGTAACTAATGGATTCCGAAACATAGGGAGTGACCCTGACAAGAAGAAGGGTGAAGAGGACTGAAGACATCTTAAAATGTTGCACATGTTTTCTGCAGATAGGAATGATCCATTTGAAAGGGAACATTAAATAGTTTGGGGAGAGTGATGATTGCTGGGTGAACTGACCAAGAAATCAAGAGTGGATGATTCTGAGCAGAAAGAACACTGCTCCTTCTACTCGTTGGGACAGAGGTGAAGGAAGATAGTATGGGTATAAATGCTGGTAGCTGGCAGATGTCTATACATATAAGAGGAGCTCAGGGAAATTCCTCTCTGTGATGTGAAAACAATTGGACATCATGTACATGATGATGGCTCTAAATATTACTCTACTGCCTATTTGAAAGCAGGAGAGTGGATCTTGAAAGTTCTTATCAGAAGAAAGAAATTTTTGAACAATGTATGGTGACAGATATTAAGTGGACTTATTGTGGTGATCATTTTTTCATTATATACAATTAATCAATCATTAAGTTTTACACCTGTAACTAAGTCAATTATACCTCAATAAAAAAGTCTTTTGAGACTTTAAAAAAAATAACATGGTTTTAATCCTCATTTTTAATTACTCTGCCATTGCATAAAACTGGGTGGCAAATATGGGAACGTAAGATCAGAAGACACACATTTTGGCGTTATTCTTAATACTCCTGGAAGCAGCTAGCAAAGCTTTGCTCTATTCCACGTTTTACAATTTCTCAGTTATTGAACCCAATGTCCTGTACTTCTCACACCATCAAATATTGTAAGAAACTTGTATCGCTAGAGTTTGCCCATTTTATGTATATTTTTACAGTAACTACTACTATTAACTGCCTCAGATCCAATGTCAAATAATACCATGGTAGTGCCTTTGAATTCATTTTGTGCTAAGTGCTCCCTGGGCCCAGTTCCAAGGTAAAAATGTTTGAGCCCTAGGGAATATTCGAATGTTCAAAGGACACCATTCCCTTACCCCATTACTCAACACTCACTCAGTGAGAAATAAATAAACACTATGTTACATGTAATGAATTCTTTGTGGAAGAATTTCTACGTTTCTTCAAATAATGTAGCATTTAAGGAACAAACTGTTAATGATTAGGAGAGCAATCAGGATGTAAACTCCAACTCCTCCAAATGCTCCAGCGGGTTAGATTTATGTTTGAAAGAATACTAACCCTTCTCCTAATAATCTGAAAGTGGCATTATTTTAGACCCAGAGACAAGAATCATAGCTTTACTGACTGACTTAGAATTGTGGAATGTTAAAAGCTGGAGAGGATTTAGAGATGTAATCCAACTCCCTATTTTTCCAAATGAGGACATTCAGGAATTTTAAGAAGTTTAGTGATTTGCCTGAGTTAGGAAAAGAGCTGAGATACAAATCCTAATTTCTTATTTAGACAAACATTTATTTCAGCTTACTTTTATTAGGTCTCTATGACATGGACTCCCAGTTGTAAACACACTTGCTGTTTGTCACCTGCTGCTGAGTTTATAAATTACCTACACTGATGCCAGCTGATTTATGTTGATGTTTCTCAACCATTTCCAATGAAAACCTCCTGGTAGTGGGAGTTAACCTCCCCCATTTCCATCCCTCACACTGCTGAGAACCACTGCTTTCTCTCTGACAAGGAGATTCTGAGGAATAGTACTTTCTAGCTTTTATTACAGAAATTATTGCAATACTAAGCATGCCTTTTCAAATTACATGTCTTTAGCCTACTTTGATTATTACACACAGCCTCTCCACCCCAACACACACACACACACACACACACAGAGTCAGTGAAGGAATCTCATCTCTGATTTAGATGAAAACTCCTAGAGTGTACAATCTGATTATTTTAGACTGTTTCTTAAAGGACTCAATGAAAATCCCTCTCTCAATTATGTACTTAATAATAATGTTGAATATTTAAAACTTCAATGAAGTTCTTATCATCTAGATAGCATTTTTCACAATTTGTGTTGGAGACAGTTTTTAAAAGATATTCAGTTCATCATATTTGTTTTAAAAAATGAATTTATTCCCTAACTGCCTAAAAGCTAAGGAATGTGTAATAACCCAATCAATTACAGTAAAGCTTTAGAATAAAATGTTCTTCTATAACCTTAAATTTTAAATTAAAATTAACCATTATTATACACACACAAAAACTGTTTTTAAATGAATGTTTACTTAAGAAAATTACAGTTTAGTCTACTCAGTATTACTCTCAATAGTTTTGAGGGGACTTCATAAAGTTATCACAGTTGTAGTTAGATAAATAAGTACCATAATATCTATTCAGATCTGAATATTACACTTTCTAAGCATTAAATCTAAAGCTCCTTATCTACATTTAATTGTTCATGCATCAGTTTAAGAGTTTAGCACACAACTTCCAATTTATCACTCACAAATTGGAAGTAAATAGCTTAGTGGGAGTTTGAGAAAAATAAAATTCTTTAGAAAGAAGCAATAGTTTGTAAAGTCTTTAAAATTCATAATTAAATTGACTCAGTTATGATATTAACAGGATGCAGATTAAATAAAAATTTATACAAGCAGCAAGTTGAAAGGAGCTTTGAACTCCCATTAAGTTCTTTAAAAACTACTTAAATTCTTTACTACCAGTCTCTTCTTGTTAACTTTACTGTCCATTTTACCAGTTATCCCGGCACTCACTTCTAGAGCACAGCTTTACTTCCTTGAATCCCTCAAAATGATTTTATACCCCATTTTAGTAATCTATTGTTACTAAGTTTTGACTCTTAAAAAGCTTATTTGATAGTCACCATTTTTGCACAAAGCAGTCCTTTTTTCCTAGATGATATGCCTTGGGGATAGTTAGCAACATACCACGTTTACATCATTTACACGTTTTTAACTAAATATTTATGTACAAATTTATGGCCCACAGAATGTTTTCAATTTCTTATCTGAGGTTATACCTGGATTCTAACACTCCGTCTTAAGTATTTCCTCTACCTGGAACTCGTCTGTACAGTGTCCACATACTGAGATTTCTTAATTCAACACTCTAATTAAGGAAGGATAATAATAATAACTTATTTCTAAAGTACTGTTGCCCAACAGAACTTTCTGCAGTGATGGAACTCTTCCATATCTGTGTCATTTGATGCCTTAGCTGTCAGCTGTATGTGGCCATTGAGCACCTGTAATGTGGCTTCTGTGATTGAATAACTAAAATTTTAACTTAATTTAAATTTTAACAGCCACATGTAACTTATATCTACCATATTGGAGAGGACAAATTCAAAGCACAAACTCATCTTGGTTGATTTTGATAGATGTTATTTAAAAAACAGGGATTCTACAGTCACTGTGTAATAATTTCTTTCTTAAGGATATCCTGTTCACTTAGAGAGTTCTGAGGAGCCACGTAGTATAATTATATACATGTACTTACACACACACACACACACTCAGACACTATGAAGATATGAATGTGTGTATATATGTTTAATATATGTTTAATTTATGTGGTGTTTCCCAACATAACTTGAGCGTGGATACTTCCATCCTACAATCAATCTCTTGGCATCTTGTGATCTTTTTTTAGAACACCATTTTGTTTTCTTATTGTTATTCTACTTTTTACTTACAAAGGCTACATTTCAGTCTAAGGAATAATGTAAAAACTCCTTAGCATGTCTTGGAGGCCACTAAAAATCGAAAAAGGCAAGCCAACAACCTCTGTTCCCGTAGGATAGTTTGTTTGTTCTGTTTACTCTAAACATTTCCCACCATTTCTCATTCTGAGTATCTTCTGTGCTGTTTTCTTTGTTCATTTAACTAAACTCTGTTCACTCAGTGCAGAAAGAATCTCTCTTTGAAAGAATAAGAATCTCTCTTTTCTTTAAAATCTAATAGCACTTGTTGCCTTTATAGACTCTTCCAGTCCTTGGAAACTTGTAACGCTCTTCCTTCTGACAGTGCTGCTTCTTAATCACTGATGGCCGTGTATCTTCCACTTTTTGGATATTACCTTCCTTATTAGTCTCTGATGACCTTGACTAAAGGGACAGTATGCTATATTTCTTTTTTCTTTTTTGCCTAATGTGCATAGCTTTGAATGCATGTAGTAAATATCTCTGATCTTATGAGACAGTCTTACTTTTCAATGACCTCAAAGAATACTTTCCAATATAGCCTGTCCTTATATGTGTAGTCTTTTCTGTATCTACACGAAATGCTTTGTGCTGCAAGGTTACTCTTCTATTACTTTGAGACAAAATAGGTGGACCTGACTATTTTAAAAATTCTTAAATTTTATTCTTAAAAATTTTTTATATCTTTTTTATTAAAATAATCCTTTCCATTTTCTTTCAGCTCAGTAATCCCAGTTTCTACCTTGTCATTAAGTCTTCACCTAGCTGTGAAAACTTTTAGACATAAAGAGTGGCTGTGAACCATATCTAATGGATTTTACATTTTTAAATAATTGAAGAAACACATCAAAAGTAGAATATTCCATGACACATAAAATTATATGAGATACAAATTTCAATGTCTTTAAATAAAATTTAACTTGAACATAACCATGTTGTTTTTATTGTCTAAGGCTCCTTTCTGGCTACAATGCAAAGTAGAATAGTTGTGACAGACTGTACAAAGCTAAATATATTTACCATTTGGACATTTACAGAAAAAGTTTGCCAACCTTTGTATCAGGCAAAGGTAACATTATAGCAAGTAAAAGTAAAATAGAAGTACTGGGAACAAATGGAACTAATCTCTGACAAAAAGCACATATTTATAACTAGTACCTTAGAACATTCTAGAAAATACAAAAATACAAAAATGCATTAACTATCAGAGTGATATCATCACATACCATGCTTCTTCCAGAATACCCCACTATATATTCATAAGAGAATGAGAGTGAAATAGGAAAGTAGTATCTTAGTATTACTATGAATGAAATTTCAATTTCACAGACCCTCAGCAGGGTCTCAAGAACAGTATCTTCAAAACCAGTATACTTAAAAAGGAGAAGGCAATTAACAGATAATCTTTAAGGTGCACATTAGTTTATGCATATAAGTATAGATACTACAGATAATATGCACGTTAGTTTACATATAATAGTATTACTGATCATCTTAACTTTTTAAATGTCTCTAACATTATAGAATTTTTCACTTTTGGATAATTGCAAGTCAGGCTTTGTCTGTAAGTACGAAATACAGAGCCAGAGTAATTTTTTTTTTAAAATTAGTATCCTGCTCATTAAAAAAAAAATATTTGTTAATTTTTTAAAAAAATCTTGGTGGGGTGAAGGGAGGTAATTAGGTTTACTTATTTATTTTTTTCTTAATGGAGGTCCTGGGGAATGAAGTCAGGGCCTTCTGCATGCCAAGCACAGTGCTCTCCTACTGGGCTCTATTCTTCTCCCCGGAGTAAATTTTATACAGGGATGAGCGAGGTAAATGGAAGGTTTAGAAATGAGAATCCTTTGCTTTTTTCACGAGCTTGATAGTGTAGAAGGCCATTTCTATCAGACATTATGTCCTCTCACAATAGCCTTGATTGGTAAGTCAGCAATTTGAGACTGAGGTTCTTTACTTTTGAACTGAAGAGGTGGCTAAAAAATACTCTGAGGCTTCCAGTTTAGCCCAGACAAGAGAAGCAGAAAGAAACTAGATCCTTAAATCAAAACTGCAAGAAGACAGGGGTCTAAGGATCCACACAACAGGTAGTATTAATGATCTACAATCAAAGAAGTGTCCCAGAATAGACAAGCACCTTGAAAGCAATACCTCATTTAAAGTATGACTGCACAGCAAAGGTGAATAAAAAGGTACCCTTCTGACTGGCATGTCTAGGCAAGTAATCCTCTGTCAGACGCTGAACACTGGGCTGCATCCACCCAGTACACTAACATTTCTTGGAACAACATATTTTCCCCAAGCCTACTCCATTCCAGATCCCTCCCAGCACACTCCGTCACACCACCATCCGCTCCACCCACTTAACTCCTGTGTGAGAGGATGTTTCCTCAACATTTGTATGTGTAATACACTTCTCTTGCGCATCAGCTCACAAAGGTACAAAAAAAATCCTGAGAATGTATTTAGAACAAGAATGCAAATCTCCTTCTACGTCTTTTCCTTTTTGTGGGTTCAGGGGAGAGAATATTCATACCAAAAAAAAAAAAGCTACTTCTTTTATTTTTTGAGACAATTCATGGTGTCATACCTGACAAATATATCAAATCTATCCTCTTTGTAAGTTACATAGTAAAACACAGATAGGTTTAAAAAATATGTGTACAGCAAAAAGATGCCATATAGAAACTTGTTATTGAAATATTACTACTATAACTTCTGTATTTATGTGGTATCATGAAAAATAGATCGATTTCAAATTGATAGCTTACTCAAGATTTAATTTTTATCCTAACATATGAAAATAATTACTATCACTTATCTTAAGAGATTTACATGCTAACAACAGGTTAGATCACTTTAAAATAATTGCACAGTATTTTTCATCCAATTCTGCAGCAATCCATTCTTCTTTTATATAAGTCTATATATACACAGTATTTGTAAAGCAATGGTAACTTTTTGAAAACCCAATCTATGAAATCTACACAAATTCAAATAATCATTTTTCTAGTAAAAAGAATGAAATGAAAGTTACATTTTCTCTTCACTTAATGTCTAATATGCTCCTGATCTTCTGGTGCCTGAGGGTTTATCAAATTGGAAGCTATTATATATAGATCAGCGAAGAAAAACATTTCTACAGCCACGAACATATGTAACCAATTCATGTAATAATGGAACATGATTCAACATTTGAAATGATTTTCTTTGATCAGATAGTTCATTGTCTCCTTTGCCCTTTCTGTTGAAATCATATAAACGACACTTTTACTTAAAATGGACTAAAAGCACACATTTTGCAAAATCCAAAGACAGATATATTCAATATAGCAAGTCAATTTTATGACTTGCATATATAACCAATGTGCATCATTAAGCCTTGGTAACTGTTAAGTTTCACAACCAGAGCTCTGCGGCCCTGGGTCTACAATGAATGCTATAAAACTGTTTGCAAAAATCAGCAGACAGAGGCTAAGTTTTGTGTTTTTACTAGGTTATGATAAGTTGAGAAGTTTGGGATACATTATGTAAGCCACAATTCTATCTTGAAGGAAAAACAGACCCATGTCAGCCTTAACCAAAGAAAGTATACAGCATTACCCAGGTCATTTTTTACAATATCCTCATTGTTTTATAATCTGAGCAATGCAACAAACTCAAATTTTTTCCCCAAAAAAGCAGCCTGAGCCAGCTAGATGATGCCCAACTGCTCATCACTTTTAAAGAAGTGCTAAGAAAGCACCTTTTGAAATAATCTAACCTTATGACTTCACACAATGGAATCTGAAAATCCTGCAACCCATGACTAATGAGAGAGACTTTGGTATACAAAGTCTGGAAAGAAAGCAGATTTGTATTTTATTTAATCATCAGATGACACAAAGAATGACAATGAGGTACCCCAAATAAGACCATTTTTTGAACAGATTATTTAGAATGGCAGAAGAAAAGAAAATTTTAAGGCCTGTTGCCATAATAAAGAGATGCCTGCATGCTTTAGAGAAAATGATTCTATGCTTTATCAAAGTAAAACTCTGAACATCAAGCCCCAGAATTAATCAAAGTGGCTACAAAGCATTTGGACAGAAACAGAATTCTGACAAAGATGAATTGTGTGAAGAGATGCTGCTTCCAATTTTAGAAGAAAAAAAAGATTACAGTCACCTTAATGAAGAAAGAGGGTTATGCACAGAAAACTCAGTAAGCCTCAACACTCACAATTTCCTTGAAAAGTCTGCTTACTGAAAAATGTCCATCTTAGTCATCTATTCCACATCGTAACTGAAATTTTTATGGGACTAAAGCTTTAATCAGTACTTCTATAATAATGTGCTATTGTGGACTAAATGTTTGTGCAAGGAATGACTGGCTTGGGGAGACCAAGTAGGGATTATTATAAAATCAAAAGGGGTGATGTTAAAATCCTGTATGAGGGCAGTAACAGAAACTTGGTATGTAAACATCAGAAACACTCAAAGAGCAGTTATCATTGATTCAAAATTACAGGTAGTGAAATAGCAAAATAAAAAAAAGGACGTGTTTTCACTCATTAGATCTATTTTTAGGAAACAAGAATACAATATGAGATTAAATTATAGATTTAAAATTTAATTTTTTTTCAGATATCCACCCAAGGCAAGTAGTCTTCTGGGAAATAACTGGTGGAGCAGAGTCATAAATTAATACTTTTCTCGAAATTCTGTCATGATTTTAATCCTAAAACCAAAGTTATAAACAAAGAAAAAATGGGGTATCTTCCTATTAGTGCCTAAAAAATATTCATTTGTAGAATGAAGAAGAAATTAGTAAACTTTGTGGAAGCAATAAGCTACTTTTGTTTGATTTCCATACATTTCTCTATAATACACATTTCAAATAAGGATCACGCTGAGGGGAGAGAAGGAGCATATGGACTAATTTATGATGGTTTTAGAATATAAGTAAATATATGAGAATAACTTATGGCTAGAACACTAGAAAATAGAGCTGGGTGTGATTGTCTTTTTCAATTATGCAGCAAATATCTTAATATGCTAAGTTCTTTTTACAGTGACTCATTTTAGCAACCAAAAATTATTAGCAATGTTATTCTGGAAAATATATCTCACAATTTTTGCCAACCAGGATGTTTCACACTGTGACACATAGTAAATATCTATTAGAGAGTTTGCAGGATCTCCACTTGTGTTTTAATAGGATGGGGAAGTGTGTTAAACTCACACTGTTGGTCTACACTTGGGCAGACTGAGATATTTGTTATTTGTTTATTTAATGTAAATGCATATTTGGTTAAATTCTGCTTATACAGGTGCAGGGTCATTAGGCGTATGTACTGTATAAACATTACCTTTGAACTGGGTTTATAAATGGGAGGTGAGCAATGTCAGAACACAAATCATCTTTGAATCAGAGGCTTGGAAATTTGGCCTTTTATCAGAGGGTTGGAGATAGAACCCTTACTTCTTGGGTGGTTAACAGGCTTAATTCCTTCTTTTTCTCCTTCTTATTCTGTCCTTTTAGTGATGCTTGACATATTAAGACAGACTGCCCCAGGAGCACTAATTTTGGTTCCATAATAGTAACAACTATGATTCATTGAGCACTTGCTATTCTCCGTGCACTGTATGTAGAACATATGCAATTTACATTTTTTAAAAACAACCCTGAAGGTAGATATTTAGCCCCATTTTACAGCTGACTAGACAGAAGCACAAATTGTGAGTCAAGGTCGCATGATCACAGTGAGAATTTAGACTCAAACCAGTGCCTGATCAAAGCAAAGACCATCACCCTCTCCCTACTCTCCCCACCCCCTCTCTGCAATTTGAAGCTCAGGCATGGGCAACTTAACACACCTAGAAGACCCATATGGTCTTCAAGGTCTGCACACTCTGAAATCTGTCAGCAGGAACTTTGTGGCTTTCTCCCCATGCTGCATAACTAAGTTTGATTGTTTTCAAACAAACAACCTTCTCACCCAAATGTCTGCATCTACATTGCCTTTGTGCTCAATAAGGATGGAGAGAAACAAAAGGGCTTGAGGGAGGGTCTCGTCTTTTCTGTTCTTCCATTAACCCAATTTTTGCAAAGACAGAATTGAGGCCCAGAGAGGAAATGGTTTATTCAAAGAGATCAGCAAATTTTAATGGTAGAACGAGAACTTAAGACACACAGACTCCCTACTCTATTTTTTTTTCATTCATGCACTAAGCATACACAACTTCAATCAACCAAAAGAAAAAGTCCCAAATGTGCAATTGAAAAAAAAAAATCCAAGCTGTTGACACAGACTTAACTAGTATCAGTTACTTTTATGTATAGCTGTAAAAGTTCAAAAAAGCTACCCTATATGTATGTACAAAGTTGTTTTAATTTTAAAAATTAGTGTTTTTTAAAAAATATTAATATTCACATGTAGACATCTGAACATTCAACAAGCATTCCCCGACAGCACAGTGTTTACTGTTAGGCATGTGTATACACGGGCAGAAATAGAAAAACAGGTGATTATACTCCCTTCCCTCAAGCATAGTACCAAGCATTGTATTGTAAAGACAGATGTGAGAAAATGAATTAAAGTACAGTAAGAAAAGTTGGTAGAGTAGATTTCTGAACAGGAATGCCAATAAAATGGTGTCTGAGAAGGTTAATCCAGGCATGGAGCATAGAATGTGAGCAGCATCTGGAAACGGAGGAGCTGTTAGAAAGCTGCTGCAATTTTCTAGATGTGACCATAAGAACACATTTCTACCAGGAACTCTTTCAATCCCCACCTGACAAATATTTTTGTCTTATTTGGCTACTGTGCATCCTAATTCACCCCACAATAGAAGAGTTTTTGTTTTTCTTTTTCTTTTTCCAAATTCCTGCATGTGCCACCAGAGTGTACAAGGCTTCAGTTAAGAAGGTTCAAAAGGTAAGGTGCATCTTCATAAAACCATTCTGAATCATGCATTCATTGATTCAGACTTATGTTTGCTCGAGAAACACTTATTTCCTGCCTCCTATGTGTCTGACACTGCAGAAACAAGAACAAATAAAAGAACATGATATTTGAGTTCAAGAGGTTTACGAACTGGATCCAGTTGAGGAAAACTTGTATGGAAAAAATAAGAGCACTAAGTGAATGGGGGTGACGGAAGGGAAGAGGGGAAGAGGATGGACGTGAGAGACATCCGATACCAAGAGGGAAAGCGTTGGTTTCAGAAAATACCCCTGATAACAGTTCTTTGAAAATAAAAGACAGATAATTTCAGCCTGAGAAAAATCAACAGAAAGACACTATTTCCTCCTTTCTCTGCCTCAGAATGTATCCTGTGTATCTCTCACCCAAGAAAAGTGACTGCAGCAATCCAGTGTCTGACATCTGGCTTTGAGGTTACCTTCAGGGACAAAAAGTAATATGCAAAGAAGCAGAGTGACAGGTTCACACCCTGCACTTCTGAATAGTGACATGGTTTCCCCTGATGTGGAGCAGCTGAACAGCAACAAGAGTCAACAGCATTCGATTCACTTATTTAAGCACCTGGGAAGATGCAAGTGAAATTTCCAAACAAACAAACAAACAAAAAAAAACAGGATGATAAGGAATACCCTTTATAACTGGAGACATTAAAAACCAGAAAATAGGACTAGATCTCCTATACGTTGTTTGAAATGGATATTCTACAGACAATACATTTCCTCTCTATACAATGAAACCTGTACTGAGTAACAGAAGCAGAATGTCTCTACTGCCCTTTATAATCATTTTCTTATGTCTCAAGACTCCCCAGGGAAGAGCATAGCATCTCCCCACACATACCGCACAAGTGTCCATTTCCAGTCCCTCGATTAAGGCCAGGGGTCTGTGTCCTGACACCACCCCTCTTCTCTCTGCACCCTTCCTTGAGCCCCTGTTCCCAAATGTCTTCAGGTAGCGCAGAACCTACCCAACATGGTGGTTTTTGTAAAACTCCATCCCTTGGGTGCAACACCATGACATATCGATATATTTAATGTTGTCATAAAAATCGGGAGCAGAAAATTATGATTTTATTATATGTATCCAATATAGAATCACAACCACTAGCACACATGTCCACACACACAAAACAAGCTGTTTGACTGTTTCTGAGTTTTCTGTTAATATTCATTTGCTGCTTGTTCATACATTGTATCATCTGTTAGCTTTTGCTAGCAGGCAAGTAGGAGCAAGTGCCAAGGGCTTAAGGAAGTTGTATAGAAAAAAATATTAAACTCGGGGGATTCTATCCATTTTCTTCATTTTATTTAAAAAGGGGAAACAGGAAAGCATTGCTTTTATTCATTTAACAACTTAATGCAATGAATGGACCAAACTGGCAGAATTTAGAATAGGACAGCCACTGCATTCAGGACTGTGGATGCTGTCCCAAATGCAAGTCTACCTTTCTCACACTTTTATCCAACCCACTTTCTATTTTACCACATATTTAATATCTCAATAAAATGAGCAAATCTTGTGAATGTGTCTTCAACAACAGCTTCAGTTGGTTGAGACTAACCCTGAAGATCAAGAATTAATGTAATTTGTAATTTTACATGGATTTAATTAGTGTTACGAGGTGTGTGCAGGAGTCTTGAGACCAAGCCTACCCCACAGAGCCTGGAATCTTTTGAATGAGTTTAGGCATCCTCTTCTGCTCACTACCTGCAAGTGACTCATTAAGATTGCAAAAGGGAATGCCTGAAAGTTTCCAGTTATACTTTACTACATTTTAAGGAAAGATGGCTAAAATTGCTATTGAGATATACATGGCTGTGGTCTCAGAGACTATACCTTGGGGATTTCAATGATCTTAATGTCTGTACCATATCTGTTCCCTTTACCTGCGCTCAGGTGGCTCTTTTGTAAAACATGAGGATTGGCAGGAGCTCCACCCACAGAAGGAACTTATTATCTGGATTAGCTGGATCATTACTGATGGAAAAATCAGTTTTTAAAAATACTTGTAATTTGACAAATAACTTGCATTTTATCCACAAATACAGGTGCCAGGATTTTACACTGGTATATTGCCTCCTCCCCATCCTCATTATGATTCTTAAATTACAATGAATTTTTCCCCTAGTAGTCAAAACAAAGCACAGACACTACCGTATAGTATGCAGTTTCGTGATCTTTATACATCATTTTGATGCTTCAGCTTTACTTTGGTAACTGTTGCAAAGTATCAACAGAGATTTGCAAATGAAGGGCAATTTTCCCCAACTGTTCTTTATGAATCATATAAAATACATTTTTCCACCATAGCAGTGGTCGTATGGTAATAAGATGATAATGCGAATCATAAAACACAATGCAGCAATCCAACAGAGTGCAAATAATTAGAGTCAGTCCTAGCATTTGAAAAATGGTCCATTTGGTTTCAGTTGAGTATGTGATGTTTCCCCACACTTAAAATTTAAATCTCCTTTACTAATTTGTTAATCAGTCAAGTCACCAAAGCTAGAGAACATATCTATGAGAGTAAAGTTCTTACCTTCAATGCAGACATATTTATTTCCTCTGCTGACTAATTAAATATTCATTAAGGGTATAAAGAAAGATTTATTGAAAATAAATATTCCTGAATATAATAACAGTAAGAAGGAAGAGAGAGAAGAGCTAACACAGATTAAATGTTCTTGGCCATTACACTGAGCACATTAAATGGTTTAACTGATTTCGCCCTAGAATACTATTAAACAGTCTCTTAGCCCCATTTTCAGATGAGAAAGTGGAGATACACACAAAAAGCTGACAAATGATAGCTATTCTCAACTCTCATAATTATTACCTCCCTAAAGAAACTGAAGAGTTTTTCTACTGCTTTATTTAAAACAGAAGTACGTTATATTTCAAAAAACAAACTAATGAAGTATTTCCTTCTGTGTTAAACCTAAGTCTATCAAGCATACATTTAAGTTTATTTTCTCTTAGTGTATTTTCAGGAGTATGAATAGCAAATGGTCATATCTATGTAAGATATTTTTACAGATTTAATTTTATAGTCACTTATCTTTTTCTTCTGAATCATTTCCAAATCCACCATATTTCTTTCATATTCTGAAGTCTATGATGGAATAATTTCCTCTATTAAGGATTTAATCAGAATTGTATACAGTGGGTGATCCAATGTGCAATGTACCCATGTATGTTATTTTTGTGGTTATTATAGGGTGCTAGTAGCATTTTTATGCTTTAAACTATGGTATTAGCTAATGACTCAAAATCCCTTTTTTATATTCTTTCCCCAAGACCATTTAAAAATCTTTGTTAGTTATCCTGTTGCAACTTGTACTGGAGTTACTTGTATGCTAGTATTTTATTCTCCCACAATAGCTCTCTTATTGGATCTTATTGGATCTGTGTTCTGGAGTTCTGGACTCTCTTACAGGATATGGCTTATAAAGTGGGTTGAAAACAAGCTCTTTAATTACAAGCTATGATATCTTGGATAAGTACACAATTATATCATGTCCATTTTTCAGTTATCCCCTCTGTAAAATGAAGTTAATACTAGGAGTTACCTTATATAATCACGGTGAGGGTTAACATATGTATAGCACTTAAAACAGAATCTGACACAGAATAGACATATTTTTAAGTGCTAGCTGCTCTTGCCGCCGCCACCACCACCACCATCACTACACCATTTTCTATACAAGGTACTTTTACAATGTCCCTTTCTTAAGCCCCCATCTTAGTTCAGGCTGCTATAACCAAACTAACAGACTGGTAGCTTATAAACAACAAAAACCTATTTCTCACACTTTTGGAAACTGCAAGTCCAAGGTCAGAATGCCCAGCACGGTCAGGTAAAAACCCTCTTCCAGGTCGCAGCTTCTCATTTTATCCTCACGGAGCAGAGGGGGCCCGAGAGCTCTGTGGGGTCTCTTTTATAAGAACGCTAATCCAGTTCATGAAGGCTTCACCCTCATGACCCAATAAGCTCCCAAAGCCCACCACTTAGTTCTATCACCTTGGGTGTTAGGGTTTCAGCTTATGAATTTGGGGAGACAGAAACATTCTGCCCGTAGGACCCCTTAAATTCCTGTCTAATCCCTTGGTCTCAGCAGATGACCTAACCACTTTCAGTGTTCTAGAGAAAACTGAGGCCAACTGTTTAGAAATTTTTGAAACTTCTTACCACACTCCCCTCAAACTAAGGGATCTTTATCTTCTCTTCCTCCCATCAGAGAAGAATGCCCTTCTATTACTTCCTTTACTTTCGCCCTTAAATATTATTTAAAAAAAAAAAACAAGTAAACAAAAAACAACTCTCCTGTAAATTACTGGTTTCTTCCTCTTTACAGCATTACATCCGTGTGTACTGCATTACAGTTCAACATCTGTACACACTACAAAGTGACCATGACTGCAAGCCTAGGGACCATCCATTCACCATACAGTTGACCCTCACACCCATTTCAACAACCTCCCAACCCCCTTTCCCTCTGGTAACCATGATTCCTTTCTCTTAATCTGTGAGTCTGCTTTTGTTCATTTGTTTTGTTTTGTTTCATTTTCAGATTCCACATATGAGCGAAATCAGTATCCTTCTCCCTCTGTACAGCCAGGGGGTCTTCAAAGAGAATCTACTTGAACAAGTGCCTCCTCCACATCTTCACTTTCATTCACTGGAGTCTGATATCCCTTGGAACCACTCTCCTGAAACTGTCAGCGAAGAGCTCAATCATGCCACACGTGTTCACGCTTTATGTACTTTTTCTATCCTTTATTACAGTGAACCTCTTGGTATATGTAACATGGCTTGATTCCATCCTTCTTTTAGTCAGGTTTGATTCTTGGTTTCAATGACACCATGGCTGTCCTATCTGTTTTTCACTTTCCATCTCTTTTACTGGACTCTTTCTCCCCACCTTTAAATACTGCTGTCTTCAACTTTTTCTCTTGCTTATCTCTTTTCAAGTTAAAACCATGAGGATGTGTAAAATTACCTTTATGCTGACTATTGCAGATCTCTTTTCTAACTGCAGACTACGTAGTTAATTACACACTGGACACCCACATTGTCTTATGAAATCCAACTTCTAACATCGTCCAAGCCCAATTTTGGCTCTTCATTCCAAAATATAGGAAAAGGAGCAAAGGAATGGGATCCAGATTGACTGTGATTCACAATCATATGCCATCTCTGCTGGTATACAACCTTCATCCAGTAACTTACCTTCTCTGAGCCTCAGTTGTGTCTGATTACTCTCATCGGGCATAATGACACCGGAAGCATAGAATGCTGGTGAGAATATAACAAGTAAGTGTTTGGAAGGGACCTAAAACACAGTTCAGAACTTAGTAAATAATCAGTAAGAGTGTCTTCCTTCTAGTAGAAAAAGCTTTTTACAAATTTCTGTGTAGACTAAAACCGTGGCTCCTAACCGGCCTCTCTGGCTCTGCTCCCTTCAGTAAGCCCCATCGTCACACATTTTGGGGTCAGATTTCTAAACACACATTTTGCCACTGCACTTGCTCACCTGCCGTTTTCCATTAACTCCATAGCACCTCAAGGACTAAGTAAATGCTCCGAAGCTGCCAACCCAGGTCCTTCAAGACTCCTTTCCCACCGTCTTCTGCTGGCCCACGAACTTGCTTGCTGACTGCTGAAAGCTACGTGTTCCCTCAGGCTGCTGTTTCCTGGCACTTCCTCATCCTTCACTTTGCTCGCTCTGGTTGACCCAGCAAATTTCTAGTAACTTTTTAAAGGTTCATCTCATGGGTGTGTCCTTCCTGACATTTTCCTTGAGATGGCAGAATTACTCCTCCTCCACTCTGCTCCCAGCCTGTTACACAACCCCAGTTTCAGTCCCCATTTTATTGGGTTGATGTCATTCTTCTGTCACTTTACCTATCTGTCTCAGGGTTTTCTCTCTTACCACACCTGTAGTCTCATCTTTGATTGAAAGTAGACATTCTCTAATGATTTGCTGAATTAGTGAAAGGACAAATAATTCTCCACAGCCCGGACAAGACTATAAATTTATGATACACTTATTTTTGTATTGCCTTCATTATTGACCACTTGTATCTCAAAACACTGGCCAAGACTTATTGACTTCTCATTTTATATAAGGTATCGGTTTAAACACCTTACTACACTCATTTAATTTTCTCAGTAACTTTATAAGGCAGGTTCCAACATAGAGAAGTTGGTAAATTTTCTTAGGTGGAACAGCTTGGATTAGAAGGCAGTCAGTTAGCTCCAGAACTTGGACTTAAAACCACTGTACAATATTGTGACATAACTCTCAAAGTGTACAGTTTCCCAAAAAACAAAGCAATTGCTTTAAAAGCTATGGGTGTATATGTTATGATTTACCACAGAAATATGTTTGAAAGGAGAACATATTCTGAGTTTCTAAGAATTTTTTTCAGTTCCAAACTAAATAATTTAGGTTATCTCACCGACTTTAAATCCTTTTTATAGAGCCTCCAAGGAGTCAAATAGTTGGGAATACATTAACTGCAGGGTTTAAATTATACGGCATAGTTTAACACAAAGAAATTAATTGAAAAAGTTTTAAGAAAATCATGTTCTTCTCCAATAAATGCTGCTACCTGGGGGCAGAGAATAGCTGGAGGGTTTATTAAGAATAAGTTTTTTCTTAAACTAATCTGGGATTTGCTGTAAATAATATATGCACCTACCATGTTACCCTTTCATTTTCTTTTAAATTCTATATAAATGAGACTTCTGATTAAATTTCTCTGGAATAATATTCTCATATTACATTTGAAAAGACTTCCTCTTTTTCAAACCCTATAGGTGAATATATTTTCTTGATGCAAACTTATATGATATAGCAAAGCCCTTATCATGGTGAGCTTAAATTTTGTCACCTGTGAGTAGCATTTGGGTTGAAATAAATGGTATTTCAACATAGCTGTAAGTTCTACAACTCTCCAGAGAGAATTTCCTATATTAAGTTTACTCCAAAAAGAAAAGAAAGAAAACAAAACAAATAAAAAATGTTGTCCTTATTTATGATAAAATAAAACTTTTTAATTCAAGTTTATTCAATTAACAAAAGAAAAGTAATCAAATATTGTGCAAAATGTCTTACATATATTTTCACAAGGAAAACAATTCCATGTACTTCTAATACTTCTGGTAATAAATATTTCTTTCAATATTTATGTTTCTCTGTGGATATTTGGAAAACAATAAATTCTGGGCTTTTAATAAGCTGATTTTTCTTCTAGATTTACTCTGCCATAGATGATAATACAAGTAATACAAATCTAAAGTTTAATTCATAAGTACCTAATTCAGTCAACACTGTTGGAAAAAAGAAATGGTTCCATGCAATACAATGTAAGAAACAATTTCTCATTGTAAATCACAATTTAAATTTTTTCACGTTTCCATTCATTTGCTTGTGAAGTTTCCAAGAGAAAATATATTTGCTGTGAACTTACTGATGAAGAGAATACCAACTGGGTATTTTTCACAGCTGAGGTCATCAACTTGCTACTTAAAACAACGCTGCTCCAGGATTAAGTTGGTGCGTCATGGCAGCAGTAAGCAATTTACCGGTTAGGACATCATGGCAAATGATTTTAAAGCACTGCCTCAATAAAGTCTTCATATCATGTCATATACTCAAAAATTGTTAGTTATGCCATATTGCCTTAAAATGCCTTCAAAAGAGTTTTCCCAGTATAATCTAGTAATGATATTAATTTTTATCATCACTTGCATCAAGGACTTTGGAGGAACTGTCAAAATTAAGTTTTAAAAAATAGTGTATTTCCAGGTTCTACAGCAACTACAACTTCGAAATATTTTACAACACAGCATAACCATTTCCTTTCTCTAAGAGTCTCTATTAAGCAGCAGTCATTAGAGATGAACAGCAAACATTCACTCACAAGTATTCATGCAAACCACATATACTTTTCCTATTTTAATAAGGAAGCTAAATATTAGAACGATTTGGGTAAGAAAATGTGGATTTTCAGAGTAAAGTCTGAATTACATTTTTATAGTAAAGAAAAACAATTATGTGAATATTTATTTTGCTTTATTTTCAACTGGAGCTTCACATGGCTCTGAAAACTCCCATGTAGGCTACTTCCTGCCAAAGACAAGTAAGTGCCTTACAACCTGTACTTGAACCCAAATATGGGACATATATTCAGGAAAGATGGTGCTAGTGCTTTACTCCTAATGTTTTACTTAAAATGGAAATAAATTTCCATTCCAAGTCGAATATGTAATTGAAAATTCTGGGCAATATCACATTTCTCTAGTTCGGATTCTGAGATAACTAAACACTGAACTTGCATATAATATCTAGAGGCGTATTTAATTGCTTAGATCCCATTCGCATTAAAGAACTAAATATAATTTTTATACCATCATATGCAAGAGGGATTTTTAGAGCTGAAGTAACTAAAACTCAAGGCAACTTGGGAAGTGTTTAAAGTCACACAGCTTTTTATCGTCCTTGTGTGATCCAGAACCCGAGTCTCCTGATGGACAGTCTTACAGTTTTTACTTTTTTTTAATACTGCCTGAGCTAAATGTAGAATGTATTATTTATTGCCAAGAAATTATATGGGTATCCACTTGAAATACAGTGTATCTGACTCTGGTCTCATCCTATGTCTTTTTCTATGTTTCTTGATCTCTGTTACAGCAAAAGAAGAGAATGAAGCCTCAACAAATTGTTGACATCCTGACCTTCATTAAAACATGCTGTGAATATAGATATAAAACATTTTGGATCAAAAATTCTGCATATTGTCTTTCAGATCAATCATCAAGAATGTATGCACTTAAGTCACAAAATAAACAATTTTAGACTCATATATTTAGAGATATTCTAATGGCCTTCATTAAAAAAAAAAAAGTCTAGACATGAAGTCTCTTAAAATGTGATCCGTTCATTCTGACAGAGTCAAATTGTCCGGCACTACCTTCCAGTTTTTGGAGCTCTAACTCACATCCCACACCACCACCTGAATGATCCTCCTACAATGCAAATCTAACGATGTCACTCTTCTCTAAGAATTTCCAGGGCTGCCCTATTTCCCACTGGATAAAATCTACAATCATTATCATGAAATACCGGGCTCCTCGTGACTTTGCTCATACCTGCGCTGCTGGACGCAGCTCTATCTCCCCGTCCTCCTCCCTTTCAACACACCATACGATTCAGCAGTGTGGCATTTCTGGAAGACCTACCAGCTGTTTTCCCACAGCAGCCTGTGCTGACGACCACCATACAACAAAATTATAATGGTCTGTTTACTCCCTTGCCTCTGACACTAGACCCCAGGTTCCTTATTGGTAAGGACCAAGCAGCATTTCTTACTTATCTCCAGGGCTTTGACTGTAATGTGAACCCAAATAATATATACTGAAAAAGTAAAATAAAATGTAAACTGGAACAACAAAATCTGACTGACTCATTTGAATATCTGTTCACTTTGTCAAGTAGGTTTGTATCAGGAACATAAAAATTCCAAATCCCTTGACATGTTAAGTCATGTCCACACTTACAACTATATTTAAATAAGTAACAAGATAATATGCAGACCATAGTTTCCTATTCCAAATTTTATTATAGGAAAGAATCCTCATCTATGTTTCTTGCTAAAGTGTAAACCACCCCCCACCATCTTATCTCAAGATTATAATGCACTCAGGTTGTGTTGGAACAGTCATGGAGAAAACAAAACACAGAGAAATAGCTCTTATCATGTTTTCTGTGGTATCTTGTTTCAGCAATGAAAATATCTCCCTGCCAAGCACCTTAAATAAATGAAGATTTGCTATTGTTTTATGCATTTAAAAGCCACTTCTTCAAATTGCATTCATCATTGCAATTGAAAGCTGTTTGCCAATATGTAGGAAAAATAATCAGCAATTTTCTTTTTTTTCCCTGGTATTGATATTCATGGCTTGGGCACCTCACCCTACTGCCTACCCATGTTCTTCAGCAGTTGAAGTGATTAAACTAAGCTGGATATATGAAGAGAACCACTATTTGCGGATCCACATTCATATTATGCATGTAGGCACATACTTTCAGTGCTTGGATCTAACCATCCCATTTATTTAGGATGTACAAAAGGGCTAATTGTGTAGAAGGAGATGAATTAAAATGTATTACTTAACTTACATGTTTTTCCTTCCTTCTTTTTCTCAGTTGCACGCGTGCACGCGCGCACACACACACACTCTCACACATATATATTTCTAAGGTTTCAAATTATTCAAGCTGTTCAGGTTATTAAACAGTGAATCCAGCTGACTTAAAATATAGAAATATGCCACACAGACTCCTCCAGAAAGCTCTGTAAGAGCTTCTGTTATCTACTGAAGAAACAACGCACTTCCTTAATTGTGCCTGCTGGGTGATCCGGCACAAGCAAGCGAGGAATTCAGGCCCACACAGAAACGTAAGGCTATGAAAGGACATCCACTCAGCGAGAAAGGCTGCAGAAGCCCTTTGACAAATGAGACAAAGCAAGTCAAGTAATAACAGAAGGGCTTTTTGAACATTGCAGTAATTTGGTTATAACTGACTCTAGAGTGCATTAGCAGAAGAGTCTTAATCAGACCCTACTTTTCCATTAGAGAGACTAATTGCAGTGTGTCTTTTATTGGTAGATTTATTTTTCCTCCGTAAAAATGCTTAGCAGAATATAAGCTAATTTGTTTGGATTTCCCTTTGTCCATATCTCTGTTTTCTGAGCGGGCCTGATGCAGTCACATCAGAGACTGCGCACACAGAGGGCACTGTTCACTAAATAATCCCCCGTGCTGCTGGCGACCGATTAAACCAAATCCACCTGAATGTGAGATCAACTCCCATCCCTCAAACGTACTGTCGGTTGTAAAATCTTGCTTTTACAAGTCTGGTTGAATTCCGCTATCTTAATTCCATTTCTTTCAGAAAAAATTACTTTCAGTCTGGGTGATATATTTTATTCTTGCTGAAACTATTTGTTGCTAGGCCAGTGATCTGCTTAAAAAGGCTTCTAACTTAGCAGGCTGCCTGAGCAAAGGGGTGCTGGTGTCACAGCCGGGTGACTAAGATCGCAGTTAATCCAATGTAACGTTTTTTGGAGACAAATTCTTCATAAGAGGCAGAGTAACCCCTGCCTTGCAAGTATGATCTTGTAAGATATTACTTGCAGAAATAAAAAAAAAAATAGGAAGATGCTTGATTTCTGGTTTATTAACAGTCAGTTTCACTTACTTTTCTCAACAAGGCAGTATCAATGGGTTTCCAGCAGCATATGCATCATTAATGGAATAACAACATTTAAATCTAGACCCAGCCAACAGGAAAACAGAGTTGTGGGTATAACAGCCTATTAAGAAAACTAAGCAGTGGAAATTGAGAGGAATATTACCTGCATTACTTCACCTATGGTTATTGCAAAATTCAAATTAGATTTTTTTTCAATAAACATTTAGAAAATACACAATATGTATTATCTACTAAAGACACAGTGGTAAACAAGACAGTCTTGGATCCAGGGTTTTTGTAGCACACGTTAACAATAAAGTATGATGAAAGTTAGGGATTTCCTAAAAGCTCTGAGAATTTTCAGGCATCTTCTATACCCACATACAGAAATCTGTGTTAGAATGTCAAACGTCAAAATCAGTTTTATTGTGTTCAATAATTATTAGTATACTCTATTATCAGCATATTCTTGCATTTCTATTCAGAATATAATTTTCAAACATTAAAAAATGTATTTCCATGACAGAATACATGGTTTAGCAAGAGAAAGAAAAGTTGCTGTTACACTGAGAAAATGCTGAAGGAGAAAATAAAACAACATTTGACTTATTTGATGCATAAACGCATCAACATATCTAGAGTACTGGAAGTTAAAATTGGTAATAAATGGAATCTTTTGTTCTTGTACAAAAATTTATTAAATAGAAATGATTTTTACTTCTATAAATTGATATTCTAAATAAGTAAATAAATAAATAATTGATATTATTCTTAATAATACTTCTATTATTTGATAATATACAAGTCCTTCTATCTGTAAATAAATACAGGAAGGACTTTTCTCCTATTATTAAGATAGAATGTGTTCAGTAATAAGCATGCATGAATTATTTATCAGCTTTTATTGAAAGCTACTGCGATAGTTAATTTTGTGTCAACTTGACTGAGCAACAGTGCCCAGATATTTGGGCAAATATTATTCTGGATGCTACTGTGAAGGTGTCTTTTGGATGAGATCAAAATTTAAATCAGAGGACTCTGAGTAAACCAGATTATCCTTCAGAATGCAGGTGGGCTCATCCAATCAGTAGAAGACCTTAATAGAACAGACTGACCTTGAGCAAGAAGGAATTCTGCCAGCAGATGGCCTCTGGCCTTGAACTGCAGCTCTTCCCTGGGTCTCTAGCCTGTCAGTCTATTCTGCAGATTTTGAATTTCCCAAGCCCCTACAATCGTGTGAACCACTTCCTTAAAATAAATCTTTATCTTTGTCTCTCTACATAGACATACACACACACAAACATACACAGACACTCTTTGTTGGCCTGCGTCTCCAGAGAAACTCAACTAATGCAACCATAAACATAATTTCAGATGAGTTCAAACTTACCAGAGTTTCTAGAACATAGAAAATCTAAACACATGATGCATAATGCTTTGGATAATCTGGTAAATTGGCATTCTGGATAAAGTTAAATAAACTTAATAGAAAAAAATAAACTAAACAGAAATTAAATGCAAGTATACTTGTGATGATTCAACTAATGAGAGACAGACAAGAATAAGTATTATGCATCAATATAAATCAAGAGCAGAGGGTCTAGAGTGGACTAACTGAATGAATAAATGAAAAATGAACTAAACTATCAGGTTTGACCAAATGGAAAAAGCAAGAAATAATTAAACTACATTGAGCATAGAAAGGATCTTAACCCTGAGACAAAAAACCAAAAATAAAGGTGAAGAATGGAATGGAAATGTTTCCATAGAAAAATTTTATTAAATGAAAATCTGTAGGAATTTTTATAGCTGACCATCATAAAACCTGCAAAAACATTTTCCCCAAGACTAAATGTGGCTCCATCATTGAGGGTCTGGCGTGTGGCAGATGTTGTAACAACTAAGCGTAACACTACAGTCCTACAGACGTGGTAGGAATCACGTCTCCATTTCACAAACTGTGCAGCTTGTTCACAATCACCTAAATAGAGAGTGCTGCCGGGGGCGTTCAGATCCAACCAGCCCGGCTCCAGAACCATCCTCCTGACACAGTACCGCAAGAAAGCCTACAAGTTACCAAAAAGAGCTCTGGATTCTTGACCTTGAGTGATTTTCCAATAAGCGAACAATCACTGTCTACCCTGTGTTACATTAAGAGCTTTCTGCTGGGAATGTAAGAAACAGTTAATTTCCTGAGCTCTTTTCCAGGTTTACTCTTATACATTTGTCCTTGAAGCAGTTAGTTTTACTGATTTAACTAACCTCCATGATATTGCAAAAATGAATCTTTTTCCTGGGCACATGTGCTCAGGATATTTAAATTGGCAACCAGAAGTTATCAAAACTACGCTGCTGAGCTTTGGGGGGAAAATATAATTTTGTTTGAAAAGAATCTTTGTACCACACACAGTACATGGTTTATTTCTTGCATACATGTTCCTTCTATAATCGTGAAACCATATTTTAGATCTCATTTCTCTAGGGAACACTCTGATTTTGAAAATAAGACTCCTTTTATCCTCTACATGCACTTGTCACTAATAACCATATAATAATAAACAAATGTGGGCCACATTTTTATACATTGAAGTAATTACTGATGCCTCAAAGATAATTTTAAAAGCTTATTCCACTTGTCAGTAACTATCAACACAGCTCCAAACATCTGTATAAAGTCACATAGGAATACTATATAGATGAAAGATGTAAGTTTATGTTTGTACATAACCATGTCTGTATACATTTTGAGTGTATCATACACAAGGGCAGATTTTGAATATTTTTATTCTTAAAAATATCTGATGAACAGTATGTTTAAATATAAGTTGTTCTGTAAACTATCCCAATGTTTTGTTTTTTATTAAATCAATACATTTATTTCCCTAGAGCTAAACCAGTCATTCTACAGGGGGTTAGGGCAACAGCAGATGTCAACACCAGTTTTTGCATAATTCCTTTTTTTTTCCAACATAGTACCATCAAATAACATAACATATGTAAAAGTAAAAAGTTAAAAAAAAAAAAAATGAGGCATTATCTCTAGAATGGCTTGTATAGCCAAGACAGTTGGAGGTCATCCTCCTATGTACCAATGAAAGCAGGCAGAACTGGTTTAGAAGAAGGATGGTACCTAATTTTCAACATTTATAACATGTAACACTTATGAGATTACCAGATAGAGAAGTTCAGTTGAGAGTTGGGAGTCAGATCATATATTACGCTGAATCCTATCTATTTGCTGGTATTTGACCATTTGATCTACAGAAATGGCGATTCCATAGGTTTTCACCTCTAGGTGGATTTTACAGGGATTACCATACAGCTGTGATACTGCTTAGAAAGTCCCGATAAAACAGTCAAAGAGGACCTGAGAGGAAGGGAAACTCATTTACAAGGCTGCAGTTAGCATCATCATTAAGTGTGGTTATACCCAGGGCTTCCCTGGTTTTAGGTTTTTGTCAGTGAACAGTCATCAAATTGGAAATTGCATGAAAAATATTTTCTTCTCTAGTGATAATCTGCCATTGGCTCACAGAAGATGGTCAGAGAGTTTTCATTATGTCTCATTGCTTAGGGAAGGCAAGAGTTGGTAAGACACTAAAATAGAACTTGGTTTATCATTGGGCCAAGGAGGAAAGGTGACACGTTGGTGTAAGTATTTACAGATCCTGAAGCTCAGCTCTCCTTTGCCACCAGTATCTCCAAACCACTCTCTCTTCTGCAGTCTCAGAACAGGTCCTTTAGATGGGACTTTTTTTTTTTTTTTTTTTTTACTGTTCCATGATGATTATGTGCTACAGGGCTGGCCAGTTTGAGAACTGAATGAATCTGGCTGTACTTACTTCTTGGGAAAGCTGTGTGACCCAACTGAGGCCAATGTGAGTTAAGTTCAAGGTTTTGGTTCATATTCTTGGGAAAGGATCACTACTCTGCTAGACCAGAACCCAGGAGGGTGCAGGTCTGGAGATGCTAAGGGCTGCCATTAGGGAAGCTACCCTGAGAGTGAGGCCAACGTGGAAATAGAGAAGAATCAAGAAACGCAGAGAAATTGACTTTGTGATTTTTTTTAAATCTCGAATTCCAACTATCCAAGACATTTCAGTTACATGGGCATAAATTCCTTTCGCTTTAAGCCAAGTCTCAAGGAGATTTTCTGAACTTTCCTCTTAAGAAAGTCTTCATTAATATACAGGAAGGATGGCAAGAGCAGAGGAAAGTGAGAAGTTCCCTCTGGATTTGCTCTCAGGGATGACACTCCTGGGAGGTCTCACGATTTGGGGACACCACTAGCCAGCTTTTGCTATTTACCTTACATTGTGCAGAGGCTTAAAAAAAATAATAGCACTGTGACCCTTCAGAATCAAAAGAAGAGTCATTATTAAATCCTAGATCCCTTTAGACCATTTCTCACACTGCACCTCATGGAGATAAATGCAACCTTTATTGCATCGACATACCCCTATCATTTTTCAGAACCTCCATTGAAAAATTCTATTCCTACTTATACGTTTTACAAATGTATTCAAAACTTATTTCAATGTGAAAATCCTTCTCCATCAGAAAATATATCACTCTTATAGTCTGTGCTTTCAATCATTCTGTTTTCTGAAATGTACTTTTACTCACTTTTTCCCCATAAAAAAGTCTCTCTTCCTTTAAGCTCAGCTCAAATACCATCATCTCAATGAAACCTTGAGTGCCATTTTTCTCTCTCAACCCACATCATTAAATATACATCTATTGCCTTGCTTTTTTTCTGTCTACAAATATTAATTAAATACTTATTAATGTGTCAGATGCTATGTTCACTACTGAAGACTAAAAAAAAATAATTCTAGAATGTATCTCTGCCATAAAGGACCTTACAGTCTAGGGGGAATTAAAAAATAAGTGCATTAACAACTTACTAACCTCTGAAATGAGCTTCCAAATACATAATTACACAATGGAAAATCAGAAGGAAACAGGAGATGGGGAGGTGATGAATGAGGGGCTAAGAGGTGATAAAGAGATTCTGTTGAAGCAGGAACAGGTATCAACCAGGTCATGAAGAAACCTCTGTGCTTCATCTATCAAGAAGGGAAGTGACATGGAACCACCGAATTACTTTAAGTAAGAATACATCATAACCAGGCTGAGTTTTATTCACTTTGGCATCAGGATGGAGTATGAATAGGATAATCTTTCACACAGATTTGACTGGGCCAGTCCTGGTTCATGTTTGTTGTTTTGGTGTAATTATTGCCGCCCTTCATTCTCAAAAATGTCCTGCCTTGAGAGGACAGTAAATTATGTGGTCATCTTAAGAGTGGATTATACTGGAAGAGAACTAAGATAAAAGACACAAGAGAGGTCAGCTGGAAGTCTGCCACACTGACACAGCACAGACAGAAAGGCATCTAAACTAAGTCAGGGGCCAGGGAGATGGAGAAATACAAGAAGCGTTTTATTCTACTGTTAGGTAAGTGGGGGCACCAGGCAGGTAAGGTGGAAGAAAGACAGGATGGTCCAGAGGATGGCGATATGCCCCCTTTCAGTATAAGGGGCTTTACTTCCTCTAAATGAGTGCCAGCAAGAAACTGGTTAGAACCTGACAGCGGCAACGGCGTGGTAGTGACAAGGACCTAACCAGACATGACCCAATGCTCATTGTAATATAATCAGCATTGCAGTTTAGGCCCCTCCCCCACACCTCCCTACACCATGGGCTTTTCTGTGTGTTTCATGGGTAAGGACAGGTGCAAAGGGGACAAACATGACTAAGCACTCCAGGGGCAAGAGCTGTCAATCAATCAAGACACCACCTCTAAGCAAGAGTTTAAGAGAAGAGGCAGAAAAGACCACTGCTGTCCTCCTTTGGATCAGCCCGCCTGCCATTCTGGGAGGTGTATTTTTGCTAAATAAAACCTTTAAAATCTTTTGTTACACAATGCTTCTGTCTCCTGTCTGAATTCTTATCTTTCCAGGAGGACAAGAACTGGGGTCTTTTCCCTTCTCCTTTTGGGTTAACACTACTAGAGCCTGTATGTTGACTTGGCACTTAATGCATTTTGTTTTGTGTTAAGATTCATTGTTTATATGCTTATTTTTCCCCATTCAATCTTAAATTCCTTGAGGGCAAGAATTCCATCTTCAAGTTCTAGTTTTCTTCAGAGATCAGTGCAGTGCCTTGAACAAACTGCTTACTGAAAAAGCATACATTGATTTGAATTAATAAAATGTTACTGGCACATTTTCCAAAGAGAAATAAATGATTTAAGGCCTTTGCAGAGTTCTTTGTTATTCACAGGAAGCGGAAGTTTATTCTTACGAGTTAACAACATGTAACATGTTCAGAGTACAATTTAAAGCCTTTCCCCTAGTTACACTGGATGGCTTCATCATACTGCGCCATCAAATGAGGTCTCTATTACTTAAAATTAACTCCGAGTCTTGCTATCAAGAGAAAGGATGTCTATCACCAACTGATGGCAGAGGGGTACCGGGCTTGGTAAATAGTAGGGTCTGAACAAAAATTTTCTGAATGAATGACTAAATTCTCCATTTGGGAATAGTTGACACAGGTAAGTCTCTGTTCCTTTTTACCTCTGCTTCCATATTATCCTACGTTAATTTTTTACATGACATACAATGTACTAAAATTACCTGGATATATGTCTTTGAGCTTCTCAAGATAAGAATTATAGTTTATGCATCATTGTATTCATACTGCCTTGAAAAATGCCTGGTACTCAATCTGGTTTTTATTCCTCTAGAAGCATCACCATTTAAGTATTTACCATTGCCGAAATGGTGTCTTAACACCAACTAACAATCACTCATATAAAACACCATCAGAGTAATGGGGTTGATATTTAGGACGGTCAGTCTGCTATTATGTGCAGAAATAAGGGAGCTTCAAATAAGGTTGTCTATCCGTCTACCACTGACCATGACATAGTAAGTCGATTCCCCTGCACTACTATAATTAACATGCAAGACAAACTCACAGTGTTCAATTCAAGCTTTCTCCTCAAATTAAATTGTTTCATGATTTCCTGGGAACTGCTGTCTAAAGTGCATCAGCAGGGTAGCTGTGATTCCGTACGTGGGATCTTGCCGCAAGCGGCAAATTTGCTGTTGCAGAGTTCAACCATTTTTCTCCCTTCCACTACTCAATTTCTCTCACCCTGAAATACACACAACTCAGTGGTGTGAATGCTAGGTCATATATAATCTGTAGTGCTAACAGCATAACTGCTTAGCAGGTAACCTCAAAGTGAATCATGCTGACACCCACTCTTTACATTTTATGACCACATTCATTCTCCGTCTGATTTTTCTAGAACTCGATAAAAATTACTTATGTCAGAAACTTCACGATGAATCTATAACTGCCTCATACTTTGACCTACTTTTCCCCCAACAAGCCCAAAAGGTCTTGACCTCTATTATCAAAATCTCAATGCAGGTGGAAGCTCTGATGAGATTCTAATTAAGTGAAAACCATTCTGTAATTATACATGTTCACTATTTAATGAGAATCTTTCTATAACTAGAAATTTATTTGGACACTTTAAAATTTCAGAGGCTGTTGCTGTGGTATCCTAACTCAAACATTTTTCATTCATGAGGGGGGCAAAGTTCTCTTCCCCTCAAATGTATCACTGCCAAGGGAAATTTCTCCTTTAATTAAGTGGACTATATTGTTGAATGATGACTCACAAAACTTATTTTCATTTTTCTTTTTCTCTTCTTAGCACACAGTCAAAATTGGTGCCTTTGAGGTATAAGAACTTAACACTTTTGGTTAAGTACAAAATGTTTATTGGCAGCCAAATAAATATGCAATTATCATTTAAAAAAAAAATCTTAGGCAAATTTTACCTTGGAAAGAGCCACAAAAGCCTTTGGGCCTGTTGGGAGTGGTGGGGACAGTGACATAAGAGAGAAACAACGGGAGACGCCGAGACACTCAGTCCACAGTGCGGTGCTTCCCTGGCGTTCTGTCTTCTTCTCACTTCCTGTCTGTATCTCGGATCATTTCATGTTAAATCAGTTTTGTTAAATACCTTGCTCTTGTTCCCGCCTTCTCAATCCTCCAGAGAAAACACACTCCTTCCAGACTCATCCATCCACAGGAAACTAAGTTTTACTCACAAGTGGACGTTTCCACACTGTGAACCAGAGATTAATGAAGAACTAACCCCGGGGCTGGAAACAAAGTCGGCTGCATCATCCCTGCCAACCAGCGGGGCTGAGTGTGCTCTCAGACACTCAGTAAGGACTTTGGTTTGCTGGCCTGCTATGGTTTAAAATCAGTTCTTTCTTTCAAGCTGGGAGAATGCCAACACTCGGTCCATTCAGAGAATGATAACATTTCCTATCATTTAGAATAAACTTTAGCAACTTGAGTGCAAGATCTGAGGAAATAAAGACACTGAGAGAAATAATTTGCTCCCAGGTCAGTAGGGCCAGAAGTACCAGAAATGCCGCTTAACTGTGTAGAGGAATCTGAGCATCATTGGGGAAACTATTCCAGAGAGTCAATAAGTAAATGAAACACGCAAAGACCTCTCTTGTGACAGTTAGAGTGAAAATAAGACAAAATAGAAATTGTTTGCAATGCTTATAAATGAAAATCCTACTTGTCCCTCAGTCATTTCTTTGGCATTTAGGCGTTGGTGCTACAGGACTTTACTTCTGATTTGTTATAAATCTTGAATCATTTGTTTCATGTGTGTATTTCATCTTCCCAATTAGATATTTAAGTGATTTGAGAATAGGGATGTTTTTTCTTCTCTATATGTCTCACAGAGCCAAGGACAGGCAGGTAGATGGGAGTAGACAGTTCCTCCATGTTAAACGTTAGTATAGTAATTTAAACGTTTTCCATGCAGAAACTCAACCATGTGAACATGCAAATGGCTTTCTAGTAAAAGCACACATTTCTTAGTCCATTAGAGATTTCTTATGTTTAGAAGATACATGGATAATTGTACTATTCTAAACCCAAAGAGAAATTGCCCTACATTGGAATCTCAAAATTTTCCAAACAAAAGTAGTAGCATCTAGTGTATTTAAACAGACTATTTAAATTCTTTACCTTTCAATTTATTTTCCTCAATGACTATTATTTACTGCAAGAGAAAGTTCAAATTTATGGATAACATCATTTATTTGTGACAGAATTAATCTTTTAAATCTGATAAAAATTATAATGTTATAAAGTATATTAAGTCCTCTAACAGATGACTTAACTTCTACACTTTCTGACATTTTCTGCAATAACATTTTATTTTAAATGTCAACCATACATAAATTCAATCTCGTCACAGACAGTGAGATGTTCTAAAGTTCTCAATTTTAGACAGGAGGGTTGGTGTTGGGGGGTTGGGGGGCCGTGGGGAATCAGGCCAGAATGGGAGAGAGAGAAAGAATAACTTTAAAAGCCTGTATTGGAAAATGCCTTAAAATGTTCATCCCTTCTGTAAATTAAAAAAAAAAAAATGCCAACCTGAAATGTGGCAATAAATTATACAATGCATCATAAATTTTGAATTGCCCATTGTAACTGTCGCACAATGTTTCAGAACAATGTCACAGAGAAGGAAACATCAAATACCACTTCTTCCAGTATTTGCAATATAATTGCTTTATAGTTAAAGAAAAATAACACCACACATTTAAATTACAGCAATCAATCAACATTTTAGAAGTGAGATAGTTCCTAAGATGTACAAATAAGCACATTTACTTCTGACTTCCTGTTTTAGAGGCAAAAAATAATCTGTTTTAAGGGCTATGAGTTTATATCTAGTTCTGATAGGGAACTGTACCAGAAACATTTACGTTACTTTTAATTAGTGTAAAACACTGATGATGTTTTAGACATATGTTAACTATGAGCTATTTTTAATTTAATTTTCAATATTATCTATATAAAATGATTTTAAGATTTCTTTTCTAAAAAATGTAGATGCTTTCTAAAAATAGCAGTAACAATAGCTGGTGATATGACATATTTGTAAGATGACTCATTGTCAACGTTTACAGTTTCTCATACGCATATTCATTACCTTTTAACAGACCTGCTGGAAAAGATCTCTATTTCTATTCTCCTTTTTCCCTGCTGGGGGCAATGTCCCTCCATCACTCTTCAGGAAATGACTAGAAACTACTCCTAGATAGAGAAACAGAATGTTTTTCTAAGCAACAGTCTCAGTCACTATAGGAAAATGGAGGCAGCATGCCAAATGTATGTCCTAATAAAACATTTTAACAATTGCAAATGGGTAAAGTTTTATAGCTTATTTCTATAACCTCCATAGTAAAAATTTTTTAAAAATGATGCAATAATGAATAGAAGTGAATTCTTTTCCTTCCCACCTGGATGATAATTTTATATACCAAGTGTTTATTACTGAAATCCTCAGAGCCCCCTAAAACTAGATATGTATTTTCTTCCTGATACTTTTTATATGGATGCAAGACAAGAAGTAACAGATTCGAAAGAACACTGTTATTTAACTACAAAGAAAATTATAGCAATTATTGCATTCTTATTTCACATATTTAAATTAGCATTTTACATTTAAATTCACTTATATTCATTTAAAATCATTTTTCAATGCTTATAATTATTTTTAAAAATGTATAGTGATAGAGGTACAATTTATTTTTTAAAAACCTACACTAAGAAAATTATGAAACATGATGAAATGCCTTTCTTGATATATATAAGCTATTTTAACATCCTTTGCATTTGACTTTGTATATAGAAACAAATTCTTACTGTAGAGAAACCAAGCTCTTATTGTAAAATCATTAAAAACACACAGAGACTCAATTAAACACAGAGAAAAGTGGTAAAACACTATGTCTTAGAATTTTTAAAACCTCAATCAATCAGAATTTAAACAGCAAGAAGAATACTATTTTCCCTTTATCCACTAGGTCTCCCCTGACAATTTTGGGCTGGAGTGTTCTGTCCTTTGTGATTCATTAAAACTACCTTTTTCTGGAACTATTTAAATGTACAATTTTAGTCCACATTGTAGTTCCTCTTGCTGTGTTCACATGTCCTTTACACACAGGGACTCCTCAAACAAAACAATCGTGATGTATTTTTCTTACTTTTATCTGATGATTTCTCCAATGCTTGCAGATATGACAGTATATTTATAACACATTTTTAAATTATTTTTCTACAAACAATATATGAAGCAAGGTAGAGACAAATCTGATAATTTTCTCATTAAATTTTTGAAAAAGGATGCTTTTCACTTAATAAGAATGAAAAAATACTCCAAAAACCTAGTAACTTATTTTCTATGCATTTAAGGTTTGATATTAGTACTTAATTTTTCTTAGTACTTGGAAAGTTGAAGGATGTGACTATTAGATTTTCCTTTTCTAGACAAAGAAATAAGGAAAATGAAGTTATCTTCTCAGAATCAAATCTCATATAAGCACACACAGTGGCTAGATCACAAATTTGCAAAGTATAGGTAAAGACAGAATGAATGACAGGGAAGGGTAAGTTTTGAAAATAAGAAAATCCCTATTGCTAAGCATAATGGTAACAGTACAGTCAGAAATGTGTTGGGCACCTCAGTCTCCATGACTTAGAAAAAAAAGGAACGAAGTGGAGGCCTGTGGCGTTCTGTGGCTGAGCTATCTACCACTCATTGTGGGATGAAGACCACAGCTGCTGAGGATGATGAGATCATTGATGAAAAGGGAGAAACATCTTCATCAAAGGGGAGCTGCTCCGTTAACGGAATATGAGCAAACGGAGCCCTACTTCTGGAACCTGCAAACAACATTCAAGATCTGAACCAAGGGTACGTGAGGGGTACTTTCACCATGTCCATCCTGAAGTCTCAAGGGAAATGTCCACCCTGGCAAATGAACTTAAGCACGAGGGACGCTGTGACAGTCACACTGCATCGCAGAGATGGAAGTGTAGTAATGAAACAGGTGGGTCACCTGGTTGGCTCTCCTTGCTTCTATACCATGCTGAACAATTAAGAGATTGAAAAAAACTCTTTCTATGTCATTTGGCTTAAAGGGAAAATACGCATTTTCTTAATACAGATAGGACCATTCTGGTATGTATAACAGCAGTCAATTAATATCATTAATTTATTATGCTAGCTTATGTATCAATCTCTTACAAGCTTTAAATAATGAGAGCCCAGCTTCGAGTGATGGGACTCATCCCACTGAATGGATGTAATCAAGATTTTCAGCCTCTAAAAATGAGGAATAGACCTTGGTTAAATAAACTTTTATTCAATTTGGCAACCAATAAAGAGTCAGTTACCAAGTATGACAGCTGTAATTCATTGCTCCATATTTTATGCATATACACATGCATATATATGCACATATGTATGTATATGCTTATGAACAGTCATTAATAAAATCTACCAATTGTATATAGATTTATTTAATCCTGTAGACAAGGATGAACTGAAATCTATAACTGATTGCTTCTCTAGTCATAATCTAATTTTTTACTTCCAGTTTACTGTAAGAGTTCTTCTCTTGAACATTCCACCAGCAGCTCTGTTTCAACCTGTTTAACAGAAACCAATGTTCTACTTGAAATCTGGCACTCCCTATAATTGTTAATTACATGATCATCTTTCTAATTATTCATATTTAAAACCAGAGTCACCTTTTCACCCTTTCCTCAACAGATCACGAGCTTTGGGAGACAGAAAGAACTGGGTTCTGTGACTAGAGGCAATTTATTTCACATCTTGTGTATACAATGGAGCTAATGATACAGTACTAGCAGGACTGCTGTAAAGGGAAAAACATATGATGATGCCTGCGTAGCTCTGACCACAGCTCTGGCTCAACAGGAAGGCTCAATACATGTTTGGCTGAAAACATTGCAAGTATATCAAAATCCTGATGCAAAGGAAGCAAGATCCACCATAGTTATGCCGGGAAGACAGCTGGCTTTTTCTTTATCAAACCACGAAATTACGAGATTTTTGTGGCATGGCGTCTTGTGAGCCACGGGCAGGAGAATTCTGAGTGTAAGAGTGGTAGTAAGTCAGGTATGAATCTTTGAAGACACTGCAAACAACTGGCCGGGTATGTATTTCTGCACCATAGAATGAGATTCAAACTGTCACTGTTTTTAAAGATTAAGTCTCCACATACAAAACAACTTTGAACTTGGCATATAGTACAGAGATTCCAAGCTGGGAACCTCAGAGCTGTTTTAGACATACTGAAACGGTCTCATAACTTGTGCCAACTGAATGGATTCTCAGATGTCATCCAAATTTCTCCTTTCAAGGTTGAGGCTGATGAGAATTAGAGGAGTGGGGCTCAGTGTGCGAGGTCACCCTGTTGGGTAATGACAGTGCATGAGATGCAACTCCCTCCCCTTCCTCCTTAAGCCCACGGTGGCTTTTTCCTTCACTGCATCACTCCATCTCCTAAACATGACTCTGAAGGTCAACGACAGTGTCCCCTACATGTCTCCCTACTAAATTTCATTCGAGGGTCCACTGACATTTTCTTAACTCTAAATACAATGCAATCATATTATAGATCTTTGTTGTAAGGTTCAAAACACCAAACATGGAAATCTTGTCAGAAACATGTTTGGGTAATAACTTTCACACCCCATGGTCTATTTTCCTCATCTGTAACAAGATAAATTTTCGCTCTCATTCTTTGTTTTAAATATAAACTCAGGTCTACTTAGTTTGTAGCACTGATTTGTATTTTTAGTATTGATTTGTATGAAATGTACACCACACATTTTTTAATGATTAGAAGATAGTATCTGAGTGAGTATAGGAAAATTTGATAATAAACAATAGATTTAACTTACTGTTATCTTCCTTTACATAACTAGTAAAATTAGGACATTAGAAATTTTGTATGTGTGTGAGGATTTTTCTCTTCCACACAGAAAATAGTAGTGTTGAATACAAACTTTCTTTTTCTTTTAAAAGCAATTGTTAGTAGGAAAATAATAACATGTGAACTGGAAAAAAAGAGATTAGTACACATATCATTCACAATTTTTTCCAGGTTTTGTATATTTACTGCTTATTGACTTAAACACATGTTTATGTCTTTACATCTTCTGTATTGAGGCAATTTTGTATTTCTAAGTTCTTGCCATTAAGACAAATATTCTGATCTGTAGTAAATAAATTCGCTTTCATATTTTTTCTTTATACACATGGCAATGTCATCTAATCTGTCAAGAGATTTTGAGATTAAGTAAACTTCCATGACATGCAGCCAGAAACTCTAATTTTCCACACGAGGAAGCTGAGACCCAGGGTGTTAAGTTAATTAGGAGCACAGTTAGGACTATAATTTAGGTGTACTGATAAGTGTGGCATTCTTTTGAGTATGTCATGATGCTTGTATGTGCAATTTTAATCTCTCTATTTATTGCTGCAGAGGTTTTATTCGATATTTGATTTCCTTACTTCTTTTTGTTCAACCTACAGCACTTTCATAAGGAAGACTTTGGGAACAACAAAAAAATACTCTTAAATCTAACAGCAGCAAGCACAACAAAACTCTATTATGCAAATCTGAAAGGGGGAACTCAAAACAATGATGTTAGTTCATCAGGTTTAACTGTGAACAGCAACTTAAGCACGTCTAAGTTCATTCTGTTGTCTCCATTTAGAAAGCTCTTCCTCCAGTACATACTGCCTTTCTTCTCTGAGACAAAGACCATCTATCACCTTTTTAATTAAGCTTGCCCTGATTTCACAGTAAGAAACTATAGCTTCTAAATTCTTACAAGACATTTTCCTTACCTATATGTGTCTATTGCACAGTATGTGGCATTTTAGTTGAATAAATATGACTTCCCCCTCTTCACCTGATTTTAGACTTACTAAGAACAGTAATTAAACTGTACATCCCCCCTCCCAGTCATCCAACACTCGGTGAAACATTTTTGGAATCAAAGAGGCAGCTCTCACATTTGAAGGAGGGAGAAGACCCAATCTGACACATTTAAGTGTGCCAGATTTGTTTTAGCTCACATGTAAAATAATTATGGTGACCTGGTATATCCTTCTATGATTTCAAAGTAAGTCATCTAAATGTTTCCTTCAAAAGTCATAAGGCCTTTACATTTCATACCCAAATGTACCTTATCTGAACCTCCTCAAGGATAAAATGCATGCCAAAAAAAGGTAGAAAGGATAAGATGAGCAAGAGACATGATAGGGAACTGACTCAAATCGGAAAGGTTGTGAATTTTTTTTATCCTAGACTTATGTGTTTGAGGCAGAAGAAGAAACACCATTACACTGGTGGAGCATCCAGCCAGGTTTTACAGGTATGTGTAAGCTGCACCGTCAGGACCCTGCCCAGAGACCCCCCAGAAGTCCCCTTGACAGGACAAAGACAGCTCACTGAGAACACCTGCCAGTCGGCCCCTGATCACATTCTTTCTCTGTTTGCTGAAGCAAAGGCTGCCCTGCCAGAAATTCGATGTCACTGGAGGCAGCTCTCAACCCATGAAGGACACGGATTGGGTGGAGAAATATTCCAGTGGTTTCAGCTTGTTTAGAATAAATCTCTGAGGCGTGTTCTACCTCCCAGAATTCCCCATCCTGACAGATTTCAGTCTTCCACGATCACAATGTGCTGGGTAACAAAGCCTGTGACACCTCCCCTCCCCTGTCCTTGCTCACTCCCACGCTGGAACGCTGGGTGCACAGATCACCTCCCACAGAGGTGGCTTACACAAATTCTTATCTCAGTGCCTTCTTCTGAGGGAAAAACAAGAGAACAAAAAAAAAAAAAAAAAAAAAAAAAACACCCACCAAGACAGTATCTTTTGCTTATGATGTGTTTCAGACAAAAATGTCCTGGTTATTCCCATTTAAAATGTTGACTTGGAAGAAATCTCTTTTTGGTCTTACAAATCCTCTTTGGAGTCGCAGCCCATTAAGTTCCTCATGGTTCAACATTTCTCATCTAAGCGAGAACCCACAGTGGGCTCTTCTCACAGTCACAGATCACCCCCTAGAACAGTCTTCTCCCACAACCTCCCAATGACGGGTACTGGGAACTGGAAAATCTGGCAATGTTATGGTTCCAACCAGAAACCTGACGAGATGAAATATGATGTTCAAAATCTACTACTACTGCAAAACGTGAGTCATGAGGAGAGCGTGACTGACCTTGCTGACTTAGGTACTGAAATTGCTTTTTTATGGCTCTCAAAATCTGGGTTGGAGAAACTTCTAAAAACGGTATCGTGCTACATATTAGGTGTCCCTTCTGCTGGTTCGAGAAAAGTTGCATCACACCGCTGCAGACCGTCGTTAGGTAAACCTCTGCGAACCATGTTTTGGATGCATAATCTTATGAAATGTCAGTTTTATACACATGCTACTTAAAGATTGGCTTTCCAACTGAAAAACAAATGCATATCCCGTAACTACACCAGTAAGGTAAGTTGTTTTCATTTTTTTCACTCATCCATTCCACTCACTCATTCATTTATTGAATACCATTAGCTCTGTACCTTCCATATATCTCTAGAATTCTGTCTTTGGGAAAAAGAGAGATGGTCTTTTACACCTAGCTGTTGTTCTTTCACAATCTGGTGAGTTTTTAATTGAATTTCTTATCACTCTTAAATGCTGAGCAAATCCAAGTAACACATTTTACTTCAGTTATCCAAGAGATTTTATAGGAAAAATGTATGAAACTTGAATAAAAATAGCTCTTAGGTAAAAATCTGGCATGTTATTGAGACAATTGTTGATAGACTTGTAAAAGATCTTGCCAGTAGGAACAGAGTTATAACAGAAGTATTTTATACTTTAGGTATTTATTAAAAGAACAAGAGATCTTTATTTTTATTTTGTCCTGAAACATTAATTGTAACAGATTTATGAATGACCTAATTCTGTACTAAGTTTTAGCAATAAAAACTTTATTACAACACTTGTAATGAGAAATACGACATAAAATTTTAAAAAGCAATTCTCAAATATCGTGTTTATTGTTTTGGACTTGAAAGGTATTTTTCCCCATGATTAGCATGCCTATGTAATTTTAAGCACTTCTCTGGTTTATGTTAAACTGTGTGTTTAATAATTTAGGTAAGAACGAAAGCCAAGAATTCAGATAAAATATCTATTCCCTCTATTCCCTGCAAAGATCCATGAATCTATTAAAATAAATGTTTATACTCTTCACCATCCTAGGGTTCATTTACAGTATGTTAAATCACTAAATTTATAATGTATGGGGCTTCAAGTCTTCAGAAATGGTAGCTGCTTTTTTAATTTGAACTTACTAAAGAGAGGAAATATTTTCTTTTTTCTTGTATTTCCTAACTTTTACAAAATCTAATGTGATCCAAATTGGAAAACACTAAAATCCCTCGTGCTGTGCTACACTGTCTTCAGGAGAAAAAAAAGATGAAATGTAATGCCTAAACTTTAAATAATTTAAAAACTGATCTGATCATTTTTACTGAGAAAAATTAAAATATTTTAACAGAAATGCTGATTTTTTATAATTCTTAAGTATTTGAATGTTTATACTAATATAGAGTCTCTTAAATGTAACAAGTCTCAGTAGGTTCTAAATAGATACAAATAATGCAATACATAAATGAAGGAAATTAACAAAATATAAGTTCTCTAAAGGTAGAAAGATGGCTTATTTTCTTTGCTTCTCCAGAGTCTTTATTCCAGAGTTGGCCACAGTAGGTGCCATTCAATCGATGCTGGCTGAGTGAACCTCTACATAAGAGCAAGTAGCTAATGGAAAGGAAATAAACTGATAATGGGAAATAGTATGTAAAATGCTCCATAAATAAAAATACTTCATCAATTTGAAGCTTTATCCAATAAGAAGCATGTATATCACTCTTGAAACGACAGAGTCATAAAATAAATGTGATTTTACTGTATCTACTCATAAAGGATTGGAGGTAACCTTTATAATCATTTTTTCATAAACCTAATATACTTTATGCAGTTACTCGCTTAGAAGAAGTCTGGATTTCTGATTTACAAGTCTAGATGTCTGTGTATGTTTTTAGATCTTTGCCCTATGTTGAACTGCTAGGACAAAAGACAAAAGAAGTGTGGGGAAAAATGGTTTAAATCAACTATTGTTATTTGTGCAAGAGGAAGAGGCAGAGCAATACCTAAAGTGAAAAATGGATTGACTGATGTCTGCTGTTACTCTGTATGACACTACAACCATCTTATGTTTATACCTTTATGGCTGGAAAAGCGCTTTCTATAAACCATTTCAGCTTCCTCACTATCAGCTGTGATAGATACGAATGTTTTTCCAGACACGAAAATGGACACACAGAGAATAAGTATCTTGCTGACTTGTGTAAAGCCAGTAAGTCCGGGAGACATGACTCTGAATTCACTTTTCCCCACTGGATATTACATGCACCTTTTCAGTTAAGTTTGCATATATTTAGAAATGAACATTTGTGTTTGAGCATGTGTGTGTGTGTGTGTGTGTGTGTGTGTGCACGTATACATGTGTGCAAATCAAATGCTTTATTTCTGGAAAAGGCAGGAATCTCTATGTCCCACAGTGGCTGAGGGAACCACAAATTAGGGTAGAAGACTGAGATGAAAAAGAATCCTGACTGCTGAAGAAGAGCTAAGAAGAAACAAACAACCCTTCTCTAAGTTCAGTTTGTAAAGTCATCTTACTTCCGAGCTTCCAATTACAGTAAGATGAGTCTCAAATTGGTGCCAAGAGACCCAATGTGATCTTCAATCCTCTATGTCCAAGAGTTGATGAGTTATTTTCATAGTGATGCTTTTGCTATCATTTTACAGCATTTCTGAACATTACCTGTTTTCTTTGTCCCCAAACGGACTTACTCAAACTTACACACTTCCTCTGATTACCTCACTATGCAATCACCCAACTTTGATATTTAAGCTACCAAACATTGTTTTGAAAACTCCAACAAATTCATCCTTTTCTCTCCATCTTCTCTTCTATTGCCTTAGCTGCACTTAAGTAACACAAATTTTTATTTTTTCCCTCCTCTATTCCCTTCTACACTTAATCCATTTTAAAGAGCATGAAGATTTTGACCAAAATATCTGTTTTCTTTTTATCTCTTTTTCCTTTCCTTTTACCTCTAGCTCTTTCTCAGCCTCTGCTTTTTATCTTCTGCTTCTTCATCTCTGCAGTTATCATCATCACTTCCATTAGCTTCATCAATATTCATTGATCTTGTAATGTATGCTCAATTCTCTACTAAAAGTTTTACATACAAGACCTTATTTAAACCTCACAACTATTATGTAGGTCAAAACTGAAAGCCAGATATCAAAATTAACAGTGCACTTGTATATACGTAGACAAACACAAGCAATGTAATTCCCTCTTGTCACCACTGCTTCCCTGTAAAACCTTCTAAAAATATCTTACATAGAAAAGAGAACTTTCTTCATGGAAAAATATTCTTCAAAGGCCCATTACATTCCTCTTCTTCCAGACAGTGTTACCAGAATTCTTGTTCAAGCTGGCATACTTCAACCTGTTCTGAATACCCTTTCTCATCAGTAGGTGGACCCCCTACAGAGTAAATACCATTATCTAAAGTTCCATATACTGCTGGGTGCCAAGAGAAGGGGGTTTTTCATGGCAGGCACTCAGCAGACACTGGTTGGGTAGACCAGCAGGTTTTGCACAATATCCAACTATCATTGCACAACAACTAGTTAAATAATTATAATCCTTTTTATCAAAGTGTTTCTCCATAGTTTTTCCATCACCTGGAGGAATATTTGTGTCTCTTTGCCACCAGTATATGTCAATAATTTATTTTAAATGTTGATCAAAATTCTCCTTAGAAGAATTTTCCTCGATAAACCTACTTTATATTAAAAAATTAAAATATTCTTTGTTCTATGTTCAAATTGTGTTTCATACTTTTCCCTCTTTTATTTCTATGTAATTTGCTCATCAATAATATTGAAATTTTTATGAAAAAAGTATCTTCTCTAGAAAAATGCCAATCTTATGTACTCTACATGCTCGCTAAATTCTTTCTACAAAATAAATTATATCTTTACCTCATTCTTAGTTATAACAAAAGAATGAATAAATACAGAGCCCTGAAAAGTGTACATTTTATTGTTCATGAGAAATTTGAATCTCTTCACAAAGAATGTGCAATATTGTATGTCCTTTCTTCCTATGATATAAATAAGTTTATTTGTTGGCCTTTTTTCTCTTTACAATGGCAAAGTTCAATTGAGGATCTGCTATATGCAAAGAGTAGTTTTCTGTGGAATAATAATAACAATAAAAATAATAATAGATAGATGACCTAGAACTTGTCCTGTAGGAATAAGTAAAAGCAATAAAACATCTCACTATGTCACACTTTCCAGACCCCTGAGTATTCTCGTCACTTACTATGAATACACTTTTTTCTGTACTTTCTAGAGGAGAGATTGACAAACTTATTCTGTAAAGGGCCAGAGAGCAAACATTTTAGGGTTTGTGGTCCAAACAGTTACTGCTAAAGCTTTTCGACTCTTGTGACCAAAGCAGCTGTAGCATCCCCATGGCTATGTTAAAATACAACTTTATTTACAGGCACTGATATTTGTATTTATATGCTTTTTGTGTGTCATAAGTATCATTAAAAATTTTCAACTATTTATAAATGATAAAATCGTCATTAACTCACAGGTCTTAACAAAATAGGATGTGGGCCAGATTTGACCTGCAAGCTGTTTTGGACCAGTTTCTCATGTTCAACACAATTTACGTTCTGGGCTGGATAATTCTTTGCTGTGGAAGAGCATCCAACGCACTGCAGTATGTGTAGCATCATCTCTGGCCTCTACTCCCTAGATGTGCACAGTACTCATTAGACACTGAGGGTCTCTGGTTGAAGACCACTGTTTCAGACTATGAACCCACATGCTCTGAGCACAGATAATTCCAGGTGAAATGTCATTAACAGAGAGTTCAGAGGGACGTTTCCTTCTGTCTGAACACTAACTTCTTCAGGGCATGTTAACATTACTTTAGCTTCCTTTACGAAATTCAGATAAAGACAATTAATTACCCCCCAGATTCTCCCTTCACTTGAGCCACTCCAAAGTCCATCCTTCAATCTGTTCTATTTATTAAGAAATTCCGTTCACATTGGCGTTCTAGGGACATGAACATAAGTTAGAGTAAGTAGCATCATTCAAAAATGAAAGCAAATGCTACAGCTGCCTGTTTAGAGAAACCACACACACAATGTCTCCCTTGTGAGCAGAATAGTGCCATCAATATTAGTTTAAGGTGCACAACTATGAAGCACAAAATGGTTTAGGAATTATGGGGTCTAAATTTTAGTGGCTGTTTGATCTATTCAGCAAACATGATGTTGAGTAGGACTTCATCTATTTGGTGCCATCAAGAAATATACATAGAATACAAACTTGTGGTTGCCAAGGGGGAGGGGGAGGGAAGGGACAGACTGGGATTTCAAAATGTAGACTAGATAAACAAGATTGTACTGTGTAGCACAGGAAAATATATACAGGGTCTTGTGTTGGCTCACAGCAAAAGAATGTGACAATGAACATATGTAAATTCATGTATAACAGAAAAATTGTGCTCTACACTGCAATTTGACACAACATTGTAAACTGACTATAACTCAATAAAAAAAAGTTTAAAAAAAAAGAAATGTAAATACGTGAAAAGGATTCAATTCCTTAATGAGATAATTTAAGTAAAAATACTTAGGGAAACATAAAGCTACAAAAGCGACGGGTGTGCCATTTGCACGTGTTCACTTGTGTGCCTCAGTATTTGCATGAGTGAATTTGCGTCTATTCCTCAGGGTTCCAAATGACTTCTGGGCCAAAAAGCACTAAATAAATGCTTACTGTTTGGCATAATATATATTTCAGTATCAACAATTCAACTGATTTTTCCCTTTTCTATTGTTTATATCATTACCTACAAATAACATTTTAAATGTGCTTCGCATTTCAAATTTGACTCTAGCCCAATCACATGTACCTAGATTAATGATTTTATCCATGAGTTCAGTTAGTATTAATTGAGAAGCAACTAAGTTCTGGGCATTGTGCTGGGTCCTGGTGACCACTGGAAAGAATACAGAAAAATCACGATTGCATCAGAACTTAGTCTTGCGGTAGAGATAGTTGTTGTGATGTCACCGTAAAAGCCTTCCAACTTAAAATGAGTAGTAATGTTTATTTAAAGCTGACAGCCACTTTCTCTTCTGTCTCTTGGACTTTACCATCCCTTTCCAGTGTTATCCCATGTACCAAAATAAAACGTTCCAATTTTTCCTTCCCTTGCTTCCCTAGCTACTGTAAATGCTTTCGTTCTTACATTTGGTGATCAAGGGATGAGCAGTGTTTACAGCTACCTGAGGTTCCACATGTCCTATTAATGACAATAGTAATATGAACATAGTAAAATCCCTGAGGAAAAAATATCCAGTCAGCATTATGCGATGCTAAAAATACACCAACTTCAGAACATAACATAAACACATTTCCTTTTTAAATAGTCTTCATCATGTTAATTTGATTTCTGGAAACTGTTCCCAGGAGACTTCTTCCGCAGGGTTAGCTAGAGTCCATTGGTGTATTTTATGTATAACTTAACAGAATTCAAGAGTAATCCTCAGTAGTCCCAAATCTGGGAGTAACTGAGGTCAGTGTGGAATCTGCTGGATGAAGGAACCTACCCACAACCAGGAAAATGCAACAGAAAATAAATGTTAAAACATGGCTCAATGGACAGTGAAAATCAATGATGGGAAAATGGACCATTTTTGCCTCAGAGGTTTTTCACTGCTCATTTAGTCAAGTTCACCTTCTAATGGTTTGTTAAGTTGGCATTTTTTCCACAATGATAAGTCTTTCAGTGCTAATTATGATCACCTGCTATCAACTGTCCAGGAGGCAAGTCCACTCTGGCTGCTCTGGTGGATAAGAGACACCAGGTTTCAAACAGCAACTAAATTTCAATACTTTTTTTTTTCTTTTTTGGTAGTGGTATTTCTGTAAAGTCATCACATTTAGCATGGAGGAAAAAATATGAAATAAATTTAATACACATTTTGATCATCTTCATGTACCAAATTCCGTAAGTAATTATGTTCAGAAACTTTTCATACAGAGTTCTCGCCTATCGATATTCAAAGATAGTATCTCTCCTAACCTTTGTTCTCTGCAATGACTTGTGGTACATTTTCCCTTAAAAGGCATGTGGTGTAGGTTTGAATGTTTACTTCAAATTATGACACTAATTCCAGCACTTTTTTTTTAAAGAAGAGATGGCCCAGCTATAACATTATACCTGAGTAAGTCCTGTAAAGGTTCTCATTGGTAAAAATGTATTGGATAAGGATTGATAAGAAAGCCAGATGAAGTGAGATTAGAAACTGTTCAGAATCCGTATCTTTTTTGGCACATCAACTCTTAAGAACATACATTGTCTGGAACGGAATAGTGAGAAAAGGGTTGCCAAGGTGCTAAATGAATTTCAGAAAATTCTGCCTACAATCCTTGAAGATTCCTATTCAGAAACGACTTAGTGATTTAGATTTTCCTACTAATCTTGGACTCTAAAATGATCAATCAACAGGCACAGGAGTAGCAGCAGATGTAATCTGTTTCTCATACCTTGACATACTCTTTGGAGGAAGGCCCAGGGTTATGTTTATCTTCCAGGGAGAAACACTTGTAAACAATAAGGAAGAGAACTTTCCAGCCCCCAGTTTTAGACATGAAGGCACTGCCATTACAGCATGACCAAAAGAGCGGCCTTGGGAAGTAGCTTGGGGCAAAGTGTCATGGTCTACTTTTAAGTTCAGAAAACTCCAGCTGCAAAAAAGAGCATCCTCCAAGGTGTCTCTGGAGTCTTTATTGCCCCAAGGTCTCCGTATAAGCCTTGCGTGCAGTGTTTCTTGCACAGTAAACCTGAGAGTACAGCTGAGTTCAGAGTCAAGGGATTTTTTTTCTCTCGTTTTACTGAACAGTGACATTTATTATGATTCTCACTTGAGATGAGTAAGCACTCAGTGCTAACTAAAACAAAGTGGTAAAAATTATTTTTATTCTTTCATTCATGTTTTAATAGAATAATTTTGGAATTACAATCTTAAACAAAGAATAACCAAGATTTTTTTTTTATCATGCACAATTCTCCAAAATTTCAGGTTGATTTTTAAAGGGGAAGCATATAACCACAGATTATTTTATAGCATGTAGAATATCTTCATAATATTCACCAGTTATCAACTGCTTAGAATGTGTTAGAATTATAGGTACAATTTATATTTATTTAAAAATGTGACTTGCCTTTCTGTAGCCTATGATCTATTTAAGGAAAGATCATGAGAGAATGTGAGACCATAGGACAAGTTCTTAATCAGTGACTCAGATGATTAAACAAAATGCCAGAGAATGGTGTGCTCATCATGCATCTAAAAGGTCTTATTATTCTTTGAGGAGTTGAGGTTGAAGACTGGTATTTAGACCAATAGATAGTTGGAAGAACACTCTACACATTAGAAACATTAATAAGGTATTTTCAGTATTTACAATGGAGCTGAAAATTCAAAATAGCTCAATCAGCTTCTAAACATTCCCTGTTTAATCAAGAACCAATATTAAAACCAGGGCCATAAAACAAGGTAAAGAAGAATACTATATAATGATAAAAGGAGCAATACAAGAAGAGGGTATTACATTCATTAACATATAAAAGGTGCACCCAATATAAGAGAACCTTAATACATAAAACAAATACTAACAGACATAAAGGGAGAAAGGGAATACCATAATAGTAGGAGACTTTAACACTCCACTCACATCAATGGACAGACCTTTCAGAGAGAAAATCAGTAAGGCCACAGAGACCCTCAATGACACACTAGAGAAGTTAGACTTAATTGACATTTTTAGGATACTACATGCAACCCCCTCCACCTCCAAAACAGAACATATATTCTAATCAAGAACCAATAATTTGATTACCAGAGTAAGTCTGTGAAAGCCTTAGCTGACCCTGGGTCTCTGCTATCAAATTTGATAATCTGAAAATTCAAATCAGTGATCACTTCCCTGGGAAAAATGCTTAATATAATTCTGTATACCTAACGGATACTTGTAGACTATAGAAAATAATAACCATACCTAAGAAGTAAAACCTTCAGAACAAAAGAAAGAGGTTGTGTGCTCATTCTAACTGATGAAGATGCTCTCCAGCTGAACTTAGCACCAAAGGGAGTTCTTTCTCAACAGAGTTGCAGGCAGCTACTAAATATTGATTAAAATAGATCTGTGAGAGAAAAGCACTTTCTTTTCTTTTGGGAAAATATTGTAAGATCAACACTTTGGAATTACTGAGCATAACAGAAGGATTGTGAAGAAACTGAATCCTTTCACCACTTCCTCACTAAAAAATGGGGGAGATCCTGTGATAAGACTGCTGCTCTCCTGAGGGAACTTAAAATCAGTATGAAAGACACATCAATGACTACATGTGTGATATGGTGTGTTAAATGCTATACTATAGATATATATAAGTAGTGGAGATGATCAAAAAAGGGAGCGATCAAATATACTCAGAAGAAGAATTAAAACTAGATAAGAGAAACAGTGTGTTAATTGGCCATAAGGACAAGAGTGCTGCAAACCCGGAAAACACATAAACGTAAAGTATTGTAGTGGACAGTTTGGTATGGCTGCTACGGAGGAGATGCAGTATGAGGACCAACAACGAAGCCTGCTCAAAAGTAATGTCAAGACCTGTGCTCTGTGAGGGGGGTATTTACTCTATGTTACAGAAAATCACATGTAAGTAACATTTTTAGAGGCAGAGGAGCTAATACGATCACGTTTTCACTTCTGAAATGTATTCTGGGTGGAAACATGATGAAAGATCATTTTAAAGGGCATAAGAACAGAGGCTGGCAGATAGAGGTTACTGTAAGGGTCCAGAGAAGAGACCTGCAGAGTTTGATCTTGGGCAGAGTAGTAGGGATGGAGAGGAAAGCAGTGACTCAAGGAACATTTAATTAACTTGGGTACCCAGTGGACACTGGGCGTGGGAGGAAGAGAGGCATCTAGGATGACAAGTTTCCGTCATGAGTAACTAAGTGGTCAGAAAAATAATCAGCCAGGAGAGGCTAACACAGAAGGATAAAATCAGAGATCCAGAGTAAAGAGGGGAAGCATGATAAACTCAGTTTTGGACATGACTGTAAGATATTGAGAACCATCCTTGGAGAGACATCAAATGGAAAAATAAAACTGATTTACACATTTGGACTCTGGTGGGAGTTCTGCGCCACAGAATTGCATAGGAAAAGCATTAATGTTAAGATTAAGAAAAGGACCAGGAACTGTACTGCCAAAATTCCAATGGAAAGTCGTATTTGAAGAAGCAAGGAGTACTGATGAAGAATCAGTTAACAGAAGAAGAAAATAGTCAATCTGGAACTTGGTGAAAATGCACTGGTGATCTTAGCCAGAGCTGTTTATTTGGGAGTTGTGGGTTGGAATGGCTGGAGGATTGAATCAGAAGTGGAAAATGTGGTCCACTGGAGCTATGTGCAAATTAGGGTGCTTTGTGACAACAGCACAGAACACGACTTCAAACAGCTTTAGTATGAGATGACTTTATGATATTAAATAACAGGAATTCAAATGTAACACAGGTTTCAGGGTTATTTAATTCAACATTTCAATGTAATCATGGCAGTACTCCTCAATCCAAGCCAACTTCAGCAAGCCTCATTCTAAGACCAGTTCCTCCATGGCTTGAGGATAGATTGTAGGTGCAAGTTTATTTACATTCCAGAAACAGAGAGAGAGATGCCCACCCACTATCATGGACTAAAAGCCAGGTCTTTCAGTTTTGTTAGACAAACTTAGGAGACATGTCTACTGTGGACCAGTAACAATAAGAAGGGAAAATACAGGTGCTTTAAACAAAATCTGGGTCTGGCGGGAAGCTGAAAAAAATTAAGTTTCTATCAGGAAAAAGGGGAGGAAGTGGATTTGGGAGGAGACGGAGAAGATGGCAGAGTAGAAGGATGCTCAAGACCCACATCTACAGACCCACTCAGCCAACCAGAGCACCTGTGGAACTCCGACAGAACATCGCCCTCTTCAAAAGATAAAGACGCCAAAAATCTGGTAGGAGAAAAGGAAAAAAGAAATAACAAAAGGCAAAGCAGTGCCAGACGGGTCCCGCAGGGAGGGAGCGGCAAAGGAGGACTGGCGCGCGCTCGCTCGCTGGGTCTCCCCTCTCCAACTGAGAGGCCAGCGGGACTGAGGGGGAGCCTCCGAGGCTCGGATCTGTACACAGCAGCCCTTGACTGACAGAACTAAGTTAAACGGGCACAGAGCGTCCCCCCGACACCCAGCCTGAGACGCGGGCCGGCAGCGGCGGGCAGGGCCAGGCTGCACAAGCCGGGCGGAGGACGGGGGCGGCTGCACGGAGGCAGCCCCGGGGGAACGCAAGGGGCTGCGCGCCGTGGCTGTGGGTGCACAGGGCAGAACAACCTGGGCCCTCCATAAAACAGCAAGGTTGATGTGCTCTCAGCGGAAGGGTGCACACCCCCATCTCTGAAAACCCGCGGAAAGTTTTCGGGGGAAGAGAGGCGGGGCTCAGGCACAGCCGCCATATCCTCCGGCGCTGAGCACCCAGGCGGAGGCGGGGGCGGGGGCGAAACCTGCATCCGCACTGAAGGGCTTAGCAGCCTCAAAGGCCAGACTGAGACTGGCCTGCAGCCCGGGGCAGACAGGATCCTTCCATCCTGGTCCCTCAGAGAACTTGCTCCACAAAGACAAACAGGGAGCTGGGTTTTGGCTCGGAGCAGGGACAGGGCTGTCCCTCGGTCTTCCCCGAGCCCACCTGCGGAGCGCCGACCAGGGCGGAGCGCGCAGCCGCACAGAGCAGCGGAGCTACCGGCGGCGCAGGTAGAGCGAGAGCGGCCCCCCCCCCCCCCCCGCCTTTCGGGCAGGAACACAGCCCCTGACCGAGGTGCTGGGAGGGGGCACGACCCGCCCTCCTACCTGGCCAGTCTGACTGCGGCATCCGGAGGGGCAGCGACCCGCCCGCCCACAGCAGAGAGCTGCACCTGACCCAGTGTTAGGAGGAGGCGCGATCTGCCGACAGGTGCTGGGAGCAGCACAGAAGAGGGCGCCAACGGAGGGCCTCTGAAAACAGCAAGCTGAGCTTCCAAAACAGGACGAAGACAGAAAGACTTCACATTAAAAGCACACAGACTCCAGGAGAACACCGACAACCCCCCCCCCCCGCCTTTTTTTTAAATCTGTTTTTACCTGTTCTATTTTCTATTACTCTCTTAAACTTTACTTCTTAATTCATTTCTATTTCTCTTGGGTTTTGATGTCCTGCTATTGATTAGACACAGGTTTCAAATACATCTATTCATCTCCCCCCCCCTTTTTTTGTAAAGGTTTTAAAAGGACGTCTCAACCCGATTAATACTCTGCTTCAACTCACTCTTCTATTATTCATTATACACTGTTTTCAAACCCTCTTTCTCCCTTCTTTTAAAATTCTCTCTCTCTTTTTTCTTCTTTTTTTCCTAAGTTCTATTCCTAAATAGGCATCAGATAGATAAAATCCTTAAGGACCAAAATAAACAACTGATACTCCATAAACCACAGAGCCAAGAGGTATGAGCAAGATGAAGGAGCAAAAAAACCTTTCCCAATTAAAAGAACAAGAGAAATCCCCTGAAAGAAAGATCAACGAAATAGACATCGATAGCCTACTAGATCAAGATTTCAAAAAAGGAGTGATCGAATTGCTGAAGGAATTAAAAGAGATAGTGTTTAGAGATATAAAATATGTCAAAAATGAAATTGAAGCTATAAAGAAGAGCCAAGTAGAATGGGTAAACTCATTGACAGAGATGAGGAATGATCTAATAGCTGTGCAAAGCCGACTAGATAATGCAGAGGAACAATCAGTGATCTAGAAGACAGGGCAATAGAAAGCACCCATTCAGAAGAACTACAAGAGAAGCAAATAAAAAATAATGAAAATAGCATAAGGGACCTATGGGATAATATAAAGCGTCCTAATCTTCGCATAATAGGGGTCCCAGAAGGAGAAGAAAGATCAAAGGGGATTGAAAAGGTTTTTGAAGAAATCATGACTGAAAACTTCCCAAACTTAAAGAAGGAATCAGATATCCAAGTACAGGAAGCTCAGAGGGTCCCAAACAGGAAGAACCCAAATAGACCCACACCAAGACATATCATAATCAAGATGGCCAGAGTCAAGGATAAAGAAATGATTCTAAAGGCAGCAAGAGAAAAGCAAAGAGTAAGTTACAAGGGCACCCCCATAAGGCTCTCAGCTGATTTCTCTACACAAACACTACAGGCCAGAAGGGAGTGCCAAGATATATTCAAAGCCCTGAATGAAAAAAAGATGCAGCCTAGGATCCTTTATCCAGCAAGGCTATCCTTGAGGATAGAAGGAGAAATAAAGAGTTTCACAGACAAAAAAAAAGCTGCAGGAGTTTAGCAACACTAAACCCATGCTAAAAGAAATATTGAAAGGGCTATTCTAAATAGAAAAGCAGCAGGATGCTACAGAAATGAGAAACACACAACTGGAAAGGTGATAACTCATGAATTACAAATAAAGTAAACATGAAATTATAAAAGAAGACATACAAATCACTGAGAGTGGGAGAGGGAGGCAGGGAAATATAGAATACTTTTTTTCTTTCTTTTTTAAATTTTTTTAACAGTAGGATGGGTTTGAGATCATGTTACTATCAGTTTAATAAAAACAGTTATAGTAATGGGTTGATAGATTTACAAAAAAAGGGTAACCACAAGCCAAAAATTTACAAAGGAGTCACAAAAAGTAAATAAAATCCATGATAATACAAAGGAAAATTACCAAACCACAAAAGGAAAAAGAAAGGAACAAAGAGGATATACCAATTCAACTGCAAAGATAAGTTCAAAATGGCAATAAACACACATCTATCATTAATTACTGTAAATGTTAATGGACTAAATGCTCCAGTCAAAAGACACAGAGTGGCAGACTGGATAATAAAGCGAGAACCTTCAATATGCTGCATACAAGAGACCCACTTTAGGGAGAAGGACACACATAGATTGAGAGTGAAAGGATGGAAAAGGATATTCCATGCAAATGGAAAAGCCAAAAAAGCAGGTGTTGCAGTACTGATTTCAGACAAAATAGACTTTAAAACAAAGGCCATAAAGAAAGATAAAGAAGGACATTTTATAATGATTGAAGGAGTGATACAAGATGAGGATATTACACTCGTTAATATATATGCACCCAATATAGGAGCACCTAAGTACATACAAGAATTACTAACAGAGATAAAGGGGGATATTGATGGGAATACAATCATAGTTGGAGATTTTAACACTGCATTAACATCACTAGACAGATCTTCCAGACAGAAAATAAACAAGGCAACAGAGAAATTAAATACTACAATAGAAAAACTAGATTTGGTGGATATTTTCAGAGCATTACACCCCCCAAAAATAGGATATACATTCTTTTCAAGTGCACATGGAACATTTTCCAGGATCGATCATGTACTGGGGCACAAAAGAAACCTCAACAATTTTAAGAAGATAGAAATTATCTCAAGCATCTTTACTGACCACAATGCCATGAAACTGGAAATCAACAACAGAGAAACAAAGGAGAAAAAAAGGAAAGCATGGAGATTAAACAATACATTATTGAAAAAACAATGGATCAATGAGGAAATCAAAGCTGAAATTAAAAAATACCTTGAGACAAATGATAATGAAAGCACAAACCACTCAAAACCTATGGGACACAGCAAAGGCAGTGCTAAGAGGGAAGTTTATAGCGATACAGGCCTTCCTCAAAAAAGAAGAACAATCTCAAATAAACAATTTAACCCACCACCTGAATGAATTAGAAAAAGAAGAACAAAAAGCCCCAAAAAGCAGCAGAAGGAAGGAAATAATAAAGATCAGAGAGGAATTAAATACAATAGAGATTAACAAGACCATAGGAAAAAATCAACCAAACCAAAAGCTGGTTTTTTGAAAAAGTAAATAAAATCGACAAACCTCTGGCCAAACTCACAAAGAAGAAAAAAGAGAGAGCACAAATTAGCAAAATAAGAAAGGAAAATGGAGAAATTACAACAAACAAAATAGAAATACAGAATATCATACGAGAATATTATGAAAAACTATATGGAACCAAACTGGATAACCTAGAGGAGATGGACAAGTTTCTGGAAACATATTGTCCACCAAAACTGAATCAAGAAGAATCTGAACACTTGAACAATCCGATCACTAGAAAGGAAATAGAAATAGCAATTAAAAACCTCCCTAGAAAATAAAAGTCCAGGACCGGACGGCTTCACCGGGGAATTCTACCAAACATACAAAGAAGAACTCATACCAGTCCTTCTCAAACTCTTCCAGACGATTGAAAAGGAGGGATTACTCCCAAACTCATTCTATGAAGCCACCATCACCCTAATAACAAAACCAGGCAAAGACACTACAAAAAAAGAGAATTATAGGCCAATATCACTGATGAACATAGACGCCAAAATCCTCACCAAAATTTTAGCAAATAGAATCCAACAACACATAAAAAAGATTATACATCATGACCAAGTGCGGTTCATCCCAGGGACACAAGGCTGGTTCAACATACGCAAATCAATCAGTGTAATACATCACATCAACAAGAGAAAGGACAAAAACCACATGATCATCTCAATCGATGCAGAAAAAGCATTTGATAAAATTCAACACCCATTTATGATAAAAACTCTCGCCAAAGTGGGTATAGAGGGAACATATCTCAACATAATAAAAGCTATATATGACAAACCTACAGCCAGCATAGTACTCAACGGTGAAAAACTCAAAAGCTTCCCACTAAAATCTGGGACAAGACAAGGATGCCCACTATCACCACTCCTATTCAACATAGTCCTGGAAGTCCTAGCCACAGCAGTCAGGCAAGAGAAAGAAATAAAAGGGATCCAAATTGGAAAAGAAGAGGTAAAAGTGTCATTATATGCTGATGACATGTTACTATATATAGAAAACCCTAAAAGGTCCACACAAAAGCTACTAGAGCTGATTGAAGAATTCAGCAAGGTAGCAGGTTACAAAATTAACGTTCAAAAATCAGTTGCATTTCTTTACACTAATGATAAATCAACAGAAGAAGAAAGTAAAGAAACAATCCCCTTTAAAATAGCACCCAAAGTAATAAAATATCTGGGAATAAATCTAACCAAGGAGGTGAAAGAATTATACACAGAAAACTATAAACCATTGATGAAGGAAATTAAAGAAGACTTTAAAAAATGGAAAGATATTCCATGCTCTTGGATTGGAAGAATCAATATTGTTAAAATGGTCACACTGCCCAAGGCAATCTACAGATTTAATGCAATCCCTATCCAATTACCCAGGACATATTTCACAGAACTAGAAAAGATCATAACAAAATTCATATGGAACCATCAAAGACCTAGAATTGCCAAAGCATTACTGAAGAGAAAGAAAGAGGCTGGAGGAATAACTCTCCCAGACTTCAAACAATACTATAGAGCTACAGTCATCAAGACAGCATGGTATTGGTACCAAAACAGACATATAGACCAATGGAACAGAATAGAGAGCCCAGAAATGAACCCACAAACTTTTGGTCAACTCATCTTTGACAAAGGAGACAAGAATATACATTGGAATAAAGACAGTCTCTTCAGCAAATGGTGTTGGGAAAACTGGACAGCAGCATGTAAAACAATGAAGCTAGAACACTCCCTTACACCATATACAAAAATCAACTCAAAAGGGATTAAAGACTTAAACATAAGACAAGATACAATAAACCCCATAGAGGAAAACATAGGCAAAACATTATCTGACATACATCTCAAAAATTTTCTCCTAGAAGAAATAAAAGCAAGAATAAACAAATGGGACCTAATGAAACTTATAAGCTTCTGCACAGCAAAGGAAACCAGAAGTAAAACAAGAAGAAAACCTACGGAATGGGAGAAAATTTTTGCAAGTGAAACCGACAAAGGCTTGATCTCCAGAATATACAAGCAGCTCATACGACTCAATAAGAAAAAAATAAACAACCCAATCCAAAAATGGGCAGAAGACCTAAACAAGCAATTCTCCAAGGAAGACATACAAATGATCAAAAAGCACATGAAAAAATGCTCAATATCACTAATTATCAGAGAAATGCAAATCAAAACTACAATGAGGTATCACCTCACACCAGTCAGAATGGCCGTCATTCAAAAATCCACAAATGACAAATGCTGGAGAGGCTGTGGAGAAAGGGGAACCCTCCTACACTGCTGGTGGGAATGCAGTTTGGTGCAGCCACTATGGAAAACAGTGTGGAGATTCCTCAAAAGACTAGGAATAGACTTACCATATGACCCAGGAATCCCACTCCTGGGCTTGTATCCAGAAGGAAATCTACTTCAGGATGACACCTGCACCCCAATGTTCATAGCAGCACTATTTACAATAGCCAAAACATGCAAACAGCCTAAATGTCCATCAACAGGTGACTGGATAAAGAAGCTGTGATATATTTATACAATGGAATACTACTCAGCCATAAAAACCGACAACATAATGCCATTTGCAGCAACATGGATGCTCCTGGAGAATGTCATTCTAAGTGAAGTAAGCCAGAAAGAGAAAGAAAAATACCATATGAGATCGCTCATATGTGGAATCTAAAAAACAAAAAGAAAAACAAACAAACAAACAAAAACAAAGCATAAATAAGGACAGAAATAGACTCACAGACAGAGAATACAGACTTGTGGTTACCAGGTGGGTGGAGGGTGGGAAGGGATAGACTGGGATTTCAAAATTGTAGAATAGACTACACTGTATAGCACAGGGAAATATACACAAAATGTTGTGATAACTCACAGAGAAAAAAATGTGACAATGAGTGGGTATATGTCCATGAATAACTGAAAAATTGTGCTGAACACTGGAATTTGACACAACATTGTAAAATGATTATAAATCAATAAAAAAATGTTAAAAAAAAAAAAATAGGGGAGGAGGTGGCAATATGGTAGGTAGGCAACCAAGAGTGTCAACTGCAGGCCATGCAGCGGAAGAAAGGTCATTTCCACCAGCCACCAGCCACCAGCCACCAGCCTGTGGGAAAAGGCACAAAAGCAACTTTTAAAGTTGTGCTTTTCCTCTTGCTCTTTTCCTACTGTTGTTTTGTGAGATTTAAGCATGTTTCTGAGCTGAACGGAGGAAAAGGAATTGTACTGGGGAGGGAGAGGTTGAGAGAAGAGACAGTAAGATACATCTATGGAATGAAGTCTCAGAAGTGACAGGAGCTGCTGGGGTTGGAAGTACATGATGCAGGGGTCACTGTCAACGAGGAGGAATTGGTGATAAGCTGTGTTTAGGGTTTGGGAGAAAGCTGGGATGAAGCTGGGAGAAGCTTTGCTCCAGAGGGCCTTTATTTTTTGTCAAGTAGGCGGGGGCAGAGGTCATTAGGTTAGAGTGATGGGCTAGTGCATGCTGAACCAACAATTTGTGGGGAATGTTCCCTTCTTGCAGCTACTTGCAGTCTTTTTTTCCAGCCCTGAGTCAGAGTGTCAGTGTGATGCCCTCACCTCTCGCGGGCCCTCTTCCGCCCACCCTGGCTCCCAGCCGTGCTCTCTGGCCAATCAGTTTTCATCCTGTGCCCTCCCCTGTCTGCTCTCAGGCCTTCTGAGCACCCTCCTGTCCTGCCCTTTGTCTCCCTTGCTCCCCCGAGGGTGCTTTCTGCTCACATCCATATTTCTCCACTGTCCTCTGTCATGACCTTCAACCCCACTGTCTGAGAGAAAGCTCAAGATTCCACTTGAAAAGGATTAAAATAATCTTATTTCATCCAAAATAGCTTACTACAAGGGGAATAAATGGCAGGGGAGGGGGAGGAGGTCGATACTAAGAAAATGTAGCCCAAAATGCTGTAAGAATAACTTCTTTAATTTTTTTATTATGAATATATTACTTTGCACTAGAGAAACAGTAGATTCACATTAAAGAACGGTAAGATACGTATTAACACAAATTAAAACATAAAGATGAAAATGAAATATCATTTCAGAATAAAGTATTTAGGACTTACAGCATTAGGCAATTAACTAACGTTTTCATTTTCCTCATCATTTCATAACTTTGACTTTTTCAAAATGAATGGCAATGCATACCAGTCACTTCTCCTTTTGCCTAAAGAATTTGCCACTGGAACAGTAACACTTGCGTCTTACATCAGTGCAAATACTATTATGCAATATGATATTAAGGAAAGATTTTCCAGTTACATAAAGTGTTTCTGGAATAGACAAAAGACTAAATTTTGGAGTGGGCCAATTCTGCTTTCTTTTTTATAGAAAATGGACATAGACTTATTCTCCTTTCAGTAGTAGCATGACCTACATAAACTGTTTATGGCTGCGATTTTCTCATTTTCCCCAGTGAGAGGGAGAAATGCCCCTCCCCCACTGCCCTCCTGCAGCCACAAAAGGGGAAGAAATGATCACAGATGCTTTGAATACAATTTTTGTTGAGCTTGTTTTTTCCCTCACCTTAGGTGACCAGATCGATACAGTCCAGCAGCTGAGAAAAAAAAAAAAATCAGATGACTGGAATACAGCCAGAGGCAGTTTCTCCAGTGCAGCAAGAGTCCATTTTGATAGTACAAAATTTAAAATAAATGCTATCTAAGGAGACACTCCTACCTCAATAAATTTACAAAGAAAAATGCAGATATTGAAATGACCCATAGTAATACTCACGTCAGAATTGTTCTTCCAAAAAAATCCAATATGAAACAGACTTTCCAAGGCCATGAGTGGTTTCCTACCTTTAACAGTTATGTGTCTTCGTGGACACCAACCAGCACATGATCACCACCACGTCTTCCACGCTACTCCCCTGCACTGCAGGCTAGGATGGCCGCACCCATGCCCAGGGTTTTTACAGTGAGCATCTTGTGTAAGGAGAAATGCTCTGTTTCCCGGGATGTATCATAAAGATATGACAAAGTAACATTATATAGGCACAGGTATCCAAAAAATGACTTGATACTTCCTTGAACAGAAAAGGATCTCATTTGCTAATTTTGCTCATATTTAATAGAGAAAGTTCTATGCTATATGAGTTTGTGTGCATCTTATGTGTAGGTATACGCTAGACAGTGTGTGCATAGGTCCATGGGTCTATAGTCAGTAGGACGATTCTAGGGGATATTCCTATTTAAAATTTACATCTAATGTGTTCTTAATGATCTTAAGTGGACAGTTACAGCATTTTTTGTTGCAATGAAAAATCATTTTAAGAGTATTTCCACAATGCACATTCATCAGACAGTCTAAAATGCTGTTAATAAGCAATTAAAGTGTCTTTGGTATTCAGACACCGACTCCTTTGCTGGAGATATGTCCATCTTAATGTTTTAGAATGTGCATTAGATCTACTGCATTCTTATTCTAGGAACTATGCCAAAATACTTTCCCCAAAGGGGGGAAAAGTAGAGGCATAAATATTGTCTCAAAACAGAATGAAAAACTGTTCTGAGGCACAAGAACAGTTTTGTAAAACTTGAGGCTACTTTTTAATCTTTAGTAATTCAGATATCTACATTTAATCTCATTAAAATGATAATTCATTGTATTATAGGTAAATTTGATTTTTTTGATGAAATAGAAAAATCATAAAAATTTGGGTTAAAAAACAGAGATATAACTTACAGATATAAGTAAGCAATACTAGATTTTCATGACATAAATTATTCAAAAAACACATGCTCTCAGAAAAGTTTTCTATTTAAATATTATTCTCAACTGAATGTTCTAAAATTATTCTTATAATAGAAACATTTCGTAGTATTATCATTTTCAGGGAGAAAAACCCCTGACAAAATTCATGTTTGAATGACTTAAAACATGGTGTTAAATATTCATTCATTTTAATTCTACCATAAAAAAAGTCTGTCCCAGTGTAATGAACCACTATTATTTATTTATTTCAAATGCAATTTATTAAAAATGCACTCATTGCCTGAAGGCCTTTGGGAACACACATAAAAAACACAAAAATACATGAGTTACATGCAATATATCAACAGCCCAGCTCCTTATTAAAAAGAATAACGGGTTGAAACAACGCCACAGCCAAAAGATGCATTCTGTATTTTAGGTGTATATTAAGAGAGCTTGCTCACTATATGATCTCTACTGACACTGTTATAAGGATCTTCTACTGACACTGTTATAAGGATCTAGTTGGGTTTTTATTTTTATGTTTTTTTTTTTGGAAGGCTGAGTAAGAGTTTTAACTTATTCACGTAATGACGTGAATGGTAGCTATGAAAAAGCTATTACGGAATTTTTTTGCTACACAGAACGGTCTTTTGAAGCTTTACACAGAGGCCACATCCTGATAATTCAGCAGTTTCCTTAGCCAACTAGTATAATTCTTTCCCTTCTCCCACTATTTGACTTTGAGTTCATTGTGCATTCTCTCACCAGGATGAGAACACCCAGCACCTACAGAAAGGGACGAGTCCATCAGTAGACAGTACACATGGAAACCTCTTCACCTTTTACTTAAGACCTCATCTGCCCCACATGTCTCCCTTGCTGGTTATACAAGGTACCTGAATCGTCAAACATCAGCCTAGAAAAGTAAACACAGGGGAGACCGGAAGAGGTGATTAAGGATTGTATACGTCACACAGAAGGGGAAAACGTTGGGCGAAACTTCTCCATTAGCAAAAGTATACAGATAAATTTATCAAATTTATCAGATTGGCTGGCTTTCACATTGGAAAGTTAACAATCAATATCCTGAAGGAATTGAACAGGTAGATCTGGGTTGTGATGAAGGCACGTGAAGGAAAAGTCTTCAGCGCTGTGGTGGGGGCTTCTAACAGAAAACAGCCAGAGAAGATACCTCAAGTGGGAAGAAAAAGGAGCATCAAAAGAAGAAGAATGTTTAAGAATTTACCTTCTAGGTTCTCAGTTTTGCTCAAGGCTCGATCTGGTCTACTATCACACTGGTCTACTCACATAATATTTCTGACTTTAAGTATAAAGGTCACACACAAAGGTGGTTGTTATTAAGCAGGACTGATATTAACATATTGTTGAAACAATTCTGATGGCACTTGAGAACCTGATAATAATTATCCAGTGATTAAAGAAACCCGTTTCTACTTGAAAGAAACAAAACTTAGTATTACCCCAAATGTGGCTTGTGACGCGGGGGATAATGAAGTGTAAGCGTGATTTAGAATAACAGAGCCACAGAATCTCACAGCTCTCCGTGACCAGGCTCCCAGCTGTTCTCCAGTGTTACCTTGCACCGCTCGCCCTGGCTTACTTATGTCTGACACCAACCTTCTTGCTGTTCCTCAAACACAACAAGCCTCATGTGCTCATCCTCTTCACCTACTCCCATCTCTGCGTGCGTGGCCCTCTCCTTCTCCTCAGGTCCCATGCCCTCCCTGACCACTCCAGGACTCTCATCCTGTTTAACCTGTTGTATTTTCTCACAGAGCACATCTTGGTATCCGTCATGCTATGTATTTAATGTTTTTATTTCCATACTTTACGACTTTTTGTATTGATTGATGGTCATATTCTCAATGTTTATACAGCTGGTAGTTTACCCTGTTTAGTAAATATTTATTGAACCAAAGAATGGAAGGTACTACCACTCTGTTGTACAAGTCAGAAACTTGGGTGTATTTTATGTGCTGTCCTCTCTTAAATGCCCACATCTAATCAATAGTAAAGCCCCAATGAGTGGGCCTCTGCAAGAGTACTCCACCCTCTCTCCACTGCCAGTTCCTACATCACAGTCCCATCACCACCTGCTGTGATTAATCCAACAGCTTCTAACTGGCAGGGACACTTCTACCTACCTACCTGATGTCTAGCTTCAGTACATGTTTAAGTAATGCAGCTAAGCAACAGCCCTACAATACAAATCTGAGCATCTCATTCTTTGCTTAAAATTTTGCATTGCTTCTCATTTCCCTTGTAGAAGATCCACTTACATGCCTGATTTTTTTTTTTAATCTGCAACCTCATCTTTCCCTGAGGTCTTTATCTATTCAGACTATCCAATTAGAGACATCTTTAAAAAGTCTTTCCCAGACTCCCTCAACTGCCACACCTAGGGATCTTTCTAAAATACAATGCATTCTCTTTCATGTTGAACTTAACACATCGCATCCTATTTACTAGTTTAATTACGCCACTGCAATTAATCTGAGCCATGAAGTCAAAGAACATATCTGTCTTGTTCATTCCTGGGCATCCAGAGTCTAGCTCAGATTCAATGTTCCATTCAACATCAACAGTTGAAAGAAGAAAAGAATTCAACCCTGAATCTCAGGATGTCACCTTCATCTTGGACTGGACATTTTGGTGCAGTCAGAAAAACAAGGGGTGTCTTGAATTTGTCAGTGGCAGTGTTGAAATAGTTGATGGCATCTGGATAATAAAAGCGTGTAGTTTGTACAGACTGTACAGGCATTAATCCCGTCAGCAGTTCTGCACTGAGGACTAACTAAATGCCAAGCACTCTTTTAGGTGCTGGACAGAGTGGTGAACAAGATGGATAAGGTCCCTGTTCACCAAGCTTACACAGTAGTTAGGGAGGCAGACAATGAACACGTACACATATCAATAAACACCATCACTTCTGATAACAATAGCTGTTATAAAGACACTAAATCAGTGTATGGTGCTAGAGAGTATCTGGAGGGGAAATATTTTTATATAGAAAAGTCAAGAAAGGCTTCTGCTCCCTAATACAAGACTGAATTTTGATCTGAGTGACAATATAGAGCCACACTTGCAAGTTTCTAGGGAGCAGAGTTCTCCTGGAAGAGGCCCTTGCTGGGGCAGTTTGTGGTGTGTTTCAGGGACAGAAAAAGTGGTATGATTGGAATGCCGAGACAGGAGGGGACGTGCCAGACTGTATGCAGCTCCACAGCCACTGTGAGTGAGAGTAATTTTGAGTGGGAAACCATTAGAGCCTGGCTACCACTCACAAGACCAAAGTTCTTCCATACAGAGGCCAATATCTCTCGAAACGAATATGGTGATTCATGCCGCACGCATATTTGATACTACCTCGCTTTAGTAACTCACAAATCATTATAATTAGGAGGGTAGTGAGAATACTGCACTCTCTACCTCCTTTTTCTCTTTTTTTTTCTTTCTTTTATTTTATTCGGTAAGCTTCAAAGTAACGAGCCCTAGGGGGAGATACAGTGATGAAAAACCTCATTCAGCTCGAAGAAACAACAACAAGAAATCCCCGGCCGAATGACCCGTTGCAAACAGCAGAACGGCCATTGTTCAGTGGAGGAGGTCTCCTCTCTGTAGTATCCAGGCAATGACTAATGATTTTCCTCCAAAGCTCCTACTTTTAAAAGAATGAATAAGCCCCAAAGGCCTCAGAGAGATAAGTATTACTTTCCTCCTGGTAGCTCAGCTAGTGACTGAGAGGGGAAAAGAAACTGGACAATATTTCAAAGCCAAGACCTCTAAATGTGATAGTAGATTCCACACGTCTATGTTCCTACATCATTTGGTATCCAAACACTTCTACGACATTCTTGGTGATTTTCTGCCTTATCCAAAACTTACTCCTCTGAAGTGGGTTGGCTTCAAATATGTTTCTGGGTGACCTCACATCAGCACAACTGCATTCCCGGTGCTTCAAAGAGGACAGCCATCTCAGTGACCCAACCACTGCTCAGACTCCTGTCAAACTGGAAGCTCGGTGGTCCTCTTGCATAAATAGTCAGCCGACTAGATGGTGTTTATTTGCATAGTTTTATTTTCTAGGGATAACATTCAAACGACAGTAACAACAAACTACTACAAAATAATTACTTGCCTTTTTTGAAGCGAGATCGCACACTGAATGTTAATGTAAGTTTCAATGAATTCCTTTCAGTCTCTCCTCTCTATTAGGAAAAATGTCATGGGTTAATATATGTGTGCCCCACTGAGAATTAAAGAGGAAACAAAATGCTTAGCGTTTGTAATGAGGCCATGCATGAATGTAGGAAGGTCATGCCGGATCACGTATAATAGAGATGGCAACATTATTTTCCATGGTAGCCAAAGGGGACTCAACTCAGTGATGGGCATTGCTTCGAGAAATATTTATTTTTGATGTGAGAAGGAAATAGAACTAGAGCATTCTGGCTGATGAAAGTCATAAATAAGATTTCCCCACAAAGGATTAGAAAGCAAAAATACCCGTCTCACAAAACTGTATTGCCCCGAGGTTCAAGGATCTGGGTGAAGAGAGGGCGATAATTTGTGATGGCAGTGGAATGCATCACCCAGGCTTCATACACTCAAATTGGTTTCGGTTCTTGGGAGAAATTAACAGATAAAATGACCCAAACATTGGTACTAGAGGTATTTTTTTGAAAAGTTATAGAGAGGCAAATCGCCGCAGTGGAGCAAACCTCCACACATTTTAATTCATCGGCTAAAAATTAACTAGGACCATTTATAAAATTAATCTTGTTGACAATCTCAGTTTCTTACGGGTTCCAAATCTATTTTGGGGAAACAAATTGATTTGTGATTTTTAGAGGTAACAGTGGTGAGTACCTTTAACACTCATGATAAAAACTGAACATACTGCATTTAATACTATAACAATTAATGTAAATTAGAATTTATATTGGAATCTTTATATAGTTTCATATCTTGCAAAGTCTTTCACTATCCACTGTGTTATATGACAAAAATCCTAGCAAATAAATATAGCATATTTACTATTTATAGAAAAGTAGAGTTAATCTAAAAAGGTAATTCAGAAAAGAAGATATGTCAATGGCTATTAAATATACATAACAGGTTAAATATCAACAGTAAGCAAAGACGTGAGTGAAGAAATTGTATCAGGTCTTTTTCCTTTTAATAAATTGATAAAGATTAAGAAGAATGACTAGAGATAATACTGAGGTCACTGGGAATCCAAAACATTTCTTAGGAGGGTGATAATTTTAAATACTGCTTATGGGCATTTACATTGCTGACTGCCTTTCTGGAGGGAAATCTGCCAATATATACTTAGTATTAATCTTAAAGAAACGACTATAAAGGGACGCAAGACAATGACACAAAGATATAAATCAAAATCCTGTTTTCAGCAGTGAACTCTTGGAAACAAAGTTATCCCACAAGAAAGGATTAATTTAGACATTCATGTTCTATCCATAATAACAAAATACAACATGGCCAATACAAGCACTGCTGGATCTTGCTGGGCATGGGTGGGGGCATTTTCATTCTCAATCCCAATGTTTCCTTCCAGGGTTTGTTATCGGACACTCCTGGCTCCTCTTCATCTTGTCACTTTTCCTTACCATGGAGACAGGGCTGACGGTGGTAAATGAGTTTGGGAATAGGAAAGGGGTGTAAGAATCTTGATTCTTCATCTAGAGAGTGAGTTTTCTGTGGGTAGTGTTAGCTCTCCCGCACTCCCCTAGTATTTAAAATTGTCCAGACAGGAGTCTTGGAGAAAGAAGACCTACATCAGACTAGGATCATCCTTTCCTGGATGGATAAGCTGTTTAATTTGAGGCTCAATATTAACATGGCCCTTTGATGGAACTGATAAGCCACATCTGCCCAACTAGTCTACACTGTAGTAAAGATGAAACTTTGGCCCCATTCTACCAACACTTTTGCCTTTCACCACAGATGTTTAGAACCTGGGCAAGAAAGAGAATTGCTCCTCGCCAACACACCGAGATAACAGAAGGGCATTTTAACTCACAGAAGTATTCACAATGTATTTTTAAGTTAAACAAAGTACAAAACTATAGAGTATTAAGGCTTTATGCAAAATATTTTAACAATATTTCTCTCTGCTTATAGACTGATGAGTGCTTCACATTTAACTTCTGTTGTAGTCTGTATATATTCTCCAAGATTTCTGCAATTCATTTGTGTTCTTTCTGTTACTAGATTTAAAGTTTTATTTTGGTGAGTTATTGCAGAATTCCAGAATCTTCTTGCCAAGAGGTTATTACACAGGAGAACAGAAACTTGTCTTTGTGAGATGATAACCCTGACTCTGTATGAAGACAAGGGAACATGCTGGGTGAACTCTCCACCCTACCCATCTCAGAATTAGGACCACTCACCACATTATCTGATGACCTGTTGGTGAGAAGGACACCACTGCTGGGTTTTTTCATTGTTCTTTCTGACAATTTTAACACAGGAAAGCTGAACAGCTACGTGAACTTTTAATTTTTTAATGTATTTGTTATCTGACCACAGCTGTGGGATATGACAGCTCTGTAGTCAGATTATCCAAGGCTCTCTTCCCTTGGCACATTTGGCTTTTCAGAGGTTCAATGGACTGCTTCAGATTTGTGTTTAAAGGAAGATACTCCTCTCCCCAAAAAGCCATTCTTTAGAAATGCATTTTGTTCATTAGCTACTTAAAAAGACTTCGAATGTTAGCCTATTTTTCTCCCATGAATGTTAAGTGTGAAATTTTACAACATGGTCATAACTCCCATACAGAAAAATCCTAAGTAACTCCTCATGAAGTTTTTCCTTACTCTGTTAAAACTAGCCAGACTCGATCTGATAATAAACTCTCAGAAACACACATTTATAGATGTGCATGGAATAAATTTAAATTTCAGTAACCCTGGGTATGCACATGTCTAAACAAAATGTGAGCATATAAGAGCAAAATTAGGAAAAATTTAAAAACAGCACATTTTAAGCTTTCACGCCACTGCTCTATGTTTATGATATAGTCAATCCAGTTTCCCTATTTGTTGAAGAACTTTTCTATTTTCTGCTGAACGATTTCAGAAATGACATTCATAATCCTAGTCCTGTGCTCTTCAGCATGTGGAGCTGTGAGGAATAAATAGCAGTTTAACACACTTGTTTCCATAATATTTTTGTCCATGGCAATTGGAATTTAAGCTTTAAAAGACCTAAACTTATTGCATGGTAACGTTTACAACTTTCTTCCTCAGAAACAGAGTCTTAGGAGGCTTCTTATTCAAATAATAGTTTTTGTATTTGTAGCCAGTATCTGGCCTCTTCACATTCTCCAGAAGGAGATCGGACACCTTCGTGGCCTGTGTGACTTAAGAACACGACCAACATGCAGGCACTCAAATGTGCATTTGGATAAGAAAGTTCGGCAACCAGGTGAGTCTCTCTCCCCTCTAACAAAGTAGGTTCTGAGCTAACGCACATAGCTGTGCATTCCGTGCAAGGAACAGCCCCAGGAAACAAGTCTAGGGGGTCCCACTGACAGCCTACAAGGTGGACGCTATCCCCCACAGAGTCATTCTTAGCGCTACCAAGGTGTACCAGATACCAGATGCCAGATGTAGCCCAAGAGGGCAGAAATCCTGCAGTTCAAAATGAGCACAGCCCAAGGCCAGAAGAGCAAATTTGAGGGGTGAGAGGAATCAGACCTATTTAGAGAGGTCTTGGAATATTAGAGAATGATTGAGATTTCCATCCTTCCTGACTAGTATTATAAGCCCAGATCTAATCTGAAATAGAATTATGAGTAGATGTGCATGGAATTAAATAGCTCGTATGGTCAGAAGCAGCAAGGACAAGAGGGAAAAAGAGAACAGGCTGTGAAGAGAACTTCCCCAAAACGATCCAAATGATGCCCTCCCACTAACGGGAATACGCTCATCTGTGTCATTTTCCTTTGCTGAAACACTCCTAGACATTTATTTCAATATACAATTAACAGCAGACAGCGAGGAGAAGAAACAGTAACTCTCACTTTATTTTTGCATTAGGTTTTGCCAGGGGGCCTGATGTTTGAGGTTAAAAGAGTAATAAAACACAAGGACTATCACTCATTTCTGCTGAAAACAAGGCTGATTGGGGATCAAAGTCTGGAAAATGAAAAAGTCCGCTTGATTAATTTATTTAGTCTCAGTATGTTCTACAGGGCATTCCAGTCCCCAGCACCTTCATAGTATCTCCCTTTTTATATCTAAATCCATTTAGGTAGATTATCCTTAAGAAAATCTAGTTAGCCAGCAAACAGATGGCGATGGTGTAACTCCCTCAATCTGCACTTCCCTTGGGTTGTTAATGACAATGCATTCCGGTTATTTATTACAGATAGATGAGAGGTGTTGGTATGGTTCAATCCATAGCAATCTTATACTTCTAACCTGTATTGGGAACTGGGCTTCTTCCCAATGCTGACAACGCACACAACTGCTTTCTGGGGGACTATGTTCCTCAAGAACACTTTTCTTTATGTTCATTACTTTAAAAAAAAGAAATGAAGGTACCATCTGCTCTTGTCTCATGATTGCTCAGATTGTTTAGAAGCCGAGGTCATAATTAGACTAACTATGGTGTACTTCCATATAGTTAATTCCATCTGTAAATAATCAGATCTGCAGCTCTTTCTTTAGCCCTGTAATGGATAACCAAGGGCACAAAATGACCTGTGGAAGCAACAAGGTTTCCAGGACAGGCATGCTAGACCTCTCCAAGTCATCTGATGGAGCAACATAAAAGGAGTTATTATTTTATACCTCAGTGTCATAAATATGCATCCACTACCCAAATAAAATCCTTTATAATTAATTTATAGCACATAGTGTTAGATAAATACATGCATTTATAGACATTCTATGTAATCTTTCTTTGGCAACAGTTTAAGACAGGGAACAGACAGAGGTCAAAAGGTACACCACGCAGACATAATAATAAGTAGTCTATGACCGCACACTCATTCCATGAAAATGAAATTACTTAAAATCTTACTTCACAGGAGCTATGTGGGCTGTAACATTCTCCTTAATAACTAAACAATGTAAATGGGCAGCAACAACAACAAAAAAAGAGAAATTTGCACAATGTTTTATCAAAAATTAAATGTACTGCCATTAGTTTAAACCTAGGATCTATAAATATCCTGGAATCATATGCAAAATTTTGGGGTTTCTATGCATTTGTACATTTTCTAAGACAGGATCCATCCATTGTTTTTTGTCAGATTGCCAAAGTTCAGGATCTCTAAGAGTGTATAAATTATTATTTCATTACGTGCATTTTAATAAAATATTGTATTTATTTAATTATTCAACTCTTTTAAAGTTTGTTTAAAATACATTGCTGTTTAAATACACCAGGTACATGAAACTAGATTCAGAACACATCTGTCTTTTTTTAAAAGGATGGTAAACGGCAGGGGAAAAGCAGGGAATTTAATAAAGAGAGATTGTTATAAGTGTTCAAACTGTTAGAAAAATAGACTAAATAAAGCCAAAGCTGAACATTTGTTATGTGAATACTTCTCAGCAAGAAATTTGCGTCAAATTCATAACTATGGAGCAGTAGTGTTTGATTCATATATATATTTAAAATAACAACAGGTTTGATTATATCATGTTGTTTTTTGAAGCACTCCTGCACAGATATTAGGCCAACAACTCAATTTGGCATCACTGTGTATACAAATTACTGCATACATTAAGAGCCTGAAATGGAGTGGCTTATCTCCCTGTTTCCAACACTTTGTTTCCGTGGATGTTAGGCTTACTTCAGCCTTATCAGTTAAATGAGTGTGCTGGCCATGTTTATCTTCTTAATATTTGCATATTTGAGAAGTTCATCATATTAACAAGAAGAAAACTATACCATATCTCCACATTCAAAACGAAGATGTTTCTTATATAACCATGCGTATATTTTATGGGAAACACATTTGAGCATTTGTAAGCAACACACTTATCTGAGGGCTTATTAGGGGAGTAGAGTGAGGGGTGGGGTACTGCACTGTTATTATGGCTTTAACCTTTCAGATAAATATAAAAACAAATACCTTGTCTATATTCGAGATACTTGTATCAGATGCTTCAGTGAGAAAAACTGTCACTGAGAGAACAATTTCTGTACCTACCTTAGTAGACGCATTTTTCCCAGCTCTGAGCCCATCCTGATTGCCAACCTTTCTTCTTCATTGACACATGTGAGATATTTTATTGTAGTTATGTAACTCTCTTCTCTCCTCTAATATTGTCAGCCCCAGTAACTTTTATTTAAAGAAGGAATTTGTGCCCCTTAACCCACCTGGCTTTCATGTAAGTCTAACACAACAGAGTGTCTTGGAACTCACTCGTGATAACCTCGTTAATACTTCCAACAAGCGGCAGTCTGAGGATAGAGTGAACCCGAAACCTGAAGTAGAATGTTTTCACAAGCAGACTTAAACAGACATCTGTATCACAAAATAATATGGATCGTAAGTTTGGTCTAATTCTTGTTCAAAATGTGATTTCATACCATTTATAACTTTGGGCAACCAACAACTACATTTTGTAGACTTGTGTGGAGCCTAATGGTCACTTTAAATTTCCTGAGTTTAAGGGTTTCCCAAAACATGTTTCATGAAAAACGCCCCACAGGGTTGGGGTGGGCAGTGGAGTATAAACATGAAGAAAGCAGGTCACCTGCAGAGAAGATACAGTTCTATTTTATGTATTAGTCTTGCCTGTCAACTTTCCTTTGATTAAAAGGTTTTACAACTGTTACTTTTTTTTAACATTGCTTTGTTCTAATTTTTTATATAGATGAGGCCTAATAAAATGCCCAAACTCATATTATCTAGGTAATGGAAGAATTTTTTCCCCATTCCAAATCAGCTAATGTTGGATTCAATGTCCTTATTTATCTTTTTGGCAGTAAGGTGTTTTGGAAATTCAAATTTATTCATTACTTAACCCTAATCTTTGATAAGGAATTAACATCCTATCATTCTAGTAACTTGTACCTACAACCTTACGTATCAAATACAAGCTCTTAAGTGTACAGAATCCTGTGCCGGTTCAAGATTTGCAAATATTAACTACTATATATAAAATAGATGAGCAACAAGTTTCTTCTGTATAGCACAGGGAACTATACTCAAGATCTTGTAGTAACTTATAATGAAAAAGAATATGAAAACAAATATATATGTGTGTGTATGATTGAAACATGCTGTGCACCAGAAATTGACACTGTAATCTGACTATGCTTCAATAAAATAACAAAAATAATAATAATCGATTGTATGTAGAGACCACGTTTTATGTATCCATTTACCTGTCAATGGACATTTGGGTTGTTTCAACTATTGTCCGGGAACTTCTCACCACTGGTACTAATATTGCCATGAACACTGGTGTACAGGGGTATGTTTCAGTCCCTTCTCCAGTTCCTTTGGGTATGCACCTCCAAATGGGATTGCTGGATCATATAATTCTATTTAAGTTTTAAAACTCCCTGGGTTTTTATTTCCCATTCTTCTCTGAATAACTTATAAACAATTCCCAACCACTTTTGTCCAGGAAGGTTCTTCTTTCCTTCTCAGTACTAGTAATACTGAGAATATTTCCAACTCCTCATAATATAAATAACTATAATATCTTTAGTGTCAAGCTCAATTCTAATATTTTTATTCTACTACCAAATTCTCTAAGGTGGTATCTGTCAGGAAGTAAATACACAGCATATGATAATAGCATAATATTTTCTCCCATTATGTCTTCTTGTACTTCTTTCTGAGTATTCTTTTATTAGGATGATTATTTTAGACTGAAAGAATGAGGAGCAGTCCCAAAGGCACTAATACCTTTGATACACTGACCCCTCTGCTATCAGTGTAGACACACTTAAAATTGGTAGATTGAAGGGAGAAGAGACAGTTCACTCAGCTGATATGCAACATATACTGAAGATGCAACAGGAGTTTTTTCCCAAGACATCTTAAAATTACCATTACATCATTCTATATTTTTAATGTTACATGGATGATACTGTGCATTCTTCCTAAACTATTTCTGTTAACTTCATGAGATGAAAAACCACAGGAATAGTATCTGAAGGAAAATCTACTGTAAGCGCTGTTTCAGAGAGGGGACATGAAGTAATGGTGACTGAGCACCCACTGTCTGTCAGACACTGGAGTGAATTAGCTGATTCATACATGTCCAATCACTGACTCTTTCCAACCAGCAGCAAACCAGGGGCAGTCCCTATTCTACTAGTGTGGAAATGGGGCTTGAAGAGGTGAGTGGTGGGCCCCAGGTCATGGGGTACACAGCAGAGATCAGCTATCGTTTCACAAGATGCAGACAAACTGCACGGTAAGGGTAGAAGGAAGCACCTGGTTGTTAAGTGCCATCCCTCCATTTAAACCTACAGATGGCCGGTCACACAATGGGTCCTTAGGAGAAACCATCTTATATTACTATGCATCTATATGTTTATTCTTCTCGTAGATTGTAAGTCATGTATTAGGTTTGGAATTACGTATTTTAGGACTTTTATTTGGAATCTCAGGGGACTAGCTAGATGAGTAGGGCTCGGATTTGTAAGTACATTCAAGTAATTTACTAATTAGCAGTTAATAGGGCAAGAAGTTGCTATTTTTTTTTAAATCATTAACAGTATATTGGTAGCATGTCAACTTTCTTTTAAAATGTATGCATTAAAGTTTGGAGCAACTTTGATAAAGTTTTTTTTTTTTTTTTTCTTTTTCCCCACAAGATAGATCCACTTTGAATCTGAAGGACACCTACAGGTTATGTGCCATTTGGTGATGAACAATACAATTTTAAGTTAAAATTACAGGATATGTAAGAATGCACAATCTTAAATAGGCTTTAAAGCCTACCCCCTGACTTTAATAGTAAATATGGTCTATTCTCAAATACAGATAGATGTATCAAATTAAAAAAAAAAAAACAGATTTGGAAACTTGGATTTTAAACAATGACACATACTACATTCCATATGAAAGAAATTTCAAGCCAAGAGTAAAAGGTTGAATGAGAATAAGTGATTCAGAAACAGTCTTCTAACCATGATTCTATTACCTCAATAATAATTAGAGGCAAGAAATTAATTCCACATCTGAGAGGAAAATTATAGAACAACAACAAAAAAACTCCATCAACAAGAAGATATTATAAACTACAAAGAACAACCCTACAATGCTTTGATTTTCATACTTCAATTTGTGAAAGTGCAGCGTTGGCATTTCTCTAATTAATATAACGTTTGTTCTTACTAAATTAAAGGTCTTAAAATAATTAATTCATAATTTAGATAGCATATAATTAATTATATAGATTTATTGTGCCAGTAAACATTTCAGGGAACATTTCTTTGATAAACTGAGAAGTTCATCAAAAACTTTTAGGAGAGTAACAAGCACATAAATGATACATAAATGTATTTGTATACCCATACATACACGCATATACACTTCTAAATACACCTAAGTTATGTCTTATTTCTAGTAACTTAATTCTCCTGTTTCACAGCGTTAGCAACACTCCCCTGTAACACTCTCTCGACGCCAACCCCACCATCAGCTCTCCTCTGCCTAAGTCATTTCTACCCATCTTTTATATTTCAGCTCAAATAACATTTCCTTCTTAAAAGAGAACTTGTATGTTACAAAATATTTCAAAGATTCACTAAATAATACAATAGACAACTGCTACCTAGATTTCATAAAAATTAACATTTTGTGGTGTCTGATTCAGTTTTCTTTTTTTATAAAAATTGGCAAATACTGGTAACGTTAAACTCTGCATTCCTTCCCTCTCCTCCTTCCCCAGAAGTAGACCTTCCCAAACGCTGGTCTGTAGGACAAAGACTCTCTCCTATTTTTACCAGGCTTCTCTGAACCCTCTTCTCAATCAAACCTCAGCATCTGGACTTCCATGTCTGACTTTGCATGGCCTAATTTCTGCAAAATTCTGCTAAATTAGTTTAAGCAGAATCCCCTACCCACAATATCTGGTCCCCGAGATATCTGATCCCATGTCTCACCCTCACTGCCTCTCAGGTGATGACTGGTCACCCCGGCCTGCCTTCAGCAAGAATCCCTTCAAGCCTTTTAATCAGAATTCCTCTGATGTTTCCTCTTAGTGATCTTCTATCCATTGACATCCCTTGTCTGACCCTGCTCCTCAGTCATAAATGTCCACTTATGCTTGTTGTGTCTGGAATTGAGCACAATTTCATCCTGTCTTTTTTCCACTCTAGTAATAGTTCCTGCATAAAATCTGCTTTTGCCACTTTTTTGCCAAGATGATTTCCTTTAACAGGTATCATTATCAGACTTTTGTTTTTTAATTTTACCTCTTATATATGTAGGATCAATGAACAAAGATATTTTTGTGGTTTGCTTTTGGAAGTTTTACCAACATAGGTGATACCACAACACATCATTAGACCCTCTTACAGAAATTGGCATTTTCCTCCTGAGAACTTTCAACATTTTGTAAACATACTTGTTGGTTTAATGTGACCAGAGTATGCATTCTTTGAAGACAGTGATCATATTTATTTTGCTCATCAATTAAGACTTACTGAAAGTATCCTGACTGAAAGAAGCATTGCTGAGAAGGAGAGGGGCCTTCAGAGTAGTGAGACGTGGATCATTTGAACTCACACTCAGAATAATATCCTGTGCCAACATTTTACTAAGTTATAACGAAGCCAAACTGAAAGATATGTTCTCTGCTCTTAAGTAAGCAGCACTTTCCAAGAACATCTAGAAATTCTTCTTTGAAACCAACATAGTTGGCAGACCTTACCTGAAAAGTAATCTCCTCACTATTAACCACTGAATCTGTTGTAGCACAAGTCTTGTCATAAGGCAGCCCATAGTACACATTTAAAAAGTGACTTGCCATGATAAATTACAAATCTTAATCAAAAAGTCAAAATGATTCCTACATAGTCACTCACTTCATTAACTGCCTTTATGTTCAAAGATTTTTGAGACTAAGCATCAGTGTTACTTTTATGGATATTTGCTCGTACGTGACAGAAAGCCTTCCAAATATAATGATGGTCCACATGCCCTAAAGCAGAAACTCGATTCAGGATAATGGCCTGCATAGATGTGGAATCGGACATGTATGCAGAATGGCAAGAAATCAAAAATATATTAATGAGAACGCTTATAATTACATTTATGTGTTTTCCCTATAATAAACTTTTGAAATGAAAATGTACATCTGATTTGTCCACATGCTTAATGAAGGGGAAAACTCAATCTAATTACAGTCCCTTTGAATATTTACTCCTAATGCAGTAATTTTTTACTTTTGTAATATTTTACTTTAAAAGATAGTTTCATTAAACATAATATATTAAACCAGAAAAAAGCAGTTTTCTCCAAAACTAAGAAAATGATTATTTTATTTCATTATACATTAAAACTCTTCAAACAAGAATATGCTTAAAACCTTAGGTTGAATTAAGTAAAACTATAAAAATATATTTATGGATTTCTACAGATTATTTTATAGAGATGACAAAGAAATATATTACTTAGAATAATTTCACTTTAAAATTAAGTGATATATATAGCTTTTTTTAAGTGATATATATTTTTAATACTTTAAAAATACCATACTATAAGTGTATGCACCTATTTGAATTTGGACTTTTTATTCTATATCACCTAAGTTATTATAAAAGGTGATAAATATTTTGCTTTCATATAATCTAATTATAAATTATATTTTGCTATATTACTATTCGTGTGAAGGATCTAATGATCAATCTTATCAAATTTTTATTTTCAATCAAAATTAAACTCATTTCTCCCACACACTTTAGCCTTCAAATCCTGTAACTATCAAAATATATATATGTATGTGTGTGTGTGTGTGTTTGGATAGGAAATAGACATTATACGCATCTGGAACACAGGTAAACATATTTCTCTATAAAGTTTAAATCCGATCAGGAATTTATTTTTAACCCCATATGAAGATGAGTCACATATGCACAGCTGGATTGCATATCAATTTTGAGTCATCTTCCTCTCTGCCATATGCTATCCTTTTGAGGGAATATTGATGTGATAACAGAAAGGAAAGTAACAGTGGATCAAATCCAGTTATAATCTACAAGTGTTGTTCCCAATTGCTCTCAGAGTATCATACTTTTTTCTCCCTTTTAATTCTGAGGAGAAAATAAATGGGGAGTGGTCAGATAGAAAAAAAAAAAAAGACACTTGAGGGTAAAGCTCTTGACAAAGAAATAGCTCACCGATTTCACAAAAGGCAAGGGGCTCTCTGATACCCTGCACTTTCTGGAGGATGGCATCCCAGTCAAGTTTTGTGTGCACAAGGGTGCTTAGTGTGAATACATTATATCAAAATGGCAGTGGTTCGTGCTGTGGACTGCCTGTGTTCTACCAAATTTTGAACTTTGAAGCCCTAAGTCTCAATATGATGGTATTAGCATGTGGGACCTCTGGACGATAAAGAGGTGTAGATAAACTCGTCAGGGTGCAGCCTCCACGGTGGGATTGGTGAACTTGAAAGAGAAGGCAAAGACACCAGAGCTTCCTCTCCCCTACGTGAGGACACAGCGAGGTGGCTGACTGCGAGCCAGGAGGAAGGCCCTCACCAAGAACCTAATCTGCAGTCACCCTGATCCTGTACCTCCCAGCCTCCACAACTGGGGAAACACATGCCTGCTGCTCCAGTCACCCAGACTACAGTCTTCTGTTACAGGAGCCTGAGTTAAGATCGCTATTTGCATTTCAAGTCTACCAGAAATAGGAAGTTGTTTCTGGCAGCTGAATATTTGTTTATGGCAGCTGCCCAGAATCTGTTAAAGAGGAATTTTGAAATCATACTTGTTACTCTTATTGCTCTTTCTAGGGCTTTCCCATTACCACAGCTTCTCCCTGGGTTTGTTTCCAAAATGAGCAAGCAGCAACTTTCGGCATTTTAGCATCTTCTTAAATCAGGCAACCTCTCGGCTCAATGAATTAAAAGCAAAACCAAAAGCACAAGTAAAAATGAACACATAAACCCTGTTTATATGCGTGAATAAGAATAACTGCCATTAACAACTACCTAGCACTTCCAAGGAGTCAGGGATTTTATACTAACTCATTTTACCCTAACTCATTTAATGCTCAAAACTGCTCTTTGAATTAGATAATATTACTATCCCCATTTTACAGATAAAGAACCAAAGCATAAAAACTAAGAAGTGGTAAGTCCAGGACTAGAATCTAAACAATCAAGGTACCTTTCTTTTTAGCTGACTCATATTCTTTTTAAAGCATATAAAGGATAAAAATTTCAAGTATTAAAGGACAAAAAATTAAGTATTTCAAGGATAAAAATACTTAATTGTTCATTGCTATTAGAACAAGGTATATAATTTACAAATAGCTCTTAGCATGGAATTGTTCTTTTTAATCTCATCTTTTTCAATAGATTTTTTATTTTAAAGTATTTTTTTAAAGTAGAGATATTAGAAAATAAAGGCTAAAAACATAAAATTGATTATATCTCTGTCCTCCAATTACCATCCCAGCTTATATTCTAATAGTTATTTCCCTGATAATAAAATTACATTTTTCAAGTTTTGGGCCAAGTATTAATAACTTAAAATACACAGGTGATACGATTTTTCTAGTTTCATAAGGAAAGCTTCCTCTGAGTAAGCCCTGGCCTCCTGTCATTAAAAGCAATTTAAGGTAGTTAATGTCACACTGTAATTATTCAGAATATGATTTTTTGCTGTATTACAACACTAAATGGGAGATCTAATTCTATATACAAGAATAAACTCTTATCGACAAATCAGTAACTTTCCTTTTGGTAGTTTGTGTCTGGGCAGGAGAGTTAACGCATAATCTACCTACCTACTGTAATTTTTCTATTTCATTTAGGTCTATACAGTGGGGTTGCCAGACAAATTACATGATGCCCAGTTACATCTGAATTACAGATAAACACAATTTTTTAGTATAACTATATCCCATGTAATATGTATTTTTATTTGGAAAATTTGGTAACCCACTGTGTATTCTGTTGTTTAACACTATTCATGTGAAGTGTCTTCTCGGTGCCTTTCTGATTTGGATGTCATGGCTTTTATTCTGAAAGGTTCTATGAATTAATAATATTAGCACTTTGTAAAAACACCAAAGTGCCTAGGTAGTGAGCTTCAAATTAAGACATGATCAAAAATCAGTGCAATGCTTTTGGATATAAAGTTGGAACTGAAAAGGCAGAGCAAAATAAAATTATGGAAGTTATAGAGTTTGACAGTCATTCTATGGGTCCACTTGCTGGTATTAGAAATAAATAAAATTATATAGGCACGAAGCATGAAAGCATGCAAAGTACACGGGCTAAAATTACGGTAAATCCATGGGAAGCCACACCACCTGCTGCCCTGCTGCATATACATACACTTTGACTGGATTTAGTTTCCTTTAGTTGGTCCTTCTCCAGCTCCTAGCCCCTACTTGTGGAAATTGCTACTGCTCAAGCTTTCTTAACATGTGTTGGAGTACATCAATACATCAACATTTAATTGAAGTTTTCTCCCAGAAACAACAATGAAAAGCATTGGAGACAGTATCTTTTTACACTGAAAGCAGTATTTGTAATAGAATTTTCCTTGCACAAGGATATCCAGAATCTTTGAATAGAGAAAGATGGGCCAGTAATTGAGGGTAAAATCATACTGTTCAGTCAGACCACGTTTAAAAGAACTATCACACTTATTATTGAAGACATAGAAATTTTAGAGAAACAGGCTTAAGGATACTACATGTAACTACTTTCTACTAAAAGTATCTACAGAGATGCCAAATTCAGGAACAGTGGAAATTTTTCAAGTCAATTTTGTTCTTCTTTTCTCTCTCTCTCTTTTTTTTAATACAAAACAGACATCATTCAAAGGCTATTAATTAAATGCCAATTCATTCACTATTGTCCCAAATGCATTGGCTTACTATCTCCCTGAATCTGGCATATATGTTGTGCCTTGCTCAAAGAGGTTGGTTCTAAAGGTTAAAATGTTTGCTGGATTGAAACCAGTTTTATGAACAGCTCAAAAGAGGCTGATCTTCTTTGAAAGTTGCATGTGGCTTATTCATTTTTTTTTTTTAAACTACCGGCAAATGGTATGGTGAGCAGCCAACATTTGTCCCTAGGATGATGGGGGATGAATGGATGAATGTGCACTTCATGTTGTACCTTTAGACTTTCCTGTCCTGTGCATATGTTGGAAACATCCTTTGGTTAAGTCACAAAATTAGTAGGCTATTTTCAGGGGAAAATAGAAGAGTATTACAGAAAAAAATAATGGAATGCTAAGTGAGGAGACATACAATGATGGAAAGGTTCTTTTCTGTTCTGGCTGAGGAGTCGTAGGTAGACTGTTAACGCTGGCAAATAACAACACCTCCTCATATGAGATGTCCAAGTATAAACTGAAAACAATGTTCAACTTAAAACCTTCAGCAATGAACACACATGACTGAACAAACGCATGTGGTTTCCAATTCTACCTTTTACTCCCACAGGGATGCTTCATTTTGAACCAGTGCATAGAACTACTGATGAAAGAGGACTGGCAGCTCTGTCATGAAGGTTGTGCTCGCTCTACCTAAAGTTACAATGAACCAGAAAACTCAGTCGCCAAATGCTGAGGCTGCCTTACATACAGATATCCATGCTTATCCACTGTCAGCCAAAATGGGTTTTTGAGTAATTCACAGCCCCCAGGATTAATCCATACTCTTTTACCCGATTTTCTATGGAACTTACCTTACCAAGACTGGTTCTGAATTCTGAACCAGGCAAGTCTGTGAATGTGCCAGGCTAGGCAAGAATTAACCCTTAGAACCTGCATCGTTACTAATTGCACAGGCCACCAAGTCGAAAACTCAGTCAAAGCCAGGATGCTATTTCTACCTTCACAATAAGGAACTGATTATCTCACTAGGGAAGAGTACAATGACAGCTCTTTGACAATTTGTTCTTGGTATTTAAAAGGGCTCGCTTATCAAGCTGAGTGATTTTAATGAATATAAATTACAGCAGTTCAAAACAGAGCTCATTCTTACTTTTTCATTTCCTTGTATCGCCAATTCCATTTTGGTTCTCATGTAGGATTTCCTTTGTCTATTAAAAAACACTGACAAGTCATCTATCTATTCCTTGCTTATGCTACAAATTGAAAATAAAATTCCCTAGAGATGAAAGTTATAGTCTTTATATGATATGTTTGAACATCCTAAGTTTTAGTTCTTTTTTTTCCTCCCTAACATCTTTTAAAAGCTTTTCAAATCGAGTAAAAGTATACACGTCTTATGGGTGATTTGACAACACAAATTAGATGTCCTAGAGTTGGTGGATTTTTGTTTTGTGATTATTAAAATTTCCCCAACAAGATACAGCCTCCAATTCAGACATATTTCACCCCTTCATCTCTATCCAGCAAGGAGAGGTACTTTTTTCAAACAAGTAAATGCCACTCCAAGGAGAGAAAATAAAAATAGGTAGCAGGGCGTCCAGGTCCTGGGACTTGAGTAACTATAAAAATTGATTTTTTTCCTTTACAGTTAAATTGCTTGTCTACTTGATAATACTTGGAAGAGAGAGTCATTAGCATCACAGCAGCAAAGCTATTCTCTGTCTTAACTTCAGCCACGCTGCTTTGGCATTAAAGACTGTGATGGTGAGAAATCATGAAAGGATGTGCAGAGTTCTAAACAAAAAAGTTCAAGGAAGTTCACAGCTTCACAGAGACATGGAGAGAATTTTTCCCTCCAAGGTACAAAGGAGTGTCTAGGAGACCATGCTACCTGGACATGGCTGTTCTTCACACCCTCTCTTGCAGAATGCTGTAAGCCATGAGGTATAGAAGCTGCTTCGCCTTTCTTACTAACACTCTTATATAAGATTCCTGCCCCTGCTTGGTCCTCTCAGGTACATGTCCCCGCCTGGGCACTGGGAATCGTCTCCAACAGAACACACATCAGCTGGAACTGGATCTACAGACTTATGCCTTCTTGACTATTTCAGTTCCAGTGTGCATATTAAACCTAACCCCGGGTGAACACTTTCAACGTTTAAAATTAGGAAATGATCTGTTTTCTCCTTCCTGTTCTTACGAGTCATCCCTGCATAGATATTATCTTTAAAATATTTTACCAAATTCTTTGCACAAAATTACAAGTATCGTATATTTAATTAAAGGCTTTAAGATTTGGAATTTGTACATCTACAAAAAAAGTAAATTTTATTTTTTACTTCTATCTTAACAGTCACACAGAAATCAATGTAAAGAATAAGGGACATAAGACTACAAGCCTATCCTCTGAAACATTTTCTTTTAATTTGGGATCAAATAGGCATGCGAATAAGCACATTACTGGCAAACTATTGGATACATCCCTCGACTGCCAGACTATAAATACATTAATTAAACTTATGTGTGGTTATTTATTTATTCTCTGTCTACTTAAAAATATTTGAGGCAATTATATAAAAATGTAATGCCAAGACTTCAACATAATATGGTATTTTATATTGAAATGTAAAAAAAAGAAACACATATTCATAGCCATATGCATATTTTATGAGATAAAATGAAAAAATGAGATATTATTTCCATATTTAATGTGTTATCCACGTGGCAATTTTCTGTATCTTTGATGCTTGACATCACTGTAAGTTTCTATAGTTTGAGAATACATGCATTGCTAGTTAACTCTTAAGTGTTCTTAGCTCGAAAGAAGACCATTTATGGTCAGTACAGAAGAAAATGTAATGACCTGAACTGGCTGAGCTACAGCCCTGCTGAGCTGGATGAAACGCTATATAGCCTTTTAAGATCCATTCCATGAATCAGCGTTGTCATGACTACCTTCAGTAGTTTCACAGCCCTAACGTAGGACTGATGAGTATGTATCTCAATGGCCTCATATTTAAATGCCCCCCTGAACCCTCTTTTTCTGTAAAGAGGTACTGAGCAGGACCTCCGAGACTTGCACGTGCATAATTGCTGACCTCCACGCCCACATCAGCTGCACACGGTAGGGATCTCAGGAGTCCTACGGGCTCAGAGCACTATGGCCCATCCACAGGCCTCCACTTTCCCAGCAACAAGGAGGTGGGAACCCACAACTGTCTCTTCTCCTTTAGGTCCCCCGCTCCAGTAATTCACCTGCATCACCTCTTCAGCATCACTAGTTCCTTTTTCTTTTTTATAAGACTAGTCTCATCACTATATAAATATCCTATCATTATTCTCATAGTAACAGAAAATAAACTCTCTATACCTGACTTTTCCCTCCAGGCATTGCTCCATTCTTCTCATTCTTTTTATGGAAACACTCCTTAGAAAAGCTGTCTAGACTAATTGTTTACACTTTTTCTCTTCTTAGTCTCCATCTAACTCTTAAGTGCTTTTCCTAGGAATAAAAGTCTTCGGGATTTGATTTCTTGAATATGTGTAAGCACATCTGACTGTCCTTTGTGATTGGATTACTGCATTCCGTTGATCCTTATTTTGTAGTTGGCTTTATTCCTTTGGTAACTATGTAAGTTTAAAAAGCTAAAGATCTAATCTGTTCTTAGAAACAATAATTAGTACATATATGTAAACTAAAAAAAGTGTAGTATATATGTATTTATAAGAAATATAATGTGTATGTGCAGTCAAACTGTAATAATTCTACCTAATAAAACTGAAAAAGAAAAAAAAAAAGTCTTTGGGAAAGAGATATACCTTAAGGCAATCAACAACATTTAACTTCATAGAGTGTTTATTAAATGCATAGAACCAGTTTGTACAAATACTTCAGAAAAGGTTTCTTTTATGCTAAAGTAACTCATCCATCAGATGTCTCTATTGAGACTGCTTCTGTGAGAGTCACCAGCAACCCTCACCCCCCTTACTAAAAACAACGGTGAATTTTCAATCCTCATTTTACTCGACCTGTCAGCTTTGGGCAATTGATGTCTCCCTCCTCCTTGAAACACTTTCGAGACTGGATTTCTAGGACACCATGCTTTCCTGATTTGCTCCCAGGTCTCTGGTCTCTTTATCTTGTTCTCCTTGCTGTGTCTCCTCATCTCTCCATCCTTAAGGGCTGGAATCCCCTAGTCCTCACTCTGTGAACCCCTTCTCTCTTCTAGCTACACTCAGGCATTTCATTCATTTTCAGGTTTTAAGTAACGTCTACGGCATATGGACAAGGACAGTGATCAAACATATTTTTAAAAATACTGTAAAATTGCATTTTGGGCACTTTCCCACCCCATCTTGCCCTTATCTTCCATGATTACTGTTCTAAATTTGCATGTTCCAGATGCCCAGAGTTTCATATTCTCCGTTATCCCACCAAGGCAAATCAGCAGGCTTATCTTCCTTAACCATACCCACATTTTGATATTTTTCAATTCCCCCTTTCCTTTACAATAAATATCCAGAAATACTGGGTGAGATTTTTGGATAGAGCACTCTTCCTCTCTTTGAAACACTTGGGAAAATTAAGGAGCAAGGAGGTTCAATCTACCAGCCAGCAAGGACCCATTTCCCAGCTCCTTCATTCCACAGCCAGCTCTTATTTCTCTGATTAGTGAGCCTTAAGATAGATACTCTTAGATGACAGATGGCCTCTCTGATCTACTGATGCATATTAAAATGAGCTGGAATGTTTGAGTTTGAATTGCTGGATAAGTAGATTACCTGTGATTCTGATCTATAAACTCCTATAAATCTCTCTCTTAATACAACTGCAAGAGATACTGCTTTCAGCAAAAATGTTCCGGGAGCTCTGCTCCTTTACCACAAACGCCCTCTGTGATTATTTCCCATGGCTGCTTTAACAAATCAGTACCTTACAGTAACATGTGTTTATTTTAACTCTGGAGGTAAAAAATGTGAAATTACTTTCACTGGGCCAGGATCAAGGTGCTGGCAGGATCAAGGTGCTGGCAGGATCAAGCTAAAGGAGAGTCTATTTCTTGCCTCTTTCAGCTTCTGGTGGCTCTCAGCATTCTTCAGCTTGTGGTCATGTCACTCTGACCTCTGCCCCCGTGGCCACACTGCCTTTTCCTCTGTGTGTTTATAGAAGCTCCTTCTACCTTCCTTTTATAAGGATGCAAGTGATGGCTTTTCTGAGTCCATGTGGATAATTAAGGATAATCTTTCCATTTCAGGGCCCTTAACTTAGTAATACCTGCAAAGTCTTTTTTTTTTTTTTTTTTTGCCATATAAGGTAACAATCAAAGATTCCAGTTATTACAATGGGCTTATCTTTTGGGGAGCCATTATTCAGACCCACATTTCCCACTATCTTTTACACAAATGCCAAGGACTACCTGTAAATGTTATTACTTAAGTAAAATCAAAAATTAACTTATTAAGTCATCAACCATTTCTGTCATTATTTTGAATTTTGAATTTCTAAGTCTTTATGATTTATCTTACTTATGCTTTATTTTGCCTATATATAATTCAGGTTATAATTCATTAATGAATAAAGAAAAATGTGCACAACTATGAAACTTTCAAATATGGATTTGTTGTTCTACTTTGTATGTATGGCTTCTTTTTCATAAACATCAGAGTGTATTCTAAAAGTTTAATGAAAATGGATGAATACTATTACTCTATTTCAACTCTATAGTCCTGTATGAAAAAAATAATTTGCACAGTATTTTCAATTCTGTTATTACAATGTTTGCCACAAGAATGAGGTGCCAGATTTTTTACTGTCTGATATATACTGGGAATTACAATTGCATGCCCCACCACCCTGACCTTTATCCATGCTCTGCATTTTGATGGCTAACCTTTCTACTTCCTCTTCCTATTTATAGCTTTACTAAACGAAGGGGAGCAGGTGAAATGTCCAAACAGCAAATATGCAGAATAGCAGAAGGTCAAGCTGATAGGGAAGACAGCCAAATTTCACACAAGATATGTAGCATTCCAATGCCAGGACCTCATTCTCAAGCAAAAAGTTGAATTAGAATGTAAAAACAGCATAACTGAATCCAATCTCTATAAATGAATAAAAGAAACATGGCAAACTTAACCCATTCTATATAACATTCCAATTTCCTAGCGCTCCATGAAAATATCCTTGAAAGATTACTTGAGGTCACAAAGTCAGTTTTCATTATCGCTAAAGCGATGCATACATTTATTTGTATCTTAAGCCTCATGTAAGGAAAGCTATTCCAGATCTGTCATCTTCCTTGGGTGATACAAAATCACAGACTGATTATGACTTTCTCCAGCTGTTTTCTGACAGAGCTTGTGCTGATGAACTCTTGGCAAAACTGCAGTTCATGACTAGCAGAGACTAACAATTTTACTCCAAAGACCAATATCACCATCAAACTTTTTTTTTTCACACTTACTTTTGAACCTAGTATTTCATGTGTAAGCACATATCCACCTGTACTAATCCAGATCTGTTATTTTTCTTTACATTAGCATTCTTAGTATATTTGTTATTGGAACGAGAATGACAAAGATTACCACCTAAATTTAGAATAAACTATCTTTTGGAAATTGTACATTAATAAAATATTTAATTTAAAAATAAATCTAAATTTCTCCAGGATTTTGAAATCCAATAATTAAGTTTATCATCTTACATGTATACTTCAACAACAACAGAAAACTTACATCTAACACATTTGCGTAAATGTTTCAAATGCAACTTGAAAAGGTGGCATTACACACACCAACAAGCAAACAGTAAAGATTCCTTAGGATTTCTTCTACAGCCTGACTTGGTATGCCTGAAAACTTTGTTTATGGAAAGGTAGTCAAGAATAAACTAAGTATATACTTAAATTTTCTAAAGCCTTTCAGAAACACACATCTCTGAAGAGAGTTCCTATTGTCTTTAAAATATATATATACATAGTAAAAACATTAAAGCATAAACATCTTTTGTCTGGTCAGGGAAACTAACAAGGTTTAAATTTTACCATCCTATTATAATAGAGTTAGAACATACTAAAAACAGTCTCCCATTTTTTCAGGTAGAAAAACTGAGTCTCAGAAACTAGTTACACTAGACAGATTTTTTTCCCCATCAATTCAAAAGACAACTAAGGTAAAATTAGCAAAATAAAATAAATTAAAAGATTTTAAAAATTTTAATTTTTAGGGTATAATGGTGCTTCCTGTTATTTATTTTCCACTTTAAATAATTTTATATTTGCATTATATCATGCTAAATTTTACCAACATTTTGGGTCAAAACATAATATACTCTCTACTATATACTGTACTGTATCTAGCATAGTATGATAAATATGAACATATCACATGTCTCTAGAGATACAGAAATAGTCTGAGTTAGCTGGAGGATGATGAGAGACTGAACAAGGATTCCCGTTGTTTTTTTAAAGTATTTAAATAATTTTTAAACTGTTTATTTCAAAATCTATCAGGAAGAATCTACTAGAGAAGTAGAGGATGAACACCAAAGGAAACGGATGATCAGACTAGAGATGTCTTGAGAGGATGGACAGGTCCATAGCTGAGGCGTATATGGAGGATCTGACCATGACCCTGAGGACAGGGTGGATGTGTATGCAAGATCAGTTCTACTGAAATCACAGGTAATGACTAGAAGTAAGAGGAACCTAAATGAAGGACATAGCTGACAAAGTGCAAGGAAGCAGAAGAGTCAGTGAAGAGACCATCCTAATGAGATTAAAAACAAAAGAACAAAGCAGTCATGACTAAATGGAGAGCATGACAGTGGATCCAGCCATTTGGATGATGGAGTGGTCACAAGATTCCAGGTAAGGACTGAGAAGCTAGTGTCTTCTGTGTGGTAAGGGGTCTTTCAGGCAATCCAGCATCCTACCTGAGAAGCAGTAATCCTTGCCTAAAATGTAGTCTTTGAAAATTACTAATTTGAAAGTTTTCCTTTGCATATTGATACTCAGTTCACAATGACTTACGGATTGTAAGGTGTTAAGAATTAGTGAACACAGGAAAATAAAGAGAGTAGTATTTACCGAGCTGAAAAAAACTTAGGACAGATTAGTGCACCAACTCTCTAGTATGCCCTTCTCCAAGAGGAGGCAAATAATAACATGGTAACTGTAGAGAAGACATCATTAGTTACAAAGATTTTACTTTTTCAGAACTAGAAGTAATTTGACTTCCTAAGCCACAAATACAGGGTTTTTCTGGGAAAAATGCCTTCACATATTATTTTTTTTCTTTTTTTCCATTTAATTTATCATTTAAAATTATAATATTCCAATAATTTATTTAATACCAGTATGCCCTGAGTTACGGAATTCTATCGGGACAATTGAAAAAAATCAATGAAGCAAATCTTTAAAAAGGGCATTTGAAATTCTCAAGCCTTTATTTCACAAATCATAGTATGAAACATCCTTTGCAGGATAAAGTTTTCTAAATACACTTAAAATATGATACAATAATGAATCCTTGATTTCCATGCAGTATGTTAGAGACAATGTAATTCTAACATAAAGTAGGAAAATATACTCAAATTACATTGGCATTATTCCATTTTCTCATATTTAGAAATAAGAGCAGTATAAAGTATATAAATTTGTGTAAGATCTAGCAATGCGAGTTTTTTAAGCCCTAGACTCGGCTCACTACTCATAGCTACATTAACATGCTCCAACACGGTCATTACAATGAGTTGACTTCACTAGTCAGCTGACTGGTATCAAGCTGTATCATTATTATTTGTGCTCATTTTACTTCCAAACAGCACCCTAACAACCAGATGAACAAAATAATGCTGACTGTGCTCAGACTACATTATTCATGGTAGAAATTTTGGACTTTAGTAGTGATAAACATAGTTTATGCTATAAAAGAATGTGAAACAGATTAAAGGTGTAGAAATTTTAACAAAGGAAATATTTCTTTAAATTGGGTGAATAAATGCTTCAGAAGTTATATATATATATATTTTTTTTTTTTGCAGATTTTGAATTCTATACTTCCCCAGGATATAATAAGGACACATCAAGACAGCTAATCCAAGAATGAGTCCTCAGTCGATCAGTAAATTGAAGAAAATATTTTATAATCAATTTTTCCAACCAGTTACAAATAATAATGCTAGTTTTGGGGTTTTTTTAAAATCAATATTCTATACTTTACTTTAGGTAAGGGATAATCTATACTCCAAATCCTAACTGGCACTTACAAAGAATTTAAAGTAACCAAAATATTCCTCAAAACTGAATTAATTTAAATGATTATTATTAATCAGAATTATTGTTAATCAGAAGGTGAAATGAGGATCAAAGGGCTAACTCAACTTTTCTAAATTTGCATAAATACAAATTAGTAGAGACTAATTAGCTTTAAAGCCAGATATGGCTGACTCCAATCCTCCGTTCTTAAGTATCTACGTAATCAATATTAAATGTAGTTTTATTGAATTTTTCTTTACAAATACATACGGAACAATCATTTCACACCAAAGCATAATTCACAGAGTTTTAGGAGAGTGAAGAGCAGAGGAAGAGACAAATGGATAAGATCAAGCTTTCTGATTGTCTAGAATCATCTACTAATCTTTTGTTTTGTCTGTTTTAAATATAAAGAAATGGATCTCTATGAATACAGTTGTCTTGCGGTATTTTGTTTTTCTCTTCAAATAGGTGGTACTCATTAAAAGGTAAATTTTTCTTACAAATTTAAGGAATAAGGCTGATTTATGCTGTCAGCCTGGACAATTGCATGACACCACTCATAAAAATGGAGAAAACTATCAAGGATACAGCCGAAAAGCAAAGCCAACCTTTCTCAAGGCAGGATGGCCATAAAATGCCTGGAAGACAGACTCCTCCCCAGTCCCAGAGCAACTGCTCTGCCTACTTTGGTTTCCATTCCATTGGCGGACCCCATCTTTCCTTCCACTGGTCCTATTTAGAATTTCCTGTTTTTAACCAGTGACCAACTTCCAAGCCAGCTTTGTTTTTGATCTCTCAATTTATCACATTCTTACTAGACACCTTCCTAGTCCAGCCTACTGAGACACAGGTTCTGCCTTATCCTAGCCAATAATTCTGTTCACTTCCATGACTTACATGGGTGCAGTCCACCACAGGGGAAGCCAATCCAAAATATCTTTTTGGCATGTGGGTTATTTTGAACTGAAAATGACCAAGGCCCATAAGACTCAGGAAGAACCTTTGAGCTCTCCCCTAAATCATGTAGACAGGGAACCTGTTCCAGGAAGCGAGCATCACCATAGATACCTATAGCATGAACTAGGTGAGTAGACAGGAAGGAACTTAGCAAAATCTGTTAAAATTCTTCTTGGTGTCCCATTGTGTGTACATGGCCTAGTAAACATTTATGAAGCATTTTTGCTTTTTTTTTTTTTTCACTGACGTATAGTCAGTTTACAATGTTGTGTCAATTTCTGGTTTGCTGATAAAATACCTTGTTTTTCATGTTCACTGAATGAAACATTTAGTACAAACTAACACAGAAATAACCACATTAGTTATTTCAGATAATTTAATATTTACAGGCAGGTAGATCAAAATCCATATTCTCTTCAAATGTAACTGAATGAACACATTACTGTTATTTCAGAAAATGTCTGATCTTTAGACATACGGAGTATCAATATTTATGGACCTCAGGGCCCTTTCAAGATTCAGAGAAGAAAATCCATTGTCCCAGCATTCTTGAGCACAGTAAAAAGGACAATAATATTTTGCTAATTCTATTCACAGAGCATCTAAGTTTGGTATAAATCAGCTAGCTGACCAAGAAAGGCTAGTTTAAACTACCTGTTCTTTGAATTCTCAGTCAACAAATACTTAAGAACACACCCTTGCCAACAGAATCTCGTAAGTTTATTACAAGGCAATTGCCCTTACGCCAGCTAAGAGGACATGACTAATAGACTTAAATAAGTCTTTATTATTAATTTCATTTCAAGAGTGGTCACAAGGGACCACAGAGACATATCAAATTAATAAACTCCATGAAAAGTAAGGAATACTGGATAGAATTTAAGCCAATAGAGACGAAGGCTATCTGGATAAAGGAGACAAGAAGGCAAAGGTTCTGAGACAGAGAAAAAGACGACAACGGAGGGGAGGCAGCTGAAGGACACATGCCCTTACCTAGTGGAGAAGAACAGGAAGAGGGGCGAATAGTCACTTAATTTAAGGGACTGGCGTAGGCTGCTGTAGACCAGGATGGGCTGCAAGGACTTGGAATGCTGGGCTAAAGAATATAGGTCCAATGTGCTTCCTAAAGGACTGCCAGCAAAAAGAAGTGATAAGATGAAAACAATGCCTTGGATTAATCCGCATAGAAAGAAGAAAAATGTGTAGTCAAGGAGACCAACCATGAAGCTATTTTTGACAGAGGGGAATTGGAATTCATTTTGAAATGTCAAAGTTGAACTAGTCAGAAATACTGACAAACTTTTCTTCAATTAGGAGAGAGAGAAATATGGATTTGTTTGTTCAAAGGATGATTTAATTATAAATGTATACATAGACACAGAAAAAATATATATATATAAAACACATACATATACAAACAAATAGTTTATAGTGATAACTTGTATATGTGTGTGTGTGTGTGTGTATATATATGTATAAGTTTACAGTGTTAGACAAATAACCCAATGAAAATAGCTCATAGTCAGTAAATAATATGATGGGAGAGTTCTGTAAAAAAAAAAAAAAATAGTCCAGGGCTGAGGTTATAGATTAACTCAGCTATTCACTGCTTCCTTTTCTACATGTTTCCAACTGATTTTCCCTCTGAATATCTCATTTTCAAATAATGGTAAAAGAAGATCAAAAATCTGTTTATAATGAACCAGCCACCAGGCGCAAAGCATCCTTTAACCTACAGACCACATGTAATGAACTCAGGTTGGATGCAATTAGAACAGGGACCAACTTTATTTTTCTCGGTAAGAGCAAAGTATATTTCCCTCAGAAAAAAGATATTCCACCATTTGGCAACACCATTATTAAAGGCTGGTATTTTAGGTTTTCCTGACTCATATATTTTAAGGGTTTGGGGGTAGTGAACTATATTTTACATACTAAGCTCTGGATATTGCACTCTAATAAGATTCTGTTATTCCAAATGTTACATCTTTCTGTGAGAACTAATGTCAGTGAGTCTTACTGATGAATTTAAAAATGGAAACTGTGATTCTGAAAAGGTATTAAGAAAATATGTTGAGAAACTTGTCTTGTTTTACAATGTCTCCTTTGATTTGTCACCAGGGGCTTTTTCATCAGTTCTGTAAGAGCCAGGTAGCTTTTGGTTATGCCCTCACTGATGGAGAAGGAAAATCATCAAATTATAAAAGAAAGGATGTAAAATTTTCTCATCCTATTAAAATCAGATGTTATTCACCAACCTAATTGATTATGGAATAAGCATATAATTAAGCCTCTTCTAAGAGTTTTAGAAAGGTAGACATTTACCATACATTTAGTTATGTATTTACTTCTGTGATTCAAAACTCCACATTCTTTTATGAGCGCTCTGAAAATCTACAACTGTATTGCTCAGTATGATTTTCTGTGATATCCGTGCTGTCCAGGAGGGTAGCTGCTCACCACATTTGGCTATCGAGCAGGTGAAATATGAGGAGTACAAGTAAGGAAATAAATTTGTGATTTTAATTCATTTTAATAGTCACACGAGGCTAATGGCTACTTTCCTTGAAAGTACATGGAAAATACAAGAAATGGCCGTAACCATTACAGACAACTGGTTTTACCTGGATTCTGAACTGGGCTCAATAAAGACTCCAGGTACCTCCGAGGGAATGAGGGAGAGTTTAGTACCTTAAATTGAATCTGATCTTTTTTCTGCTCTTACAACAGTTTATTTTAAAATTAGCTTCTCTTCTCCCTCAACCCACTCATACTGTCATGAGTCTTCCAATCAATAATTATCCTGTAGGCACCCTTCAAAAGGGACAGATAACCTGAAGTACACCATCTGATCCCCACTGTTCAAAGCAAGAGTTTTTCAAGGCTATGCTCTCTCTAGCCTCAAAACCACTTCCTTTGGTAAGTTTGTCATCACTTACTTCCTGGAACTGCTAATAGTTTCCTAATGATTTTCCCATTTCCATTTCTGCTGCTCTTTCTCCACCTCCCCTAATCCTTCTTCAAAATCTCTCCTCTATTGTTATTTCCAAAATGCAACTCCAATGTTCCTGACTGCTATAAAATCCACTAGGGCTGCCTTTTGTTTTCCGGGGGAAAATGAGACAAAATGCAAACTCCTCAGCACAGTCACAGAGGTAATTTTATGGTCTGGTTCTCTCATTTCCTGTCATGCCACAACTTTTATTCTGTGCTCCCTACGCAGGTAATGTTCACAAGTCACCCTGATCTTGCTACACAATGCATATATAGCCTTCCCTTCCCACAGAGCCTGGAGTGAGTCCTGCAGCCTCCTCTTCCTAATCCTGGCCACTTGGCCCCGGTACCCTCACTCTGGAAAGTACACACACACACACACACACCCCAACACCACCACTTCAGTTACGCACAGTTACTGTGGTCCAAGAACTAGCATCTCCAGAAAATGCTGCTTTGGCCCTCTAGGATGAACAGGGTACTCACCTCTCCACTTCTGAATCATTATATCCTGATTTCTATCACAACTCCCCCCACAATGAACTGAAACTGTTGCTAAATGTTTGTATTTTCCCCATCCATCCAGTTGGCAACTAAAAGACAGGGATCTGATCTTTCCTCCCTCTCTCCCCAGAGTCTGAGACCACACACCTAGTTATGCAAAATGGGTTAAATATATAGATAAATAAGAGATTAAGAACAGATTGAGACTCAAGATATAGGGATAAAATAAAAGTCACAATGATTCAAAGATAAATAAAATTCTGTATGTGTATTCAAAGCTTCCTGTTTGGGAACCCTAAGAAAATATAATTCTGCTGATATGTGTATATACATGTACATCATATAAATGTGTGTATAAATACACACATTTATATTTGACTGTTCCTAAAAAGCATACAATCATAATTTGAAGATAAAAAATACTAGAAAGACCTCTAAGGAAAAGAATTGTTAAGCTAAATGGGCTATACCATTATTTGTGAAATACCCAATCCGGCTCCTGATGACTTCCACTTCGTTATAAGACAATGAACATCCTTGTACTTCTAATTCATGAAGCCATTTTCTCTGTTCTTTCTCCTCTTCTTTATCCAGTGGAATATAGAGAAATCATTTGAGTTATTTTACTGATTATTTTATATCATTTTTAGTTTGTTGCAAAGCTACTACCAGCTAACACTTTCTACTTAGCAATATGGTTTATGCACCAAAGCTTTTATGTGCAACTATATTAATAAACGAGCGACACTGGAATTTCCAAGACAGAAGATGATTTCTTTTATAATACAGCATATCTCTGAATGAGCCTTCCAGGCATTTTGTAAGTATAGTCATTATCTATTCTATGAAACAACACTTAACGTACTTTACTTAAGGAAGACCTGTCATTGCCTGAAGAGGCTATGTCAAACGGAAGATCACTGGACAGACGTATTGCCAAGCAGCTCAGAGGTGGAGTCAGGGAGATACCCAGGAAATGGTACCAGAAAGGAACAGAAGCCAAGACATAGCCTGGGTTGCACAACACACTAGAAATCTGAGTAGATAGGATACTAGGATGTGAACTATTCAGAAAATTAAGAATTCAGAATTTGGAGAGCATTTTTGTCCCTCTAGAAGTTTCCACAAGACAGATACCTCCGGTAGCAAGTTACATTCTCTCCTTACAAATAGTTTCCATTTAAAATTTCCTATGTTAAATTACCTTAATTTCTGGATGAACACAGAGCCTGCAGCAAGCTGATATTTCCCTATTCAATTTGGAATAGATTTAATTCCCAAGTAATTACATTAATGTAAAGGCAGGCACAAGATAACCCAGGCTGGCATGTAAAATAAAAGTTACTTATATGCACACCTGAAATAAAACGCACAGATTCAAACCACCGGAATATGAAAAACACTGTAGATGAACTGAGAAGTTGCCACATGTCATTCTACTATTTAAGTCCCACTGGGAGAAAGAGGCCCTCCTCCTACCTTTTGTGAGATGAATACCAGAGTTAATGATTCACATGTGCATAAAAACAATTTAAAATGCATTTGAATTTGAGATGCTGTGAAAGAAGTTATTAATGCAAAGTCAATGTCCCACAATCAAAAATTTGAAAACCAGTTGTCAAATAATTGCCCACAGAAAACAGACTCTCTGTAAATCAACTAATCAAAGAGAGAATCAATGTCATAAATGCGTAAGTGAAATTCACATAGCAAGACTGATATAACTGCACTAGACAAAACAGGAAGATTTGGCTATGGGTCTATTTTTCCTCATTATTAAATGACTTGGCATTAATCTAGTAAAATTCTATGGAAAATATCATTAGAGTGAATACAATTTATCAAAATTATAAAATGATAGGGTAAATTTAAATCATCATATTAACTTTCTTCATGCATTTAAGCATAAAGGGTTTCCAAATATTAAAATGTAGTTTTTTAAAAGTTATTGCATATACAAAAGCACTTACTATTATTTCCTTGCAGCAGAAATCTATATCCACCATATGCACTTGAAGTTATCGCCTGTTAAAAAGTCACAAAAACAGGGATATGTTAATTTAAAATACAATAAAGTCTAAATTGCAGTAGCTAGTAAGATTGTTTTATGTTCATAAATTAGAAACTGTAACTATAACCTCTTGTTTTTAGTTTATTTTCATGAATTAAAAGCTTACAAAAGGCAAATGGAAATTATTTTTCAATGCACACCGTAAGTTAAAAACATTACTGAAAAAGGAATAGAAAATTTCAATTAAAGAAAAAAAAAATCCTAGCTGGAGTAAGGAATGTATTCATTTCCTGCGCCACCCTCCCTCCTCTGATTGTTAACAGGTAATCTGATCATTAGTTTATGATGAGTACATGAAGAATAGTCTGAGTTACAGGCTGATTAGAGACTTATGTTTTAATGTTTATTCAGAATCCTCTTTGAACAAATCTTTCTTAATCCTTCAAATAAATTTGAAAACAATAGGAAAAGATCTAACCAAATTAGAAAGACACTATTTGTGAAAAATTAGGGATTGCATAAAGGCAATATACTATTTCACTCAATATTTGATCAGTTTACTGAAAAAAAATCATTTATCATATGCTTGATGTTGAGCAGCATGTGAATATGCAGCCTGAAAGAGAAAGTAAGTAATTATCTAAATCACTCAGGCCAAAAGACCAATTTACAAAAATTACTCAGCTCACTGGGGCAAGTATTATTGGAGAAGTCTTGTTTTCTTCCTTAAATGCTAATTTTACTTTTTATGGTTAGATGTTACCAAACATAGAAAGAAATATATCATGGTTTGAATTAGACATACATAATCACAAATAAAATCATCTGAAAATACATTTTTTAAAAAAAATACATTTTTAAGAAACAAATTTTAATCTTATAACATTTTTATTTCTCTGAAAATATTGAAAAACATACTCTACATTGAAACTTAAATGGACTTAAGCATCACTTCATTATAGTTACGCATTTCCATTTTAGCTGTTTATCCATTTTGTTTTTCTTTTCTAGCTATTGCTAGTAACACAAGGCAGCTTTCAAAGTCTCTTTCACATAATATGCCCAATGTTAGTTTTAAAAGCTGTATGTTGCCAAAATATATCCTTCTTTATACAGTAGAAGAGGTAATATTTAATACAAAATTAGAAATGCTATTTTATTTAATAAGCTTCTTATTTTCTAGTTAATCAAAATCTGCTGACATAGTGTAACCTAAAATGTTACATATTTCTCCACTATGCTGAGATAAAAAAAAAAAACTTGGATTTGGAGAAAACTGTTTTTTCTAAATAAAAAACCTATTAAATTTACTACAATAAGCAAAAAATAGTCCCCCATTACAAAGGCAAAAATAAAAAAAACAAGATTTTAGGGTAGTAAGAGTTATTTGTTCAAGAAAGACACCAAGATAAATAATAAACTATTTTCTATCAAACCTTTTCTTCAAAAAGCTAACAGTTAACAGAAGTTAACTTGAGGTTAAACTTAGAGAACTTCAATACAAATAATTAATAATCTACGAACTCCTGCTCTTTAATGTTTTTGCTAAGAAAGGTTAGTATTTTGATACCATGTCCTATAAATTCAAAACCCTATTTTTATTACTGTAGGAAAAACATATTTTAAATGTATTGACAAAATTTTTTTAGTACAAGATTAATTGTACATCTTATTACAATAAAGCATAATTTTTATTTTGCATAATAATAAGGCTAAATCTAACTAAACACCTTTATGTTTGAAAATAACATTTCTTTCTATAAAAATTTTCTAGCTATAGAAATTATTGAGCTCCATAATTTTCTTTGGAACAACAGAGACATCATTTGAGACAAACCTTAGTTCCCTTGTTTTATTACATAGATACACCCTTACCCCTTTCATACTAATTTTTTTTAAAACATCCTACTCAGTAGAAATACTCCAGTACCAACACATGCTTTGCTCCTGTTGAGATGGAAGAAGATATTAAATCTTGCTAGAAGTATTTGGAGAGTAGAGGCTACTATTAAGTGGGAGGAAATGCATAGCTCATGATTGTTAGACACAGACTGCACTTAAGATGCTTGAAGAAAGAGTAATCATGAGATAGACCACCCACAGTGAATTTCTGCAGCATCCTTGTGCCTCTGTTTTTCAGTATGATTACTTTCCTCCTGTGAAATGCCCTATCTGGATCTACTCTCCCGGACACTACTGGGAGTGCTATAATTGTTAAGAAATCTGTGTTGTGGGAAGCTTTCTTTAAATGAAATACCCTTTGTAAACTGCTGCCCTGCAAGTAGGAATGGGAGCCCTAGAGTTCCCGCCCCACCTGCAGCTCAGAAGCCACCTCTGTGAAACCTCTAGGTTTTCAGGGAACAAAGTCTGAAGTCCACTTCTTCATTTCTGTATTCCTTCCTTTTATTTCAAAAAACAGTGGATGAAGAGACATGGGAAGCTTTTGAATTTTCAAGGAAAGTAAAGGGAAATACAAGATTAAAAAAAAAAAAAGCACAGGATTTGGGTAAGAATAAAGGAAATAGAGAAAAAGACAATGTTTCAGGTAAGTTTGCAATGCACCTGCCAAAGTTGTAAGAAACCGGATGGCAAACAAAGCCTTAAAACAAAGGTACTGAAAAGAAAAGAAATACTACATTATCAATGGAACTTACAGACAACCTGTGTATCTTCATGCTTTCAAACGTCATATATATATACACACATACACATACACACACATACATACATTTAAATTTGATTCTCTGACATTTCAGGTGATTTACCACATGACCCACATGATTCAATCTTAAATTACAGAGGCTGATAACACTAAGAATGGACTCAGAGGCCAAGTAGGGCTCTGTTCCCTAAAAGGCGACCATGGTCCCAGATACTATTTTGGGATGCTCTTTGTTTTTAAACCAATATCTAATTACACCCCCCTGGGGGGTGGGGCGGGGAGTGGAAATGACCCTCAGGTTCATGTTTCTGCTCTTAAGATTCACATCTGATGGCCGGGAGAGTTCGCACAAGGATTCTGGCTCACTCTCATGTTAATTCTCTTTAGAATGCTTGGAAGCACAGCGCCAGACCCTGGTCTCCAGCTTGCCAAAAGACACGCTGGCTTCTTGGTATGGTTTTCTAGCACTTCTGCTATTAGTGCATGATTTGACAACATGCTGCCACGGTAACAGAATTCATTAAGGGCTTTCAGTTTTGTTCTGCCAATGAGGATTTTCGCCTGCATGCGGTTCTGGCCTCTGAAGATTGATCCGTAGTATTTGTCTTATAAACCCTTGCCATCTCATAGCACGACTGATGCTACAAAATAATCTGTAATGACCAGGTTCTCCAATATGAGCTACTCCCTGAGGATAAGGTAGGCACTACTGGAAACCACATTAACTTCTTCATCGACAAACCTGGGTGCTTAAAATTGACGGCAGGCACGTGGATACACCATGCAGGCCCTCCTCGCACCACTGGGGCTGCAGAATGGATTAGGAACTTAATCATTTATGCTCATTCTTTACAATATCCCATTATGGAAACAAAATTCATATTCTGACACATTTTCTTTGTAATTTTCAGAGGTAAGGTTTGCTGGAAATAACCATGGGGTTGATACAATAAAGGTAAAAAAAAGTCAATGTTTCTAACCAAAATTTTCCCATATGATTTCAGTAAAATAGTTAACATACCTTCTATTATTTTCAACTATATTTTTAATACCACATAATTACATTTTGATCACTTGTTCTATTTTTTTTTTTTACTAATGGATTGTTAATCTTTTTTTGTTGTGTGTAATAGTAACAGCTTAAAAAGTCCCGTAAAATCTTTTTATGCTAATGAGGCCAAGGTCATTGGGCCAACCGCCCTGGGATCAGTTGGTTTCAGAATGAAAAATTAAACTACCCCTGCATTTTCCTTTTGTGTGTGTAAGTGGTACCAGTGAGAGATTAAAAATGAATCGGGGGAGCCCAGTGAGTACAAGGAAAAATAAATCAAAGTGTATTATTGGATAAAGTGAGGAAATAAAAGCACCATCTTTAATTAGGGCAGCGGTTCTCAATTAGGGGCACTCCACAGGGGCCACTAGGCAATGTCTGGTCACATTGTTAGTTGTCACAACTTGGGGGCAGGAGGGTGTTGCTACTGTGAGCAGGTGGGTAGAGATCAGAGATGCTGACAAACATACTGCACAGGACAGCCCCCCACTCCCCTCCACATACACACAGAGAATGATCTGGTCCAAAACGACAACCGCGTTGAGAGGTGCTGCTTTGGGGGAAACTTGGAAAGAAAGGGAGAAGACAAGTGCGATTTGTCTACAGGTCCATCAAACTGGCTTACAGGACAGAAGGGGGGAAGAACACCTGCAAGGAGAGTTGGCCTTCGGCTTCCAGGAGGGCGTGGTCTGAGGGTCTCAGGAGAGGTGAATCACTGCTTCCCTCTCTCCAGTAGGCGGGACAGGAGCGTCGAAGCCCCAGTGCCACCAGCGTGCCTTGCACAGGGGGGTCTGAGCGGCACCTGGAAGGCGCAGGGCGCACACAGAGGCCCCCGAGCCGGCAGGCCTGGCGGGCGGCTGAGGCTGCGGAGAACGCGTGGCTCCGACACGGCGCCGGACAGAGCTGAGAAGCGGCTAACAGACTGGAGCTCGTCCTGCAGCCCCACAGGCAAGGGAGCAGCCTGTTCAAACCCCTTCGCTTGTAGCTGCCTTCCCTGACAAAGCTCGCTTTAGGTTTGCGTTTTCCTTCTCTCTTTATTTGCATACCTTCCCAACTTAACGCCGCCCGGTCGCTATTTTACCAGGAACTCGCGACCGCTTCTGCCCAGCGCGAACCGGCTGAAACCAGATGGGAGGGAGGACCCTAAAACTGGGCCTGGGCAAACTCCCTTTGACCTCCTGATGACGTCAGACTGCAGACTCCACCCACAGATCCCAGCAGAGCGCCTTCCTGTTGAATATACAGACACCCAGGACCCAGGTGCGCCTGCGCAGAATGCCGAGTCTCCGTCTTGCCCGCTTCCTGTCTCCCTCCCCGCTCCTTCAACCACCTGTTTATCCCATAAATGTCCCAAACTCCTTGCCTTCGCGGAGATGGAACCAAGACTTGTTCTAACTCCTGGCTTAGCTGCCTTGCGGATAAACTCTTTTTGGGCTAAATCTGGGCACTGAAGTGCCGGGCTTCTGTCAGTCAGGCAAAGGGATCTGGTTTCCTAACAGCAGTCACTTCTCACATCTTTTCCCCTTTCATGTACTACTTTTGCCACCTTACACTGTCACTTATAAATTTTGTTAATATTCTGATACACTATTAAGTCGGTTTAACATCCCTTTCTGGGCTTCTTTGTTTTAACTTGTTGGGGAGGAATAAATTTTCCACTGCACTGCCAGGTTCTTCCGGCTGGTCTAAGAATTAAACTGACATGAGGCTGATTAACAGGAGAGTCACACGAAAGCTTAACAACATGCATACAGAGGCGAGACCCAGGGAAACTGAGAAACTAGCCAGAATGGCTGAAAACCTCATCTTAAAAGCCATCTTCAGCTAAAGACAAAGGAGGATGTCGAGGGGGACAGTTTGGGACCTCAGAGGGGAGGAAGGCAGCTGACAAGACAGAAAAGCGTATGTTTGGTAAACACATGTTTGCTGGGCCACGCAGAGATGGTGGGATACAGAGAGGAATTTTAACAAACAGACTTTGCTAAGTTCCTTCCTGTCTCCACACCTAGTTCATAATGTAGTCAACTATGGCGATGACTCCCTCCCTGCAACAGGTGCTTAGGCAGTTAGGGTGAGGGTCAAAGATTATTCCTAAGTCATTTAGGCCTTGATTGTCCTCAGCTCATAATAATCCACACACTAAAGAGACATTTTGAGGTGTCAAGTTTTACTTCCCTACAAATTCTTACAAATCTTTCACACTTAAAAAGCTTCCAGCACTTTTTGAGAGTTTATATGTATGCATATAAGTGTGTGTGTGTGTTTGTATATATAAAATTTAGTTGGTTCCTTTTCTTCATCTAAAAGGACATAATTTGGGCCTTAGCATCATTATTGGTACGAGTTGAAACCTCAGAGAACAGATTTCCTCCTGATAAAAATGACACAGGTAAAGTAAAAGTGTTTCACGAAGTGTAAGTAGTGTTTATTTAGTTAGCGTCACTGTCTCATTTCCTTCACCCCTCCAATCTTTTTCTTTCTTACCTTCTTTCCTAATCCCTACCACATGTATCGAATGCCTGCCCTATGCTGAGTCGTTTACACACAAAAATAAACAGGGCGTGATTCCTATCCAACAGACAGAAAGCATGCATGAACAAAAATGCTATATATCAAATGACAATGCAGTTGTCAAATCTGTAAAGTGTACTTAACAACTGAACAGATTTTTTTCTCCCTTTAAAATTTTTTTTTTCAGGGCTGATAAATGGTTTTGTGTTTTATCTTGTTACATTTTGGGATTATTTTGTTTTGTATCATATGAATTCTTAGGTGGATGTATTTCAACTATACAAGAACAATGGGGAATGGTAATTAGTATTTATATAGGAAAATTCAGAGTTTTCCATTATACACCATTTACAAATGATATCAAAAAGCATAATAATATTTGTAACAAGCATCTTGCTATTTAAGTAAAAGAGAGGACAACTGATAAGTGACTATTTTTGATCGTGAGGAGTTGGATTCAGATCTGAGAGGACCAGCTCTTGTCTGACTTTCATGCAAAATCACACGGGCAAGTGTTCAGCCAAGAAGAAGAACAAAGACACTAAGAAATTCTTTTATTTTAAATAGAGGTTCTTTTATTTTAAATGAAGACTACTTCTACCCTTAGATTGCTTTACCTGGAGGCATATCTTCTTTTGAATTTTGAAAAATGTATCAAATAAAGGATTTATATTTTAAAATAAGAACGCTCCTAATGAAAACTACATTCACTCTGATTTGGGATATAGCCTGATGGATTATGATGATCTTACCAAAATCAAGTGAATGCTTCTCCCAACCCAAACAGGTTTGATTATACAAAACAAAACAGAAAACCAAAACTCAATGTTATATGAAATTCAGGAAAATGTGAATTATCCTGTGAAAGACATAAGACCATTTGTGAACCCTCTAAGATCCTGTAGAATTGTAAACAAAAGTTAAATACAAACACAGTAACAAGAGTGTGTCAGAATTAAAGACAGTGTCATGTCAGCATCCAATGACTCCACTCCACGCTCAGAGTGTCTGAGGTTGTGGAACCCCAGAATGCAAAGACGGCTTTATGTCAGCCAGGGACACTGTTCTGACCACAGGCAAGACACAGTTCTGCGTGCTGCTCCTCCTCTGCACTGCCAATAGGACTGACATGCTATTAAGGGTTTACTAAATTGTGTTCTCAAAAGGTAACACCATTTTCCAAAACCAGTACAGCTGTTAAGGAAGGATACCACTCTCGTAGCCAGTGGAATACGCACCACGATAGAGGAACGACGCTTGGATATAAACACCGTGACATAAAACATTGCTGAGGCCTCTTGGTGGATCATAAGGTAACAAGTCTTAAGAGACTGTCTCGGGAAGATGAGGCAGTAATAGAGGATTCCTGGTTCGTTTGGCTGTGGCAGGCTCCTGCCTTTGAATCTACAGAATTATCTGTTTCTAACAAAACCAACTCCAAATTCCTCAGCTTCGGTCTTGATGCTGGCTACCAAATAATTCAAATCTAAATCTCTCCAACGTCATCTCTAATCCGTTCACGGAAGGTGAGAAATTGGTGACAGAACGAAAAGAAAATTATGAATATATTCAGTTTTCTTCTCTCTAGTAGGGTAACACTGAAAATATAATCCAAGGAAAAGGGCTGCTATAAAAACTCAAAGAATTATTAAAATTATTACATAAACTCTCACAGTAATCTATGATAAAGGGGCCTGTAGTTATAAAATCTGTTTATATCTATTGAATGGCCCTTCCTTTCATTTAAAATCCCTCTTGTCACTGTGAAGTCTTAGTGGCTGAATGACTATGGCAGACTGTGTAAGACAAAAATTACGTTGGTCAGGGCAGCGTAGGGGAAGGCAGAGAGTCACAAGACCCAGTCCAGGCTGGGCCACTTCACTACTGTAAGGCCTTGGACAGGTCCACTAAGCCTACTGAGTATCAGGTCCCTCAGTTGCAAAATGAATACTTACAACAATCTCTCTTTTGTTGTAAACATTAGCCATAGAGTAGTCAATAAAACTCACGTCTCACTGCCAACCACACAGAAGGTGTTTAGCAATTGGTTCCCAATAGTAGCAGTGGCCATTGTAATTAATCATTGTGATAGTAATTTCCAATGGTAGTGATTATTAGCAGCAATGACTTTTATAATCCTGCAAGGAGTAAAAAAAAAAAAAAATCCTGCAGATATCTGGGAAAGTAGAAAAAAGCAAAAGTCATAGAAATAGAATGTAAGCATGCTAATGAAGAGACAAAATGCATGAGATGGTCACTGTGATGTCGAAATTTATGTAGTTGGGCCACAGTGCTCAGATATTTGGTCAAACACTATCTTAGATGTTTCTGTGTTTTTGGAAGGAGATTCACATTGACATCAGTAGACTTTGATAAAGCAGGTTACCCTTCACGATGTGAATGGGCCTCTTCTGGTTAGTAGAGGGCCTTGACAAAACAAAGACTGACCTTCTCTGACCAAGGAGAAATTCTGCCAGCAGACGGCTGCTGGAATCACTCTGCAGTTCTTCCCTGGGTCTCCAGCCTGATGGCCCAACCTGCAGGTTTTGGATTTTCTAAGCCACAACAACCACTGGGGCCAATTCCTTAAAATATTTTTCTCTCTGCCTCTCTCTCCCTCCTTCTCTCTCTACACCGCACCCTGCCACACACACATCCTGTTTCTCTGGAGAACCCTGCCTAATACAGTCACTAAGCCCTAAAAGCAAACTTTAGCCCAGATGAGTAATAATCAGGATCTCCGATGTTGAAACCTGTGCAACACTTTTTAAGGATGATATTACAACATTGTATCTGATGTGTAACTTTAAAAATCAACTGTATCATTCAGCTGTGCTTCAGAGTTCGGAAGAAGATGTATATAACACTTAAACACTTCGATCTTTACTATTTATCATTAATACATACAAGGGAGAAAAAATAACTGCTGAATATCAATTCTATGGAATGAGAAAACATAAATCCTTTTTAATATAAATATTGTCTTTAGAGTTCTCAATAGAGAAATAATATGAATATGAATACGAATAATGTTTGTCTTTTAAAGAATGTAAAAAACACATAGTGCAAAGCCATTAGCACTGAAAAGTGGAAATAAGTAGAAGGTAAATGTTACAGTAAATCTTCCATTTTATGCTGTTCACACAAAAACATATTTTTAATAAAGCAGTATTGCAAAAAATGCATTCCCTTGCCCTTTTCAATTTGTATATTTACAGACATTCCATTTGTTAGTTATTTTTATATTAAAGACTTAGAAAGCAATGTACAATAAAGCAAAATAAAATAGAACAAAGAATAGTCCCGATGAATGCCTCCACATTTATTCCTGGATACTGTGATACATGTAAGACCACATGAGAAAAACTGAGAAACTTATGAAAGCTTTAATTTTCTACAGAAGTTCAAATAAAACCCATGACGGGAGGAAGAGGGAGATGAAGAGGCTTGAATGAGTTATCAAGTGGTTGTAATGTTTAGAGAATGAAATGGACCCTCACAAGTGCATTCTGTCTTCATCAAATAATGATTAAAACTGTAATCGTGGATTGTTACGAAGCGCACCCTTCCCAGAGGAAAAAAGACACATTACAAAAATGCTATTGCAACTCTCCTTAAAAATTGTTCATCTATGCTGAATGAGCGCTCTCCACATGTCATTGAGAAGGGTGATTTACTTTTCTAATTTCAAAATGCAAATACAATATTAAACAGCTGTCAAATGCAAGTCTGGCTCCAAAACCCCAGTCCATCGACTCCATCACAATGCGTCTCTTTCTTTAAGGAGTCCTCTTGGCCAAGTTCACTGGCTACAAAAATATACATATATTTATCACTTAACATTTTATTTTTAAAATAGCTATTTCAGTAAATTTTCAGTATTTTAGGCTAGAATCATCCTGCATGTTTAATCATTTTCTGAGGCAACTGCTATGAACTGTTGGAAAATCCAAACACAGGGAGGACGTTGGCCTCTCCCCTTGGAAATTTATCAGACATGCGAAGTTTTCTTCCAGTGCTTCTATTTGTTCACTTTAATTGGCTTTTGTGAATTTCTTTCTGACCTAAGTCTCCTGTTCCTTGAGTCTTTTCTTCTTGGCCGTGTTCCCTCTGCAGTCTCTCTGGGTAAATGCATTTCTTCTCACTGCTTTAGCTGTTGCCCACCACAGATGACTCAGGTCCCACAACATAGCTAAGCCACTTCACCTGTGCACATCTGGAAGTTACACTGTGCTGGCAGAGGGGTTGACAGTTATCTAAGGAAAGGCTACACATCCCTTACAACTCTCCCTAAGAGTAACGTATATGTCAGTCAGTTGAAGATACACCTTCAGCAGTATTTTCTAGAAGTCTCCTAACTGACAGCAGTGTGATCAGGATATGTGTTGGCATCAGATTAGTCTCCCTGAAATAAATCTAATATAAACGTTAGTCAAATGATGTGTTACTTTTGAACACACCAAGTATATTCTCACTTTTTTTTTACCTTTGTTTACAATGTTCTTTTTACGACAAATGTTTTTCCCTTCTGATGTCTACTCTCATTTTTTAAGTATCTACCATCCATCAAGCCATAGCTTAAACACAACCCTCCCCAAGAGTCAAAACTTCCCTCACCACCCACAGAGTTGCAACCTCTCCATCATTTAACCCCAGGGCACTTTCTTCCCACCTTCTCATTGCCCTGATGGATCTCCTTTCTTCGTACATTTACAAGTTTCTCTGATTATAATTATGAGAGGGACATGGTGTTGGGAAAAGTGGAAAGCCACAGGCAAGAGAAGGAAACTGGACCTGTTTCCTAAACCATACACACAAATTAACTCAAAATGGATTAAAGACTTGAACCTAAGACCTGAAACCACAAAACTCCTAGAAGAAAACATAGGCAGGAAGCTCCTTGACGTAGGTCTTGGGGATTTTTTTTTTTAATTTGACACCAAAAGCAAAGGCAACAAAAGCAAAAGTAAACATATGGGACTACAGGAAACTAAAAAAACTTCTGCACAGCAATGCAAGTCAACTACAAAACAAAAAGGCAATCTACCGAATGGGAAAAGACATTTATAAATCACATATCTGGTAGAAGTTTAACACTGAAAGTATATAAAGAACACACATAATCCAACACCAAACAAATCTGATTAAAAAATGGGCAGAAGCTCCGAATAGACTTTTTGCAAAGATGGGCAACAGGTACATGAAAAGGTGTTCAGCATCACTATTCATCAGGGAAATGCAAATAAAAACCACAGTGAGATATCACCTCACACCTGTGAGGATGGCTCTTACCAAAAAGACAAGAAATAACAAGTGATGGCAAGGATGTGAAGAAAAGGGAATCCCTGTGCATTGTTTGTGGGAATGTAATTGGAGCAGCCACTACAGGAAACAGTATGGTGGTTCCTCAAAAAATTAAAAATAGAACTACCATATAATCCAGCAATTCCATGTCTGAGTATTTATCCAAAGAAAATGAAAATACTACCACAGAAAGATACATGCACCCTTATAGTCACTGCAGCATTATTTACATCAGCCGAGACATAGAAACAATCTAAGTGTCCATAGATGGATGGATGAACAGATAAAGAAAATATAAGATATGCATACACACACACACACACACACACACACACACACACACACACACACACACACACACAGGAATACTATTCAGCCATAAAAAGAAGAAAATCTTGCCCTTTGGGTTAATATGGAAGGACCCTGAGGTCATTATGCTAAATGAAATAAATCAAGTAGAGAAAGACAAATATTGTATCTCACTTATATGTGGAATCTAAACAAACAAAACTGAGCTTATAAATGCAGGGAACACATTAGCGGTTGCCCAAGGCAGGGGTGTAGTGGAGCCAGAGGAAAAGGTGAAGGGTATCAAAAGTTACACGTTTCCATTTATAAAATAAATACATCACGGGGATGCAAAGCATATCATTGTGACTATTGAATAACACTGTATAGCTTATTTGAAAGTTGCTAACTTCTCATCATAAGTTTAATGTTAAAAGTTAGCATCATAAGAAACAAATATCTGTAACTCTGTATGGCGAGGATGTTAACGAGACATGTTGAAGTCATCACTTCACAATATATACAAATATACTGAATCATATTGTACACCTGAAAGTAGTATTATGCCTATTATACCTCAGTTAAAAAAAAAATGATGTATGCTTACGTAGCCAAAAGGTGAGTCTAGCTTGGATGACATTATCATTTAAATCAGAGCTAACGTGTGGAGTTGAAAATCATTTTGCCATCAATACTCTCACTGTGAGCATTGATCCTCTATCTGTACACAAATCTATCCAGAGGCCCAAGCCACCGTAGAAACTTCTCTAAAATAATTAATCAATCTTTCAGCAACTAAATCCCATTGAAAGACCTAAGGGTAAATTTAACTAATCTAAAATAATTATACAACAAAGTTTTAAGCTGTTTCCAAAGAATTAATACATATCATATTCAACAACCACTGTAGATTGTAGATTAAAAAAAAATCTACTGCAGAGTCTATAAAAAATTTATATATGGATTTAAAAATAACTGCAATTCTCTTCAAAAGAAGTATTGTTCAGATTTACAGTGTTCAGATTTATCAGTGAAAGGAAAATAAAGAAGTTCATCTTCTCTGTGTGATTCATTTTTAAAATAAGTTTTTAGTCCTTTAGGTAGCAAACTTGTCTTCAAGTCCAACATAAATTTCTAATTGAAAGAATAATAGGTGGAGATGTTCTGTACTTTGAAGTGCTCATAATGATGCTTTTGTAAACAAAGTGCTGTAACAAATGAAGACTGCTTTATTGCCTTAGGATTATTTTTTTATCTACTACTACACAAATATGCTGCCAAGTAGCAAAAACACAAGGGCAGAAGCAAAATTAAATGCCTACAATTGCCATTAGCAATTGTGAAAAATTATTAATCTGTCTGGAGGAAACTAATGGACATGATTAGAGAAACCAGAAGTCTTCATCTTATGGAAATCAATAGCTTAGATGTATTCCCATCAGATAATGAATTACAGATTCGTGAGCTGGAGATTAAATACCCCTTAGTAGATATTCTGCCTACATCTATCAATTTTATGTCTCTATTTCTCAATCTGGTTTATACTAACACTGTATCATAGCTAACTGTCTCTTTATTTTCAAAATGATAGTTATCGAGACACTACATTAAAAAGATAGGAAAGTAAATTCATGTTTTGTTTCCTTAGGGCTTACAAACCAAATCAGCAACAAAGGGATTATAGCTCATTTCTGTCAAATAAGGTGAAGGGCAAAATAAAAGGTGTTTTTTGTTTTTTTTACCTTTTTAAAACACTCAGGCTGTGTTTACACATGTGCAGTTATATGAACTCAAAGTAAAGGAGTTATAATTATTATACTAAACTATAGCACATCCACACACACATATATAAAGGGGACCAGAGCAAATCTTTGAGTGTTTTCACGGAATCACAAAACTGATTGCTTGTGTCCAGTCCATTTGTAAATATGGATCCAACCTAAATCCAAATGGAAACATGAATACATTAAACTTTTATGCAACTGTCCTTTATTAAATATCTACTGGAGTCTGGTTAATTGAGATTAGAACTTAATTGAAAGTCTTTTATAGTATGCATATTTTATGTCAGAAGAGACAAATACTAAAGCCTGTAAAACAGTTCACATTAAGACAAGAATTCTGAGAGACAGCGAGGGGTGGGGAGAGTGAGCCTTGGGCGCCACTCAAGGATACTCAATTACAGAAGAATGAAAACACGACTGTTGCCAGGAATTACTTATATGGTTTTATCTATAAGGCGGTTTTCAAGTAGGATTCCAGTGGACTTCTAAGAGCAGTAAATTCTCCTAGCTCTGGCATTCCCAGGGGAAGATGGATTCCTCAAAGACACTGATTTGAACTCAGATTTCTCATGTAGGTCCCAGTAAGGAAGGTTTTTCTTCTTATATTGCAAAGTGTTGGCTTTAATAATGTAAAAGCCCCCATCTTCAGCTCTTGGGTAAGAATTTTTTGTGTTGAAATCCAAGAGCTGAGTGCAGCGGCGGCAGGGGGCGGGGGGACTGGAGTGGGTTTATGACACGAGCATCCACTATCCTGGTGGAGCACATACAGCAGGCGGGCAGGACACTGGGACGTTTAGATCCAGGTACTGGGAGTTGCCCTCCAGCTTGTTTCAGACCATTTCAAGCACTAATATTAAAGAGGCAGTGGGTCACAGTGGAAGGAGTCCAGGGGTGGGGCAAAAGTCTATGTGTAGTTCCTACTATTGTGCTTCCACAATTTTCTCTCACTTGGTGTCAGTTTTCTCTTCTGTAAAATGGGGATAATATACCTCGCCCTGCCTATATGGCACTGTTCTCAAACGCAAGGTGGTGCTGCTTTTGCTTGCTTTAAAAAGTATAAAGTAATAAGCAAAGGAGATAAGAGTTAGCATGATAAGGCCTGATCCAAAAGAAAGAGCAAATACTGCATTAATGCAAAGAATAACTACCATTTGAATGTCTGTAACTCCAAGGGCCTAGCTATCTTCAGTTGGTATTTTCAGCCCTTCGTCACTGAATTCTGTTTGCTGACATCCTAAAGAACTGGTCCTCATAGACTGGTAATGGTGATGTCTGCTTCTGCAAAGTGAAACAATCCGTGCTTCCTGGGAGGCAGCAGTAACTGCAGGCACCCACCATTCAAAGAACTCAATCAGCATAAAATTCCCCCTGTGCACACCGTGGAGAGGAACTAATGGCACGTGCAGGAAAACAGTTTGTGTCTCACGAGCCCCGGTGATGTTATTTTCAGTGCCATCAGCCTCGTGTGCAGATATGATGATAGATGTCAATCACCTCCCATCATCTACAATTTTGATTCGAGACACTGTAGTCGGAAATCGTCCCCTACATTTGTCCTCTGGGAAACCGTCTGCCAAATTCATCCAGTACAGCAACGCTGGGAGGAAGGGCAGTGGCCATCTCCCCAGTGACCCTCAGCCCTGGGCTCAAAGTCCTTTTGTCCTTGAGAACATCTCAAATATTTTAGGTGGGATGGCTTGCAGAAAATCAGGATGAGATTCAATATATCTGATCACATTGTTTTCTACACTAAAAAAAATGTGATTAATATATATGCCATACATTCACACTGTTAAATAATTTCTTCCCTCTACCCCTTACTCCTACATGTTTAATACATTTATTCTATTCTGCTAGTATATGTGCTTCAATCATTGAAAACAAAAAGTCTTGCCAAATTTAGATCATACAATTTTCCCTCATAGCCACAGACCTGGCTTATTTGTCACTAAACATTTGAGGCATGGACTGTTCACTTGATGCCTCCACTTTCTCAGAACCTACTCACTTCCTTCTCATGCCACTGTCACAAGCCTATAAAGGGTTATACCAGTGAAAAGCAGTGTTCTCCATAAAAAATGTGTGCTGTCACCTGCCAGAAAAGTGTCATGGTAGTTATAGAAATCTACACCGCTTCTGAGGCAGTCAGTGCACCTTAGACGTGGGTCCTGTACGACCTGCACAAACATAAACTTTGACGCTGAATGTAGGAAGAAAAAGAGAGAAATCAAAGGTAACTCTTGCCTGAAACCTGAGTGACTGAGAGGAAAGCACTGCCGTTATCAGGGCTAGAGCCATCAGGAAGAGCTGTTGGCAGGTTGGAAGATGACTTCAATTCTGGGTAAGCTGAGTTTGAAAAGTATTGGACCATCAGATAGGCAAGTCGAATGGGCTGATGAAAGGTCCCAGGCACAATGTGAGGATTAGAGGTAAAGATTTTGGATATGTCTGCATGAGGTAATATTTAAAGCAAAGAGGGTAGAAGAATTAGTTTAAAAGAGAAATTATAGACCAAGAAAGAACCTTGATAGGCCTGTTGTATTTAAATATGGAGGGAATAGCAAGATTTTAAGGAGTGGACTCCTGCAGACAGTTGCACTGTTGTGCACTGCCCAACTCTGTCTGGTGCCGGCTGTATCTTAGTAATCAGAGAGTCTCCAGAAGATGGCCTTGAGATGTCGTGATGGAAGGAGCCCTCTTTCTAATTTATAGAAAATAACAACTAGCGGTTGCCAAGCCATACTGATTTTATTTTTCAAAATTTTTCTTGACTACAATTCTCAAATAATCTTAAAGTAAAACTCTTATCAGGTCACAATCCATGAGTGCCCCTTTACAAATTCTTCAGATTTCCACACACTAATAAATAAAACCACAGCTCTTAAGATGGACATTCAGGACTCTCCACAAAACTGTTCTCTAAGAATTACACCTTCCAGCCTAAGTTGGCTTCTCACTCTTCACTAAATACACCCTGTGTTTTCCTGATTCCCAGAGTTTGCCCATGCTTCATCAGAGGGTATGTTATAAATGTTTTACAGATGATGTAACTGAGGTTTAAGTTAAGTGTTTGTCCAAGTTACACATTTCTAAAGTCCATGTTCTTCATCGTGAGATACGGTACTCAAATGAATTGGGCCTAGGTGTAACTCACATCATATACATTACCTACAATATCACGTATACTTGTGGAATCAGTTGCTTTATATGAGCTAACATGTTTAAAACTTGAAATATGTGTAACCATTAAATATTTAAATATTATTATTCAGTTGTCAGCTTACTCTAAAATGGAAGTCTGTGCGAAGAAAACAATCTATGTTATTGTAATTTACAGGCACGAAATATCACAAAGTGCTACTGGATATAAAATGGTAAGTTTTCATGAAAATATTTCTTTGCTCCTCATGCCAATAGGCCTATTAAAGCTTCCAATCATCAGAGTCGGCTCCCACGTGTAACTGTTGCAAATGATGCATGATGAAGACACAGGAACTCTCACTGCCGGTGAGAATCCAGAAGGGTACCGGCACTTTGGAAAGCAGTCTCCCAGGTTCTTACAAAGCTTACCAGTCTTACCATGCAATTCAGCAACTGTGCACCTGGGTATTGATGCAAATGAGTTGAAATGTACTTATGTCCATGTAAAAATCTGCACATGAGTGTTTAAAGCAGCTTTATTCATAACTGCCAAAAATTAGAAGCACCCAGGTCATCCACTGATACAGGTGAGTGGGTAAATTGTGGTGAATCAGACAATGGAATATTAATCACCAATAAGAAAAAATGAGCTTTCAAGTCATAGAAAGACATGGTGGAAGCTCAAATAAATATTGCCAAGTGAAAGAAGTTGGTCTGAAAATGCTACATACTGTATGATTCTAACCATATGATATTCTGGAAAAGGCAAAGCTATACAGAGTAAAAGTCAGAGGTTGCCAGGCATTGGGAGGGGACTGGTGGAGCACAGGATTTGCAGGGAATTCAGACTATTCTCCATGATACTATAATGGGGATACATGACACCACACAGTTGGTAAAACCCAGAGAATCATGCAACACAAACAGAGAATGCTAATATTTACGCTGGACTTTTCTTAATAATCACGTATCAAATTGGTTCATCCATCGTAACAAACATGCCATCTCAACAATAGGAGAAACTGCGATGGAGGTGGGGGAGGAAGGATATGGGAACTCCATACGTTCTGTTTTTTGGAAAACCTAAACTGCTCTAAGAAATAAAATCTGATCACTTTTTAAAACATCAATATGAAAATTAATCCATGAGTGACGTAAGGTATATGTACTCCGCCTCAGCTCCTGGTTTCTGGCAAAGAGGTTCTAAAACCCTTGGAATTTCCTGAGTGATTTGAATGAAAGGAACATCTTCTGTTATTCATAATAAGCCCCTTTAGGCCACACCTGGGTGTCTGCCACTGAGGTGGCTCTGGGAGGTTGGGTGTTGGTTGCCACAGTGATTACAGGGTGGGGACGTTTAGTGCCACACCCCCACTCCCCAAAGAGGAGAGGATTCGATGGAATCAACCCCAACACCTGATGATTTAATCAGTTATGCTTCTGTGGCAGCTCCGTAAAAACCCCCCAAACAACGGTGTTAGGAGAGTTTCTGAGCTGGGGTGCTGAGCGGGGGATGTGCTGGAGAGGGCCTGGAAACTCCGTGTCCCTCATCCCCCTCATCTGCACGGTGCTCCTCTTCCATTTGGCTTCATGAGTTGTACCCTCTATAATAAGCCAGTAACAGTAAGTACTTTTCAGTTCTGTGAACCAGTTTAGTCAATTACAGGACCCAAGAGGGGCTTGCAGGAAACCCTGATTTATACCTGGTTAGTCAGGAGAATGGGAGGCCTAGACCCGCCATGTGTGTGTGAAGCAGGGGGTGGTCTGTGGGACAGAGGCTTCCAACCGTGAGGTCCATGCGGGCTCTGGGTAGTTAGTGGCAGAGGTGCTGTGAGCTGAATAAGAAGCCATTTTCTTTCAGCATACAACAGAAATCCGTGAAATAACATTTCTTGCAGAACAGGGGAAATACATACGACACCAGTGTTTGCAGTAGGGATGGCCTCTCTCCAGCCGCTCGGCTGGTGTCCTCTGCTACATCTCTGCCAAATTCATGCCTCCTCCAGTCCCCTGCTAACAGAAGCGAACAGCCTCTCTGTCATACAGACTCACTTTCCCCTGAGCTCCAGCCCTCCTCAAGATATTCCTCCTGAATGGACTGCATTTACCAAAATCCATCTTCAGAGAGCTGGCTGAATTTTCAAAGGGTTCCCAGAGCCCGTGGTACATAGACGGTGGCAGAAAACGGGTGCCGAACATAACCACTTTGCTAATCAGCGCTTCACTGCTCATTTTTAATTTTCTCTTTCTTCATGCTCTAACACTTTTAAACTAGTTCTTTTCTTTATAACTTCTTACTGCTGATGGCCAACATTTTTAGAAAATAAAAATATAAAGATAGCTTTACTGAGACCATCACGGCATGAGTTTATTAAACTGTAGAACAATTAGCTCCTCTGCAATAATTTACAGTTAATTTTTTTCAACAGTTTCTAACCCATAGATCAAATTCTTTATTTGGCAGTGATGCTTGTTTGTCTTGCTTACTTGGGAGATTTGGGCCGCAAGTTTGCCACATCTGCCAGATCCCCAAAGAGACTGTTTCTCCTCGCCTGACACAATTTTCTAAACAAGTTTCCTTTCAAATCCCAGGTGTGGATTTGGAATCATTAAGACCAAGGAGATAATTTCACCACACTTCTACTAGTGTCTGAAGTGTGACAAATGACATTCAATCACTTTGGAATTTTTGATCATAGAGGGAGAAGCCTTGTATCCATAAAGATAAAATCATCCCTTTGGTTCCATGGTTTCATAAATAAAAAAATCACTTTGTATCATCAAGTATTAACCCTATTCACTGATGTCACCAATTCATGGCTGCACAGGACACCTGGTTCACTTAAAACTAACAGCAGCAGAGGAAAAAGACAAGGCACCACGTGTGTTCCAGGTGAGTTATATGTACAGCACAGAGCCCTCAGAGGCCATTGGATGTTTCTGGACACAGAGGAACTGCGGAGAGGCCCCATGGTATAGAGGAAAAGGCAGTAACGCTGAACGACACAATCACCCTGTCAGCATCTAGATTCCAGCTTTGGCTCTTAGTTGCATGAAGCTTGAAAAAGTGACAGTTCCTTGATGCCTTGTGTCCTTATCTCTAAAATGTGGTAATATAGTTCATAGTGATTTGAAAATATCATTTAACCCATCTGACTCCCTAAAAGGGTGTCCTGGGACCCAAATTTCCAATCTGTGTATTTTTGTCAGTGAGGATTCCTCAAATTAACAAGTCATTTCCTGGACACCAGCCAGATGCTTACAACTCAGTTCTAACACTATCTACCCAGAGACAGTGTCAGATTTTATACGGTTAAGGTTTCAGCCTGATAGGACTACCTACCCCACCCCACTTCCAGCACCAATCACAAGCCTAGGTTGTTACCTCTGCTTTTAACCAAAGGCCACAAATTAGAGGTTCCAGTGACCCCACCCTCTTCCTACTCAAGATGCCAATCACATGTCCAGGTTGTCACCGCTCCTTCTGACCAACTGGCTTTATCAGAGGTTCCCATCACCCCCTCCTTGGGTTTGATACATTTGCTAACACAGCTCATAGAACTCAGGAAACCCATTTACTTACTCGATTACTGATTTATTATGAAAGGATATAACTCAGGACCAGCCAGATTGAAGAGATACACAGGGCATGGTGTGGGGAAAAGGTGTGAAACGGCCATGTTCTCTCCAGGAGCACCGCTCTCCCCCAAATCTTCACGTGTTCACCAACCCGGAAGCTCCCCATATCCTGTCCTTTTGGGGTCGTATGGAGGCTTCATTACATAGGCAGGGTTGATTAAATCACCGGCCATTCTCCTGCCCCGATCGCCTTGCCAGAGTTTGGGGGGTGGGACTGAAAGTTCCAACCTTCTAATCACTTTGTTGGCTCCATAGGCAAACAGCCCCCATCCTTAAGTGCTTTCCAGAAGTCACCTCTTTACATATCATAAGAGACCCCATTAAACTTTCATCACTTAGGAAATTCCAAGAGTTTAGAGAGCTATGAGCTAGGAACCTGGATGAACACCAAATAGATATTAGAAAATATTTCATATACATCTGCTTATTAAAATGACCATATATATTTTTCTCACCCATCACAATGTCACATCAGCCTACATAATTACTTAATAAACAGTAGTATTATTGGTAGCAGAATTAACGACTTTTTTCCCTAGACCCTAAATTCCCCACTGGATTTCTGTTAAGTTCTAGCCCTTTGCAGATCTTTTCACCACCAGCAGGTTGAGGGGTAAGGTTCAACTGATTAATACCAGTCTAAAAATTGCTTTTGGCTTGTTTCTGTAATTCAAAAATGTAATGAGAAAGTTTTATCCACCAGTATGAGAAGAGTTGCCCCAGAAGTTCATTATCAATTGTCCAAGAGGCTGCTTTTTTAAAAAATTTGCTCTAAATATGTCACCCTAATTTAAAATAGTTCCCTTTAAATAGTGCTGAGGACAGAGTAAACAATATAAAGTCACAATTAATGCAAGTTAATGTTTCAGCTCCTCTTCCAACTTTCTCCATCTCTGATAAAGCCCCATCTCACTAATTATTATATAACAGTTTTTAATCATCTCTGAATTCACCTTAGTTTCATATATATACACACATACACATGTAAGTTCTTAATTACCGGGATAAAAGTGAGCACAATATCATAGGTACATGCATATAAAAATCTTTTATGCTATCTGTAATGAATCATTAATCATATTGATGTTTCATAATAAATTTTATTTAATCTTTCTGCTTGAAGCATAACTTTCTTCTCAAGGACAAGACTCTTAGATCCCCTTTCCTTCCTGCTGTGCAGCAAAAAAGCACAGACACTCAGTTCATACAGTTCTTGTCTTGAAGTCGGGCTCCTCTCATTTACTGGTTGTCTGATGTTAGCTAGTTACTGAAAGTCTATGAAACTCAGCTTTATACTTCAAGAGTTATAGGAGGATCAAAGGCAAAAATAGTACTTAAGGCACCAAGCATATTCAATGCACTTAATTCATGATGGTTATTATTATAATTCAGTTTGCTTCATTGCTAAATTTATTATACCTGCTAATACGCACCTTGTCTTTAGGGAAGTATGTCCACTACAAGGACTTATAAGATAAACAATACATACACCTTGATGACATAAGCCATTTAGTGGGCAGAATTATAAAGAGGAGTTCTTATGGTCCTGTCTCAGTCCATCTCTAACATAGGTACTGCAGGACTTTATAGTTGGAATCAAAGTCCCCAGTCAGTTGATCTTAAAATGTAGACATGAACCATAGTGTGCCTGATTCAATCACAGCTCTTTTAAAAGGCAAAAGAGGAAGGTATAATGGGAAGTCAGAGAGACTCCAAGTAAGAGAAGGATTTGGCACACGATTGCCAGCTTTGCACTTGGAGAGGGCCAGGAGCTAAGGATGTGGGCAGCCTCCAGAAGCTAAGAACCACCAATGGCCAACACCCAACTAGAAAACAGGAACCTCAGTCCTACAACCACAAGGAACTGGATTCTGCAAGCAAGCTGATTCAATGGGTCTTCCCCATCCTTCCACAGAAAAGCCTAGGCTAGTCAAAAGCCTTGATTTGGAGCGTATGAGGCCCTGCACAGAGGACCCGGGATTTCGGACCTGCAGAACTGTGAGCTAATGAACAGGGATTGTTCTAAGCCATTAAATGTTTGGTAATTTGTTATACAGCAACAGAAAAATGAAGTCATGTTCTTTTCATTTCTGATGCTTTTTTCTGGTGTAGTTCCTGGCTTATTTTAAGTGGGCAACAGACGTCTTTCCCCACAATGTTGAAACACTTCTTATATGTCTACACTTGTATTTTAAGAAAAGGTATTTAAGACATAAAATACTGTTCATCAAGAATCCTCCAGATGAAAATGAAGGAGAGTCAAAAATTCAAAGAAACATATTTCTACATCATTATCTGGGGACACTACTGCTGGTTTCCTCTGGGCACTCAGACTTAAAGCCAGTTCAAAGGTAACTTGATATCTTTCTTGATGTGTCTCACACTCTCTAATATATGTAAATTATATGCAAGTTTAAATTCCATAGTATATCTATGATGTCAAGTTATTAATCCTATAGCTATCAGGCTGACATCAAATAAATGCCCAATTCTTTTAATTCCCCTTTCAACTTTATTTGAATTTTGTTCTTTGAGTATCTGTATCACACTCAAATCATTTAAAGGACTGTTGATGAATGCTCTTTTGGGGCAATTTAACATAGTAATTAAGATAGAATATGTTCTTTGTATTTGAAACTCAGTTCACCACTGTGGCTGCAAGCCTTGGGCAAGTTCCTGCTCTTCCCTGTGTCCCAGTAACCTCATCTATAAAAAGAAGTGAGTCCTTGTGCCTATTTCAAAGTTTGAATGAGTATCTGCAAAGTACTGAGATCAGTACTTGACGCCGTAAAACTCACACAAGTATGTGATGTTAGTATTTAATTGTGCACGTCTATATTCAAAAGTCACACGTTGCCTTTACGCAGCATCTAAGCAGTTAGGGATGCAGCCCTAAGAAATTTCATCTCTACTTCCCTGATGGCAACAAAATGGCTTTGAATTCTCTCTTTTTAATATTCTGGTATCTCTAAGCACTCACATTTCCAAAGGAAACTTCTTTTCTCTGCTTAATTCAAAACCATTCCTTCTATTAGAAGAACGTTAGCTTTTCTGAAGGTTCAAAAATAAAACAGTGAATCCAAGGTCCATATCCACGCCACACCACTGGGAGGCTGGAGGATTGTTAGTGTTCTCTGAAGACTGACAGCTCTTCCAACATTCATTCCTGAGTCTCTTCTAAATTACTGTTGAAATACACAGCTAAGTATCGCACGCTTGTCCGACTGCTGAACTGGATACATAAGATGATTTTTGAATTTGCTTTTCTAGGATTGAAAGGACAATGCACCAGTGCCACCTAGTTGCCCAAATACAATGTGCTACTTATTTATTCTTAAAGGCAATTAACGCTGCCATGACAAGCAGGAACGTACAATTTTAATTTCTGTTACTGTTGACACCATCCCTGTATTTATTTTAGTAACTATTCATCTTCAGCAAGGGATAGAAGTGATAAATTTAAGGTTCAGTGGAAGGTAAATATTCCTCTGGTTTGCTGCATTTATACAAGAGGGTTAACAAACGGCACAGACTAATTTCAATCATTTTAATTTTGCCTGCATTTGAGTTATCAGCACAGCTGCCACACCAGCATCTATTAGGTGCACATTACTGTCCGTCCCAGAGTTTCAAGCTTCACAAAGTAGAGCACGTGCTTTCTATTAAAATTAAGACAGTATATAGGATATTCCAGGGGTGCAATAAGGCATTTTATTACATGTTGCTTAAGAGGTAAGTGTTGAATTCTGGAATATGGTGCACACAGAGTTAACGGTCTACACTTTTCGCTCAGCCTGAGGGAGGTTTGCAGGTAGAAGGGGCGGCTCATAGGGGAATGACAGCCACATATACTTGACACAAGAGGGTTCTGTGAGTCAGGAACCCCTGCGGCCCTGCTGTCTCTGGACTGGAATTGAATGCCTGGGGTCAGGACTGGGAGTTGCTGTGCAGAAAGCTGGAGGCCAGGCAGCAGATCTCAGAGGTGCGGGACGTGTCCTGGGTGGTCAAGCTCAGCAGAGAGCGTCAGTGGTGACTGACAAGTGATGGGAGGACCAGAAAGCACACAGGCAAAGCTCTGTCTACAGGAGCAGCAACCCCTCATCTAGATGTTACCTGGCCACGTGCTTCAGGATGAAGAAACTAAAAACGATACAGCCAAAGAACCCTAATTCTGCCTGCTTGCGTGTGCGTGTGCGTGTGCGTGTGCAGTCCTCCAGAGGTGGGAGTGTGTCACCAGCCTTCCTTCCTCTCCCAAAGGAGCGGGGAATTTGTCGCTCATTCTAATAGCTGCAGGACAAGGGGTGAGGAACAAGAGACCCCAAGATGCTTTTCTTCCCTTTTACAAAGCGTGGCTATACTCAGACTAAAGTGTCATATTTCCTCCTTCCATCTCCCCTTTGTTCCTTCTTCCCTTACATATTTAAAAAAAAAAATCTCCTATTGAACCCATTTGCATACTAAAATTAAAGACATTTCCCTGCTTTTCAAAGCTTCTCTTCTTTACCAGAAAATGCAGATTAAATACTCAGAAAAAGTAAAAATCACAAAGACCACTTTAAATCAAAGATAACACTTTAAAAAACAGCACTCCATCCAATAGTACAATGGTGGTCAGAAGGTAATTCAAAAACAGGAAAACATTTTATGCTTCTAAGAAATGTGTTTTCTCTACACAACAAAAGCCTAAAAAGATGTCCTCAGGTTACTAAAATCTGTCTACTTTTTAACCTAATATTTACATATTTCATGTAAATTTGAAGTACATTTTGAGACCAATTGTCAACCCACTCAGATGTTTTCCACATCTGTATGTAATTCTACAGTGTTGATGAAATAGAGAACTTCCAATGATTAAACCAAAAGAACATGTTCAGAAATATTCCTTTCTCTCTAAGGATGCCTTAAAATTAGGAGTTTGAGATTTGCAGATACTAAATTCTATATATAAAGTAGACAACAAGTTTCTTCTGTATAGCAGAGAGAACTATATTCAATATCTTACAGTAACCTATAATGAAAAAGAATAAGAAAATGAATATATGTGGGTACATGTATGACTGAAACATGATGCTATACACCAGAAATGGACACATCATTGCAAACTGACTACTCCTCAATTAAAAAAAAAACCTAATTCTAAAAACAAAAATCCAATGTAACTCAAGATTAAAAACAGCGAATCTACGTCAAGATCTTGCTTTAGAGTCTGTGATCTCATCCAACAGGTTAACATGAACTAGCCAGTGTAATGTGTACCTGAAGCAAATATAGGGTTTAATCGACACGGAGATGAATATTCTCCTTCCACATAGCGATTTGAGGGCTTGGCATTTAGTGTCTGTAGCAGAGACTGCGAACTGATCTTCAAACCTGTTACTACTTCTCCCTGAACAGACAGCCTGCATGGTATTTTTTCTCCTTTGTAGTCAGTTGCAGCAATAGATTGTGATGGGAAGCAATGTAGAGCACCTGCAGACCTGACCCATTTAGAAAAAATTCTCTGTGCTCATCCTCACTGCCTGCTTGATGCAATAAACGTGGGACCTTGAAAGTCAAGTATTGAATATAGCTGAGCTGTAAGAAGGCTGGAAAGATAGACAGCCATGTTACAGAATGGCAAAGGTGATAAATCCATGGTCCATGGTAAACTGGAAGGCAGACGAAAGGGAGCTCTAGATGAAATGCACGGAAACATTCAGAATGGTAGTGTGTGCTGGCATTACTTTTTTTGTTTGTTTGTTTTAATAGCAAAGTACTAAAAGAAAAGGATGAATGAAGGCATGAATTCTAAGCAGGACATGAGAGAGTCTAGAAATATGGGAGCTCTAAGAATGGGAAAGGCCAACTGTTCTAGATCTCCAATAGTCAGAGGTAAGGATGACAGAGGCTTTAAAAGACAAAGACCATTAAGAATCTGACCCCTGGGGCACCATTCAGATTATGGGGTGTGGACCCTCCCAGCTAGTCTGTTATCTCCAGTGATCTCAGATTGGCTACCAAGTGATGAGGAGAGAGATGGAGAGAGGCAAAAACAAAGAAATCAGTGAGGAGAATTATGTCTGAGAAAGAACTCTGGGTTTGTCACTGACACATGGAACTTAGCAAAAGCCAATAGAAAAGTCTACTCGATTCCAAAGAAACCACCAGCTTGGACCCTTTGGATTTTAATCCCATCAGCAGGCCCTCTTGCAAGAAGGAAAAAGAGATTGTGAACGTTTGTGAAGCTAGGAAGAGTGTCTCATGCCCAACAGACATGTCTATGGAGGATACAAACAAGAAAGAAACTCCCAGTGGCTATAGAGAACCATGCACAAGATACTTCCTCCCAGAGGGCTGAACCGGCATCTAACCAAGGAACCTTCCTGGCCACCAGGTAAAAGAACCTCTCCATGACCACTGGGAAGATTTCATCACTGCCTTGGACTGCTGGGTATCCGCTTCTTTCCTTTTCTCAAGGGGGATGTTTTGCAGTTATCCCGTCCTTGCCTCTCCATACAGCACATGTTGAAGAAGAGCTGATAAGCTGTCATTTTAGTCCCTAGGTCTCAGAACCACAAAGATCAATTCTAAAGGTGGCAAATGTAAATGCCTAGAAGGCTCAGGTTGATGGCGCAGGTAAGTTAAGCACTGCACACGTGTTAAGACTCGTAGACGGTGTTGGACTGTAGAGTAAAAGTTGGCTGCCATTCTCAGCTTCTCAGGATTGTTTGCCATGTAGACATGATGCTGTTGGGTTCCTCCATTTTTTTCCCCCAAAAATACAGCAGTCTGGATTTTTATGTAATGTTGGAGCAAAATTTTAAAAGGACTTCTATATATCATCAAAAAGAATACAAATAACACATGTTGGTGAGGATGTGAAGAAAAGGGAACCCTCCTACACTGCGGTGGGAATGTAAATTCATGCAGTCACTGTGGAAAGCAGTATGGAAGTTCCTCAAAAATTAAAAAAAAAAAAATAGAACTACCATATGATCCAGCAATTCCAGTCCTGGGTATACATCTGAAGAAAATAACGCCAATTAGAAAAGATACATGCACCTCAATGTTCATAGCAACACGATTTATCATAGCCAAGATACCAAAGAAAAAAATTTATATATATAATGGAATACCTCTCAACCATAGAAAGAATCAAACTTTGGCATCTGCAACAACATGGAGTGACTTGGAGGGTATTATGCTTACTAAAGTCAGTCAGAGAAAGACAAATATTATATATTACTCATATGTGGAATCTAAAGAGTACAAAAAAAAACTTGTGAATATAACAAAAAAGAAAGAGACTCACAGCTATAGAGCAAAAACTAGTGGTTGCCAGTGGGGAAAGGGGAGGGTGGGTGCCTACCACGTATAAAATAAACTACACGGATATATTGTACAGCACAGGGATTACAGCCAGAATTTTATAATACCTATACATGGAGTATCATCTTTAAAAACATAAATTTTATGGCTCAGAGAAGCATTTACATAGTTGAATTTGACCTGTGGGCTACCTGTGACAGTACTGTTTTTGTTTTCAATTTACTTTCCTAATTTGATTTTATTGTGGTAAGACCACTTACCATGAAATTTACCCTATTCACAAATTTCTAAGTGTACAAGTTTTCAGGAATAATCAAACCGACAATGCTAAAATAAGATGATCACGAGTAACTGATTATTCTACAGGAGAACGCTTGGAAGAATGCCCCTGAGATTGCTAGACGATGTAGATTTTAACAGTGAGTCCTCAAAAAAAAATTTCAAAAATTCAGATATCCCACGAAGAAGAGACCTTTTTCTTCGTGGTAGTTATTTGTGCTATGGGGTGAAGTTGGGGGGCATATTACCTTTAAAAGAACAATAATAATGCTTAAAACCAAGAATCAAAAATCAACACACCGTTGAACTTTGCGATTACTCAGTGTTTAAGGAGACGTGCTTATTTCTCACCTGCTTTATCTGGATTAATGCTACTGTCAGAATAAGTTTCCTGAGATATTCCTATAGCTCTTACTTGTTCTTACTTTGAAATGAACTTTGTCAATAAAGCATTAATCCAAATGTAAAATACATCTGGAATCTACAATCATTTGAGTTTCTAATTTTGGCATCTAAAGACATGGCCTTATTTTTGAGGGTGGGTTTTTTGAGTAGTTTTTAAAGAAAAATAAAGAAAGTAGTAGCTGACAAAACAACGTTAAGTTGGCAAAATAAAACCACTGAACAAGATCAACACTAATACATTTTCTATCAAGGATAGCACTAATGGAATACATTCTGACTGACTGTTTTTAAAATCCCTGCTCTACATTCTGTCATTCTGTTTTAAACACACACACATTTTCCCACTAAATGACAATCTATTGATAAGAAAATAGAGCAAGTCGACGGTTGTAAAGCAATTCTCTCTATTTGATATTCTTCGCATTAGTATTTTCTGCTTTACCTTCAGAATCAAAGCAAAATGCTAAAAATCATTTAAATTGCGTCTTTATCAGCAAGAGCGTAAAAATATCAGCAAATGAAATCAGCTGCAACTATGATGTTTTATTTACTGTTTTACTCAATATATGGCTTTTTCCTAAATTATTTTGGTCAGAACGTTTACAGACAATAGATAAAATTAAGTTTTTATTTCCCTGTCAATGCACATCCCATCTGAAGCTATTTAAAAATTCCAACTTTGCATGATTTGTGAAGATACAACCGATATGTTTGGAGAGTTGATCTGTCAATTAAAGCACGACAACGTGAATGAAATAAAAATTATCCTGAATTCCTGGATGTGTTATTAGTTTACAACCCTTAAATGTGAAAAGAAAACTTCAAATCCATCCTAAGGTAACTGACTCCTCGTCTTTCACTTACGTATCCCATATTGCCCTTAGGTGGAAGACGCATCTATTTTTACAGCATTGGAGGAAACCTACACCAGCTACGTGGTTTTTCTGTCTCAAATATGAAAACACAACCAAGGATTTCTAAGTGTGTAGACAAGCAGCATCAGAGACCAAGATAAGTAAATAAATATTAAAGAGAAAGACACTGGAATGGATATTTCGTAGAAGAGATGGGGCTCTTAAAAGTCTCTCTGACTGCACCTTTTTGATCTTATTGGTGAAATCATTTTTCTCCACCATAACCTCTAAATATTAGAGTTCCTCAGAGTTGGTCCTAGATCTTTCTCTTCTGTTCTTTCCCTCTACCCTGTGTGATCTCATCTAGTCCCATGGTGTCAGGTACCACCTCTGTACTGATGACACACACCCGTGCATCTTCACTTCTGACCCCTCCTCTGAAACACACATCTAACTGCCTACATTGCATCAGTGCAAATCGAATACCCTTGATATCCAGGTGTATTTCCATGCTCACACGTCTTTTACTACCCCTCACACCTTAACATGCTTGCCCTAAGTCTTTCGCATATCTGAAAATGTCCTCGCCCAACTACTCAAGCCAAAACATATGCCATCTTTATTTTCCTTTCTTCTACCTCTGACCTTTCTCTACTGCTTCCTCAGCCTGAAATCGTCCTGCCATGGTTGGCTTCGTCTGACTCTCATGCCTTAACCAGCATGTCACCTGCTTAGTGAGACCAGATTAGCATCGACTTTCTATTATCCGTATAAATAGGTTTCACTTTGCGGATAAGCCCTCACCTAGATTCAATCCCAGATACATCTGGGTAAGAGACCCCAAGTTCTACTTCAACCCAGTGGCTGATTTTTCTAAGATTAATATTATGTCTCTTGCCAGGTACTTCTTCAAGAATGGACAAGTGATGGAACTCTGGCCAGTATGATGTGAAGTGTTACCTTCTGTGGGATTCTAGAAATAGTTTCTTCCTTTCCAGGACAAACATACAAGAAGAAATGGTTTTCATTCTTCCTAGACGATGGGGTGTTTGGAAGTAACATTTGCAAGTACTGCTACCATCTTGCTACTAGACTGAATAAAACCAACACCCCCGGAAGATGCAGAGTAAAGGAGGAAACAACATAAATGACATAGCTCAGTGAAGGAAACAGCTCAGTGGTAGAGTGTGTGCTCAGCATGCACGAGGTCCTGGATTCAATCCCCAGCACCTCCATTAAAAAAGAACATTAATTACATAATTGGGCAGCTGAAAAAAATAGCATGGGGCCCATTTTACCTTTGAGTTTCCTGATAAGTATGAGATAAATCCCCTCATTGCTTGAGACAGTTGAAATCAGAGCTTCTGTAACTTGCAGCCAAAAGCATGTTAACAGATAAATCAGGAGTTCAAAACAATTCAGAATTCCCTGGACTGCTAATCCAAACAAGATAGGCTACAGTGATATTTTATATCTGTTGTAAGATAAAAACAGTGTGACCAACATAGCTTAAAATGTGCATGAGGACTTGAGAGAAAATATTAGGTACTTTTTCAGGCACGATGACCTTAGCTGCCACTGATAACTATAGTATCACGAATGGGTAACCAGGCTCTTGAACTTTACGGAAATGTAGACTGAGCTGTTTTCATCTCATAATGAGATAATTGATTTCTAGCTATTTACGCACTTTTGCGATATGAAAAAAGGGTTTAGATCTGCTGGGGAGGCTGTGTGAATCTACACGTGCTTTTCACAGAGCTGGTCTAACCTAGATATTCTTTAAGGGAGTCCTTTCTGAGAATCTGTCCTTCAATTCCACTTCCTACTAACTTACCATTAGGTTCAAATTTAGTATTATGATACACAACATGGTTAAAACGGTCACCATGACAACATCTGGACCACTTGTGCCCACGCAACAATTGTGTGCTCTGGACTTGAACCAAGACTCTTTGAGAGCATCCCTGACATCACAGGGTGATTAGAACAAAGAACGAACACCAGAGTCAGCCTGTCTTCTCTGGGACTTACTCTCTTCTCATTTATTAGTGGCGCTTTTCTCCAACACCCAAGCACTACTGTGTAACAAATTCCTCAGAAAAGTGACATCGCAGTATAAGCCTTGACACAAAAGATCAGCCAGACTGCATTATGTGGTCCTCCTGAACACACTGCAAGAGAAATCCCTAAATAAATGCCGTGGTTTATGAGTGTGACCCTTTCCAGCCAGTGATAGGAAGTTCTCTCTATTGTCTTTAAGGCTTCCAGCTTTTCTCCACGCATAGCTCTGACAGTCAGTAATGAAGGAGGAAGGTCAGCTCTACAGTAACTCTGCACTTGCTGATCTTTAACATTTTCAAGAATGACAGATTCACTTCCCATTTGCCGCACCTGGGGAGACTATTTTGAAAGAACCTGGAGATTTATGCAGCTCCACAAACAATATAGCCGAACTTTAAAAAGCAAATGACACCTGTCTAGTGGTTCACGATGTCGGATGATTAATGTCACACTTTTTGCAAACAAGGGACTGATTCATCCTTTTCCATCTTCCTAAGGCTCTTGGGCAAAGGCAGGGTGGAACTTTCATCTGTTCTGTGTCTTATAAGTAAGCATGCTTATAATGATGGTATTGAATGTACCTTCAGACCTGTCTACTGGGCATTAACCTTGAGCTCTGCCGTGTGACCAAATACAAATGCCAAGAAACAGAGCTATGAGCAATGAACAGAATGCACTTCAGAGAAGCTGCAATACAGGCTGCTGAGACTGACTTGGCAAAGCTTTCATTTGTATCCCTTCCAGCCACTAAATGATTACTCTACGTTACCTTATAAATCAACACATAGCCATATATAATTTTTACTGCGATACTTGACCTCGACTAATTCGTAGAGGGAAATGCACTGTCCCAACTAAAGGAAAGAACAGGACAGATCACATCATAAACACACACATGATCTTAAAATTTAAGATGTTTCTTCTCTGACTACTGTATTTTTGTTTTCCCTGTGTACATTACGTTAAAATGCTCGAATTTTATTGAAAGAAGGAATTTAGTGAATAATGCCTCCATGTACTTTTATCAAAGTACCTCAGGTGTTTTTGCTTTAAGTATTTGAAAATCAAATAGTCCGTAAATGTTTTAAAATGTGATTTGTTTTATTAGGGCAGCATTTCTTCAAGAATTTTAATTAGTAAATACAAAGGCAGTCTAGACTCCCTACTTCAATTTGAGTGCCAAGCCTACTAATTTCTGGCCACAGACAGAAAAATAACATAACTGTGCTTAATTTTTTAACTCTCCCCTCCACATTTACTAAATAGAGATAATGATATTATATAAAGTATTTTGGAAGATTAAAAGTTCAAACCACTTACAACAATGTTTGACATATAATACAGCCCAGTAATTATGACTTCTAATCAATATTCTCACTCTCCAGAAATGTAGGATCTCAGAGGAGTAAAAACTATGAAGATTTTAAGGGAATATATCAAGAGGAGAGATTTAGAAACTTGTCTTTAAAAAACATGAAAAGGTTCTAAAGATTACTTTTTGGAGGAAGAAAATTAAATTTTATGAAGGAAACTTTTAATTTCCTAGTGGAAACCCAACTCCATGTCCCATCAGTTGAAATGTGTATCCACATTAAGTAAAGAGAAACAAAATACAGAAACGTGAATGTGACTGACTGAATGTGACTCCTGAGAAACACTCACTTAACAAGACATGTTGCATTAACCTACTATTTGTGACATCAGGATGAGCAATATGGATATAGTTCCTGCCCTCAAGAAGCACTCATTCTAGTGGGCGAAACAGATAATAAACAAACCATTACAGGGTGCAACCGATGATGATGAAATTAAACACTGGACTGTGAGAGAATGTTACACAGTTTGTAAAGTGGAGGTTACTCTAAATAGGGTTATCAGAGAAAGCCTGTCCCAAAACCCCAATTTTAACAACGAAAATAAGCTAGTCTTACACAGGCAGGGGAAAAGTCAAAGATTCATACTTACTGTTTATCAGACATTGCAGGTACTAAGGACTCAGTCGTAACCTTACAGAGAAAAGTCCTGCCCCCTGGCAGCTTACAATCTAGAGAGGGAGGGAAAGAGACATCACATTTTGAACACATTTTGCTGTTCTATGCAATAGGAAAGCATTGAGGAAGAGTTAATGAGAGAAGAAACGTAAGAAGATAAATGGTTTTAAAAGTTGGGCGATATCTTTGGTCGCTGAACAGATAGGCGGGTGTAGTCGGGGAAGATTTGCAGTAGACAAAGGAAATAGGAAGCCACTGCCATAGTTCATCTAACAGATGGGGGTGGCTTGGACTCAGGTTGTGCAGTACAATGAAAAGATACTATAGATTCAAAACAAGCATCGAACACGGCTCAAGAAACACCATGATGGACTTGTTATGGGGGAGTGGAAAGGAGGAAGGAATCCATAACACCAAGATTTCTGGCTTGAGAAACTGCCTAGATGTGATGATGTCCATTAACTGGAGAAGAGGTGGAACTCAAACCCGGTTAATTTGGAAATGTCTATGAGACATTCCAGTGGAGCTTGTAAGGTGACGAGTATAAAAATCTTAGAGTAAGTGGAGAATTCATTAACTTTCTCAGAGAAGTATTTAAAACCACTGGAATGGTTGAGATTATCTTGGGAGAGAATAGGGAGAAACAGTAAGTGGACTGTAACAAGAATAAATTCAGTGATAGTAAAAGTCAAAGTGGACTGTTCTCTCATCTGGAACATGGTATTTCCTGAATTCTTCTATTCAAAACTCAAAGTCGTTAATAAAAAGGGCATCACTCATATACAAGTCTCTTTTGTTGATGATCTTTATGCAACAATAAATTCTGTTTTGCTTTCTTCCAGAAATCTAAAGAAAAATGTTGGCTAATATGTTGGTTGTTCATAAATATTTTAGAGCTTTAGTTTAAAAATTCCAAAAATCTGTCAGTCAAAAAAGAATCTAATTCAGCATTAAACATTACAAAAAAGACCAAGCTAGTTTTCCATTTTTGATCACTGATATATAACATAGGGGATGATAATGTAATGCTAGTATTTCATAATATCTAGTTATTTTAAAAAATCCACAATGTGTATCCACATACACTTTTGATTATAAGAAGAGGAATAAAATAGGAAGTATAAATTTAATGATAAAATGTTTCTGTGTCATTCAAAATATGTTGAAGAAAATACCCCTGAGGCTTTTGAAATAGTGATGGCATAAAACTGCTTGATATGCTTATTTTGGAAACACTAACATAATGGAATACAATCAATAGAATCTAATAATTACAGCAAATCCATGTAATTCCCATAAGTAAACATGTGCTGTACATGCTATACAAATTACTATCCTGTAAACTGCTTAATTGCATTCTATGTAAGGCAATTCATCAGAAAGCAAGACTATCTCATTTTACTCTTGAGAGCATTTCAGAATTTATCTAACAAGAACAATAAATAATCAAATATCCAAGTTCATGCAAGACCAAGAATGGCACAATGAATATGTAATGTACAATGGCCTTCCAATTTATACATAATCAAATAGCTTCTAAGGAGAAGGTGTAAGTGACAGCAAGAAAGAGGTTTCAAACTGAGGATTCCAGTAAAAAATACTAGTAAGTAACATGAAAATTAATATTGGCTTGAAATTTTAATGTCTTTAACATGTGTTTTATGTAAAAATTAAAATGACAATGACTTTTGCATTTCTACAATAAATTTCCAAGTTAATGAATATATACTATATATATACTATACATATTAACTTGGAAATGTGTGTGTATATATATATATATATAGGACACATATATATATGACAAAAACATATATATATAAATCTTGTTTGGTACCAAATAATTCAACACCAATTTACATGTACCTAATCAAGTCATTAGCTTCTCTGACTTCATCCAGTCTTGTCCCTACAGATTATACCTGCAGAAACTAGGGAAGAAAAACATTACCAAAAGAAACTGTCCCTTCATTCTTTTGTTTTTTTCTACTTCTGTCCAAAACACCTTTAAATAAAATTAGGCTGTCCTTACTAGATTGACTCCAAACTGAAATGATTAAAGTTTTATCTTGTGAAAAGACTCAATAGGGAATTATATTTTTCTTCTGTCTCCCTTAATGTCTATTTTATCAGTACCTTATAAGTTAATAAGATGTTTGGTGAATAGCAATCTCTCCATAGGTTTATTCTTCTAAGCACAGGAAAACTTAAGTTAATCACAGCTCCATAATATCATACAATAAGACTAACTTAATTACACTTAGCAATGGCCACTAGACTCATTAAAATGTTAATGGAGCTTATAATTATTAAATTGCTTAATGATTGCTAATAAGAATAGATGACAAAATAAAATTTAAGTACAAAACAAAAATGCCCTCAGGTAATTTTTCTCAGCTTCAATCCCATTTCACTTTTTTACGTTAATATCCCGAGAAACATGGCAGACTTGAGCCTTGTGATAAAGGACATAGCGTTGAACAATATGCATTGAACGATATTCGTTTCAATTTATTCGTAGCACTTACCCCTATCTGAAATTGTTTTACACGTTTGCATTCAAGTTTAATATCTGATTCCTTCCATTAGGGTGTTAGATCCTTGAAGGCAGAGAAGTTGTCTAGCTTGTTTGCTGTGGCAGCCCCGTAAATCAAAGGCGTGCTTCGTACACAGGGAACAGTAAATATCTGTGGCTATGAGAGGGAGGAAGCCTGGCACACCATTTATTCACTTCATAATCCTGCGCTGCTGCCGCTGCCTTTCAAAAAAAACTAATTGTAGGGCCTTCTATGCAAGGGCGTTGCTTTTATCCACTCGAAAACCTGTTCGTTTCAACTCATTTGTCCAGACCTGATGAGGTTTTTATTGATTCTAATTGTCATAGTCTCCTCCTCTATAAAATATGCTTAATACCAACCACACAGAATTGTTGTGAAATACTTAAAAAGTATGTGAGGTACTTAAAACCACACTTAAAGGCGCTCACAAAGTAAGCAGTGCCAAGTGCATATTAAGTCATCTATGAACAGTGGGCACTGGAACTAATATTAATCAAGAAGATGAGATCTATCTCTCACCCACCTCCCCACTTACAGAGCTGGTAGGTGGCGTGTAAGTATATTATCACTTAGTGCAGAGAACATATGAGTTTAAGTCACTATTTTATAAGCACACATATGCTTTCAACCAAACTGAGAGAAAAAAAAAATCTGCAAATGACTATGGAGCTAGGATTTACAATATAAACCAACTTGTTCCCACAACAGGCAGAGAGGAGACAGTAATGTGTTCCATTACCGGATCTCAGGCTTGCCCTACAAGGAGCACCTTTGGGATTATGGGTAGTTAAATCTCCATGGACCATTAACTGCTGGCCTCCTGTCCGACACTGACAGCAAAGATACCACTTATAATCATTCACATCATGCATTATACACACAGCTCCTATGAACAGGAATTGTTTCCAACAGCTCCTTTCATTGGGTCACTGATCAACCGTCGTGTGAGAGTTTTTGATGTTATCCTGTTTGAATTTGGAGCCAAAGAATAATGAGATGTGAACTCCAGCCCTGGCCACCTGTCATCCTCTAGACTATTAGCTGACATCGAGCACATGGTTGTTACTAGCTTAATTAATACAATATATCCACTTCGAAAGGTAAAGTCAACAATAAAAATAAAATTATGTTCTACATACAATTTCTTAAAATCAAAACACAATAAATACTGTTAAACATAGGTAACAGAAATCATAGCAATAATGATCCTGTGCTATTTGGTCCTGTTTCTGAAGAACTGAAATTCTAACTAGGAGATATTTAGGCCCCGAATCTATGATCACTTACAGGATATATTTCAGCTTCGTAACATAAAATTGTGGTTTCAGAGAAGTGCATCCCTATAGGGTAGAGATGGGATGAAGAAACCGAGTTGTCTCTATGGAAATGAAATAAAGAGGACATGGGAAGCCCACAAAAACCCACCAAATTATCAAACCTGACAAGACACATTAAATATAAGAGCTCAATACATGTATCTATGGATAAAGCTCCTACTGTGTGCTTGTAATGTGCATCAACAACCATACGTGTCCCAGCAAAAAAAAAATTCTGAACCTAGGTTGACTCTCAGCACTGAAGTCCACACCAGTGAGAAGTGGTGGTGGGGTGACTGGTGCCCCAATTTTTGTCTAAGGTGCTTTTCTCAGTAGGTTGATCTTCATGGTGAATTTCACTGTGATAAACCACTTTCTCAAGCCTGTGTACTCTCCTGTGTAAGCAAAGCTTTCCGGGAGAACAGAATGAAAGCCGTTAGCCAGAAGGGCAAATGTGTGGTAGACCTAAGGGACATATGAGGTTCCTATTTGTGTTGTCAAATACCACTGAAATATTTAAAGCAATAAGAGACATCGAAGCCAATATCTGTCTTACCCTGGTGTTGGTGTTAGGGCTTCGCTCTAATTTAAAGAGAGAAAGAACACAACTGTTGGGAGTCAAGCAGTGTTTGTCTTACCTGACTTTATCTCAAAACTACGTGGTGAAGGAATCAGTCTGACACACAGGAGGGAAGGAAAGTTGTATTTCAGAAAACAGAAACTCACACGAGGCAGTGCAGGAGACAACGCTGCCATCTTTGTCTATAAAGACTAATATTAAAATGAATGAATGATCATCATCACTTTAAGTGTGCCTGTAATTTGAGATGATAGGAGAGTAATGGAAGAACCAATAAATACCCATGAAGAGTGATCTACCTGTCAGGCGTACACACAAAACTGCCCAAATCCATCACCTGGCCCGAGCCTGCCTAATACAAGAAGTCGCTCTGTTATCCACATTTAAATGCAAACCAATCTAATCGAGCAAATAAAGACGCATACTCCTAGAAGGGAAAACATCGTGAATAATTTGAATGGGATTTTTACTTGGAAACCACTTTCATTGTATTATCAGGAAAACGACTTTAATTTGTTTCCAGCTGAGCGTTGGTGCAGCACCGGGTTAATGGAATCATAGGAAAGGAGCCTTCGCTTTTTCCTCGCAGTTTCTACCGTGTCAGAGGGCCGCTGATGAATCACCCACCCATCCGCAGTGGCTTACAGCAGGGAAGCAGCACTGTTCTTGGTTAAAAGGTATTTTGTAGCAGCATTAAGCACAGCTGCAACCACTCTGGAATGACAACCATCAGAGAAAACAGTGAACGTGTACACCCAGTTAAGATGTTTACACCAGCCACACGCAGAAGAGCAATGCTAATACAGCCAGTCTGCCTCTGCACTCTTGGAAGAAACCCGAAGGAGAGGAGAAGACCTTTTAATGAGACACCGAGGTGCCTCCACTAGTCAAGGCCAGATGAGGGAGGCTGCTCTTATTCCCAGGATCCCTGCTGCCCCGCTGCTGACTGCACATTCTGCGTGTGCACAGCTGACAGGAGAAAGTGACAGGTTGAAAATCCATGCCTATTGCTAGAAACGAGAAAGGCCTCCTCTCCCTAAACCCAAACGTAGGGTAGAAAATAATCAACCCCTCCAGGTTTCATCTTCTCCAGAGAAAGGAGCATGAGCACGTTCTTTTGTACGACAGACACACAGAAATACAAGAGTGGCAGAAAATCTCCAGATTCCTGCCTGATACTCGATGCAGGTCGGCAATGAGAATCAACCCACTGTGGACCACAGGTAATTATGACTGAGAGTAAAAGGGTGGAAAGGGACAGATCCCAAGGTATTCATCACCTCTAGTGCAGATGATTCAGGAACCAGAAGTCAATCATTTAAATTAAAAAAAACTCAGAAAGGGCTGGTAAAGCAGATGGAGTGGTATTATCCACATGACAGGAAAGAGGGGTGGTAGGGGGCAGACTTCAAGAAGCTAAGGCTGCGTTGTCTGGGGGGTTCCCTCCAAAACGAGGAAATAGGAAGGCACCCAGATCACTGATGGGAAAGAGGACTGATTTTCAAAAATTTGGTTAATTGGCAAGATATAAAATGTAAGTAACACAATTCAACAATAGTAGAGCAAGAGGCACCCGGGGTATTCTGAATGCACTGCCTCTCTGCCTCTGTCCTCAGAGTTAGAACCATGCAGTAGACTCTCAGAAGGCTGCTGGGAGTGGAGATCCCCAAAAGTTAAAATTTGACAAACACAGCAAAAAAGCTGTGACCCCAGATAAATGGCCAGGTTTTTAGTGGGTGGCCTCGATTCATGTATATTTCTTTCTCTTGACACAGCTCCTAGAGAAGCAATTTAACTTGTGCTCCACATAAAATCAGGTAAAGGACCCAAACTACGCTGAAACTTTTCAATAGCAGAAACATTAATATGCAAATTCAGAAGACTCTAAGCTGAAGACGCTAAAGTACAGGAAGCCAACGTGCCTTGAAGGGAAAATCAGTGGAGTCTTTTATCATCACAAAAACTAGTTGAATGTTCAAAAAAGGTTGGTATTCAAGTAACAAAAGCCCCACCCCACCCCGGACCCCCACCTCCCTTGCAGATTTTCTCCTTTTTTTGAAAGATGCCTGTATCTTCCTCTAGTATAAACAGTCTCTGAGAATAAACAAGGAGGGAGCCAGAGGATGGAATCTCTGTGGCTTCAAGAGGAGGGAACAAAAAGCAAACGACTGACTACACTGACAGATGAATTTCCCAGAGAGAAAGCTAAGCATTGTGTAAATAGTGTACAAGAAATTGGGGAGCATAACAGCTTGTTGTTTTCCCTGTCTGCCCAAATCTATTCAGAAGGCAATTGTTCCCTTTGCAGGTGAAACATAGTAGCTAACAAAAGTGTCATTAGTTTCTCTTAATATACTTGGAATAATCCATACGGTCACAGTGTTCACCGGTGGCAGTTCTCAAACAACATCAGTGTCCCTCCCCTCCAGCAGTGCATCTGCCAAGAGATACCATGGATGCAGGCTTACCCTGCTGCCCAGAACTTATCAGCCTGGTGAAGACATTCCGGGTCATGATCCTGCAAGCAAATGTTAAGGAACCGTTCTCCTGGCACATCTCTAGCAGTTCGTTCCATTAAACTGAATTTAAAAGATGATTTTTTTAAAAAAAGACTTAAGCAACGCTCACACCTGGACAACTGCCCAGTGAGGAGGCTGAATCACGCCATCCTTTCTGGCCCTGAATACTAGAGAGAATGGATCTGCTTTTCCCTATGTAAAAGGGGATGTTTAAAACATTTAGTAAATTCATGACATCTGGCATTACATCTAGCAGCTTTGGGAGCAAGACAATGTAATAGATGGTTTAGCTTCATGAAAAGGCAGAAAATAATAATACAGTTTGTGTTCAGATTCACCTGATCAGAAGTAAGAACAGATGTGATCATTACTGACAGGTGACTTTAATGAGAAGGTGTCCATTAGAAGCAGCGATTAGATGAAGGCGTCTTCTGGAGGAGAAGGATACAGTGGTGGGTTTCGAACTAGCTTGACATGGTGCAGTTAAAATACGAGAAGAGTTTCCGAGGGGCTTGTTTTAGCTCATTGCTGCTTTTCCTATGCACTCATCCAAGGAAGTTTTCCTCCGAGGCATCAATTATGCAGTGTGGTTTCCTAAACTTCCTGAGAATAGTTTTCTTAATGTTTATAATTCAAGAAGAGCTAGAAATATTCTCCCTCAGTTGGTATTGAACAGGTGTACAGATAGAATGTATAGATTCTGACATGTATGAAGAAAGGAGGCATCTATTTGGGTAAACTGAGGTGTGCATCATCAGGTACTTAGTAGGTACCAAGAACCAGTGTTTTAATTATTTTGTGAGTATTTTTAAACAAAGAAGCTGGCTGGTGTAAGGCTCTCTGGGGACCCGGGCTCCTATGGGCATGGCATTCCTTTAATAGGAGGTGAGATGGAAATCTTTCACCCTAGTCTGAGTGAGTTTTTGTTTTTTTTTTTTTGGTTGATAACAGAAAAATGAGGTTATTTGACCCATTAGCAGATCACTCTGTTATTTCCATAACAGTCAAAATAACACATGTGGATAATCCTTGAATCTCTTCATATGTAAGAATTATCAATTGCCAAGTGAGATTGCCCCAAATATTGTTTGAAGGACTGAAAATTATCTTCTAATATTGTATACTTTTACCCATACAGAAAATTTAATGACAGCTATATAAGCAATTATTTACTTTCCTGAGTAAGGCACTTCTGAAAATGCTTGGCAAGTCTCATATATAAATGTCTAATATACAAAAAGTTAATATCCTTATTACCTTTAAGGGAAAGTAATTCTTACGCAGGCATTTTTGCACTGGAGGGTTAGCAACACCTTCCCAGGAGCGGGCAGATGAGAACTTGCACTGATCTTCACTGGAGAATGGGAAATAGAGAACATTGCAGTGCCTTCTTTCACTCCACCCTGCAGGGGCTTAGCCAGCCTGTGATGATGGAAACTGCCAACTGGACCTGTCAGATCCTTGGAGCAGGACTTCAGGTAAAGAGAAGGGATCAGTCTCCGCCTCAGCCCCAGTCAGTCTCTCTCTGTCTCTCTGTCTCTGTTTCTCTCTGCCTCCCTAACTCCCTTCCCCCACAGGTCAGCAAACTCCTCTTGTTGTTTGTCACAGCGAAGGCACCATGTTCCCCAGGCACATGACAGCCTCAAAATATCATCTGTTAGATGAAAGACCAGTTCTGTGTGAAAACAGCAGTTTGAACACGTCAATATACGAGGAAACGTCTACTGCGCGGCAGTCAAACACCCAGACGTTTGAGGTAGTTTATATACAGAATTGAGTTGTCACGAAAGAAGTTTTAATCACGTAAGACACTGTTTCAGTTATTTTTGAATACATGTACACCTCCAATAAATGAGACAGAAATGAGATCCTCAGACGAGCTGCATGATGCCAAATTATGTCATTTGAGTAGGCATGGGAGAGCATGGTATCAGTGTGCTTTTCTGAGAAGAAAATTACTTCCATTGCGTTCTGTTCTTCCTTTCTTGCAGTAATTCCCATGTCTTAGAAAGAATATTCACTCCACCTACTTCAAGGAAGACATTTAAACCCGCACAAATCACTTCCTCACTTATCCTGAGCATTGAATGGAAAATTCTTTCTTCTAAACTGAAATTTGAAAACAGTATGTTTAGTAAGTACCTCCTATTAGTCTATGACTTCGTGACACACATTCACATGCATTAGCTTTTTCCATGGTATTTTCATTTGAAAATCGTTTTTCTGCTTCACATTTCCTAGAACTTGAGAAACAAAGTAATTGAGAAAAAGTCTTTAAAATTCAAACTAGGTGTGAAATCTTAAAAAATGTATATACATTATTATGTTTTATAAAATCTCCACATGGTGTTTGAGACTATAGTCTGACCTGAATATTCTTATTTGCAATTTTGGAATATTAACTGTTCACAGTTTAAAGAAGATTGTTAAGAAGTTGGACAAAATACGTAAAAAGCATTCTTCAAATAAAATTTCTCTAATAAGGAAGGTTTAGATTTCAGCTTTCTACTTCTAAACACATTGAAAATTAAGATCACATTTTAATGTTGATATTGAAAAATATTCTCCATTAATCATACACCGGAAGTAATGGCCTAATGCCTCGAAGTATCATGTTTTATGAACATTTGTTTCACTGCAGTTCCAAGGACCATGCCCAGCACATTTATCCCTTCCTCCATCAAATGTTTGTTATGTGCCTGTAATTACCTGAAGATCTCATAGATTCATTTGTTTTTTTCTAGTTCATTTTGAGCACACGTGGCAAGTCCTTTGAGAAACAGACAATGTGGCTCCCACAAGAGGATTTGGGTTCTTGCTTAGAGACGCCTATTAAGGGGGTAGTTATACAATGATGCTCAACAATTCCACCTCTCAGACCAGGGTTTTTAAAGAATACTTTTGTGTTTTCCCCTGATAGGTTCTGTCAGTGTCCCACATAATTTCTGTGTGTCCGTCCGTTTATTAGGGAAAGAAAGAGAAACAGAGAGAAGACAGAGAAAAAGAGAGTAGGAAAAATCGACAGAGACAGAGATTTCTTCATAGATCAGGAAAAGGCACTCAAGTCATTTCTTGCTGTTCCTCAGCCAAGGGCCTCTTTGCAAGAGGTTCATGGCAGCTCAGTAGAAAAAGGTCAGTAATTTCCTCACCCCTGATTCTATCCGACTGGACTCCAGGGAAAGTTGCTTGAGGTATGATCCTGCTGCCAAGATGCAATGAATGCAAAACCCTTACTGACTACTCCTGCGGTTACAATTCATAAAGCTGGTCTTGGAGACAAGCTGTAATCTGTTGTCTGTGGTAAGAATTGTAAATGAGCTGCTGAGACATCCTGCTTAGGGAATTCCGTTAAAAAAGGTTAAGTGTAAATTGCCCTTTGGATTAGTCTAAACATCCCCATTATAAAAGTTGCTGAAACGAATAGGCAGAAATAAAAGGTAAAAAAAAAAAAAAAAAAAAAGATAAGAAGGCAGTTTTGGAACGCAATGCAGAAATGTAAAACCAAGCTTATGTTCTCAGTAAATACTTACAAAATTATATCCATTAATAGCTTCAGTAATAATGTCTTATTGCTATTAGAGAAAAGGAAGTGAACCAAAAGTTCATTTTAGAAAATAAATCCTAAATTATTACCAACTAAAGAAATGTATTAGATTACTCAGAGCATACAATTCACCTATTATGAACTACGTGACTCTTAAATATATTACAGTCTTTCTCAAAAAATCAGTAAAACTGTACTTGAGTTAAAATATAAATACAGTTAAAAAATTTCTAGGTTTTTATGATTCTGATTTTGAAAGCATGACCTCATTCCAACACATAAGGGAAATACTATCATTAAGATTGCCTGCCTTTTAAAAAATTTCATACAGAACGAATAATTTTACAATGCTAATACATCGTTACACATAGGAATTTTAATAATAGTAGAGAAGTATAATGAAAAATAATGGTCCCCACTGCATCCTTACCCATCCCAGTGCCGCTTCCCAGAGGCAAACACTTTTAACTATTTTTTTTCTCTTAGTTCCTCTGGTAGTCACTTCTGCATCTCTAGGTAATTTCTTGATTCATTAATATTAATCACTCTCTCTCTCTCTCTCTCTGTATATATGTTTCTGCTAGAATAGATGAGAATTAGTTGATATCCTTTCCTTCTTTCCCACTGACCACTCATGTTTATGTTGCTGTTTTAATTCCATTAGTGTTTACTGTTTCATTTTTAACAAAACAATTAAAATTTTGTTTTAGGTTATCAAGCTTGCACTTTGTAAGATGCAGAAATGATTAGGGCACCCCCTTTTCCTCCTATCTCCCCTCCCCTTGTGTGCCAGCCGCCCTTAATGTTATATATTGTGATAGTTGATAATGTTCGCTCTGTTTTGTATTAAAACAGTCACATTATTTGCTTGCAAATTGACAAAAAATATTAAAAATCACTGAGTAGCTTTTATACCAATTTGATTATGGGACTCTTGTAAGCCAGGGGCTAAGGGCAGATGTCCTTCTCTATAGTAAGACAGACTTTTCTGCCATTCCAAGGAGATGGTTATATAGATTCCCCTCACTTCCCTGAAAGTCACTCAAAATAAATTTCTCCTCATGATTGACCATGAACTTACTGCCATAGTTTTATTAATTAATGTATTATGTATATATTATTTTATAAAGTATAAAACAGCCTCTTTTCTCGTTGGGATAAGAAATCCCATGTTACTATTATCTTTCAGATTCTGATCCATTCTGTTTGAGATCCATTTTATCTTATTTCTTTAAGCGCAGTGACTTCCTGTTCTAATTTGATCTTATTTATTTCAAGGTTGGGCCATGACTTTTTAAATAGCTTTTCTTCCAGAAATTTCCAGGCACTTTGTTTTATTATAATGTTTTCCACCTCTCTTTATCCTCTAAAATCACACTGTTCATTTCAGCTGGGAAGCTTTTATTCTCTCCATTTGGTGGCAGAATTTGAAGATATATATACATCCTTCTTGCTCTGGAAAAGTTTTCTTGTATTATTTCTTCGCTAAGTTTTTACTTTTGTTATCTGTGTAGTTTCTTACTGGAACGTTTATTAGTTGAATGTTGAATTTACTAGATTGGTCCCCGTATTTCTTATAGTTCCATACTGACCTCATGTTCTCTTTTTTAAAAATCATGCTACGTTCTGGGAAACTCAATTTTATCTTCTGCCACTTGTACCTTTTTTTTTTTCTTAGTCAATCATTTTAAGTTCTAAATTTTTTCTTCTTTCCTGACCACTTTTCATAGCATTCTTTTTTTAGTCTTACGCAAATACCAACTTTTCACATTTCTCTTCGGTTATATAGTATTTAGGAACACTTTCAAAGGGTCTCACATTTCTGCACATTGTGTAAGTAGAAGCATGAGCATCCTTTAGTCTACATTATCTTTTTTAAAAATGTACAGAAAAAAAGCTTTGGAATTTATAGTCTCTATTTGGAACAAAGGGAAAGTTTGTTTACTGTCTATTATAATAAAGGTGATGCTGGCTTACTCTGATGCAAATGTCAAGAAGACGGACTGTCCGTTATAAAGCTATCCAAGACCAGAGTTTCTACCCTATAACTCAACTCATTGTATGAGAAGGTATCTCTTGGCAGTGTTTTCATCAGCGTCTGGGCATAAAGGCATTGGTGAAAAAATGCTGATATTCTGTCCACAGTTACTGCAGTGAGTAATAAATAGTCCTTTATGTCTGACCCAGAAATCTCACGTCTCTTTCAGACTAGTCAAGGTGAATATGGTAAAATCTCAGATCCTTTAGAATCCTTGACACATATTATCTTTTATCTTTTGTTCTTTTTATTATTTCCCTTTCCTCTGGAGTCTGTGTGTGTGTGTGTGTGTGTGTGTGTGTGTGTGTGTGTGTTTAATCATCTTTATCTTATCATCTGTCTCTATCTGTTTTGTTCTTCAGACTTCCCTCAAATGTTGTTTTTATTTATCTGTTTATATTGAAGAATTGGACAAATAGAGGAGAATTTGGCATCTCACTCTGTCTCTGAGGGGCCTGAAACTGGCAAGCATTTGAGAAGAGCTAACATAGATCTTAGATATTTTGATGTGGTGGGAGTAAAGGATTCAGAAGCCTGACTGCCAAATGTGCAGAGCTGTGCTCTGGGACATTCATGTTTCTTCTGGTCTAGTTTTCAAAATTAGTTTAGAGAAGTTTCTTTGTTTTCCCCCTAGATGGTAGAGGTTTGGCTACTGAACCTTCTGAAAAGGGTGGTGACGAATAATGCAGGTTTGATGAGAATTTAACGTTTCACCATATAAGTTTACAATCAACCCACTATAAGCATCTTCAATGTCTCTTTATTTAGAAATAAATTATATACACACACATACACACACATGCCACTTTTGTTAATGCTCAAAATGTTACTGGCGTTAATTATAAAGCACTCATCCAAAGACCCATAAATACAGCGTTTCTAACTTCCTTTTATGGAGAACTAACTACTTCAGACTAATATTTTTTCTCTGATATCTATTCATCTGGTCACCCATGTACCAAACTCTGAATGATATATGAAACTGGACAAAGTTAATGAAAAACATTAGAAACCCCAAATGTAAATGTTCACTATTTTCCATCTGTTCAGTAACTTGTTTGCTTTGATTTCTTTATTTTGAAGTGAATGATGTAAGGCATTCTTCTGGCTCTAGGCTATTAGCAAAACTTGATTTCCTGAGCATTGTAAACTCACGTCCCAATGATTCAACTTGTCTCAATGATGAACTACTAAAGGAAAATATTCATATTTATAATGTGAATGTTTCTGTCTTACATCACTTAGAGGGATAATTTAAAAAGTTTAAATGTGCCTATTATTTTATATTCTAAAGAATTTCCCCTGGGAATGTTCAGTAGTAAATCTTTAGACTTAAACTCTCCAAAGAAATAATGACCGTAGTTCTCTCATTTGTATGTTTGATGATCTACAAACTCTAGGGTCAGCATGATTTCCTTAATTTCATGCCATTATCTCTTATTTTACTCACATTAATCTACGTAATTCTTCTACCAACTCAAGCCAGTCCTAGAAGTATTCTCATTTCAATTAAGACTTTTAAGTGTTTTTAAACTGTCATTTAGCCATATTATACCTTAATTGGTTGTGTTACTCTTCCATGAAATGTTTCCAAGTGGTTTTTACTCTGCCTGAGGGGATGGGATAGGCCTTGAATAAAGGCATCAAGTTATACAGAATTATTTGATGAATTACAATGACCAGCAGGGTTTCTTCCAAAGATTAATTATCATTAAACTTGATCTAACTAACCTAAACTTTATTTTCTCTATTACCTTGAACAACACTGACCACTGAAGTGTCAGAATCCTTCGGTTTCAAGACAATACAAATTTCATTATATTCATTTACTGTCAATTTGAACCAATTTTGGTAGAAATCTTGCCTAATACAATCTTCCTCAATGTTTTACAGTTTTTTTTAATCTATCAAGATGTATATTCTAACAGAAACTTATAGATAATTTTTCCCCCACAACTGTATTTCTCTGTGAGTATGTATGGTTTTCACCATCTTTTTTTTAATATAATGTACATTTCAAATTAAACCAACCAATTTCTTCAAGTATATTATAATGAGCACTTTTTTTATATGCAAGGCACTGATTTGATACTAAGGGATTTGTGCTTTTGCCCCTTGGAATCTCACAATAGGGTTTCATTGATCAGATTACACCATTTAACATTGTTTAATGTCATCTTTCTGTTCCCATTCTCATTATTGGTTCATTTCCTATCATAGTCTCCTGGTCTTCTAGCTGGTTTCCTGGCCTCCAGTCTTGCCTGTCTTGAACTGGTTCTCCACTCTGCTAACAACGATGCTGCTAAAAATCAAATGTGACACATCATACTCCAACTCAAACCCCTTGCCTGGTTCTGCCTCTGACACTGCTTAAAATCTACACATTGTCATTTCTGCATCCTTTCTCATAATGCATCAGTCATAAAAGTTGCTCAAAATTTTGCAACCATGCCATTCGTAGTCTTGTTCATGAGTCTTTCTACACCTTCGCCTTCTGCTTAAACCATCTTTCACAGGCAGTTTTCCCAGATCAGACGGTACTGGATCTGGCCCCAGGCTATGGCTCTGATTGCATTTCCTACCATTTCCTCCTTTATTTATTGCTTCATAGTTTAGTTTCTCAAAAGCATTAAGTAGGGTCCTTTCTCATGGCCTCCACCTTCCTAGTTTTCTCTGCCCAGAAGGCACGTTGCCCATGGACAGGTTTCCCCTTTCCACTCAGCACTACCTCTTCAGACAGCCTTCCACATCACCCTTATAAAATACCATTATGTCCACAACTTTTTACGAGTGTTTTCTTCATGTCAATATCTAACATTATAGTGTGCATATAACTTGCTTATTGTCTGCTTCTTGATGATAAATATAAGCTTTATGAGGATAGGGTCTCTGCCCGTTTAACTGACAGTAGTATCGTTAGTAATTCCTCCAACACTTGGCACTTCAAGGGGGGCAGCAAATTTTTGATGAATGAATGAAATGAGTATCAGTTTTTACTTACCCTTCAAGATCTACTTTCAGCATTACTTCATTTATCAAAACTGACTTGACTTACCACTCCACACACTGAATTATGTTTTTTTAATTCCTTAAATTCCTGTAATACCCATCAATACTATTTTCCATAATTGATGTAGAATCCTATTTATCCTCTTAAACAGCAAAACACTATGACAGACATTTAACACCAGGAAATTAAGAACTGGTTCTCTGAGAAATATTTTTATGGGGCAGAATAGAAGGCCAAGGATTATAGTCACATGAACGTAGGTAGGTGATTTTTGACAAAGGGACAAAGATAGACTTCTCAGCAAATCATGCAGGAACAATTGGACATTGATGTGCAAAAAAAAAATCCAGACACAATTTACATCCTGCTCAAAAATTAACTCAAAATGGATTATGGACCTAAACGTGAAACACAAAACTGTAAAACTAGAATATAGGAGAAAATCGAGATGACCTTGAGTATAGCAATGATGTTTTACATTCAACATCAAAGGCAGGACTGACAAAAGAAATCATTTCACACACAGGACTTCATTCAAATTAAAAACCTCTGCTCCATGAAAGGCAGGGTCAAGAGGATGAGAAGTCAAACCACAGACTGGGGAAGGAACACCTGAAAAGGAACTGCTTCCAAAGCACATCTCTTAAAACTCAGCCATGAGAAAGCAAACACCTCAATTCAAGAATGAGCCAACAACTTCAACAGACACTTCACCAGAGAAGCTGTACGGACGACAAAGAAGCATATAAAAAGACGCTTCACAACCCTGGTCATGGGGAACAGCAAGTTAAAATAATGACGCGATACCACGGTACCACCACATACCTAACAGGTTGGCCAAAATCCATACCACTGACAACACAATCGGTATTCATGGCTTTGATTCTGAGAGGACAGATACTATCTTTGACTTTAAACATAATTGAGTTTTCAAAATGTAAAGGTATTATTGCCAAAGATACTTGACACTAGGTCAATCGACACTACAGAGCTGTTTTCCAGTCTATAAGAAATATGAGAGGGAGAACAAGTGAAATATCACTACCAGGAAACAAACACGAATTCAAAATGTGTGAAATCTTACAGAATAACTGACCAGATTTCTTTAACAAGTCAGTGGCATGAGAAAAAAAGAGAGAAGAGACAATCAATATAGCACCCAAAGGTAACACGTTGTTCTTACTGGGATCAAGATAGACACATTTTAGTTTTACGTAACACACAGGTATATTAATCAGATCCCTATATTGTAGTTTTGTTTTGTTTTAAGATACATATGTTTGGGTTAAGAGATAATGTCTTCTAGTAACAATAAAATTAGTAGATTAAAAAAATACAAGTAATGCAAATAAACTGTAAAAAGTTATTTTTAAGACACTGGAGAAACTGAATATGAGCTGGGTATTAGAAGACAGTAGGAGAGATAATAAATTTAGTTAAGTGTGGTTGTGTAAGAAAACAGCTCTATTTTTTTTTTTAGCATTCACAGGGCAAGATGTAGGAACACATTGACAAGATGCGCAGGACCTGCTTTAAAAGGCTTTGGGAAAAACAAGTGGGGGAAGCAGCCCCTGTGAAGCAAGAGCGGCGACGTCCTGATCATTGGGTCCGGAAGGTGTGGTTCATCACTCTCTCCGCTGTGCAAGTATCTGAAATGCTTCATATTAAATCTGTATTTAATGGTGCCCAGTAAAAAGTTAGCATCTCTAGACATTTCAATTTGAAGAAGGTTAAGTTAGGATGCTACTAAATGTATTTGTAAAATAATATGGTGACGCTGGAGAGGCCACGGGGAGCGAGAAGGAGGTACTGAAACAAACATACAACGGACAGGTAAAGATGGTCCAGGGGAGAGATGCTGTCTTCAGTCGCTGACTTCTCCCAAGGAGGAGTCTCAGCTACGGGACAGATTCTTTTTCGTTGTAATCTCCAGATTTGGTGAGAGCCGGCATGCCGCATGGAAAACCAGAAATGGAACAGATTTTTTTCCCTTTTGCTGTGGACAAATTCAAAGACAGCAGCAGAGGAACAGAAGAGATGGGGCACAGAGGTGACTAGCTGTAAAAGGCATCAGAGAAAGAGACAGCCTTGCTGGGACTGAGATCAGGGAAGCTGCGAGCAGCTAGAAAATGAACAACTGTAAGAGGCATTTTTCACATCAAGCTGTTTCTTAAGCTGTGGAGAGCCTCGGAAGTGTCATATTCTTAGGTGTCCGCTCAGGAATAAAAAAAATATACAACCTAATGATTACAAAACCTATGACATGACATTTTAGACCTTATTATTTGCCACGTATTGAGTTAAGCACTTGTATTCATTATTTTTCTTTATCCTTAATCTCAGTAGGTAGGTATTATTGGCACCATTTTAGAGATGAGAAAGTAAAGGCTAACAAAGTTTAAGAATTTGCTTAAGCTACCAATAGGCAGAGGTAGGTCTGTCAGTGCTCCAACCTTTTGCAATGGACCTCCAAACTACAGTAGTTATAATTTAGTTTAAAATCAATAGTATGTTTACTTGGTTTAAAATACATTTACGATTTTTAAAAAACATCAAATACATATGTATATTAAATACGCATTTCTCAGATGTTGCTTCATGAGTCATTTTTAAGACCATGCTTATTAAAAGCTCAGTTCAGTTGTTGTTACACAGGTATTTCAACATAATTTTGTTATCGTTAAACACACACACACACACACACACAATTAAAGAAACCTTTTTTCTCCTTTAATTAAGCACAATAAGGTTTTAGTCCAAATGGTCCAAACCATGAACCAGCTGGTCCTTCATCAACTGAGATGCTACCTATTAACCGTTCGATTCATTCATTTGAAAGATGCATAAGAATCTTAAAAGTCAAACTGCAAATCAAAAGAGAAAAAGGGAGAGAAGGGGCAACGTGCTACTGACCTACTGCAGGGCTGATGTGCCTCCGTCACTGGATGTCTCACTCGGGGCCTGGTGCTGGCCCAGGCCTGTTAAGCCCACGCCGTGAGGATACCAGTGCTGAACCACTCTGTCGTCAGTTAGACCGTCATTAAGGTCAACAGCAACTGCACTTAAACAGAGAGCAAGAGCTTGACTGCAACACGCAGATTAGGAACATCTCCTGGGCCCTGGCCTCGGAAGTTAGGCTATGGCTTCACGGAATCCAGAGGCAAGCACAAAAGGCTGCTTTCCAAACAACCTGGGAAGTGTCATGATAGAAATACAGACAGGCTATTACAGGAGTAACCGTACCTGGAAAGATTACAGAAGTTTCCTAGCGGAAGTGGTGAAGGAGCCTCTGGGAATGAGAGGGTTGGTGGACGTGAAGAGTAAACCTGTAGGCCTAGAAGCAGGCTGAGATCAAGTCACCGAGGTGAGCTGGAGTGTGGCTTGCGCAGAGAACTCAGAAATCCAGCGATGACAGCGCGGAACTGTCTGCCCGGAGGAACAAGAGCTCAGTTTGGGAAGCCGGCAGGGGCCGGTGGCGGAGGGTGTGCTCCGTGACGCGTAGTGGATGGTTGCTTCTCATCAGGATGGCGGTGGGCAGTCCCTCAAAAGGTTTGCAAGCGGGTGAGGGACAAGGTGAGAACCATTTTTTTGGACAGATTATTTTGACAGCTACAAAAGGTGAACTTCCTCGGGGTCTGGAATATGAGATGATACAGGAGGCAGAGGGAAGGGTTAGGAGTTACCGCACTAGTGAGAGCAAAGTTTTTTGGCTAAACTTGAGGAATCTTGGCAGAAATTGTGAGGCAGAAAAACTGATGATAATCTAGGGGGGCAATCCCACAAAACTGTGACTATCGATTAAATAACAGTAAACTATCCAAAGAAGAGAGTAATTTGGACCAAGATATGTCTTGTTAAGGAAGCGTTCATTCAGGGACGCCCAGCTGCCAAGAGAACACAGTCTGGCTCACAACAGGATTGATTCTAACAGCACTGTAGTCAGCTGGTGCCTCTAGAATTCACGCTAGTGGGAGCCAACTCAGTATGCTCACTCAGGATCAAAGTGTCTCGTTCAGAGTTTTGCATCCTCAACGCTGTTAACATTTGGGGCCAGATAATTTTTTATTGTGGGGGACTTTCCTGTGTACTGCAGGATGTTAGTGGCAACCCCAGTCTCTACCCGATAGCATTCCCCCAGTGACAACCAAAAACGTCTTCGGATATCGCCAACTTCCTCTGAGGGACAAAGCAGCCCTCATTTGAGAACCCCTGGTTTAATTCATCTTGAAAAGTGCTAGAAAAGTCCATCTACAGCAGTGTTCACTGGAACCAGGCTGTTCAAAAAGTTCTAAGGGATAGAGTCACCTGAGCGCGTGTGCACAGGCACTTGGGAGCAGTGAGGAGGATGGTAGACCCCTGGATCTCACCGGGAACCCATCCCAGCGTTAGCTCCTCTCCATCAGCTTACTTATAACTGCACGAGTCTCATTTAAAAAAAAAATCTTCTGGTACTTATCTCATGCCTCTCTTTAAACAATCACAAGTGTCATTTTCTGGAAATAAAACAGTGCATTGCTTGCTAATATCAACACGTTTAGAAGTTGTTTTCAAGGTCCCACATGAGGATGCACTACTTGATTGCCTGTCGACTGCCTAACTTACTAAAACACAGCGTCTCAGCCCAGGGCTTTTCTTCATCAGAATGGTGTACAACGGTGTGGTTTTCTGATATTTCTATTAACGTTACTACAACGAAGCAGTCCACGTCCTAGGAAGTTCCCAGGAGTGAAATGTGATTCTCCTAACTGACCTTCTGACATCTCCAGCTGCACCCACGGTCCCTGCAGTCCCAGCCATGGAGAGTCTGACAGACGCATTCAGCTGTGAGGTTGATTATGAAATTCCCTGGAGATTGTACTAAATGCCGAGAAAATGACCACAGACTCCTTAGACCAATACAAGATATGATTACTAAGTAAGTTGCCAGAGCTTTAAGCATTCTTAGTCATTATCCTATCCAATATACCAAAAAAAAAAAAAAAAAAAAGTCCTCACCCATCTCTGCCTTGCTCAGTGTCTACCCAGAATATTATGATTGCTTTTGCTGACGTGTTTCAGAAGGAAGTTGACCGATCAGAATGTCCAGAGGAGAACCAACAGAGTGGTGAGCATCCTAGAAGGTATACCAGCTGCCCATCACATTTCACCTGTTCAGACTGACATACTCATTGCTTGGAAGCCCTTCTCAGCAACACAGAGAACTTACTACAGCTAGGAATATTGCCACATGGTCCCTCAGAATACAGTGGGTAAAAATCACAACCCACTGCAAAGAGGACACAGTTCGATGCGAGATGTGGCAGGAGAGCACACAATGGAATTACAGGGGTTGGTGAATGTCAGCAATGTGGAAATATTTCATATGTGGGTGGTGTGATCACGTTCAGTGTTTTTAAACCAGGTTATTACCACGTCTCTTGCGTCCCCTCAAACATGCCTGCTGCTGACTGTTGTTCATTTCACTCCAAGCTCAGTTCATTACTACAGTCGCCAACAAAGCTGAGCAGCAACTGACAACAACTCTGCCATGTAAAGAGCAGCGAAGTGAGCCCTGCCCTGTGGGATTATGGGCTTCATCCTGAACCAGGCTACACTGCACATCATGCCATCATCAGCACAAGGGAGTTTTAAAGGCTAAAGAAAATGACCACCACAGTGCAGGTTCTGCTGGCTCCCAAACTTAATTTAAATTTAACATTTACGTGTGCAGCCCTCCAGGAGGATGCATTTCAGCATTATTTTACAGGAAACTTTTTGTTTGTAGTGGTAAGGACAAAAGCCTTTCCTAGGTGAATTGTCAAGTTATCCAAACTCAAAACTCCTTTTAAGGGAGTACTTTATGTGAAGTACATTAAAAAAAAGTGCAACCATTGTAAGATAATAGTTTTGTTCAAAAAATCTGTAAGCACAGAAGATGACACATAAACATGAGCGTAGACTGTATTCACACAGAAGGTGTTACTGCAATTTGCTATTTTTCACATGACTCACACCAAACATGTTTAACTCATATTTCGATGTTTTTAAGTACTGTGGCTTTAAAATTCTCCCCTCATAAGCGTGTGTCAATTTGATATTTACTGTACATTTTTATTGCCCAGTATTTTCCCTCACTGATAGAATAAGTATCTCCAAATCTCCAAGAAGATTTTTAGAATTCTTCTCTTCTTCCTTTTGCATTTAAAACTATTTAAAATCTATTTGAGTATGTTAAAAGAAAAAGCACTTTAAATTATAAATCTTCCTGGATTATCTCAAAGATTTTTATTTAATATAAATGCAAGCCAGAGGGAAATAAGAAATACCAAAATATTATATTATCAAATATGCAATTTGCAATAGAGTTCCTTTATTAAAATCGCCAATTATTATTTCACATAAAATTTAATTGAGGTCATTACCCTCCTGGCAAGTTATTTCAAAATTCTTTCCTGTAATAAGATTTGTTATTGAAGCATTTTCCACATCAATGCTTCTTGCACTATATATATATATATATATATGCTTTTCATATCTATTTATAAAGATAACAGGCATTATCCATAAGTTGATTGAATTAATAAACAAGTAATATATTTCAGCGTTTGCTAAGGAAATGTGGTCCCTGATCTCCTTGCTGTTACGAAGTCAGCAACATAAAAAAGCTCTTGTCTAACCAGCAAACAGTGACACCTAATAAAACAAAAAATCCTTGCGTTCGGAATAAATGAAACGGGTATTCTAATTATGTTCCTATAGAAACATTTTCTCATAATATGTGACATTTTCTCATAATATGTGACATTTTCACATGATGACATGAGTTATGCATCATGGCTCACTTCAAGACTAACAAAAGTCTTGCGCTTGTTTATGAAGAAGTCATTTTTCCCTGCTGTGGACCACTTGCCTGTATGAAACACTCTGGTTTCACTGACCTTAAACTTCGGAGATGAAGATCACTTCCATTTCCAAACAAATGGCTTACATGGCCCGTGATGAAAATTATGCAATGCGCTGGGACTGTGCAGCAATTTGGTTTAACGACGGTCTAACTGTTAACGGTGCCTGGAGGTCAGTTACCAGCTGCCCTCTTGTCTTCTGCTCTCTATAAACACTGATTATTTTTATGCCAGTTACTGTGCTTTATATGGAGGATTAAACCATTGACACAACACAGCCCCCACCCTTTTTAAGAGCTAAAAAGCCCATTAACGAAGACTGTTCTAGAAATAAGCAGTTATATTAATGTGTTCAGTATCACCATTGAGAGACGCAGCACACAGAGAAGAGCCCGGGCCAGGATTGCAGTGTTCCAAAATGCACAATATTTTAACAGGAATGTCACCAGGAAATAAACAACAAATCATGGCAAAAAATATGCATTTCTCTTTTCACCTGAGAAACCTGCTTTGGAAAAGTTGACAGTAATGTGAAGTGTTGTAAAAGGAAGACTGTTTTCCAACAAAGAGCTATTTTAAAATAGTAAATTTACTTCCATAACAGGAAATGCCCGTCTTAAGTGATAAAAATAAATGCACTTAAAGAAAAAAAACATCCTGAGGCATGAGCACCCCGAGCTCTGTAAGTGGTGTTTTTGCGGCACCTTGGAAGTATTTTCAGAAATGTCTCAGTTCTGGACTCTTACCTTGTGCCTTTTCGCCCAATTTATCTTTCAACAACTCAATTCATTTTTCTCTGTCTTTCTAGTCACGTGAGAATTAATTATATTGCTTCTGACTCACGGAAAAGCAATGTTATTATTATGTTTATGCCTAAAAATTGGGGCTCATTTTACATGATACCAGTAGATATAACTTTTTAACAAAGGGTCTGTAAACATAAAGCTATTCTTGATTGTAAGTATCTATTCCATTTTATTAGGTTTAGATAAGAAAATTTAGGCATAGAATTAATCAGTAAAAGGACTGGATCAAGGTCAGACGGCTAAATATTTCATTAGGATCTAGTTTTTGCAAACAGGATAACATAGAAGAGAAGAATGTTAAGCTTTGGAGTAAAAGAGTGATGTGTTCAAAACAGATCAGTCACTTCCTAACTTTATGAACTTCGCCTCTTTAAGCCACAATCCTGTTGTCCGTAAAACAGTCGTAATTACAGGTGAGTCATGAGGATTCAGTAGGATTTTACATGTAAAATGTTTAGCACTGTAAACCCTACATAGTTTGTACTCAGTAAATTATACTTATTTTTTCCTTCTTATCATTTAAAGTTTCAAATTTGGAGCCATGCTCACGTCTCAGTTCAATCTATGAATTCTAAATATTATTACAAATAAAATATAACCCATTTAAATAGTTCCAGGATCCCAAGAATTAGACATTCAAATTTCATATGCAAAAACTCCTTAAAGTTTATCTCAAAATACTTTGATTTTTAACTATTAATATAATTATAATAATTATTATAATATAATAAATTGCTTCACTTTGCGCTGTTGAGTAACTCTCTTGGAAATAAGATTTTTAACTTATGTATGAATCTCACTGATTCTCGGTGGTTGACACTCAAACACACACACACACAAAGTATGTTAAGAGGGATTCTGAAGTGAGGTCCAGACTAAGTGTAAAGGAATATTACAATCACTTACTGGGTACAGCAGAGAGCGTTGATACAGGTTTTATAATTTGTTATTCTTACTTTATAAAAGTACAGGAGTGAAATTCTCATTACAGTATGTTTTCAGTCCATCTGCCCAATCTTCTCGTCCTAAAGTCACACTTACCTTTTTAAATAACTTAGCTTCAAGTCATGAGTGCGTTAACCATTTATTTATTCTGGAAATAGGAAAAAAAAACCCCAAAAACGCAACATACCACTCAGGCTTTTTATTTGAATGACAGGGCCTGGTGAAAAGGAACCTGTATTTATTATCTCCTATATGTAGACTGTCATTTATAAACTATTTAATCCTCTTTCCAATTAAGGAGATAGTATTTTGTCCATTTTATATAAGGAACAAGTTCTAAGATATTAATTTCCTCAGTATTTTAGATAACGAAGCAGAAGAACCAAAATTCAAACTCAATTTGTCTGACTGGAAGCCAGGTCTTTTCCTCTTTATATCTTTCTGTTGCATGTGAATCAATATTAAAATCGCTAACATGTTTTAAGCAATAACCTAGCTAAAATGAAGGTTATACAATAGGTTTCGTTATTAAATAATGTATTTATAGCTTCTACACTGGATTCCTAACTAGCACATCTCAGTGTTTAATCAAAATTTCCCCTCAGTCATCCTGTAAGCACTGGAATTTCACCAAAACTCAACTCCTGCCGCCTCCCTCCCCCAAACCCCAGGCTACTCCTACAGCCTTTCCCATCTCAGTAAGTGGAAATTCCAGCCTTCCAATTGCTCAGGTCAAACTGAGCTCATACTCAAGTTTCCCGTCTCTCTTATGCTCCACAACCAGCCCATCAAGGAGTCGTCTTCGTTCTTCTACGAACCACATCCTGGAACTTTTATGCTGTATCACCTCCACCACCACAACCTGATCTGAGCCACGGTCACTTCCAGCTTTGCTCATCCCAGTGGATTTCTGTAGCCCCTTCCCCGGCTTCTTCCACAAGAAATGTCTGTTCTCAACCCAGCAGTCAGAAAGAATATTATAAACTCAAGTTGGAGTCTTTCACATGTATGGTCCAAACCCTGGTGACTTGCCACCTCACTCAGAATTACAGTGGAAGCTGTTACCACTGCCTGCAGGCTCGCCCACGATCCGATTCTGCTCTGACTCCCCAACACCAGCCCCCACGCTCTGTCCTCCATCACCCCACTGTGGCCACGCTGGCTCCAGGTCTTCAAACCAACATGTCAGGGCAGCGTGTCCATCCTACCCATAACGTGCTCTCCTGGGGCATGTGCATGGCTCTCCCCCTCTCCAGCCTTTTGCTCAGATGCCCCCCGCCCCCCACCGCCTCCCTTACCCTGCTTTATGTTCCTCCTAGCACTTATCGGACAGAACGCACACCTGACCCTCATTAGTCCGTATTTGTAAGTTCGCCTACTTGCTAAAAATGTAACTGTGCCCCCAAGTCAATACAATCCTGCTTTGAAGTTGTTCCCAGGCATGTGCCGAGCAGTGAAAAGCTTGTCACCTGAGGTGCACTTTCTCAGGGGAAGTCACACAAGGTGACACTGCCTTGATTCAGCCATTTGTGGTCGAGCACCAATCCCCCCTCCATTTTTATGTTTTTTGTGCATGATTCTGCTGTTAAAAATGGCCTCCAGCCCGGTGGTGAGGTGCTGCCTGGTGCTGGTGAGCGCAGGAAGGCTGTGATGCACCTTACGGAGAAAGTCCTGGCGTTAATGAGCCTCCCTCAGGCACGAGGTACAGGGCTGCCTGCCCGAGCTCAACGCTCGTCAGTCAACAATAGACAGAGATAAGGTGTCCGTAAAAAGAACGCATGAAGCAAGGTTTTATATTGATGGGCTCATGAACATGGCGTGACCAGAGGCTCACAGAAACCTAATCCAGCGTTTATCCTGGAAGCAATCAATGGGTCAATTCACTGTTTTCAAGTCACTAATTCACTGTTTGCAGTGACTTTATAGAATGTACCCACCACAAATAATGAGAATCAACTGTACTTTTATTTGTTTATTATGTATTATGTGTCCTTTCCCTCTAGAGTGAAAACTCCATGAGGGCAGATACATTTTCTGTTTCCTTCTCTGCTGTATCCCCAGTTTTGAAAAATACTAGTTCAATGGATAATTGTTTAATAACTAAACGAATGAATGTAGGAACCAATTATAACAAATAAGTAATGAATTAATTAGTATAAATATGAGAAATAGCTAAATATAAAAATATAGTATATGTGAATGAGGAATGAATAAATCAGTGCTGACGAAGCACAGGTCTTTATGCTAGGATCACAGCTGTGCGTTCTTGAGGTTTTCACAATTAAGACAGTTTAAATACTTTGAGAAAACAATGGGATGCCCTGCCCTTTCCAGTCTAGCAGGTGTATTTCATACCCATTTAGGAGACTTGGTTCTATCTGTGAATCTACCTACGGTAATAGGTGATCCTTAAGATCTGCCTTCAGTACCAGCACTTCAACTTTAACTTAGAATGTTTCACTGCTTCCCTCATTACTCATCACCAGTGAATGCCACCATTGTGTAGCTTTATAAATACATCGAGTTTCAAAGGCTTACATATCCCCCACCCCCTTTTTTTTAAACATACCCTAATTGAACTCTTGGGCTATATCACACTGATACTTTTAACTGTGAGATCTTAAGCAAGTGACCTATATAACCCCTTAGGGTTTCAGTTTGCTTGTCTGTAAAATGGGAATCATAGCACTTTACTCACAGGATTCTATTAGTATATGTATATACACCACCGAGACTAACTGTTGCATGTTATGTGTTAACAGTTAGGATCCTTTCCACATGGAAAAAGCTATACATTTCTGAAGCTTAAACTAAAAAAAAAAAAAAAAAAAAAAATGGTGGTGTATATACTAGGTATGATACATAGATATAAACTTAATTTCCCAGAATATTTCAGGAGAGTTCACTGTATAGATTTTTTTACTTGCAGGATTTTTTTTGTATTAGAGTAACTTTTATTAGAACTTCATAGTTTAGTATCAACATATGCAAATGTGCTCAGATGTTCCATTTCAGTGGTTATATTATTATAAATTGAAAATGATTACTATGAATATCCATTTTCTTTCAAAATCTATCAGTATGAATTTTACATTTTTTCTCCGCAAAAGTGAATTACGCTAATGCATTAACTATTGAGATGCTGCCCTTTCCTTTAATTTTCCTCATTCAAATGATTTAATGTGAACAGAATAAAAAGTCCTTAGCAATTTAAGCTTGTGTCTGTGTCATACTTCAGTGGAAGACACTCAACTCAAAAAAAAAAAAAAAAAAAAAAAGGCACAACTTGGTCACAGAGATTTGTTGCCTGCACCATTTATACACCTCTTCTCAGAATGCCAGTCAGATTTCAGCTTTTTTTTTTTTTTTTTGTAGAAGAATAAATCATTTTTAGACTTGGCCATTATAATCTTTTCTCCAAAAGAGAAAGTGGCAAATTTAGGGAACAAAAAAGACATTCCTTAAGATACATCTTACGTACTTTTTCTATAATACAAGGTAAACAAGTTATAAACATCCCTTTTAAAAACAATGTTGAGGGGAAGAGCAGAAAACTCATTTACATCTGTGGCTCCTGATTTCACCCTGATTGGAATTTCTATCAAAAATATCGAAGGCAGTATCAAAATCATAGAAAACAGCTGCCTTTAACCGAGGACTTTGGTGTTTAATCCTTTGAAGTATATGAAAAGCAAAGATATGCTAAATGCAAAGTAAAATCCTCTGCTGTCTTTGAAAATACCAAAGGTAACTTTTAAGTGCACTTACCATTTTCATCTTTACAGATAAAATGTCTAGTAGGCGGGCTTATAGATGTTCATGGGTTTTCTCTACCACTTAAATGTTTTTTGAAATGAACAACAAAAACAGCTTTCTTTTTTTAAAAGTCAAATAGCACTTTAAACTATCTCTGTGTTACATGTGTTATTTTTAACATTCTGAGTTGACAAATATTATCCACTGAAATACAGTCTTGTGTTTAGGTATACATCTTTAAAGCCACACTGCTTACATTATATGCATAAAATTCATAACTGAGTATAAAAATTGACTATATTAATACATTGCAATGCTTATTCATCTAGGTACAAATATACTACATATCACCAAATGAGCATGTTTCAACATATTCAGTATCTTACTATTTTCAGAAGCTTTTAAAAAATGTTTTCTATAAATCCCATGCTTCAAAGAGAAATGTTTATATGTAACATATGAAGCAAACTTTTCTGATGGTAATTTTTTGAAAACGCTATAAAATATAGCCAAGGATCCAATTTAATTTTCTTAGCAAATCTTTTATTACTAAAACTTATCCTTCATATTCAAGAAAAGCAGCTTTTCAGAAAAAAAAAAAATATATATATATGGTTGATTCCTCTCTTTTAAAATGGACTTCTCCAAGCTGAGCAAGATAGTGTTGGCAGAAACACAAAAGCACCTATTCCATCAACTGGGTACTGTGTTGTTATAAAAATAGATGTGATGAACAAACTCAACACTAGTTCTCAATTTCTACTGATGTTCAGTGTTCCACAATCAAGAGGAACACCCTTACCTCTCAATGCCTTCTTATAAAGGTTCAGAATCACCTGGATGGTGTTAAAACACAAATTCCTGAGCCCCACATCCAGGGTTTCTGATTGAGCAGATCTGAAGTGATACCCAAAATTAGCATTTCTAAATTCCTTTCTAGATGTTGCCAACTCTGCTGGTCCACGGACTATACTTTGAGAATCAGTGAATTATTAGATTTACTCATGCAGGGAAGTTAGAGCTTCTAAACTTTCAAAAAGAGCAGGCATGAACTTTCAAAATAATTAAGATCCGTATTACTAGATGTGTCAGAAAGACAACTAACCTGAGTTCTAATTTCTTTGGAACCTCCCGAGGAGACTTCCAAGCCAAGAGGAATTAATTAAATTGATAGAAACCATAATCAGTACAGCACCCCAGAACGTAATAGGTGCTACACTGATTTATAGGAATACATTTAACCTCATCTTTCATTCTGCATTTATCCTTATCTGCAAATGTTTACTCAGTGAATAAGGAAAAAAGGTGGTTAAAATTATGCCATTTGCTCAAAGGTCTTATTTTAAATGCCCTCCAAACTTGACTCAATATTCTCAGATGACATCTTAAGATAGTTTGTTTTGGGGCGAAAAAGCCAAGTATAAATAATTTATATTCCCAGTTCTTCACCTAATGTCTACTTACAGTCCCTAAACAACTACTTAGAAAGTATTTGTCAAATATGTAGTTTTTGAAAACTTGGCGTCGGTGGTTCTGAACTGTTTGAGACAGCAGCGGGAACTGAGGCTTTGCTCAGAGGAGGGAAGGAAAAGGCACTTCACCGAGCGGCACGAGGTCCCTTGTCTTTGTTGTCTTTGGCATTCATCAGCAGTGTCTGGTCTTGGGCAACTCTCTTAACCTCCAGCTGAACCCAGTTTTCCTATTTCTAAAATGACAATGGTCATTTCTTTCTACCACTAGATTGTTGAGAAAATCAAATTAGGTAGACTCTGATTTTCTTATAAATAGAATTAACTGCAGTCTAACATATTCAGTGCTTTAAAAGGGTCGGATGGGTGCCATGGTTAATAAGAGGAGAGTATCTTTAGATCTCATTCTAATTCAATCATGGACTCCTGGCATCGCCATGAGTTTTAAAAAGTATTCATGGTTTGCACCTTAAAATGGATGAATCTATTATCGGCTTCAAATCCTGATTTTGTCATGTGTCAATCTCATTCCCGTTCCGAGAAGTGTGGGTGTTCTTCCCTGGGACAATGCTAGACTTGACAGCTTGTAGTATCATTTTTACCGCATTTTAAAAATACCCAGGAAATATTCAGAATATTTATTCACTGGAAATGTTCTACTGTGGATGAATCAATGTTAGTAATTTCCAAATTAACGTTAAAACAGTGCTATTCAAGAAGGAAAGCCACATTTTCAGTGAACGATACTGCTTTCTCTTTTTGTTTTTTTTTCTCTTGGTATGTGTGACTGTGCTTCTTGGTTGCAAAACCGAGTATAAATACCCACGTAAGGAGAGATTTCAGACTTCCTGTGTTAAATAATGTAGATAAAGTGAAATATTGCACTAGGAAGTGAAGCTGTCTTATAAAAAAGACGCTCTGTCAAGAATGATGTCCTTTGTGTGCTCGTGGCCTCTGCTGACGACAAAAAAGTGGCAAGTCAGTGGCTCTGAGTGGTGCTGCTAAAAGCAAAGACATAACTTTGCGGGTAAACTCTGAGCGATGAGTCTGCATCACTCCTTTCCTAGAATGGGCAGTCTTGTTAGAGGCAGCTCATTCCTACTCTCAGAAGGTATTTAAAATAAACACGTCTAACTGTAAACGTCAGTTTAAAAATCCTTCCAATTTATAGCTAGGACAACAACGTTCCAATTAAAGATGAAGTGGAAGTCCTCATCGCCTCTTGTTTTCCTTTTAAATTCTCCCCGAGCTTTTGCTTTTTTCAAGCATTGGTTAAAATTCTGAGACCACATACTTCTCCCTGTGCTTTGGTCTCGGGGGAATACGAACAGCATTGAATACAGTCATTTCAAAACCAAACAGAAATGAATTGGAATGTGGTTTCAGGAGATCTTTCAAAGGAAAAAACAGAAACAAAAACAAATACTGCCATCAGTGATTTCCCATATTCTTATCAACCTACAATTCTCAAAGACACAAATGTGTATGGTTTGACACATAAAATCTGGGTTCACATCAACCATTCTGTGAAATCTCATAAAATTTTGAGACCCATGGAGCACATGGTGTACTTCTTTCTGCTTCAACCCAGGCAAGAAATAACTGTCAAGGGCTTCCTTTTAAATGCTTCAAAGATGGATGAATGGGTATATAGGAAAACAGAGGCTGGAGACAGATGGCAAGATAAGAATTTTCTCTGTGAGAATTAATAGTGTGTTAAAAACATTACATTAAATGTGCAAATTAAAGCAATTGCTAAAGTTAAATCTAGATATCTAAGGTCAGTCTAGACTGTTACTTTCCTATTTTTCCTCAAGTTAGAGAAAATTACATGTATTATTTAAAAATGAAGGCTGTATTTCAGTGCCAGGCGTGTGAAATCAAGATTGAGCACCCTGTGGCGTCTCTGATGCCCTTTATACATTCAGATGTTGAGTAAAATAGAGAAAGCCAGATGGCAAACTCAAGACCAGCTATTGGAGGGTTTACAGCACCGTATTACTGTGCTGTGTGAGACGTTGATTCTAATCACTAAAGACATATTCTTAAGACGTGGAGCGTCTGAACCAGGCAACAACTATTAATTGCAGATTCTCATTCATCAAGCAGGAAATGTAGTAATAGTTGTTTCTGGATAAAATGCTTTAAAAGTAAATATGAATGTTCATTCTTTATCTCCTTTGTAAAGATAAAATTTGTTTTTAAATATTCACATGGATATCTAAAAGAATATTTATAATTTTTGACAATTTTCATTAATCAATGGGTCTGTTGTATGTGATAGAAACCGTAATAGTTAACAAAATGGCTAGTCTTCCGTCACAGTGGATACATCAGCAGAGTGGTATTGCTAGTATAATAAAAATTGGAACTGCTACAATACACATTTTCTTAAAAAAACAGTAAAATGAATTCAAGGAGAAATAATCTGATTCACTATTCATTTCTCACACATTCACTTTTTTTTTCCTCTCCTTCTCATTCCCTAATGCTAATGGGATGGGAAGCCACCTCTGTAAACGCTTAACGGCTTCTGTGACATTTCATGGTGCTGTTTCTTTAGATAGCCCTCAGCGGGACAAAACTTTGGTATATTACGTGACTCCATGTGTATGTGTGTGTGAGCACACGTGTATGTGCACACCTCCACACACACATCTGTATATAAGCAAAGGCTATTCTTTTAGACAAATTCAACAGTTTCGATCTACAGGCTGTACTTCAGGCAATGCTTTGGAATTAAAGGAAAAAGAAATACATGAAACTGAAACCCTGACACACTTGGTAAAAGGACATTTGACACACGATGTTAATACAGAGGAATCACTGACACTATGCATGTGTCACTTCGGTTATATGTTCTGCTTCCATGAGAAGGATAGAAATTTGAAGCTTCAATTTCTAGCCTGCCATTGAATGTCCAGTTTAATAACTTGACATCTACTATGCTTTTACATCAATAATGATCTTATAAACAGTTGCTTTATATTTTCACTTGTCTCTCAAGAGAAGACCTCCAGTCTCTGGTGCCTCGTTACTAGATGGTAATATATAAAGACAACGACAAAGGACATATGGTTTTATGCTCTGGGAAATAAGTTACATAATCTCAGCATATAAACAGCTCAAAGAGTTTTCACTAAGAATAATTAGTATATCTATTTAAGGACTAGGCTTCTATTCTGGTATTTAAAACCACAATATAGTCAATGTGCTTGACATTTTAAAGGGAAGGCTGTCATCAGCTGAGGGGATAGGATCTAGAACAGAATTTTCTAAACTGCATCTATCTGCAGTTCTTTCACAGTAATATATAATCCGGGGGGATTATTCATGGAAATTTTTCAAACAGCTTACAACTGTGTTTGTAACTCTTTTCAGTAAAACTTATGTTTCAGCCATTAAATTATTCAATACTGTATTATGAACAAATAGAAGGATGGTAGTATTAAATGCAACCCTATCAATAACAATAAATGTAAATAGACTAAGCATTTCAAATAAAAAGTAGAGAACATCAAACTAGGTTAAAAAAAAATACCCAACTGAAAGAGATATATACTCTAAGTATAAAGCAAAAATTTAGTCAAAAGTAAAATAAGGGGAAAAAAAAATCATGTGACACTAATAGAAGCTAGAGTACCTATCGTCATATCAGACTAACAGACATTAACGCAAGCAATCACAGCAGAAATAAAACGCGACCTTTAGAAATGGTAAGATCGAAAATGCACGTGCACTTAATGAGAGACCGTCAAGACACGTGAAGAAAAATTGGCAGTACCAAAGAGGAAAATAAACCTATGATACAATTAGAGTTTTTAGTAATATTATTGTAGTGCTTGCATCACTTCCTTCTTTACCTGGCTGACCTCCTTGTGTGTTTCCATTCTCATCCACTTCTCCACGTACTGTCCCTTAGTCTCTGTCACTGCATCCACCTCTTCTTTTCTGTCTTCTACCTGAGTCCGACTGTCCAGATCCCAGCTAGAGTTCAAGAGTCCACACCTCCCCCGATCCTTGTCTTTCCTACACGGGGCGGGTTGGAAGGTAGGAAAAATCACTAACCTCACACCGCTAGGTTCTGCCAATTCATGACTGGTGGGGAACAGCGTGTAAGACATCATTTCAGGATTTGATTGGCCCACCCAAGAATATATACAGCAAAAAAATAAACAAACTGTAATATGTGATTAATCAAATAGAACTGGCCTTGTAATCATTATCTACAATGAGAACCTCTCTATGAACCACGTGGAAAGAATTCTAGGCTCTCGTAAGTAGGCTACATACATTTAAGACAATAATGGCACCACTAGCTGTCTTCATCATGAAGATCTTGTCTGTATTTGCTCATTAGTTCACTGGGATTCCACAAGTGTCAAGGAACACGTATTTTGCCTTATCAGGTGGTGAGAATAAACATATTGTACAAAAGGCTTTAGAAAACACAGAAAGCTGAATGGCCGAGTTTGCCACATTAGTAAGTTATCTAAAGTGGCCCTTTGTGTGAGCTGTGGAAGTTTATGAGAGTTGTCAAAGGGAAAGAGAACATGGTATATATTGAATCCAGTCCTCCGCTTGACATTACTAAGCTTGAAAGATATTTTTTCTGCCAGGGAAGATGTAGCCATTGCATTTTTCCAATCCTATGCGACATACACCATCACACAGTTTGTTGAAAGCAACATACAGACACGTATGTGTACTTTCCAATTCTAAAAGGCTTCTTCATTTCTCTGAGATCAAGAAAAGGATACAACAGCAGACATCTCATAAAATTTACAAGTAATGCTCAAAAGCACATCAAGTCAACAGATGGTTCTTTCACTGTAGACACGCGTTTTTATTAGACATGATTCTATAGCTTTCTGGAAGACATTTTATCTTGGGGGAAAAATGTATCTTTTGTTGCCTGGAACAACTGTCATCAAAGTAAAATGTAAATCTCTGTGTTCTTTAAGATAACCTGAAGAAGAAAACAAATTCACCTGTTATTAGTTTTAAGGAAATATTTAGAGCAAAACTAAGTGACTGCAATCTGGGAAGCAGGAGGTGGGTCTTCACTATATAAAACTTTATTTTCTGGAAGTAGTACTACCAGATGCCTTTTATTTGAAAATTAAGATCATAGCCGTATTTATTCTATTGTTCTGTGGTAACTTCATTATCCAATAATTCTCAAATATGAAATAAATCATAGCCAGACTTTAGGGACATCATTTTTTTGTTACCCTTTCTTCCTCCTTTCAGTTTTATTTCCCTTACAACTTTTTCAATCCTGACCATCATAATGACCTTCAATATTCACAGTTATCTACATCCTATGTCACATTTCTAAGGCTAATTTTCAGGTCTCTATCTTGATTCAAAATGAATCATCCCAAATATGAGTTGATAGCTGTTAACAAAGGTGTGATGCCATGTAGAAATAGTTCCAGTTACTAAGTTTCCTTCTTAATAGAACATTCTTTGAGACACAGAGACTTGGAACGCTGGAACTCAGTATGATAGGGGACAGAATGCTGGGTGCTCGCTACTTGTGTTTTTTCCTGGGATAGGTGAAGTAGGTCAAGTTCAAGCAGGCAGGGAGGGACGGCTGCTACTTCGTGGCCTCAAAATCATTCCACGTGCAAAGCCTTAGTCCTGCCACTGCATGCCCTAATCAAAACTACCAGCGACTGGAGGGATATATTAAGTTCAGAAAACCACAAAAAACTAAAATTTATGTCAATGGATGACCTTATTTCACTAAGTCTACTTTGGTGAAATATGAATGGACTTGATACGATGAATGTTCTAAACACCATACAAAACAAATTTGTTGCCCTATGTAATCTTGGAAAAAGAGATGAAATTGTATTTGCATATTTTAAAATGCGTTCATTTAAAATGCTTCATTTGTAGTTTCCTTGTATCTCCCTCATGTACACTATTGATAGTGTTGAATTAAAATTTTTTTTAAATGTTGAGCATACTATGAAAATGTGTATCTACAGCCTCGCTGCTTTGCATTTAAGTGCATTAGTGACATTAAATACATACTAAGCACTTTGCTTATTTGGTGAGAAAAGTCGGTATCTCTACAAACAAACAAAATAATTTCAATAAAAATAACTGCCTATCAGTTCTGTCTCGAGGGTATAAAGCAACATAGTATAAAATTTTAAGGATCAATTTGTCTACCAATTTACTTTTCATTGGCTACTGAACCAGTATGCCAAGTTTCTTTAAGTGCTAATTCCAAGCTGTATTACATAGGGAGAGTGCAAACTAAGTGTTGTTGCTGTTTTTTTTTTAATTAACACACTGATAAATTTGCCTCTTGAGCTTCTTCATGTATAAATTTTTTTTTTACTTTAATATGCTTTTCTACAATCTTATGACAGCTAACTTAAAATGTTTGATATTGGTAGAATCTTCACCATATTGAGTCCAAAATACAAAATGGCAAGGAGAAAAAATGATATAGAATATAACCAAGAGCATGAAAGAAGAAGGCAAGGTAAGATAATGCACATTATTTGAGTGCCTCTTTCAACCAGTTTACAAATCTCACCTGATTCACCTTAGAGGTCAAGGTAAATCTTATTACCTAAGGTTTAAATCTAAAGACAGGCAGCCTCAATGAGGCTGCATCATTTGTCTATGGCCTCACATTTACTGACTGGTGGAGTGAAAATTCAAAGTGATTTCTCTGTGTGCTCTTTTAGTTGGCAACCAATCAAATCCACAAAATGTATTTGTAACATGCTGATCTGTATTTATATACGGAACAGAGAACTGATGCTAGCCCCAAGATTAATTAATTCAAATTAATTTTTCTAGATGGAATGATGGAATGATAGATGTGTTAGCAGACTGTCCTCACTTTGGTAGAATTCAAGTCATTGGCAGGCATGTAAGCCTCCCTTCATCTAAGCCCGCCTGCTTCCCGGCTTTATCTCCATACTCCAGTCCTCACAAAGCGAACGTTAGCCAGACAGCTTCCTGCTTCTGAGACGTCCCCCCCGTCTACCCGACAGTCATTGTCTTATTCACTTTGCTCTATCTGCCTCAAAGGCCCTATTATTCTGACTACCAGCAGGCATTCTCACACTATTTTTAGTGATGTGCATCATATATCCATTCCAAAATGAACTATGTCACAGTCCTTGCCTCCAAGACTGTAGATGTATTCCTTACATAGGTGATGGGCTAAGTCCCTCAGCTTGAAGCCCTTTCTCAAAGGTCACCTACTTAATGAGGACCACCTTAACCACCCTATTGAATACTGAGCATCTCCCCATTCCTCCCACAGTCTCCCTTACTCTGCTTCTCCTTGTATATTTTAAACTGAACTTCTAATAAACTTCGTAACTCACTTACTCTGGTTGTGCAGCCCCGAAAGCAGGTATGGATAAGGAGACACCTAACCAAGATTGGGTGAAAATTGTATCCTCTCCTTCCTTGGATGCCTCTTCAGTTGAGACCGAGAGACCCTAGTGCTGGGAGCTGCACTGGAGCACATGAAAATTCAGGAGCTGCAGAGTGAGCATTTATCTTTCTATGGGACCAGCAGGACATGTCATTCTGCAGAGAAAGGCAGAGATGGGGGACCAAGCTGGAAGACAGAGGAGAGACAGAATGAGAAAGAAACTGAGGAAGAAGCAGGTTTGGTTTCCAACAGCTTTTGAAGTATCACTTATTTTTTCAGGAAGCCCAATTCCACGCTTGGCAATGAGCTCTTCACCCATTTATTCACCTCCAACTATTATTTCCTCTACTTTTATGTGAAACCAAGAGCATCTCAGCTAATAAAATAATAAATTCTATCTTGTTTCTAGGTCATTTGCATTCAGTTGTAGAAACGTCCATTTCTCACAGATTGTAAACATCCTATAAGTACCACCCTTCATTAAATTTTTTGTTTCTCTGAGGATGCCAAGCACTAGTTGGGTCAATGGTTGGGTTTTGATAAGTTTGGTTTTTGATATGTTTTTCTTGAACTAGATTTTTTTCTAAATGAAGAAATTGAGCCTGAAGATACCAAGAAACATTAGATGTAGCAGAGTTGATAGATATAGAAATAGCTTTTGAGTTATAATTTCTTGGTAACATGAACAAAAATGTTGACATTATAGATCGCTTATAAATATTTAAAATTTGCTGAAATAAAACTTTTGTAATCTCCTGATTGAGCACTAACTCATATAGACATAGGCCTGAATGCCTGATACACAGTTTCATGTCACCATCAAAACTATCTCCCGCCACCGTGGTTCTTGTTTTTGACTTACATTTATTTCTTCACTTGGGTTTGATGGCATAAGACGCAGGGGTCAAGTTAACTGGTCAGTCCCCTAACTAGTAGGAGATGGAGCCTATACTCAAGCTCAGAGGCAGCCTCACCTTGAGTTTAGGGGACAAACTTTGGAGTCGGACTGCCTGGGTTCTGATCTCAGCTCCACCGCTTCAAGACGTGTGAACTTAAGTTACTCACCCGCAGAACCCTTCAGTGTGCGACTCCCCAAAACAGGCTTGATAATAAAAGAGCCCACCGCCGAGGGTCATGGTTGCACCAAAGATTCAACAAGTTGTAAGACTCTTAGAAAAGTCCTAACGCTTACTAAGTGCTAGATAAGGATTGGTGGAATAAAAAACAAACAAATAAACAGACAAAAAACTCATACCGAATCCTATGCTTTTTTTTCCTCTCTTGTTTTCTTACACAGCGCCTGGTAAACGGTGATGATAATAATAGGTACTGTTGAATGTGTACAACACGAAGGGAACCGGGCTGAGAGCTAACTGAATCTAACTTGATTCTTATGACAAATTAACAGAGACCTTGTTCCATTGGTGTGGCAGGTTTGGAACGCAGATATAGTCCAGGAGTTTTGCCTAATACATTTATTTTTCTTCTCCCCAAAGCTGCTAAAAATGATGATGATAATCATAATAATAGTAATGTGACTTTTAAAATACACTTCCTAAACCTAAATGCTCTAACAAGAACCATTACAACGATGCTATGAGATGGTTGTTCTTGTTTTTCATATTTTATCAGTGAAGAGGCTGAAAACATAGGAAACAAGTATCACACAGCTCTAGTCCTCAGTCATAATATTCGTTGAATTAACTTTTCAAAATGACAATGAAAGTCCATCTATTTATCTCTTTGCAGAACACGCTACCTGGTAAAATTAGTATTCTTTATTTTTCATGGTTAAAATATAAAAATGATAGGATTTTAAGTTTATCAAAATGCTAAGTCCAAAAAAATATATATTTAGTTCATATTTTGGGCAAAGAATCAGGTTCTCACTTAAAGTTCTTCAGCAAGGGCTACTCCTAGTATTTTCATGAATACAATTGCTTTTTCTTTGCTTTCCAGATCCCTTCACTGAAGCAAAGTGCCTGGTTGCCAAATAAAACAGAAATTTTGTTTTGAATAGACTGAAAATAACACTTCTACTGAATTTTCAGTAGCCATTCCGATGTGTTGTCACCCTGGGTTTTCCAAGAAGAGCTTGACTCTCAGAGGCAATTTTAACTCAGAGACTTTCTTTTATTTTTGTACTATACTGAGATGGTCAGATAGATATTCGGATCATCAGGTTTTAGTACTGGATGTCCCACCAAAAGAAGCATGAATTTATCATCTATTAAGGCTTTCACAACTTGAGTAAGTCGTGTATATGATTTTTTTAAGTGAAATCACACTTAACCTGTATATGAACCTTAAACAAAAAATCACTACTATTTGAAATATAAACATTTCTTCATGCATAACCCTCATACATAACTGCTCTTTTATTTAGATTCTTACTACTGCTACCTGACAAGGCTCTCTAACTTAAACATACCTCACACATGCATACCTGAACTTTAACTGAGCAGTATCATAAGACGACATGGCATTTAATTAATGCTCCCTTGCAAGGCATAGCTTATTTTAGCAGTATTACTACTGAAAATTAAACAACAAAGAAGTTTTTATTTTTTCCTTTTATACTAGAGAGCATAGTTTTCCAAGAAGATACAACAGCCACTGGTATTTACACATCGAAGAACAAAATGATATTTAGACACACAAAGAGGGAAGTATGTGTCACAAGGAGTGATATACACAACTCTAGTCATAAGGTTGCACTATAGCACTCAACTCAGAAAATGTTAGATCAAACAGACAAAAGATAATTTAGGAGATAGAATCTGTGAATAAAAACAACCTGATTGTATATCTTCGTTCAGAGAGACAAAACCCTGCCCTTCATCAAAAAGAAAACATTATTTCTAACACTAGGTGAACATTTATTTATAATGAGAAAATCAGACTAGAAAGAAAATCAAAAAATCCAAAAAGTAGCACCATAAAGGCTATATTCTCTGACATAAACACAGTTAAGCTAGAAATTACAAACAAAAGGATAGAAAATAAAGTCTACTATGTTGGGCAAGCACACTCAAAGAAGCAAAGGAACTGGCTCTCTTCATGACACCTGGAATAGTCAATAAATAAACACTGAAAGCATATAGTTAGAAATGAACAACATGCGAGGTACTACAGAGTATGTATACATGAGTACGTACAAAAAATGTATCACCTAAATTGTCTGTATAAAGGAAACAGAAAGTGTAAAAATGACAAATATTATTTAAGATACAAAAATAATGAAAAACGTGGAAGGAAGACACTGATAAAGCAGAAATTAATAAATTTAAAACAACAGAAAAGGAACTTAATAAAACAAACTGCTTGTTTGAAATAACTCATAAAATACATCTTGTGTGACACAGAATCAGAAAAGCCATGAAAAATATAAATCATATTAGTAATGAAAATGTCTGTAATACCAGATAGGGAGATAATGTAAAACATTATAGAAGGAAAAAAGTATACTCATTTGCAAATACTAATTTGTATTTGAGTATTTAAGGAAAAATTATTTGAACAAACCTAGACCTAGAAAACATATACATTGTTAAAGCTCAGTGAAAGTGGTAGATGACCTAAATATACTCATAATCAAAGAATAAAAATCACTGCCTCATTCAATTAGCATCAGGTATTTGCTTAAAATATACATAAACCCTGTCTTTTTAAAAATATTACAGAGTACTTTAAGAAATAGGAACTTTGCAAGCAATATTCTGGTAACGAACTGAAGAGAGAAAGTAAGAAGACCATGGATTAATTTTATTTTCGTGCAAAACTGAAGAATAAAATATTAATAAACAGGATTTAGCTGAGTACTAAGAGAAAGATACAACATGAGCTAGGAGACTTCGACCAAGAAATTAAAGGATTATTCAATATGAGAAGATTTAATATAACTTAGTACTGTAATAGATTAAAAGAAAAAAAAACTTAATGGATGATAAAAATTCATTTGACCCAATTCAACAGCCATTACTAATTAACCAAAAAAAAAAAAAAAAAAACTTAAGAAGCTAGAAATACAAGAATATGCTCGTAACCTGGTAAGGAATTTACCTGAACTGTATTCTTAACAGTTAACATTAAAATAGAACCAAGGCAAAGATGTTTATCATTAACACTATTTTCAATATTGTAATGAAAATTCTACCTAATCCAATGGTATAAGAAAAAAGGTAAGTTAATCTTAGAATCTGTAGATAACACTGACTTTTCATCAAATCTAAGAAACTTAACTGAAAAATTCTGAGAACAAATGTGTATTCTATAATGTGATGGATGCAAGCTAAATGTGCAGAAATCAGTAGCTTACATGCCAGTGATAACCACTTTTTGAAGGTTATGGCAAAAAAAAAACTATTTGACATATCAACAAAACCTACAACATATTTAGAAATAAACTTAAAGACAAGTACAGAATCCACATTGGTAGATAAAACTTGACTAAAGGACACACACATCAAAGAAACTGAATAAGGCAGTACATCATGTTCCTGAAAGGAAAGACACAATCTTTCAAAGATATAAACTATACCCAAATTAATCTACATATTCAGTGCCATTTCAATCAAAACTGTCTTCACTATGGTTTGCAACAAAGTCAGCTGGTTTAGAAGTTCACGTAGATAAGGAAACAAATAATAGCTATGAAATACTTGCAAAAAATTTAGAATGAGGAGGAATATATTTAACCAAATGTCTGTAAAGGTCTTTTGATTAAATAATTTAATCTTAACGGAGAAATAAACACAATAGAGAGCTTAAAAAGAGAAAAATACAGAAACCAATGGTATTTAACATCTTGCTATAATGATCAACAGTTTAATACAGACACACACAAAAAACTAATTAAGAAAAGGATATGTACCTCAAAAATACAGAAATACATATTAATAATTTATTCATAAGCTAATGATAAAAACAAACAAAGCTAAACAAAAGTGGAATCTCAAGAACAGATGAAGAAAGAAAGGCATGGGCTTCCCCTACCTGTAATGTTAAACTTAGGTAACCTAGCACCTTCAAAGGTACACTTCAATTACAGAAACGTGTGGCTAGGATTTACCTAAAATCCATTCTTGCTTTCTTTTTAAGTAATGGAGCTTCTATATTATTGGGAGATAACATATTCATTTAAATGTCAACATTTTTCAGCATCCCACATAACCAGGTGTTGCTATATGACTGCTTCCTGACCCATCATATACAAGTGAATGTTTCAACAAAGGATGTCATGGAAGGCTTTTTAAAGAGAAACTGACAGGTATAGACCCCCCCCTCCCATCTCCCTTTTCTAGCTTTTGCTCCCTGGAACTAAGACACCATGAATGAAGTTCCAGCAGTCCAGGAACAACAGAACAGCGAGACCCAAGGCGTATGAGGCTCAACTTATTCCTGGATCTAACATAACAGCCCTGGACCTCCAATCTCTGGACTTCTTTTGCAAAGGAAAATAAATAGTGTGGTGTGTGCTGAAGACACTGCTTGCTGGTTTGGGGTTTCTGTTCTGTGCAGCCAATCCTAACAATAAATTATGTGGGATGCAAGGAATTTTGAGATGATTGCAGATAATGATTTGAATATGAGTGCTTTGGACCATAACTGTTAGAAAAAAATAAGGATTTGATATGAACGTCCCCCCATCCCATCCTGCTGTCTATCATGGAATGAGAGCAGTTATTGTATTAAAGGAGATAGTGAAATTCAAAAACTATACTGGAAAAAAAATATTTCACTAGTAAGACTAAATACATTTCAAGAGTGTTCCTGGAGTAAGTTTATGTTAGTCCCATGCTGATCGGACCTTCAGGAGATTATTTTTTCCCTCCCTAAATTGTCTCAGGATTTTAATAGGCAGAGATTTTACTGGGGAAACCCCAAAATTCAATAAAAACATGGTGTTGAACAGCTAAAATCTTACTTTTAAATTATTTATATTTTGAAAGAATTATACTTTTATATGGAGTATTTCATTCAACAATTTTTTGCTCAGTGACATTATGAGATTACTATGAACAGAACAAATTGAATGTGCTCTAAATTACTTTAAGTCTTTGCTGATTATTGAAAACACTTTTCCTTAAGTGGATAAAAAAATACATTTTAAAAAATAACACTGGAATGAACAGATGTGAAACTTGTCCTAATAGACTTAAATATTTTTCCTTTTAATGTTATACATTCCTCATTAAAATGAAGACCATAGTAACAGGGACCTGAATATATGTTTTAAACACATTGTTAACAAACTCAAATAATTAGAATATCAGCATCAAGACGAGTGGACCATTTAAAAATGTTCTCTAAGTAGGAGGTGCTGTTACACTGATAGAGTTGATGTTTTTAATATACATGCCTGTATATATTAGTTATAAAAACAATTTAACAACCAGACTTCACGAGTATGTAGTCGGAAATAACAGAGGATTTATTTAAATCCTTTTGTACATTGTTTTCCATGCAGCTTCTCAGTCAAATATCCAACAATTTAGAGAAGGCAGTCCCTAATGGCTACAGAACTGTGGAGATTGGTGGACATGCAACAAACCGTCTCCTCAAACTGCCAGCTGAGCTCTCTCAGAACTCACTCAGAACATCAGAAGACGCAACACAGCAGTGGCAGAAGCTTGGAGGAATTTGGGGTGGATTAGATCTGAGGTGAAACAGGTAAAGGAGAAGGAAGCCACGTGGGCATCACTGGAGAAAAGAATCAACTCCTGCAGAGAGATCAGGACCGAGCTCCCTGTAGGACCCAGTGAGTGTTCTCGACATCTGAACACGTGTGGTGGTCCTTCAAACTGTAATTTTCTATACAGTTGCACTGGTGACTCCTTTTCACTGTTGCTGACTTCATAAAAATTCTGCAAATATTCTGCAAAAATTCTGCGATAATTCTGATGACAAGAGACTGACTGTGGGATACGTGTACAAACCCAAAGGTCAGATGTGGAATGTGAAACCTCTCGGAAGGCAGCCTCCTTTTTCCTCTCCGCCTCCACTGCCCGCGACACACACTACACTCCCAAGAGATTTTCATCATTTTCTGAACACGCCCTTTGTTGTCACCTGTCCACACATCTGTGGCTGACTGGTTACTCTGCTTGGAATGCTGGTCTCCTTTTTGCCTCCAGACCATTCTAAACATTCTGGGAGGATCTGATCCAGACACTGTTTCCTTCATGATAAGTTACCTGATGGCCTCATCCTCTTTCTTTCTCTCCTCTTAACACCAAGCATGTGGTAGTTGATTCACACGTTTGTGTGTTTCTCAGCATCACACGTACACTGTGCTCTAGGAGCTGTTTGATGGCGCGTCCACATCCACACACAGGGCTGAGAGCACTTCAAGAGCAGGGATGCAAGGGTATGGGAGAGAAGGCTGTGGGGTGCTGGCTGAGAAACACAGAACCTGATCAGAAGGGACTGGCAGTAGTAATGAGAAGAGAACCCCCAGGTGGGCAGGTCCAGCCCTGGTGTAGCTATTCTCAAAGGTAGACACAAGAAGTGTAAAAGGCGGGTGCCAGGAACATTCCACGTTTAAACCCTTCTCCTCATTTGCCCTAACTACTTCCAACACTCATTTGATTCCATCTTTCCACGCTTTATGTATAGAGGGAGGAAGAATCTTTAGATAAAAACTTGCCTTGCTTTAGATAAAACTTGTTATATATATATCCCTCTGAATTGGTTTTCTTTTGATTAACCTATTGAAATTGTCATTATAACCCAAGCGAGTCAAATGACTTATTAGAGACTAGTATAATTTTGAATGTTTTCAGTCTTTTTTGGAACTATAAAGCTATTAGTTCAACTGTCAACTGATTTAGGGGTTCAATTCATATCAATACAGTATTTTAAATTCATCTGTTTAATAGGTATGTTTTCCATTTTTTTATAGATATGAAAACAAAAAATATTTTCTATACTTCTCTTTAGAAAAGTTAAAAACAAGTTTATTTAAGCACCTTTCAATGATTTCATAGTAGTTTTAGCATCATAAAATATGATTAATAGTCGAAAGCTTGAACATCAAAACATCACTGATATATGACCATTAAATTTAACAGTCAGAAATGCTACCAATATTCACACTAATTAATATGTCTGAATCAACACAGCACCACCCATTTAGAATTATAACTTCCAAAATCATTGTATCCACATTACTGCCTGGGACTGTTTTTGTAATACAGATAATGTCCAAAGGGACTGCAGTGCGTCTACAGCAGAACCTGATCTGGGCATTTTTAATACTGTTTTTTTTTAGCATGCAAAATAAATGCCCAAGTCTGTTATAAAAAAATAAAATTATGAGAAACAAACCTCTCAGTTTTAAAAATCCAGCTGACTTTAAAATGTCTATTCATTTATCTTACCAAAGATGGCAATAACCCTAGGGCACTGTTCCCAACTACACTGTTAATTAGCATTCACATCTGACTTTAGAAAGAGGGAAAATAGAAACCTTTTTGACCTGGTGCAGTATGCAATTTGCACTGTCCTGTCCAATAGTTTTAAGGGAATTCTTGATGTGAACATTGGTTCTAATCTATATTTCTGTGGTACTTCATTCATCAGAACACTGAAAAACTCAATTGGAAAAATCCCCTAATGATTCAGTGAGTTGCTAAGTGTTCTTTCAATCCCTACTGTGTGCCAAGCAGAAAGAAAAATACCACATAAGAGACATAAGCCTTAGTTTCCAGGAAGCTCTCCATTTAATCAGGGAAAATAAAATAACCCTGGAATAATCTACTAACCTTTCTGTACACATATGCATATTTACATGGAGCCTGGATTAATTTATAAATTTACCTATTTATCTATCTATAAAACATCTATTGTAGCTATGCATGTATTTGTATACTTTAGAGATACACAAAAATACCTATGGATATTAATTTACCTATCTATGAACTATATATAAATACACATATTTTTATAAACTATCCTAAGTTTATATTTGTGTGTGTGACACACAGAAACACACCCTACAAATACACAAATGGTAAGTTCATACTATGTATTCAAAGATGCATCCTTCAGGGTCTACCGCCAACAGAAAGGTATTAAGCCATGACTTTGAGATCAGCTAGCTCTGTTCAAGTGTTGTGCTTCACAGCCACTGAGGATGCAGAAGACACGGACAGATTCCTTGGTAGCCTCAATGCTACCAAAACCATTTCATTTTTTTCACACCATCCTCATAATACCTCACAGCATTTTTCGTGACCTTAAGCCACCCTCTCTACTGTTTACTATTAGCAGGAATAGTGTTAGCAACAGTATTTCTTTATCTCCCCTCCAGAATGTAAACTCCCTGAGGTCAGAGACTTGGACATTTAAAACTGTAATATACACACTGAGCGCAGAACCTGGCATAGGGTTGATGTTTAGTATTTGCCAAACGAATACATACGTGAAGTAACACTAATTCTTACATTGATGGCAAAGGCAGATGGTGCCTGGAGAGAAGACTTCAGGTATCAGACAGTGATATTAATGATGATAACAAGATAAATATTTTGGAAATGAAAATACACACTCTGAGGTTTACACACAATCCTGAGATCATGGTGGCATTCGCTTACCTGGGAGACTCATGTTTTAGAAGGATTCAAAGATAGAGAATGACATGATCTTCCACTGCTGGTGTACATGGTTTGCATGGTCCCCACCCCACCTGTCCCCACCGATGAGTACAAGAGCCCCAAATAGAGCATCTAGCTATGTGTCTACTCTGTAATGCTAAAGGATACTCAAAGCAGAAAAAAGCTGACCCTATTCTTGCCCAAGGGATTTAGGAAGTGATGAGGAGGGACAGGGAAACGGGGAGAGGGCTGGGGGAAGGAAAAGGGGGCCTACTCTTCTAATCTGCCTCCTCCCCACATTTGCCATCAACCTATTCATCTTATCTCCAAATTCCTTTCATCTCTTATGAACGGAATAAATGACATTTTGTCTGTCAATACCCCCCTTACCACTGACTGGGCATAATCTCTTCCCTCTTTGAGTGACAGGAGGGCGTCTTCAGTAACCCCTTCACGGCATTCATCAGTTCCTGCTTGGTAGTCATTTATGAATGGTGCCTCAGAGGTGCGTGTGCAAAGGAAGTACCTCCCTTATGAGACAGTAAGTAAGTGAAGGCAGAAATCATATACCCAACTGAGCGTCCTCTGTGGATTTAAAGCACACGGCCTTGCAGCAAGCTGACCACCAGTTTACTTACTGTGTGTACTAGTGCCACCGTGTCCTCATACTCTTCCCCCCACGCCTACTAATTTAGTATGTTAACTGACACGAGTTGGAACAGAAAACATAAAATTAAAAAAAAAATCACCTTTGACTTTTTCAGTATGATTTTGTAAGTGAGCAGCCTTGACTTTTTAGGTGAGAAGTTCCTTGGCACAGGGCTAGGTGCTCAGAATGGAGAACCAGAAGGCACGGCTGTAAACCCGTCCCTGCTGCTAACTGGTTCGTGACCTCGGGTTAGTCCCTTAACCTTCACTGGCCTGAGTGCTCTTCTAACATTCTAGGATGAAAATTTCATTCATCCAAAGATCCTTTTCGTTCTCTAAGATAAATAAAGCCTTTCGGTTTTAAATAGCACTCATCTTACTAGAGAGCCATCTTACTGGCTTTGTTTGTGCTGTTACTGGCATGGCCTTTATGGGGCAGTTCCCCCTGTGACACAGGACAGAATACAAAAAGTCACAGTCCACAGCTCAGTCCAGTGAACAATGCAGTTTTAATTGTGGGTTGGTCACTCTGACAATATCAACCTTAATGAGACAGCGAAGTACGAGAAAGAACTAGATCTCCCTCGGAAATGCACACAAACCTTGGCTTGCAGATTTCCTAACCCTCAGTGACAGTGTTGAACTTACCTGTAAATACACTGTGAACTTTTGCAGTCCTGAAGCCATAGGAAACGATTTAATAAGAATGCTCTGCAAGTTCTCAGCCTGTAGTCATAAAGCAAGCCAGCAATTCCGAAACTCTTTCTCTTGCTGCAGTGTTAGTTTATCCTAAATTTATTTCTACCACTGACTAGACACTCCATTTTCATCTCTTGCAACCCTTCCTTCAAAGTCTTTATAAATAAAAATGCTAAGACCTATGAAATGCTTCAAACTAGTATATACTTAATTTACCTGAAGAATAACACACCTTCATCTCACAAACTAAATCTCATCTTCTTTGACATGGTTAAGATCAAATCTTTCCCCTGTAATCACTCCCTAATGTGATGTGCTCCATGGTCAATCGAACCAGCGATGACCCCCTCACTTTCTTCTCCAAGAAAGAAGAAATGATTTCTTTATTGTACTGAACCCCTCTGCTTTTTCTCACAAGCTCATGCTTTTTGTAAAGATTTATATTCGCCAGGTAATCTTTTCCTTCCATTTTGAATTGTATCATGCTTATTTCTTGTGTAGATCTCTCCATACTTCACTCTGCCCTTAAGTGAAATATTAATAAATATATATATCCCTTCTTAGCCTACAAGACTCTGTGTTTGGACACTCCTCTGACTCTGTACCATCATCTCATTCTTCTACCTGTTCACCTCTCTTCAGCTATCACTCTGGTCACACTGAACCATCCTGGTAGCACAAATATCCCAAAGTGAAGTACTCAGTAGACAGCTACGACGTTCTTAAGAGAAGAAAAGAAAAGTCTATAAAATATGTGAAATCATCCAACTATACTTGCAGCGACATCACCAGTCAGCTCATACCTCACGTCAGGAGACCTGTTTGCTTTGTCTCTTCCCTCTCTCCACGGGAGGGCACTATTTCATCCAACTGGTCGTTGGACTGGGACACAAAGCAGCTTGTTTTGTCGGTACAAGGTGTCCCACCATGGTCACCAGCACATACGGAGAAGAAGCATGGTTGTCAACACAACCCAGCAGACAGAGGATACAAAATGAATTCTTTACTAGACTTCACTTCTTATTTTCTAATAAGAAGTGTTTTAGGAGGACTGTGCCTTCAGTGGGTATTCTGTTTGTTTATTCATTTGCATTTTAAAACACATTAGGTTCACTCATGTCTGGAGAACATCAGTTGATGTAGTGGACACAGCAGAAATGAAAAGCCTGCCTAATTAATGAATTTGCTCAAAGTATCTGCATCTCCTTTATTTTCATAAAGATACCTTTGGAAAAATAGCTAGTATTTGCTGAGTACCCAGTAATCGTCAAAGTGCATTATAGACACCACTTCATTACATTCTCAAAACAACACTCAATGAGGGAGAGAGGGAAATATTATTCTCATTTTACAATTGGAGGAAGAAGAAAAAAAAGCAAGTCCAAAAAATTAAGCAGATTTCCCAAAGAGACAGAGATTTGTACTTTTCTACAAATTGTATTTTTGTATTTTGTACTTTCATACTCCGCTTCCACAGTCCACCCTTGTCAAATAAACTCTTAAGCTACCTCCCGTATCTGACCCAAGCAGGGAGAGCATGCCAGTCACGCGGAGGCTTGTCAGTCACCTTCGGTGGCTCGACAGGGCTCTGAGCATAGGATTGGTCTTTGATCCATCAACCTTTTGTTTACTATTTGTACTAATACAAAATGGCAGAAACAGGATGGGAACTCGTGCTATTTTTAACCTCCTAGAATATAAACACAATATTCACTTATTTCTAAACAATTTACTTTTGATTTAATCATTTGGATTATCTATCTCTCTGGAGTATTAAAGGAGTGCGATTAGGCCTAAATTAAGTCACTCATGCTAAGCCCAATGTCAGTAAAACTCAGCTAAATGTTTATGCTCCACCCTCCCAGAAAAGGCAGGCCTGGGACAGCCAATCAGCACTTGCCCGCTCAGCACATGTCACCTGACCAGGCTCCCATAATTCCCTCTGCCACGTGGAAGCAAAGTGACCATGCTTTGACCAACCAGCACATGCCCAGTATAACTTCCTCGCTCCTGTTCACTTCGCTCTATAAAACCTTCTCAAATTGCACAATTTGCAACACCTTTTTATCTGCTAGATTGGATGCCCAATGCACAATTCACTGAATGAAGCCAGTAAGACCTTTCAAATATGTATGTAATCCATTTACAGATTTAACAGGAGGGTCATAAACAATATTAAAGGTTTATGGGTATAGCTTTTTTTTTTTTTTTAATCTTACTGAGATGTTTTTGAATAACAAGGCTGGTGTTTCTGTGATGAGTCACCTAGGAAAAGAGCAAGCTTGCTTCCTGCCTCAGCAGGCAGCCAATACACATTTGCAGATGAGTGATCTAACAGTATCTTGTTTTGTTTTCATCAGTATGAACACAATGCCTCTGGTGAAGTGGTCTCAAAAACAGAAACAAACCGGTCAGTATCTTAGGTTTTTGGTTCATGTTATGATGATAAAAATGTACTATTTTATAGTTTACTTTGGTGGAGAATTTTTTTTTTTTTTTTTACTAATTATCTAAATGAATACATAGAATCTTTTAAGGAGACAGATGATCATTTACATTTTAAAATTTATATTACCCTCCTTTTGTAGAAATTCATGTTTCAAAAAACTAGATTATCTGGGGATTTAAGAGAGGTAATATACAACTAGAAGATCTCCGGTTTCTGCTCTAGTGAAATAATGAAGGATTTTAGGTTTAAATATTGTGAAATTATATGAATATTTTCTAATTGTAATACTGGTGTTATTCGGAACATCAAGAAATATGACTGGAAAAGTTTTAAAATATGCATGATTTACAACAAGGCTGTATTTTTAGCCTCTAGTAACAATAAAGATAAAAAATGTATATTGATCATGTTCATTTTAAAATGTGTTCTAATGGTAGTCTAGTATTTTCACATACTTTTACCTCATTAGTGTGTCAACGCAGGGATAGTTTAAAGAGATAATGCAGGAAAAAACCCAAACCCCAGTATTTCCTTTCACCCTCAGTCTGACCTAGATTACATTACGTTCAAATACAAGAGCAACGCAGAAATAACATTAGCAAAATTCAGTATCATTCAAATGACACAATCTGGCTACAGTATAATAATTTAAGTAATATAACTAATTCTCCCCTTGAGACCCAGGTCAGATTCTGGGCTTATTCTGGCTTTTTATCTGTGCTTCCCCTGCCCCTGAATATGTCCTTGATTCTCCTTCAAATCTGGGATACTGGCTACTCTCCACGAAACATCACCCATATCTTCATATATCAAACACGTTAGGATTTCCATCTTCAGCCGTTTCTTTTTTACACTTATTTTCTGGTGACCATAATCTTCACTGATCCTGTTTTACAGGACTCATTAACCCATGTCATCGTTCACATAAACTTATTAAGCACCTCTTCTGTGCCAGCCCTACTTTTTACTAATCCTTTCCTTTAATACTCTAACATGTATTATTTACATCAAATTTAGCCCTCTTTTCTCTCTCTTATTCTTTATTTTCCTGTACATGAATCTCCCCTCCACTCAACTGCAAGTTTCTTTTAGACAGGGACTCAAAAGAAAGAATAAACTTCTTTTCCATCTCTAAATTTGCATATAATAATAGTAGATAAAGAGTGTTTACTACCCTTTTATCGGCATTATTAATGCCAATGAAAAAGCATGTTTGTGCCACAGAAAGCAAGTGGTACCTCTGAGTGAGAAGCAAATTTGTCCTTTCCTTCTGAGGGACCACACTTATTACTACACCCAGAATTCATCAATGACAATGGGTCTCCTTTTTAGTTTATTAAAATTGATCACATCCATTTTTCATTGTGAAGAATATCCTTCTAATAGCGGGATAGCCTGCATTTCAATAGATGTGTGCATTTAATTATAAGAAATCAAGGTGAACTTCTGTGTGCACACGCTGAGCCCATTCTTGAAGACTGCCATGCAGAAATCAACACGTTAAAGAAGAGAAGAGATCAGGAGCACTTTTGCCATTTCCATTAACTTCGACTGCTTTTCTAATGAAAATTCACCGAAACACCAAGCACGTTACTAATTGTCTAATCCCAGCAGGAAAATAATAAATGGAAACTGTACAACTGTACTTAGAACTGTGCTCAGAACTCCCTCGCACTTGGCTCTTCCCTGAAGTACGTGAACCAGTAGCGAGGTTCTAAGACGGAATCCTAACAAAACGTGAAATATTAATTCAATTTTCCTCCTACCCTTTTAAGGTGTTTACAATTTGTTTTTTTAATTAGAAAAAATTTGTAGATTCCATGCTCTCCCTCCTTTTGTAAGTTCAATTAAACATTGATTGTGTATCACTGTAAGAGGTTAAAGCCAATGAAGAGAAACATTAAGTTCAACTGATAAACACAAAATTCACCATGTGTTGATGCAGAGGGATTTTAGGAAGATTGCTGAAGTTACAATCGCCCCATGACAGTATTTTAGGAAAAAATTTATTTATTCAGCAATACTTAAACTTTGAAGTAGAGGAAAGACATTACTTAGAGAAAAGCACAAAGAAATGGCTGATTCTCCAAACACAATGTACTCCCGCTGAGTCTTATTTCTTTAGCCATCAAAAATAGATGATTCTCCCTTTAAAAACTTTGGCAATTATTTCTTTTCCTCTCCTTTATTCTCTAGCAATATCCCTCCCAGCCATAGTCAGAAGATAGAATTGCTCAAGACAATTTGTGTAAAAATAAATCTATTTTATGTTTCTTTCTCTCTCTTTCTCTTTTTTCTAGCAATGATAATGGCCTTTGCAATCAGGATGTAGTGTATAGACTAAATTGGCTCAGAGATGCTAATATTTGCTCTAATATTTTCAAATAAGCTCAAGATTTTAATCCCAAAAATGTCTAAAAAGCAAAATACTATGATCTTACAGTTGCAACTAGAAATATTTAAATGATTATTCAAAGCAAAAGATTTGAAATGGGTAATTTCCCTCCTAGATTAATATATCTTTTCCTTATTTACCCATACAAAATTTGAAAAATCTTTAAGAAACTATAGAACAGTGAGAAAAGAGTTCGAAAACTTTTTTTTTTTTAAGTTGAAGTATAGTTGGCTTACAATAGTGTGTTAGTTTCTGGTGTGCAGCAAAGTGATTCAGTTACATACACATTCTTTTTCATATTCTTTTACATTATGGTTTATTACAGGATATTGAATCTAGTTCCCTGTGCTATATAGTAGGACCTTGTTGTTTACCTGTTTTATATATAGCAGTTTGTATCTTTAGTCCCCAAATCTTAATTTATCCCTCTCCTGTTCCCTTTCCCTTTTGGTAACTGTAAGTTTGTTTTCTATGTGTTAGTCTATTTCTGCTTTGTAAATAAGTTCATTTGTGCCATACTTTAGATTCCACATATAAGTGATGTGGTGTTTGTCTTTCTCTTTCTGACTCACTTCACTTAGTATGATAATCTCTAGGTCCATTCATGTTGCTGCAAATGGCATTTCATTATATTTTATGGCTGAGTAGTATTCCATTGTGCATATATATACCACATCTTCTTCATCCGGTCATCTGTTGATAGATATTTATGTTGCTTTCATGTCTTGGTTATTAAATAGTGCTGCTATGAACATTGGGGTTCATGTAACTTTTTGAATTAGACTTTTCTCTGGATATTTGCCCAGGAGTGGAATTGCTAAATCATATGACAAATCTATTTTTAGTTTTTTACAGAACCTCCACATTATTTCCCATAGTGGCTGCACCAAATTACATTGCCACCAACAGTGTAGAAGGGTTCTCTTTTCTCCACACCCTCCCCAGGATTTACTGATGGTAGATGTTTTAATGATGGACATTCTGACCAGTGTGTGAGGTGATTCCTCATTGTAGTTTTGATTTGCATTTCTCTAATAATTAGTGATACTGAGCATTTTTTCATGTGCCTATTGGCCATCTGTATGTCTTCTTTGGAGAAATGTCTGTTTAGGTCCTCTGCCCATTTTTTGATTGGATTGTTTTGTTTTATTATTGAGTGGTATGAGCTGTTGATACATTTTGGAAATTAAGCCCTTGTCGGTTGCATCGCTGACAAATATTTTCCCTCAGTCCATAGGCTATCTTTTCGTTTTGTTTATGGTTTCCTTTGCTGTGCAAAAGCTTCTAAGTTTGATTAGATAGGTCCCACTTGGAAAAACAACTACTTTGAACATACAAAATAAAAAATGATACCCACTAAGAGCAATAAGTGCTACACAACTTTTTGTTATATATAGAATGATCGATTGATTGGCTCATCAGGGGACTGCCACAGATAATCTTGATTTCAGCTGTTTTTTTTTTTTTTTTTTTTTAGTATATATCTAGTTCTATTCTTGAGGAGAAAATGTGAAGCTGTGAATTAGGTAACTGTAAGTTATGTAAGATTATCATTCACTAAACAATTACATTCAAGTTGTAATTAGTGGACTGTTGTCATCTTGTATGGATATTTCCAAAGACATGGTAAATCACTGTATGGCAACATGTTAAATCAATGACTTGACAAAAGGCACAGAAAATGTGTTTTACAAATGTGCAGATCACATAAAAAAATCAAGATTTAACATGATTTTCCTAGTACACCAGACTAAAGCTAATAAAATGGAATTTAAGTGGAGTAATTACTAAGTCCTGAATTTAGGATTAAAAAGAAATCAGTTAGGCACATATAAGCAAAGGACGCCTGAGACTGCAGTGATGCGTGCGAGAAAGATCTGAACTCATTTTAACAAACTGTAATATAAAACAGTGATGCAAAGGCGGCTTTAAGGTGAATATAAAAATAAGCATAAGCAAAAGCTAAATGTAGCTTTATTCCAACTAAACAGAAAGTAGTTTCCTAGCCGTGGATCTAAGTGGACTGTTCATATTTTGCACTAGTCAGACCAGCTTTGAGGCACTGTTTCCTCTCCACCTATCCATTTCTTGTTCACTTAACATGATAAGCATTTTTCATATGCAAGGTGAAATGGCATTATAAAAATCCACCTGGATCATTTTAAGGAAACTGACAGCTGGAGATTTCCAGGAGGAAGGCAATTAAAATGCTGAGGATTCCAAAAACCATGCCATATAAACAGTTAATGAAAATTGAGGTATTTTCACTGACAAGGAGAATAGCCATAAAGAAAAAAACAAAAAACAAACAAAAAAAACTCGTGCATTTGAAGAGTGACCTTAAAAATGTGGTTTGTGTCGTCTCGTAAGCAGAACCAAGGCTAGCAGGTAATAATCACTGAAAGGCAAATAGGGAACCAGAAGAGTGAAGAACTTTCTAATGATTTGAGTATTCAGCTCATAGAGGAGGCACCCTGGTAAATGTGCGTATTTCCCAGTGCCGTGCACAGTAAAGCTGGCTCCTGGGGACGGCATGGGGTATTCTGACCCAGGTGAAGTACCACAGGTAAGAGTGTAGAAATGGTTTTGAAGTTATGATTCTAGAAAACTGCATTCAAAGAAGCTGCACTATAGACATCACCCTGCTTTGACACCTTGGCATAGTTTAAAACACGTATCCTGTTTGTCCTGGGACCAATCAGTTTCACTTTCCTCCATTTACAGGTTTATCCCCAACTCTCGAAGCCTCTGGGTCCTTTGCTGTCTGTTATTCCTTGTTCCACTGTCAGGGCAACTATTCACGTACTCTGGGTTCCTTAGAGAATGTTTCTCCCAGGGTTTCAGCTTGAGGCTGAATTCTCTGGGGCTGCCTGAACTCCAACACCCACTTGATGGCTTTGTTTCTGCGCTCAGAGCGTCCCTGACTTGCCTCGGCTACATTCGAGGCACAGAACATCTCATTACGCGCCTGTGAACTGAGCCTCCATCTTCAAACAGCACATTCTGGGTTTTCCGTGGTCCTTTTTCTTAAATTTGCTTCTTATGGATTTTCTGGGAATGAGTACTCCAGGCATTTTAACACGGTTCAATTTATCCACTGATTCTACCATTTTCTCTAAATCCAGGATTCTTAGTAACAGACACTCTCACTGTCCCTTCAGCACGAACCTTTGAGGCATTCAATTTCTCATTAAGGTTTACTATCTCTCTTTCAGTGGAATAACCAGCACAGCCTTTTCAATTTTAACTTGCCAAGTAGCTAGATACATTGGAGACAAAAGAAAATGTCTTTAAAATTGTTTACGGTCGAAGGGTGAGAAAATAGTGCTGAAACCAATAGAAAAGTTAAATTAGTAATGGAAAACAGAGGAAGCAGTCATTACTGAGGTTAGTGTAAAAAATTGGGGGGAATAAGAAGATCAAAATCCAGACGATAGAATGAAGATGAAGACAGATGAACTAATGGAAACAGTGGTTGTAAATAGGAAAACATATTGCAGAGTATAGAAAAGTGTTTGAAAAGGATAAGTCATCTTTAAATTAGAATTAAGGAATGATATGTTTCAATGCTGAAGAGAGGACATTTAACAAGAGAAACTTTTTTTGCAGGAAGAGAAAAGATGTTCATATTGGGTACAGGAGAAAGGCTTCTTTAGATATTTCATCTAATTTAAATCTTACCCATATGGAATAAAACTGATACCTTGCTTTTCTTGTACCATGAGCAAATCAGATGCTAGAAATTAGACAGAGACACACACACACTCTCACTCATGCTGTACCCTGAGATGAACAGTGACAACAACAAAAGGGTAAACTTTTTACCTTGAATCATTAAAATAAATAACTCTTTGTGCTGAAAACTTGCATCACTAACAAAAACAACTCGGTTCCTGACTTGTGCAATTCTGATATCTGAAGTTACATGATGATCTTTGCGAACATAATAGCATGTCAAAAAAACCCCACAAAAACCTGCTGTATTTTCCCACTGCAAATAGATTCATGTAACCTTGGTGATTCTGCAATCTTTGTTTTGTTTTTTCAATTTAAGTACACATCGTATTTTTTCAAAAAAATTATTGGCAAGAAAGCATTCTGAAGTCAAAACTCCTTTGGCAAACCTTTTTGCAAATTCCTTAGCATTTTTTTTTCTAAAAGATTTTCCTCTTCTCTGGGTCTTCCTTTGCTATGAGGGTAGATATTACGCCTTTTCATTCAGATAAGAGGTGCTAGATTTAAGTCACAAATGCACAGCTAAAAAAGTTAGAATTTATATAACAGTCAAACTCTGTATGAGCTATGTACTGCTGAGTAGCAAATTACTCCAAAACTCAGCAGTTTAAAACAAGACATATTTATTATTTCAGTTTCTGTGAGTTAAGGAATCTGAGCATGAACCAGAGCCAGGTGCCTCTCATTTCGGGTCTCTCAGGTGGCCGAAAGCAAGGGGGTGGCCAGGTCCCTTTCATTTTAAGGCTTGAATGGGGAGAGAAGGGAATGGAATCCACCTTTAGCTCACTCACATAGTTATTAGCAGGCTGCTAACACTGACATTCCTGTTTGCCACAGATGTTACTTCCTTGCCACACGGGACTACTTTTAAGACATCCCACAACATGGTGGCTTGCTTTACTGAGAACTTCGTGGGAATGTGTGAACTGAAAGCACAAGATGCAACAGAACACCGGAACAATCAACATTTTTAAATTAAAGAAAACGCCAAGGGTTTGTCAAGCATATGGAGGCATCTGGAACTTTATACGCTGCTGCTGTAGGTGTCAACTGGTAAACTATTTTGAAAAATGCATGTGGCAGTATCTATGACAGCTGAACACGTGGGTTTTCCGTGACCCAGTACATCTGTGCTTAATGGATACACCCAACAGAAATGCACAGCGATGCTCCCCCAAAGTTATATACCAGGATGGTTAGAGCAGCACCATTTGCCTCATACTGAAAACTATCCAAACATCCTTCACTGAAAAGAAAAAACAAAAAAAAAGGATGGATCTCAAAAAAGATAAATGATGGAATCTAAACACAAAACAGTATGTACGAGTGATTCCATCATGAGAAGTAACAAAATGGATGAAGTGAAACAAATTATTAGAAATCACAAGCGTGGGCACCCTTCTGAGGCGAGGAGCGACTGGCAGAGGGGCACGCAGGGGCTTCCGGGGCACTGGTAAGGTTATGTTCTTGGTCTGGGGGTTGGTTGCACGAATGAGTTCTGTTATACCAAAGTTTAGTAAACTATGTATTTTTGATAGTTGTACATTTCTTTATGTAAATTGTACCTCAATTTAAAAATTAATGTGCAAAAGTTACACTGCATATATATAGTACATATATGTATATATATATATATATACACACACACACACACACATATATATATATATATATATATATATATATATACACACATGTGTATATACACACACACACATACACACACACACACAGTATTACAGATTCGAACCAAAAACATTGAATATTCACTGGCTGGTACACACAATCCCTTGCTCCATTTGCTCCCCAGGCTAGAAATCTAAGGCAGATAATACCCAATATAACAGAACTTGGAGTTGTTTTTTTTTTTTAATTAAAAGTTTAACACAGCGGGCAGGTAATAAATACAGAAATTTATGCCATTACTGCCTACAGAGGAAGCAGGGATAGAAGAGCAGGAAGGGTTACTAAGATCGCAGGTGGTTCCTCTCTTTGATCCAAAGTACATAAAAAACTTAAAAATCTGAATAACCAACAAAATAATCTTAATTACTTAGTAGCTAAAGTTAAGTCTTTAATGGCCAAATTCTATAGAGAATCATTTAGGAAAATAAAAACAAACCTGTTCAATATTAATTAATTCCTTTTTAAAGCAATGGCAGTATTTCAATGGAACATTAAAGCATTAATGAACATACATGCAAGATTCACATGAACAGTACATTAATTCATTCAGATTGGCGCTAACACCAAATAAATTCATAAAGCTGCATATTTGAAATGCATTGTTACCCAAGCATATTTTGTAAACATAAAATAATTCCCATCCTTTAAAGGCGCTTTGTTTTATGTATTAGCTGTCATGCATTTAGTAAGAAAAATAGAAGATTAATGTGCCTGTTCTGAAAGAGTGACCTCTTTCATAGCAAGCTATGTTATATCTCTATGGATAGTCCAAAAAAAATTAGATTAACTTACTGTTAATTTGCATTTTATATATATATATATATATATATATATCTCCCCAGTCTCCTATTTCAGATGATAAAAAGAGCAAAGATAAGACTTGTATTACTTCAAATATTCTATTGCAGTTTTCATGTATCATTTTAACCCGCCTTATGGTTCTTCTGATTCATGGCCAGTTCTCTCTAATATTAAAATACACACACACACTTTAATACTTTCAGAGCAAGGGTCTTCATGTTAGTAGAATTCAGGCTAGATGATAATCAGTAGAGAATGTTCAAACAATCAAAATAATTTAACATAGAAATGTAATTGTTCAGACCATTTTAAACTTTCCTATACTAGTACAGCGTATTGGGGGAGATAATATTAAGTCTCATGGGAAAAAATGTGTATTCTACAGATTTTTATTATGTGTTAGCGAATGTGGATGGATAGCATATAACAAAGCAACCAGAATCTAATTTATTGAGTCATATTAACATTAAAAAGACACTAAAGCAGTGGTTTACTCCATAAAATCCAACTATTAGTCTGAAAGAATTTCTGAAACACCAAAGGAAAATTTTAAATTTGTTACTGTTGTAAACGCTACAAGCGTGATCAAAGATCTCCTCTGTTTTATAGATGAGAATACAGATGCTCAGATCCTTTAGGTGAACTGCCTAAGGTTAGAGATTCTGACATCCAGCCATTTCCACAAGTGTGGAGGTACAATAATTTCGGTTTGGCATACTTAAACTAAGCCAAAAATAAAAACAGAATGAATGAGACAGATGGAAAGACCGCAAATAAAATAAGCACTAATATTTCCTAAATTAAAGAATTTATATATATAAAAAAGTATTTGTTAAGTCATTTCAAAGGTAAAAGTCTGTAGATGCTTCTGTTTTTAAAGTGATTTGAAAAATAGCTCAAATGCTTTTTTTTCTCATGAGGTGAGGTATAAACAAGTGAACAAACTTACATACTAGTCATTCACTTGCTCACTCATTCATATATTCATTCTCACAAATGTAACGCAATTGATGGGGATCAGAGTACGCCCCCTAAAATATGCTACTTTAGCATAAGGATTACTTAGAACTGAGGCAATTGAGCAAAAGCCAACACAGGAAGAGCTCTCTGTCCTTCCTTTATCTGTCTGAAGGCAGGGCATACATTTCCCTTGTGAAGGTGTCCCCTTCTGTACCAGAAAGAGAACAAACCTTTATCGTCGGAGAGATGGCACGGAGGTGAGTCTGCGTCGACAAGCTTTACTAAATAATCCTTATCTACCTTTAGTTTCCACCACATATTTTCTAGTCATCTCCCCATAACTTATCACCCACAGAAGCCCAAACACCCTTTCCTTTATCTAGTCAATTCCCACAATTTATTATTCTTTTTTTTTTTTTTTTTTTGAGTAAAGGTAGATTTATTTAGAGAGATACATACTGTGTAGAGTGTAGGGCAAGAGAAAGGCAAGGAGGGAGGGGTGGGGATTGGGTGCTCAGGTTAAAGTAAAAGTAGGCACGCGTTCCCTAGACAGAGCGTGGGCCGTCTCCAAAGAGGAGGGCGTGAAAAGGGGCACAATTTATTATTCTTTGTTGAAACGGGACATGAAGTCCTAGAGTCTGCTTCCTTGGGCTTTTCACTTCCTTTCCATGAAACCCCCAAGAACATACAATTCAAAATATTAATAAAACTTGTTAGCTTTTTTCTCTTGTGCATCAGTCTTTGGTCGGTTAAATTCACAGGTCCAACGAACGGAATCTGAGAGTGGAAGGAAAGGTTTTCCTCCTCTACACATTTTATGAATGTTGTTAAGAATCTCCAGTTTGGATTTATAGAAATGATGTTATTACAATGGGAGAGTGAACCAACGAGCATAATGCTGAAAAGACACTGAGGCTTTTACTGTAGAGAATATGGTTTAGAATAAAAATTCTACATAAAGAATCATTACAATCCTTAAATACACAAATCTAATTGAACCACAAAAAAAAATTTCAGCGTAAAGCACAGAGCACTGTGTTGCTAACTATTCTGCTCTGGAATGGAGTCTATTAAAGAGCGAGTTCTTCCTCCATATTCTACCCAAATACTATGCTTCATGACGAAAGATGCTGGATGGCTCCCTAGGTTACAACAGCCTTTCTGTGTCCTCCATTTCTTGTTTGTAGGAGAAAGGCTTTCAGCCTCCTAGACCTTCCCTGAGTTCCAAAGAGCAGATTCTCACGGCTACTAAGCAGGGAAGTGAGGGAGTGCGGAAACAAAGGAGAGGCAGACAAACACCAGCCGCGCAGCGAGCAGCCCCAGAGGAGCCGCGTAACAACCTGCTCTGAGTTCTTCCACAGGAGCTGGGGTGGTGGAGCCCAAGCATGGGGAGCCCAGACTGCTCGGAATTGGAGTCCCGATGACTGAGATTCCTGGAACACCACCACCCTGTTATCTGCCCATCAAACAATCAGAAGAAGGTCCAGGAGCTGATCACACATCCCAAGACCTGCTCCCCAAAGTTTGCCTATAAAAACTCTTTCCTGAGAATCTCCTGGGAGCTCAGGCTTTTTGAGCCACCCTTCTCCTTGTTTGGCCCTTGCCATACACCTTTCTTTGCTTCAAACTCCCGTGTCTGGGTTTGTCTGGCCTCCCTGTGCCTCGGGCACCTAGACTTGGGTTTGTCAGCAATATCAACTTCTAGAATTACGTTGCAAGGCAAAGAAATACTTCCATGCAATTTTTCTAACTTCATAAAGATGGGTTTTCACCCTATGCAATAGCTATTATTAGCTGTCTGAATGGCAATATTGATATTTCTGGAAAATAGTGACACTTCTTCAATGATCTAAATTCTGAATACCTGCATGTTCAAATAACACTACAAAATATGTCCTAAGATCTGGCCTAAACCAACTCTAGCTTTGGTATCTAAAATTAAGTTTAATTATGCCAGTATTTTCACCAACACTTACAAAAACAACTAAAATACAGAGAATTTGATTCAGATTCTTGTCTAAACTTGAGAGAAGATTAAGAATTCTTGGCACATTTTAGCATTTGTTAGTTGCTCTTATCCTTTTTGGTAATATTTTTACATAAAGCTGAGATAAATTATGAGCTTCCTTCTCTAATTCTATTTCTACTTTACTGCAAGGAAAGCTCACTGTTATTCAAATCAATCTTTACTCCCAAAATGGTTGCTAGTGACACCCTGAAATTAGCATCTAACAGCGTCATCAATTCCAGATGACAAAGAAATAAGTGCCCCTATTGTATGATTAGGAGTTAGTTTCAAATCCAAAGAATAGTCTCGATGAATTTCAGCATATTTTGAATCTTAAAAAAGTTCATGCCTTCAAAAGAATAAGACAATTGTATGACAGATTCCTTTTTTACGCATGATATTCGAAATGGATACAACCTTTGCAGTTGTGCATGTGAAAACTGATTTTAATATCTAGAATTGTATTATACTTCCTGTTAGAGAAGATTTGAAGAATGATTTTTTTTCCTATTATAGGTTTCTTTGGTAAAGTCAAAATTCATTAGCTTATTTTTTATTTTTTTTCCAAAACGTTTTTGGTTTTTTGTGACTCTTAGAGGGAAGCTTGATTGAAAACTTTCAGGTCAGAAGCAGATTTATTTCACATGCAGAAGGTCATACTTGGTGGATATCCCTCCCCATGTGGCAGAATATGGAATTATCACATTGCATTGCATTCAAGTTAAAGTGATACAGGGAAATGGGGCATGAGAAGATGGCCATGTCCCAGGTCTTGGACAAGTCTCTGGGACAAGCCCCATCGAGTGAAGGTCCCTGGCTTCATGCAGGAAAGAATTCAAGAGCAAGCCATAGTAGAATAAAAGTGGATTCATTCAGAGAGATGCACACTCCATAGACCCAGTGTAGGCCATCTCAGAAGGCCAGAGAGGTCATGAAGCATCGGGGTGGGTGTTTAAGGTAAAATCAGATACACGCTCCACAGACATGGTGTTGTCTGTATCACTCAGAAGGGACAGCGGCCACAGGGTGCAGGGTTGTTAGCTTTCACGGGCTCAGTAACGTCACGTGCTAACAAGTGGAAGGATTATTCCCAACCACTTTGGGGAGGGGGCAGGGACTCCCAGGAACTGGGCCATGACCCACTTTTTGACCTTTTATTGTTAGCCTCGGAACTGTCACGGCGCCTATGGGAGTGCCATTTCCCAAGCTAGTATTTTATAGTGAGCTTATAATGAAGCTCAAGGTCTCCTGGAGGTCAAATCTCTCACCATCTTGGGTCTCATGGTGACTGGAAGTTGAGTCTTCCACCATTTTGGTGCTCACTGCTATGTCATTCCTTTAATGCCTGTGCCCTGTCCCCTTCCTTCTCAAAAGGAGTCCAGAAGATTTTCAAAAGACACTAATATACACATCTTTCCCTCCACTATTGAGGTCCTTTAAAGGGATGTGTGCTGATCCATTTTCCTGGAATGGAATTACACAGAAAAAATAGAAAACAATTAAAAAAAGAGAGAGAGAGAAAGAAAGGTTACAACTAACTCTTGGTAGGTTCTCTTATTCAAGTTTATCAGTTTCTTACTGGAGAGTTGTTCTATTTTCACCACCTCTTTTCTTTTGAAGGTGACATTTCCAAAGATTTATCCTTGAATTAATTAATTCTATGACAAACAAATTAGCTGTTCCTTTCCTCGTATCCACCATTCTAAGTATCACCAGGAGGAAGAGTTTAGATGGGAAGGCTGTGAGAATGTTCTCCTAAGATCACATCCCAGCCCAATCTTAGGATTGCATCCTGAATTTACAGGCACAGAGTTACGGACTGCACTGTATCCTCATCCCTCTCCTCTACCAAATCCGTATGTTGAAGCCTTAACTCTCAATGTTAAGGTGTTTGAAAATAGCGCTTTTAAAGAGGCAATTAAGGTTAAGTCGATGGGGCCCCAATCCAACAGGGCTGGTGTTCACGTTAGAGAGGAGATACCAGGATGAACCTTCACAGAGGACGGGCCACGTGAGGACACAGTGAGGAGGCAGCTGTCAGCAAGCCAAGAAGAGAGGTCTCACCAGAGACCAACCCTGGGAGCACCTGATCTTGAACTTTCAGCCTCCAGAGCTGTGAGGACATGAATTTCTTTTGTTGAAGTCACCCAGTCTGTGCCATGCTGTCACGGCATCCCAAGGAGACTCACGGAGACAGCTGCGTTTGTACCTTTGCAAAGGTACAGGCAGCAAGTCCACACACCGACAGGAGGGGAGGGGATGTGGGGACTGCAGAAGAACTCAACTCTTTACTCCAGCACCACTGAACAACCGCCTTAATCCTGTGGATCTTCATCTTTGAATCTGTCTTCCTCTCCACTAATGCTTGGACTCTGCCTGGGAAGATCTTTCTGGCTCCCTTTGCCCATTAAATTCTGCACATGTTTTAAGTCCTTGCTTTCACCATGAATTTAATCTTCATGCAAGTTCATTACTCCCACTCAGAAATTCTCATTGTAGTTATCGTCTCTGCCTCTCTTTCACACTCATTTTGTGGTAACATTTGTTTGATGCCATCAGCCCTCTTAACTGGGCTGGAATTTCCTACAGCATAGTGATCAGTGAGCACACATTTCTCACTGTTCCCTATGGCCTAATAAACATTTGTTGGTTGGTTGATTTCCCCCATTGCCTATTTATCCTACTTGGTAAGTAAGAGGCAGAAGTTCTCTTCTTAGAGATTTCAAATCTTCTCTTGGTATCAAGAATCTCTCTTTATATGTCTATACTGTTTTAAGAAAAAAAAAAGTTTTTGAAATGCTTTACTTGAATTCATGTTTGCTACACTGTTGAAGTTTTACAGGGTTTCTCCAATTTTTGATGTATCTTTATACTCATTTTTGTAATGAAGCCAAAATTAATTGCAAACCAAAAAAAAAAAAATCTAGGTGGTATTTTAAAAATTAATGCCAACAAAATTATCTTCCTTTTTAATAAAAATATTAAATATATACTAATTACATATGTGTACAAATATGGCTTATTTACATATGGTATATATTATATGTGGGTTATTTATTTTCTGCTAGAATCATTTTCCTTGAATCTACCTTTCACACATTTTAAATAACTGAGACAGTCTGTAAGGTGAATCATGAATCAATTAAATATGAGTCCTTGAAATGCATTAGAATAAGACCTAAGGTCTTTTTTCCTAGGTAGGAAGAATAAACATGTTCCCTCCCTGAGGTGAAATCTGCGTGTTTTATTTGGCAGTAGGTCTGGTTCTAGTTACCTGGAGACCCCCTCACAGACAGCGGCTGCAGGCTTCTGTTGTCAGCATAACCCCGGGAGCCAACCTGGATGGGCTAAATCCCTAAGAATGCAGGGTGAAGGTGGTGGGGGGCAGCACTGCTGGCAGAGACGCTCCGCTCCCTTGCTTAGCATCCTGGACCAGGAACCGCCACCCGACATGCTCCTCTCTGAACTTGTCCTCCCTGTTCAAAAAAGGGCATTTCAATCCCAGTGCGTCCTCCGTGGAAAGGTCTGAAAATTCGGTTGGTTTCTTTGGGAGGATATGCCAAGGGGAGTATCACATGGAGAGTTTAACAGCTTTACAAATCCCCTCGCCTACACTGGCATTTCTTTTGAGTGTTTGCTGTGGTCAAGATACAGGGAGAAACCAGATGTGTGAAGTCCACACAACTAATAACCTTAACATTGATGTTATTTGTCTTTTATTACCGAGGTCATCAACCATCAGAGACCCATCGACATCTTTAGCAAGAATGTAAGGTATCTGTAATTCAATGGTTCGGAGAAAATGTTAGGTTTAAGGATTTCTCCAGTACTTTCTAATCACTGTCAAAATTGTTTTCAAAATTTTTAGAACAGTTTTATACATATTCATAACAGGTATGTTACCTAAGTCCAAATGCAATCATAGGAATTTCTTGGTTGATTTCCGTGGATTAGAAATTAATCCTCCTCATAAAAAATACCATTCTTGTTAAGGATGTTTTAAATAAACTTTAATAAGTGAGAATTTAAACTTTTGTGCTAATTCTCAGGTTTCTAATAACAGAGTATTTGAACCTTATAAATCTAGGAAATCTAATTAGACAGTGTTAAGTTCTTACTAGTTGAAGCCACAGATGTTTCACACTGGGAAAATCAGCATGCCCCAGGGTTTGTTTGGTCTAGAGGAGTGTCAAATTTTCATGGATAATTTAATAGCTAATAACTCTAATTCTTTCCCGTAAACCAAGAGATGATAAATAATGATTGCACTAAAACTGTAAAATTAACCCTCTAGGCTAATGAAATTTTTCAGGAACCACTGAGGAAATTAATTTCTGCTACTTGACGTTTCTTTATTGCCAATCTTTCTGGAGTTGTATTATATCTCACAATGTGACAGAAAGGGGCATAAACACACTGGAATGATGCAATTCACAGAAGAATTATATATCAAGGGAAGCGTCAAGTATCCATCTCTTACTCTCACTGACTGATCTATTATTAAGAAAAAAAAGTCTTCAATTTGGAACTCAGAGTGGCATTTTCATTTTTCATAAATTTTGATTTGTGCAGCATCAAATTACGAGTTTCCATAAAGAAAATCATATACCCACATGAAAAATGAAAGACTTGTATCAGACTTACATAGCATTTTGGGATATTTTGATGTGACATATTCTATTAAGAATATAATATAATTGGTCAACTCAAATTATTACTGCAAAACTAACTCCTGAAAATTTATATAGAGCATTGGGGTTTCTAGGACTTTTTATAGCCATCATTAAAAAGACCATAAACTATTAAAATTTCCTTTATCCCCACCAATTATTTGATTTAAGCTGAAATAGTTTAATCTTTTAGAAATATTGGATCAACTAAAATTAAGCAACTTTCTGTTTTTAGTCTTAAAGGAACAGTTATCAAAGCCGAAGTAGAAGTTAGGAGACCACAGGCTTGTTCATGACGCATAACCCAACCACAGAGGTTTACACCATGTGGTTTACTCTCAGCTCAACCTTCAAGCGACTTTGATGTTTGTAGCTTGGAGACAAAAGCCTTTGCCACCCAAAAGGAACTAGGAAATAGCATCCCTTAAATCATGCATTAGCACTTAGCATCTGGAAATCCCAGTTGCAATGGGTGGAGTTAAATCAGTGCAGTTTTTTGATAGCTGAGTGCGTCCAAACACAGGGTAGCAAGGTGGCCCCTGGGTTAGGATAGCATCACCCCAGACCCAGCATCCCTCTCAATTAATGGGGCACCTAGAGTGTTCAACAATAGCATTTCCCCACTAAGATTTATGACTAGAATTACCTCGTTGAAAATTGGCCTATAAATGGTACTCTCTGGAACCACAACTCTGGCCTCTTCCATAATGAGAGAGGAGGGCACTGAGGAATTTCTCTAGACACCAATTTAAATCCTGTCTATCTGAGTTCCTGTTATTGATTTTTCATAAATGTTGAGGTGAAAAATTTGATCATAACTCCAATAGGGTGAGTTGTGGATCAGGACAATAGGATAAATAAAAGATAAAGATAATGTAGATATGTTCGGCACCATAGTTTGCAATATTTACCTTATCATGGGGAGATTGGATTAGACCCATGGCTAAATCTGGAGTGCACTGACTCAGAAGAAAATTTTTTTTTTTTTTTTTTTTTTTTACTATAAATAAAGTTCTATTTTCTGGTGTTCTCTGCCATAAAGCCTTGGATATAGTAAAATAAATAAAACCTAAGCAAGAGCAATAGTTTCTCACATCACTAAAATTTCTACTGAAACTCACCTGAGCCCACAAGTTACTTCATAATTTACTACACAGGGCAACCAAGCAGGCTTCTAAGATTTCTTTTAATCATAAACTTTAGTTTATCATATTTCTCAGTATTTCCATAAACATGTAATCGTATACTTTTTGTTTATCCGTATATACCCAGGACGTACCACTACTTTTTAAACCTCTAACTATCCTGTCGTTTTTCTCTTTGTGTTGGCAAATGTCAAATCGTATAAAGGACAAGTGTAACCTTTTCTTTAAGGCTTAGTTGGCACTTAGACACAGCACGTCCCACTAATAAATAAGCGGTCAAACTCACTTATGCCTGAGGGAGGGTGTTCCCTCAGGATTTATTCTAGAGTTTGAACAGCGGGGTTTCTGTAGCATGGGGAAGTGACATGCATATTGAAGTATTTCCTTTTGAGAAAGAAGTTGTCTTTTAATTAATTAATTTGGGGGGCGGGGAAAAGTTGTCTTTTTAAACGCCTTCTGAAGGAAAAGCAACTGGACCTTTAGGGGAACCACCGTAGACTGGTCTGTACCATAAAGAGGCTCCCTGGAAAGACCAGAAAAGCATGAATAGACTTGAGGGGGGCCATGGCGTGATGGGGACGGCTGACATGGGGGGCAGCAGGGATCACTTCTCAGTATACTGGCATACAGACTTGCGTGAGACAGTTAATACACCAGCTGGGGTGGACTCTACCCAGTCCTGATCTTGGTTCGCAAGCTACATCCACCCTTTTGTCAGCCCCACAAAGGGGAGAGCCCTTCTATTTTGCTTGTCATTTTTCTCCCTCTAGTTTCATGGTCCACTTCTACCTCAGGGACCCTCAAACATGAACCCTGAACGTTTCCTCTAGCATCAGGACTCCTAAATCTGTAAGTACTATTGTTGCTGTAAAGCTCAAACAAAACACAAAATATGACTTACCATTCCCACCTCCCCTCCCACCCCGCCCCGAACCAGCTCTCTCTCCGTATCATTGACCATAAAATTGAATCTGTAAACTTTTTGGTGGCAGGAAGTGATGCACCTCTTTCATTCTCAGTATCCGGCAGAGCATCCTACATATCGTAAAATCAGTAAATATTCATGATGAGTAAAAGTGTACTTTAGGGGACAGAAGTTCCAACGCTAGGCTTATGGCTTTCTGAAATCAGTCTCTTCACAAATTTCTTTAATTCTGTAGCCAGGAAGATTGTATCAACCAGGTTTCACACATCTCATGGGTGTGAGTTTTGGCAGGTTCTTAAGCTCAAACTTCAATGATTCATCTAACTCTGAAGGGACCGAGATCTAGTCCAGTGCCTTCTGCAGTCTCTATATTTTTTTTTCTTTTAATTCTGAGTTTACACCCATGCAAACAGCACAGGAATATCACACTAAGTATGAAAATGCAGTAGGACTGTTTGCTTCATGTAGAAACACTGCTGAAACAGGATATCTAACAACAACAACAATCATAGATAAGATAAAACTATAATTTTAGATATTCCTTAAGAGATTTCTGATCTTATTTTTATTTCCCTTTCAGAACTTGTTAGAAACAAATGATAATATAAAGAAAGTGGCCCAAGATGTATCTCCACAGGCAAAAGACACAGAAACTAAGGCACACTGAGCCTAAAAATACCTGCTGTTAAGACAGGCGAGTTTTAGTAGCGATTGGGTAGTCACCCTGCATGTGGTCAACTGTTACAAGAGGGATCCTCAAAAGAGAAAAGAAGATTATAACTTGAGATAATGATAATATTATATATAATATATCGAATATTGTGCTAATTATGAAAGATAACTTGGTAAACAAATGTGTGTATCTACATATGTATGTATTTAAATGAATCATCCAAACTTATGGTCATAAACTCTAATATCCTACAAGCAAATGTACGATCAAATATTATATTGTACTGCAATATTAAAAGTAATACTATTTATATTTCATTAGAAATGAATTTAAACTTTCACACATACTGACATCTTTTCAAACGTTATAAGCTTTCCACAGAGAACATCCTTGTTCTCCCAGCTCTAACAGACAACGGAGAACACAGTATTTTCTGAGTGTACTCATTACAGTTCTGTCTATTCAAAATTATTGAATCTATTTTTCAGTATACTCCCTCTAAATTTGCCTACCTGTACTGTGCAAATGCTGCTCTGTGCGCCAGGGGAACAGCTTTTCTTCTACGTGATAACCCTTCACATATTTCACCTTGCTTAGCAAGTTTTCCCCAAAGCCTTCTCTTCTCCTTGCTAAACATGATCAGATCCTTGACAGATTTACATCTTTCACTCTGTTTACCCTCACCTCTGCCGCACGTGTAACTACTGAACAACTCTTTAGAAAAGCCAGATCCAGGAAAGTAACAGCTGAGTTTTGGACAACTGAGTCCATGGGACCATTTCTTCTTTAGTTTTGTTTTAATTCCCCCCAAATAATGAAGAAACAATCATTCACCAAAAGCTTAAAATCTCTACAAGTTTCACTATAAATTTCAAGGAAAAGGACTCATAGGTAAGAAATAAAGGAAAAATTCCCATGCAGAAAAGTGTTAGGTGCTTTAGAAAATTAGACTGTCTATGGCTAATGATGAAAGGAATTTGACTTTATATTGAGATGAAAAAAAGTTTTCCTCTTCTTTTTCTTCTTATGTAATTTCTCTCAATATTACCAGGTGATACAGTTGCTGCCTCTGCCTTTTTTTGGTTTGTTTTCTTTTCGATTGTTAAATATGAAATTATATCACTATCCCTAAACAAAGAGAATTAAAAAGGCTGCACAGGATTATTAAAAATTGGAAAAGAAATGCCACCTTGAATATCGACCATATATAGCTCCCGTGGAAGACTCTCACTCCTCTTAGCAAGGAGGACGGATCCTCATAAAACATTTAAGAGTCTGAGCTTTTCTGTATAGGACGGGTGATTTGCCAAAGCCTATGGCACTTCGGCATTATGACCTTTCCCACCCTATGACGGAAAGCAAAAATTTTGACAACGTAAAAAAGAGAGTATTCCTCTGAGACTTCCCTGTTAGAAACCAGTACTGGATTTGCCACTTCAAATAAGCAGAAATTCTGAATATAGCATGAATGTCCTTAGGATAATGAAATCCAATTCTGTAGAGGAAAGGAAAAGTTCCGTAAAAAAAAGGGGGGGGGGGACCCAACATCAACAAATACTGCAGATATCTGAGAAGATCCAATCTTTCTCTTCTCTCTAATCAATCTCAATATGATGATTAGATGAACAAAATTGCCTCATAAAATATTCATAGAGTACAATTTAGAGGCCGCTTAATGAGGTACCTACAATTCTTGCTGGGAAGAGTGACTGCATAAACTCCCTTCAACTGCAAACAGAGAGTTGAGTGGGGGGAAGGTTACATTACAGTTTTTTGCAAAGCGAACTTCCTTCGTTTGACATCTGACTGAATATTCCATATAAATCCTGATTTTGTATTAATGCCACCCTCAGAGTTTTTGTTCTTGTTTTTGTTTTGTTTTGATTCTACTCGCATTGTGCTACACTCTTTGGTAGGAACACAAGTAACCACAGAGCTCTAATGACCACGTCTCCATTCTGCCCTTAGTGTGGCTTAGGAATCTGCCAAATTACCTGTGCTCCCCGACAACTCCTTCCTGAGCAGTGATTCTCAATGATTAACAACTCTCTTACACCATTAGTTCAGTTGCACAGTTCAGTTTAACAGCCCTTCATGGAGAACCAGCGTCAGACCACGTGCTTGGCCCTGAGGTCAACAATGACTGAAAAACACCATTTTTGTCTTGCATCAAAGTCACTGTAGACTCATGTGTGAACAAATAAAGCAGTTTCCTAAGTCATGAGAATCCCCCCCCCCTCATCTTCACGGTTCTTCATGCACCTAACTTCTCACGTGCCAGTGTCAGAGAGGGGGAAGGGAACTGCCTGTGAACATACGAGAGGCTTTATGACTGACCCCCAGGAATCAGCGAGGGAGACTTACGATGTGGATGTATACAACTGTCCGTCAGTATCCATGAGGTATTGGATCCAGGACCTCCACAGATACCAAAACCTGCAGATGCTCAAGTCCCTTAAATAAATTGGCAGAGCAATTTGGCTCCCGCATCCACAGGTAACCACATCCATGGACAGGGAGGGTGACTGTGTTCACTGTTCATAAATTTAATATGTGTTCCCTTCAATGAATCAATGACACAATGTCTCAAGTTAAAGACTATGATAACTGGTTTTGCTTTTTACTTTGTAGCTTCTGTCCAGTTGCTCTCTTTTCATCTTCAGCCCAACTTTTTGAACATGAGGAGATGCCATTCCTTGCTATCTATTATTTTTTTTTTTTCTAAAGCTATTACTCCTAAGGTGGTGTTCCAGGCTGAGCATTTTCCTGTCATTCTGATTCCTTCTCCTCCTCTATTCTGACGCTGAAGGTACTTTTTTAATTCCATGTCCTCTGCTACCACCTTAGCCGGGACCTCATTCGGTTCACACGGTACACATAACGTGCCGGCTGGTAATCTTGCTTCTATGAAGCTGACTCTGCATGCACTGCACTGAAGCACGCAGCACGTTACTCCCCTCCTCTGCCGTCTCTCAGATGATCCTTTCTCATTCCATCAGATCTAAATTTCCTATGAAAAGCTTTCCATAAATATCTCTTACGAAAATTTCTCAACACTATTGCTCCCACTATCCCCAAACACAGTCTTTCCATTAGGACAGAACCACTCATTTACAGTCTTTGAACCTAACCGCCTGGCAGATATTAATGTTTTCTTCCACGTTTGAAAATTCCATTCCCCCTTCCAGGACGTGCCTCTCCCCACACTATAAACACCTGATTATTACTTCTTGGCCCACTTACAGCTCTGATTTCTAACACCTTTCTGATGACTCCAACAACCTTTTTTTTTTTCTTTTTCTTTTTTGACTTTATCTATCTAAGTGTTCAATATGCATTGATGAGGATACAAACATATATAACCAACTGATTATAGTAATATTGAGTTTACATATATTTATATAAATGGAAATGCTAATAATAGCAGCAGTGGTACCTTACAGCACTCATGACAGCCCAGTCACTGTCTCAAACGCCTTCTATATTTGCTAAATATAAGGGCAAATGCAAATTAAAAATAAGAGGCTTAATTCTCCCTATTGAAAGTAAGAAAAGAGACTCCTCTCTCTTTCCTTGGAGCATTTACTTTTGAAAACTTGTCATTCTAAGTCATTTGCCTCCTTGGTTGAAATGTATGTAAAAATTTTAAAAAGTTAAGTAAGACTTCTTCCAGCTTTGGGGAGCCAGAGATGTCTTTTCAAGGACCTGGGGACCATCTCTTTGGAATGCATTCATCAAGGCACAGTCACCCTGTCTCCCAGCCTCTGTGGGAGGGTGGGACCCTAGCTTCAGAGGGCACCCTGTTCCACGCTGCAGAACTACTTCCTGTTGTAAAAATATGAAAGTTTATTTTTCCTTTAGAGGAAGCCAATTAACCAACACTAATGACAACATGATTATCAGAAGAATTTAGGCTGAACGACGTGTGACCAATGGTGCTGTCAAGTCTTCTCCTTTGAGGACTAGTTATGGTCAGTCTTGAGCATGTGTATGTAATGAGCTGTGTCTGCTTGGCTCCATAAAAGGGTGACATTTCTTTCTGTCTTTGTCATCTCTTTAGCGGATGGCCTGAGACGTGCATTCTGCTTAATGTTTATCTGATTATAAAAACTTCTCTCTCTTCTACCTTTGCAGACAGGTTTTCTGGATTGATAGATTTTTTTTTTAATTGTATATTCCAACAGAAGCCAGTATTATTACACCCATTTTACAGATGAGGGAACGGATTATGGGGACACGCTGCTATTAAGTGACAGAGCAAGAAAATCCATCTAGACAGCCTGGCTTGGAGCCTCTGCCTCATGCTGCCCTATGTTCCTCTCTCTCTTGAGTTTCAAGGGGGCAGTAACCACACTGTACACCCACCCTTCTAATTCCACAACTGACAGCGCTCTACTGATCATACGGTGGGTGCATAATGACTAACTGAATTGACTGATTACTAATTTCTTTCATATAAGATACTCAATCCAGTGGGGCTTGTGGTAAGAAGATCTTTCTCTACAATATTTGCAGAAGTCTAGTCCTGTTTTTCCATGTCTCTCAAAAGAGTTTCTACTCATTCTCTTCGGAAACTTTGCAGACATTCCTGTTTGTGCCAAAGTTAAACAGCCGTGCTTGTTCCCTGCCTGTTCCAATCAAGCCGAAGAGAAGCCTACCCTTCTACAAAGACACAGTAAATATGCCAAATCTCAGTTCAGAGAAAACTCAGAGACACTTAACAGTATTTGAGAGTCACTGTCCACGAGACAAATTCTGCCTGTCGTCTTTGTCAGCAAGTCCTTCTGCCTGTTGAACTTCCGGGTTGTTTCATTAGAGCTTGCTAAATTGGAACGCAGAAGTTAAAATACAGGCTCTCAAGGAAGAAAGATCTTGGTCACAGGCCCAGCGTACGTCTTAGTCACTCTGTGATTTGGGGAGAGTTCTTTAACTTCCTATTTCTCATTTTCAATATGAGCAGGGCTGCCAGACTCAGCAAATATATAAGTCTAATCTTAACGCTGAGGCAATGCCCAGTTGAAGGATACACGTGGAGCATCATTAGGACGCCAGGCACCTGGTAATCACTAATAAACACTGGCTTATATTATCATCACCACATTGGCTGAACATCCCTCTCACTGTCTAAGCCAGGTCCCCCCCAAATTTTCCTCCACTTGTACTAGAGCAACTCAAGGTTCATTGTTAACAATGAGTCTTACAGAATCACCTATGCAATCACAAAAATGTCCTTAAATGTGGATGGTTATAAAATACATTGTTTTTAATCTTCTTCAAATAAATTCATATTTTAGAGTGTAAGTAACAGGCGTCTAACTCTTGTACTAAATGTAGACAAATCTGAAATAACGTACGAGATAAAGAAATGTGATGAATCATTCGCGTAGTACTGTTTACATTTTCATCTGGATGTGAAAGGTACATGTCACTGAGCCAACGCTTCACATCTACTACTTGAACTAGACCCGCAGCGTGTTTTCTGTGGCATTTTCTGTCTGAGTAGTGTTACCTGAAATTTTCAGGCTCAATTATGGAGAGTAATGAACGAACAATTTTCCCGAAGAAATTTTATTTTCCAGTTGATATAGTAGAATAAAAGCAGATGTGGAACAGAAACCTTTCAACGGTGACAGACCTACTTACGTGTGCCCCTAAAAGTAACCATTTTGCAAATCCTGATGGCTCCTTTATTCAGCTTATTCACCTCAAATTACTTTCACCCCAGTTTGTCTCCATTATTTGCTTATGTGCAAGTCCTTCCTGCTCATAAAAGATACAGACCTCCTCTTGGCTTTCTAGGTATCCGCAATTGTTATTTTCCTCTACTAATGAGTAGTTTTTTTATTTTTTGTAGTTAAAAAGATTTTTAGTTAAAAATGACAGATAAAAGTATCTAAGAATAAGCATTTCCTCATTCCTGTCTGATCATGTATCTCTTTTGATGCATGCATTTTTCTTCTGAAGACCATAACTGATATTTGAAAGAGGAGACATACGCATGGGAAGTTTTTCTCCAAACCTGAGGAAACAGATTCTCTGGTGGGCGGTACCGTTGATTCCTTGGCTACGAAACTACCTTCCACTATTTCAAGATCTACATAAAAAGTGCACCCCCCCAAATACTCAAAATGTCTCCTCATTAATCCATTACGTTTCTGTCTTCATGAATACATTTAATTGCTCTGTGAACTGCCTGACACAGTCGGACAGGAGTGCTCAGTCCTTCCTACATACGGCTGTTGAAGAACCTTCCCTACGTGCTTCTCTCATCCTGCCTCACGCAGAATCCTCCGCGGGTTCCCAGTGCTGCCACAATGCAAGACATCTCCCCTCTGCCTTTCAGATCAGTTTACAGGATGAGAACAGCAGTGGACGATGAAGTCAGCACGCCGGCATTCAGGCCGGGGCTGGTTCCAGCTATGTGTCTTTGAGCTCCCAGAGCCCCCAACTCTGGGAGCACTGCAGCTTTCCTCCGAAAAGTAGGGATCAGAAGCAATGATCACAAAAGCCTTTCTTCTGTAACATCCCAACCTTCCAGCCACACATTTCCAAGGCAAGTGGACCTCGTAACTACCCGCCCTGTAGTCAACCCTGCCCCACCTCATGTTACCTGATCACATTTGCCCGAGTCACCGCTCCCACTGAGTCACAGTCCACCCACACCTGAGCCACCACCTGGACCGTAACTCCCTGCAGAGAGCCCCTCCTCACTCCTCTGACACGGAGGGAATTTGAATTCCTGTCTCTGTTTCTTAGGACCCTTAACCTACACATGCCTTATATTACAATCTACTGGGAATCTTTTATTTCCCTGAAGTTTAAGCTTTTTGAGAAAAGGCATTGCTCTTTGCTTACACCTGTGTAAATTGTATACAGTTTAGATGCTTTTCAAAATTCAAATTATAGCTTAACATTTTTGACTATGAAAATATTTTAAGAGCTTTTTATAAAAAGCATGAAAACATTCCAGGAAATTCAATATACTGTTATATAAATCTCAGCTACAGTATGATCCTTTCCTCTGTTTTTTCTTTCTCTTTTTATAACAGATCCCTCAAATTCAACAAGTTCTACAAAAACGTTTCTAACTCTTAACTTTCTCAAGCCAGATCATATCAGTGTTTTTGTTCATCCAATTTCAACAGGTATGGGCATTTTAATTACTCTGCATGGTTACAAATATTGTCACATTTAATTCTGGTCATTTCCAACTGAACAAAAATGTATAATTAAACAAATACTCTGCAACTCAGACTAGCTCTAGTTTTATTATGAAGTATATATACCCTACTTTAATCACTGTCATTCCTGATAGAAATTTATTTGCTAGAAAGACACACGTCTACTCTGTCAGGGTAACAGTGGTGCCTCACTCCTGCAGGGCTCTCCTTGGCTTCTCATCTCAGTCTTCCTTCTCTTTCTCAGTGTCTCCCTTGTCACAGTGCATTTTTAAAAGTGATTAGAATTTATTTTTTTTAGTGGTAATATTTATTTACTTATTTATTGATGTATAGTCAGTTTACAACATCAATTTCTGGTGTACAACATAGCATAATGTTTCAGTCATCCATCACAGCCCACTTTTAAAGAAGCTGGTTGAACGACAAATAATTTGCCTATGACATTTTCCAATTCTTAAAATCAACACCTCATTGCTAATTAAAGTAAAAGGCAACGCTGCTTTTTGTCCATTTCTCAAAACGTACTCCTAAAGGGAACAAGAAAATGGTGAATGTGAAATTTGCTCTGTTCTCTTACTTTATGCACCATTGTTTAAAGCTCAAGGGATCCTTGGAACAAGATTTATGTATCTCTTATTTAAGAACTTCAGAGGGCCAAACCTATTTGCTGAAATTGGAGAGGCCCAACAAATGACTTCAGTTTTCAATTGCCTGAGAGTGTTCAAGGTTCAGCTCTGAGTTAGTACTTCCCTGTTGGGTTCAAAGCACCTCTATCTTTCCGGTTGTCTCCTTCGGCATTTGGTACAGAGGCTGCATCCCTGACTGCAGCCTACCTTAAACATGCAGGAGATGATGTCAAGCAGATCTTTTAACTTACCAAGAAAAAGAAAAGGTCTCCATTGTGGAATTGGCATTTTTTCTGGTTTTGGCCCAATGTATAATGATTTTAAATGTTCTTACAGGATATAGTAACATGACTCATAATAAGGGCATGTTAATACGGCAAAAGCATGCGGAAAGGCATATGCTGTGTGTTGGGTTGGAATCCTGCCACCGCCACGGTGGCTGTGGGCTTCTCTCTTCTTGGCCTTGCGTTTTACACACCCAGTTCATGGCACATCCCCAACACAACACACACACCCCGTTGTGTCTTACTGCTTAATTATGGCTCATGTTCCCAGCATATGCTTCAGACTGTCAACAAAAGAAAAAAGCCTACTTCGATTTGGACCAAATTTAGTGTCTTTAAAATATTCAAATATGCTGTTTTCCAATAACATATGGCCATGAACAATGTTTTTTTTCATTTTTTTTCTAACAGTATCTCTCTTTTAAGGATAAATCATGTACTCTGAGATTAAATTAAATGGGCCCTGCTGTTAGAGAAAAATGTTTTTGTGCTTCTGCTTGGCTTTCTCTATTAGTGTTTATTAAATCTTTAAAAACTTAAATAACTCTATGGTAAAATTCCAGAGTATGAAAAATTACATTATAATGGATTTCAGGGTATTAAAACGTAACGCTCAACCAAATGATTTTATCAACTAGAATAACAGAGCTGGGCTCTAGGTGGTATCATATCCTGCCAAACTGTACTTTCAAGCAAAGTTCTGACATTTGCAATCACTTCTTGAATCCTGTTCCATCCTCCCTCCCACCCTAGCACTGGACTAAGGTTGGTCATAAGCATGTAGTCCTCCAAGTAAAGTGAAAGGAAGGCCATCTTTCTGTTCCGTCTTAAATATTCACAATATTGTACATTTGTATTTCATTTTCAATTGTTTTAATGCACTTCCGCAAGTATGACCTCCTATCAGTCTTACGACAGACTCTACAGGGAAGTCACCACGTGATCACGTGCCACAGGAAATGATCTCACCTTCGTGGCACTTGCATGTTTCCAATGGATACTTTCCTGAAACACACCGTCCATGGGAGAGCCACCCTTCTTATTCTCTCTCAGAGCAGCGAGTCTATTTCCTGCAGGGCACCAGTGGCAACTTGTAACGATCTTACTTAAATATTCATATGCTCATTTACTTTCCGTTCCCCTCACCAGAATACAAGGTCTGTGAGTCCACTGAGTCCTTGAAACAGTCCCGGGCTACGATAAATGAATGGATGCAGCTAAGGAAGCTCCTTGTTGTGCCTAAGGTCACACAGTGGACTCATCTCAACATACTAATTGGAAGAAACAGCCATGGGGACTGCAGCCTGGCACACTCTCCCCACCCTGACTTTCATGCACAATTAGCTTGAGGACAACTAAGCATTATCCAGTGGCCTCTTGTCGTTGACTGTCATACTGAAGACCAAATGCTAGGAAAATTAGCTCAAGTGTAGCCATGTTTGCCAAAAGACAGTATAGGTCATGACAATCGTCAGTTTCAAATATATCGACATTTGGAATGGATACATTATTTTTGTTTAAAAATTATTCCTTTGTGTCTGAACTGGCCTGCTACCTCGTATTATCATTAAGTAGAAAGCAAGAGTTGCAAGCTACCTTGAGATGTCACTGTATCCTTGCCCTGCCCTAGTATTAGTGTCCTGCTGTGCTGGAAATGAACAAATTGGAAACAAACATTGCACACTAGTCTATCTTTCTGCATATTTAAACATGAACTCCATCTCTATGCTATAGAATACATCATATACTATTTATGAAAAATTATCCAGTGCAGCAATTATGCCTCAAAGAATATCCTAGGGACTGAAGGAACAAAGACAACACTCTGAGCAAATGTCTTACTTTGACAGATTATCTTACTTAGATAGGAGAACACTACTCTTGGAAGACTTAATACAATTCACTTTAAACATGCTAAATAATAGCTTGGCAAGACATGGAGCATTATTTCCTTGTTTCTTTTCAATGCTCTATTTTATTTCAAATAAGATAATTTGCAATATTAATTGGGTAGATGGTAGAGTCATTATTATTCTGCATAAATATTGAAAGATTATATAAATTGATGTTTTAATAGGATTATCTTGTAAATAAATGACATCTCATCAAATTGTTCATTTTGATTTATGCTGCCTTTTATTGTTAAAAATGTAAGAGTTATATAATTAGTGTAGCTTCATCAAGAAAATAGGCATTGTAAATAGAAATACAGTAAAAATATTTCATTAGTAATAAACACAAAATGCATCATCTCTAACTTTTCCTCAGTCTTCACAGCCTCTGATGAGAGGATAAATCTGCATCTCATCTCTAAAAATACTATCCTTCCACTGAATTTAAATCAGCCTTCATCCTGTCCCTCCCCCACTGCCTTCACCCTGGAAGAGACAACACCACTTTCTGTGGGTGATCCTGTGAGAGGCAAGTAGGGGACAGAGCTAAGGACAAATGTGCATTATGGGATCCGTTAAAGGTCTCACATTTGCGGGTCACCGAAAAATCAAGTGTAAACACTGGAGCAGAGTGCTGGTGACCCGGGAATACTGAGGACAACAGGACATTGGGTCTAATGCCTGGAAAACGACAGAGCCTGTGCACTTAGAGTCCTAGGACCCCTTCTGGCTAATAATCACCTTATTTCTCAACCACTGAATCGCAGGCTGAACAACGGGTAGCACCATGAAGACGTTTAAGAAAATCCATTACAATATGGCAGCTGCTGACCTGGCTTGTGACCCAGCAGAACTTTTTTTTTTCCTCACTCTGTTCCTTACTACTTAGCATGGCAGTGTAAGATTCATAAGGACGTTTCTCAAAGAGTTTAAAGAAAAATGGCACTTAAGCTAATTGATTTATGTAAACCCATAGTTGTCACCTAGACACAAGCTCGTGGCGAGGCAGGTGAACCTCAGAAATGCAGGTGTCACCCTTGAGAACGTGCTCAGGAGCTGTCTCTGCCTTGGATGGCAGGGGAAGTTGGCAACTTCGGTCAAGTGTGCTCGAAGACAAATTCCTACTATGTATTTGTGTGAAAAGAAACCTCCAGATTCCCTCGATGAGATGCTTGCATCTTAGTCCTACAGACAAACCAGCTAGTGTGGCATGGATAAGCTGCCACGGTATCTGAGCTGACTTCACACCTTCATCCCCGAGTCCTGCAGTTCCCGAGCACAATACGCCCACGGCGCAATGCCACCTTTGATCTGAGAACAACAGAAAAAAGCTTTTGAAGAATTTATTAATGACTTTTCCAGCCAAAGGTCTGAGATACTGCTTAGCTCTTCGGCTAATTGTATCACCTCAAGTGACCCTTATTTGACTGTAGAAAGGCAGCTCCTGCTTACAGAAGTGCTTTTGGGTGATGTTTAAAGCACAGATTATGCAACCTGACTATCTGTTGCCAACAATGCAAGTCTTTAGTTTCTCTCTTAATAGGATGTATATAAAATGGCAAAAACAAGGACTCATAGACCTCCCCCCAACCACTCATTTGCTCCTTTCCATTCATTGTGTGTAGTGGAAATCAGGCAACTACAGTTGCAGAGTTTTGCAGAATGAAGTTGAAGGGTCCTTCTGTTCCTTCCCACCCATGCAGCCCATCCCTTGGTAAAGGTCTTTACTGTTGTCTCTCACCCTCTGTGTTGGGAGCTTCCCTTTGAATAGCACCGATTACACTCTGCCCGTTCCCACCCTAAGAAACAGCCAACCTATGGACTTAACCACACATCCTTTTTTGGGTTCTGATGCTGATCAGAATTTCACACTAAGTATGTTTCCTTCCCCCCGCCCCCGCCTCCCAGCTTATCTTAAAGGAAGAAGTAGAGCTAGGCGGCCTCACAGTTAGATAAAGAGCTTGAGTTCTGGGATCAGGCTGGGTTTGAATCCTTGTTCCAGACTTGAGCAGCTGTATGATTTTGGACAGGCTACCTGACTTTCACAGTTTAAGAAATTATAATGTTGTTATTGAATACAGTTCTCCATGCAAAGTGCTTAGCATCTGCTTGATACAGTGTAAGTGGTCAGTAAGTATTAGCTTTTTATTGCTAAGAATATTTCATTAAAGTGTATCCCACTGGGAGCTAATCCTATGACGCATTCTGTAAGTTTGAGAATATTTTTTTTCTTCCCTCAGCACCTGTATTTCCTTTTGAATATAACTAGAGAGAATACAGAATGGAGAAAGACTGAATAAACTATAAGACACTACCAACATTAATTAATATAGAAAGTCTCAAAAGCTAAGTCAGAAGACAGAATACCTTCACTCTCTGCAGAGAACATAGTACCTATTCTTTTTCCAAGGCTAACTGGTTTTTCAACAATATTAAGCTTTCAGAGACAAGTGACCTTTGGAAAACACAGTATAATCAAGTTATAATCAATTTCTCAAAAAAGCAATAGAATCATGGAGAAGAAACTGCCCAACTGTGTGGGATTCCTTCCCAGAGAAGGAATGGTGTGGTATTCGCGCTGAGTCTTCAGGGATGGGGTGGGGTGGGACTGCTTCAAGTGGCTGACTCTAGTGGAACTGCTCCTTCCTATCCTACACTTACACTAAGTTGGTGTTTGCAATCAAAATCGAAGGGGCTTTGACCATCATCATCATCATCATCATCATCATATTACACAGATGAGGAAACTGAACCTCAAAAAAAGTGACTTCCCTCAACTTCACAAATCTACCCAGAAATGGTGGGCAAAGGCCAGATGTGATGATGGCAGGGCACCTGGGGGGACCACACAGCCAGACTTCCTCCCTGACAGGGAGTGCCTCCCATGAGTAGTGTGGCCGGTGGTGAGAATTCCAGGTGAAGACATTTGAGATGATTGATGGGAACCAATGAACAGCAACAACGTAATTCATTTTAAATCAACGTGCGGTCACTGAAGAACCAAAACAGGCACTACCTTACAGTGGCTGCTGCTTCACTCAAGCAGCAGGACGCCAGCCTTTATGAACACAGGTTGTGTTCAGTATTCACTGACAGATCGTCACATAGTTATTGCACGCATTACTCACCACAGCCTTATGAGGCTGCAATCATTACCCTTGCTTTCCCAGGGAGGTTAAGTAACTTGCCCAAGACCCCAGACCTAGCTGGCCGACTTCCATGATACAACCATATTTCCCTGAAATAATCAGTTCAAACCTATCCATACAGCAGCATCAAATGAGAAACAATAGGCAGCCTCCATAATGCAAAAAATGCAGGCTAAAGTGAGACATGACCGTTTTAAAAGTTACCCGGTGTAAACTGCATTAATCAGCTCTACTTCTTGAGCCATGCATATTTGGTACAGCTGTCGTGGCCCGTAGGGGTGTCCTCCTCACCTTGAGTGCTACCATGACGCGCATGGGGACACACACACCGGTCAAGTATCTGGACGTATTTCGAGACCGCATCAAGTCAAAACCAGCAGCAGTCGCGGCAACCTAACAGATTGGCTCAGCCGGACTCTGAGATCCCAGAATGCTTTTTTTTTTCTTTTTTTTCCTGTATCATAATCATGTTGACATTTGTTTCAGAGATTACAGAAAGAGAAATGGCAAACAGCATCTGAATCAGGGAAGGAACTTCAAAACAGCTGCTAGCCATGGAGCAGCTGCTGAACGAGGATCTGAAAGTACTGTTCGCCTCCCCCTCAACCAGATGCCATTCCTTTAAATAGCAAGTGATTCAGGAGAGGCAGAGGGATTGACAAGGATCTCAGTAGCTGGGCAAAACTCAGAGGACGGGAGCAAAATCACACCAAGTGTCCTGACACGCACTTCCCTGCGGGTCTCCCTCCTTTTTGGGGGAAAGGCTGACAGTGATGCTTTGGAAACAGAGGGCAATGAGGTAGATACTAATCTGATTTATATCCTAAAGGAAGGGGCATATGCTCCTTTTTTCATTCAGCCTGCACCAGAGCAGCTAGTGGTGTAATGAAGCTAATCACAGGAAACCGGTTTGGCTTTGTGTGCCATTGCGAATTCGTTAGACTGCAGATTTTCCATAAAGAGTTATTTACATCTCACTAACCACTAGGTTCACACCTGGGGTTGGCAACACCTGGCAGTGTTCTTAATGAGTTCACCACTGTTTCCAAAGAAAACGCTGACATTAATAATTGTGATGTTACATTTATTGCGAGGAAAATACAAACATAAATGCGGTGGATTAGTAAAGGTCACTGCAGTCTAACTCCTTTTGGTGCTAATGTAGCTTGACAGTATTTGCACGCCGGGCAGGAGGGAGAAGAAGCCTCCTGTGATAACTAGCTCTTTCCTGGTACTGCCTGATTGCATAAAGGCACCTGCTTAGGTGATTTTGCCCTCAGTGATGCTTTTGGCATTTTCCAAAATGGCACCTGAGTTTCTGTCATAGTCTATTCAGTCTGTCACTAAATTCTACTGATGCATGTCTCCATATTTCTCAAGTCAGTCCCTTAATTTCCACGTGCATGGTCTGCCGGAGTCTTGGCTTGACCTGGCTGAATTAATCACTGCAACTGCATCCCATAGACAAGTAAAGAGGGGAAGAAAAAAAAAAATACGACTTCGCATGATGTTGTGACTCATCCTGAAACCCACCAAAAAAACTTTTTAAAAATTTAAATTGGGGTGGGGGGGGCAGGGAGGTGATCAGGTTTATTTTTACTTATTTATTTACTTCTAGTGGAGGTACTGAAGACCAAACTCAGGACCTCCTGCACACTAAACACACATTCTATCCCTGAGCTGCACCCTCCCCCTTTGCCTTAATTACTGAATGCCTCTTGGGTACCTGGGCTCAGTGCCCAGGAAGCAGGCAGAGAAGAGTGGGCAGTTTCTACTTTCCCAAAACTTACGATTTACTTAAGGAAATAAAACGTCAAATAGTATCGATGAGGAAGGGCAGCGCTCGGGAAGTAAGAGGTGAATTGCTGAAACAATACATTACAAGTGAATTCAGAGGAGAGAGGGGTCACTGCTGAGTTCTTAGTTGACTTCAGAATATCTTAAATTTCTTAGTCCTTAATCTCACAGTTTTTGTGCCAGTAAAGCAAACCTATCTCACTTTTCCACAAACAACTCATTCTCACACAGCATCCACACACCCCTCCTCGAGCTCTGTGTCCACGTCCCCCAGCTGCAGCAGCAACTTTGACCTGCCTCTCATCCGAGGAGATGGCTCTTCTTCCTTACCTGGTTCTAGTCCTTCAAATTCACTCCAGGAACGCCGTATGTTTTACGTTGTCACCACTCTATGTACTTAACGTCCATTTCTATAGAGCTATGACACTTTGGAATTTCTTGCATTAATTTAATCAAGGGAAGTGAGCTGGGGCTGCGTTTGTATGCATCCTTCTTTGCGCATTAAGTCAGTGCAGCCCGTGGACAGGAAAACCTTACTGAGTCGTTTCCCACAGCACCTGTTTCGCTTGCCCTGGGGTGTGCACTCAGCACGTGGGCACCCTAAACCTGGGCTCAGTACTGTGAGCCCTGAACGTGGGCTTCGAAGGAATTAAAGCTGGCTTCTGCAGGAGAGCTTGTACACCGCTCCTACCGGCTGCTCCTGCTTCCCCTACAGCCTCTTTCCTGGAGTCACATGTCCTTTGGCAAAACAGTTCTTGAGAAAAGGTCCTTTTAGAATAACCGAGATTAACAGTCCTATCAAGGATTTCACACTTTGTCCCCCGGCATTCCTGGACCTTTGCTCTGATGACCGAGACAACTGCTTTTTCTCGGTTCACCCTGTGTGTGAGGCCACAAGCCACAGCCTCTCACCCCTGGGCTGGACTAGTGGACGGAAGTCACAGGTCTCCTTTAAGCTCGTCTCAAACCTCTCCTTCTCTGCTGAGCAAGCTGGACTCAGTTACATCTCTCCGTCTCTCCAAGTAAATCTGCATTTCGCTCTATCTCCTGCCTTTGGTATCGGATATATCTTTGATGCCTAAATTGAAATGTCCCATCTAGTATCCTGGCGCCCTGGTGTATTAAAATGCAAATCTGTTTTGGCACCACTCTGAAGGCTATAGGGAGCCACTGGGGAAAGTTAAGCAAGAGTGGTAAGGATGGAGATAAGGACTTTGGATGGTTTTACCAGAAATACTGGATGAATTTCAGAAAATGTTATACACACGTGTATGTATAAATAATATGGACGATCTGGGGGCCGGGCACACACATTCCACAGACTAGACCACCAACTTAGTTCCTCCTTTCTCTGGGATGCGGGAGAGATGTGAGTGCTGTACCCATGATCCCGGTGGTTGCCCAGAGCTGAGCTGCCTAACCTGTGAGAGCCCTCTTGTCACTCATCACCGCATGCCTTCCCTCATCAAAGTTCAACAGAATGCTGTCAAGTCCACATGAAAATCCATCTTGGAAAAGCACGGGCCTCTGCTATAGCCTGCACTGCCTTCTCACGTAAAAGTGAGGTATAAAGCTTGTATTCGAGTGTAAATGATTTAAATGTAATTTCCTTAAACCAGTAATATCTCAGGATGCAACAAGCCAAAGTTTGGCCAACTACGGACTTGGAATCCTAGGATTAAGAGAAACCACGTCTTTGTGGGTTTGGTATTATGCACAGAAAAAAATCACCGGCACTGAACCCATATCATTGGCTACAATAACCCAACGATTCCTATCAATGACTTCAAAGCTTACACATTTTGCCATAATTGGTTTATAAAATGCAAGTACAATGTTAATTCACTCTTTTAATAACTTTCTTCAAGCTGTTACTATTTTATTCAAGCTAACCATAACCACTGGGTGTTAATTTTAACAAGGTACCTATAGTCACCTACTTATTTACAACATGGATGGCAAAAGCATTATCAAATATTTATTAAACATTTATACAAAATGTTAGCCTACTTCCAGCATGTACTATAAACATATTAATTCTTTCTGAATTATTGATAAGAAATTCTTGACACTGAATAAGAGAATAACATTTATTAGGTAAATGACATTTCGTCACCCTTGAAATCTCCATCCAAGGCTAACTAACTATACTTCTATCAGTGGGAGCCATGGGCAGGGGTGTAATAATACTATTTCTTGTGGAAACATAATATTTAAGTTAGCACCTGACAAGGGTGATGCATTTAATATAAAATTCAAGGAACTCAATTTCTCCAAAGAGAAAATTCTATTAATTGGCCAGGTGCTCTCAGAAGTGACTGGATTCTTTCCGACTACTGAGTCATGCTGATTAGAGACACAGCTGAACACACGGTGTCTTTTATCTGTTTTGCTTATTTGCCATATACCCTGAACCCACAAAAGAGAAAATATTCATTACACTAAAACAGTACAGTGATGCGCGCTAACCCTTCCAAGCCACGTGATCACTGCTAGCACCTCAAAGAGGCGATGTGCTTTTAGGACATTACCCGAAATACTTCAGGTATCTGGGGGAACTGACTCAGCACATCTCCTCTCTCAGGCTTTAGAATAAGTATCATTATGGCCCCATGAAAAAGTAGTTATGCCCACTTAGATCTAAGTTAATATGCTTTATTAGGTAAAAGTGGAGAAATATGGCCACCCAGTTGCCAAACACCAGTTTAAGTGCCACTGGAACCAGAGATAAAACAGTTCACTTCTAGGATGACTTTGATGGTCTCTGACCACTTGAAGTGGATTTAGATTGCTTTTCCTTGCCTGACTCCTACTCTGTGGATTCCCAGAAAGCCATCCAGAGATTCAGAGTCAGGAAAAATCTCTCTACTACCCAGAAACACAGGACAGATCAAGTCACTGCCCTCAAGACTTTAGAACCTGACCTTCCCTTCCCCGTCCTCTGAAAGTAGACATGAGCAAGGCGACAGTAAGATAAATTTGGAAAAGTCAAGACAAGGAGTAAGGAAAGCAGGAGGAGATCAAACAAACTCACGCTGATAACTGGGGACATTGAAGAAGGAGGAGAAGTTGAGACAGAAGTAAACATCTTCAAGTACTCCACTGAGGGTGTATATTTTGGGGAAACCGGACCTGGAAGCTACCATGCAGCCCTTGCTTTCTGATTCTGGCCAACGGCCACGTTGTCAAGGAGATGAAGACCGTTCTGAGTGGATTCCTTCCTCCCCGGTATTATCAGTAATGTCAGCCCCAATCCTCTGAGTTCCCCGTCCTCCTGTTCCAGGGCTGCTAAAGCCTCCTCTCCGAGGCTCCCTTTTAGTTCTGCCCACTCTGGTCCTAGAAATTTAACTCTCCGCTCCTCTGAGTTCTAGCCAAATGTTTCCATCCATGTTTCAAACTCTTAGCCACAAAACAAGACAGTCCTGCTTTGTTAGTATTAACTCTTTATATTCTTTGAGAGGCAAAACCTTTAGCAAAGGGTTAAAAAAAAGACTCTTTAGAGCTAAAATTTTATGTCTTAAAACAGAAACGTCACCTGCTATTTGGAAGTGTATGATAGGTAAGTTAGAACACAGAAAAATGTACACGTTATTTTGGTTTTTAAATAGCTGGTTGTTGTGCTTTGGGTATAGCACCCTACTCACTGGATCTGCAACTAATGTTGACTTTTAAGTCATAAAACTGTGGGGGCCAGTGTTGCTGTAGGGGCATTTTAACAGTGTCTTGTGCAAATGGACAAAAGAAATATTTTGATTTTGCTTTTCTGAAACAGTAACTGGTTATCCACAACTTGAAACTGACAATAGCCATTCCATTATAAAATAACAGGCTTGTTTGAAGTGATATGCTGTCCTCACGTCACTGAACTGTGGTACCACGTTCTCGAGACTGAAGATACGGTAATGGAGACACAGGGATGCCAAGAGAATTTCAACTCCAAGTTTCACAGTTACTATAGATGACCCTCCATATTTGAGCGTGGCAGGAAGTCATAGATTCTTTGGAAACTTTTTAAAAAGTGTTTGGGAATGTATGCATCAATATTTCCACCAAACAGCCCTTACGCATCTCAGACTCACTGCATCCTCAATTCCCAATTTTCTACATGAAGGGACTGTAGTAAGTTTTCTTTCAGTATTCAAACTGCTCTTATTTTTATATACCAGTGAATATACCTTTATTATTCTTCCTTGAAAAAATCTGGAAAATTCAGGCTAGTTCAAAAGATAACTTCAATGCTGCGAAACTCTGCAGTGAACTGAGAAAAATCAAAACCATTCAAAGCTTTGTTATAGTGTTTCCTGATTTCCAAGCATGAGAAGATACAGAACATTTTTATTTCAGTCGACTTTGCATCGCATTATGGTCTTCGCAAATTTATCTATGTATAGTTTGATAGGGAGTAATTCATATGCTCAACATTGTAAGAGTGAGCATAGGTTGATGGAAATGTTTTAAATTCTAGTCCCATAAAATTAGTACATTTTTCTTGAAGTTGTATAGTAAAGGTTAATCTCTGTATCGTCTAAGGAAAACACTGCCTTGAGACGAGTCATGACAGGTACAAAAGTAAAGGAAGCATAATTCATAAATCTATGACAGGAGACCAATAACACTAATTAATTTGGGGAAGAATGCAGGCAGATTATACTTATGGAAGCTTTAAATCTTTTAAAGGCTAGCAAATAGATGGCAAAGGTCACCCAATCAATGTGGATAAATAATGAAAGTCTTTAGAAAAAGCCAAAATGTGACAAGTGAGAGGATGCTCATGTCATTCAATTCGGGGAATTTAAATATTGAAAAGTCAGTTGTTTGGGCATTAAATTTAAATGGCTTGAGTCATGAAATATGGAGACGAAGGAAAATCTATGTGGTCCTCTTTGGTGCATGCCAGGATTCCCCAGGACCAAAATTGTTCTCTAGGGATAAATTATACATTTGGGTTTGTATATTATCTCTGTCATACCCTGGCAAGCCCAGTAAGAACGTCACAAAGAAGGAAGGGCTGTAGTTAGGGACCCACACTCCCGCCTCCCCGGGCACGGTGGCTGTAAAACGCGAGGCACCGCGTGGTGTGTCAGACTCCTGTCCTTCCAAGATGCCCCTGCCTCTTCCATGCCTGGCTTAACGCCTGAAGCCTGAGTTTAATAATGAATGTTGTTGCTCATAGAAATCCAAAAGGCGTTCTGGTAAAATCCATTTCAAAAGTAATGGGGAAAACATGATTAAAACAGGTCTCTAGAGCATCAATTTCAGAGCACATCCGAATTTTTCTCTTCTGCCACCAAGGGGCACTGTGCGCATAGATGAAGCCGCTCGCCCCAGGAGACCTACTACAAACACACAACCGGTAGGAATCTGGGATGCCCCATTCCCTCCTGCATCATCCTACATCCTGAATTGGGGGGGAAAAAAAGAGGAAAAAATGTAATATGAAAAAATGAAGTCTGAGAATTTATAAAGCCTAGAAGATTAATGTTTTGAAGAGAGCCAACGAAGAAAAGCTGTTTTTCTAGGGTTGACAGTTTTCTGGTGTTGTTTTTATTTGTTTAATACACTCCTACATAATATTATTAAGACGAGGTAGCCTAGCACTCAATAGTGCATGTGTAGTCCTCAAAATCTTTTTGTCATCCCCCCAAATAGGACATTCGGTCCATTGTCTATTTCTATGCTTTCTTCCTTTCAAAGGGTGATTTATGCTGAAACAGCCCTTTCCCCAGACCTCACAGAAGAGGACGGGGTGAAGCCTGGCCCCCACAACAGAGAATTCCAGGTGAGGAAAGACTTGTAGATGTGGTGGGCCTTCCTCTACAAGATGTTGCTAACATTTGTTTCTTCTCTGTCTTGGAGGAGCCAAGAGCATTGTATCCACCAGCGTTTTCTCTGGAATAGCTTCTCCTAAAAGGATCCAAGTACCAGGCAGCCAAAAATCAGAAAGTTCAGATTTGACATGTGCCAAAAAAATAAAATAAAAACTTGAGTCAGATGTTTACCTCTTTAGGCCTGAATTTTCTTTTATTTTAGCACAAAACAAATGATGAGAAGCAGAAAATAATTTTATTGCTCTACCCCCGCCCCCGAATTGCAGACACCGTGCTTTGTACAACAAAGAAGGTGATGAAGAGATCCAGGAACATGGAAGTCTTCCAAAAATATATGAAATGGGATACTATAAGGTTATCTACATAGGAACCCAAGAGACCCCATCCTTTGGTAAGAAATGAGGATATTTCTAGAAAAGACTTTATAATAATCTACACAAATGACTCAAAACCACACCAAAGGTGTCACTGTATAAAACACACCCCTCTAAACATAATTATTTCTGAGAAGTCTAACGCAGAAAATATTTCACATGAATACATTAAGTAATTCAAGCAAAGAGGCCCTTGTTAATACTCTCAGATTTGAATCATATACATTCATTTGCCCTTTAAAAAATCTGAGACAGTTTTAAGCTTTGTTTTTGTTTAGAATAAACCTTCAAAACACTGCCATCCCTCAAGTTTTTCATTTTTCATATCCTCATAAAAACATGTTTGTATTGAACATTTTATCTAAAAAAAAAGTTGAAAAACTGCATGGGAACTTGTACTATTGTGTTGAAGATACACTCAAGATTTTTCTTTGAAAATAAAAGCAAACACAAGTGGCAACTTCAGAGTCTGAGATACAGAGTGAATCAATGAGCACAGATACGCTTGAACTTTGAATAAAGGAGGCGCGAATATTCGGATGCGTGGGGTTCTTGGAAACCCAACGCTGCAGCCTGAAGCCCTCCCGGTGGGGAAGCGCTTGCAGAAGCGTAAGTATGTGGCTATACTGCCACCTAGTGGTGCAAAGAAGCAGCCTTCTCATGAAGACGGGCGCCTTCCAGGTCCGTGGCAATGTTATAAACAAATGCTTCCTTTGTAAAAGCAAAAAAACAAGCAAACAAAAAAAACCCAAAACAAAAAACTTTGCACCAGATGGCTGAAAAGACCTCGTACGAGCTTTTCTCTCTCTCCTATGTATTCTTTCCCCAAAGCTTTATGATTCTCATTGATAAAAACCTCAAGTGTCTGCACAAGAGCTCTGCCAATTCAGCACCCGCACCCACAAGCTTCAAGTGTCTTTGAGTAAAAATGTTACTTCTTATTGCTTTAAAGTGGTCTCTCTTTTATAAAGTCAGTTTTAAATGTAAGTCTCTCTCTCTCCCTTTTCTAGTTGGAAACCAAAACAAAAAAATGTTAAAAAAAAAAAAAAAAAAAAAAGCCTTAAGGAATGTTTCAAGTACATCTTCCTTGCCCTCAAGTGCCAGGCTTCTAGGAATGAAATCGTCCAACTTGGGATCAAATCCGCGAATCAAACTGTTGAAAGGCACACCTTCTAATGTCGCCCTCTCTATTACAGGCAGTGGAGATACCAGATTGTGTCTGCAGATTAAGGTCACTTTAAAGGTCGAAGGAAGAAGAAAATACCTCATCAGGCATCAAATTCTACTTTGAGAAAGGGTTAAGGAACTCTTGCTGTTTACTCATAGTGAATTTGGGTTTTTTTTTGTGGGTGGGGGAAGCATCGTTATTACAGCAGGCATCAAACTGCAGAGGGCAGAAAAGCTGCCAACGAAATTTCAAGGGAAATAACCCAGATAAAAAATAATGATAATAAACAGCAGGCACAGAGCTCGCAACGCCCGACGTAAACTTTGGAACAAGTTCACATACACCCCATCTCTCGAGTATGTTTTCCAGGAGACACAAAGGCCATTCTTCTACAGCAAATGTAATTCTTCCCTACGGCAGCATTTGTTCAACTGGCTAAAAACACTACTTTGATATTCAAGTTCAGGAAAAGGCTTAACCAATGTGTCAAGACTGAAGGGCAAATGAGACATCCATTTAAAAATAATTTTCCAAAAGTTCCTTCGAAACAGCAGAGTACACATTTAGGTTATTAACATTTGAATGATACAGGGCATTCATTTCACGCCATGCACAGCTTCTTTTTTCTCATGAAGACATTCTGTTGAAAAGTCCACTTACAGTCATTAAATGGAATGCCTAGCTTTCTGGAGGTGGTCATAAGACCACAGAGGTCAAGGTACTCAGGTATGGACTAGGGTCCAATGCCCTTATTCTCAAGTAACCCAGTTCTCACTACAACATCCTGTAGTCTCTCTGGAGAAGTCAGATGTGTTTTGCAGATTTTTTTTTTTTTTAAGGCAGGGCTGATAACCTCAACAGTCTGAAATTCAACTACACAGCATATAGCATTTCAAAGTACTGGGAAACTTTGGTCTCCTTTATCATACTACGCCATTTTAATAAATATAAAAGCGATGTTTATTCACTTTAAAGTCATGACATCTATGAAGGGAAAGGTTTCTACAGCAATGAGCAATTAGTTAAATATCACACGCGGAAGCAAAACAGCAATTTGTAGACTTCTGTTGCTCAGGGCCTTAATTACTTACATTGCAACTTGCTTCAGACCACTAAAGACGGGGCTACCTAAAAATCCCCAGGCAATTAAGGACAAAGCGTGCTCAAACACGACCAGCTCTGGAAGAAATAAATTGAAAGACCAGGTTTTATCTATAATGTTATTAGGTAGATAAATCACTGAGAAGAATAAACCAGTGGGGGAAAAAAATAAAGCACAAACTAAGATCAGTCCTTTAAAAATCCCCTTGGAGATTATGCAATTTTCCCCAAGAAATCAATAGCAGTTCAATTGAAGATAAATTACAAGAGGAATCAAAAGCGGTCACTTCATGAGCAAGTAATAATAGTATTGTTTCCTTCATTACACAGTAAGATCTGTTCACAGAGCAGTAGGGGGAGGGGGAGCAGCGCACATTTGTCAGCTGTTTTCTCACCAAATGACATAACTTTTGGAGACAGAGTTGTCAGAGTGGTTTGTTGGCACTGGATTTTTTTTTTTTTTTTTTGCCTTTTTAAAAAAATAAATCCCTAAATTTCCCCTAGCTCAAGAGAGAAATGGTATTTTGATATGTTCTATTTCCTCCAGTTGAAATACTCAGGACATATATTATTCATACGGAACATCCAGAGAACTTCTAAAAACTGTCGGTGGATGTCTACAAAATTATTTTAAAAAAGCCCCAAATATTATATTTCATCTTCATTGTAAAATATGTATCTTACTTAACATAAACAAACCAATAATCCATAAATCCACCCACAATGCCATGAAATGGCTTCTGTGCACAAATACATAACACATCTATGCAATTAATCTACTGCTTGTGGCAGGAACCGGTCTGGAAATGAATCAAAATAAGATTTAGGTGCTATAAATGTTAATATGCAGTGGTTCTGATAAAGCCATATTTTACTGTACAATGCTAGCACTAATAGGTCTCTGATACTCTTTTCATAGACATTGATTGTATGATATTTACTATGTTATTAATAGACTGTTAAAACGCATCCTTCTGAATAGGTCTTGTTAACACAGTATCCTCAGATGTTGAAAAGCTGCAAAGCAAATTTTGACCTGAGCAGAAAAAAATACTACATATGGTTTGGTCGTGTGGCTTTGGTTTTTTTTAATTATTATTATATAGAACAGGCCGCAAAGTTTTATAGAAAGGAAAACTCATGTTAAGAAAGCTTTAAAGGATCTACAGAGGTGTCACAACTAATTCATTTTCCCTATTTTCTTTTGACACATGAGAATTAAGTAAAATCACAGAAATATAGAAAGCTAGTCCCAGAAGTGGCCTAAAAATCTGTTTAATAATCATTTAATTTATAAATGAAAGAAGGGAAGCTCCTTGTCTCGAATCACTTCTAATCCATTTTTTTTTTTCACGCTTTAATCTTAATCAGTCAGAAGGATTTATCTAAAACACCCATCTTCTCATTCCCTTCCAACCCCCTGAGATCACTTCCTTTTGCCCTTTAGGAAATAGCTCCAAACTTTGTCCTCCTAGGTTTTTCCTGACTGGACTCCTGCTGACTAACCTCGCAGATTTAGTTCATATTGCGTATTCGCTTTTTCTTTTCCCAAACACTGGGTTCTTTTTCATCACCTCTCTAGTGAAGTTAAACATCGTTTGCCCCTAAGAAGCCTTCCTTGGCCCACAAATCTAGATCAGGTCTCCCAGTCACGCAGGAAACACCATTCTCTACTCCTTCACTGTCTTTGTAATGCTTGCGATCATTCAAATCTACTTTCTCTCCTTCCTTATGGAGAAAAGCCAAGATCTGTGTTGGGACCCCGTGATCCCTCACACTTAAGAGGATTTCCTGGTCCAGAGAAGGTGCTGAATAAATGGTTTTTAAATGGACAGAAAACCATTAATATCATAAGTAATATACGTACCTTTTGTAAAGTAAAGCATTTAAAAGTGATCTTCCTACTTTGGTCCATCCCTTGTCCCTTATAAAAGAGAACAAGCCACTAAAATGTTAGGCACTGAAACCTAAAGCCCCTGTACTTTGGAAGGATTACTAATGTGTCCAGTTCTGATATTGACAAGGTATGAGAATACTGGCAACATAACAATAATGGACAAAACTGAAGATGCGTGCCAACATTCATGTATGTATGTGACAATGTTACAACACATGACAAGGAGTCAAGACTGTAAGTTTTCACTCTTGCTGGATGACATCAAATATCCATGACAATGTTAATGTGCAGCAAGGATTGTTGTTGAGCGGATTAACGACACAATGTGTAGCCAGCTGCTAACAGGATATGAATCCTGGTTATTTCAGCTTCCTGTTGTTGGAGGAGATCACTGCATTACTGAGCCAACCTGGTCCATTCAGCCACCATCATCTGCATTCCAGTCGTAATTTGGAACTTTGCAAAGGTGCCAGCAATTCTGTTCACATATCAAGAATCCAACGGCATTGGGAAGAAAGATGAAGTGACTGGTACAGGAGAAAGTCTCTCTCATTACTCTGTTCTTACTCTGTTTTATATTTCTTTACAGTATTTAATATTTATTTGCTTATTTTGTCTACCACCACAATGAAGGTGACTTTACTGAGAGCGTATTCTATTCTGTATCCCTCGTGACTTGAAAAGTGCTTGCACAAAAGAGGTACTGAATAAACAAGAGTCAATGAATACATGAGTGGATGTATATTTAATAAAAGCAGCAGCAGCAGAGTAGGTGTGCCCACCTCCACCCCACGCCTCAGTTAATAGGTTAGTGGGCTGAGATATTTGTTAGGATGTTTTGAAAGCTGGTACCTGGAAACAATTAGCAGGAAAAATTCAAGAGAATAAGTTGCATATTGATTACAACACTCAAGCTACACCATGTACTCACTCGTGTCTGAAGGTTAGGATCTAGGGGTGGAGGACTGAGGTGACATGAAGCCAGGCAAGAAGCAGAAAAACCAACTGGCCATCTCTCTGACTCTAAGGAACCTCACTCTGTTGGTGAACACTGAGTTGTCCGGTGAAGCAGTAGAGAGAGGATTCTTTTTCTGGTAAGAAATTCATTTTTCTTCTCCGATAGGGCTGTGACTAGGTTAGGGTGAGTGAAGCACTTGCCTTGGACACAAAACTTCACACACACACACACACACACACACACACCCCTTAGTAATCAGGATAAACTGTATTTTAATATGAAATTTAGAAAACCCAAATGAATGCAAGATTTTTCATGTTTTGTTCATCATAGATGGTTTATATGTCTTTTGATTTCTTAAGGTAGTGCTATCAAGTTTTTGTCTTGGCAACTGAGGTTCGTTTTTATGTCTTGCTGTCCCCTTAAATCTGCACCTCGCTCGCCTCACCCCAGTCCCTGTCCTGTGCCGCAGTTCCTGAAGCTGGTGAGCAGCAGATGGCAAGGGCGACTTTGTTAGCTTCCCAAGGCAGCCTCCTCGAAGGGCATCTGGAATAGCACCCAAGGTCAGGGCTCTCTAAGGAGCTCCTTTCCGGAGCCCAGGTCCATGCACAATGCAGAACCCAATCAGCCACTATCGACCTGACTGCCGCCTGCTGCTTATGAGGCTGGTATAAGGACACTCACTCAGAATAAATCCACAAGTCAGCGCCTTATTCCGAAAGCTTTTGCTCTTTAAACGAATGATGAGCAAGTGTGCTGTAACAAGAGAGCAAAGCGTGCACTTGGAATTACATGAAACCTACAGTTTGTAGCTTCAGTTTTACATGTTACGTGTAAAGAAGAGAACCCCCACCATTTCCCCTGCGACGGCCCGCACCGGCAGGAAGAACTCTGCCTCGTTCAGCCACAGCCGCAGGGCAGCCTGGCAACTCTGCACTTTGCCGCCCTACACTCTGCTCTCCTCCAGCTGCAATGGGAGTATTTATGTTCTCGTTTGCCCTGGAGAAGCTAGGCTTACGGAGCTGTGGTGTAGCACTTTTTTCGTCTTTTTTTTTTTTTTTTTTAAGAACTTCACTTTTTGTACGCTTCTTTTAAAAACACTCCATTTAGTCACATAATCGACCCAATGTTCTCCTCCCATGGAAATTCCGAGAGAAATTCCGTGACAGAATATGTGAACACAGGAGAAATGAGGACGTGCACATAGATCCCTCTTAGGGTCTCCTGAGCTGAAGCCCAGAACACACGTCCCCGCAGCCCGATGTCTGCTCATAAAGCGTGGCCACGGAAGATCACTGCTGCAAGTAACTCACTAAAGGACTCTTCCTTTCTCTGTCGGCAAACTTGCCACTTCAACCATTCTCCTCGAGCTTTATAATTGGATGTGGAGAGAGTGCACACATGAATTTTATGAGCAATAACAACTAACATGTGTACAGCATTTTACAATTTGCCATGCAGTTTTCATAGACATAATTCACTCATGGCCACAGTAGTAGTTAGGTGCTACTGAGATCATGAACGGTTCGCTAATGAGGAATCCGAGTCAGCAGGACTATAGGTTTGGAATACGGCTCTATCAGTAAACCCAAAGAAACGCCTGGAGTGTATGGGGATTTACTGTTTGAATAGCGAGCAGTCCAGGATGAGGTAGCAGCCAGTGCTGGCTCTCCAGTTCATTGATGTCAGCACCAAAGTCTCCCCAGTTCTTTCTTTTCTTCGTGACTCTAGACTGGCTGCACTCCAGCACCAGGGAGGCAGGAGCAGAAAAAAGGGGAGAGACATCGCTTCAGAAAGACAAAAACCTGTCCAGAAGTATATACTGTGGACTTCAGCCTCCGTCTAATTTACAGACTGAGTTATAGAAGGTAGAGAGGAAAGGGGGATGGACAATGGAGACTGGGGATACCAACCGTCACCTCTCCTACAGTAGAAGAAGGAAATTTTAATTTCTATTGTCTTTCTCCATAGCTCATCCCTCTCCATCTATACTGGACAGCCCATCCGTGGAAAGGGTGTAGGCAGTTTATGTTGTCCATGTACTTTTGTGTTTGCAAGTAACTGAACAATAGCTAAACACCTGGTTAAAAAAATTAAGCCACTGTTTACATGTGACTTTATTTTTCAACATCTGTATCTTTGAAGAATCATCTCCACTCAAGACCCCCAATTCCATGGCTACACAGTTATCGCCCAGGTACTATATGCCTGCTCTTGATCTGTCAGCTAGATTCGAGTTCCACAATTCCAGCAGGTTGCAGGAAATTTCCAAGTGAATTTCTCCCTCTCCCTAGCCCAGCATGTTTGAACCTATACACCATGCTATCAACTGCATTCCCAGACTTTCATGAAGTCCTACCATGACGCCACTATTCTCCAAGTCCTAGATCCAAAAGTGAAGTAATATGGACTCCTTTGGTACTTTATCCTTTTATGTTCAAGCAACCTCTTCTTCTGCCAATATCGTTATTGGTCACAGGCCAGGCGCCGTGTTAGGTGCTGTAGCTCCAACGGGAAGTTGACTTAACACATCAGATTTATTACAACACCCCTCTTGAGGCCTTCCTCTTCCATCAGACCTCCGCTATTGGCAAAGATTTCACTTTTATCCACTGCACATACTAATAATAGAATCAACTACCTACAAGGTTGCATCTAGGATGCTTGTCTCAATTTCAAACTGCAGTGTCTCCCCAGGACTAACTGCTCCAACTTGCAGCTGCAATGCCATCCCGTGTGGTGAAGAATTAAACTTATCCGGAGAAAGGGTCTGGCCTTTGCCCTCGCTCAGCTCCTGGGAGGCGATCACTAGGTCCCTGGAATGTCCTGCCTGACAGGAGTGTCTGTTTGCTTGGGGGCTTTGGCCACAGGACAGTCTAACAATGTGGTTAATAACGGGGGCTCTGGGATATGCCATAGAAATTAGTGTGGAGGTTCCTTAAAAAACTGAAAATAGATTTACCATATGATCCAGCAATCCCACTCCTGGGCATATATCTGGAGAAAACTCTAATTCAGAAAGATATGTGCACCCCAATGTTCACAGCAGCACTATTTACAAAAGCCAAGACATAGAAGCAACATAAATATCTATCAACAGATGACTGGAGAAAGAAGATGTGGTATATATATGCACAATGGAATACTACTCAGCCATAAAATATAATGAAATGCCATTTGAGCAACATGAATGGACCTAGAGATGATCATACCAAGTGAAGTCAGTCAGACAGAGAAAGACAAATACCATATAATACCACTTATATGTAGAATCTAAAATATGGCACAAATTAACTTATTTATGAAACAGAAACATACAAAGAAAACATGCCTATGGTTATCAAAGGGGAATGGGGAAGATGGATAAATCAGGAGTTTGGGATTAGCAGATACAAACTACTACATATAAAATAGATACTAAATTTCTCCTGTATAGGACAGGGAATTATCAATATCTTGTGACAACCCATAATGAAAAAGATTATGAAAAAGTACATATGTATAACTGAATCACTGTGCTGCACATCAGAAACTAACATTTTGTAAATCAACTATACTTCAATTAAAATAAAAAGAATGTGAACTTCTTAAGATGAGGGAGCTTCTTAACCAGTCATGTAACCCTCCTCCCTTTCAGTAATAACCCCTGGTCTCCACATCTGTAAACACTGATTGAAATATACTTCCCTCTGTCCAAAACCAGAATGTCTCTACAGAGACATGCAGGAGTTCCCAGGCATAAACAATGTGATTAATAGTAAATAATCGGGTAGATTTAATAAAGGAAAATATGTCCTTGAGTCACCCTCTTTGACGTCAGATTAGCAACAGGGTGGTTTAATTTTTTTTTCCTAGGGATTACGATAAGCAGAGTGATGCAGTCACATCGCCTAAGTTTCCTTCTATAAAATCCACTACACATGCCCTTGGTTAGAAGCACCATGATCAAGAACAGTGCTCCCACTGACTGACCAAGAATTCAAACCAGCCGGCTCACCTCTTGGGCTCTACCTGTCCTGCATCAAACACTGTCCTGTGGTTCACCTGGACTTTTCTGTGCACAAGGGCTTACTTGCATCCCACAAAAATCTGAGCACAGAGCTGGACCCCGCTCACATACAATCATGTCAGCTTGTCACATCTCTCCGTCACATACCAATAACCCTTCCCGATGAAAGTCTCACTAAAAGTTGAATGTTTCTGTTTGTCCTGTGTGGAGCCATCACAACAGGGCTTGTAATTAGCAAAGTGGGGTCGGGCTGTCTTTTCTTCTACAGCGTGTCAGTGGTTCAGCCAGTGTCGGGGGAGCGCTTAACAGCAAGAAACATGCTCTCATTTCACGTCAGTTGGGGAAAAGAAAAAAAAAATTTTTTAAAGGAATGAAGATATAACATAGAATAGGGGGGAGGGTAATAGCTCAGTGGCAGAGCTCATGCTTAGCATGCATGAGGTCCTGGGTTCAACCCCGGTATCTTCATCAAAAATGAAAACAAACAAACAAAACCATAGACTGAGCAGCAGAATCTTCTTTTTATGTGGTCTGTCATTTAACGCTCATGCCTCATACTACTCATCACATATTGTTGAGTGGAAAAGGCTAAAAATGGCACGTCTAGGTATTGCCCCATTTTATGACATGTGCGTGCATAAATCCATCCTCAGAGACAATCTTCCTGAAAAGCGTTAACAGTGATTGGCATTAGGAGGACGGTGTGCTCCCAGGTTTATCTGTTGCATCTTTTTACCACAACGATTTTCTACAATGAACACAAAATCATTTCACAAAAAAGTCATTGCTGTAGTTTTCATGTTAGTCGGATTAGATGAGCCTGCATTTAAAAAGAAAAATTAGAAAAGATTCCAATTTAAATTGAGACTTACAAAAGCACTGGTTTACAACCCAGACAGATAAGATGTGGTACTTTTTAGGGATCCTGCCTTTTCATAACTTGAAAACTTTTTCCTTACAATGATCTCCACATTTAGCTATGTAATGAGTGTTGTAGCAGAGTTTCTGAGGTTTCTCTTTCATGCACATATTCAAAGAGAAAAAATCCGGGGTGAGGGGTTGTAGAGTGCATGCCTATCGTGCACAAGGTCCTGGGTTCGATCCCTGGTAACTCCACTGAAAACAAATAAATAAACCTAATTACACCCCCCCCAAATAAAAACAAAAACAAAGAGAAAGAGTCTTGCAGAAGATGTCATTCACCTACAATATTCTATAGGTGGGACCACTCACCATGTTTTAAATGTTTCCATTAATCTAAGAGTTGCTGTCTCTATGCTGTCTTCTTTTGCTGCCAAATTCACAAAAGGCAACAACAGAAAGATATAAAACATCTCTCCTCTGAAACATATTTTTCAGTCACAAAACAAGATAAGAAGAAGTTTGGTAGATGTGGGTTTCAACTCCACCAACAATTTAAGTCAAAAGCATGCTTTTCCACCTTTAGAAAAGATCTCTAATTCCATCCTCACACTCAAATTGAATTCATGATCAGTCTCCATTGCTCAACACGTAGGTACAGAGAATGCATAATAGAGCCAGTCACGTGGGCAGGTATTGATTCCAAAAAAAAAAAAAAAAGGTTAATGCGCTGTCATTTACAAGGTGTGGGGAACACTTTTACACCCCACATCAACACCACAACCAAAAATAAAGTAATTCTCTTTCACAGTAGAAATTCCTTTTTATAGACAACCTTTTGCATTATGGAAGCTGTCTGTCTCTGGTGTCTTCTTTAATACTTCATTTCAAAAATTTGATACCGGGGTCCATATGAAGTTCTTTGCTGCACAATAATCATTAACTGACAACCTCACTCTTCTATGCAACAGAAAGGACCTCAGAGCCCAGAACAGGTGGCTTTCACAATAAAAGACCCCTCGAAGGATCACCTTTACCCACTTCGGAACTGTGCCTGGATTTGGTGACCTTCGATGGCGCAGTGGCACCGTGGATGTCTCAATTCTGTGGCGATACAGCTGGTGTCACCACCCCACTGGGACATGCTCACACTTGTTTCTATGATTTACTCTAAATCCAAGTCAGGAATCTGTTTTCTACAGAGGGCTGCTGACACGGGAGGAAGATGGATTACGGAGCTCTCGGAGACAGGGACACTATCGAATCCAGAGGGAAAAGGAGACGAAGTGGGGCAGGCAGGCACAGCGAGAGGAAACAAACCACTCCCCAGGGGAGCGCGGAGGCCCTGGCCAGAGACCTCCTGCCGCAGCAGCTCTGGCCCCCGCTGACAGCGACACAGCTCTTATCTGACTGTCTGTCTTTTGCTTGGTTTCAGAATCCTTGCAGCTGAAACACTTTCGACCTCTTACAATATTTGGAAAATCTCAGTTTGTCTATGACAACTGCGGCTTTAGGCGGCATTTACAATTTTATTTTTAAAGGAAAGATGCCATTAAATTAGGGAAGTACTTTTTTTGGGTGAAGCATTTTGCCAAACAAGGAGATGTTAGTTAACTATACTTACTGCTGTCTAAACGATTATTCTTTATAAAAACATTTGACCTCAAAAATTATTTTGTCTGTTTGCAGTGAAAGTATGAAAACTATTCTTTACTGGAAAAGGAACACCTTCTGTAAAAAGATGAAATTGGAGGTCCCAAATAAATGACTCTGACCATCCACACTCGAATTGCTACTGTAAGCTGTAGTATACTTATTTTTAGCAGAATATTGGAAGAGCAGCTGGAATTTAATGTGATGGACTTTTTTTTTAAGCAGTGAATAAAATCTAAGTTCCCTGTTTCTTGATCGAAGAAATTACGCATGATTCCTGATTTAATTTTGAATTGTTTATGATTTCTTAAAGAAATCACTGGATTGCAAATGACAAGACAGCAACTGTTTTTTTTTTTTTAAATGTAGATGTAATATTTAAATACAATGTTTCCATAATGAGGAGAAAATGGGAGGTCATTTATACTCAGGTAGTAGAATATACTAGCAAAATTTTCAGGCTTTCCTAATTTTTTTTAATCTGGAAATTTACACCAAATATTGATTTGGAAACGGTTCCACTAACTGACATTTATCATCTGTTGGTCCATGTTGTTCCCTATATTCTTAATTATTAAATCTTCATTATTTATCATGGTTCTGAAAGAAGAAACTTTAAAACAAAATTCAAGTATTCTGGTATTGGTAACAAATACTGTAATGTTTCAAAATAATTTTAGTAACACCAACTGATACTTTAAAAATACCCCGTAGCTAATCAAGTGTGTTCATGTACATTTCTCCCTCATCATCTCCATCTTATCAATGGGGAAGCTGCTGAATCTCTGAAAATTATACTTTGCTTTGGAAAAAAAAAGTGATTTCTTTAAAAAAGCCACAGGAGTTTGGGAACGCTAATTTCTTGTTTGCTTTCATCAAGAATATCTGGAAAATGAAAATATGCCCACACACACGGGCAAAGCATCACTGGATTTCACTCACGAGCAGAACACCTTCCATCACCACGCAGTACAGTCAGCCCTCCGTACCTGCAGGTTTCCTGTGCAGATTTGACTAATCTCAAAATGAAAATGTTAAAAATTCCAGAAAAATTTGAAAAGCAAAACTTGAATTTGCCTCATGCTGCCAACTATTTACATAGCATTTATATTATATTTACAAACAGTTACACAGCATTTACATCGTATTAAGTGTTACAAGTAATCTAGAGATGATTAAAAGTCCAAGTGTACCTTGGAGAGAGCATGGGTTTGGTTCCAGACCACTGCAATTAAACCAACATCTCAATAAAGCGAGTCACACAAAATTTTTGGTTTCCCAGTGGATATAAAAATTGTTTTCACTCTACTGTAATCTGTTAAGTATACAATAGCACTATGACTTAAAAAAAGTGCAAGCTTTAATTAAAAATACTATTGATAAAAAAACTGCTAACCATCATCTGATAGCACAGAGTTGCCACAAACCTTCAACGAGGAAAAAATGCAAAACCTGCGACGTGCAATAAAACGGAGCACAATAAACAAGGTAGGTCAGTACATGGGAGGGTGGGTGTAGGTTCTACGTATCTCTGCCCCTGTATATACGGGACGTGAGCCTCTGAGCATTTTTGTATCCTGGGTTGGGGGTGATGCTGGAACCCATCTCCTGCAGATATCGAGGGATGACTGTATCCAGTATTTAAATAACATTCATCATTTTACACTAAATAACGTTTAAGGTTCAAGTGAAATTATTAAAATGGTTCTAATGAAGCCCATCTTGACTAATTCTTAGAATATTAAAACTAATTTTGCTCCCAATTAAAATAATAACTGCATTTTATGATGATTGCTATTCAAAACAATTTATTCAATTTAATAATACTTTTGAGAAATAGTAATATGCTTTATATAAAAAGGGTATTAAAACGGAAGAAGAGTTACCATTTTTGAGGAGAAAGGAACACTTACTGATCATATATTTTTATTCTATTACTTAATTTTTTCAGAAAGTATTTATCTTGTTATTTTAATTGTAATATACAAAGGCTTAAGGCAAACAATAAACTGAAACAATCCCTTAAGAATACTGCCTGCCTTTTTCCTCTTTCCCACATAAACTGGTACTTGTCTCAACTAAATTAGAATCCTCGTGTTCCCAAATCAGTCTAGATCCTTCATTGTTTATTTAATTCAATGAAGAATGGCTCTCTCTTCTATCAGTCCATGTATTTGTTTGAAAAAGACTGCATAATAAAGGAAAACAATTTTATTATGTGTGTTTTATTCAGTACAGGCAACGTTCAACTTAAATAATGCAGTTAGAGATGGGAAGAGTAATCTTCTGTAATTTCGCTATAGCGGCTTTCTCTCAGTAAGAGTCAAACCTCAAACGCCATCACAGCAGCAATCTGGACACTTCACACTCACAGGCTTTAAGGTAACATTCTTTCCTTTAATAATCATAACGACTTAATCTAAGATCCTTCCTTTAAATGTCACAGAACTATGGGAGGGGTGCACTTTGCAAAAGATTCTTCTTGAAAGAAACAAAATATACAAAAAAGGTTAAGAACAACATTCAGTCTACCTGTTTCAAATTATACCTCATTTAGTGTGTGCCTATAATTGAAATATTTGAGGAAAAGCTTAATACACGATTATTTAGTACTTCTCATTCAAGGTACTTTACAGAAATAGTACCATTATTGGAATAAATATTTGGAGCGATATAGGTGATATCGAACCAAAAGTAAACGAGGAACGTCCTGTTTGGTTTCATTAAAATTTAGCTTTGAACTGGATGAAGTTTTTAAGTGAAGAGTCAATGATTCTTATGATTTATGTTCAAAAACAATGAATGATCAATGACAATGATGATGTAGGAATACCAAACAGCAGAAAACTGACTTTTCCCCCATCTCTGATTCCATTTTACAAGCTTCCTAAAGTAATAAAATGTACAAAACTCTATCAGATGACTGAACACTCGAAGATGCACCAAAATACCTGTGTCCGATTAAAGGCAAATTTGCTCTAATCACGGCCCTGCATTTATCAGCATGGTGTCGGGGCAACAGGCAGTATGTTGACCAGAAAACAAACGTGAAAAGCTCCACCACACACTGTGGCCGACGATGTTTTCTGAGTGGTCATTCTGATATTTGATGTATGTTCTTTATTCTCCCAAGCAACTTTGATTCTGTGCCAGCCAAGATACAGCTCAGGGGGAAAAAAAAAAAACACTTCAAAGCACAAAAATGCTGAAAGAATCTCCAGCGTCAAGTAGAAAAGAAAACCATGCCTACGTGTCTTACAATTCGTTTCTATTTCAATTCCTGGAAAAAACAGTCTGTCTCGTTTAACTGGGGGGACCGTGTAGCTGATTGGTGCCATTCTTACGTTACATGTGATGCTAATGGGTAACCCTGGATTCGTTTTCAAGAGTTTCTATGTTCAAATGGGTATTAAATAAGTCATAGAAAGATCCTCTATCATAATTACTTTTTTTCCAGAATTATACAGGTTAAAAAAAAAAAAAAGACTATTACCAGGGAAATAAAGATATTTAGGGAATAATGTAAGACAAATAATTGTTCTGGCTGCATGATAGAAACAGATATATTTAATATATTTAAATGACTTTGAAGGGACAGAATGTTGTTGAGAGAATTCAAGCAAAACATAAATTTTTACTTCAATTTACTAGATGTTTCAAGCAAACACATCAAAGCGTCTGAATCTTGAAAATCACAGCTCCTACTTTATACTTCATTTGCCCTACACATGCTAACTTGAGACAAAACCTCATGTGTGCTTTAAAACTTGACCTCCGGATGCTGTATGCTAAACCACGGACTACAATTTGGCATCAATTATCTGACCATGTTTGAATACATGAATAAATGACACGGGATTGCAGTTTTGGTTGGAGTTATTCCCGCAGTTTTTTCCTAAATCTTTATGATACCCATAAAGATGTGACCATGGTCATATAATCTGAACAACGTTACCAATAACCCCTACAAAATAGCATGCCATATTATGAAAATACCTAAAAGGTACTTTCTCTATACCTTCATGCGTTGTTTGGCCACAGGGTCACTGTTATAATCACAGGAATGTAGGACAGTTGGCCAAACACAGTAACCCAGTGATACTCTCAGCCGCTAACAATTTCAGTGTGCTTTATGGCACAGTGTAAGATGAGAGGACAACAAAGTGCCTGTGCTTGGAGGGAGCGGGTAGCCAGCATCGGAAAAAAAGGGAGAAGGGACATGCATTTCTTTGTGAACCAGATTCAACCTGCTTTTTCTGCACTAGTTGTGGCCTGAGCTACTTTCTTTCTGTCCAGCTATGAAGGGGGATGAAACCAGCACAGTGGAGTGCTTTCACATCTCGGGAACTCAAAAGGAACAAGGAAAGAACCCATGGCACGAAGCAAGTACCGCCTGGTGAGGCCACCTGCAGCCCCAGCTCTGGGACGTTCTCCTCGGCGAACCGTAAGGGGAAGAAAAACGTGGGGTTCTAGTCAAATGATTTCAGATTTGATGTTGGATTGTTTCTTGTTCCTGAAGGTGCCAATGGCAGTGGATAAGGCAGGCACCCTCCAAAGTTTTGAAGACCTTGTGGCTGCAATATTGAAACTTAACTCAAAAAGAGATGAACACAAAATGAATCCTTGGCACAGCAGTACCTGGAAACTATTCGAATCTGTGTCAGCAAGCAACTTCAATGTACCATTTTTTCAATCTTATAAAATGTCACTTGTGCCTGCCCCCAGACCTTCTCTTCAATCCCTGTCTCACACTACTGCAAAAATGAGGATAAGTTGTTTTAAAAACACCTTAAAATGTGCAAAGTGCTTTTAGCACTTAAGTGCTAAAACAGCTTTCAGATGTTCACCAACTCCCATCCCCACCCAGTCTCAACTGACTTCTGATGATAAACAAACCACTATTACGCTCAGCTAATACATTTTCAAATGCCATTAATTTATGGTAGACTCTACAATAAAAATAACTATTCGTAGCCATCCACTCTAAAACAAATGGTGACATCAATTTTTGCTAATCCTTTGAATTTCTTTGTAAGGGAAACAACAGAAAATGCACAAAGAACACTTTCAGGTGATTTATTAATCCAGGTGCCTACTTTCTAAAGGAACAAAGTCAGCCAAAAAAAGGAAGAGAGACTTTTTTTGGTGCTACCAGTATATACTGATGCAATAAAAAACTGCACAATAATTTACAATAAACAGTAGGCAAGTGTTGCCAAGATATGTAGACACCACCTAGACAGAAGCCTTTCCATAATGTTTCACACAGGGTCCTTTCACTGATTACTTGAAATAATCATGTCTTTCAGTAATCATCATTTAACTGCTCATTTAGAAGTTTTAAAATATTTTTGAAACGTACTTTTTTTTATAACAGAGTCTAGAGAGTTGATAAGTGGGTCTACAATAGTATTTATATTTACTATAATAGATTTACATTTGATTGTGTTAAAATCCAAAAGGAAATCATATGTTTAATGAAAAATTCCTGTGACTTAGAAGTTCAAAATCTCATCTTAATTTTGTTGTTATTTAACTCTTTTATTCTACTATGTCTATCAACAGAGTTCATTTTTTTCCCCCGATTTCACTTTCTGCATTGCTATACTGTGTCACTCCTGGCTGACTATCTGCAACCAGGAACATTTTATCCAGTACATATCCAAGAATTTCATCCTAAAATATAACACTCAACAATAACAAAAATTGCGTGCCATCTTTCTCAAAAGGTCAGTGCTTCAGAGACTTGTCACTGCCAAGTCCACGGACGTTTACAGTTTTCATTCAATCTGGATACAAAACAGCATGGAGAAATGAAAACAAAAGCAGCTTATTTTCCCAGCATTTGAATCCTTCTTACCAATGATTTAGCAACACTTATCAAAATCACACAGAGATCAAACACTACAGCTATGTCTTTTTAAGTAATCACTCTTGTTTTAGTTTCCAGAAATCACATAACCTTTCTAACTACCATGACATTCTTTTCTTATGCTCTCTAGAAACAAATGTCAAATTGAATTCATGGTATGAACTGCATATACAGCCTGACATCCTAAATCCATTTTAATACATGATATATTTATCTTAAGGTAAAAAAAAATATTATTTAGAGTTTGTCTTCACCACTTATCTTCATGGCCTGAAGAGAGTCTATGACTTCCAGGTAATTAGGGGATAGATTATTCTTACTGACCCATCAGGCCTTTTGATTGTACTGTTAACTGAACGGCTTATGTGAGATTATTCTGCATTCTATTATAGCAGCTAAAGTGAGGGTGTCTTTTCCAAAAACTGAAGAATTTTATTCAGTCACAACAGAGTTATTTGTTTTCACACAGTCAAATTAATTTGATGAGGATTTTGCTAATTTTCAGTGATAATCCTAAAAAGTACATTCAACCGGTCTTCTGCAGCTGGGGTACAACTTCAGGGAATCTGGTGGTCAGTACAATTCTAATGGCCCTTCTCTAAGATGGAACATGGCTACTCCATCAATGCAACACATTGAACTGACTGATCTAGGAGAACTTAATTATCTTATATTTCAGAATTTTTCAGCAACTACTTGTCAGTTTTAAGTATTTTAGAGAAATTTCACTTTAAAACCTATATCAAAATTTAACTTTAGCATTCCTCTTTTTTTTTTTAAATCCTATGCCTGCAAAACTAAGAATAGAACTTTCAGTTCTTTTGAAAATGTGAACCAGAAAACTTGGAAATAAAAGCGAATTGAAAGAAAAAGTTGAAATTAACAAAACATGTAATTTTCCTGATCCACTCTTGCAGGGCGACAATCTGCAATCCACTAGCAATAGCTGTGTCCAAAAGTCACAAGTGGCAGAGAAATTAGACAGAAGAAAATGGCAGTAAGTAGGCAAAGTACAAGTTTTCCTCAAACGCCTGTTCCTTTGTGAGTCCCAGAGCTCCCAGGAGTCCCAGCTGCAGAGGGCAGTGCCCCCCTCACTGAGGACCCCAAGTGGCTCTAGGAAAGTGGGAGCCACAGCAAGAAAGACCCTATGGGTGAGTCAGGCAGAACTGGGGGATTTGGCCACAGAATAATTGCTGGTGGGAACATATCTTCAGGAAGCTGATTTAGCCCACAGCTTCTCCTTCAGATGATGGTGTCCTTCAGAAGGAAAGCACCTACCCCTAGAATGCTGCCCTCGCTCTGTGCGTCTTTGGAGGTCGTCTATGGGAACGGGCTTCAGTGTCAACTTAAAAAAGCAGGAAAAGTCGTCTCATTAGTTGAAGATCAAGCCTCACACAAAATAGCAAAAGTGCAGCCCCTTAGGTCCTGTCAGCTTAGATGAGAAATGGGCCTCCCTGGCTTTGAATCTCTCTGGCCACTGTTTTCACTGGTCAGACATGGACAAGTGGAGCAGCCATGAGGGGTCAGGTCTATTAAAAAAAAACCTTTCCTTCAGCTTCTCCCCAAACTGCTAAGCTTCTTCAAGCGAGAAACTGGTCGATGGTATTTTTAAATTATGGATTTATAGTTTACAATTTTGTGCATACTTTAAGTCACGGCTTAAAAAAATAAGCATTACTTCTAACTGTAAATAATATAAATTATTACGTTATGCAAAGAGCTTCCCTATTACTTCCTGATGTGAAAATTAGCAATAATGATTTGCAACTCCATAATCTCACCAAACGGTGGCACGTATACCACATTTTCCTCAGACTGAGACTGAATTTCATCTCCAGCATGACTTTCTCCAGCTGCCTGCGTGCGTATTATAACATTGCCTTCCATTTAGAGTCAAAGGAAGTGTCAGGAAGTATTGCCTTAATTAACAGAGATATTTGAACTTCTCTCAAGTCTTCAGTATCAATTTTCATGTTCTATTTTAATCAGCAATGACTAGCTGTTGCCTTTCCTTGGGTTGTATCACCATTTTTAAATTTTATATGATAGCACCTGTTCCTTATCAGCAAGAACACAACAATAGCCTTTTTTTTGCAGAGTAATGAACTTGAAAAATTAATATTTTTCTGTATCACAATGCCACTATGTATCTTTTATGCAACATTCATTCACTCAGCAAATATTTATTGAACACTTAACATCTATGTTAGGGGCACCCTAGGGTTTGGGGATGAAACTGTAAACAGGATAGACAGCCCTCTGTAAAGGTTCCAACTTGTTTATGTCCATTTGTACAACAGAAAACAGCTCAGATTAGTTACTGATAGGAAATCATTAAAAATATTTTTTCAATATCTTTAATGCCTACAGCGTATCAAGAACCCTCAATACTAAATTTAGGTGACAGTTTACCCTTGAGAAAGTCTTCACTAAGACATATGAGCATGTTCTAATATATGTATTTCACAGAATATTATGGCAAATAAATTTGTATATTTTGGACAAAATTATTTTTTAAATACAAATGTACTTAGAATGTATGTAATATTGTCACTCATTTTTTAATACATGATTACGTAGAGTGTTTACTGAGAAAACTGTCTGATATTGCCCACTGTCTACCATGACCGAGAGTCTAGTCACACTTTGTTTTTTTATCTTAAAATGTCCACTCTGCCATTACTCTTAATTATCGACCACATTTTCAAATCATTAGCACAAAGACTGGTAATCTTTTCACCTAAATGTATTTCTAGGTCAGATGTTTTCCTCTGGTGTCCAGGAATCTGCAGACGCACCCAGGGAATTTAAGTTACTTTTCTCACATTCAATCAGTGCGTTGGGGAGAGAACAGTAAGACGCAGTGCCCACCAGAGGGACTGACGCTGAAATCTGCGGAGAGTTTCCAGACAATCTCAGGCTGAAGGTGCTTCTTCCAAGGCTGCCTACCTGCCTTCACAGCTTTCTCGGTGCCCTGGCTCTTTTCAGGTCCAAACACAACTTACTAAAGCAATCTATCCTTCTTTCCCTTCGGTCCTGGTGTTACAAGGAGATGATGCTACTGGTGACCAAGCCACTCTGTACCCTGATATTGGCAAAACGGCTTACTGGGATCAGTGGTCAATCCCACATTTTGAGCAGATGGGTCTCATATCTGCAGTGGCCACTGGCAGCCTTGGCTTACAGGCTCCAAAAGCCCTGTAACAATGAGGCCATAAAGGGTGGCAGGAAGATCACGAGACCCACACGGACAGATGTGCCCTTGAGTGAACACTTGGTGCTGGATTAAATGCTGGGGGTTGGCGGGAAGGGATGGGGAAGGGCCCAGCAGGAGAAGGCACAACACTGAGTTCACACAAGGACTCTGTCTCCATCTGTTCAGGCTACCTTAGACTGGGTGGCTTATAAATAACAAATCTCTAGGCTGCAATGCCAAGACAGAGGGTGAGCAGGGTCGTGTTCTGGTCCCTCTTTCGCCTTGCAGATGACCATTTTCTCACTGCATCCTCATATGGCAGAGAGAGGGTGCAAGACCTCTCTGTGGTCCCTTTATAAGGGCACTAACCCCATTCACGAGGGCTCCACCCTCATGACTAACTACCTCCCAGAGGCCCCACCTCCAAATATCATCACAACTGGAGTTAGGATTTCAGCCTTTAGAGGGCACAAACCTTCAGGGGCCATTACAGGCTCCTAGACAAGCTCTCTCTCTAAGTTTCAAGTGATTCAGAGTCGGCAAGCCTGAGACCAAGAACTGCTGGATCAGAACGGACACTCGCCATGTCCCCTTTTACTACCTTCCAGCAACTGGCCATTGCCTAACTGTCTTGCAGCATTTGCATACGCACCGTCTCCAGTCCTGAAGTATTACTCAGTACTTCCCTCAGTTCTGTCATTTTGCCTTTTCAAGATAAAAATTGGTTTCTAGTTCATTATGTTCACCATCTTAGATCATGGATTTTTTTTTTAAATTGTACTTGATTTAAACTATCCTTAGAGAAATCTCACGTCTGATTTACTTCTTTATTTTACTAATAAATAAGTTAAGTCTGAAATCACTGCTGTTCTTTGTACCCATACAATTTTTATGCAATTAAAATACTGCCTATTTTTCCCTCAGGGACAGAGCACTTTTTGGTGCAGGTATTAGAAAAGTACCTAGGGTATTAAAATCCAGGAAAATCACACCAAAGGCTGCAAAAATAAAATCTTTTCTACTACAACTTGAAAATGCTACAGGAATAAAGAGTTTGAAGGTAGCCTTATTTTGTCTGCTGACAAATTTTGGTAAGCTCAGTGTTAAGCCACGGAGAGCATTTTTCCTCAGAAGCTCTGCTGTCTCTGTCTCTAAATCACTCTGTATGTCAAGACAAGCTTATCTATGTATCACAAAGCTTCTCTGAAATATAGCTTACACAGGGGAAAAAATGCTATCTTAATGTATTATTTTATAATTAATCATGCTGAGTTCAGAAAGATAAAGATTCTTTTACAAAACAAGGGAAATAAAATAAAGGGGGTTAAGATCCAATAATAAATTGGTGCTCTGAGCGACTTTATACAGTCTTCGTTTTTCTGATGCTTCTTAATCTAGAAGGCTAGAGGACACTGTCATGATCACTAGAGGAATTTTATTCTTCTCCGAGAGCCATTTCTCCCTGGCAAAACAATTAGGTGATTAAAGGGGTTTACACAGTGCATCACTGCAGTCTAATAAGGATTTGTACTTGGTGTTACCAGTAAATGAAATTCACGGGGGGAAATCTGACTCACATGGGCTTTTACGTAAAGGCAAAACAACCAGTCAATCAGTGTGAGGGGGGGCGCAAGAGGGAGGAAACAGTGAGTCATACCAGATGTTGAAAAGCCAAATTATTCAGCTTTTTTTTTTTTTGGTTTCCAATGATTGCTTGACAGACACGCGTCCGATTGTCCAAAGAAAACAGGCTTTAATCTGCTTTCTAAGTCTTCCTAAACTAAGTTTAGGCTCCAAGAACAGAAACAACCACTGCAATAAATAAATAAATAAAATAAAATCTGCAACTGAACAATTTTTGGGATAAGGACTTAATACCTATCATAGCTAAGACTTAATACTCTATATGCTTAAAATTGGGTGAGCATTAACTCATTCTATCTTTCCAAAAGCTAGCAGTTCCTGTCTTATCATTAGTATGTTATCTTTTGCTGGAATAAAAAGGAAATATATTGGCTACGAGAGAATGGGCACTTCCCCAGGCTGCCACCTCTGTCTTAATTCTTGAAGACACTGCTCTTAAGTATTTTATCATACTCGTGTATTATGTATATATTTAACAGTCACCTCCTCCTTTTTTTTTTTTATAATATAAAGTCCTTGAGGGAAGGGCTTTTAGATACTAGAGACTAACCACTAACACAGGTATGTTGAGGCACTGACTGCTTGTTGAAAAATTGAATGAATGACCTGATGACATTTAATCAAAGTAATATACCTGAGTTCTCTGTGAAAAAGCAAGTTTCCCTTAGGTTTCATCATTGTTAGACTAAAATCTGTCCCTTAATTCTTAATTTTGCCCTTTTTCTAAAAGTGTCAATTCTTAGAAGGTTGTGTGTCCTTCCCAGAATGTCATTTTAGGGTAGTGTTCTAAATTGCAAACCCTCCCTTTTGACTTTAATTTCCCAGGGCATAGCTAATTACTCTGCCTATCATTTGTGCTCCTGGTTTAAGTTCAATTTGTAACCTAATGAGCTGATATCAGTTATTGCTGTTAATTTATTAATAAATATGTTGAAAAGTAAGGAAGTTCCTAGGGTATTAACTAGTCACAAGTTCGAGGAGACGACCAGCTGTTCAACAAATTAACTTCTCCTGCCATACTAATCACATTTCAGGGGCTGTAGCGCTAGGCATGAGGAGTCCGGTAATGATACAAAAGCTGCCTTCACAAGCGCTAGGATCTTCAGGGACATGGCTTGTAACTACGAGCACTTCTTAGAGTAGAAGCCCGGCTTGTGGGGTCCTGCATTGTCAGGCTTCCCCCACGGTGCCTCAGATCTCAGGACTCATCCTGAAACACGTGGGTCGAGCCAGGAACAGAGAGCCATTCAAATGAGCCTGCTGGTGCCTGCAAGATCAGTGAGTGAGCCCTGGAGTCTGGTTCTGCCCACCTGCCTCCCGCAGAAGGCGGAGATCACAGGCACCGCAGGATCAGCCACCAGCCTCGCACGTCGGGGAGAGTCCGTCTCCAGGAGGGCGCCTGGTGGTGCAGCCAGCTCGAGACCAGCACCCGGGAAGCAGTAAAGCCAAAGTGTGGGGAGGTGCATCTGCTTCCCTGTTTAAGGAGGAATTTGGTAATAGAAACATAGGTTGGAAAGTTAATAAATGGACCCAGTTTTTTTGAGGAAGTATTTGAAAGCAGGTGTTTGGTTCAATGCTGACTGATTAGGTTCAAATCCCAGCTCTGTCGCTTGAATGGCGGGGCCGAGGCAAGTGACCTCTCCTGGCTACAGCCCTTCACCTGTTAAACAAGGATACTAGTACTTGCTTTATAAAGAAAGTCAAAATCTCAGAAGCACAGGCATAGCCGTAGCTGCAGGAATACTGTTACTATTTCTCTACCTTCCAGCCAGCCGCTCTCTGCCTGGATACCGTCTCAGAAGACAGAAATGGAAGGGGAAGGCAAGAACGGGACAATACAAATAATAACCAGATATTCAGAGAAGGCAGAAAGGACCTGGAACAGCTCAGTGGTCAAGGAATGGGACAATTATGTGGGTACTGATCTTCCATTTGTGCTTAACCTCATGCTTTCAGGAGAAGAAACCAAAAACTACAGAAAGAAATTTTTTAAAACAGATTCTCTGTATATTGGTTTTGGAGAAAAGTAAAGACAAAAAGAAACTACAGACATAAACTTTGCTTAAATCACTCTGCTAAAAGTAGCCTCCAAAGAGATTTGAAAGGAAGTGTCACAAAGAGACAGAAATGAACAAATTAGTTGAGCATGCTTTTTATTTAGGCAAAATGCAACTTCACTTCAAATTATTGAATTAAAGATGATAATGCATTCTGTGAAACTGAAGTCTGTAAAGCATATGATGCCTACATTGTGACTTTGCTAAAATTTAAGAAAGGTGGGGCAGTGTATCACCTCATACATGTTGTCTTTGCTTATTTTTTTTTAAATTTATAAAAGGGATTCATTTCCAAAGATCAAGAAAATGGTCCAGGCAAAATGATACATTTTGCAGAAGTTCCATCTATAACCTGTTAAATTTTGAGAGAGACCCACTTAAACGACAAGAGAATATCACGGATCTGCCTTAATAGTTCATTAAAGCTCTCGGACTGGTCTAGAGATTTATTCATATTACAGCACTCGTAATACCAAGCAGTGGAAGGAAAAAAAATGCAGTGACCTTGAAAAACCTCAAATAAATTGAGTCTATAAACTTTGCTGTCTCCTTCATGGATATCACAATGCTTTTTTTTCCTTTCTTTTTAATATATGGCCTGAGTTCGAAACAAAACAGAAAAAGGCTGTTTTATCACATTTTTGAAGGGAGGGAGATTGAATCCTTGGGTGAAAAAAGTTCAATATAATATGGATTAATATTAATTACTAATCTTATGCAAAATGACATGCCAAATTAATTACTGATGAGCTATTTTAATGGAAATATGCCAGGATTTAGATTGTTTTGGGCAGAGCGGCTCAGTGACGAATATTTAACACACTGTGGGATATTCCGGTTGCCCTGGTCAGCTGTTCATTTCCTTTGATCCCCAGAAACTAATTTTTGTTGCAGTCAACTGTAACTGATTGCGGACAGGTTTTTGTTTTTTTTTTTTTTTAAACCAGACACCTAATGCACATTTTCCCATTTGCTTTTCATCTGATTTTACCTCTATCACACAAAGCAATGAGACATACTACCTGGGTTTGTGGCCCGCTGCTATATCTGCTAATCACTTAATACTTTAGATTGTAATCTAATCTGTCTGATACTTCTAACTCTATTTCAAGTAAGACATTTCTTTAGTGAGCGATCGCTTTGAATCTAGCTTGAAAGCAGTGTCACTGTACTAACATTCTCCATTAACAACCAAGTCGTCCCACTCAGGTATAGTCTTTTAGAAGCCTACAGGACTATTGTTTGCTTGAAGTCTTATCCTAAACCGTTTTCTTTTTCCACTTTCAAACATGAGATTTCAAAATAATACGCGCTGAACGCATTATCAATTTTAGTATGAATCGGAGTTTATCAGCATAAAATATAAATCACTGAACATATGCGTCTGTACTAAACATCATTATTTTATCATGACAATTAGGAGTAAAATTCTTACATAGCAGAATTCCTAAGTTAGAGTTGCTTTTAAGACTAAACAGCAAAATATTCAGAATGTTTTTTCCTTTGATAAAATACCACAGATTTTAAAATAAAATCACATAAGATACTTCCATACACAAATGTAAACTAATATCAATAATGCTTTTAAGCATGGATGCAATGTGTTTAATTCTTGCGCAGCATTAAAATGGATAACTTTCAAAGAGAGCTTTTACGGAACTGTTTAGAATTGCATTAGCCAATGGTAGCCACCAGCCACCTATGGCTACTTGATTTTACATTAAAATTAAACCAAATCAAATGTTAAATTCTTCAGCGATATTAGTCACGTGTCAGGGGTCAACTGGGACATGTTCTGGTGGTTACCACACTGCACAGTCAGAGTTACAGAGCATCTCTACCCTCTCAGAACGTTCTACTGAAGAGCACTGTCCTAGGACATTATTTTGTTTAACTTCCGAATTTTAATGTTCCCCAAGCTGGCAAATATGACACCTAAAAATAGAAGTTGCCATGTGCTGAGGACCTACATGCTACGCACTGTACTTGGTGACTGTAATAATACAAAGCCAAAGTCATGACCAATTGGACATCTGTCTGTTGAAAACCTGAGGTTATCATTCTCAAACGATCTCATTTTGAGAAACAGACTTTTTCTTTGGCAACCTTTAAAAAGTACTTAAAAATAGAATTTTCAATAGCAAAGATTATAATGCATCCAGCTATAAACAGATTATGATATTCTCTTACCTGTATATAAATTTAACCCAAATGCTTGTAAAAATTTCAAACCACAACTAGGAAAAAACAAATGGATTAGACTAAGAGTAAATTGAGATGAACTGAATAAAATACTTTCTGGGGGTTAAAACTATACATGTGTATAATTACATATTTGTGTGTGTGCATATATGTGTGTGTACATACATATGTATACATAAGATTATGATTAGACTTTTTTTTTTTACTATACTTAAGCTTATTATAAACTTTATACATAGATCTAGCTTTTTTGTACTTGAGAATTGTTGCATTGAATATTCCTTTTTTTATATGTCTGTATATTTCTCTACATAGCATACAAACAATACACATATTAAATAGTTTTTCAAAGCAAAATTATAAATGAAACTAATTACCAGACATTTTATTCCTCAGAGTTATATTTATTACCTATGGTATTTTAAAAATCTAATTAAAAGAATGTTTAATTTATAAAAAAGTTATTGTTTTATGAAATATTTCATATTTTTTAATATGCTTCTTTAAATAATTTGTTTTTTGTCTAAGATAGTTAGAATTATTGACTTGATCAGGGCCACTGTATCTGCAAGTCGTCACTGTCAAGTTTCTAGTCCCCTGTGAAGGGCACCTCCTTGAGGTGTGCAGGGCAAGACTAGCACAGCCACACCCCTTTGTGTCCAGACAGTGAAAGATGTCCTCTTTTCCTCTGATTGCATTTGAACACTTGGGAAGAAGACAGCACACCCTTTACTAAATATCAAGAACAAACATGCTCACTATTGACAGCAGCCTTTGGTTCTGAAGCTCAAAGTCTTTGGCAGGTGCAGTTCCATGCCTGGGATCCCGCCATACTGAACTGAATATTCTGGAAAACTCAGAGCAGCCTCATTTATTTATTCATTCATCGTCTCATTTAAAAAATGTCTCAGTACATATCATCTACCAGGTCTTGGTCTAGGAAAATAAAGAAGCAAACAATCCTTGTCTAAAGGCACTGAGAGCACAGGGGAACAGAGGTACGGAGAGAAATAATTAAAGTACATTATAACTGCAACCAAATGGATGTGCACAGGCTATGAAGGAGGCAGAGTGGATCATGACCTCAGCCAGCACAGGTGTCTATGAAAGCTTCTTAGAGAAATATTATGTTAGAGACATACCAAAGACTGAGCAGGAATGAACCCAGGAATAGTGGAACTAATTAAAAGCATTCTAGACAAACATCTAAGCATAGACACAGAAGGAAAACCAAGCAGTTTTTCAAGCTAACTCATGACTACAATAAATTATAGGAGTTGTTAGTAATTATGCCTACTTGGCAGAAAGTTTTATTGCTCCCTCAGTATCCATACTTACCCTTCTTTCTTGAAAAATGGAATTCTAGAATTATAGCTTGGCACTTGGCCGACCATCTAAAGACTCCACTTCCCAGTCTCCCTTGCAACCAGGCATGGCCGGAGGAGTATGAGCAGAAGTGAGCTGTGTGATTTCCAGGCCATGACTTTAAGGGGCATGACTCCTATTCCCTTCCTCTCTTAGCTGTCTGGACTGCAGGTGGATGGGCATACCCAGCCCAGCTATCTCAGGATCACCAGATTACACCTGCATGCTGAGGATGCGTGAACAGTGAGATGGAAGGAAACCAGGTTCCCCACATCACACCATCGCTGCAGCAGCACCGCACTGCTTACACTGGGACAACTGTGTCAGAGAAAAAATACATTTCCATCTTGTCTGAGCCGCTGTCACTCTAGATCTTTGCTAGAGCAGCAATCCTTGCTTATTAATAGACTGCAAAATATTTTGATTTGAAATTTTTAAACAATATTCTACATTTATCTTTATATTATTCCTGTTATTGGATGGAAACTCTTGATACACCTCTGGACTAGGATCTCCACTGGCAGGCACATTACTTTGGGATTTGTAAGGTGACCCTGAGTTAGTATTTGATCCTCCTTAGTCTTTGGTAACTCTTACAATGTCCATACATTTGGGGGCATAAAGCAGTTGATTTCATAGATCTTTTAAAAAATAACTTGATATTGTAAATCCATTTAATGACTTCAGCCATATTTTTATTAGTTATTTTTAACCTATTTGCCGGTATGATCTTGAAGTATACAATGGAGACATTTTATGAGGGTATCATTAGATCAAATTTTCTTCCTCTTTTTTGCCTAAAAATGTTTGCATGTTTTCCACTATTCTTTAGAAATGAAAATATACACATATATATTGCACATAAAGCACAGCACAGTACAACTAAAAACAATGACTGCAAAGTTAGCCACTTAGAATGTGTTCATAGTTAGGAATGCAATGCATCTTAATGTGACATGAATGCCACATTTATCGTTTCCCATACAATTGTGTCTGATTTATTACTAATTTTGCCGGAAGAAAGTAAGACAGTAAACTTTATGACAATGTATCAAAACACTGAAGACTATGTAATAAAGATGATTCGATCTAGACTATGAACAACTCATAGTTCTTTATAGAAGGAGAAATTTCACCAGTGATGAGGCAAAAATGTTAAAGCAGCTACCTGCTGTCATGTGTATCAACAAATTTTTCTTATAAACAATTTAATATTCTGATACTTCAGCTGACTTAACCTCAATCAACAGAAGCAAAATAGGTATCATCAGATAAAATGTCACAAAACCAGAATAAGAGATATTGCCAAGTCTGGTGAGTTGGCTATAGTTTAATGTTAGTGAGACATCACTTTCCAGATCAGACTGAAATCCTGGATAAGGAGAGTTTTGTCTAAATTAGACATTATAAATTTAAGTTGTTTTTCCATCTCAATGATTTTGTGATAAGAGAAAAAACAGAGGGGGGAGCAAAGCTGATAAGGCTACAAAGGTCCCAGAAATCCGAATTTGGTAGCTGAAATGAAAGGTTTCTCTAAGTGAAAGCTAAACTGAAATCTGAACTTATTCCTTAAACGAACTTCCCAGCCACTCAAACAAGAACTTGTGTCGCCCCAAGAGTCACTCCTACTGCCATCTTCCTCCCCAGGATGACTAATATTTCCAGTATCTTCTTTATTTATATTCCATACTTGAGGAACTATCACAGGTCTGTTTTTGTGACAACAGCTGTAAATGCAGGTCTTGCCAAAGACTTTCTGTGTAGCTCACTGGATTAAAACAAACAAACAAACAAACAAACAAACTCAGGATCATATCTAAAGGAAATTCAGCATTACAGGACAAGCCGGAATGATCAACTTCTGCTTGCAACAAATCCCCTCTTCCGGTCTGGGCTATGGGAGAGCAGCTTTGTAGTCGATGCACTTGAACGAGAGAGGACAGCACGATGCCCAGGCGAGCGTCGGGGAGCTGGCGCAGGGCCGCAAGCAGAGCAGGCACCGGGAACGCCGCGAAGCGCACGCTCAGCTGTGGCGCGGCTCAGCCCCGCCGTGCTGGCAGCCGACCGCTCCCACGAGCGCCTGGGGCGGAAACCTCCCACGGTCACCGACGGCCATGCGACTGGAGCGCTGGCTGCAGCAGTGAGAAGCATCAAGGGGGGATGCGGAGGCCGGCAAGGCATATCAGGTCAGCAAACAGTGTTTCCAGAAATAACACTTACAAACGGAGAGCAGGAAGAAACAGATACTTGGTGTCACCTGTGAATGGTAAATGACCACTCTTACCTCTACAAACTACCAGTGTAATCAATGCGAACCACTGGCTGCTACCTGGAAACACTATGCGTTGACAGGACTCTAATTTGAAATAAATTAAACATTCACCCTAGATCACATATATATTCAGGTCTCTACCAAAAAGCTCCCATTTGTTGAAATTCCACAGTACCTCGTTTCTAAAAGAACAGAGTGAAAAATACTTATGTGGATAATCCTACAGTGAAAGAATATGATATCCTTATATAAGTTCACAGCATCATTCATTCGTTTGGCAGTTAAAAACAAACCATTTGCTGGAATGGAGTATTAGTTTAGTTTATATGTTCTAAACAGACAAGATCCCTTGCTTCAACTTTTGTAAACTAAAGACAAGTCAGTTAAGCACCCTTAAAGTAATTCAGTTCAGCAAGTATTTATTATAAGTCTAAAATTTGCCGGGTGCTGCACTTGGGCAGTGGTATGAAGACAATTTAGACACTTGTCAGTTGATTCTAAATCTCTCTCTGACTCATTGTAACAACAGCAAGTATTTCAATGTAAGTAAAGCCCTCCCACCAACACACTGAAATAGTCAACAACCCGATCAGTACAGCCCTGTGTGTAGACCTGCCTGTTCGTGTTCATCATTGTGTGTGTGCTCACCTGGTTGTGCTCACAGTGCTCGCTGGACGCACGAACACCTACAAAGATCACTCTATCATTTGAACCAAGACATTCTCCCTGCTCTGCTCATTTTTACCAAGGTTTGCTATACTTGAATTTTTGAAGGATTATCAGAAGTGATTGTTAGATTTCCTAGTGTTAAAATCATGAAGAACTTTCTTAATACTAGTTGTGAGATGAGGTGTTACAGACAGACCACTATGGAGAATAAACGTGGGAGAAAACAAAGAAAACATGGGGAGATTCCAAGGCAAATCTGACCCATCCTGGTCCTGTGACCCCCCAGGTCTCTTAACGCCCTCTGTCCATCCCCTCTCTGGCTTAACTCTTTCTACTTGGGGTCAGACAGATGAGGATTTGAGTCCTGCTCAGTTCTTTGTTATTTGCATGATCTTGGACGATTCACTTAATCTTCCGACTCTGTTGTCTTGTCTTACTGCCTTTGATGTTTTCTCACGTTGTTAATGTCATTAAAACCCATACTACCCTCACTACCAACCACTTGGCTTGTTTTTGTATTTACTTATCCATTCATTTATTTCTGGCAAACTAGGATGGCATGTTCTTTTACCAAACGAATAAATGAAATTCATGGGCGGAAAAAAAAAACTATGAACACCTAATTAACATATTTTCCTCAAAGGCCAGCATTAGTCTTTTCAGGATACCAACAAGAAGGTTGGAACATAGCACAGACCCATTTCTTGGTTCTGTCAGTCCACCCTACAGCAAATGATGGAGTAAAAACACAGAACAAGAGACCCGGCAACAGCACAGAGAAGTCTCAAGTCAAAATATTTGTGATATTCTAAGACGTCCATGATAGACCAGCTCCTCCTGCAACAGTTGAATTCTTCCTCTTGTTTTACTTCTTGCAGCAACACAGTTAACACCTCAGACATCTTACAGCAGGGACTTTGATGTGGGGGTCTTTAAGGCTTTCCTAATAGTTAAGTAACAAGAATCCTTATTTAAGTACCACATTCTCCTGCTGTTATTTAATACAAGTAAGAAAGATTTGTCTTTACAAATCACTGGAAGAGTTATCATGCTACACTAGGGCCAATTTTATCTCCTTGGGGTTGGAAATACAGAATGCACAGGACTCCATCATCGAATAATAAAATACTAATGTTATTTTCTTTTAGCTACTCATTCTTACTCAAAGAAAAGACCGTTTCAAAATAAGAGCACAAAGTAAGTTCAAAGTTGAAAAAGATTCCATAAAACATATTAATAAAATTGCTATCAGAGTTCACTTATAAATATGAAAGTTTTACTGTCTTATAATTATTTGCCCATGAATCTGCCACCTGAGAAAATGACTCCATTGAGGGCACGTGTTTTGTCTTATTCATTTCTTTTATTCCCAGAACCTAACAGTTTATAGTATAATTTTTAGAATATACTTTAAATGTAAGTATATGTTTAATATATTAATACAAAATATATTAAAATATACTTGTTGCATAAGTATACAAATGAATGAAAAGGTGAAACATATTTAATGATTAAAAAAAATGAAGAAGGCAGGTACATGAAACTCCAAGGACATGTGCAGACTTTACCTTCAGACGAGAGGGTAGGGTGATTCTATGACATGCCTGTCTCGTAACTTTGGTACAATCGTTGGGTTTCCTATATTAATCACTCTGTTAAGGGACTGAAGGCAAAGGTTAAATGGGGTCTGATGGTAAATGAGATCTGACGGTGGTAACACACAAACCATCATTAACTGTTAGAATTTTAATCCTATTAAGTAAATTAATTGGTTAAGAATGAACAAATGATCATGAAAGAATGTTCCCGGCAGCACTGTATCATTAATTATTTACACAGCCTGTACCAATTCTAGTTAAATTGGTATTGCTATAAATTGAATTATGTCCCCCAACTCATACACTGAAGTCCTAACCTCCAGTGCTGTTGTATTTGGAGATGATGTCTTTGGGAGGTGATTAGGTCATGAGGGTGAAGCCTTCATCATGGGATTAATCCCCTTTCAAGAAGAAATACAAGAGAGCTCTCACTGCCATGTGAGGACCCACACAAAAGACAGCCAAGAAGAGGGCTTCACCAGAAACCAAATTGGCTGGCATCTTGATCTTGGAGTTCTCAGCTTCCAGAACTGCGAGAAAGCCATGTCTGATGCCACCCAGTCTATGGCACTTTGTTACAATGGCCCAAACAGACTGACACAAATACTGAGCAGGACCCAGAGCGATCAGTTTAATTGAGATACAATTAGTTCAGTGAGGCGTGGATCTTAGCACAAGCCTCGAAGGAAAGGGATGGAGATGATCATGATTTGTCCTGAGTGTTCTGCAGTGAAAGAATGACATAGGGAACAGCAAAGAGAAGGCTTCTCCAAAAACAAATAACAGTATATAAAATATACAAGGACCCATTAAATAGGACAGGGAACTATATTCAATATCTTGTAATAACTTATAATGGAAAGTAATCTGAAAAAGAATATATATGTATAACTGAATCACTTTGCTGTACACCTGAAACACTGTAAATCAACTATACTTCAATAAATTTAATAAATGAATAAAAGCAATGTGATGTATTTTATGTTAACTTCTGTCTCCTTGGATTTTAAGAAAGATTCATTCTTCTGGGAGAAGAAAATCTTTATAGATAGAAGGGCACATATTTATGTCCACCCTAGAAAAGAATTCAGTTCATAAGACCATAAAATAAATTTGGACTAGTGTTACAAACACAAACACATGCATATTTAAAACAAGAATGATAATGGACTTCACAAACTGAAGCATAATCTAGAAAACGCATACTAATAATTTAATTGTTAAATAGCCCCTTATAAACACACCCTGCCTAACTTTTGGTTTTGTAACTTGATGCTTTCAAATTTACATTTTCCCAAGCACAAGGGACGACTGCTATCCATAGAGATGTTGTAAAAATGTACTTATTTCAAGATGATGAGTCAGCAGATATTGAGAATTTAGAAAATTAGGATCTTATTCTTTTACATACTGCCAAGATAAAAAAAAAAAAGACTATGTTCCTTCAAACCATGAAGTGTCTTCTGAACCGTGTTTTTTTGAGAATATTGCTAACTTTTAAATTGGAAAATAAGCTGCTTATTTAGAATACTGGCACTTACAGCTATGTGTACCACTTCATGAGATAAGAGAGAGTGTCTTACAAGAGTGTTATAACCCCTGGGGAGATGTTTGTCTTAAACTCCTTTAGAGGAAGGAGTCTGGACACTCATGACCACTTCAAACTAAGTAGATATGTTCTCTTTTTTTCCATATGAAAAGTTAGTATTGTCAGTAGGAAAATAATCAAAGAAAAATAGATCTTCCAAGATAAGAGAGTCATAAAGGTCCAGGTCTGAAGGTCACATTACAGAAGAGTAGAGTGCTCAACTACCAAGCTCATTTTCTTCCCCAAATGAAATACCCGTAACTCTAACTCTATTTTCAAGAATAACTGGGGTGTAAATGTAGGTAAACTGAGATGGAAGCAGATTTAGCATCTTAGGGAGATGTCATTTTCACTTGGTTTGACTAATGTTCCTAGTCAAGCTAGAGAAGCATTAATTTCAAACTATCACCATTAAAGCGACAGTGTGGCGATGAGAAAATAACAGTTGTTCCCACAGTCTCTTCAGAAATGTTTCTGGAACAAAGAGGGCAAGTGTGAATTCAATCCAAAGTCATTAAATCTCAATGGATAATAATAAAATCTTATGTTTTGAATTTGATGAAAATAATATATCTGGTCCCATATAAGCAGATGTATATTTTTTCAACATGGGAATCGAGGAAGGGCATTTGCAAATAATTAATACAGAGTTTATTGCCCTAGAGTCCACCACAGCAATACTATCTTTGAGAAGGAATAAACCAGGGCACAGAAACAGATAAAATCTGCACTATTTTATGCACACACAGCATCATCACTGCCAAGGTAAAGTTTGTCCTTGAGATTTTCCATAGATACATAGACAAAATAGTTATATGTGATGTTTATCTTTGTCACATTCATCCTAATTGTAACGGAAGACGCATAGTTACGAGATGTTTACCTCAGTTTCTGAGGTAAAGTCAATTTCTCCATTAGCATTACTTAATATTTATTGAAAGACTGAATAAATTCTGAACCACTAACGAATCATCTACATCATTTTGTTTATGTTAGAAACACTGAGGAGCAAGTGGGAGTTAAATCTGTGAACCTCTTAAAGGTACCTGACTTCTCAGTCATACTTCCATCACTTTGATTGGTCTCCATTACCAGGGAGACATCCTGGACCCCTTCAAAGTTCAATTCTGAACATTGTCTACCTAAATCTCTAAAAAAAATGTGCACTTTTCCAGGACTACCTGGCTCCTCCTCTGATGTGCCCCATGCAGTGAGCGATGATGGCTTCTTGAATTTTATGTCATCTCCTAGGCTACCCCCTCCGTAAACATATCCAAAAAATGCTACCATTCTTCTGTCTTCTATTCATTAAGCAATTATTTAGCATTTCAGGGGATAGAAAGATGAATCTACTATGTCCCAGCCTAGGAGTTCACAGGTGAGTGCAGACAGCTTAGGCTGTATGTCACACCAGTAGCAGGTGGTAAAGACTTTCAGTCTCCTTCATTTGAAAAACTTGCAACGACATCATACAACTGTAAAGACCATTCTCTTTAGCAGGCTGTTCCTTGTCTTCCATCATCCATGCTTCTAAAATGATCTCTTTATATATATATATATACATTTTATATATTTTTTTTTTGGAGGGAAGGTATTTTCCTCCAAATCTCTGAAAATACTAGTTCCCTTGTCTGGATGTCCTTAATTATATCTCCATGGCTTGACATATAATCATTTTTCAAAATCTAGTTTTATGCCGTCTAGTATCAAACTCTGTTCACTGACTTTTAGTTACAAGCTATACTTCCTGCTATAAGTGTATCAGTTATTTTTGACCGATCAGTGGCAGCTCTTATATTTTGGTAGGTATCTTATCTTCACTTTCCAATGTACTCGTCCTTCATCATCTGTCATTCTTTACACAGTGTGAGGCACACACTATGTTCAGAAAAGATTTCATGACAAAATTAAGGAATTGATGTATTTATATTATTTCTCCATGGGTATAAACTAGGTCAGAGACTGCCTTACCTTAGAGGGCTAAGACTCAGATTTAATCATGGAAAAATTAAGCCGTGTTTGTTTATTCTAGTGAATGAAGGGGTGTGAAATGGATGACAGAACTATAGCAAAACAAAGTCCCAAAGGAAGAAAAGGACAGGTGTGACAGGAATAGTATTAGCCCCATATTAATTTGAGTATGAACATTCATAGAAAAGAGTGGGTGGGCTGTTGAAGAGATATTTAAGGTGGAGGTGATGGTCAATCACCCTGGAAAACAGAGAGTTGGCTTAGAGACGGCGTAACAGTAGGTACTAAGATGAAAACGCAAAATGAGAATTTGGTGCTGAGGCACCAGCAGGAAATCTCTTCACGGAAGTCCCCTGCAGGGGGACAAAATGCAAGTCCTTCAGGAAAGAAGCAGGGAACGTTACAAGGGCTTCTACACAGAAGGCTCCTGGGGAACAGGCAGTGTTCCAGGCACTGCTGAACCGAGGCAGGGATGTCAGAAGAGGACCGAGAGCAGACCCCACTCACTGTGGACGCAGTGACCTGGGCCGTCCTGTGTGTGCCTAGGACTGCGGCCAGCAGCAGTGGCAGAAACAAGCCCGCAGGGAATGGGACCTAAGAGAGCAACATTCACCGAGGGCCTGAACTATTTTATATATTTCTACATAGACTATGTCACTTAATGAGACGCTATATTGCAGTGTAGACCCATTTTACAGTTCAGAGAACTGACTCGAATGTTAAAGAAGATGATGGCCCTTTTCCTTCTTCCTGGCGTCTCCAGAAGTCTCTCTGGGCAGAGTGACACCAAAGAGGGTCCTTAATGCAGTGCCCTGAAAGTCTGGGGAATCTGGGCCTTCTTACACTCCTCTCCTTTTCCCAGGGAGGGACATTTATCCTGGGGGGCTTCCTCCTGTTGCTGAGCAAAACAGAACTACTCTTCCAACTGTTTTGTGCAGTTATATTCTCAGGGGGTGTGTTTTCTTATTTGTTTGTTTTGTTTTGTTTGACCCTCCTCTGCGTTGCTCCAGTTTCTCAGGTGGACTTCCAAGCTCTGTTTTTGTTCCCAGAGAGCTGTCTTACAGTTCTTTGTCGGGGGAGGGAGCCCAGGTCTCCTAACGAGGCCGTCTTGCTGACAACGCTGACTGTAAGGTTTCAATGTATTTAAATGAACCCCCAGGATACAAAAAAATACAACATCAGAAAGGCAGATTTTTTTTTTTAATTCCTGAGAGGGACGGAGACTGATGTTCATGAACCAGGTGGAGGAGTTAGTGTAAACTTTTAAAAAGGAAAGAAACCTCTTCGTAAAAGTACAGAGTTCATTTTTAATTATCTTCCAAGCTGTTTCCTGGTAAAAATTCTATGCTGTGTCAAAGTACAAAGCGTAATCTTTCTTTCTCTGTCAACGTTCTGCATTTCAAAGTACCACGTGGGGTCACTATATAGTATTTGCATAAACTGGGTCCCGAATAAAGGACAGGCAACCAGTAAAATGTTATCTTCCTTCAGGCCAGAGAGCTGGTTGGAAATACTTTAGAAGTGAGATTGTCTGCCTAAATCACTGGAGCATTCGGCCCTTGTTTTCTCCACTGCAAAACCGAGTTTTAAACCAAGGATTACATTTACATGGGAAACTATCAATCGGCAAGACTTGGGGAACATAAATGGATGAGACACAACTTTCATGCCTTAAATCTTGTCCTTTTATATTCCCATTTTGAACTGAGCGTCATTTTAATGCCATCTCCTTGTGCCCTGGAAAAACCTTGCTTCATCATTGCCTTCTTTATTTCTTTTATGATAATGTGCCTGAAGACAGGAAAAGGGTTCTTTTCAAAATGGTATTTAATGACATTAGTTCTCAACCTCCCTGTCTCAGAAGAGAGGGTAACATAATGCCTTTTCGATAATGAAATAAAAGGGATAACTCCAACAGTAAAAAGATGTTTCCTGTGTAATACCCTAGAGAGAATGAAGATCAAATTTTAAAAACTCATGCACTCAAGGAAGAAACAAATAGCCGTGGTACAAACAGCAGGTCCAACAAATGCTGGATCCGGCATTTCGACTCTCTTCCTTCTGTCCATACAGGGACTGGCCAAGCTTCCAGAAGTAAAAGTGAACCCAGACCCTACACTGACTTTAGGAAACACAGGCTGCGTTTCTTTCATCTTGTAGCTGTTGGAGGCAGCAGGTTAACGTATGGTCAGGACTTTAAAGGCAACTAGCTGGCCAGCACTTTTTTTTTTTTTTTTTAATGACCAGTCATGGGTGAATCAATGAACGCCTATGGCATTCAGGTCTAGCGAGCCCTCTGGAATGCCTCCACCTTCCTGGGTAGCAGTTGTCCAGGTGAGTATCCAGCTCTAGAGATTCTGTTTGGGTCCCACAAGATCAGATCCCCTTGCACACTCTACCTTCACCGCTAACGCTTACTGAGCACGCACTGCGTGCCAGGCAGTAAGTATTCTAAGCGCTACATGCGATTCCCTCGTTCAGTCCTACAGCAACTCCGTAATAAAGGCACCGCTCCTATCCTATTTCACAGATGATGAAACCAAGGCACACAAGTTAAGCGAGAAGATCACAGTCACTCAGCTAGCCACGGAAGTGCAAACTCAGGCAGTGTGAGTCCAGGGCCCCAGTCTTCCCCACCCAGCTCTGCTCTGCTCACTGGAGCCACAGCTGCTGCTGCTTCTAAGTAAGGGCATGTTCAACACCGGGAGCAGGCTGGAGCCCAGCGATTGTTCACTCGGTCTTCCAGGTGATCCTGCACCGATTTTAACAGCTCTGTTGCTAGTTGTTTTAATGGGGTGTGGAGAGGGCCAGGGAAGCCTGGGATGGGTGTGGAGCTAGGTCTCATTACTTCCCAACCCAACCGAGATTATTCCTGCTGCAAATCATAGCCACCAATTTAAGATGTACTCGTTTTTGATTTGACTATGGAGAAACAGAGGAGCCGCTTTTTCTTACTTTTGTTTTGCTTCCTTCATTGCAAATTCAATCTAAAAAGTTGCATACACATACACGCACATCTACTTTACTATGTTTCTCTGTTTTCCCTTTAAAATTATGGAGAACTAAAAGTAGAAAGTGAGGAAGAGATGAACTGATGGGTTCTGGAGATGCAAACTGTTTTAGCTTCTAACTATGAAAACTGGTTGTGTTTATCAAATTATTTGCTTCTACCTGCCGAATGAATGCTGCTTTTCTAGGAGATTTTTGCAAGTATTCATTTATTATTTATTGAGTTTTGTATTTTTTTTATTTATTTCTGTATCTATTTTTGAACAGAAGGAGTGTTCAGTGGGGAAGGGGAAGAAAGGAATTCATTTCACAGTTAATGGTCTCAATATCAGCCTCGTTATTTATTTTGGCTGTCCTTACCACATGGATCTTGCCACATTTGTAGGGAAAAAAAAAATTGACGTCAAATAAAACAACTCAATTCAGCCATAGTTATATTGTCAAGACACAGTTTCGAGAGCAATTAAAATACATTACCCTGAAAAATGTTATTTTATATACAGGCATGATTGAATGAACTGTTATGACAGTCATTGGAATTTTCAAAAAGATGACAGATTTGATTTTTTTTTTTTTACTACACTGTCATGACACTTGCTTAACTAAGTACATCAACAAGATGTATAACTGCAGTGATTTATACGGCATATCTTGATATTATTCCTACACTATTTAATTTGGCTGCTCCTTTTTACTTTGATTCAACATTAGGTAACTAAGAAAATTTTCCAAAAAAGATAAAAAAAAAAAAAATGAGAGGATGGTCCTTTCAGTAAATGTCCGATGATGGTAACAGTGGTTATTTATTGAGTTTTGCTATAGTATTTAGATAAACAGACACTCCTTCATTCACTCTTCATAACAGCCCTATGGGTTAGATATTACTACCCCTTTTCACAGAAGAAAGTGAAATTGAGACGGATTAAGTAAATTAACCAAAGACAGTCCAGTAAAAAAACAAAACAAAAACAGTTCAATCAGGATTTAAATTCAGGTATTTTTGACCCTAAGGCCCTCACCTTTAACTATGACTAACTACCATCCATAATTTACAATTCATGACATTAATTTCTCCAAAATGAAAAAATGTTTTAAATCATTACAAAGTTAAAGATGTAAGACTGTCATGGAAAACGTTCTACTGCATATCAGATCAGGACATGGCTATGCCCTGATTAGTTCCACTGAATTCACCAGTATGTTTTCTAAAAATTTTTTGAGCTATAATTTTAAAATCTTGTTGAGAGCTTCCTGGGATATTTCGTACTGAATCCTGTAATACAAATACCGTGTCCAGTTTGCATTCTTTCTATATATATAACACAGGACCTTTAAAAGTTTAAATTAGAGATTAAAATTTGTACAATCTGAACATCTTCCAACATGCGAGGGAGGTAGTATGGCTGCACAACCAAACCCAGAGGCATGGCCCTCCTATTTTTCTATGTCTTGTTTTGCCCTGAAATCAATTGTTCTGGATACTCATAGCTAATGTATGAATCAATCATCTCATTAAGATTTTATATTATTCATTAAAACATTCACTCGCATTACTCATGGACAATGTGTTTCTTGCCACATAATTTTTCTTTTCAACAGATACAACGGGATGGAAAAAGAAAGTTTTCTGTTACTTGGAAACTCCAAAAAGACTTCCACCTGCTGCTGGGGCCCACTGCTGCTGGCTGGCCAAAGGTGTCTCAGAGTGTAGGATGCGGAATCCTTAGACCTCACTCCTGTCCGCTGAACCTTTCAGCCACTGGCACTGAACCATATGCATCTTTGCAATTCATTCAATTCTTTTTCCCCAAGGCACATACAAGCAAAGTAGCCAAGAACTATGCAAAAAAGAGGGCAATGACAGGTTAATCAGGGTCATGTCAATTTCAGCAGGCAAACTATCCATTATTAATGTAAAAAAGATAAATGAATTGGCAAAAGAACTGTACATTGGTTTTACGTCGGGGCAGCTGGGACTTTACTTTCAACGACTATACAGTGGTTTTTTTTTAAATATATTAATAATAAATTAATAGAATAAAAATTTCAGTAATTATGAAAAGTTATAATTTTGACTAGTGATTTCCATTTCTAAAATTAGCTTGACCAAATCTCCACTGATATTCAAGAAGAGAGTTTAAAATTTAAAGAAATAATTATTCTGTAAATGAACTATTTCAATGGGACACATATTACAATAAAAAACAAGAGAAATTTTAGTACTCATTTTGCTTTCTGTTGTTAAGTTCTATTAAATTCTAGGAAGGAAAGGAAGACCTTGACTTACATGAATTATTTTTGAATTTCTGGACCAATATTAATCAATGAGTAGAAATGTTTTTTATGAAAGGAAGATTAGTTTTCCACACTGTGTAAGCAGTTACGGCAGCTTAGGAAAAGTACAGAGAGGACAGCAAACTAAAAACAGGGATGACCAACTAAACTAAAGAAGGTAAATTAAGGCAAACAGTCAACAGTCATACAGTAAGAAATCACAAAAGTGATGAATGCGTAACTACATTATAGAATGATAAATAAAATATACATAGTATGCAAAATTCCAATATTCACCAGAATAGTCTCTCCAGAACTTCCCCTATTTTGTGACATAGTCAAATACTTCCAAAGTTCAAAGGGAAAAAGGCTTTACATCAGAACTTGATCAGATTCTCTTTGCTGGTTTCTGGCCAGTTGTTAGCAGCACTGATCCACTCAGCGCCTGAATCACAACGTCCTGATGGTCTTTTTAAATACAACTCTAACCATGCCACATTCCCTTGCTTAGAACTCTTCAGAGTATCTCCAATCTTCAGAACAAGTTTATTTAAAAAAACAAAAAACAAAAGAACAACTGCAAAAAACCCAAAAACATGACATAGAAGAAACTTTATGATTCTGCTTTCTTGTCAATTATGTCCCCTCTCATAGTAACCCCCATCCTCCAAAACTGTCTAACAGCGTTCTTGAGAGGGCTAACTCTTCCTACTTTTTATGCATTTTTGTATGCTGTTTCCATGGTCCATTTCTGTCCTTACACCCATTCTCAACTGTCTCCCTGGAAAGTTCCCACTCGTTCTTTAACAGCCAGGTACTACGTTTCCTGGAAAGTCTTCTCTGCTATTCCCAGGCTGTGGAGATGAAGGACTATATGTGCCTCCCATCTCATGTAACATGGAACCCTCAACTGTTTGTTTACAAGCATGTGACCCCTAGGTTATGAGCCCTAGATGACGGAACCAGGTCCCATTCTTGTGAGAATCCCCAACACTGAGGTGAGTAACTGATTCACTGTAGGTTTTTAATCCGTGATTAGTGAGTACAATAGGTAGGGCGGAAATGAAAGTGCACCCCCCAAAACGACCGCCACCCCGAGATAGGAGTACTCATGCTCACGCAGGGCTGGGAGCTTGCTGGTCCAGTAAACCGTCTCGACATACCCACATAGTATTTCAGCCCCATCTAACCCCGTCCCTCTAAACCATGGAGGGATGTCCACGTAGCTTCTCTCAGCTTTATTAAAGTGGAGATTTTATGTCTCAAAATTCGTTTTGAGAAAAACTCTTTTCCACACCCTAAAGACTTCGGTCATAAACCATAAAACATGACTTGTCTTGCACTCAGAGGGTGCCGCTGGTCTTCATTCTTGGTGAGTAGCATGCGTCAATGACTTCCCATACCACCCGATCAAAGCAGGAGTACAAAGGCAAAAAAAAAGAAAGAAAGAAAGAAAAGAAAAAAAGAAAAGAAAACCCCCCACAAAATTAGAAAGGACAATTAGGAGGGCCACAATTTCTATTAATACTTTTTGAACAATCCGAATAGCACCGTATCATTTGCCCCACAAAACTAGTTTCTGAACTCTGTCTCCCCTAAATGCAGATTTTGTGTGTGGGTGTGTTCATATTTTGAGTAAAATTCATGTTTAATTTTGCAGAATAAACACGAAAGTGTGAAGACATTCAACACTGTGCATATGAGGCTAATTTCCTGCCTCTAGGTCAGAAAAGAAACGATTTAAATCCGTATTCTGGGAGCAGTGAAAGGCCTGAGGTTTTGCACACACATTCTTATTCCCGACGGCCCCTCGCTCAGATATACAGACAGTAAATAAAAAATACCTTCAGTCTGATTACTGATCATGATACCTAATGGCTTATTTTGAGTGCATATCTGTAACTGGTTAACCAAAATAGAGAATTTGATCCTTGAATGTAGAGAATGGTTATTTTTCTAAAGTTTCTCTGAACTATAACTACAAAAGATTTGAGAAAATAAAGCAATCTGCTCAAATTTAACAAAAAGCTAATTTCAACTTAGAAAAAATTGATTGCTAATAGTCTCCTGCTAGGTCCTTATGTCCATGTTCAGTTTATATCCCAAATCCTCGCCTGTCCATTAACTGAGATATGGCCCTGACATTGGCCAGAAGCCTTTCTTAACACGTCCCCCATCACATACTTAAGTTCGCACACACAATGTTTCTCTTAGATTGGAGTAAGGAATTTTATTTCTGCCCCAGGAGTGTATTTGATATACCAGTTTGTCTCTGATGGCATATTTCTGCCAAAATCATGTACTGACTATAATTCTTTGGATAATAATAATAATAAAAAAAGGCTAGTTGATCATAACACACTGATCCCTCAAGTGGAGTTAACAGCAGCAGGTTGAAGCCATAATTCACATCGTAAGTTACACAGCAGTTGTGCTATGAATAAGACATCATCTATACTCTTGTGAAAAGAAGTGTCTTTCATGCAAAAATACACTAGCACTTAGATATTGGAAAAAAAAAAAACCTACTTTCTGTACCACTGTGCAATTATTCTGGGGAGAAAAAAAAGACCTGATTTTTTGTTCCAAGGCAACACTCCCAATGAACTCAATGAGAAGTTTCCCTTCGTAAGTTGTGCAGAATTAGCACACTTAATTTTTCTTGAGCTATTTTATGGTTATATAATAAAGGACAATATACGTGCCCAATAAAACTTGTTAAGCATTGGCTAAGGGATCTGTACTTACTGTTTTATTGTGTACAAATAAACACCTGGGGTATAGATCTTTATTTCCTTATTATTTATTGTCATTTCGTATCTTGACATAAGAACTATTCTATAAGGGCTTTGAAAAATATAGTGAAACTAAATAACCATCCTGCCTATTCCAGGAAATTTGCATCCGTGTTCCCCATGATGATGCTGCATTTTATACTCCTTCCTATTTCACAGTGGGCATGTCACATCCATCAACAGGTGGGAATTGCACTCTCTATGAAACAAAAAAGCCCTAACTCACGGAAGTGCCAAACTGATGGGGGAAAAAAATTGAAAAGAAATGAAGCAAGCTCTAATGAACAGGCAAACATGACTTGTTTAGCACTAAAAGAAACCAATGAGGTGAAACTGTTCCCCTCACCAAACGAATAAGCTGAAAATCAACCCGTCACTGAACCCTGCAATTTCTCATCTTCATACCAACAGTACACAGGGTACCCCCATTCTAGGGTGTCTGATTTTTTTTTAACCACCGGAAGTAGGATAAAGCATGTAAGCTCCCACTTACTCATTAACTCTTCTCATTCCTATCTTTTTTTAAAGAGTTTTAGTAGTCAGTTACAGCCTTCCAGTTATCAAAACCAAATACCTTCTTCAAGTCTATCCTACTCGTAACAGCTCTCTTGAAACTCTCCTACCTTGGTTTCTATGAGACCACATTCTTCACATTCTCATTCCAAGGGCTTAACCGTCTGTTTAAAATCTTCTATGGTTTTCATTATAGACTGAATGTCCCCCCTCCTCAAATTCAAGGCTGAGTCTAACCCCCAGCATGATGAGGACGTGGGGCTTTTAGGAGGTAATCAGGTCAGGAGCGGGGAGCCCTCATACATGGGACTAGCACCCTTGTAAGAAGGGACAAGAGCCTACTTCTTCTCTGCTCTCCACCCTTTGAGAATGGGAGAACAAGAACACAGCCGTCTGCAAACCACGAAGGGAACCCTCCCCAGACCTCGACTCTGCTGGAGCCTTGATCTCAGGCTTCCAGCCTCCAGAACTGTGCGGAATAAATGTCTGCTGTTTAAGTCTATGGTATTTTTAAAAAGTATACAGCAGTCTAAACTAAGTGTTTTTTTTTTTCCTCATCACCTTTTCTCATTCATAAACGATAGAAATGCTCAGAGCTTTTGGCTTCCATGTTTCATCTCTTTTTTCCCCTTCCTGCTTTTTCCCCCTCCTGCTTGTCCAGCACTTTTAGAATTTCAACTATAGCTCCTATGCAGTTGACTTCAGAATAGACACCTACAGTTCTATTTCCCTCCCAAGTACCCATCCTGAACTTCAGCTTCCAGTGAGGCATCTCTGTAAGTGTCCTATGGGCAGTTTCACAGCTTGGCCTCACGCTGCCTTTGCCATCATCTCTTCATCCAGCCCACAAGCAGAGGTCTTGCTATGATGCTGACACTGTGCTCGCCATCCAGGGTGTGAGCAGGACACAGCCTTTTCCCGGATGAACATGTACATGGGTTATACTTCCCCACAATCATTTTCTTTCTCGGAACATAGTGCTGCCTCAGAACTCAAACTATGTTTTTCACAAAACCGTCTCTATGTAGTTTAAGTAAAAAACAAAAGCTTACCACATACAGCCTTCATCAAGTGAGCTTTCTTTCATGTTTTTGAAGTAAATTTGGAAATAAAGATATTTGCATGATTTAAAATATGTATGGAGTTTACTTTTACAAGAAATGGGATACACATTTGTATTTTTTTTTTTTTGGACAATGTTGAAGTCATCATTGTAAAATGGTCCCATATATTTCAAAGCTGACTCCCAGAAATAACCCAACAGAAATTTTCAACACATATTTCAACTATTTAATAAGATCCTTTTAAAAAAAATCAATATTTTTTCTAGGGGTTAAGAATGAAGAACCTATTTTCCCAATTTAACACATGGAAAAAGCTATTTTAATGTTAAATAATTATATGTTACAGTAATTAATACTATGCCTTATTTTGTTTTTATTAATATGGGTCCACAAGATATCTTTTTTTATTCCTTTTTATTTTTTATTTATTGTCATTATTTCTGATAGGAAAGACTAAATAGAAATTCTAAATTGTATTAAACATTTTGAGAAGTGTGATTTAAAACAAACAAACAAAATCAAACCAGTAAGGCCTCATCGGAACGCCATGCCATGCTGACAACTTTTCGTTTTGACGGATTTATTTGACCAGAAGACAAGCCACAGACCTGAACATGGTTATTTCCAGTGTTGCCCTGGGGTAGGAGGGGCTTGACTACTTGGGTGAAACTATAGCCCTAATTCATCCTCTTTTATAATCGAATGGCTCGCTTGCCACTTTTAACATGGTACCAAACCATAACTCTAACCCTCCAAGGTTAAGAGAAATGAGATGCAAGCCTGTTAGTCTGAAAGTTATGGTCTCCACCCACTTCTTGGTTTCATTAAATCTATCTTGACAGCTAGTAAGATGACCTCGTTACTTTAGCTCCATGTGAGAAGACATGCCTTGACTCGAGTTACCTTCTAATACACACTGCTCTGCAAAATTTCTGGAATGTGCTGTTTGAACATTTTTTCATTGTTGTCCAGTATTTCCTACATAAAGTCTAATGCAATAAAAGTCTTTAAAACTGATTTTGGTGCAGGGAGCTCTCTAACAAAATAACTAACATATCCCTTCAAATAACTGATAAATAATCATGTAGCCCATTTTGTTTTAAGTGCCCGGAAAGTCAGCTCTAAGTAAAAAATGCATCATAATGTAATATTTAGCATATATCAGTTATTATGTTTGAAATGTCTTTCTTTGACATGAATTTAGGTCCTCTGTTTCCATTTCAATACCTTTTTGCATAATTTAATTTGATATATTTTCAGTTACCTCCAGTAATTTACTTTGGAGGCATAAAGGCTGTTAGTCAACAGATTTAGGCAAAATCCAACATAGAGTATTACAGAGATGACAGAATGAGATAAATATTATAAAATGCCTTTCAAACTGTGCATCTTATGTAAAAGTCTTAATTTCTTATAATGAATAGCTTTTATCAATTACGTATCTACTTTATTCAGGCATTGTACTGTGTGGTTTAATTTTTTTCTTTCTCTTTTCATCTTGATTATTAAATAAAAATTAGATGGTAAGTTCCATTTTACCAATGAGGAAATTAAGATTCATGGTGCATGTGTCAACTTGCTAAAGGTCATATAACTGGTAAATGAGCAAGGAATGGAATTTAAGTCTGAGTCTAACTGCACCCCTGCACTCCATGCACTGCACTTTCAATGCTTCTAGAACAAGACACTGTTCAGTATGGGGTCATAGGGTTCCATGGTGAAAAGCCCTGTTTACTAACTCTGCTGAGTCTGGTGAGTTACAGGATAGATGCCATCGTGGACAGAGTTCACCTCTAATTTCCCTAACGCAGACATGGATTTTACAGTCATTTTTCTATTTGACCTGGTACCTAAAATACTCTTTGAAAGTTTAATACCTTAATCATCGACAGGATATCGCACTGCTCTTTGGTGTTTCTAGAATAATAACAAATTCTTAGCAAAGTAGTTAATAAATGCCTAGGATGAGAAGATACTGACCGAGGACCTTGGAGCTGCATTAGGAAACACCCTTCTGTGGCTCACAGACTAGCTGAGGAAGACGAACGAAATTTAATGAACAATAAATAATAAATTATATAACATGTTAGAAAATTATAAGTGTTATAACATAATATAGAACAAGAAGGATTAGTAATGCAGGGAAAAGAAAAAGAAAGCAAGATGTAATTTTACATAGAATTGCTCAGGAAGACTTTGACAAGGAAGGAGGGGTTAATGACATGAATACAAGAGAAGCGAGTCCCGAAGGCAGAAAGAAGACTCGGAACACAGGCTTTAAGCCCAGCAGGTTTACAGCAGAATAAATACCAACAGGGAGCAGTGGGATGCGGGTGGGGTCCGGCCTCCTCGGCCATTAGCAGGCTTTCGTCTTTTACTCTAATGGAAAGGGGAGCCGTCAGCGCCTGTGGGCAGGAACGACAGGACCTAACAATGCCACGGTCTCATCGTTTTACTGGCTCCATCTGGCTGGTATTAAACATGCACCTTAGGGAAACAAAGAAACGGGGTATCACTAAGACGAGTCAGGAGGCTCTCGTGTCATCCCTGGTAAGGGATGATGGCCTAGCCTAGGGTAGTACAGGGTGGTGACAAGTGTTCCAGTTTTGGTTTTGGTTTTCACGTTAAGGCCAATGGGACTCCCTAACAGATGATGGAAAAAGCTGCAGGAAGACAAGTGGCGGTGTGAGATGGGATCAGAGAAAACAAGAGTCCAGATTTGCCTGCATGGGGTTTCAGGCACCCGTCTATTACACAGCCCATCTCCCCACTGTCCTGGATGCTTTGAAGTCACTAGTAACAACCATGGCACCCTCTCTCTGAACCCAGGTACAGCCACAAAGTCCATCTCAGTAGAGCAATCTGGTAACCACTGAGAGAAGTGGACGTCGAGAGGCCACTGTTTACCACCGCTGTGAGTTGCTAGTTAACTGAAGCACTTACCAGGGGCATAATGCAGCTGTCCTTTCCGCTCCAACAAACACTCATGCTTTTATTTTACATATGCATCCGAGGTACAGGTGCATTATTAGGGTGCGTTACTCAGACCATTCTGATAGTAGAATACAGTTAGTTACACTGCCTCTGAAAGGGAAATGTTTTCTTTTTGACCTGGAACCATTATGAACTTGAGATGATTTGCACAGTTAATAAGCCATTAATTCAAAAGCTACCTAATAGTGCCTTCTGTAACTCCCTGCCTTTCTGCATGGCTTGTTTAGCAAAAAAACAAAAACAAAACTCAAAGGTGACCTATTTTTGCTTCCCTTTATACTTTACGTAACATTTCTGATGAACTATACTTCTGGGTCAACATCTTGTTTTAATAGCATTGGAAGGTCAATACTGACATGCATTGCTTCTTTCAAACAGAGAGCTATTTCACACCAAGTGTCCTCACATGATACATCTATGTTAACAGGGGGAAGAAGTTAAGTGAGCCAGCAAGCGATTTAGCAAATATGAATAATGTTCAGAGAGCAGCAAGTGAAAAAACAAGAGCTCTTCTGTTTGTTGTTGTTGCTATTGTTGTAACAACCGTATCTAGGAAAGTAACCAGCCTTCTATTTATAATCATCCTCTTTCTTTTTGCTTGTGACAGTTAGGTGTCTCTAAGCACCATGACAATTAATGCATCAGATGGAAATATTAGGATTCAAAAAGCTATTGGCAGATGGCGTGATGGACGGAAACTAACAAGAAGGTATTCAATAAAGAAAAATTATATTCATAATCTAAGAACTTTTATTATGTATGTAATTTGTGAAAGCATTCCAGTATTTTAAGGCTAGGAAAAATCTACTGTACTTGATAGGGCAAAGGACAAATAGCCTGGACACCTAGAATATTGTTCTAGATCCTCAGAGAACTACTATTGTTGCATTGTAGTTGCCAATCACTGCAGGAGCCCTGCTCTCATCACCACTCTTGCTGATGGAGGTCTGTTTTGATCTCAAAGTCCCTTTCCCTTTACACCTAAAATTTTCTGAGTCCAGATATTCACCAACACGGTGTCAGTAAAAATGTAGCTAACCACTTCTCCAGTTTTTAATTACCCGATAATATGTAAGGCAATACAATATATGTGTATCCAATAAGACCGTACTGCAGAAAACTTAAAAGTTTTAATGGATCTGTTTTCAGGGTCTTACCATTTTTTCCAATACATTGTCAGAATCTAATTCCATGTTAAGCAAATACAGGAATTATATTTTTAGAAAACATTGCCTAGTATTTACTTAAAAACATTTTTAAAAATCCCACCGTAGAATAGAAATCATACAATGTCTGTTCTCAGACCACAACAGAATTAACAGAAGGGTAACTGGGAAATCTCAAAGTAAGTGGAGATTAAATAACATGTTTCTAAATAACACAAGTCAAAGAAGAAATCTAAAGAGAAATTTTCAAATATTTTGAACTAAATGAAAACAAAAACACGACATAAAAATTTGTGAGATGCTATGAAAGTAGAGCTTAGAGAGAAATATATAGCACTTAATGCATATATTAGAAAAGAAGAAAGGTCTAAACTCAATTACTTAAATGTCCTCCTTAAGAAACTAGAAAAAGAGCAAATTAAATCAAAGCAAGCAGAAGAAAATAAATAAGAATTAAAGCATAAAATCAATGAAATTGAAAACAGGAACTCAATGAAGTCAATTAAACCAAAATTGGTTCTTAAACAATAAAATTGTTAACCTTCTAGCTGGGCTAATGAAGGAAAAAAAGGGAAGGGACACAAATTGCTAATATCACATGAAAGAGGGGACATCAACACAGATTCCATGGATATTAAAAGGATAATGAAGAAATAGCATAAACAACTCTAGGTCCCCAAATTTAATAACCTTAGATGAACTGATTCCTTGAAAGATACAATCTACCAAAACTCACACACAAAACAGACAATCTGAAAAGGACTGTACCTTTTAAAGAAATTGAACTGAGAATTCATAACCTTCCAAAACAGAAAACATCAGGCACAAAAAGTACTTTTCACAAAAACCCAACACTCATTTATGGTAAACACTCAAAATCAACTAGAAGCAGAGGGACTGATCCTCATCCAGTTCTCCTCAGGTCCGCTGGGCCACTGGGGCAGAAGAACTGGTTTGCAGGGAGCTATAATCACATGGCAGCTGCGCACTTCGGACGAACACAAACATTCCTTCATCGTTTGAGCAACTGCTACGTGCCAGTGGCACCACTCACAGAGAACTCAGAACTGCCGACCCCCAGACCTGTCTGGCCCACCCCTTTCCATCCCGCCCTGGGAGAGGGGAGCACTTTTGTGATTTTGCTATAAATGATGTTGGGAGTCCAAGAACTGATCATTTCTTCAGGATAGAAACTTTGTATATATATTCTGCTACATGATACTCAGAAAGTGATTTTATGCCATTACTGTATGTAATTCATTTTTCTCTTTTATTCTAATGAAAGTATTTCATAGTTTCAGTGTGTTTGAGTATATTATTAGCCTAACGTTACACAACTATGGACGTTAATATTTGGAGAAAGCTTAAATGGCAATGTTGTCATCGGCAATCCAGTTTTCCTTACTGTTTATTATATGAGTGAAACACGTATGTTACATTTAGACACGCGTATTTTGTGTTTTTCCCTAATGTCAAGTTTATAGGCATGCTGTCATTGTTTTGGAATACGCTTCCTCTAATTTTAACTTAGGGGCAATTTTTTGACCTTTGCTGAAGGCATTCACCCTGCCACGATCACAACAATGTTGTCACACATTGTAAAAGTTAAAAACTCAACCAACCAGCCACCAAAAGAAAAAAAAAGTTTACTCCTCAGTGTATCTCAATTTCCTTCTGATGTAAATATATTGTTTTCTCTAATGTCCCTTGATTTTAAAATGTGTATTTTAATCTCCTTACAGATCTAAATCTCATCATTTTACTCCCCCTGGATTCACCATTTATTCTTCAATTGCTTTTCTGTGTTCCTAGATTTTGAACTGCATTTAGCCAAGAGTCCAAAATTTCCCTTCCCTGTGAAACCCAAAATAATTTCTGGAATTTGAGGGTGAGGAGAATCCTTGACGGACACTCATGCTTAAAAGAGAACCTTGAAACGGATGTGTTAACAATAAAGATGTCACAGCTCCCTAATATTCTGTCCATCCTCCTTCATGTCTTCCTGAATGCAGATCTTAAGCAGCAAAATCACATTTCAAAATGTGCTGTATCTATGATATACTCATATCATAGTTTCAAACTTATCTCAAAAGTCACTTTCCTCGGCATGGCTCTCTCTTTCCCCAGGAAGAGGAAATAATGTCCTCTCTCTACTCTTGTGGCATTTTGCACTTAAATCTGCTGTAACTCCTATTGCTTGCTGCATTGCAATTATGCATTTATCTATCTTTCTCCCTCACCAGACAGCAGGTTTCCTGTGGGCAGGAAAGGCTTCCTGCTCTATCTTCCATACTGACTGCTGGAAATCATTAAAACAAGTAATCCCCATGCACTTTCTGTCTGGAACAATTTATGCTCTGGTCTAGGAGGTAAAGTTGTACTTACTTACAATTCTGTCTTGAATTTCTGTTGTGCGATGAGCACTCTCCTACTTATTTTAAGAGTGACATGGGAAAAAAAATAGCTAGCCTTTTACTCCACTTCAATTAGGGAAACTAAACACTACATGAAAAAACCTCCAAAAATCAGTGTAAAGTAACATTGTCGAAAAGTGCAAACAGCTTAGATATTTAAATCAAGAATCATTATGTTTTCAGTCATTAACATGGCCAATCAAACTTTTAAAATGCTTTCAAAACATAGGATACTTCTGCACTTACTTCCATGTGAAATTTTGTGGAAGGTATGACAAAACGTTAGTCCCATTACAATAAAAACTTTAAAATAGTTTTCCAACAGGAAAATAAATTTTGATTTTAGATGTTATAATTTGATTAATTTTATTATTGAAAGGTTTGGGAACCATTTAATTAGAATTCTTGGGACTAGTCTTTTAAAATGCTAAATGCATCAAAGAAGACAGTATCTAGCAGAAAACGGAAAGCCACTGGGGGACCTTCGGGAGAGAGCAAACATTCCAGTGGGAAAGCCACGGTCCAGCACATCAGGAGAGCCAGGCTGGGGACCTGACTCTGGGACTTGCTTCTGAGCTCTGTGATCTTGAACAAGTTCTCTTCGAGTTCTCTCTTGGCATTTGTAAGCTAAAAAAACTAAATGCGGTGATCTCAAAGGAATCTCCCATTTCTTAGCTGCATAATAACACCACTTGATAAACTGTTTCATAAACACCTTTAAGCGAGAGGCTTGCAGTAGACGAGAAGAATGCAAAAAAAAAAAAAAAAAATACAACTTTTGGGTCAGTTTGTTTAATTTGACAATAAGCTTTTCTCTGGCAGCTCAAAGTCCGAATCTGAACTTGGTGGTACGTCAGCCCTCTAGGTCCCTCAAGAATATTGCATTCTCTGCTTTTCCAGCGCTTGTCAGTTTCTGAGGTGATGGACATATGTGCTGGATGGAGCGCAATTAAACTATTGCTTCTGCAGGATACACCTCTTCATGCTTTACTTCAAATTTTAATTTAAAATACCTTTCTTGAAACAAGTCAATCTTCATTTGAATATGCTTGCCAAATTTAGCAATGAAGATTATCAAAACTCTTTTTTTCCCCATGCAAAATTTGAGAAATAATGACAGTTAGCTGGCATTTAATGACAAACTTGCCATTCTGAAGATGTGCACACACCCAGTGGATTCTGTGGACATGTCAAGCCTGTGATGTGAAAGGAAACTATTTAGAAAGAAGACTGACAGGATCAAGTCAAATATCCAGCATGGGTTTCCATATCCAAAACATTTCTGGAAGAAATCACAGTTTGGAAGAGGTTGTGTGGGTTATATTTCCCCTCTTACATTCAGATTATTTCTCTGTCCCCACATACAGTCAAAAGAAACGACAACTTTGCTCTATTTTGGCATCATCCATCCGACTCAAGTCCTCCTCTTTTGAGAAACAGAAGAGAACAGTAGGTGGCTGCAGCCACAGACTGGAATCAAGCCTCTGGTCCTGGTCCTCCCTCTCCGGATGCAGGCGTATCACGTGTAACTTGTGACCCCAGTGCTCTTACTTTTCATGTGACACAAATCAAAGTATCCACCTGTTGGGTTCTTGTGTGGATGACAGGAGCCAGTCCTTTAAAAAACACTAAGCATAGCGACCAGCAGGCAATAAGGGTTCATTTTGTCCCTTGTACGGCAATGAGGCCGTTTCCAAAACCAGCAGAGCAAGTCAGGCCTGAAGAGGTGCATGGTGCCTGTGCCGCCTTCAGCCCAGAGCGGTGGGGATGCTGCTGGGTTCTGAGAATCTCTCTGCCCTCTGGACACAGCTTCCATCTGCCCCTGTGGCTGATACTGATCCTCAACTCAGACTCTGCCATTGTGCAAATCGTCCTGCTGTATTCCGTCCCAAAGATGTGGCTGAGATGGGAAGTCTCTAACTGTGTGATGAAGCAACTTAAAAACAAAAAAACACAGACGGGCCTTTCAAGCCTCTTGTGTTCTTCTGAATCACTCTCCACTTCCCTCCTTGTCTCTTGTGATCATTATTATCCAAGCAACACATTTGCCTTCTAAAATCTTTTTTTTTTTCAACTTCTTCAGTTCAATTGAGAAGGTATCTATTGAATGCCTCCCAAATGGGAAGGCCTTGCTATTTTCAAGAAGCTTAAAATTAAAATAAATAAGGAGAGAAGATATATAGACATGAAATCAGCAGAGAAGCTCTGACTTCTTGATGGTTTTGCCACACAGGGTGCCTGAATCAGTCTACTTGGTTGGCTTCACAGGCAAGGATTAGGTCCTGGCCAGTAAGACAGCCGCCAGATACACGTGGTTATTTAAGTTCAAGTTAATTTTAAAAAATCAAATGCAATTAAAAATTCAGTTCTTTAATCACACCAACTACATTTCAAGCGCTCAACAGCCACAGAAGCAGCACAGTGGCTGCCATGCCGGATCCTGCAGGATAGTGCATTTCCATCATCACAGAAAGTTTGTTGCTCAGTGCTGACCTAGGGTCCTTTGCCTTAAAGTCAGTTTTTTTTTTCCTGCATTAATGATGAAGCTTTATTAATTTCCCTTCAACAAAACTCCTTTTAACTTTTTCTGTAATAAACTAGAAGGCAAACAAATCAAGTGATAATTTGAGCTCTATGTAACTGGTCTATGGCAATATAAATCCATAGGATATTTCAGTCAAGTATTTGATTAGGTAAGTTTTGAGCCATCTATAAAGGGATTGGGGGGGGGGCAATGGCAACTTCATTTGTAGAAAATGTCACTTTATATAAATGCTATCAGTGTTAGAAGCTATTCTCACTTGCACAAGGAAGCACAGAACGCATGCCACTACAGAGTTCAGTAGTAATACACCCAGTATGATTAAGGTGACAGGACTGCCAAGTGAACAAAAGCCCTTTGAAATCTGACTTGGACCTGGGAATTCAATGAGGTTGCCGGAACTGAAGAAAACACAATTCAAAAATGGTCCTCTGTCAACTGTTTCCCAAGCCATTCCAATTCCCATCAGTATTCAACCTCGCAAATGTATTCTGTAAACGTTTACGAGGAGAGGACGTCATGTTTCCTATAACTTAAAACACTGCAGAACTCCTTTGGTTGGAAAATATTGGTTAAGGTTCTTAACTCCACGTTTGGACCTTACTCAGAACTTCTTTCTGTGGGTTTTTTGTCTTCTCAAGGTTAGGAATCTTTTCTCCCACACTGTCTCAATACAATAATTGCAGCCACCTAGAATATCACGGCTAGTTCAGCTCTTATCCTCAGCTCCTAATTATTGCCAGATGCAATCTAATTAAACCCACCAGGTGTCTCCCCTCCAGTTAAAGTAGCTCCTAGACTCCTTGCTAAGAATAAAATATAGAAAAACAGAATGCCAAATATGTAATGAAACCTTCATGGAGAGGCTGATAGGTAGGGCTTGAAGAGATTTTTTATTTGATGATTATAATAGAAGGAGTGAGAATAAATTAACTAAAAATGTGTAGGCAGTGATGTACAAGATAATTCTGTCACTCTATTGCTCATAAACATATTGCTGAAAAGTTACTTTTCTTACTCTAACTGAAAATGGTATTCATGCATCATGCTAAATATAACAATAAAGCTAAAAAGTTCCACGTGGGACTGTTCAAATAGACATACTATTTTACATTTATTTTCTCAAGGATATGCACATAATAATTAATACAAGCAATGTGATGAAATAAATCAGAATCATGTCTAAAACATAATCTATTGCTTTTAAAACAACATAAGGTATTTTTTGCCGTATTCTGAAACTAAAGAGAAGTTTAAAAAAAAGTTCTTCTCAAACCATTCAATAGTCTGCAGCATTTAAAAAGAAGATATTCTTGCCACTAAACATTTGCATATATTGGATGTTTTTGTTTTCCAGTGTTTGGAGATTTTATTCAAATTACAGAATTTCCAGTTTCTTAAATTTCAGAAAGTAATTTTAAAGTATTTCTTTATTCTAACTCCAATTTATCATCTGTGTGTAGTCTGATTAATTGAGTTAAATTACAGATACGTGAGATATAATTATATAATATTTATATTGCCTCATTTCTTATCCTGCAAATTTATATGCTTGGGCAGGAGAGATACTCATTTGAGACTAGTACATATTAAACAACTTTTATCAGAATTATTAACTCACCTTATAAACCTAAAATATAAATAAATTTTCCTTGGTTTCTAAGGAATGGTGGAGAATCATTTTCAGCTATCATTCAGTATCATCTTAAGTTTTTTCTTAATTTTTGTGTATAAATTATTAATTTAATATTTCATATGAAATCTTCTGTGTTAATGTATTTAATAATAACCATTCTGTAAGCACTGATGTATATGAATGCATGACTGTAATAACCATCAGGCTAAAAGCTAAAACTTGATACAATTACATGTCTATAGTTGATAAACTGACTGTGATTAAGTTCAAGGATGAAATGCTTAACTTTAACTGTGGTATAATTCCTTGTTTCTTATGCAAAATGTTTCACTTATAATAAAAAATATTATATGTACATAAACACAATGGACTAATATTACCATAATGCATTTGTGCATGAAATTCAGGTTTATCCTTTTGGTAATTTGATGCTTTTTTTCCAAAGAGAAAATTCCTCTCCAAGTTTAAGAATTCAACTAAGGTATATTAAAACAATTTAGGTATTATAGTTTTTATTAAGGAAAACAAAATTTAGTAACACCTTGAGCAAAAATAGAGCACAAATAAAAATTACCATGTTTAACTCATTTAAACATGGTTTTCTATCTTTATTTTTTTCAATGAATGCATTTTTATAAGTTATAATGATATAAAAAGCTAAAAATTCTGAAGCTCTCTCCTATCAGTAAAAAAAAAGACAGATATGCCTTATCAGTGAAATTATTCTGCTATTTAAACAACACTTACTACTGAGTTGTAATTGTTTTATTCAAGTGTGATGATTAAATACTCCCTGTAATATCTCTATTTTGTTATTAAGGCATTTTTATAACAATATTTTCCTTAGACTTATCTGCAACTTAATATATATTCACATTTTTGTCAACTAAACCAGTTTTATAATAAGCAGTCCCCAACATAATCCAAAAGAATGGCCCTGTATTTTTTTCTCATTTTAGTGTTAACAGCTATATCTGACTTAAAATTTTCAGTCTATGCAATTACCACTTTACTGGCCTATCCTCTACTAAATTTTTGAAAGCTCAATCATGGAAGGCAATATTACACAACAGTAAAGTCTAAATATTCTTTTATATCAGATAAAACTAGTTCTCAAATAAAACATCAACTTTTCCCAAAATAAATCAATGAGAAATACACTGGGATTTTTTCTTTTTTTTTCTTTTTTTTTTTTTACTATTCCTAGAAATTCTTAATGATCTGGCTAGGTTGTGCTTTTGACATTTCTTCCCTGGACTTGCTAACACACACTTCAAGGCTGCCATAACTAGATTAAAGTCATAACACACCAAGTGCAGCTCCAGGCTACAGTTCTAGCTGACACAAATCATCTTTCACTGGACACACTACACAGCCCGTAACACAAGATGACTTTGGTGGAAAAGTTAGTGTTTGCCAAGCTGAGGTTACATTTATACACTGTCATAAATTTGCAGCTAGGCACCACGAGTCTTTGAGTGTTTGTGATAAAACAGGGCAGATGTAGTTAAGATACACTAATTATATTTCTAAATCACATCAGCTTTAACCAGCATATCATATGATTAAATGCTAACTAATCTACTTTCCAATAGTTTCCTGAGAATTTGGGGTTGCAGGTTAACTTAGGTTCATTTGTTCATTTAAAATAGCACATTTGTCTTCTATTGGGGGAAAAAAGAAAAGGTTAAGCTAGCAGTTTAAATGCAAAAATAAACAATGTATCTGGCTAGGTTACAATAGGTTGTAACAAAATCTACTCGCATCATAAAACTGTCTATACTAACTGGATAGAAAAATATATTTTACATAAAATTTTGGTGTTTGATTTTTACTGATCTGCTTTTGGCAATGTCTGTCTACAAATATTTCAACCCAGTCTGAATCACTGATAGCCTATTTACATGCCTATAGGAAAACCTTTATATAGTTAGATGTGGGAGGTTTATGATTTAGCTGGTAATGTTGAGTCTAGGAATAGATACAGAAACGTGCTTTGACGAGTGTCAGTTCCTAAGAGATTTTGCTATAGGTATTTTTACTTCATGTCACTTAAACACTTACTTTCCCTCACTTATGATAAAAAATGAAACATAGGTTATTAAAGAATTATAATTAAGGGAAACATATTTCCGATAATACAGTTCACCTGATTTTTCTAAAAAAAAAATAATAAGGCTAACTCTGTACAACTACAGAAAGAAACACTTTTGGGTCAGAACATCCCAATTACAACATTTTCTCCTCCTCCCAACCCTGAACTTGTATGTCCTTTAAAATAGAGAAGAATTATCTTTGTCTCACTTTAAAGCACATTTTACAGACAAAACATATTGAAAATACTGGAATATGTGCAGTGAAATAGGATTAGCAATGAAATAATTTATTTCTCTTCCTTGAATCACCTTGATCCACAAAAAACAAACTTGGCATTTTGAAGCACCAACACATCTATAAATCTGAGTATTATATACTTACACAAAAATAACAATGTAAATACATGTATACGAAGTTATTATTAGTTTGACAGTCTTACAGTTTCTAAGAACTTGAATCGTAATAGAACAGTGGTGTGATTTCTTTGTCTTAGGAGACCATATGAGATTTTGCATAAAGAACTGTAACTTAACAGGCCAATGGTCCGTATGTTTGGGGAGTTCACTTCCAGCATTTATTTATGCCACTTGAATACTTGGAGGAAAGCATTCTAATTAGGTATAAATTATTTTTAAATGAGCACTGGTATATGCAGTAATAATTACCTATGAATTATTCCTGAAGATCACTAGAAGTTACTTCACAAAATGAAACAGTTACCTTTTAAACTGTTTTTACAACACGCAACAATGTAGGTGATGAACAGATGGAATTCCTGATGGCATTCTGATTTTTGTGAAAACTATTTGAGCTATAAAATAAATACTAAGTACTTAAATTTAGAGGTTTTCTGGAGTTCTATTTGTTTCCAAAGCTAGTATCAATCTGGACTAATTCCAATACATGGTACTAATATAAAAACCACACAGGTAGCAATGCTGTCTGGTCATAGCGTTACCTACATGGAAAAACAGTCTAAAAGCCTAGATAGGGATTAATCACCTTCCTTTGAAGCTGGGAGAAAATGAGGCTGTATTTCACAGAGAAATAAAATGGACCAGTTTTTCAATTCTGTTCTTAAATAGAGTAAAAAAGGTTATACCTAAGAATATATAGGTATACCAAAACTTCTCTCAAGGAGAATAAATCAGTAGAGCGAAAGCTTTTGCTACCATTTAGACCCAGAAAAGGAGTTAGGAATTTGGAGCCAGAATACCTGTGTTCAGGATATTTGGCCATGTCTGATGAACTCAGACATCATGTATCCATTGAGGGGTGTTTACGCATGCATTGTGTATAGACATCTGATGTAAGATGCACACACAGTATGCATGTGCACGTATGTATGAATCTACGTGTGCACATCTGGCGTACATGCACTGTGCGTGCTGCATGTATGTATGTGGTTAGTAAGATCTGAGTCTTATTTTCCTTTGTCTGAGGACAGGACTTTCTCCAGGTTTGCCTATCTCTCTGTAGCTCTGTAAGATAAAGACCCTGGATAATATATTATGTACAAAATAATGTAAGAATTTGCTGCAGTTCTAAGACCAAAGAGATACCAGTTTTGAGACAAATGTTTCACTTAAAATGGACTGTTTTCATGTTATTAGGTTCTGTTTTTCCCAGCATGTTTCAGGCAACTTAATTCACTTTTCCAGACCCCATTTAAAAGAAAATGACTCGTCTTTGCCTTCGCTGACATCAGTCTCCCCTCATTCACCCCAATTCTCCGTCTTGTACTGCATTCCTCTTTCCTCCTATTTTCCCAAGAATCTCCCACTTATCTCATGAAACATTTCTCCCTTCCTAAGGACATCTCTACCTTCAGGTGCTACAGAAGAATAATCCGCTGCATTTGTTAACATTTGGAAACCCGCGATGGTAATAAAAAGGTAAATAAGAAAACCATGAGAAAACACTGTGCTCTCTAATTATTCATTGTCAGTGTCACTTGCTGATGTATGGAAAATGTGACTAAATATTTCAATTTATAATATTCCCCTTAGGAAATCACATTAAGGCTACTGAAATAAGTTGTAGATACATTGCTACAGTTTTAGAAAAGTTGTTTTCCTGTCGTTCTAAGTCATTAGTATACTGTGATTACACTTTCAGGTAGCAGGCACCAGACTTCACAAGTTTCTCTTTTACTAGTGAATTATTACTGCATTATGAATACGTTAGCAGTAAAATTGAATCTTTGTTTTTTCTTTCCTTCTTCTTACTTGAAGAGTGAATAATTCTACATGATAAATGGTCATGGATTTTAAGCAATATTAAAAACTAAGAATTTCATGGTCATTAAAACGCTGTCTTTAGAATTATCACTTGCTATGTGGACCCAGCACAACTTAAAGGAAAGAAAAAGTGGAGTAATGGTATTCCTTCCACAAAATCAAAATAGCATTGCACCATAACATCTCTAAATGACATTTCAAGTTCTACCTCACTGACTTATTTCAAAATATACTCAAATATAATTTCAATATTTCAAAATAGGTGTGAAACTTACTAATACTTTTAATGGCTTTAAAAATATCACTTTAAAAATCACCTACCCTTCTGCAGTCCTGAGGATTGTTCCTTTCCCATTTCCCTCTGCTAAACTAAATTTGATCTTGCCTAAAGGTGCAAGTATACTTATATGTGCAGGGACTTCAATAATTCATATTTTTGACATCCAGACATTATATGACCCACTGAATAGTCTTAATTAGCTGGAGAAGGAAGCATCTGTATGGGCTCACAAATTATTTTAAACATGCTTTTAAATATTTTAAATTAGAGCTTCCAATTAAAATTGTACATGTCACATTGTCTCATTTAATTCCACTGTTCTTTTTGGGAGGCACAGCCTCAGTGATGTGAGCTGAGCTCAATTAGTTTCTGATGTTCTGCCAAATTGCCTCATTACCTGTCATACAAACACCACTGACACATTTCAAGTTGAGCACTTTGCATCCATATGATTCTCTTTGGACCAAAAATAATTATTCTCATTAGAGTAGTAAAAATAAGCAATTTGCCAATAAAGAGTAAACCAATATGTTTGTAATATAAATAACAGGGGAAAAAGCCATGATGTGACTTACAAGTCAAGTGTGCACTCACACACACACGTGCACTCGTACACACACACATACACACAAGATTTTTATGTTATTTAAATGATGGCTCCTTCACAAAATCCTTTGAGGTTTGTTATGATTGCTTTGTCTGTCGAATTTTCCAAATTGCTTACCATGTATTGATGACAGGAGGAACCAGGAATTCTCCATTCTGTATATATTTGAATAGAAAATGATTTTACCCCAGGATCATGAAACAGACATCCGAGGCATTCTTCACCACACGGTGGGCTTAACGATGGCTTAAAAGACACTTACACCACCTCCGAAGAGGGAAAGAACAAACACCTACTTCCAACAATCTTTATTTGTAAATCCTTTGTTAATGCTGTTTACCACTTATCAAAATATTGACCCATGGGTAACGATTCATGCAGGTTTTAACCCTTGAATCTTCCGTCACCCAGATGAATGCCTTTCCCCCCTTGCCCTTTATTCATTACCTTTTGCATTTTGGAAAGAGAAGTAGAGAAGGTTAGAACCTAATTAGGAGATAATGTTTTTCAAGGTGGGTCTATACAGATGACACATATTGAAGCAAAGACTTTTCTTTTTTTTCTTTTTTTTTTTCCCCTGACTGGCTGGCAGAAGATCATTAACAGAGCAAAGATCTTGCATTCCATTAACAGCTTCAGGACACGGGAAAATAGTCCAGGTTGCTACCTGCCAGTGGCTTTCACAACCTGAGGTTCACATTATAATCACCTAAAGAGTTTTTTTAAAAATACCCACACCCAGGCTTCGCCGCAGACCAACGAAGTCAAGATTCTGGGGTAGTTGCTGAGGGCGTGAGTGCTCTGTAAAACCTCCCTGGCTTCTCTTCCTGAACACCCAGGGCTGAGAAGCATGTTCAGAGGGCACCCGTCCTCATAGGGGACAGGTACTCATGGACAAAAACGTCAGCACATGACTTTCTTGGGACCTGATGTCTACTCTTTAAGTAACCGTCAAAGAACTCTTTAAAATTGACATGAACATAATTCTGTCTTGCTTCAACTCTTATCTGCTGTTTCTGTGTTTTATTACTGGAGTCTGTATTGCCATACATTTATGAGTTATATTTTGTAATGGAATTCTGTGTTCTATGCACCTAGGCATTTATGTAACTAAAAATACATTCTTTTTAATTTCCACTTGAGAATGGAAGGATTCTTTTCCTTCCATGATACGAGATTTAAGGGGAAGAAATCTTGCTGTTGCCCTGGATACAAACCTGGGGTAATTATTAGGCGCTCGGACCATCTGAATTTCTTTCCCACTAGAGTTTTACGCTGATCTTATTACACATGCACTGCCAGCCGTGTTCGTGGAAAATCTGAATAACACCGAGTTTGCAAACGCTCAACAGCAAGACTTTCAAAGAAAGAAAATGTGCTCGTGTGTGCTAGGGTTCATGCCATATCAGCAAATACCACTGCACAATTTGCTCTCAGCACCCTCTCGCTTAGCAGGGGCAATCTGCAAACACGTAAGGAGACCATGAGAGTAACACACTGACTGGCCACTGCATTTCACTCAGCACAGCACGTCATGTTCTTGCCCTCCATGTTGCTCTAATTCAGTCATTCTCAAGGGGGGTGGGCAGTTCAGAGTCTGCAAGGAGCTAGGAGCAGCCACGTGTGACAACGCGTACACAAAGCAGCATTTCCCCCCATTGCTTTCATTTGGTTTAGTCACACTGTTTGACTCAATTTTTAACGTACAACCAGTATTACAGGAGAGTATACAATTTTACTTTAATTAAAAGGTCAGGGAATAACATTCAACATTACTGTAATAAATTATGTTTACAATTGGCTGCAATAAAGAGATTTCACCCAAACCGTTTTCTTTAAGTCTCTCAGCTATACATTCAAAATTTCTTATTATATATTACTCTCTGGCAGCTAAACAGGGGACCTGGAGTCCCATGTCAAAGCAGAGCTAATAGTGTCAAAGGATTTCTGCGACCAGTGGAGTGAGAGGTAAAGTAACATAACCCCATGTCTTACAACTAAATCGCACGCTAAGGACCTTGGAAGAGGTCCTTAGTGGAAAAGAATCCTTCCATTCTCAGTGGTCTTGGCCTGGGATTATGCAGGTTTTCCACGGTCATTGTATTTTCTCACCTGCTCTGCGTCAAAAAGCAGATGGAAATTATGAGACAAGCTGGAACAGGGAAACGCATGGAGTAGCAGACTGTGACCATTGTCGAGCTGACGTTACATGACCTCAAGAGGGAGCAAATGTGTGGCTCCGACAGGATTGCAAGTTTACTCTGCTCGGCTAAGAAGTTGGTCTTCCTTTGACGACTGTTCAACTTTGGGAACAGTTGGACATATCTGGGAGATGCAGAGTTAATACCCAACCTTTATTTATAAGCCTTCTTCCACATTTTAAATAGTTAGGCTGTGTGGCTTAGTGATTGCCCACTTCCTATTGTCAACCTTCCTGTGGGACCACTGACCATGATTAAAAACCTCTCTGTACCCCGACCCTCCTCTACGTGAGCGCCGCTGCCTCTGTTCGGTCCCACGACAAATTCTTGGTGCACATGAAACATTCAGTCCGGTCAAGCGGGGTGTTGCCCAAATGTTCCTGTGTGTTACAAGTCACCCGGGGGCTTTAAAAACTGCCCACACTTCGCTCCCCTTCCTTGGCAGGATTCTGACTCAGCAGTGCTGGGTGGGAAAAGTGAGCAGAGTATGTTTCTGGTCTGTTGTGGCTCTTAGGTCATAACAGCTGGTCCCAATCTCCTGCCCCGCTGGCATTTTCAAGAACTACAGGGAAGAAACTGAACTGGGGGCCAGATGACTACGTTCAGGTTGCCAGCTCACCCCCACGTCCTGCGTGATGTACCAGGGCCTCGTCTGCTGCCCTGTTTGGAATGTGGGATTCCAGCGGGCTCAGGTATTTGGAGCAGCACTCCGGGTCAGCTGACCCTGGAGAAGATCTTCCTACCTCAGGGCTCCTCCACCTCACCACGCTTGATACTTTGGGAAGAGTCGTTCTTTGTCGTGAGGGGTCGTCTAGTGAACTGTGGGATGTTTACCAGCATCCATGGCCTCCAGCCTCCAAGTGCCAGTACCATCGCCCCAGTCATATAACCAAAAATGTTTCTAGATGTGACCGAATGTCCCCAGGAGGGCAAACCTTCACTCCACCTCTGACTGAAAGCCAGTATTCTGACTGAAGTTTTGACATTCGTCTACTGTATTACTTTAAGAATACCATATGAATACCTGTTTTCAGTTTAAATAGTCAATTTATACTCATAATGTTTCAGACACTGACTTATAACTGGGGTTACGCCATGAGTTTCAGGCTGACACGCGTCTCCCCATCACAGAGGGAGCTCCAGGCCGCTCACCGGCCCGTGACTGCATCACTAGCCATCACTGCTCCATTCTGCGGTTTGCCATGCAATCCCCATCTTGCCAGTTTTGCCTGTCTTAATCAGTAGCCTTGCTATGTACCATGTGGCCAGACACTTAACAACTCAGATGAAGTTAAAAAAAAAAAAAAAAAAAGGATTGGATTACACATCACTCCTCTTTGTAGGAAACTGCAGAGCGATGCCACACTGGCCATGACATTGTCCATTTTCAAATCTGGGAATAAACCATGATGCTGGATGATTTTAAAACCTTAGAGAACTTCCAACAGAGATATCCTTACTTCCTATGTGGAGTCAGAGGCCCCAGTAATTTAAGTGACTTCTCAACGACTCTCATGACAAGTTAGTGTTAGAACGCGGAGTGAACACTGCCAAGCCTTCTGACTAGGTCCACTTTTCATTTTACTGCTGTTTGCTGCCTTCCCTAATGTTGTGAAAACCATAATATTAGTAAGTCATTGCTAAAGAGAAAATGAAAAAACAAACAAACAAAAAAGAGCTGACAGCAAAGCCCAGGTCTGCACTGTTACTCCTGCTCGGCAGCTAAGGCATTTTCCATGAGGTTTCTGTCTGTCTCGGTTGCAACTCACACACAAAAAGTAGCCTTGGGACGTGTTATTTACAGACAGAATGTTGCTTTATAAGCTCAATATACATTCAGATAATTTAGCCAGATGGTTAAGACACTTCAAAAACTGCTCAACCTCTTAGTAATAGTGTTCAAACTGAATTTTATTTTGGTTTTCTGATCAAGGCCAATGGTAGGGAAATAATCACAGTAAGTCATTTTTTAGAAAATATTTCACATTTTGGGATTTTATAAGGGTCTTTCCATTTTTCCCCAAATGCGTCTTAAATGCATAGCCAACCTTCAGAGTTACTATCCATTTATTAATTAACAGCGGGGCTTCTCATTTTTCATCCCTAGGCCCTCAGCTGCCTGTCGTGGAGTCATTTCACTAAACCTAAGCACACTTGTGAGAGCCTGTTCCAAAGCGAGGCCTCCGAGATCTCGCGGGATTTACGCTGTTCCGCTCCCGCTCTGGGGCCGCTGGGCCGCGCTCCCTCGCTAGCAGCTGCAATGCCCCTTCCCTTTAAGTTAGTCTCCGCAAGTTTTTGCTGCGTGGCTTCTCTTAGCTGGCAAGTGATCACCCTCTGGGCTCCTCACCCCCGCCCCTTCTTTCTCTCTTGCTCTCTGTTTCTATATAAACACGGACATGCCTGTTTACTTGACTGTAAATCTCAGGTATATTAGCACAAACCTGAACCCTTATCCAAGGAAAACCCTTGACCCAGGTCCCATGATTTCCCACAACTTGCAAAAATCATTGCAGGCACAGATGTGTGTAAGTGGGCTGTTTAGCTCAGTGCACATTTTCCCATTGACACAACAGTGAAATTTTGGCTACACAATTGCCTTTCTGAGGATAATAAATGACATGTGACCAGTGTCCTTACTGCATACATGAAGAAACAGAGGCCCAGGTGCACTACGTTTGCTTTAAAATAAGGTGCAAAATTCTATTCTATTACTAGGAATGCACTGCAGTCCTTCTGTTGGTAATGCCACGTTGCAAATAACCCAATTTATATGCTGTGGGCATGGGACTTCACTCAGCTGATGCCTAAGCCCTGAAATCTTAGAAAACATAACCTAGTGCACAGCATGGAGCTTTAATCCTACAAATACTCATTCATTAATTTCACATTGCAGAAATTAAATACACTGGAAGAAAATCCTTTGAATTAGCATGACTTGGGTTGCGACGGGCATAAAATAGCAACAGAGAGTGAGTGAGCTGTTAACAAATGTTCTGATGGGTGGCATTCACTGATTTCCGGGTGCAAATACTCCCACCACAGCTGTCATCAAGCCACCAATGTGATGTCGCGGAGTGTGGAGCTGGGAAGAGCTGTGCAGGATCGGCTCTGGGTAAGTAGTGTGAGTGCGAGAGGCAGAGGCTGCTCCGATGACTTAGGAGGGACCAGGCCAGGCTGCTGCCGGGGGCGTCTGCACTGCAGGTGGACGATCAAGGCGAGTGCAGTGCAGCAAGATTCTCCGCAGCCTTAAATACCAAGGCGTTCTCCTGAGTGTCAGCACTTTTGACCTTGTTACAGATTGTTCGCCCCTCACCCCTCCATTCATATGTCGAGATGGTAACTCCCTGTGCGACGGCATTAGCAAGTGGAACTTTTAGGAGAGGATTAGGTGACAAGGGTGGAGCCCTCGTGGATGGGATCCGTGCCCTTACTGGAGAGATCTCCCAGAGCTCCCTGGCTGCTTCCACTTTGTGAGGACACAGCAAGAAGACAGTCAATCTCTGAACCAGGAAGAGGGCCCTCACCCGGCATGGAATCTGCCAGTGCCCTGATCTTGGACCTCCCAGCCTCCAGAAGTATGAGAAATGTTTGCTGTGTAAGCAAACTGGTCTATGGTACAGCTTAATAGCAGCCTGAATGGGTAAGAGACACACCATCTAAAATGTGTCATGAACGCAAAATCACAGGGACGCATCCTAGACTTAATCTGGGCCTGAACGTTACAAGATGGCTGGACGATTCCCACTAAATTTCCAGCCATCTACAGAGTCATCCCCTTTCTAACAGAGCCAGACTTCCTGCAACTGGCTACCCAGTCCCATCACTGTCCCCATCATCTGCTTCAGGAGATGTGGCCTCACCCCTCTTCCCAGGTCAGCACATGTGCATCACTGGGTTAGTCAATTTGCCGGCAGAACAGAGATGAAGACTTCAGTCTATTAGAAGAAAAATGTCTCCTCTACTCGTGACGTCACAGGAGAAGGTCCTCAGTGAATGATTTCCCCTCTGTGCATTTTATTCACCTTTTAAAAATCAGACCACGTTCTTCCATGGCCAGCAGCGGGAGGACAGAAACACCAGGCGCAGCTGAAACCTGATGTTAACCAGGCAGAGTGGATGCCCGTTTCCGGCAGGGGCAGCAGCAATGACGGGGCCACACAAGCCAAGCAGGGCAGAAATAAAGTGCCTGCCTTGGCAAGAAAGAGAGAAGAATTAACGCACATGGGTTACACAGATTCCTCCTTCTCCACCTCCAAGGGCACCTCGGGCCCTGCACCAGGCATCGACCCTTCTCGGCCCCATCCTGAACCCTCCAAAAATGAAGGAGCCCCTCTCTTCTCTAACACGACCTTCTTCACTTGTCCCCTTCCCCCCCACCTCCCTGTTACCCAGGTATCTCTTTCCATATTCAGATCACCTCTTGGGTCTCCTGTGTCTTACTATTTCAGCGATCCCTTAGGGAGGCAAAGGAGATACTGCTAAAAACATTTTATTTGCATTCAGGCTACCTACAAGTTCATCTCAGTTCCTACTTTGGAGTATTCCCTTTACCTCCCTGAGTTTGTGTCTCTAAAATGGTCTCGATAATTCAGAGCCAAAAGGACACAGGAGGTCATTGGCTTCGAGCTCTCAGCAGTGTCTGGTCTGTGGCCAGAACTTAAACACGGTAGCCCTTCTTATTTCTGTAAGAATCCTGTACCATATTATTTAGGATGTAGGAAACCCTGTACCATAAGTGCCCCCCCTGAACATCACCAGGGTTCTGCGACTGGTCAGGTTCACTGCCCCTTTTCCAGACGACCCTCCATCCGAAGACTTTTATTCTTTTGCTATAACATTCCACACAAGTCAGTTTCCTGTTTCACAGTTGTTATCATTGTTGACTATCATTTAATGCTTGCTCCTTGTAGCAAAGCATTTTGTTTCTTTCTAAAAGTTTAATGAATGCTACTCTTTAATCAGCAAACTTCACCCTCTCCCGGATTGTAGAAATACTCCTGGTAGCGACTGCTCAGCGCATCACAAAAGTACTGGAAAGATTATGAATAATGGTGCCAGAAGAATCCTGGTTCTGCCACTTATTACCTGTAATCTTGGGCACGTTATTTAAAATCCTCGAGCCTCAGATTCCTTTGATGAAAATTACCTCCATGCAAGAACCCTGAAGTTTAGAAGGTAAAAAATATGTGCAAATACTAAGCATAACGTATAGTAGTTATTCAATCCACAGCACCATCCTTTTCTCCTTTCTTGTTTTGTAACTCCTGGATTGTTTCACTGAGGCAAAAAAAAAAAAAAAAAAAAAAAATCCTGGATTCTACTAAGCCTGTATTCTTAAGTTTAGTTCTAATGATCCTTTTTGCCACTTATTTATGCCACATTTAACCATGAGTCGTTGTTACTAATAACAGATATCTGCCTTGTACATTCATCATGCTTAACATCCGAAAACAAAACCTGTATCCCAGCTACTATGTATTTCTTTATAAATGTCTTCTCCTTCTCTGTTCAAATCCCCTGATGTGCTATGCTTCGTGAAAGTGCATTTGATGATAACATGCCTTCTGAAAAGATAGCGTTTGAGGACAGTATATAAAAATAGATCATCTTTGCAAGGAAACATTTCAACAGATAATGGAAAACACCAAAACTCCAAGTTATTTCATCTTGATCTTGAACGGTGCAGTGTAATTCCCATCAAATCAGACCCACCAAGGCATCTAACGACAACCCCAATTATTCCTTAATTGGGGTTTTAATTATGCATAAATGTCTCACTTCAGTCTTAATGGTGACATCCACTTTCTTTGACTGATGTATTTACTTTGAAGGACTCTATTAACAGAAACTCAGCATTTTTTTGTAAAAGCATTCTGTGTTTAGACATGGGAGAAATCACAAGTTTCATTTTCTTAACGTCACTGTAAGCAAGCAGCTTTCCTAAATGTGTACATCTGACCCTAAAACACTCAGCTCCCTAGATTCACAGAAAGACGTGGGTCTGGAGAGTTGACCGGAAAACCAGGCGCAGTAACAAATTGATCATGTTTCTGTGCATCCGTTGCCTCCGTCAAGGGCGCACTTTCAGGCGAGGGGCTGTGCAAGCCCTGGGCTATCAACATGAGAAGGCGTGCGCCCTGTCCTCAAGAAATTCACATGCCACACAGCCCAAAGCCAAAATCACAGAGCAGAACGCTTGCAGCCTCAAATGGGAGACTACGTCAATGATCTGGGGCTGGCGTGGATAAGGGTTTAGTGTGTGGTGCCTCAGCCTCACGCACCAAATCACCTGCATCAGGCGACCAGCGTGCGTGGATGAGTAAGTTGCCTGGCGCAGGTTGAGGCAGGCTGACAGGCGGGTGAGTTCCCCTTCATCTCCTTTCAGGTTTGGACATGGAGATAAAAGCAGCTCTCAAATGTGGTCCATGACCGTGCAGTCACCAGGAGATTAATTTGGAGACAAAACATGAAGCCCTAATGAACGCGTTAAACAGCGTACTGCACTCCTGTTACACCCGGCATGGCTCAGAACAGAACTGGGAATGCCACAGTCTCCCTGGCACTTTCAGTGGAAATGGCATCAGAAAAACCTAATGACATTAAAGAACGCACGATCACCCCTAAGAATGGCAGCGCGTGAACGTGTGTGAGCCTCGCATAAGAAGCAGCTTTTCGACTGGTGAGGTGGAAACAGCCTGCCTAGGTTTCTTTATTCAAAAGGTGGGAGGTGGAGTTAACAGGTACTGGGAAGAGGCTGTAAATGTCATATTTAAAAAGAAACAATGCATATATTTTATGGGGTTAAAAAGTGAACCCTGGATCAGCAATCTCCATGTTTTAGAATTTGATGGATCAATATTAATAAAAATACCATTTAAGCATCAATCGATAGATATTGCCCATTTGTCGGATGAGGGTGGGGGAGATGATAAACAAAATTTAAAAAACAAACTTACATATCTACAACTATTAACACCACCGTGCCACAAAAAGGTGATTGTTTCAACACACAATGGCTGGAAGTGTATAATCTTAAAATAAAGGAACTCCTACGAAAGTATTTCATTTTATAAAATATCTTCCTAGGCACCTTATTCTTGACATGTACTTACACAGGTCCCTGAACTCACTTTTATAAACTTCTGCCTTTGACCAGTTACAACTGGGATTCGGAGTCTCCTCGGTGAGCAGGTAGGAAACTGCCCTTTGGAGGAATGTCTGCTCTCTACCGTGGAGCCCGACCTGCGCCCCCTGCAGGAGGGAACACTGTCTCATGGTCCCTTGTGAGCACACTGTGCTGAGGATGCTCAACTGTGAAGGACCATGTTTTCCTCCACCCCACAGCTCTGGCTTCATGTCCACGTTAAGAGTCATGTTTCACTTGGTAAAGCAAAGCTACATCCACCTAGGCATCAGGGGAAGACACCGCATGGAGAACAGAGGTGGCTTAGGAAGATAAAGGAATCGGGGCCAAGTGGGTATTTTTCTCTTCACACCTTAAAAATTATGGTCTGGGGTGGAAAAGGGTTTTGTCTATCTCTGCGCAAAATGCTTAAAGCCTATGCTATAAGCCACCATTGCATTTACCTTCACAAGAGACTGAATACATTCACTTGCATTGAATATATGAACATGTTCTTTTTTTTTTTAAATTGGGCTCACTTCATTGTAATCATGGTGGTTTAGCTTTTCAGTATTATATGATTTTTTTTTTTTTGATGGAGGTACTGGGGAGTGAATCCAGGACTTCGTGCATGCTAAGCACATGCTCTGCCTCTGAGCTGTACCCTCCCCCTCCATGAACACTTAAAAACAAGACTACATCCCTAAGCATGCTTGACATAACATGTAGACGCAACAGGGCATTTTTGGAAACTCTTATGAAGGTTCCATGAGGACTTTCAGGCAGTGGAGTTTGAAGAGCGAGAATTCCTTCAGTGACGACTAGCACGCCTTGTATGAGCACTGCTCCCTCTAAAGGCAGCGTTGACTTGAGATGGAGGTTGTAGACTCCTCACAAGTCATCTAAGGGACCCCGAAAATCATCAGTGTCACCGACAAGCCGCTCAGACCAACACGTTCCATGTTGCTGTTGTCCACATGCGCCAGCCCCACTGTTCGATGGCCCCATGCAGGGAACTGTCTGCAGTACAGCCACATTTCCTGCCTCTCAGCCAGATTCCCATCAAAGTGAAGCAGTGGGGCCAGACTGCGGGGCCGGGACTTGGATCCACTCTGTCTTTTCGTGCATTCAGTGTTTGAGGCACTATGTACACAGAAGGGGTTTCACCCCAGACCTGCTCATCACGCACTGAGACTCCCACTTCACACACAGAGCTGTCGGAGTCGAAACTGTATGAAGAGATAAATGGTACCCCTAGGTTCCCCACAGAGTCTTCTTTCCCTGGAGTTACTTCTGGGGAAAACCAGGGTCTAGAAGTCCACAGTGTTGTTGCCAGCTACTCTTTCTTTCTCCCTTAGGTTACACGATCCTAGTAACATAAACTGTTAATTAAATTAAAAAAAATATTTCTTGGCTTCTTACTTGGAACCAAGAACACCGCAGTAGGAACCAGAAGCACAGTGGTCACACGAGGCAGACAAGAGACCAGTCATCACAGTTTCCTTGTACGTGGGGGTCAGACCGTCAACACACAAACACACGGGAGGGGACTTCAGACGACTGCACGCGCTGAGAGTGAAGCAGACTGGGCGACAGGCTAGACCAGAGAGGAACTGGAGGAGCTGGCGCTGGAGAGGGAGGGAGGGCAGGGAAAGCCTTTTCCACCAAGTGAGAACCGAAACCTGAACCCAAGAGAGATCTAAGTGAACAACTTAAGTAAAAATAAGAGCAACTCTGAAAATCTTGAGACAGGGAACAGTAGACTTTCGGAAGAACTGAATCAAGGTCAAAAAGACAGTAGTAAGAAATGAGACTGGGAGACAGGCAGGGGCAAGATCAGGAAGAAGTATGAATTCTCATGTATAAAATAAGCTGCAAGGACTTATGCACAACACAGGGAATTGAGCCAATGTTTTATAATAACTTTAAATGGAGTATAACCTGTAAAATTGTGAATCACTATATTGTACACATGTAACTTACATAATACGGTACATCAAGGGTGTATGTCAATTTGAAAAAAAAAAACAAAAAAACAAAACAAGAGTCCAGTAGAATCTTGTAGGACCTGATGAGTTTACACTTCATCTTCTGCAGGTGAACACTGTCTACATTACAGGTATGTCCATAAATAGAAGTGCCCAGAATCATATCACCTAGAGTTCACTGAAAGAGGAAACTCATTTCTTTTTTCCCTGAATATAGATACAAACTATCTGCTGTACGCTGGAACTGTCTAGCACCACCATAAATACATGTCTTCATTTCTTCTCTATTTCTAAACATAAATTGGGCTTATTAAGATTTATTTCATCCAGGTAAATTATAAGAGAATGTAGTTACTTCTTCCTATGGTTACTCTCACTGATGGGCGTTGTGGCATTTTTGCTCTGGTTTTGATCTTTCTGTGTAGCTTGTTTATTTATTTGGAAGTCTTCATTTACTGCCGTCAGACACACCAAAATAGATACTCAGGTCCTTTCTGATAAACCAATGCATCCACCCTACCCCTTCCACGATCCTCATCCTGCCACGGGTTTTGAAAAAGATGACGCTAAATTTTTTAACAAAAGTCAAAGTCTATATTTAGCTCTCTCTGCTGCCAAATAATTTAGTACCAAGCAGTAATCAAAGACACTGGCAAAGTTCAAAACATTTTTTGTTAACGAATAGAACAGAATAAAAGGTATCTGTTGCACTCAGCTTTTCACAGCATGTTTGAATTATGTTTATGTATCAGAAGGAAGGGAAACGTTACACTTTAAATATTTTGTTGCTCTCTTGATTGTTTTAGAAACAATTAATTTTAAAAATTAAGTGACCCAATATTGCTGTATTTTATCATTTTGGACTTTCTTCTTGAATAACCAAACATTTATTTATGTGTGTGTGTATGTATGTGTGTGTGTGTGTGTATATATATGTATATACACTTTTTTTTTTTTTTTGCTTAAAAACATTCTTGGTTATTTAAGTGCCTCTTTTCAAAATACAAGTGCTCGAAATGTTTCAAATGTTACCTAAGGGATCCCCTCAGATGGTGGAGAATTCAAAATGACATTGAGCAAATCTCCTTGGCTGTATCTGAATCATAAAGTTTTCCATTTTATTTTTAATATGCCTCGGTGCATTGAAAATAAAGCCTTTTACATTTGAAATGTGTAAGTGATGGGAACACACTCTTTAGTATACCAAGTCCCAAACTCTGACTTCAATCAATGTGTAAAAACTTGGATGGCCCAAGGATTTTAAATCCTCCAAAATACTACCTTGATCACCAGGCATAAGGAACGTATAGTGGATTAAATTTATATTTAAAACATTTATGACCTTCTGGCAATTAAGCAAAAGAGGCAAATTGGAAAACCTTTAAAGTTCCCCATGGATGGAAAGAAGTTTTTAAATGCATCCCTTATTTTAAACACAAATACCTGTAAATTTGAGTAATTCTGAGTATTCAAGCACAGTATATGAGGTAAGTGTGCCTCTGCAGGCCTTTGGTATTTGTCCTACATTAGGATCTTAGAGACATATTTCTTGTTTTAAATACTAACAATCATTTATTAAGAAAGATCTCAACTGACAACTAACACTGTAATTTAAATGTGTGTGTCTTACAATGCAGCTGACCTTTATCCAATAAATTATGAATGAACTTTAATTGATGCTATGGTTCGTGGCCATTTAAAGAAGAGCAAAAGCATTGAGGGGACAACATGATTATTAACAGATTGCTTTGAGATGGAACGATTTTAGTAATCTGGGTTTTCTTGCCAAATAAATTGGTGAAAGAGATCTTTTACATTTTAAAATATGATACTAAAAATCGTCCTAAAATCTTTTCTTCCCAGCACCTGGGCCACTGTCTGGAACATAATAGTCACTTGAAAAATATCTGCTGAGGGTTTTGAAGGAAATGATGTAAATTGAATGCAGGAGTGGTTCATGGACGGTCCTCCACAGGATGTTCACCACAAACCATCATGGGAAGAAGAAGGGCTCTCTATTCCCAAAACACGTTTCACCATGTGGAGTTTTGTTATGTTGTATTTAAATCCTCCTTTCACTGGCAACCTCCGAAAGAGATGGGGAAAGTATACTATGTGTCAGCCCTTTTATGGAGAAATATTTTTTCTAGAATGTTTTTGTATCTTCCCTTCAGAAGGAGGCCAATCACACTGAATGGTGACTTATAATACTTTGAATATACTAATATAATATAATTACTAATATAATTACTTCGAATATGCTAATCAAGATGACGCCTACAGACCCTGCACCACTGGACCCTAAGCCCCGGGAAGAGAGCAGCCCTGTGAATTCACCTGCTCTGTGTGTACACAGCACCTGCGTGTATGTAGTACCCGTGTGTACAGAGCCATGGCACCTGATACAGATTAGAAAGTCACTAAGTATCTCTCAAATACATGAACAGGTACTGAACACTAAATGGACAATGAAACCAGGCGGTAAGAATGCACTGGATCCTTATGTGTCATCAACTAGGTTTTCCTAGATGTAATAAACTTAGCTGCCTTGACCTAAGACCTTGGCTTTCAAAGTGGCATTCAGTCCAAGGGACACCATTAAAAAACGATCCCCTACTCCTGGCTTCTCCATCCTGGGATAGAATGTTCTCTGTTTAAGGGAGGAGGAGAACAGCAGAGGAATGCTGAAGGAGTCATTTTTAGAAGACCCCAGGAACTCCAGACACAACTGCCAAGGTCAACACATCTTTCCTGGTTGTGTGATGTCATGAGAGCCAAAAGAACACCTTCACTTTTTTTTTTTTTTTTTAAACAGCAGTCTTGCAGAGACCCAGGCTGGATGAAAAAATTAAGATTTCTTCTCTTTCTCATAAACCACTGGTGAGAATTTCCCAAAGCAATTAACCCCTTGTTCATGCAGACTGTGTATATACATACCCCTTGAACACACCCACAACATTTATGTTGACCCTGTTAATCTAATACCTAAGATCAGAATTACACAATTTCCCTGGCAGTTATTCCAAACGCTGAGCTCTTTGAAATACAATCACTTACTGAAGATCCTTTCCCCTCACTATCAAGCGAGCTTCCTCCCTCAGCTTAACAGGTAACTTTCTTCAAGGCGTGAACACTGCTTCACCTTAACTGGTGTTTCTTTTCACAGCTGGGCTATCACTGGCTTCGTGACTCAGATGGGCTTTATGAGCAGATAGATATAAGGCGAAGGCTTTAAATTCTCTGAGAGCAGGAGAGGCAGGTAGTAAATCTAAATTGCAAAATTAATTAGGAAGTCATTCGGGAAGAGACTGCAACTCGCTGATCTTCAAAGCAGACTGGGAGATGGCCAAACTCCCTTTGACCGGAAAAGTGGAACAGTCAAACATAAATTCCATTTCAGTAATTATTTTCTTTCCCTTAAAAATAGCCCTCATTTGAACAGTCATGGACTTGCAGAACAAATAGCAAGTATAGTAAACTTCTAATTATGTGTTAATACCAGAAGGTGGTCTGGGTAACTCGAAGGGATCAGCGAAGACATCCATCTCCCAGATCAGGCAGGACCAGCCTTAGCTCAGGAATCAGCCTTACCTTTCTGGCCCAGAGCAGGCACAGGCTGGCCTGCTTTGCAGCCAAATCCCACCTTCCAGCCAGCCAGACCCTCAGACCAACTGATTCACCCTCACTGGTAACAGTAACTCCAGAGAGTAAGCCAGTCACAGGATCCCCAAGCTAAAAGGCATTTAAAAACTTTTTCGATCATATGAAAAATCTTCCTCTACCATTACTCAGAATTCGTCTCTCTTTTTTTCCTCTATGATAGCTTTTTTTTTTTTTTTAAGCTTATCATTTTGGACTGTGAGAGAAAGAAGCTTAGTAGTTTTTGCTTTTGGAGGACTAACAGCAATTGGCGCTGGAATCATTCTTCATTGCCAAAATCATAAATATTCTATCAAGTGAAAATGTAAATGTCAAAGGATTCATAGTGAAGGGTAGCTCTTTATAAACCCAATATCCAAACAAACAATCCATTATTTTAATGCATCTACCAAAAAATTGAGGCTTTTCTATGCAGAGAGCATTATCAAGGAGTGGCAGAGAAATTCTGAACAAACTCAGGATCAGAAAACATCCATGAGCTTCGCGTGGGTTTCCTGCAAGTCTGGGGCTCTTTCTCTTCGCCCTGCTCTCTCCACCGTCGACCTGAACCTGCATTCGAACCCTGCGTGTTCTCAAGAATGAACTGAAGACTTACATCCTCCATGGAGGCTTCCGATCACCTTGAGAAAAATTTCCTCTTGCCTTGAATTTTTCAGAAAATGTGTACTACAGTTTTTACCAAAATATTTAATACTGACCCACTCCTCTTTCAGATTTGTTTTTTTTTTAATGAGGTAATACCAATAAAACAAATAGCTGGGTATTGCTCATGCATCTGATCTCAGGTGTATTAGGTCTCATCCCAATGATGGCTTTTTTTTTTTTTTTTTCCCAGTTCCTCAATGGAGCTGTAAATATGTTTCCATCAGTCTGGAGGATCTTTTCTGCTTCTTGGCCCAGAAAATTCCTGTTCAGTTTTAAGAGCCACCTCAAATATAGTTGTCCCTGATTTCCACCATGTGGAGAGGCCCTTCTTGAGGGATCCCAGGCCTCTGTGTATCTGTACGAGACATCACTGCACTGCTCAGCTCTCCTGTCTACCCATCTGTTTCAACTGAGCTCCTCCAGAACAGGATGACGCATTCATCTCTGAATCCCTGGACGCTGTCAGTGTTGACCCTGTACTACAGCAAAAGTCATCATATCTGCCAGCTAAATAATGTCACTGGCCCTCGACCTCAGCAAGGGTTAGGTCCTCAGCCACTGCAGTCACTGGCCTCCAACACACCCCGAAAGGAATTCAGGGTGGAGATCAGGAATGAGGCCCCCTGTGCTCTGGGAAAAGCTGGCAGAACAGGCCTTCAGACAGTTAGATATTTTCAGGAGAAAACTTCATGAATCAAACTACTTGTATCCTCTCATCATTTAGAAAAGCACTAAAATTGGACATACCTACACTCAGGATGAGCAGTGACTTTGTACCAAGATGTGTGCTTGATTACACACAAAATCTGGTGCCCCCTGCACCAAAATCTCACACACACACACACAGACCTCCCGCCCCTGCTTCTTCAGTGCAGTTCCTCAGAGCTGCCTGGAAAGCTGTCTCCCAGGCTGTGGTCCTCAGTACATCCCAAACAAAACTCAACTCACAGATCTCATGCTCTGTACATGCGTGTGTGTTTCAGGCGACACACGCTAAAAGTGCAATTTGAAGAGCGCTGGTCAGGATGTAGACTCCTGTGTGACCCTGCAACACATTCAACAGGTTCAAGAACAGTGCTAAATCAAAAGAATTTCTCATCTCTTCAACTTTTTCTTCAGTAAAACATGATACGTATTCAACTTGGCTAACGTCAACATGAGACCATGGGAAGGGGCAGGTCACAGCCACTGAAAGACTGGCACTGCACCTGAGGACAGACACGAACTGGTTAGAACCAACTCTGCCCAGGATGGACAAAAGGACCTGGGCTGTCAAGACTACAACCGGAGGAAAGACAAGAAAGGGACTGGAAAAAACATGCTTCAGAAACAGAATTGTGTACGTTACTATGAACTCAAGTTCCGTCATTAGTTACAACCTTCGAAATGTTTCTACTTTAAAATGCTTTAAACAGGATCATGACAATTTGTACCTACTCCGCCTTTAGTCTGTAAGAATGCGCTATTCTCCCTGTATGAAATACAACGAAAAATTAACATCTCAAAAAGCAATATAATGCTAAGAATGAAGTTAATATGGAATGTATCTCCAAGACACAGGAAAAGCAGAAGTGTGGATCTCAGTAATCAATCACTCGTATTATATCTTTAAGAACGAATGCTATAAGATAGTAGTTTTTTAAGATGAAGCAGTGCTGCATTTTAACAAGTGGGAAATTTGCACATTCTACTGGGATATTCTAATAGTAAAAAATGTCCTTCAATCTGGCAGTACTACAGGAAATGCATTCTTTAGTTGGCTTAAGTTATTGTAATATGTGTACGCATGATTCAAACATTATTGCAATCCTGATCTGAGAGAAGATTAGAGCAGAAGTTCCCAAAACGTGATCCCCAGATCAGCAACATCACCTGGGAACTTTTTAGAAATACAAATTCACGGGTCTCCCCAACACAAACAAAGTTAAAAACTCTGGGTTGGGGGGCAGGGGTGCGCAACAGGTGTTTTTTCATGTCTTCCAGATGATTCTCAGATACATTAAAGTTTGAGAACCACTGTGTTGGTTTTACTGAAATTTAAAAATCTGTGAATATTTACTCCGGCTGGAAATTCTGAAAATCAGACAGGAGGAAGGCGTCAGTCCCTGATGTAAGTGTTTAATCACAGGATATCCTTTTCTCTCTTTTTCTCTTTTCTCCTCTCTCACAGCTCTTCACAGCCTCATTTCCCCCATCTGTCTGTGAGGTCCCCAAAGGCAGGGACTATTTCTTGCTCATTTCTCTATAGTTGGCATCTGAGTCCCACAACTCTTATCTCGGGGATAAACAGCTCTGTCGACAGTTACTTTGACTTCTGGAACCATTCATCTTCAGTGTGACTGTGTCTTCACCAGGTAGCACTTGCCTTTGTTTGTTCGTTTGTTTGTTTGTTTGAAAGCTGAGATTGCTTTCTATTTCTTGCCCCACTTCTGGGATTTAAGGACAGGGAAAGCAAAGAAGGCCCATAATAACAACTTGACCTCGAAAGCATTAAGTTAAATGAAGCAGAATCGAGGAGAAACGGAATCCCTTTGTCTCAAACTGCTACCGAAGCTTGCGAGCTCCTCTATTTTTTCTGGTATGTATTTATTTGTTATTTACTCAATTTTGTCCAGAGATTCTTCAATACTTAAAAGATTCCTGAAGATTTTTTTTAAATAAAAACTTTTTGAAAACAGATCATATGGAATTTCTAAGTTTTTAAAATTTTATATAAAAAGAAATCAAAGGCAAATACACAGTTATATATAGATAAACATATATATGTATGCATGTATGTACACATATAAACATACATATATTACTTGGTAATAAATCTTGCTCCTACCTTTAAGGAGAAGATCACAAGAAAATAAAATATTAACTTTGGCTTCATTTTCTTTAAAATTAAAAGGTGAAATTAGAAGTTCAGTATAATTTGTTTTTAATCTCTATGTTTACAGCAATGTTTCATATATATATGCATATATATTCACACAATATATATGCATTATAAAAACTGTGTAGAGCAGAAGAACAAATACATTCAAAGGATAGGGGTTTTCTGCACACTATTTCTGGGAAGTTGTTTTTAATCATACAAATCTATTTTTAATCATTCAAATCTTTCCTGATAAAAATGCAAATAAATAGAGGAAAATACAGTATTTTGTCCTTTCTTCTCTTGATAATCACACATACTATAGTAAAACTCTGACTTTGTTGTTTTTGCTCATGCATAAAATATGAATTATAAAGAGTGTTTTTTTTTTTTTTAACAAAAACCCAGATAAATCATAGACAGTACAGAGGAGTAAAAAATAAAATTTTAAAATTAAAATACCAAGTGAATAGGCAATTTTAACAGCATGATTGAAATGTTACTTATTTTGAATCAGAGTATCATCATTATGTTTGTTCTGTTCATTGAGGACTCCTAGCTGAAGCTTTTGTTCATCCTGTTTTGGTTCACGACACCCTAGTAAGTCATTTATTTTCTGAGTTTTTCCCCTCTTCCACTTTCCGTGAGATGCTTACAGTATTTCATCCACTTTTGATGACTAACTTCTGCTTCTCTTAAGATATCTGTTCCGTTTACTGATTCACAATAGAAGTGACTTTACACAAATAGCACTTGTCAGGAGAGAAGGGATCTTACAGAACGTTTTTGTGAAAACTCATTTTAGAGATAAAGAAACTGAGACCAGAAGATGTGCTACAATTAGCACAGGACAACATTTATCTTCTAACTGAAACACACACAGTCATACAAGCAATGGAGTTTTCTTTATAGGGAGGTAGTTTTTCATGTACTGGTTAAACACCCAGTATACTTTAGTTTCAGACAGTCTTAATCAGGATTCTGGTTCTTCAACTTTCAAGTATCTTTTAGGAAGTTATGTAACTTCAGTGAGCCTCAGTTTCCTGATCTGTCAATTGTGGGTGGTAACAGTTCTGAACTCATAGCTCTATGAGAATTGAATAAAACAATGTATTGAAAATAATTATAGTGCCTCACATGAAAAAGCACTCAGCTAATGTTGCTCATGTAAGTAGAAGATTTGTTTAGATTTTCTGTTCACCTAGAGAGACTAGGCGATGTTGGTGTCCTCACAGAGGGACAGCCCAAGGGCAGTGTATGCTCAAGGCATACGGGATTATGATAATGGAAGGCAAAGTAAAGTTTAACATCTAGGCATGCCTGGCTAACTTAAAATAGTAGACAAGATGTGAAGCAGGAATGGCATTTAGTTTCTTAATTCAAGTAAGCTGGTGGTAGCTGGCTGGAGAAATAGGTTGTAGAAAAATCTCTGAGGCTGGGTCTAAGCACAACAGGAAAAGACTGCTGACAATTAGGTCATGGTCATGAGAGGGATGTGCCCATGGATCTGTCTCAAGCTTTCAGTGCAAGTGGACAGCTGGCCACACTGAGATGCATGTGTGTGTGTGTGTGTGTCCTAGACAAGGTCCAACAGAAGAAATCTCAAAAGGTACCTGATCAGTGTAGTTTTCTTCATTAACTACACACCAAATGTTTCCTCGATTTTATCAATGTAATTATTTAAGCTTAAATTTTCTACATTGGAATCTGTCTACCAATAAAAGCAGTATTGATATTTTAAAAGCCCACCTCTCAATCAGATTTACCTAAAAAAGTGATTACTGTTAGTTCCTATATCCCTTTCCAGATAAAAAACACAGCTTTATCTTCCCCCAAAGTTACCTTTCCATGTTCTTTGGGTGGGTCGAGTGACAAGCACTTAAGTAGACTTCTACATGGGACAAATTTCGGACAGAAGTATTTTACTCAATTCTCTGTTACCGCGGAGCCTGGAACCTATCACTGTATTAGTGAGAAATTAATTGTTTCAAAAGTACAAACATGCCAATGGACAACTAAAAGGCAGAACATGTAGAACTCCCCCTGGATGAGTTTTTTTTTATATTGAGCCTCAATATAAAAATAAATTGTTATACATGTTAATTTAATGTAATGCCTTAAAATTAAGCAATCCTTGAAAGTAAAGTAAAATGAAAAATTTTCCCCAAAGTTCTAACATAACCCGACATATCTTTAGTAAAAAGAACAAAGGTAGAATTTTGATGCATAAACGAGTATATTACAAAATGTTTAGGCAGAAAATTCAGAAAACGCTATCTTAATTTCCTAATGACAAAGTTTTAAAAAAAATTTTTATGTTCTAGAAAAAAAAAAGAGCCTTTCTGAATTAGCAGAAACTTTTTGTGACAATTATGATACCATTAAAAATGTAACTAAGGATGAAAAACTCCTTGCGAAGGATACAATATTCCTAAAATGTGTGTTTGAATAGAAAGTCAGTCACAGTGGAATTGTGATGCTTAAATCAAATAGGCTTGGTCATAAAACCATTCCAAGCTTCAGATTCAGCAAATACTTTCAAGTGACTTATATACAATCCAGTGATACTAATAATTTCCTAAAAAGTTTATGCTCAGAGTGATCTGAGCGCATTTATCTCCCCCATTATTTACCTTAATTGGCTCCATCTCGCAGAGGCACTGTCAAAGATCTGTTACCATAGAGATACGTTCAAGGTGTCAGAAGGAGGGCAAGCGGGTTTTCATCTCTTCGCATCACTTTGGTAACATATCAGTGTCATTAGAAAATAATTAAATTAATTATGCTGGCCAAATAACACACAACAGTCTTGTATCTGAGGGGAGAAGTTAATCTCACATTTTTGCTTACAAGGCTCACAATAGTTTATAAGCACTTGACATGATTTTTTTTCTGTAAACAAAAACCCAAAAAGAAGTAGTTTCCTAAAATGAAGATTCTACCAAGGCCAAGTCAATATTTTGTGAATTTATAATTATTTCCTGGTCTTATGATGTAAACTTTGTATAAGGTATATTTGGTTTTCAGCCTTAAAGATGACTCTATACAAAAAGAGAGGGAGGTGGGACCAGGTGGGGATGGTAGCAGACATTCTGCCCTTTCCAGACTGAGAATGGCTTCTCATGATGCAAACGAGAAGGTGGCTGTTGAGAAGTGAACAGGAATTTCCTGAAGGCAGAAAACTGTGTTTTAACGATATACTTGGCACACAGAATGGGTTCAATGTGCACTTGTTTAATCAATAGAAAGACTAACATATGAATGGATGACTGACCGAACAAATAAATCTAACCAATCAGAGGGTGGGGCGAGGAAGCAACAATCTATAATGCATTGTGCCCCCTACCCCACTCTCCACCAAAGATGACGTCCTCTCTCCATTACATCAGAAAACCTGTCTCAGCTCTCTAACCCTGACCAGAATATCCTATGTTTCTCACTTACACAAAGAAATTATTCAAGTCAAAGATAGCCAAATTGTCCATAGGTTATGTTCTGTACTATGATTTACATAGACAAAATCTCTACTTGGCATTCTTTAAGGATTCATGTATACGGCAATAAAGAAAACAAATATAAAGAGCAACACAAGTAGTTATTATTATATATGTAACAGGGAAATCTTATCTCCTTTATTCACAAATTATTGACCTAGAGCTCACACTTGGCCTCCAAATCAAGACTTGACATACACCACTCTGGCCATTTCTCCTTGCACGATTCTTTGGTCACTCCCTCCCCATGTGTCTTATTTCCCTGGCTAGTCGGTCATGTGTGACGACGCTTCCACTGCAACCATATTGACCACTTCTCTAAAGTGTGCAATAAATAAATAAATAAATAAACCCAGCTGGTGATGGGCTACAACTGTGTCCCCTTAAATCACTGTGATGGGATCACTGCATTTGGCAACAATCAAATAAATACAGAGTTGCTTTTATTGTCTGCTAGAGCAAAGTAGTATCTTTAAATGAGTGCATACTGCAGTTGAGGCATTAAATGATGGGCCGTAAAGCATGCATTGCCAGCCATTTATTCCTGCTATATTTTGTGTCTTCCAGGGTTACTTGTTTGATGCATGGGAGGGTTTGATGGTTACTATTGATTCATGTGGTGCTAGCAGTAAAGTCATGAGATTGATAGAGTTAAGGTCTGAAAATTATGGTTCTTTGAGCTACACTTAGACTTCAAGCAGGAGGACGTTCAAAGAAACATGAGAGCAATAATAATACAGGTCGTTTCCTTATGCATGGAGTGTGCTTTGAAGAGATTGGATCTGAAGTGGTTACAGTGCGGAGGCTTAAGGAGGGGCGACAACGGTTTTGTTTCATAGAACCTGAGAGCAGAGAAACCTGGTGAAGCAATTTCCTGATGCAGTTCCTGAGCAGTCTTCTGGTAGACTCTTTTCAAGTTTTTTTGTTTTCAGTTATTCCTAGTCACAAGGTAGTAAAATGAAGCAGAAAAAAAAAAGTGATGGAAAAGCAGCCTGCTGTGGGTTTAGTCTGAGAGAAGCAAGACGCCCCGGGAAGCGATGGTGCTGGTAGGTTCTAAGTACACAGCTCCTGCTGGATGACAGGCGATCCCAGCTTCAGCAGAGAAACCTGCTGGCTGCCTTGGGAATGACTTACCCTCAAAGAACATGGGATCAAGTGTGGTTTTGATTCTGCTAGTAATTCAAAGTTTTGAAATAGTCCCTACCTACAACATAGAAACAACTTCTAGAAACTGGCAGTGGTTTGATCTCTTCTCCACCATAGTCAGACCCTGCCATGAGAGTAGGTCTCATTGCCCCAGTTCTCCTAAGGAGTGGAATTTGACCCATTAAGAAATGGACGACTTCTGCACAGCAACAAAATAAACTACAAAATGAAAAGCTAATCTACAGAATGTGAAAAAAAATATTTATAAACCATACATCTGATAAGGGGTTAGTATCCAAAATATTTAGGGAACTCATACAACTCAAAAGCAGTATCACTAATAACTCAACTAAAAATAGGCAAAGGGCCTGAATAGACATTTTTCCAAAGAAGATACAAGAATGGCCAACAGGTACGTGAAAGGTGCCCAACATCACTAATCATTAGGAAAGAGCAAATCCAAACCACAATGAGACACTACCTTGTGCCTGTTAGCATGCTGGTGTGGCTGTGGAGAAAAAGGAAGCCTTGCGCACTATTGGTGAGATTGTAAGTACAGCCACTATGGAAAATGGTAGAGAGGAGCCTCAGAAATTTAAAACAGAGCCACCACGTGACCCAGCAACTACACTTTTGGGAATACATCTGAAGGAAACGAAAACACTGTGTCCAACGGCTATCTATACCCCCATGTTCACAGCAGCTTTAACTACAGTAGCCAGGACATGGGAACAACCAAAGTATCCGTCAGTGGGCGAATGGATAAAGAAGAGGCGGTACATATACGATGGAATGAATTCAGCCACAAAAATAGGAAATCCTGCCAGTTGTGACAAGACGGATGGAACTTCAGAGAATTATGCTAAGTGAAATAAGCCAGAGAAAGACGAATATTGTATGAATTCACTTATGTTTAGAATCTTAGGAAAACACACACACAGACACACACCCGAAACTCATAGAAAAAGAAAGATTTATGGTTGCCAGAGGCTGAAGGTGGGAAGTGGAGGAATTGGAGGAAGGTGGTCAAAAAGGCACAAACTTCCAGTTTAAAGGTAGGTAACAGGGATGTAAGGTACAATGTGAAGGCTGTTTCCTGACCCTGCAACTGGTTGCCTGGAGTGGGTGAGCTCAGTTTTCCTACCTCCTAGGCTTAATAGCTGTTCCTGGATTTCCAGTCATATGGTAGTTAATTCAACAGCCTCTCATATAGTACATATTTTACACATTTATTCTGGCTTCATATTCTATACGAAAAGGTCTAATTAGTTGCCAATTCCCAGCTACCCTTACTCTCATTTCTCTGATTTTTGAAGACAGTCCTAAGCTTTTAAATTTTTAACATTTTGATTTTACTGAAGTATAATTGACATTTAACTTTTAAGATATTTAAAGGGTACTTCATGTGATTTGATAGACATATCCTTTGTGAAAAGAATTTCTCCAATCCAGTTAAATAACAGACCCATTGCTGAGCACCTACTCTTAGCAAATTTCAGTTACACAGTGTTATCAACTGTAGTCAACATGTTTTACATTTGCTCCTCAGACAGTATTGATTTTTAAATTCTGTTCGTACTAGGAACCTAGAAAGAAACAATGCACTGTCTTCAGTATTTGAGCAGAATATGTATATTATATACAAATTTTAGTCAGAAATACATCATTTTTAAAAAAATGTGATGATGTGAATGACTAGTGTGTCAACAAGATGTATTTTAATTATATATACAAGCATGCAAGCTAGGACGACTCAAGACGCAAGTGAATTAGGAGCCAGAAGTACAGAATCAATCGTGCAGAACACTGGAAGGTAGTTTAAGTGGTACTACCATGTAAAGCAGGAAAGTTCTCATAAGCTCCTTTCGTAAAGAATGATAATAGAAGAAATAAGGGCTTTACCCGTTAAAATGCAAAATCTAAACAGGAACAAGTTAAAACTTTGTTCTAAGGCCTTGCCCAAGGGAGATAAATCCTCAATACCCTGCTGAGTTGGCTACACGTGGTGACTGCACACACAGCCTGAGGGTTTTCTAGAGGGTCCACCCACGGGCTCCTGCTGAGACTGACCACCACTGCCTCCCGTTTCCCCCGCCCCCCACCCCCATCTTGCTGGAGGGCTTGCCTGAAACCACAAAATTGGCTTAAACTTGGTGTCTTCTCTGTTCTCACCTAGCTGCTAACAATGTCTAGAACGTCTAGAGGAAATAGTACCTGCTTGTACAAGAAACTGCACAAAGAAATCTCTACTCAAGCAAGAAGTGAATATGGGTGTTCTAATGGCAATACCTTTGTTATCACAAGTGATGGTTATGCACTATCTCACAATGAACATCCACCGTCACCAAATGAGGTGAAGACCCAGGAGTCTGGGTGTGCAAGATGACCCCTAGAGTACAGTAAGCAAAGTAGAACTTTATGTTTGTTTTTCTTCTCATCCTTTTTGACCTTTTACAAACTTGTAAAAAAAAATTTAGGAACATTTTACGAAGCACACAAGATAATCAGCATAGAACACATGAAATAGATTTATGAATATGTCTGTTTACGCTGGGTATGCATTATGAAAAGATTTTTACAAACGGAGTTCCACTGTTGACACATACAAAGATACTACATTTTATACACACAAAGTCAATCAGCCTTACGGACAGGCTGAGAAATCTAACTACTGAGGCAATGTGGGAACACTGTAAATCAGGAATTAGAAACAGGACTGAAATATGAATTTGTTATTAGCCAGTGTGAACATTAGGAACTCTGGAGGCCTAATAAGTCTGAATTTGTATTAATAATCCCTGAATCTCTCTCCCCTTGTTACCCTGGATCAGCTTAGCCCGCCATGATCCGTTACAGTGGTTGGTTCTCGAGCGTCCATCTCCTCGGCTAACCCACCCATCACTTCCAAAGGGCTGGCCAGAGGACTGGAGACTCTTCCTACTGAGCCACGTAATGATTCTGTCTCACACGTTTACACCACTTGGTAGGTGACACAGTTTGTATTTTGTTTTTGTTTTTGAATCCATGATGTTATCTAATAACAAAAGTCTTGCTTCCTGGGATTTCCATTATCCACATCTCTCTGCAGTGACTTTCAAGCACTGTACTTTGCACTCATGCTGTTGGGTTTTCTTAGATCTTGCCTTTCTCTGTGGATTTTACATTCCTAAAGGATTACTAATATCCCCTTTAATCTTCAAAAGGTATTTCTCCTCCACCCAGCACTATACCCTGCATACAGCAGGCAGTCGATCTGTGCTTGTTTGATGGTTTGCTTCAGACGCTTCAGTCTGACCACCTTCCTGTTCACCACGCCCTGGGCTTGAAAGGACCACTCTCAGTAGAACTTCCTTACCTTCACACCAATGGCGCCTGAAAACCCACAAAAACGTCTCATTTTTCACTCCCCACTGCCTACTGGCAGTTTCTATTTTCTAAAAGAGGGTATTACTTTTTTTTTAAGTCAATATTTGTATTTACTGCACATACTTTATTCACATCCATATAACCAGTTTTTCTGGAAATGTTTATCTATGTTGCTGAAATACAGCTAATTTAAGACATTATTACAGAATATCTAAGTCCATGGTTTATGCTGGTGACTGTGAATTCTGCTTAGCAATAATTACTTTTCCACGTAATCAAGGTGTCTCCTGTATCGGACAAGAGCAAGTAAGCTAGTTGGCACAGAACTTAGGTTTGCGAGGTTATATTGTAGGAAAGGTTATATGCAAATGACTGTAACACCAAGTAGACTGAATGGTGTCATTAAAGACCCTCTTCATGTGCTTTCAAGTTCAAAGGAAGAAAGTACATATAACCAATGCTGACAAGTTTAATATCAAAATGATTCATGAAGTCCCTACTTACACGTAACGCCTACTAAAAGTTAAACTTGTAAAATACGAAAAACCTCAGACCCTGTGTTTTATGAGCATATGATTCAATACAAATATTTAGAGCATAGAATGGAATGAGTATTAAACACAAATACAATTATATGTTAAAAGAAGTAGCAGGGAAGTGAAAGTGATGAAAATTTAATATTTCTTGAGCTGACCACCCCCTTCCTTACAAGTGATTTAGAGATGCCAGTGCTGCAGGTGTCCCAGTGCAATCCAGGGTCATGAAAAAACGGGAAACTGGAGGTGGGGTGGGGCGGATTCTACAACATTGCAGCCACCCAAGCATTTTGTTCAAGGAGATGTTAGGGCTTTGAAAATAATGCCACTGATTCCCTTTAACAAGATGTGCCTTCAACATCCGTCATTCAGTTATAGCAATTCTGCCGAGAGGTGTGGCCAACACATTCTCCACAGGAAAACATAATGACGACATTGAGAATGTTCTCAAAAAATCCCTTGCCAGCTTTCAACACTCTGCCTCAGAGGCTGACTTCAAGGATACAAGTTACGTTCACTTTAACTACTCTCTTCCCTCTTTAAAAAGCCACTTGCTCAAAATTTAGGCGACTAAGGTGATTAGCCCATTCTCCTCCACATTTTAACTCTTTAACTTAAGATAGTTATCTAGAATTTATACCTATTTAACCTTTCATGATTGCATAGAAATGCCTATCACAGCTTGCAACCACAAGTGAGCCTTTGGCAAATGAGTTCTCGAAAGTACCATGCAGATAACGTGTTCCTTTCACAAATGTGTAGAGAAAAAAAAAATTCTAAGTGCATGAGAACTGAAATGCCTGGTTTACGATATTTATGCCTTAAGGGGACTGAAAAATTGGCCAAAAGCCAGTTCCTAAATAAATATTCATTGTTTCTACCCTAAAGGCACTTGGATCCTATTTTCCTAATAAGGATGTCGTTCAGAGGCGGCATCATGCAGGTCAGAGCCTAATGAAACAGCACTTGTATCTTCGGCTTCTCCTGAAGAAGAAAGCAAGAAATTAAGACTGTACAATTTGTTGCCTAAATGGATCGGAAGACTCCCCAAAGTGTCAAAACAAATAAATACGTGTTAATTAGCCTATGATTAAATTGCAGGAATGTTGATGCTCTAGATTTTCTAGGGCTAAAATCCAATTACGAAGGCCAACATCCCTTTTGCATGCGTATTTACATCTGTGTAAATGGTCTGTTAAAGTGCTATGATGGAATTAATTATTAGAGCTTTCCTGAAATTTTCTTGAAATTGAAATTTCAAAACATTTCATACTGTCATTTTTTTTCCCCAAAACTTCTGAACCAATTGCATAGAAACTTTCTAGCCCAGTTTCTGATTACGATGATTGTTCTCATTCAACTATGCTATTATTTAGTAATAGAATTTCTGTGGTCTGTGCTTCTATGGGTGTTTATGTGAGAGAAGCCGACTCAAAGAAATAAGGCAAATTGAGAACATATACATATTACACCATCTGCCTTGCTAGTCTCCAACACCAGGCAACCAGTGGTCCCCTGCAGCTGGGCAACAGTTTAGGCAGAGGAACAAATTTTTAAGTTCTGAAAGCCGACATCACCGAGGGCGACCATATTCTCCTATAAAATCAGCTTCTGCATCATCACTGAGATAATACCCTGGACTGACCTGCTGACTGACTCAGCCATGGCACTGAATCTGACATTTCCTACATCCTCATGTGATACACAGAGGTGAGGCTTGAATAAATTCCAGGGACTTGCGAAAGTTTTCCCCACAAAGAGAATTAATATGTCAAATTTTTTTTGGTTTTTTATTATGTCAAGATTTTGACAGGTATTTTGTATAATATGTGGAACTTGTCTTGATTTACACCTACAGATAATAAATTCTCTGTATCGAAGACAAACGGTACTCAGAAAGTTAACTGTATTAATACGTGTAGTCGGGTATTTTTAGTTTTGCAAAGTTATCTTTTCCATGTCTGTGGATTTTGTTCTTAATGTAACACTGAGGACTGAGTAAATAAAGTATGGAGCCAAGTTGTTTTTAGATTCTTAAATGGAGTTGTTTACATATGAGGAACACCATATTTTAATATCATGTAGCGAATTTGAAATTCCACAACTCCTTACTTAGAGAATTTAGACCTTGTTTCCTTATTTCCTCTCAAAATATTTTGTGGTTTTCCTTTTTTCCCCATGGAATGAAAGGTTTTACTCTAGACTGTCACTGCAGAGGATATGAATAATGCAAGCCAGTTTAGCATAATAAATATATTAATATATTTTAAAATATATTACAGTTTTAATAAATATAAAATCTAAATTAAGACTAATGCAGCAAAATGTTGAATGCTACAATAGGGCTAGAATCATTCTAGGTGCTACTTATGAAATGAAGTTTCCAGTCCCCCAAAATGTTAAATTAATTATCTAATTGGATGAATACAGAAAACACTTTTTCCAAATATCAGGAAATAAAATCAATGAAAAATTAGTGATCTGTACGTCATCTGAAATGGGGGTTCAGAAGTGGATGATACACTTAGGGACCAGGGCACAGGAAGATTCAGAGAAGACAGGCTGAAATGAGCGAGGTGTGCGTTAGCCTCCTAAGCACAGCACCCTCTCTAGAGTGGAGGGTCCTCGTATGGAGGAGAAGTCAGCATTTAGAAAGACAGGCTAAGGAGGCGAGGCATCGAATGCCAACGTAAGACCTTGGACCGTGAAACAACAGAAGAATGTCAAGCACATCAAAAAAAAAAATCTTTGCAGAGATTATTTCAGCATTGTCAAGACAGACGGTATGGAGTAGACCAGGCGGACTGAAGGCCAAGTGGTTAGAAATATATTACACTGTCGAGGTACAGAGTGACACGTGAAGGAATCATATGACAATATTTATTAATGAGTTAACACTGCTAAATATCTGAACCTCACAGTGAAACCAGAGGCCAAAAAGGACTTAGAAATAATCCAGCAGATCCTTCAGTGATGAATGTAAGAGATCTTCACCCCTGGAGAAGCTCTGGTCTCCAAGTGCTTAGCAATTTAATCATCTTCCAAATCCCTTCCCAATTCACAGTGCAGCCACATACCTGTTTATCTGGTTACTTACACTTTCTGCAAAGTTAATTTCTGGATTTCTAGACACCACAGTCAAGATACATGTTTTACTGGGAAATATTTGTATGTATCATATCCAATGTCTACATCTTCCACAGAAATTCCTGGGCTCGTTTCAGAGACGAGACTGCAGTTTAACTCCATGTTTAATGGCTAACTGAACGCATGGGAAAGCTAGTGATGGGGAACAGACTCGGTTCTAAAGAAATCTAATTCTGATCCTGGGTGGTAGAACACTTAATCCTGGCTCCCACCAGGATTAAGTGCTTCTCAAAATTAAGTAATGACTCCATCCTATATGAAGCAAATATTCACACAAACGCCCAATTTTGATTTAGATTACTTTTTATATTATTCACCTATGCATAAATAGAAATTAGCCCTTATGACTTAAAATAATGTGTATAAATAAAGATGTAAAGCCTCTACAATTCAAAATAACAGGCTTAATGTATTATTACTGATGATGTTGTTTATATGAAACTAAATTGCCACTTTTAAGTGACTGCATTGCTGAGTTTTAGCATAGAGATTTTTCTAAATTTACGTAGCTGCACTGTTATTAGTCATGTAATAACTCTCCCAATAATTTTCTACATTCTAAATACAGTGAAACTTTGGTTAACAAAGCTTTCTGGGCTTCAGATGGCTTGAACTTAACATGAACACATTATCTCAACGATATCTCCCTCTCCTCCTGCGATTTTTGTATCAGTTATAGCAGTTACAATTTGGAAGAGAATGGCACACAGTATTACAAGGCGGTTAGTTAGGATCTCATTGATACTATCTTATTAACATTTTTAAAGATTATTATAGAATAAAAACTCAGAAATATACTTATTCATAAATATCTCATAGAAAATTCATGGATCCCTCAAAACAGGTCTGAGGATGTCCAGTTTCTGGGAAACCAAATTCGAAAAGTACATATAAAACCCTGAAAGTCATAAGAAGGAGATATTTTAATGTTTTTGTTTGTTTACTACTTGTTTTCCAGAAACAGTGATTGCTTTTCTCTCAGTTAATCTGAGAAATGATGAGACAATATTTGAGAAAACGATGTACACAAAATTTTTACATTTTCCTTGTAAAAGCTGCTGACCCCAAATACACATTTCCCTCAGTGGGCACAGTATTTATAATATTTATACAACACTCCAGGTTTTCATTCTGTAAATCTATTCTTTCTGGGCTTTTAGCCAAGATGTACAAGCATGCTGATAACGCTGGTGACCATTTCTGTATCACCTAGGTCATTATCAGAGTTACGATTCCAGTACTTGAGTTGTATGAATACAATTTATGGTTCTACTTAACAGAAAGAAAAATAAAAGCCTGAATATTCCTTTTATTTGTATTTCAACTGCTTCAGTTCTTTGAGAGTATAAAAATGGGCATTTACGTGATTGAAGCTCTAGCCACAATGGCCAGTCTTATGTCATTGAAAAAAAAAAAAAGAGGGAATTGAAAAAAAAAAAAGAGGGAGAGATATTGAAGGTAATTACTCAACTCAAACATTAAGTTGCTAAAGGGCATTCCTTATTCATTAATTCTGCAAATACTCAAGTACAGTTCATAGTTTTATCCCTAGGTGTTGTTAGACTGGATTCTCCCCGCAACTCTCCTGCTCCTTCAGGAGACACAGCCTTCCTGCCCAGAGCAGGAGAAGGACTGGTATTCGGGGTTAATGGGGCAGAGACAGGTGAAAACTGAGGCGTTTGCAGCAGACTGCCCTTCAGAGGACTCAGCAGCCCTCTGGAAGCAGAGGCTTTTCTACCTGGCCAGGATTCTAGGCTTAAAGGAGCTTTTGCTGCCAATTATGGAAAGTAGGTAGATGATCTAAAGAGTAAACAAAACCTAGAATGTACGCTGGAAACCCTGGGGATTCCCATCTCTCACTGTCAAGCAGTCAGACTTAAAGTGACTTGAACTGCTTGAGATAAAACAGCGACGGTACAGCCAAAAGATAATCAGTAGTGTTTCCTTGATTATAATCTGCAGCACTAATAATAAATTACCGTTTGGAAACTGCTTCTATGGGGTCACTTCTGGGAATTTACCCCGAAGGAGTAACAGGATGCACACACCTACCCGGGTGCTTGTCAGGGCACTGCCACCCCCAGTGAGAAAGTGCAAGCAAGGAGCATGCCCCACCGCGTGCGCCCGAAGCAGGAGGTAAAAGAATGTGGTCAGATGAGACTGAAGGGCACGCCGGGAGGTTCCAGACATAAAGCAAAGTAAAAAGCAGGGGATAAAATCATTCATGAAGTTCAGTATGAGTCCATGCCCCAACCAGAAACAGAAGGCACACTCAAATGAGGATCATTCTCAGATGGTTTAAGAAAGATGTGTTTTCGTTCACAAAAACCCTGCTGTTCCCCCAGAGAACACTCACCACCCCTCGTGTGGCGGGGACAAGGGGAGGGGCTTCCTGGAGCCTGGAGCGGTAGCGTGAGAGGAGCTCAGAGCTGTGGCCACAGTTGCTTGAGGCAACCTTGGAAGAAGGGAGCCGGGGAAGCAACAACCTGATGCTTCCTCTCCTCCCTCCTTCTCCCAGGTCTCTCACTCCAGAACCTGGCCAAAGGAAGCCAGAGGGCAAGGGAGGACGTGGCTCCTTTTGAGACAGAAAGCTGGACGGAAAACCCTCCATCTAAGAAGGGGACTGAATACACCTGCACAGGTACCATCAGATTCTTACATATAAATGGGTGCATGAAGAAGGAACACACGCTGGTGTGTCAGTGGTAGTCATCTCAGGGGGTGGTGTGATTGGCTTGGCGTGAATATTTTTTCTTCTTTAATTCACCAGCATCTGCTAGCTGCAACTGGTACTGTTTCTACCATGAACATTCCATTGTAGAAAGGTAAGTTTACATATTCATTTTATTATATAATTCAGCTTTTAATATCGATACTTTTTATTGAAGTACAGTCAGTTACAATGTGTCAATTTCTGGTGTATAGCACAATGTCCCGTATACTTATTTTCAAGATGAAGTTTTTATCCTGGTCGGATTTCTATAAACGAAGAACACAAGCTGTTGGGAACTCTGAGGAGAGGCTGGTGGTACATGCACTCCTTGAAATCATCCTCTAAAGCTGAGGGAGACAAACTTATATTTACTTCAAAGTAAATGTATAAAAGCAAAGGACAGTATGTAGGCCAAGGAGTGACTGTGGAGTTTCATTCTACACAGAGTGAAACTCATTAAAAAAAAAAAAAAAAAAAAAAAACACTCTCTGGTTTTTGGTTTGTTTTGTGCTTTGAGTATTTCCCCGAAGCAGCTATATCAACTTATATCAACATGCTAATAACTAAGTTGCCAGTGAAAATGTCAGAAGGTAGAAGGTACACAGAAGCAGAGATCTAGACTCAAATGAAAGAAGTCCCAGAGCCCAAGAGAACTCAGTACCAAGTTTTTCAGACACCTCATGGTTATTGAAAATGACTGGGAGTAATGATCAGAAATAAGAGGGATGCCATTGAAGAGGGCGAGGAGACCAGTAGTCTATGATGTAGGTTTTAAAACGTGTGCAGGAGGGGACATCCGAGATACGAAAAATAGATTTTTCAGTCTTCTAGGGAAAATTGCATGATGAAAAGATAAAATTTATTCAGAAAGGTTAACTTCATGTTTGCGTGCTTCCCATACAGTGAGTCCTCCTGATACACAGACACCCCATCCACTCCCACCCATAACCTGAGAGACTCATGGCCGAGACAGTTACCTCGAGATTCCACTCTCTTGATCTATTAACCTCACCATCTGACTTTAATCAAAATTAATATAGAAATATCATTAAAAACAATCAAAAACACAACATCTGGTTGGAAAAGAATAGTTTTATGATAGATAATATTTGGTAAGATTTGGCTCACGGGGAGTAATGCGAATCAGTGGACCACCACACTCATAAAGATGAAAAGATGGAGATAAAGGTATTTTTCTGGATGCACAAGAACCTGGCAGTCACTTTTTAGTAGTAGAAAATAAATCCACATAACATTCTGAGATAAAAAAATAAACAAATATCAATGGTTTTCAATTCTTTATGATTAAAGCAGTTGGAATGACATTTAAAGGTCAATTAAAATTTTCTCTGGGGAATCCACTGTCCTGTTTTTCTTAGCAGAATTAGTTAACTGTGGTAAGCAAAACATATCAAGTAAGGCCTTTTACTATTTTGTTAAGAATCTTTGCAATGTCATATACATATTCCATTATGCAAGCAGAAAATTCTATTTAAATATGAATATCTCATTTATCATTTGTAAACTATTTTTATTTTTGGCTTTTTGCTGCCAATTTTTTTTTAAATCAGACTCCCTGTCAACACTGAGTTTATCCTGGCAAGTAGCCTCGTTCAAGTCTGGCTTATTGAAGAGCTGAATCACATCACCACACGCAGTATATTTTGTTCAGTTTTATTTTTTTTCTCCCATTTCCATACGTACGAATAAATCCATACATGAAAAACAGCGTAGAAATCACTTTTACGTGCTGGAAAAATGTCTGCATACCTGGACTGGATTGGGTGTCAGAAGCCCTCGCATTAAGTCATGTTTGCTTTTCTGACTGGCCCAGGCACCTCATCCTGATCGGAAACAGATCTAATACCTTCCAACCTTCATGGAATTGTTTGGCTAAGGCGTGTGAACATGTGTGACAAGTAAAACACAGTTAAAAATATAAGTTAAAGTTTTGAAAGAAACCGTTAAGATATAAGGGCTTGGAGAACAGCATATTAAAGGGGACACAGAGGAAAATGTGTTTATAATTTTCAGAAACAGCCTGATATCAATCTCTGTCACTTTGAAGTCTTTTATAGGCAGTGAGAAAGGAAGAACATGAAGAAGCCCTGTGTGCACAAGCCTTACAGGAAGGACAGGAAACTCTACTTTTAGAGTTTCCAGGGCTGCCTGGCAAAGACTTAATGGCCTCTAATTACTCCCCCTGCCTCAGAGATCATCATAGTCCCTTGCATTTAGGTTAATGTAAATGGTTTAAACCATTAAAAAGCTCATTAAAATGCAAATATTACCTAGAAAAGCTATTGAACCATTTTTACCTATTTAACTATCCAATTACCCAGCAGTGTTTTAAGAGAAAGCATTGCAGCATCGGCGATGTTTTCCTAGATAAAATGAATTAACAAAGCAAGAACAGAGCCCTAGTTCCAAGTTTCAGAATAAGCCATCCCTTGGAATCCAAGCAGGGGGCTGGTTCCAGGACCCCCTCAGATACCAAAATCCACAAATGCTCAAGTCCTTTATATAAATTGGCGCAGTATTTGCAGCAACCCATTGCACATCCTCCTGTATACTTTCAACCATCTCTAGATTACTTAGAACCCTCAACGCAACGTAATTGCTGGGTACATAGTTGCTACTGTCCAGCAAAATTCAAGTGCAGCTTTCTGGAACCATCTACAAGCTTTTCCCCGAGTATTTCTGACCTGCAGATTGGCTGAACCGTAAGGAGGAACACTGAAGGGAAGACAAGTCTTTAAGGTATATGAACAGCTACTAAAGCTGAGAGCAGTCTGTGTGCACAAACGCCTGCTGGATGCTCCCCTGGGTGTACACACAGACGCCACCCACAGAAGACAATACCATCTCTACACAGAGTTTAGCCAGATACTCTGCCTTTGTTTTCAGAAATGTCACTGTTGGACCAAGCGAGCACATCCAAGGCAGTTTATATATACAAAAGAAACAAGGAAAAAAAGCACCCCACGGAAATAGCATTTTATCAGACAGAGCAGTAAGGAGTCTGTACATCCTAAGAGATTTACTCTTCGAAAGCAGGGGACTGACAAATCGCTTTCCAGCGTCTTTCCGGCAGTCTCACAACACAGGTATTACACCCAGGTTGAAAAATAAAAATAACGCCAATGATTCAGAGAGGGTAGGGAACTTGTCTGAGGTTACTCAAGTGATTCGAGCAGGAGCTAGTCCGCTAGTGAGTTTTACTTGACCCCCAAAGCCTGTGATCTTTTCATCACAGCACTGTGGGGTGGGGTCGGGAAATATCTGAAAGTTTTACTTATTTAGCTGTTTTTGTGCAACGTGGTCCGGACACTGACTCTAACTTGTATATCATTTATTTACACAGTTAAGCTTAAACATTAAAAAGTGCTGTAATTTTATTACTAAACATTAAAAAGAATTTGTTGTAAATTTATCATAACTAATGCTCACAATGACAGGGATAATTTGAACCGTGCTTTTGAAAATACCTCCTGGTCACTTATTTAACAGTTTTATGGGCTTCAAAAATAACAGTGCAGGACTTTTACAAGAAACAGTGTTCTTTTTCCAAAATACCATTTCTCTGCTCATTCAATAACTTGGCACGTGGGTTAGTATGCGGTGCGTCAAGCCAACATGCAACGTCGCCGGACCACAGAAACACAAACCGTGTAAACAACCAACCATGAGGCAGTGAGAAGAGTGGTGACGTCCGGATTTACTCACTGGAACAACAACTTGACTGCACACGAAGCTACTCTGCTCTGACAGCCTGCAGCAGGGCTCAGCGCCTCAAAGACGTGGAGCCTCTCTTGCATCCACAAGCATAAAACGAACTGGGACGGCGCTCAGCCAGCGCACAAGAAGTGAGACTTGGAACCAACATCAGTTAACACAGACCTGTATTCGCTGTCAGAGTTGCTGAAGGGCATCTTTGTAAGACAACGACCATGACTTCCTAGAGAAACAAGGACTCAAACCCAGGCCGCCATAAATAATGACCCCGCCATCGTGTCACTGACCCACTGGCTGCTTCGAGAAAGGCAAGTGGAGAAACATGCCCCTGACCTGGTCAGTCCTTGTTACATAATAAAACACAGAATATACTATGTGCAAGCATTTCATTTACTTTCCAACCTCATAGGAGCCCTGAAAATTTAAATGCTAGGTTGAATCTACATTAAAATTGAACTCATGGTTAAACCCAATATATTAGCGCATTTTAAAATGCATATGTACTCAGACAAAGAATATATATGTAGTGTTATTATAAAATACTACTGTGAAGATACAGCCATTTTTTCACTTTCAAAATAAAGCTAACAAACCAAACCAATAATAAAGAAAGGCCAGTAACAAAAACTGTGACCATGCCCCAAATGGCTGATAATTTTCCATGAAAATCGTCAAAAACCATCCGGAACTGAAGTAAATGTAATAAAACTAAGCTGGGTTCTTTGTATTTAACTTCAACAAGTATTTCTTTTTAAAATCACCAGGTTAATTAATTATTCTGACGAAAATAGAAAAATGTGCCAGTCTGTCCTTTATACGTAATGTCTCCACCATGAACAATAATCTGAAGCTTACGATAATTAATACTATATATCCTTGCCTCTGAACAACACAGCTGTCAGCCACGAAACTTTAAAATTAATAGGCTCTCAAAGCTATAAATCAGAAACCATGATAATTCTATGTAATAATTCTTAAAAGGCACTTACCTCTTGGAAGACACACACTTCTGGAGGCAAATTGCCTGTTAAAATAAAACAAATCTTTTATTGGTCTCCGGTAAATAATATAAAGGATGATGCATTGGTATCCTCAGCACAATTACAGGCCAACTTTAAAAACTTCTCCTGATCTCATTTAATTTCTTTTTTTTAAAACCCAAAATTAACATCCCCTCCTTGGTTGTAGTAATTAAATGCCTTTCTGTTCAGTGCATGAGCACTGAAACCACAAAAGCTAATGAGCTTCATGTCTGAGAGCAAAAACAGAAATTATGGGGCACATTATCCGGGTCATGGCTATAGATTCCAGGACCTTCCACTCATTATAATGAGAAACACATGAATTAATGTCTGTGCCGGAAGTTTTAAGGGTTAGATGTCACAGCAAATTTCATTTCTACTAAATAAAAATACAATAGCACCAGATAGAAGTTATTAACATGAGATGTACTCTTCTTAAGTACTGCATTAGTTATTCAAGTTTCTTATACACCTTTCGCCGAACTGGATTCAAGTCTGAGAGGTTTTTATTTACAACACCTCACAAACATCGCTGAGATGAACTATGGTTGCATCCAATGGGCAGCAAAGATTGTACTTGAAACACCCTGGCTTGAATCAGTAGAACGTTTAATTCTAATCAGAGGCTGGAACATAGTTGAAGAAACAGTAGCAGGAGAAGAAACCCTTGGATTGCAATTTCTTTCCCATAGGACCTGAATTCCCCTTCTCAGAAGTGAAAACGGAAAGTAGCAATCATTTCCCTGGGAACTCTGTTTGCACCTATAAAACTGCACAAACACACTCTCTTCTACTGCTATACATACATGTCAGCAATGCTGACATTCAGGTGCCTCTAGGTACAGAAAAAATATTTTAACTGAGCTGAATTGTATCTCAAAATAAGTGCAGATTCAAAGGCTGGCAAAATTGATAACATTTAGATACTGATTTGCAAACAGAGTTGGCTCCTGTTGTAAATCCATCTGAGTTCACTTGAGTGTTAAATTGTCAGGACAGCAAAATGACTTCTCATTCTAGTCATCGATCAACTCTGTAATAAGATTTAGAAAGGGGGCTTCTAGATGGATGGAGAGCTGGTCTGATGATGCTCCTGGCTCCCCGGGAAGTCTCCCTCTTCCCCAGTGCCCTGCTTCTCATCTTGCTCTGGTCCGCCCTCTGCAAACATCAGACTGACTTCCCTCTTGGAAGGTGCCCTCTCAGCAGTTAAGGGCAAACCTGGTTAAGACTGAATAAAACAATTAACGTAAATATTCACCTGCGCATAGAGATGGTCTCTTTGCTTTGATACAAATGAAAGCGTTCAGGACAAAAAAAAAAAAAAGTTTAAGTCCCATTAATTCTTGAAGACAAACGGTTTCCTTTCCCCCACAACCACCACCAGAGCTGAACGTCTGCCATCCCTCAGGAAGGCTGCCATTCAGCTGGGTGAGGGGTCCCCACAATTCTCCTGCTGTTCCTGCACTTAACCCCAACCCTAATCCACCATCCACACAGATGTCAGTACTTTTTCCTTTTCCTTTTTTTGTTTTAAGAAAGAGGTATCATCAAGTTTCAGCACCACTTAAATATTGCAGTACTCTTGGTATTGACCATAGAATAAATTTGAAAATCCTTGACATGGCTTCTGAGGGCTTGTTGCCCTGAGCCCTGCTGACTTTTCTAGTTTCTAGTTTTCTCACAACACCCTCCTCTCTCATCACATTGCAGAAATGGGCCTTTTTTTCTGATCTCCCATCAGTCACTTTCTTTCTAGTCTCAGGCCACGATCTTAGCAAATGTCAGATTCCAGAAAGTCCCATCACCTGAGTGACCCCTGACCTCAGTTTAAGATCTCAAAGGTTTTGTTTCGGTTTTTTTTTTTCCTGCAAAAAGGCTTCCCAAGATTTGTAAACTGGATCTCTTTTGCAGAATAGTAATTGTGTTTTGCTCAGCTCTCTCTCTTCAGGCATGGCAGGGAGAAGATTTGAGCTCTGCCTCGCTCCCCTATGAACAGAGTGAACCTAACATCTACTCTCTGAAAGGGAGGACTTTTGAGACGGAAAGAAGGCATGAAGCTGACCAGACACCAGTCCACTACGTATGATCCAGGACCAGTCTGAGCAAGCCTGGGCAGGTGGTGAACATCCTTTGGAGGAAAAGTTGGCACTTATGTGGAGCTGAAAAGTTGAATGCAGCCCAGCTTTAAGGAAAGAGGAAACATCCAAGTGGTCGATGAGCTGTAAAGGCTGATGGTTACTCACACACCATGTTACACAAACAAAGCTAAATTGTGAAATATCCTCAGGGTTCTTCTCCCATACTAAGCAGCCATAATTAAAAAAAAAATACCCCTAAACATTTTAAAGTCAAATCAGCACAGTATACAATGAACTTATACGGTTATCAACAGCTGGACCACAGTTCATACCACGGCGGCCAATTACAAGTTATCCGGACTAATTTCTGGACAAGCCAGGAGCTGCCACTTCCCAGCCTCTTATCAGCTTTTCTCTCTGCCATCAATGCATTCACATCCATCTGGTTACTTCCAACCAAGGGCTGCAGCAACTGACAGTGACTCCTGCACTCGAATGTACTGCCCATGGTCTGGCTATGACAATTGAAGAGAGGCTGACATTCAGCCCATTTAAGAGTGCCTCCCTCTTGTCATCACGTCAACTAAAAGTCATATCTGAGCACAATTAAGAGCAGCAGACTTTCCCTCAGATGGTTGGCTTTCAAATGAACTCTCCACAGAAATGTGTAAATAAAGAGCTCGATATATGGGCACTGGGTTCTTGAAATAGCCCTCTCTTCTTTTAGATGTTTAGTAATTTAGTTAAGTTTATCTGTGTGTGTGTGAGAGAGAGGAAGAGAGAGAAGGAAGGAGGGAAGGGAAGGAGAAGAAATATATGTGTGTGTGTGTGTGTGTGTGTGTTGTACATACGCTATTGGAGGTGAGCAAGGTCATTCATTTCCCCTTTTTTGGAGATCGAAGTGGAAGCGTGAATTTTGAAGAGTGAGTGGGATTTAATCAGACAGTGGCAAACACAGATAAAGGCCAAGGACATGGGGGAGGCGGAGAGCCTGGGCTGTGAATGAGTAGGTCACTTCGGCTGAATCAGAGGACAGAAAGGAATGCTGGAAGGTCCAAATGCTTACGCTGTGTTAAGCTGCTTCCCTTTTTTTGAACAGAAGCACACAGAGCTTTAAAAGGTGGGTGTCCTAGTTTGGACTTTGATAATCGGGCCAGCAGTATGGTGGACGATTACAGTGGATGAAACAGGCCTGTAAAGAGACTTTGGCAGTGACCCGTAACTGAAGAGGGGAAAGCCTTAACTGAGACAGAGGCAATGGGAAATAAAGGGAGGGATAAGGAACAGATTCCCGAGGTATTCAGGAGGTGTAACTGATAGATGGCTTTGACCGTCCATGAACAGAGGTTCCTATCCTCAAGTTTGGCCTGAGTTACAGAAGCACCAATTTCTGTATTGCTGATCATAAAAGAAATAAGGATGGAGAATGAGAGAGAAGGATGTGTTTGTTACCAGACTTTCTAAGGTTCAGATTTTTGAAGTTGAGCAAAAAGCTCGCTAGACTGGGCTGAACATTTTGATATACATGACTCTAATTTTGTAATTGAGCAAATTAAACCTAAGGGATATTTTCTGTGCTGTCTGAAGGTCATACAGCTATTATGAGGTAGAGGAAAGATTTTATTTCAACTTTGACTCCTAATTCCATTGTTTTTGTAGAATTGGCCTTTGGTTTTTAAATCTACACCTGAACACAGTCATTGCTTTGTCTGTAATGCAGTGATGCTATCTATCCCTTTGGTTTATCTGAAGTCTTGTAAAGTTAAGATTTAATAAATAAAACCAGCAATCTCTGAAGGGAATGTTTCCCGTTCCCTTAGTGCAAGATCCTTTTGAAACCTAATTATTGACAGGCAATTATCTTGTCAAAAAAATGATGCAAACGGTTGTGCAGCTCTGCCCTACCATTCTGCACTGATTCCACCTAATTAGGGGACCAAAAACCATGTCCACATCTACGCTGGTGAGGACAGTGGCTATGGAGCATGAAGAGACCAGATGGCTCTCAACACTGAGTGGGTTTACCTAGTGAGAGATGTACTCTGAATTTCTGTTTCAGGCTGGCCCCCAAGATCCTTTCAGTGTAGATTTTTCTTTGTGCATTTCAGCGTTGTGAATCGGTTGCTGAATATGTCACTTCTTTAATGTTTCTATGAAAATTACTATGGTTCTTTGTGGTTATAAATAACAACTATATTCTTTTTGATAGAAAGGACAACTAAAGAGCTTTCTATTCTTAAACTTTGCTCCTATTGATTTATTTGGATTGTTAATCATCACAAAATATAAAAGATTCTCTCAAATAAGAGCATGTCATATAATGTCTATTTTGTTCCTCGCTAGAAACGGACCATTACGCAGCCCAGATGCACTGTTAGAGTCATTTACTGTCCTGGGTTCCACCTTCCCTCACTCTACTATGCAGAAATATGTTAGTATTTCATCTAAAGTCCTGCACTTTCATAAAGGATGAAAAAAGAATTTGTCATGCATATGATAAAGCAAAATATTATATATATATATATATATATATATATATAATTTTATATATAAAATATATAATTTATAGACTATGAAATAGTCCAGGAGAGTCTAGCAGAACCTTCCAAGAAGAAGGAAGCAGGAAGGGGGACAGTCTGGGGTGAGATACCATTGTTGCAACCTGTGGAAGAAACCCTGAGTAAGGAGGCTTGCAAGCTTTAGAAGACGAGCTGGGGGCCAGATGATGATGCAAAGGCTGTCTCCTAAGTGCAAAGGGACAGCACTGAGATTTGAAAGGTGGAAGGTCTTGATCCAATGTATTTTTTAAAGATACTTCTTTAGCTTCTCTGTGAATTGACAGTGGGGATCAAGGGTAGAAGCCAGGACAACAGGTTAAGAGGTTACTGCAGCGACCAAGCAAGAGGGGACGAGGGTTGGACATGGCCGCTCCAATGGGGATGGAGAGAAAAGGACGATGCCAGCACGGAGGCCGAGCTCACAGGGTTCACTGGTGGACTAGACGCGAGCAGTGAGAGTGAGAAAGACAGGAATTAACTCTGAGGTCTCAGGGAAGTAAAACAGATCATGCTGCCATTTATCAAAATGGAATGGAGGGAGGGGAAAAGAAAAAACCAACTAGGGGAGAAAATATTTACATTTCAGCCACCACGTCAAGTGTTAGGACCGCACTGACATTTAAGTTAGCGATGTCGCATATGTGATTACTGGACAGAACGTGTTTGGGCCCAGGGGTTTTCAACCTCTCTGCGATGCACTTTTAGGCTAGACATTCCTTTGCTGTGTGGGCTGTCCTGTGCTGTACACTGTAGGGCGGGTGGTTCATAGCATCTCTGGCTTCTGTCTGCTGGATGACAGTCTCCCTCCCACCCATTTGTGAACAAAATGTTTTCAGACACTGCTGAATGGCGGGGGGGGGGGGGGAGGCAAAATCACTCTGGGTTAAGAGTGACCAGGCTAGAGAGATATATTTACATGTGAAAACAAAGACTGAATTTGACACCAGTGATGTAGATGATTTCATTAGGAAAAGAGGAGAAAAGAAAGTAGATGGCTCACCCCAGCGGACTCCAAACTGAGAAACCGAACAGGGGGAGAGGATCTGGCAAGGAAGACAACTAGGCGGAAATTAAACCTGATGAGTGAGTGACTTGCAATCCTGGAGAAGCAGCTCCTACTGGCAGGAGAGTGTGTACATACATGGTTTATGAGTGAGTCTGAGCAGGTAAACAAGGGCAGCAAAATAATCACTTCCACATCTGTGTCTCAAGAGAACTGGCCTCTAAAAGTCATGAGGCAGCCTCTAGGTGAAAATTTCTATCATCTTGAGTTTTTTGGCTGGACATTTTGCGTGGGCAAGGGTCTGACAAAAGTTGGGGGTTGACCGGTTATGAGTTCTTCCTCAGCGTAATCAGCCGCGCCTGAGGCTTGGCGCTCAGGGGCCGGAGGCAGGTGAGGCTGGGTGCTAGTGCTCCTCCCATGAAATTGCACAAAGGATCGAAGTCCCTCCAGGGTGCCCTGAGCCCCCACCTGTCCTCCATCCTCCAGCTGCATCAAACAAACTGCTGCTGACCAAGGCAAGATGGTCGATTAAGGCAAAACGTTCCTGGAGGGAAGTTATCATGAGGCTGGAAGAAGTCTGGGGCAATCAGCTGGTTTCTACTCTAAGGACAGAGAGGCAGAGGCAGTGGATCCAGCGTCTTTGTGATACTGGAATCTTTCTTGTTTCTCCCTCTGAACCTGCACATTCAGGGAGCATCTGCTATGTACACTTTTCCCCCCATGTGTCAGAACGGAAGCTTTATTTTAATATGCTTATTTTCAGAACATCACTGGCAACTAGAAACTTGTATGCAAGAGTGATTTTCGTAACTGTAAATATAATAGATAATGGAATAGTAATAGTAAATACACCTTAAACAGACATACACATACTGCTGTCCCACACATACAAAAGTCACGCTCTGCAAAATGCTCTGTCTACATGCTGTCTTTGTGGGGTACTGAATTCCAAGACGGATCTTCGAGAGTTTACTGTATTCCATTCATCATGGGTACTTCCAGAGAGCTTATGTACGAGCAACACATTACAAAGTTTGAAAAACATTAAATCACAGATTTTTGGGTTTAATATTTTTGTTCTATAAACAAAGAACATTTCTTAACTATTACAAATGGTGAAACAAATATACTAGCCTACAGGTATGTACAGTGTACTACTTTATACTTCCAAAATGCAGGGAGATAAATTATATATTACATACATAATTTTCGATCTAATGGACAGTTCCACACTGCTCTCGTGTAGGGCTTGCTGTATTGCATGTATGCTCAGAGCACACCGCCTTGTCACTGGATGGAAGAGGAACTGACATTTGGAGCCACACTTCCCAATTCATCCAGTGTACAGTTCTCTCAGCTCAAACACAGCACAAGGGCAGTGGGCGTAGGAAGCTTTTGGAGATTGTGACTAGGTGGTGGGTGGAACGTGCAGCTCCACCAGCAGCAATAGCATTGCGTTCAGTGCTCCAAGCCCACCAGAAGCAGTGATCTAGATTTTCAGCTCCATCATGACTCATCTAGTGCAAAACTCGAGGTAACAAAGCACAGAGGAGTGGATCTGCACGGCGGTGGCTGGCAAAGGCTGGGAGGTAGGAATGCAGAGATGCTGAAGAATTCAGCCACAAAGGAACTTATCCGTTATGCTATGTATATTTTTTCCTGTCGAGTTAAATATGAATACATCAAGGGATATATAGATTTGTACTTTTAATACCAACTGATGGAGTATACTCTGAAAAATTATAATTCATAGCTCCCTAGTAAGTTAATTGTGCCAATTTCCCTAAATTTTTACCACCTTTGCAGGTGAATCCTCTTTAATTTTGGCAATCTGATGGGTTAAAAGTGTTGTCTCACTGTTGCTCTAATTTGTATTTCATGCCCACTATGGAAGGCAAACTTTTAATATATAGCCTATTTGTATTTCTAATACTGGAAATTGCCTGTTCACACTCTTCGCTTATTTTTCGGTTAAACTCTTGATCTATTTCACCCTCATTTGTAGAAACTGCCTTTATATTAGGGACATTCATCTTTGTCATATTTCAAGTGATCATCTATTTAACATGCATGTATTTCTGCAGAACAGTTCAAATAATCTCATAAATCATCAACACAAGCCCAAGACCACCCCTGGAAAGACTGCAACCTTAGACTACCCCGTTGTGAAAATTAGGGAATGTGACCGCTAGCAAAGAAGAACATCCCTGTTAGTAAAACAGGTGGGGATCTGAGTTATTACGACACAGGTCATTAAGATTAGTCATTTTTTTAAGAACAGGATTGACCACCCCACCTCCACCCCCGCAAAAAAAAGTCACAATCTGAGTGCTGTAGTGATAACAGTCTGGCCCATCACTCCTCTGCTTTGAAAGACATGTGGACCTTTCTAAACTGTCATGAGTTATTTCATTTAAGGTAGATTTCCAAAACAAAATGTGTGCCCTGGGGCGCCAGTGCATGTTAAGGGGGAAAGTCTGTGGCCAAATATATTTGGAAATGCTTTTGTATAACGTGCTTTTTAATTGAAGGATTTCACACACTCAAGTGCTGATTGATGTTCATTATGAAACTAAGTAAACTTGCATGTGCAGAATTCCCAAAATGATTGGACTAGAGAATTCTGAGATTTCTTTTCTGAAGTATATCACCAGGGCTAGAATTCACGAAGCAAAAAAAAAAAAAAAAAATTTTTTTTTAAGTGCTGGTTGATGGAACTATCTACACACTCCCCTGTAAATAAGTAGCTTTACCTGAATATTTGCCTGAGCACTGCCATCCTGTCCCTACAAATCAGAGACAACAGCAAACCTTATATAAAATGATGAGTGGGACATTTAGGGAGATTCATCAATTCAACACAAAGCTTGAGTTGATTTGGAAGAATCTCAGGGTAGTGAGAAGTCTTAGAGTGGTTTTGTGTGTGTGTGTGTGTGTGTGTGTGTGTGTGTGTGTGCACTGTATGTATACGAAAGTTATGAAAAGGGGTCACTCTCAATTCAAAGGATATGAAGTGTTTTGTACACAGAGATGATAAATTAATCTCCTGTGAAGTCTCCACTAAACACGTGGTGCTAAAAGAAAATACAATGTTTAAAAATATTTTACTACTACTTTTGTTTATACTTAACAGACTTTTAACCTCATTTAAAAATTCATTGTAAACCTTTTGTTTCTACAAATTTATTTCCTATAATTGTTCAGGATTTTTCCTGAAGTCATTGTTATCGAATACAATTTTAAAATTTAGTTTTATTTTTGCCCACTTACATTCACATTTATGAAGAGAAGAGGTAAACTGAGAGGGGACTGACATGATTTTAGAGAATTATCCTAAATAACCCGTACTGCCATGACTTGTTCATTGTCCATTTAATGAGCAGGTACTACTGATAAAATGTAAGTAAATCATGGATGATTATTCACTCTGGGGTTCCAAGCTTGCCATTTTACCTGTGGTTTTCAGTAATGACTGGTTCCTTCACTCTCAGGCACACAGGAACATGTCTTCTAAAAAGCAGGATTATGCATTGCCTATTAAAATCACTGCTAGCATCTCAGAAACTGAAGTAAATGCTTTCCCAAGGAGCATTTCTGATGAATAATGCTGGAATCACAGTTTGTTTTTTTTTTCCATTGAAAGTGCCTCAAGTAGTCGGCTCCTTTCCCATCGGCTACTTTGTAACTGCGAACATGACCACATGGCAGTGATGCGCAGATGCCAAAACCGGACGAGCAGAGCAAATCTGTGTCCAGATACGATAAGGTGAGGCGAACAGAACTCGGGGCCCCAGGTGATTCCTGGGAAGACACCCACACACGGCGGGGCTCCCTATCTAGCCCGAGCAGCCGCCAACTTTAATAACCAGAGCAGGGGAGAAGCACACCTGAAAATGCAAATGGATGGAAAAATAAAACTGGGCTGCACAGGAACGTCTTAAGCAGATTTGAGAGATGTTTGTTTGCGAAGCACAAGCTTCAGCCTCGGAAAAAGCTTTCTGTTGTATTCAACACACATTGGCTTAGAACGGAGAAAAATACATCAAAATTATGAACGCTTTAAAAAATGCCTTCTCTTATCCACCAACCTCGTGAACTATGCAACATTAAGTGAAATAGCAGCTTGTTTCTTGTTTTTACCATAATATTTAGAAACCTATTTTAAATGTGCATATGTTCCACAGATTAGGGAATAGAGTCACATCATGGCAACAGAAAAAATAGATTGTGAATTTGCATCTTAGAAAGATCAGCTACAACACTCCAGTCTTGCACTGTAGTATTCAGGAGTCACGGAAACAAATCGTACAAGGCTGTTTTCACTTGCTACACGTACACATTTATATATGTTCCATTCATACATTCTGATTTCTACAAAGCCTGATCAGCAGTTTGACTCATGCAAGCTCATTTATGGTCAGAAAATTTATATTTCTTTCTGTCAAATCCAGAAAAGGCTTTTATTAGATATAACGTAATATAGATGAATATTAGAGTAAGTTTGCCAGAATGATGAGAAAATTAAAAGCATTTTTATGCCAAACTATGCATCTAAATATATTCTTTAAAATCAAATTTGTGAATAAGAAAAGGCACTGTTTCTTTTAATTCATAACTGACATTATTTGGATATATCTGTATAAACAATAGTGTTTTTGAAAATTATACAGTACAGGTAAAAATTTTAGTGTAGTGTTTTCCTAATTGGTTTTCAAGAGATGTTTCATGTCAATTTTTATGTCAAGATATAAATAAATTGAGAACCTAGAGTTGGTAAACTTAGACAAGGAGCCTTGTTTGTTTACCACTGTATTCTAAGCACTTAGCATAACGCCAAATACATAATACATGGGTAATAAGTATTTGTGGAATGAATTAGAGTCAATAAAGAATTGAAGTCAATTAAAATATTTTAGACTTTGTTTCTTTTTCTTTCTTTCTTTCTTTTTTAAACAAACTATCCAAGCTTAGCAATTAATATAATAAACTTATCTTATACCTAACTCTCTAAACTAACTTAAAAATTGTACTTCTTTGGCAAGGAGCTACTCAATATTACTTGATCATTTTTCCTCTTTTTTTGGGTGGCATGCAGGGGAAAAAAGAGCCAATTAGCAATAAGAGACCATATTTTCAAAAGCACTTTCAAAAATACTTGGACTCTAAAATACAGTGACGCTTATTCATGGCAAATCTATGAAAAAAAGGCTTGTTCACTGCTCAGCTGCATCTGTTCTCAGCCAACATGGCGCCCAGAGCTGAGACACGGGTCCTGTGACTCTCACAATAAGACGTTCAGGTAAGCATTCACCCACACACGCTTTACGTGGATCACAGCGTGCTTTTGTTCTCACTGAGGGCTTGCTATACTCTAAGCACACACCAACTTTTGTACATGTGTAATGTCCCTGAAGTAACAGCTAGAATTATCATCCGCATTATACAGGCATGAAAATCTAGGCTCAGATAGGTGAGGAACTTACCCAAGTCTTATCAAGGAAGTCGTGGCAGAGGGCATTCAATGAACAGACAAAAAAAAAAAAAAAAAATCCAGTGTCTCTCAGCTATGAAGAAGGATCATTATTAAGGAGGATACTAGACGTCAGGAGAAGAGATCATCTTAGAGAGACTAAAAGGATGTGCACAAAAATACCAAAAAAAAGGGCACCAGTGTTAATTTGAAACACAATGTGGAAAAGCTACTAGATTCACCTGTATAGATCAAGGACCAAAGTATTCAAGGTAACATTTGATTCCAGTCAGTATCACAATGAGACTGTTTTCTCCTTTTTCTTAATTTGAAGTATTGGTTGTCACTAGGATCTGTATCACCTCATAAGATGTGGGTTTTACCATTAATATAACAGACTTCATAATTTAATAGAGCAAAGAGATATCTTTAATATATAAAACTATTAATATTTAATGTCTTTATATAAGTTACTAGACCAAAATGGCCCAAAGGCAAAAAAAGTTCAAGGGTGGAATGAAATCTACATCCAAAATAATACTTCAAGAAATTCTCATGTGATTGAATTTGTAACATCATTACTCTGCAAGTGAATAAAGAGGTAGATGTGACTTCATTCTTTCTGTGTTTCTTTCCCTCCTTTACTCTTTTCTCTTTTTCCCCTACTGCTCTTTATTTATGAAAGCACATGTAACTTCAATCAATCTAAAAAGAAATGTCTGACTGGAACATTATGCTGTACACCAGAAATGGACACATTGTAACTGACTATACTTCAATTTAAAAAGTCTGAAACATTGAAAACTGTGTGCACTACTTAATATTAAAAATTGCTTCTAGGGGATACTTCTGTTATATATTACCTTTGGCTACAATGTTATAAAACCTAATATTAAAATCATCACCATGAGCAAATGCACAGAGAGGGTGACTAGTGTCCTGTGTAAGGGAAATTATTAGGATCCACATATTGGGGTTGGACTGGAGGATCCTTGACTGCCAGTCTAAGAATTTTCTACTTTACACATACACACACACACACAAAACAGCAGGAAAACCACAGAAGGTTTTGGAGCTGGGTGACATGGCTAATATCATGTGCTGGAAAGAAAAGTTTGACAGCAGGGAGGAAACAAATCTAGGAACTGGGAAATCACTCAGGAAGCCCATTGAGCTGTGCACAAAATAGTACATGTGTCTATCATCACCGACCAAAGTTAAATTTAAAATGTTTATATTTTGAAAAGTAATCATTCAAAACTTTTGACTAATATCACTGATTATGCCATTAGGCATTCATTATGCCTCACATGTTATATGCCTGTATGAATTAAAGATGCCTTAGAAACTAATAATGTTGAAGCATATTTTGAACAAAAATATGCCTTAAGAGGTTAGAGAGAGAACGGGAGAGAGAGACTGTCAGAATCCTGTGAAAACTTGCCTCCTGCACTGAAAAATTACCCTCTCGTGAATTGCCTTCAGGCTGCATTTTCAAAAATTATATTCTAGCAGTGGTCAATTCTTCAACCCGAAGGGTGATATTTTTCTCCATAAATTTTATTTCCAGTCAATATTTCTTATATGTACTATGACCTAGGTAATCCACAGTTAAAAATAACCAAGGTTAAAATTGTCTCATAAATACACAGTATCATTAAACATCAGCCACGTAAGGTAAGCGCGGGTAATTTCGCTGCTGAAGCTAAGTGTGTTACTGGCCTACTTGTCACTCTTTCTTCTTAGACGATTTCAACAAGTAAACCGTGAAGCCCATTATTTACAGTTTGCACTGCCAGAAGCTGCCATTCCCATCCCTCTCCGCACAGGAGGCGTGTAAGGGGACAGGGCCACCTTTTGCAATGCCCAAACATGCTGTGGTGACAGTGACGTTGGTCCAAGACAGCAAGTTGGTAAAGATATAAATGATTAAGTTTAGGTTCATTGCAAATACCAAGCTGATTTCTTGAGATTATTGCCCTAAATGTTTAAGAAACCTGTACTCTTTTTATCCTTCTTTTGTGACCGTTCCGATCAGCTCAAGCTGGATGCCAGCACACACCCAGCTCCGGGCCTCACACCGCACTGAAACCGCCTGAGACGCTGCGACAGCTCCCCGTCCAACAGCGGTCCCCTCTCACCCCTCTCCTTCAAGTCACCCAGCCTGGGGGCGGGCGGTCCCTCGTTCAGCTGGCTTCGCTCACTCCTGTCTGCTCCACGGCACTTCATGTAAGTCTCCAACACTCCATTTTCACACACGTTCTTTATTTACAAAATAATACAAAGCACTTAAACTTGCTGAAGTGGCTTTGAACTCCAACTTCTGTCCACCGTGGAATTCGTTATTTTTCCCTAGGGACTGGTCCTCCCTCATCCCAACCTCCCAGCCACTGGACTTACTGGTGACGTCCAGAAACTTTGACTCCCTTGTGTCTCTGCTATTTTTTTCATGGCTTCAGTCTAGCGTGAGTCCTCCCCTTGACAGATTCTCTTCGATTTGCTTCTTCTTTTTCCCCCCTATTTTAACAATGGAATTCACCCCAAATCACTACAAGAGACTCTCTTGGCCTCGGGTCTCGGTCTGTCCACCGTTTGCCGCCACAGCACTCATCTCCAGCGAGGTACACGTTGCTCAGGACCTCCCGGCTCAGGAATCTAGCACAGCTGCTTTGCTCTGCTTAGTTGTCAGTGGCACCCCCTGAGGGTCCTACCCAAGGGGAGGGACCTGTGCGACTCTGTGGCACTCAAGGTGCTATGAGTTACAATTCATAATCACATTCGATTTGTGGTCAAAACAGAAAAAAATACGAACGGGCATTTCCTAAAGAATTGGTAGGGCTTTCCTACCTATTACTTGGTTAAAGATATTTTCCCCATTACAATTCCTTCCACTTAGATCTACCTAAAACATTATGCCACTTGGAAATGACTGTCAGAAACGGAAAATCCTCCACTTTCATTTTTATGGAGGGATGAATATTTGTGTGAATGGTAGAAAGATGTTTACCCATTTATTTTCTCTCTTTTGAACTGGATTCTTTTTTCAAACAGGAGCTAAATATTGATTTGCTTTTCATCTCAATGCATTGTTTCCAATCAACATTGAAAGTAAAGTCCCGGTCAGAGGCTCAGTGTGGTCGATAATTGTATTCGTGAACAGAATATTATAAGTGCATAAGTGGTATGTGCATCACCCATAACGTTTTTCTGAATCCCTCGTGGCTTCTGTCCTGTAGTGACACCGTATCCATAAAGAAATCATTATCAACCTTTCCTCAACATGGGATAATGTGCAGTACTGCGCTCTGTGATTTATCTGTATTATCTCATTTAAATTTCATCATAACCAGGTAAGTTTTAATACATGAAGAAATTGAAGTTGCAAGTGACTTGCCAAAACGTGTGAGTAGTTTTCTACATAAGAATTTTGATTGAATCTTCTGACTTCAATGCTTATGAGTATAACCTTCATGCAGGGCTGTCTCCTGAGGCTACCCTTGCACAAGGTACGTCGTGGAACTCCCATTGTAGAAAATTCCCCTGCCAGATGCGAACTTCTTCAAGGGGTTTCACCTACTCATCTTTAGTTCCAACAACATAGTCTAAGACCTAGGTAGCAACCAGTCAAATACTGTTGAATTGAATTCTACTTGCTGTACTCAGATAGAGGATACTTCTTTATATAGGCAGGGGATAATACCCTGCAGGTGAAGTATGTCTGAAATAACACTTCATAACAATGTATTTCAAAAGATTTGGATCATAAGATATCAAAAGTGGCATTTTGGAGGGAGCTGACCACCATTCTCTGAGAGGCAGTGGTTGAAGCGCAGACTGAAGGGTGTCGCCCGTGCGACTTCCGGACGACTACTGACGTCACTTTATGCTGCATTGTCTTCACATGTACAACAGGGCTGACGATAGTAAAACGTCTGCATAGGTTCCACATGAGAATGCGAGCAATTAAAACATAAAAGAGCACTTAGTTTAATGCCTGCCATATTATTACAGTAAAAAAACGTTAGCTGTTATCATCACTTACACATAACAGCTCTCAAACATTTTGGTCTCGTATGAGTTCATCGTGATCTTTACATTCTTAATTATTACAACCTCCAGGAGTTGTTATTATTCTATATCTTTGGGTTACAGCTATTGTATTTACCCAAGTAGAAATTAAAGTAGAATATTTAAAAGACTGTATTAATCTAAAAACAGTTAATAACCTCATGCATGTTTATATAAATGTTTATGAAAAATAGTTTACATTTGTCTGTTTATATAAACATGTATGTAGTTATTAACAGTTTTAAGATATGGTATCGCTTACGTGGAATCTAAAAAATAATACAGATGAATGTATATGTAGAACAGAAACAGACTCACAGATACAGAAAATAAAAATTAAAAGAAAATGACTTTTCCCCCCTACCAAAGGGTAGAGGGAATGGGGGGTGGGTAAACTATGGGGATGGGATTGATAAATACAAACTACTATATATATATGATAGATGAGCAACAAGGATATACTGTACAGAACAGGGAGTTATGCCCATTACCTTGTAATAACCTAGATGGAGTATAATCTGCCAAAACAATCAACTGCTAAGCTGTGTCCCTAAAACTAACAATATTGTACAGCAACAATACTTCAATAAAACAGTGAAGAAAAATGTCATTAGTTTGTATGTTTTCAAGTGAACTTTTGCTTTGTGGTATCACCCATCATGTAGTCCCTGGAAAACTCACTGTACACCAGCAGATGAAAAAGGCAAATTACACTTTAGCATTATTACTGGATGCAGTTTTGAGCTTAAAGAAATCCTGAAAGGAGCCTGAGGAATCCTAGGGTCCCCTGACCACACACTGAGAAGTGATGCTTTATGGAAAAGCTTCTAGGAGTGAGTTGAATTTCTGGAGTAAAGGTAGAGGTTGCACAAATCTCTAGTCTTTGAAACACTAACAGTTACTGCCAGCTTACTCCACTGTGTATCCAACTTGTCATTCTCCTAGGTCTGCAGATGTGATTATCATTTACCTTGGAAAGGAGAGATGTCGTTGTATACTCATTAGACAAGAACATTCTACAGTAAGCAATCTTTTCCTCCAAACACATTGCGGTGCCATTCTGCAAAGTTACCTTTGCTCTGCTTTACTTATTGACGTTCATGGAACCAGCTCTAAAAGCACAGAGTTTAAAACTAAATGGAGGAAAATCAGATTCCTATTCACCTATTTTTCTAGGAAACACTCTTAGGAGATGAATAGTCACAACAATGTGAAAAAAGAAAAAAAGAAAAATCTTGCCATACAGTATGTTGTTTAGATATTTGGCTACAAGTGTTTTGAATAGTTTACGTCTAAACAAAGCAAGTCTAAAAATACTTTAACCAGAAAATAAATTGTTCCAAGGAATTGTTTTAAAATTACTTTAAAAAGAAAAAAGCATTCACTTAACTTATCTACCAAACCCAAGCTGAAGCTGCTCATGTCTCAGCATTCTTTCCCACTAAGTCAGAGGACCATGGTTCCCATGAAATAGGGAAAATATTTCTTACTTTTTAAATTCTAAACACACAGAATGTCACTAAATTAAAAAAAAAATAAAGATATTTACAAGGGCAGAGGAACATGAGCTCTCTAGTGCTAAACTCATCAGGCCAGGGAGTTAACAAAACACAAAGTACCACTGCCTAATACAATTAACGTCCCATCTGTCTTTCGCTCAAAGCTCCTAAAATAGGATTTAACACAGTAGCAAAAATGATCTTAATGATATTTAGTGATTACTCTGTGCCAGACACCTTCTACACATTTGCCAATTTGTTCCCCAAAACAACTCTTGTGGTAGGTGTTACTAACCTCATTATACAGATGCATTAACTGAAGCACAGAAAACTTGAGTCATTTGTCCAAAGTCAGAGATCTTAGATCTGGAATCCGAGTTTGATCCCAGGCACTTTCTGAGTTGAGACGTGGTCTACCTACCACCAGACATTTCACCATACCCAGGAAAGAGTAAATTTGTAAATGAGATTAATTTCATGTCATTTTTCTTACAATGCTAATGTAAACTTTTTTTTTTTTTTTGGTATATTTTATACAAGGGAACAGTTGATTCATTAGCAGAACAGTAACAGAATTGGCTAACAAGTCAAAAATGAAAATTCTGAAGGCAGCCTAGCCACTGGCGAACTCCATGAATTCAAAGCCAGGAAACCATGCTCCATTGCTAGCTGCTCCCAACAGCCATCAGCTTGTTCCTCCATCACTATTCAAGTCTCTAAGGATAGTGCCAACTTCAAAAGAAATGGTCTTGCCAGACACTTGGGAGTCTTCTGAGATGCTGCCACCACCGCACCTCCCAATCCAGTCAGCTGCTAAGTCTTCAATTCTACCTGTTAAACAGCTGTAAACCCTGCCTTGAGCTCAGCTCCAGCCCCCATCACCGTCCCTCTTATTACCCAAGCTGACTCTCCACTGGTACCCTCCTCTTCATTCCGGCTTCCCCGCCATACTTCTATCACTGGAGATGATCTTCCCAAATTATTAATCTGATTGTGTCCCTCCCAGCTGAAAACTTTCAGACTTTCTACTTTCACAGGGTCTGACTGAAACTGTTTTTTAAATATATTTTTAACACCTTTATTGTGGTATGATTCCTGTACAGTAAGCTACACATTTCAGATGTACAATTTGATGGATTTTGATAGAGGTATACACCAATGAAACCATCACAATCAAAATGCAAACCAAAACTACAATGAGGTATCATCCTCACACCAGCCAGAATGGCCATCATTAAAAAGTCCACAAAGGATAAACGCTGGAGAGGGTGTGGAGACTGAAACTGTTTAACATGATACACAGCACCAAATGCCATCTACTCCAGCTCATCTCTCTCTCCTTTCAGGTCTTAACCGACTTCCTCTCTTCCCCAAACCTTTCAACTCTGTAGTTTGGAAAAGTGGAGTGTATACCCCTTGCACCATCTTCTCATATGCTGAGAATTTTGCCCCAACTCCCCCACTGAGCTCCTACTCACTTTTTACAACGCAGGTCCTGCCAGAAGCTTCCTCTAACCTTGGCATGCCAGGGCTGACACACGCACCACATATTCCCATCACAGGCAGTACTAACAGACACTAAGCTCCTTGCTCTGTTTTCTTCTCTCTTACCAAGGGATAGTAACAGAACCATCACCGTGTTCCCCAGTGCCTAGTACAGCGCCTGACATTTAGTAGGTGTTCAGTAATTACCTATGTTTAATGAAAGCCATTATTATGTTAAATTAATATCACTTTATTTTTACTTTTGCTATGCTTAAAAAAAAGATAAATGAGGAGCTTGGGAGTAACATATACACACTACCGTATATAAAACAGATAAACAACAAGGACCTACTATATAGTACAGGAAACTATACTCAGTATCTTCTAATAACCCAAAATGGAAAAGAATTTGAAAAAGAATACGTATGTGTAACTCAATCACTTTGCTGTATACAAAGTATACCACATTATAAATCAACTCTACTTCAATTAAAAAAAATCAAGGGTCTGAGAAGGTCCTTATTTTTGTTGATGGTATGTAGGACATCAGACAATAGGGCACAGTTACTCACCAACTTTTCCTTGATTAAAAAAAGGTAAATTGTATACTTTACGGCTAACAATATGTTCTATTAGCTTACTGACTCTAACTTTGAATTCTTAGAGGTGTAAAATAATAACTATTTAAAGAAAAATCAGGTTATAAGTTTAACATTGAATAAATTAAACATACTACTTTCAAACAGCAGCTCACCTGTAATGAGCTGAAAATGAATAAAACAGAATCTCACTTCGAAATTCGAATGAAATTGTTGGAATTGCTGATTTTTTTTTAAATGCAGTACCCTCTGCTCCCTTAAAAACACTCTGTAAGAATTTATTCATCAATTCACCTGAAAAGAACAAAGGTGATCATGGTTTTAAAATGTTTGGTACAGCATATATTCATCTCTTTTAAACTTTGTCTGCAACCATTAGAGGGTTCTTAGAAAATGTCAACTCCTTTATCTGGGCAATATGACACAGCACTTAAATCACTGGTTCTGGAACTAGCCTTCCCTGGATTTAAATATCAGCTCTCTGTGACTTCCTAAATGTACAATTTGGGGGAAGATGACAACCTCACTGACACTCAGTTTTTTCAGCTATAAATTAGGTTCAACCGCATTCTCTATCTCTTAGGTTGTTTTGAGACTGATGTAAGATAAAGCATAAATAGAATTAAACACATTGCCAGACACATTACGGCTCTGTAAGTAATTTTTCCGGTTGATGTTAATATCATTTTATTATAACATTAATATTATTTTTAAAATTCACACTTTTTTGGGAACACATCCCACCGAGGTCTGCTTTATCCACAGCCCACATGTGGCTGGCAGCTCTCCTAAGCTGTGGCGTTATAGCAGGCATGTCTTAAGAGGCATGGAAGTATTTAGAGCATCTAGCTCTTCAGAACCAGCTGGGCTGTCTCATAAAGCCTACCTCCTGTTGTCCAAATTTCCGAAGTCAGCATGAAATGCACGGGGAATTCAAGGAGAACACAGCACTGGCACCGGAAAAACAATAGCTTATGATTCTAGAGGGTCACAAGTCATTGTCTTTCTCAAGAAGGCGAACTCTTGATTTAACAGTAACTGCTTTTGCCTGAATTACTCTCTCAAGACTTTTAAGGATGAGCTCTGCACTGAACACTGGTGTGGAAGCACATGGCTGGCAGAGCCGACATAAAGAATGAGTTGACTTCTCTGGGGGAGAAGGACGGGCAAAGACTCTGGACAAAGGCCAGAATGGGGTAACAATGAGGACTCCCAGGCAGGTGCCTTGCAACTAGCATGACATGTGACTCCTGATTCTCATTAACTGGTATCAGAGCCAAAGACCAAGACTAAAAGAACACCAGGGAAGAGGGAAGGTGCTTTGTTACTCCTTAATTCTCAACACCTCTCTTACTGTCCATATCCCATATCTCCTTCTATTAAACTGTGTAAATGTTTTATCAACACACCTTGACTGCGAATTCCATAAAAGCAGGTTTTATGCCCTATGTTGTCATGAATGTGAGGACCCACAGAGAATTTGCCAAAGGAAGGTGAATGAATAAATTACTAATACAATGTCCACACTCAGACCCATTTGAGAATAGAATGTTAAGTTCTGATGTATGTGTTAGACATGGGGTACCAAGCAAAGTTAACTATTCGTATCAACTGGATAACCATAATAGTTGAGGTCATTTCAGTAATCAAGAAGACCGTACTAATTTATATTTTTTATTTAAGTAAGAGGCAGAAGAAGTTAAAAGTAATGCTTTGGAGTAATCACTTGTTTTCAGCATTTAACTGGTCCAGGAGGAGACAATTTTTAAAGTGAATTTGTGAGTGCTGTATCTCCAAGACTCCATCCCAGGTAATAAAGATGGGGTGAGATCAAAATGAAGTAAAATGTGGAGTAAAACTGGCAAGATAGACATCTGCTTGCAGATAACTTATTGCAGCTGAGGGAGCACGTGTGAAAAACCAGGCGGATCAAATAGCCAATGTCACTTTTTTTTTCGGTAGGAGTGACTAGGTGTCTCTAGAGAAGAAATCAGAGGAGTAACAAGTGTGAGAAGACTGTAATGAGGTCTATAAAATCCCTCAGGACTAACTGGGTTTATAATCCAAACTAGATTAACAAGGTGTACACTCAGTGGAGATTTCAATTAGGCAAGCTCTGTAACATTTCCAACAAGTCAAAAAGAGGGGCAAGCGTCTATTACAGCCACACTACTTGTAACTAAAATTAACCTCTATTTCACGATAAGATTCCTGGGAACACTAAAAACCTGGCAACAGTGAAGAATTAATTTGAGATTTCATAGACACTGCTCTTAGGAATATACCTGAGTTCCTAACAGACACTTATCCATACGAAAAGACAGAACTAAATTACAATTCTTTCAGCTCAGGACAGCTAGGCAAGGGAGCTGGCCAATTGTTTTGCCTGGTTAATCATAGTTTTATGCTTTGTCAAAGAAATTAATGGGAATTACATCCTTTTCATAGGCATAAAATTGTCTTTCACTTTATTTCTTATTCTCTATATAAGGGATCATCTCTAAAAAACAGTTGGACGCTTTTCCTGTACGTAGAAAAACCTAAAGTGTATGTTCAGTCACCCTATGACTCCTTTTAAAAATCTATCCTCTATATCCAGTGGAATTTCAAGGAGTTATCCAACACTGATACCAATTTGTTAGAAAAGATTTCACCTCCTGAAAATGAAAAAGGAAGGAAGAAGGAATTAATGAGAAAGAAGGGAAAAAAACTATAAAATATAATTTTTAAAACAGGATTTTAAAAATTGTTTAATATGCCTTCTCCAGGAGAAACTGAAAGCCAGTATTAGATGACCTGAAGAACAGGAAATTGACAGAGAAATCCGGTAAATTAAAAATTTTATTAATTCCTTTTGAAAATAAGGATCTCTGCTAGTTATTTTATTGAGCTAAATCACCTGTCTATATCATACCAGCTAAAACTTTGCATAATCTAGACCTTTGGATGTTGATTTTCTATCCCTAATAATTAAGAGCACAGTTCAGTTTTTCCTTCCTGTACAAATCTCAAATATGATGTTAAAAACAGGGATAAATGTACAGAGACACGCTTATACTCTCTTAAAGCAGAAACTGAACAACTATTCCCCAAGTATTGCTGAAAACTGTGTGCTCATGTAGAGACTGCTCTGTCTCTTCTGACATTCAGACTACAGAATCCTGGGATCCTTTAGCCACTGTAGACAAGCAATTTAAATACTTAATAACCTGGGCCCATTTATTTCAAACTTTAATGACCATGACCCAGAATAAGAAATATCCTCTACATTGCAACCTAATGCATACTCATATTATAAAAGTTTTATGAAACAACATACATCCTTACCAAGTGTAAAGTAAAATCTCTTTCAATTCTTTATTTTCTATTACAGTCTAGTCAAAGCTATTCATTTTTATAAAAATGCAATCAATTCTTTTACAACCCCGTTAAAGGCAGGTGAACTGAGTGGGGTCTATGAAGGCAATGTGTTCTCTCTGCCAATGTAAAGGTCTAGGAAAGCCCGCGCGAGATTCAGAACATGAATTAAAAGCTGACTCAAAAAGCACCCTTCAGGCACTGTGCAATCGAGAAATGTTGTTTATAAAAATAACAGGACTTTAAAAGAGCTTTTTAAAAGATGTAATGAATTTCATTTCATTCTTCTACCAGTTCTTCATGAGGTCCCCACCCACAGATAAGGAATCTAAGGTAGAGTGTTCACCGTCCAAAGAGATGCCTGTCTGTCAATGAAGGCCAAGTTTGCAAAAACTGTATTATCAACAGAGATGCCTGGGGATGAATACTGAGGACTCCGTTGCAAAGAACATCTAGGAAATCCAGACACGAGCCAGAACACAAGCACAGGGAGGAAGGTATCGTTGTAGACTGACCTGGTACAAGCCAGGGATGCATGGAGTCAGGTATGTGATGTCAACCTCATCACCAGGAGACTGTGGTGCCAACAACAATGGCAGTAAGGACGGTTACTGTCTGCCACCGGTTTCAAAGACTGGCCTGGGAAGTCTGAAGATCTGAACTTAAAAAGCTACTGTGTATAGTAGTCAAAACAATTACTGGCACAGAAACAGACCCACAGATCAATGGAACAGAACAGAGGGAAGAAATAAATCCAAGACATACATGGTCAATTAATTTACGACAAAGGAGCCAGGAATACATAATGGGGAGAGGACAGACTCTTCAGTCCAATGGCACTGGGAAAACTGGACAGCCACATGCAGAAGAATTGAAATGGACCACTATCTTACACCACACACAAAAATTGACTCAAAATGGATTTAAGACTTGAATTTAATTACCATATCTGGAACCCTAAAACTCCTAGAAGAAAACACAGGCAGTAAGCTCTCTGACATTGGTCTTGGTGATTTTTTTTGAACCTCACACAAAAATCAAAGGCAACAAAACAAAAAAAATTTTTTTAAACTAAAACTACATCAAACTAAAAAGCTTCTCCCAACAATGACAGCAAAATAAAAAGGCAATCTATTAAATGAGAGAAATTATTTGCAAATCATACATCTGAAAATGAATTAACATCCAAAATAGACAAAGAACTTACACAACTAAATATCAAAAGAAAAAAAAGTCTAGTTAAAAAATAGTCAGACGATCTCAAAGACATTTTTTCCAACGACAACACACAAGTGGTCACCAGGTACGTGGAAACATACTCAACATCATTATCAGAGACACGCAAATCTAAGTTATAATGAGGACTCACCACACACCTGTTAGAATGGCTATTATCAAACCTCTGTGCACTATTGGTGAGAATGTAAATTAGCACAGCCACTGTGGAAACCAATATGGCAGTTCCTCCACAAATTAAAAATAAAACTTCCATATGATCCAGCAATTCATTTTGGGGAATATATTTGAAAAATTTAGAAACACTATGACCTGAACAGATATTTTGAACCCCCATGTTCATTACAACATTGTTAACAATAGCCAGGATATGATAACAACCTATGTTTCCACTGACGGATAATGAATAAAGAAAATACGGTTTACATATAAAATGAAATATTATCTGTAATGAATACAAAGTAATGAATTTTTTTCTTTGTGACAACCTAGATGGACCTTGAGAGCATTATGTTAAGTGAAACAGGACAGAGGAAGACAAACACCTTATGATCTCACTTAACATGCAGAATCTTAAGAAGATAAATAAGCCCACGGATACAGAGAATGGATTGGTGTTTGTCAAAGGCAGGAGTAGGGGTGGGAGAAATGGGTAAAGGTGGTCAAAAGGAACAAACTTCCTGTTATAAAATATGTAAGTCATGGTGGCGTAATGTATAGCATGGTGACTGTAGCTAGTTAAATCTGAACTGCATATTTGAAAGTAGCTAAGAGAATAGATCTTAAAAGTTCTCATTACAAGGAAAACCATTTTTATACCTACTTTATACCTATGTCTGGCAGGAGATGTTAGCTAGTCATATTGTAACTTAGCATTCTGCAATGGATACAAATATTGAATCATGCTGTACACCTGAAACTACTGTGTTTTATATCAGCTATGCCTTGATTTGATAAAATGCTATCCTGTGATCTTTGGCTAGTTTTTACCTCTAATTTTTATTTTTCACTTGTAAATGGGCATAGTAATATATACTTGTATACTATTGAGGATTATCTTGAGAATATCTGTGAAGCACTAGTAAGTAATCTTATGCCTAGGAAAAGCATTATAAATGATTTACAGTATGATTTATTTTTAGTTTCATTATTGTCCATTTTATTGTTTGTGTTATTTCTTCCTCCCCAAAACAAGACTGAGATTGAATTGTGAAATGAAACTACATGTACAGAGAGAGGACCAGTGGTCCCAGCTTTAGAGTAAAGGGGTGGGAAGGAGACGGGACCCATGTATTTGTACGTGGTAACGACTACCTTGGAATTTCTCAGTTGAGGAGATATAAAAATTTGATTTCACATCAATTATTTATTTCCATTCATTTCTGAGCATGGTATTAAACACGCTTGGCAGGAAAAAAGGGTGAAGATCATGTGACTGTCACTTCCCACGGAGGTGGGGAAAGAACTCAACTGACCTATTAACATTGTCAAATAAATAGTATCTTACAGTATGAAACCCATTTCTTTTTTCTTTTAAAAAACGATTAATAAAATACCCCCTAGTGCGCATACTCCCAAAGAAACCTAAGAGTTTGGTACTGACGTCACAAAGGATGCAGTCACATTTAGTAAATCATTTTGACTTCTTGCCTCTTTTGACAATCCTTCAAAAACTGACGGGTACTGAAGAAGTTGTATCCTTAGATTAGAGCCATAGGCGTGAAATAGCAAAAGAAAAGAAAAAAAATGATCGAAAAAAATTACTCCTTTTATTTCTTCACCAGTGAACTGAAGATTTGATTAAGAAATATGCCCTCATCTCTCTCTAAGCAGAAAAGCAATAGTAGAAACCAACCACTAAGGAAAAAAATTTAACTTTGAAAACATAGTTACACTGTTCTGCAGGCAATGGTCACAAAACGACAGTCAAATGATATTTTTGGAAAATATTTGGAACGGGTATGCTAATTGGGTTGTAACATTCTCTATATACAAGTTGTTAGTGATGATAAAAGAAAAAGTCTATATCCCAACACAAAATTGGACAAAGATGAACAGCTAAGAAAATAAAGAAATAAAAGGCTAAGCATTTGACTTCAATCTTAATCAAAGAAATTAAAAGCAAACAAACAAGTTACCATGTTTGGACAACAATGTATCTTCTAAAGTCTTGCCTCGCATGTACTTTCTCCACGTTTGTCACTAGGTTCAACTTTTCTCGGTTCTGGTGTCTCGGGCTGAATTTGGGGAAGGGACCCAGGAGCCCATGCTAACTCACCGTTGTTCTCAAGCCCCTCCCTCAAGCATATTTTTCTGTGAATTGTTATCATCCTGCTCCACATTCTAACTCACCAATAACTCACCTGGCAGTGATCATATATTAACTGGTATGTTTATTTCTTGTTTCACGTATTTGCCTACTTTCTCAAAAAGAATGGGTTCCAGTTCTTCATTTATTCCTGTTTATTCACCACTTCTACCATGCTGATTCCCCCTCACCCTGTCTCACGAAATGTTCTTTGATAATGATGATGATGGTATGTAATGTACATTGATGATGGTAAAATTCCTATTTCAGGAAAATTCTATATTGAAAGATATGGTCCACAAAGGAAGCAGAACTAAAAAATTAAACATGGTCACTTTCAGAATTCTAACTATCATGAACGTACCAAAATAAGCAAAGTAGAATTTTGACACTGTCCTATTTCATTCAAACTTGAAAAAGCAAGGCATTATGAAAACAAATTCTTCACATTCATCTGTGTGTGATGGAAGAGCCCTGAGAACAAGCCAATAAGTAGTAAGCTTGCCAGTATGATATAAAATGGAAAGTAGGATTCAATGACTATACTTGAGATACTGAGTGGATAGAAATAAAAATAAAATCTGATTTCATTTATTTTGGCTAAAAATCTGAGTTTCTGATTTGCCTTATATAGGGTCAAAAGTTACATTTTTGCCAAAAAAGTCCCACTATTATCTAAAGAACTTATTTTTTAATTGTGTTTCCAATATTTAAGGTCACTTGTATGAGAACAGCTTGAAAAACTAGTTCAAAAGAGGAAAAAAAAAAAAAAAGCTTAGTATACACTGTTACCAATCAGTGCAGAGTGTAGACAGATTTAATACTGAAATCCCTAAGATTGAGGGTAAGTTCATAAAACCACAACATTATAGGCACATGTCAAGAATTCGCTAGCCTGGTAAGTAACAAAGAATAAGACAGCAAAGATGTCCATTCATTCCAAACAAGAGGCAATAAAGTCAAGGTGTCCACAGCTTAGGTGTGTTCACCCAAGTTGCAGCTCCTGCTACGGCTTCTGATTTCCTCTCCTATTTTGTTCAAGGAGTCAAGGGGGAAGGTTTGGAAGGCTACTTACATAGAAAGACAAGGAATCTTCTTTTTCCAGAGAAAACATTAGGGAATCTTTAATCCTTAATAGAGAGCTTAACTGATGGTCCCTAACAATGTCATCATAACCAGGCTAACTCCTGAACAACAAAGGATTATTTTTTTTTAAGAAAAACCCTTTTGATAGAGACTTCTTTGTCATATATTGGTCTCTGTGTGGGATTTTACTCATTAAATAATTTTTAAAAATTCTGAGAACAAGGACATGGCCAAACTTGACATAATAAGGAAAAATAAAATTGTTAGAGGTACTGATCGACTGGCCAACCACGAGAAAACTTCAGCAAGTGAAACTACTCTAGACTTAGGGTGACCAGCGTGTCCTTGTTGACCTGGAGATGTCCTTGGTTTTCCCACTGAAATTCCTACATCACAGGAAGTCACTCTGTCCCAGGCAAACCATAACAGTTGATTACCTTAAGAATCGAATCTTCACTAGCATAGACTAATCTACCATTTTGAAAATGCTAATGCTACCTTTAGACGTGAGAGGTGAGAGTCTGGAAGATACCAGCTTTTCCAAATAGCATGTGATGAAGGGCTTCTTGAAGGTAAGTGGAAACCCCCATTCCTCACATTAAGTCATGTGATGTTCTTGATTAATGAACGTCTCATTTGCCCAATATGTTCACTAGGTCTGTGTGTCCCTCCAGAAAGAGCAAAAAGACCTGCAAATTTAAGCTAGACCATCTCTTATAGGATTTAATTCAGTTTTAAATTCTCCACCTAAATGCCATCCTGGCCCTGGCACGCTGTTCAAGAATATCTCTGTTGTCTTATTTTCAAAATCTTTTGTTTAGTAACGTATTGAGACATGTTACTGCCGAAGACCTAACCGGTATATAAAGCCAAACAGAGCCCATGGCTGTTCCGGGAGGTATATTGGTACCTGTGACTGTGAACGTTTCTATTCTCTGTGCAAAACTATAAGGAAATTCCTCTGAGTATTTAACTGTACAGAGGCAACAGGTACATCCCACTTCAGGCATGGGTTCTAAGAAGGAAATTACTACAGTTGTGTTATGTAACTCTACTATGTTATATCAACAGCCATTTGATCTGAATATTTCTTGATTCTATTAAATTTTCCCTAGTTTACATACGAAAATGTATCTGATGTGGCTCTACTGCGTATGTCAAGCTAGTTATAGTAATTCTACTTAAATCAAAAGTTTATGCAAATCAAGTATAAGTTAGGGAAAATGTACAATCTTTAAACTACTAAGAAGTTGAAGTAATGGCAGATTTTTTAATTAATAGTGGGATGGATAAATGTGACAACTTAAGTCTGTGTCAAACAGAAAAACATTCTTGTCAAAATTGTCAAAATTCAACTTGTTCTCCAGATATTTTAGCAACATTCAAATCTTCAAATGCACAGATGTTTGGATTCACCATGTAGACAAAACATCATAATGATTGCCTGAAATGATTAAATCTGTTCAGTTCTTTCAGATGCCTAGCACTATGTGGGCAGTCTAAATTTTCCACTGTTCGTCTAATGACATCTTGAAAAACAAACTTTTCTGGAACAGATTTTTCTCCAAAGGCTGATACTTCCAGTCTTGGGAATCTTCAGATGCCAGAAGTGATTTCCATTTTGTTTGTCTGAAAGGAATGAGTATGAGGCTGATGTAGAAGAGTCAGGCATCCCAGGCTATCTATCTCTATAGAGATGAGAGCAGATCTTGGCATCATTTGATTTTGCAATAGACCATAGCAAATTAAAGATTATGGATTTTGAATACTTATCTTTTTAACTGTTCAATAGCAATTTCTCGAGCGCCCTTTTAAATCTATGTTCAAAACTATATACTGTAACCACCTTATCTTTGTCCCTAGTTTTAACATTAGCATTCATTGAAAAATCCTTCTAATAAGGGCAGCCCCAGAACCGCATTTCTATTGGCTCTCGGGTAGAGTACAGGCACTCTACCCACCCGTTCATTTCAGGGAGAGATCAGGACAGGACTTCATGGCTAGCTGTGCTTTTGGTGTTGAGAATTTCAGGAACCAGTATTCTGTGGCTATTTCAACATACTCAGTGAAATGCCCTTAAAGGCAAAAAAATTACACAATAATCTACTAATATTAAGAACATTATGTTCCCCTATTTCTCAGCATAAAATGTGGTTTTTACTTCAAAAGAGGGGAAATGTATCTTAAAATATGTGAAATTTCAAGATACTATTCATCATAAGTAACTGTTTTTGGTTATGTAGACAGAGTACTCTTCTTCCAAAAATAAAACATTGAGTTGCCAGCTAAAATCCTTTTCATACAAGAATTGCAGATTTTAGAACTAGGTGAGTGCATGGGATTACAAATCAGGAATTTGCCCTACTCAAATTGGTATATTTCCTTCTGCTTGTCTATCTCACTCCAATGTTGTTCATTAAAAAAACAACAAAAAAAATTTCACTCATTTATTCTGAGTTCTCTGGACACTAGAAAGCTCCCTCATTTTTTTTAGCACATATTTTGGGCACACAATGAGTCACAGCTTCACTTTAATCAAAGTGGTGAGACCCACTTTTCCTCTTGTCTTCTAGTTCTCTTAGATTGTTACTTAAAGCCCCCAGTGAGAAAAGCAGGATTATCTGCCTGGAAACACCACACTGGGAGAAGAAAGTATTAAACTGTATTGAAAAATCTCTAGATTCTAGACAAGGTCCTCAGTGATACACCTTTTTATTATCTGAAGTACAAATTCTGTTTTTACTGATGGACAAAGACTTTGGGACATAATATTTAGGAACTTGTTTAAAATATTTAGGAACATGTAGTGTCAGGGCAGATATTCAAACTGAGATCTATCTGATGTCAAGATCTTTGTTCTTTTCATTATATCTCACTAATCTTCAGATTGGGAATTGAAGAAGGATTTAAATTGTAAAAATGCATTAATCCTTTGGACCAATATGGAAGATTTCTAAAATTCTTGCCCTATGTGACTGTTTTATGATCCTTTTGAACTACAGGATACCATGGTTCCCACCCTAAGTTATGTGATCTTGAACAAGTCATTTCATCTTTTTCAGGCTTTGTTACACATCCATAAGCTTTAAAGGAAACTCTTCAAACGTGAAACCATCATCATACCTGTGATACAGTATTACTTTGCCCTTATTTTACCACTAATCCCACAGGACACTTTTAGTGAAAAAATATGTTGATTACCTTATTTCCAGTATTTTTCTGTTTTTGAATGAGTGATAATAGTTGGCATGTATGGTTTTAGGGTCTTGTTATTTGATTCAAAATATAAAACTTTAAGTCAAGCAAATGCCAAAGTGAGTGTGATGCTTTATACACAAGGCCTCAAAGGCAAGCATATTTTAAACATTAAGAGAACAGCTATACAACCACAACTGAAGATAGAGATTCATGTCAAACTCAACATTCTAACGATTGCCAGAGTGTAACTGATGTAGTTTTATTACAAAGGCACCATCTTTGTGTAATATGCCCACACCAGATAATGTGTAGCTCACTAACTGATACGACCCTAATGTGTTAAACCCATAAATTAAATCACATCACATGTCTTGGAAATACAGTTAGTTTAGTAGTAATTGCCATTCCCTGTTTCTCTCTGGTGAGCAAATCAAAAATGCTCGTGGCCACGATTAATACACTAAAGACACCATCACAGTTGAGGTTTATTAAAAACAACCACCACCACAAAATAACTTCTCATGTTTTTAGCTACTAATTCCTTTTCAGCAATTATCAACATTTAGGTTTTGAATTTGCATTTTTAGATAAATTGAACCCTCTCAGGTAAAATTTCATGACACTTATATGACTTCTCCTGGTATACATTACTTATTGTAACATTTTGGTAAATAAAACACAGATGACTAATGGAAAGAACATATAGGTAAACAGAAGTTATTTGGCTGGGTGGGGAGTTCATGACGGGTCAACAGAAAAACAGAAAGATAAACTTCTGTGATGAAAATGTGTGACACACCAAGGATGAATCAATTCTGTATAGGTGAATTTTCTTAAAAATACCAAGAAGCCAAATAGAAACATTTGTAATTTTTTTCTGTTATAATTTTGAGCGAGGTAAAGAAAATTTTTGAGAAACATGGGCTTTTTAAGATTTAGTTGGCAATAATGTAATTTCATTTAAATAAGTAAAAGGATTAAGCATATTTGTGTAACTACTGCAGATGAGCAAACACTAAAATATGTAGTTTCTATGTCAGAAACATGTTAACATGCATAAGCTATAAATTAAAGATACTGGATATTGTAATTATTGAACATGTGCTTAGCACAGTATTTACAATTCTAGTCTAACGTTTAAGTTAATTCACACTTAGTGACTGGAAAATAAGTGTTCTCTTGAAGTAAAGGATTTTTTTTGTGTGTGTGACCCACTGCAAAGCCAGAGAAAGCTTTTAGTAAGTAACTAAATACCTTAGAGATGAGGCTGATGACTGAAGAAAAGCCAGAATCTGAGAGCCAGGTGTGTACGGATCCTCCTTTACAAACACATCCTTAACGAAATAAAGAAGCACCTAGTTCTGCCTTTGATTAATTAGGCAGATGCTAATTTAAGTCATCTGAGTCGCATCACGTCCAAGGTTTACTGTGGGCAGAGAAACTAAGACATTCCTGGTTTTTCATCGTCGTCAGCATCGGCGCCACGCGGTGATTTACTTCCCCCTCCATCACCTACAGCACGACAGGTCTACAACTCTCCTAACCCAAGGACTGTGGCGTCAGGAGCTAAAGGAAGTTCGTCTGAGGTGCGGACAAGAAACAACATTGAGGCACAGCTTTAAGCAAGACGGCATGCGCTCTTTACTGCTGGGAGATGGTAGCCTGCAGACATCCCAGTGGCCGTCTATCAATGGCAACAAAGATGGATCACAGCTTCTAAGGGAAAGGGACAGGAATACGAGTAGCAGTTGCCCCTGCAAACCACAGCCACAGCTGCTCCCCAGAAGCCCTGCTCTCAATGCAAACTATTTGACATTAAATCACAGCCATAGGAACCGAATTCTCTTCACGTCTTGAATGAAATTCTGTGAAAGTCAGTGTCATGTTCACGACCACTGATTTTAATTTTACCATCAAAATGCCAACAATTATTTGCAATATGATCTGAAATACGAGCTAATATAGAGGACTATATGGCTAATAGATAGGAAAGTGGCCCAGGTTTTTCTAGTAATTTGAATCACTCGAGTCTGATACAGGTTTGCACTAAGTCATAGATATTTAGGTTTCATGCCCTGATTTACTTGACAGCGGCCCAAACTACCTGTAACCATACCGTCTACTGAAGATAATGTTACCGAATTCAGCATGTGACTCCTGAGTTTAGACATGTCCTATCCAGTTATTTTACTGACACTACTTCCTTAATTGTTTAATGGGGGAAAAAAAACCCCACAACACTATCATACTTCACTGTTATCAGGTGTCACGGTAGGTACCCTGTGTACAATTTCACGCAAGATAATGTTCCTGCCCTGAGAAAATGTTCTAAAAGTCAAGAAAGATCAACAAGTAGGCCACTAAAATTAATTAAGTGCGTGAGACTAAGATGTTGGTGAAGATGGAGAAGGGTGGCTGGGTGGAAGACACGGCAGATAGTGACGACGTACACTGTACACAGAGGTTTGATGCAGAGGGTGACTCAAAGGGGGCTGCAAGTTAGAACTTCTCGGTAACTGATTGGTACTATGGTTTGGATGAATGACTCCATTTACCGCGATGAGGGAGAACATGTGCACAGCTCTGGTCTGGATATGCTGTCTTTGAGATGCCTGTAAGCAACCAAGGAAACTGAGTTGTAATATCTACATCTGAAAATCCAAACAGATGTCCCTAGGCTGGCCCTAAAACATTAGGAATTGTGAACAAGTAAGCGGTATTTAAGACCTTGGGCAAACAGATGACCCCCAAATTTGTATAGTGTGAGAAACAGGTAGCGAAGCAGTAAAGCACATCCTGCACCTGGACTGTCGGCCTGCAAAGGATGGGTAGAGGGGAGACAGCAAAGAGTTTTCACGCAAGCAGCCAGCAAAGTCAAAAGGGTGCCGTGGCTCCATCAGAGTGGTTCACGGAGGAGGAAATGATCAACTGCGGTGAAACCTGCCAGAAAATGTATGCAAATATAGACAGGAAACACAAGATAATGCAGGAGATCCATTGTTGTTCCTGGGCAGACAAGCTTCAGCGTATGTTAGGGGAAGAATTCAGTTTGTGGTGGATGGAGGCTGTAACAGAAAAGAGAAACAAGGGATAGAAAAAAATCTAGAATGTACTTTTTAAGAGAAGTTAAGAGATGGAGGACAAAGGGGCAGAACTCCTGAATACGGTTGGGGGAATGGGAGCCAGAACCTTTGAGAGAATGTTTAACAGGAAGAAAGTGGGAAAGATTGGCACAGATGCACGTGAGTTTGCACTCAGTCAACAGGGGGGAGACAGCTGTCCAGCTTCCATCTCTCCGTTACGGGTGAGGACAGGGGACTCTGGAGTGGAAGGCACCGGAAGCTCTGTCAGCAATTTTAGGAGGAAGGATGCAGTCCGTCACCTCAAAGTGTGACATTCAGGTTCCTTGAAATCCAGCCCCATGCTACCTTTCTCACCTTCATTACTTACTATCATCTCTGTTTCTTTCATATCTATCCCCTCAAGTCAAACAGAACCTGTTGGCATCTCCAGAACATGACATATGTTCTATTAGACATAGAACTTACCCATTTCTTAAGATCCATCCTTCCTGTCATTGTTTCTCTGGTTCTTCTCCTGAGTCCTACGTGCTTCCGCACCTCTCCCACAGGACTTAGTGCTTTGTTTTATGTTATTGATATGCTGGATACTCACTGAGACCAAGAATTGCTTTCCATTGATCTCCGTACACCCAGCTCGGAGCACAGTGATCAGCCCATGGCGAGCATTCAATAAATACTTAATGAACTCAAATGTATGACTGCTTTAGGTGCACACACACCTCAGCACAGCTGAAGCACAGTGTTTGGCTTAGCTGGGGTCATCTAATAGCCCCATCTCATTCTAAACACTGATACAATATTCTCTGCATACTTTAAAGTATTTTTATAAACTGCATGTATCTATTTTTCTGATGCTACCCTTTGTTTTATATAAGGGGAATAACTATATAGAAAATACTATAAAATTTTAATTAATAGAAAGTACGCCTCATATACACAAAAAGTCACGTTGCATACATAATGTATACTTACATTATTTCAATAATATGACTCTGGCCATCATGCCTCTGAATCCCCCCCACACACACTTAGCCTGGAATATCTACAGTTGGGTAAAATTTCATTTTTGATTGAATGCATGTAAACTGAATACTTAGCTAGCTTATTTCTTTCCACTTAACTGCAAGAGACAATTTAAGAGCAAAGTGGGAAACGGATATAGCTCAGAAGCCCTCAAATATATTCCTACTCTCTATTCACAAAGAGTAGAAGGGATAATGATGAAGTGCCTCTGAAGCATATTGATGGGTTCCCTTGCAAAAGAAAGGAGATTGTTAGAAGCAGTGGGTTGGAGGAACGTTTATTAACTATGGTTTCATGAAAAAAGCCACGAGCCATTATCTGAGTTTGTGCAGAGGTCAACATTGTAACACAGGTGAAGTCATTCTTGAAGCATTTTTCTCACATACCATTACCTGTTACTGTACACATTTTAAGTCAGTAGTTTAAAATACTCAATTAATATTAATAATTTATCAAACAGCCTACATTAGAGAGGTGAGAAATGCTGGTATTTTCACACGGTCAGTAGAGATACAAGAGACAGTAAATGACTTGATTAGAACGAAGCCAAAAAGCAGGGCTGATGTTAGATTAGACACCTCCCAACAGTAAGCTCTTCTCTGGAAGTCAGTGATTGGCCTCAGACATTCTGCAGCTAGGGTTAGACGTGACAGAAAATACACATACTACCTAAGTGTAATGAAATTTAAGTATTTTGGTGGCACGAATCCTGTATTTTCACTGTAAAATCCTCACACAGAGCTCTCCATGTTGAGAATTTTCAATGATTGTCCCTAAATAATGAAATAAAACAATGCCAGTCTTATCACTGGTTCTTAAATATAATTAAGAAACTTAAAGCCTTAGTATATCTGGGAACAAAACAGGCAATTTATTTTCATTGATTAAAATAATTTAGATTTAGGAACAAAAGTCCGTCTGGCAGAGTGAGAAAAGAAACTCGTTCAAGGCCTGGTTTTAGTTCAGCTCCTGACATGACTACCGACTCAATGTAGCACCTAGAAGAGTCATTTTAGGGAGATTTTAGTCATTATACATCCACACTCCTCTTGTTTTCCAAATTTTGGGTTAAAAGTGAAAGTAATTTAAAGTAGAAAAGATAGCAATTTTCACAGAAAATAAACACTCTTCTAAATGTCAAAATCTATGCGGGAAACGGAGTTACGAAAATTTCCTCACCGTCAACCCTCAGTTGTGATTGTTGAGATGGTACACAGTGTTCTTTAGAGAGAGAAAGAGAGAATTGTACTAGACAGCTCGAAAAAATTGAGTAGAGTATAAAATATAAATTTTGCAGCAAATATATTCACCTCCTTCCAGTGACAGAAAATGTAAAAATCAGTAGTGTGAAAAATCTGACATATGACTATGAAAGAACCACAGAGCCTCCTTAATCCAAAAAGTGTAATATATTTGGAATTGCTTACAGGTAATAAAAAAAGGTAAATGATAGAAACAGAAATGGTGACATCACTCAGGGTTTAACAGTGGAAAAAACATTAAAAGAAGTCAGCTTCTCTGGGCCAAATCATAATTTCTCACTGTAATTGCAAACGTTGGTTCCTGAATGCAGTGGAATACAAATAGAAGGGAATGGCACCATGTCAATGGAATAGTCCAGGAAAGGGAATACGTTTAAATAAAGCTGCATGCATGTGTCCATTTGCATTGTGAAGGCAATGGTAATTTAAGGGCTAAGTACAAATTATGTCAGGTATAGAATACATCCTGAAAAATTTATAATTCCGGTTGTAACATGACAGGTTTTGAAGTGCTTAGTGTGAAAAGATGGGTACTTGAAATCGGACAGAAGAATGAAATGTAGAAAGAGCACGTTGTCATTTAACTTGTCTCTGTATTTTCCTAATTATTTTATTCCTAATGTTAGTATGACTCAAGTTCTATTTCCATTATCCATTCTTCAGAATCTTTATCCTTTAAAAAAAGGATAAAGGAATTACCTTCTTTCTCATTCTCAAATCACCTTCTATGTTTTTCTCATATTAAAGTATTAAATGTCGAGACTAACTCTTCAATAAAAAAATTCCCCATCAATTAAGTTCAAGTGACAGTTGCTGAATATAGAAGAGAAATAACAGAACAAAGCAATGGAAGAAAAGAAGCCTTTTCAGCTTTTTTAGTACGCTGAAGAGGGATCACACAAGATAAGACACACATTTCAAGAACGACTTTGCTGTTTAACAAAACCCTGTCAGGCAATTTTCTTCTGTAGAGAAAGGGGGGAAAAAGTTGGTGGTGAATGGGTAATAATATTGACTCTTTAAAGCTGGAAGTTCAAAGAGAAAAGTATTTTACATTACTACACATACTACAAAGTGTCAGAGAGGCCACCATCATCACTGTTTTCTTAAAGTACCCCCATTAGGGACCATTCAGTCACACTGGGCTGTTGATTCTATTTCTTAAATGAATTACAGGCAGAATCGGGAGCAAGTGTCTTAGCATTTGAAACGTTGAAGGTCCTACAGGCTTTGCCCCCAACAAAAAACAAGCTCCCACCTGGGCCACTGGAGCATCACTGTGGGCGCATTATCAGTCTGAGCAGAAGCCACAGCGCACTCAATGCATAGACTGAGTAGTCACCTTTCTAGGCTCTCACTAGGATCTCTCTGGACTGTGATTTTGCTTCCTGTTTTAGAAGTGCGTCTGCGGAATGTCGTGAAGGACCTCCCATCTGACACCAGTTCACAGCCGGGACCTGTCCCTTGACAGGCTACCTTTAGACGATGTATGTACACTTCTTTTGGTCCGGCCACATAATGTTCTCTCTCCTGTCTAAATGTTCGGAATTGGAAAAAAGAAAGTCACTATATCCCATTAGAGTTTTAACAAAATGTGTGCTTTTTTCTTTAAAAATTATAGTGATTCTGATAGTTGGATAAAAGCAGTGAGTTAAAATAGCTAATTTAATATTCCAGACTAATAACATTTGAGGTGGGGAAGGGAGGTACATGTATTCATTCTTTCTACTAACTCATACTAACAATCTGTTATTATATTGCTATGCCTATCTGTTAAATTATTTTATGCTGTAAGCAACTGAAATTTATTGAAGTCAAATCGTACTGACTTACAATGAAAAGGGTTATGAGATGAAGTGACGGAATAGTTTTTACGGTTATTCTGAACTAGTTTAAGACTGTCTTGATCCAGGGCTCCAGCGATGGTGTTAAGATACATCTTTCAGTTTTGCATCTTTTATGTGACCTAGACTGATTAGCTGTTCCCCAAGCTGGTTTACTTTTCCTCCTGAACACACAGCTAGATTTTATTACACAGTCTCACTTGCATTTAATGTGACCTTGAACTGGATTTTGGCCACCAGAATGTGTGCAGAGGTGATGTGTGCAACTTGTAGGAACGACATTAAAATCCTTCAGTCGCTGTCATCCAGCCTCCTTCCTGCATCTGCAAGCAGCCTGTCAACCTCAGAACATGGGTCCTTCCTAGTTGGGCTCATAGAGCAAAGGTCCACCACCACCGCCGTCCCGCCCAACTGTTCATTTATGGGAGTGCAACATACATTTCTATTACACTAAGGCCTAGAGAGTGATTTTCCATTACAGCCGATAGTACTGGATTAATTAATCGACTTGGGGTTGCCTGCATGCTTGGGATGTCCTCCTCTCATGGTCACACCATGTCTGTCACTGTTTCCTTGGTAGGGTTCTCTTCCTGAGCTCCACTCTGACGGGACCATTTCAGGCGGTACGTCCACTCCACTCCTGAGTCAGTTCACTATGTTTCATCACTAAGCAAATTTTGAAAGTGGTAGAAATTATACTTCTCAGCAGTAATCATGAAGGTAGGAAAACATCTAGAACATCTGAACATATGCAAAATTTAACTGAATTTAAAGTATTTACAACTTTTACAAGCTGTATGTTTAAAGTAGTACTAGGGGAAGATCTATTAACCTAAAACGTATTTCATGCTATTTTTCAAAAATGAGGGTGAAAAATATTCAGGCAAAAAAAAAAATTGAGATTTAATAGGATGGAACCCCACTAAAGGAACTTTTATAGAAATGTCTGAGATTTAAGAATTACTGGCGATCAAAGAACACTGGTGAGCAGGATAGACAGAAATGTAAAGCAAAGAGGATCAAAATAATTCCAAATAGAAAGATGATCACAATTAATAAAATGAAATTAATTCTTCAAAGTGTAAAGATGGTCCTATTTCACTTAGAAATCTGGTTTTATACCTTGAGTAACAAGCTTACAACACGATGCATAAATAAAAAGGGATAAAAATATATAAACCAAAAGAAAGTTCTGTGTATACACTAATCTCAGACAAATGATTATAGTTAAAAAAAAATTACTAGATACAAAAATTATCAATATATAATGATAAAATGTTTAAAGAACTAAAAGGTTGCATGTATTTGTTATGTCTTAAACACATATAAACCAAAAATTGAGATCTTCAGGGAGAAGTTTACACATTTACCATTAGTTTAAAGGATTCTAAAAAGTTTCTCTCAACTTAACTGAAAAATCAGACAGAAAAATCGGTAAGCGTATAGATAATTTTCAAAACAATCAGCTTGCTGTTTTGCTCATTTATAGCACTGCACTCAACAACTGAAGAACACATTTTTTCAAGCACACAAAGAATGTTTCCCAAAAGAACCCCTACACTAAGTCATAAAGGAATTCAACCAATTTCCAAATCATTTAGTTGTTTCTGAATGCAATTCTATTAAGATACAAATCAATAACCAAAAAAATAGCCCGAAAAGCTGCTAATGTGCTTTTTAAAATAAAACATAGGCTTGTTTATGTCGGAGAAGAGATCCAGAAAATTAATGAGCTAACAACCTATTTTATGGTATTACTACTGTATAACACATATACCATATATGTCTGAATGTACAATTTCTTACCACACAGTACTCAGTATTTTCCATTTTAATTTCTACTTATAATTTCGACTTATGACTTATTTGAAACTGTATTTTTAAATTTTTAAATGCATATGGTATAAATGATACCATTCTCTTGAAAATCTGTTGAAAATCCAGACAGGTATGAAATAAATTATTATAATTTTTCACCTTTGGCTGGGGGGAGGCATACAAAATAATAATACAATGCGGTCTTGGTTATAAAGGAACTTAGTTACTTTAAAGGGTGCAGCCAATAATGGAATTTAATAGCATTGATCTATTTTCCTAAACATAATTGTGTCTTATAAACGACTTAAATGACCCATCACCCTAATCACATTAATCTCAGGCAAATGATTATAGCAAAAAAAAAAAAAAATGCTAGATGCAAAGATCTAATTCTTGCTTTCAAAGTCTTCAACAAAATAATTTTTGACCAATGCATGCTGAGAGAAGCAATGTCTAGCGGTGCCTTGAAGAGAGCATGAGCCACCTGCTGGAGTTTTCACCACCTACTTCCTACACGCACCCCACTCAAAATAAAACAATTTCTCAGGGAGAACCATGATGTTTCTCTACGTGCATCATTTCAAAAACAGCACATTACACTGCGTTGCACCCCCACTCTTGAAGCCAGCACTAAGGGACTTCAGTAAAAAAAAAAAAAATATATATATATATATATATATATATATATATATATATATATATATATATATACAGCTTTTAAAGACTTCAGAGTGAAAATAAAAGCATCGTGTGTCCTCAGGAATTCATCTTCTTACCCCTCCACACACTCACTCACAGTCCCCTCAACACATAGCCTCCAGCAAGCTTCCCCTAGAGCAATGGTAGAAACAGCCCTGCGCCCTGAAACCCCTGCATCTGTTTTAGGTTCAACAAAGCTTTACAAAAGGAGCTGGAACAACAGAGAAATGCTGCGGATGTGCTGGCTGACACACTAATTTGGTATCTGACTCAAACACAGGGCACCAGTCACTACAGGAACCCTCAGCCAAAGGACGAGCACCTCACGTTTTCACCTTCACTTGCTCTGCCTGCACTGCCGATCGCTCTCAGAAACCAGGGTGGCCCCTAAGCCACGCTGAGAAGGTGGTTGTGGGGGAAGCCCAGGTCACCGCCAGGAAGGCACTAGGTTCCCAGGAGTGGAGATGGAAGCACTGAGAGTCCCTCTAGACGTTTTCCACGGCAGCGATAGGCAAGAGATGATCTGCTCTCAGACTTCAACAAAATACACTGCTGTGCTTAGCAGAGCACAGATGTGAGGAAAGGGAGAGTGTTCTCCCCAAAACTCCAAACTACACTGAATACTCAGCAATCGGGAAATCCTATCTGGTAGTTCCTGAAGGCGAAAAGTGAGGGAGGAGAGGCTGGTGTTCAAACAAGAAGGGCACCATTTTCCAGGGAGGATGGTTACAAGTAAATCGAGAGAATCTTTTGTATCAACTCCCCACCCCTTTTTACTGGTACAGTGCAGGGAGTTTATTACAAAGAAAACAAAAAGAAATAGAACAATTATCTTCCCTAAAAAATATTCAGAACATAAGAGTCTAAAAAATTCCGCAGGAAACAGTAAATTTTCTGTTTATGTTTAAACAGAGAAGAAGACCCGAGGGAAAATACGGTTTGGTTTTCTCCAAAAACAAGAGGGTCTACTTCAGAAATTAAATACGATGTTGTTTTCTCCGATCACCTCACCTCAATGATACAATTGAGCATTCTGAATACCGGAAGTAGGTTCAGGAACACCACCATTCTTAGTTACGTTACGTTCAGCCGTCTGGGGTTCAGTCAGCAGACCTTGGGGTGAAGGTGGATTTTCGGGGTGACTTCTTCCTCCCCACTTTGGGTTCACTGTTGAGAACTACCTGTTTTTTCTCCCACTACAATGACTACATTACAATTCAGTTTGAGAGAAAGTAGATCTATTATCCTAAGATTTAGTTCTGTTATTTAGAGCTGAACCTGTTTTATTTATTTTTTTTATCTGTTTATAAAGGATATAACACCTGCTCCAGAGCTGTGAATTGCAGCTCTGATTTCTGAAGTATATGATACTTGACTTTTCGGAAAGTAACCGTGGGGAAGTGGTGACGCCTATGGCTCTGCTCATCTCTTCTCACTGCTGTTAAAGCTGACCAGCTGCTGGAGGCTGATTATTTCTCCTCGTGCGGAATTCCAACTGCCCATCGACTGGTAAATCCATACGCTGGGCTTGGCCACTTGAATGTATTTGTCTCTTTCCATCAACTATAGACTTTCAGGTTGAAGGAAAAGATACTTTTTTTTTTTTTAAAAGAAGGATAAATAAAAGAAAATTTTCTTCCTTTGTCTTTGCTCTCAGGTACCATTCTCTGCTCTTTAACTGAAACCTACAGGAAGTTACACAAATGTCTTTGCATCCTCAATTCTCTTGAGCCTTTTTGAGGATCACTGAGTATAGTTTATAGTTTATTCTCCATCAGGAGCTCGCAAGCTTTCTCTGCCAAAGGCTACACAGTATTTCAGGCTGTGCAACCAGTACTGTCCCTGTCACCATGACTCATCTCTGCCACGGCTGCATGAATGCAGCCAAAGGCCGCCTGTGACTAAGTAAAGTGGCTCTGTTTCAACAGAGCTCTAGCTATGGACACTGAACATGTGAATTTCCTGGCATTTTCACAAGTAAAAACACTTTTTCAACTATGCAAAATGTAATTTTTTGGCAAGACATACAAAAAAGTGGCAGCCACATTTGGCTTATGGGCCATAGTTTGCAAATCTCTGCTCTAAAGTATAGTATTTGACCCGCTGGATCATTCACTTCTTCTGTCAAAATTTTTGTAGTCTACATTGTCCATTTAAAAACAAAGCAAAACAAAAACAGAAGTATCAAATATATTTGTATTAGAGAATACAGGCGATTTTTTTACTCCTAAATATTACACACTCATCTCTTTCAGAAACATACCATCACCCTAGATATGTCAAAGCTCTTTGCTTACGCTCCTTTATAAATCAATGCATATTACTTCTCTTCTTGAAAGTGTTGAGTCCTTTCTTTCTAAAACAGTAAATATCAATTCCATATTGTAATCCACGCAAGAAACAGGTCATCTGCACATGCATCTCCAACAACTTGACAGCATCCTTGGATTTTCTTTTTTTTTTGTGCATCCAACGGATGCAAAACCAGAAGAGAATCAGCCCACTATTGACTGCAGACAATCACATGGCTAGCTTACATCCAGTAACAAAGTCAAGATCTAAAAAAATGTTAGAAATTAAACTCTCTGCTACCACAGCATTACTGCAATATTTTCCTTGGCAAGCTTGAGACTTACACAATTGCCTTATCTCAAGTACCCATTTTTCCCTCTGAACTGCCACTGACAGAATTATCATTTTCACATCTTTGCCATGACTAAATAAATTGCACCTTCAGAAATTACTGCTTACCTCAATCAACTCTGCAACAAGGAAATCTATGAATTACATTAAATCACTGAAGGTCACTCACAAAAGCAGAATGAAGAAGTCATTCTCTGCTCCAAATTTTAATCGTAAGCATCCCCACCCCCAACATTTCCCACACCTTTTCATTGCAATATACTGTATTCTTGCAAGGAAATAAGCATTCTAATCTTTCAATGATAGAAAACTAACAGAGAGAACTAAAACTCCACGCCAAGATAGAAGTACCATTCAGTGTCAGTGGGTCCAGTTTCCCAGCATGCAATGCATGAACAACACCTGAATCTGAATGATACCGGCAGGGTTAGTTACAGATCAACTGAAGAGGCAGAGAATAATAAAAGGAGTTAAGAAATAAATATTTAAAAGAAGGGAAAGAGAAAAGTAAATGCATTTCCCTTATCACTGACTCCCCAGTCACTTGAAAACTTGAATGTTACAGTCTACCTCACCCTGCAGTTACCCACACTGCTTATTTAGCCAAGAAAGTCTTATCCCTAAGTTCAAAGGCTGAACCTCTACTCCAAGCTCAGAGTCCTAATGGACTTGCCTGATCTCTCCTGGCAATAAAACCCAACCTCCTCTGGGTTTCCACACTGTCATTCGTATCTTGGAAACTAAAGCCCTCATCGTGTGGTTGAAATGAGTATTGTGTATGCTGGACTCACAGCTTACTTTAGGTAAGATTCTTTCACTATTCATACGGGCATTCAGGATACCTAGAACAGTGTCTGTCAATAACGCTTAGTGAATATGGACGAATGGAATCAAGCAAGCAAAGAGTCAAGAGAGATGGACCTGATCGAGTCCCAGCCTTACTTACAACAGGTGCCACTCCGAAGCTTCCAGTTCAGTGTCTTCACCTGACAAACTGATAACTGGCATAGTTCACCGGAGGGACCCAAGGCAGTTTTCGTCAGTAGTTCAGATAAATTTAATGTTAATAAAAATAATTAAAATACTAACAACAGTATTAGTGAAGTAAGTTACGGTCTGCTGTCTGCTACAGCTGCTAAGCACTGCGTATATTTGACCTTCTTTCCCAGCGTCTGCTATGAGAATGAGGGACCTGCACTGAATTCACATATAGCAGGGCCTTTATTCAGTCTCCTTTTCCCCATCTTCCCAAGTTACCGTCCAGCTAACAGCAGCCACCAGGCCTTTTCCAAGCATTCACACACTTTCACACTAGAAGGTAGCTCTAGTGCTGTGCGATTTTCTTCACTCCTTTCAGTCTAAATCTAGTTTGTCAGGAAGATGGGAGTGCAGCGGCTTGGGTAATTGTTAGAAAGGAATTCATCTCAAATTACTCATCATCCACAAGTACATTAGGAAGAGAAAAGATAAAAGGCGAAGCAGAGAGAAGAGGAAGTACAATTATCAATGATGATTCATTTCAGTTTAATACTGAGTATTGGCTTATCTTCTGCTCTTCTGTAAATTGCATTTGTGGAAGCCTGAGAATCTTGTTACGTTTCAGTTAAGTTATAGAAGTATGTCTTATACAAGTTAATGAGAACGACATAAAAAGGAACAATAAATCTCTTTCTCACTGAAAATGATTATAATTATGTCAGCAGATTTAACATTTAAACGATTAAATAATGTTTTCATTTCAAAATAATGTTCCAATTTTAGTGATTTTTAACAAGGTCATTGAAGCATCTTATACACTATCATACTTAATATTAAAATGCAAAATAAAACCATCATGCGTTGATAGGAAGTTTTATTTCATTTTAACGCAGGAAACACATTTTTAATGGCACTCTCACATTTTTCCATGATGATTCATTCATTATTCATTATAAAAACAAACCCCAAAGTTACCTTTGGTGAATCTAAAAAATGATAGTTTTCATCTTCAAATATTACCGACATTATTTGAAATGTGCACAGTATTATTTGCAGCTTATATTTACTACCACACCCCTAAGGATGTCAGGGTTAAGAATTTTTGTTCTAAAATATACCTCAGGTTAATCGATTTAAAATTTGATTTGAAGTCATTAACTGAATTATATACATGCAAACTGTAAAATAATTCCAAGGAGAATTGGAAATTTGTGTATAGGTCATTATTTCTAATATATTTATCAGCCATATAATTTCAACTACAGCTACTGTTATATTTAAATCATTGTGTCCAGTTGATCTTTATTTAAAAAGTACAGCCAAAGAAATTACTACTGTATTGCCAGCTGTTGTTATTTAACGTTAAAATGCATTTCATTTACATTAACACCCCTGATGAGAACAGATGGCAGTTACTCCTTTTAACATTTTTTAAAGTATTAATTATTTCAGTTTAGTTTCTGTTGGGTAGTACACTGGGCAGTTGAAAAGGTAACACGTTCAAGCTTAGAGCGAATATTTGCAGCTCATTTATAGCAAGATCGTAAGTGAAATTCTACTTTCATTTTAATTAACTCATTTGGGATTCATCTAAATTCATTATTATTGATGGCTGCTTTCATAAAAATTCTCTAATAATGCTGTACCTTGCAGAACGAGAAGGAACCTATGACAGTTAATAATGAAGCTGAAATCTCTTCTGATATTTTAAAAGCAAAGTTGTCCATGGACTTAAGTATTAGACACACATTAAATTTGAGGCAGTTCTTAGCTATTTACCTTGTTACAATAAAGAAAAAAAAGAACAATTTTCTCTCTGAACTCTTTTTGATAGAATACTTACCAATTTTTTTTTAATGTCAAGCTTTGAAGAAGTGATTTTAAGAGCATTAGTAAACTAACAACTAGTAGCTAATATTTATTAAGTACTTTTAATTGGGCTAAGTTCTCTGCTTATATTTAACAAATTTTTTTTTATTGATGGACGATATTAACACATGACCAACAATATGAAAACAAAACCTCAAGGATTGTTTTGGATTTGGAAAAAATCTTATTTTTTTCTAAATTATTCCAAACAGATTAATGCTTGCAAATGGGTCTTCAAAATATCTATCGAGGAGTATCTAATACTTGAAATGATTTCATCCCGCCATCCAATATATACTAATGAAACTTCTACACTGTGGTAGGCATCTTCCTGGGCACTGGTGACAGTGTGGTAAATAAGATTTGCAACATCCTGTCCTCATGCAACTTGCATTAGTGGGGAAGGTACATACTAAAAAAGTTCACAAAGAGACAAATAACATATACGCTTTGAGTATTTTAAAATCAGGATATAAGAAACACAAAGTCCTAAAGGAAAGTCCTAAACGAAGGGTCAGTCGTCTTTTGAAGATCTCCCAAATCTCACAAATAATCATTTAGCATCTCTTTACAATCTATGGAGAAGAATCTGAGAATTAGCAAGATACATGTAAATCAAATGGATGAGGACAAAAGTTGAAAAGGCGATTATTTATTTCCTTTGAGAAAAGGTTGAAAATTTCTAAAAAAAAAAAAAATTTTTTTCTAAAGGTTTTAGGGAGATGGGGTTGTAACATTTTCTTTAAATCTTCCCCTTCCCTTTGGCTTGGGCCCTTGAACACGTTAATCAGTTTCTGACATCTTAGGCCTCCTTCCATTTTGTTCATTTTTCCAAATGAAAGAATGAAAAGTCATAGCCACTCTGCAATAAGGGTACCACGCAGTCCAGACTCTTTAAGGACTGTCTCATTAATTCCTACAACCCTCTTGTAAGTTAGGTGTTGTTTCCATTATACAGAGAATATAATTTCGACTACAAACAGCTTAGTCATTTTTTTCAACATCACATAGCTGCAACTATGTGACAGATTTGAGATTTAGACCCCATGTCTGGCTGATTGCAAATATTACACTACACCAACCTTGAGCTATTTTATCAGTCCTGATGCGACTGCTCGTGAATTGGAGAACATTTATTAAGTTAATTTAAAAACTGGACGTTTATTACCAGCGCTCGAAAACTGTAATATTGAAACTTCAGCTTTAAGTTCATACATCTAAGATAAAGCTAGGAGCCAAAAAGATGGTTATGAAACTAAAGCAAGAAAAAAATACCAAAATAATTAACGAAGAAAACCCTTCCAAGAAAGCAAAAAGTCTAAAGACATGAGTGAAAGACTTCAAAGATGGGTAAAAGACAGACTCGAGGACCCAAGTCCAGACCATGAAATGATCATGACTGAAGTGAAGCAACACAGGACAAGGCAAGAGGAACATCAGTGTGATGCGTGTGTGTTATCACTGCACCCATCACCTGTGCATCACCTGGCACTCATAAAGAAAAGGGTACCTAGAAGGAACTTTCCGCCTGGACTTGTACTCCATGAAGCACATGCTACCCAAGAGTCAGGCAGGTGGTGGGTCACGATGACAACTCGAGCAGGAGCCGGATGGAGTGGCCAGTTCTGGACCAGAGTCAGTGGGGACTCCAGCCTGGGCACGTCACATGCCATGATTTAACTTTTCTGTCCCTCATGTACACTGCGTCAGAAAGGCCAGCATAATTTACCAGAAAATAAACCTAACCTGGAATACAGAGATCAGTGTTCCAGTGCTATACCTGCCCCCACCTCACTTCAGTATCCAGCTTGAGAAATACATAAAAGGACAGGATTGGACTAGATAATCTTGGGGAACCTATGACTTTGTGATCAAAATACCTCTTTCTTCATATTTTTATGTGTCTGCTTATGAACATGGGTACGACTCTTCCCTTGTTTTCTTAAAACCTAAAGAACTCAAGACAGTAAATGCAAATTAACTTGCCTTCCAATGCAGTGAAGCAAGTTTCTGAAGGACTTATGCTTTGTAAATCGTCTTGGTTCTAATTCCTCTGTACCTTGTAACAGGGTTTCACTTAAATCACGATGAAAGCTTATGCAAAATGTTCAAGAAATTACATGAATATAGAGCAGAAACACTTGAAGAAACTTATTAAGAGGCTGGGGTGCTAAAGGAAACAGGTAACTAACTGAAGAACTCTGAATGCACGTTTGACGAGCACATCTGCTCCCGCAGAGGCTCATTGAGCAGAATGGTAGCCAACATGATCTCTTCTTTGCTGAAAAACGCAAAGGATCCAAATACACGTCAGGCTATTATCATCCAATGTCATGGCCACTGTGGCCACTGTCATAGAAACAATTTGAAAAGATCAGGTGGGGCACATTCCACATTTAGATTAAGGCAAACCTAAGGTATTTCACCAAACCCACTTTTCTTTGAAAATGTGATTTTTCTATTTCCAGCACAAAATAATCACATCACATGAACAGTCCCAAAAGTATCTTTGATGATTTCAAGCTTTGAGGGTAATGTTGACCGTTTAATGACACTGGCTCAATGTACGTTCAACGTACATAACGCTAACCTTAGTTTGAAAACATGCGGGGGCTTTTTCTCTGAAAAGGTTTTTAATTATGTATAATAAAATACCCTGGAAAATGGCTTGACTTTCCAGAAAAGTCAATGTTTGTAAAATGAAGTTATATTAATTTCAAGTAGGAGAGTCATGTTCGAAAGTTACCTACAAGCCAAGGGAAAGTTGTAGAATACTCTCTATTTATATTCTGAAGTTAAAGACAAGGTGGTATTTATTACTTTAAACTTTCTTCTTTGACTCAAGAACATGGAGATGGAAAAAAAATTCCTCGTAAGGGGAGGATATTTGACTACAGTACATTAAGAAGACAGTGATTCCCAGCCTTAAGGAAAGTCATCTAAAGAAACAAGCATACACAGGAAGGAAAGAAATTCTTCAACAAACCAACTTATATATAAAGTTAATTAAATCATATGTCAAACGAATAACCAGGAGATGTACTGACACTGATAAAGTAAAAACATTTTCAAGCAAAAATAACGTTTTACGTTTTCAACAGTTACTACTAATAGTTATATACTGTGTATTCTCCTTCAAATCAAATCAGTCATAAGAAAGCTGTATGTTTATGATGACTTCTGACCATCTCAGAGGAAAAAGAGGCAAAATAAACACCCGACAGCTCATTCTTTCTAGCCTGACCTTCAATGCTCTAAGCTAAGTTGGTTATTTGTTCCAAAAGGAGCTGGAAATTTGAGAGCAAACGTGACTATACAAAGATCTAACTGGAGTATATTTTATACTTCTGCCCCAAATAAAAATGCATACTCTTGAGGGCTATGAATTTTCCAGACAGGAATGGGATCAGTGCAGCCCACCTCTTTTACTCATCGTTCCCCCTTCCCTAAGAAGATCTCTTGGACCAGGTGTTAATAGAAGGGATATCTCCATTGCCTTCACCTGGGAGAAATAGCGTTCCTCAGTCTATCTACAAACTGTGGTTAAGCAGAATGGCCCCTCAAACATGCCCACATTCTAATCCATGAAGCCTGGTGGTGGTATTACCTTACATGGCAGACGAGACATTGCAGATGTGACTAACCTAAGGGTTTTGCTGTGGGAAGATTGTTCTGGATAACCTGAATAGGCACAATGTAAGTCACAAGGGTCCTTGTAAGACAGGCAAAGAAGCCAAGGTCAGACAGGTGTGCTCCTGGAAGCAAAGGTAGGAGTGCTGTGGGGCCAGGAGCCAAGGAATGAAGGCAGCAGCCTCCAGAAGCTGGAAAAGGCATAGGAATGAATTCTCCCCTAGCGTCTCCAGGAGGGAGCCGCTCCCCACATCCATTTCAGACTTGTGATCACTAGAACTACAAGATAATCAATCTGTGGTGCTTTAAGTCACTGACTGTGGCACTTTGTTACAGCAGCAATCAGAAACTAACATACCACCTACGTGGCCAACTAAACCCAAGCTGGGTAATTTGGATCCCAATCCTTCACACCGCTTCCACATTTCGTCTGTGCTACAACATTCCTGCACGGTGCTCTGTGCCTTTAGGACCACTGAGGGCTAAAAGGCAAATTGTAAGTAAAATATTTTTATTTCATGATTAAAACAACAAGCACTTATCAATTAGGTCTCTGCTTACAGCCACAGAAGGTTAAAAGACACTTCAGCCTACCACAAGAAAACAGCTGTCCAACAGTACCTTCTTGAAAGTGTCCTTCCAATTTGGGGATATAATGGTTTTTCATTATACTAGTTTCCATAAGCCAGCAAAGACAAATATTCTTACGACTTTTTTTTTTTCATCCACAAGTGCTAGGTGAGAGCTGTATTTTAAAATACAGTATACGAATTACCAATTTTTAAGCACTATTAGGCTCAGCCACTGCCTTAATTCTGCTGGAGAGTAGCCCTGAGATACATCTCACGTCAGCAAAGATAATTCAGCAAAGCATATATTGTTAAAGATTTAAACAAACTGGTATCTGTTGCTTGTTGCTATGCCAGGCTTGGTACTGGACACAGAGATGAGCAAAACACGGTCCTCTCCCCGCCCCCTCCCAGCCCTTGGTGTTCACGTGGTCATAGAGAAGTCCCCAAACGAGAACGTCTATTAGAAGCACCAACTGTTAAGAGGTGTTCCAAAGAACGCGTATGCAGAAGGTGAAATGCAGAAACTGCAGGAACGGTCATTACCAAGAAGCCTAGTGTAAGAGGAACCACTACCCTCGTGCACCTTCCCCTGACTCCTCACCAGAAGGGAGCTGGCTTGCTTTGGAAATTATCACAGCTGGCCTATGTAACCTCCAGCATACACGGACGACACAGGTCGCAGTAAGATGTACTGTCTCTTATCTGCCCTTATCCCTTATCCAGAGATTTTTCTCTTCTGAATCTTACGTAGTCTGCAGGTTAAGACGTTGCACACGCATTTGGGGTTGTATTTCGTCCATGCAAATTTCTTCAACGTCAATTCTCATCTTAAGGATAAACACTAATGAACTGGAAAAAAATGTCTAGTTTTTGTCACAAGAGTGATTGTGAAAGATTCTGATATTAAAGTCATGAAAAAGAAGGGTTTTCTTGAACTTTGCTACTTTTTTGCGTAAATCTTAAATCAACAGGTAATAAGTCTTCCTAATTTTTCCACGTATTAGGCATGTACAAATTATACACGATTGCATAAACCATGGTTGTCAAATAGTTCAATTATATATATTTCTACCCTTTGGGTCATCAATCAACTAAAAGAAATTATATTACTATTTTATAAATCTAAATTGCATTTTAGAAATATTGCCTTATATATTTCATTTATCGACTAGATTAATGAACACATTAGCTCTAGTCAAAAAATCCTAATACATAAAATTACTTCTGATAAAGATTAATTTTCTTTATTATTGTTATTTTTGAACAAAAATATGCCTGTCCTTTAAGCATAGAATTTTAGTAAGCTTTTGACTCTATGACAAAGAGTAAAGAACAGAACAGTAAAAGAACCACCACAGTAGGTTTGCATTAACTGGGTCATCAGCTAATAAATATGCCAATACGGATTGTTAACCTTAAAAAAAAAACTTCAGATCTAATTGTTTTCCTCTGTGTTACTGGGGTGCCACACTCCTATTTTCAGGGGTTTAACTGGACTGATTTGTCCTGCTTTCAGACACAAGCAGAAAATGTCAGTTTCCAATTCCACGGACTAGAAATATGTATCGTGTGCACACATGCACACATACACACAGTCAATTGGAGGACTATTTATTTTCTAGATGAACTCTAGAAAACACAGCCTCAGGATGATTGATTTCTAATGCTAATAGCTCTTCAGCAGGGATCATACTCTTCTCGGTCCAGACAGTTATGACAGAAGAGGTGCCACTTCCATAATCGGTTTTGGCATGAGGGACGCCGCGCTGGTAGATGATGTGGAAAAATACGGACTAGACATTTCATCCATAATTGATTACAAACCTAATGTATTATTCCAAAAACCCAAGTTCTAGTCACAGCTCATTCTTGTTAAACTATTTTTTTTCCTGTAGCTGTTTTGCTCTTTCCGGCGCATGTCCATAACTTTCTAAAATTAATCTATTAAACTAAGACAAAGATCTCCTACAGCAGTTAGAGAAACTCAATGCTCGAGTCTACGTGTTTCCTTGAAATATCAATTTCCATAAACTGCACCCTGATCATCCATCCTGCACTGGAGGATTTGGAACATTAAGTAAAAGATCCAGTTTTACTTGGAACCACATATGTGATTTATTTTCCTTCCTAAATACAAATATATTAACCTCTAAAGAGCAGTAGGTCAATGAATTATTGCATTGAGACTGTGAAAAATAAAGTTAAAATAGTATTTTAAGGATATGTATCTGCCAAAATGCGACACAACATTTTATTCTAGCTTTTGCACTTGAATATGTATTATTTGTCTTTGTTGATTCTTTGTAATCCAACTTAAACACTGAATTACATTACACAGAATATATGATTTTCCTTATATCTCTAAGAAGTCTCAAACCTCCATGACCCTCTGCAGTCTCCCTTCTCATTTATCAAAGGGCCAGATGATCAGACCTTTACCAATGACCAACTATGTGCCAGAAACAGTAACATTATTTTAAAAATACCTTTTGAAAGAATCAGTGGTTGGTTGATTAAATGAATTAATCACTACCTACATTTGCCTCGTTGCCTAATTACATCCTTCTCCTTTTGCCAGAGGATGTGGTGGTTTATTTAGCTATTACCACATGTGCACTGTGTTCAAGGCAGTCTCCTGGGGACTGAGAATGAAAGAGTGTGCAAAATGCACTCACTGACTTGGAGGCTAGTAGGGAATTCAGAGCTGTAGTCTCAATTCCATCCTCACAGAGTGCAGGGTGAGAATTCTAGCAAATGAGGCTCTCTGGAGGAAGGGAAGACTCAACTGATGCCTGGATGATGAGCAAGGAATAGCCAGGTGAAGAAAAGATGTGAGCAGACATGAACACGACTCCCAGCAGAGGGAAGGGCGGATGCAGATATCTGGAGGCGAGAGATAATGTGACGCATTTCTGGGGTGGAAACAGAAGCATATCAGACTGGAATACACAGTGGGTAGGAGTCGCTCAAGACAAGGTATTACTTGGATGTCAGCAAGAACTAATCTTTATGGACACGCGAGGCGTATTAAGGAATTTAGAGTTTTACTATGGGCAACCGAAAGCAATGAAGCATTTTGGGGAGGATGATTACAACAATTAGATTTGCACCTTAGCAGCATGGCAAAGGAAATGGAAATCATTCCAGCTAAGAAAGCACTGACTTGTTGTCCCTGCAATTTCTGCTGTGTCATTTAGGTCCACCCAATATCCTTTCAACCAAATACACGACCAGCAACCCTATGAAGGGAAGGCATGGCAACAGCTATCTGTAACTAAGACTTTGGGAGATTATAGCTACCCTATTAACTTCCACAATAACGGAGCATGCATAAATAATTAAAAATTAATAAAACAAAACCTGCTGGCCTTCTTTCATTCTTAACTATACTCTTCATCTTTTCTCAGTGACCATTAATAGTTATTTCATTATTTTGACTTAATATCAGTTCTTTACGAATTACAATTAGTAGATAACATAAGAAAGTAGCCAGTATTTCAGATTCAAACCTGTATTTTTCGTAACGGATAACGTAAGGAAATAGGGATACTAAAATATAAACTTAAAACTGTTTCTGTAAGTTTGAAAACACGAATATGAGTCCGTATATTTACATGTGCTTATAGACCCATCTACCTGGTTTCCTAGGCTAAGTCTGTATCATTCATTGCTCCAACAACCTTAAATATTTATACTGTTCAGATTGTCAAGAATAGAAATTTAAAATTCTGGAATCTCACATGTTGGATCTTAGTGTCACACTTACGTAGTACTTTACGAAGCCTGACAGGACTGGGTGCTGCCATCTCTTAGGTTCTCACACACAAAAAAAGGTGCCTCTCTTCAATACTAAGTTTATTCTCTGCTTTTTGGAGCAGTCATGAAAAACTAAATACACACACACACACACACACACACACATTACACTAGGAATTTATACACACTTCAAAGCAGTGCTGACAGAAGAAAATTGGGACAAAAGTACCTGAATACATTACAGTAGCAATGGTCCCTCTGGAAGTAGGATTTAAACGGCCGTATCACAGCCCCTCGGGCATCCTAACACTATCGATACGACTCGTATTTATAATCCACAACACTTTTGCAACAAGGTACGTGCCTTTGGCATTGCTACTTTGCTGTTGCCATTAATCTCTCTCAAGTTCTTGAATGATGATACGGGATCTTAAAAAACACACAAATAGAAGATGTATCAACATTTCCAAGTGCTGTTAACTACAGGGCCGGCTGCCGTAGTCGACACCACTCCTGAACAACCTGGTCGCACACATCTTATTAACAGCAGCCGGCACCTCATTCCTGGCTGCGACTGCCTCTCCTTGGTTATTTCCCTGTCGGACATCCGACTGGGTCAAAGACCAACGCCTTCTATTCCAATCATAGATTTAACAAAAGAGATCGTCTTCCCCTGGGAATGATCTATTTCTAAGGGAAAATCATAAAATCTAGGCCACAAATCTCAAATTTCCTGACATTTACTTGCCTATTACATTTTTAGTGATTATTTACATTTCAAACCTTTCTTTTCAAGAGGTGACATTGATAGCCTTCACTTCTAAAACCAACAACTTAATTGTTCTCAGTTTTCCAAGCCAGATGGCATTGCAACTGTCTTCTTCAAATAAGGTATAATGAATCTAGTTAAAAAAAAAAATCTGTCTTTCAGAGTGAAATTATAAATGTAAACAGGAGGAAAATTCATCTTTTTATCCTTCTCAATAAATACATTTCACTAGGAGACTTTTCTGATACCTAAAAAATAAGGTCAAAGATTCTCCTGGTATTAATCGAGGACCACTGCTAAACATGATTCTGAATTGCTTGTGACAATAAAATATTTTCCCTGTAATTCTCTTTGAAAATCAACATGGAGTGATTATCACTGACGAAAAAAAAAACTTTACCCTCAGCTCTCCTCCATTTCATATACCTTCAATGCCTTGCATTGATCGGTAGTGTGTTTAACCCACTGACTACTAAGAAGGAAATTACATTTTATACTTCTTACTAGATGCATAGAAATGTGTCAGGCATTGTGGGCGACATAAAGATGTATGTCATGATTTGATAAAAGACAACAGCGTGAGTTAACATTCAGATAGATCCTTCTACAAGGTAACATGGGATGAACTGTGCCATACAGGCATTAAGTGCTTGTAGCCCTGGGAGGGGAGTAGAATTTGAGTAAGGTCATCAAGACTGAGTAGGTCATAACCAGGTTGAGAAAAGGAGGGAGGAAGGATTCTTTGAAGAAAAACTAAAGGAAACAATGTATATTTGGCCATCACTGAGGAAATTATCTTGAAGCATTATATAGAGAGAAAATGTTGGAAAAGTCTTAGAGCATTGTATGAAGGAGAAGCATCTCAAAGTTTGAACTTTGGAGGCGAACTGCAAAGGCTGAAAATATTCAGGGAAAGATTGCCCATAGGTTTTGTAAAGAAATTCTCTTAAGAACAGACACTCATAGAGAAAAATATTACTTTCCACCTTAAGTCTCCTTTTGTATTAGCAACTGTTCTCTTTTATTAGGCAAAATGCATTGTTGAAATTTAACAAAATATTAAAAGGTCCAAGCTCACACTAAAACACTCTATTGCTCCTAAAACCATTTAATTCATTGCTCAAATGTGTGTAAACAAATGATAGAATTTAGCAAGTTGGGGAGATGAGTTAATTTCCAATGAGTCACCTTTATACTTCTGATCAATAGTTAACTGTGAAGTAGGAACACAGAAGCGATGACTGTGCAATAGCTTGCCTTATATTACTGTAAATGATATTTGACATTTATTGAGTGTCTACTGTATACTAGGCTAAATGCATTACCTACACATCCCATTCACATCTCAGAGCGGCTCTTTGAAGCAGTTTATTGATCATCTCATTCAGAGGCAAGTAGAATTAGACCTCAGACAAGTGAATTGTCTAAGGTCATTCCAACTAGTAAAGGGTGGATTCAGGATTTGAACTCAAGAGAAGTCCCCAAACAAGGATGTTATTCTGCCAAAATGACAGAATTTTTTTAAAGTGTTTTTCTCCCTTGATTAAAACCATCCTCCCCAAACATCTGTCTGAGAATGTGTTTGGTAAAGCACTATTTGATTCTACAGTTGTTCAGCAGCCACTGGGAAATACATCAAAATGTTGCAAAATATTCAAATACTCATCATAAATAGAACATGTACATAAAGAGTCTATGAACATAATTAATTACTTAAAATATGCGTTTCATGCCTGTAATACACACAGCATTTGCATTTTTATTGAATAGATGTTTTAGACAACAACTTCTTAAGCTCCCAGCAAAAACGCTTCATGAAAACCCACTGCCCGTGGTATGGCAACATTACCCTCTATGGTTATGTTTTTGCCAGACAGATCCAAAGATTCCAATGCCAGACAATCCTCTGAAGTACTTCAATCCCGGTAGGCAGTGGGCTACTTCCTCTGGAGTAATCATCTCTCAATCTCTCTGGTTTTCAGTACTGCTAATGTAGGCATTTTTGTATTGCAAAGGTGTTACCTCTTACTGCTATTAACATCAGTAAGATTATTTTTTCCCTAGAGGGGAAGAGGTCCACTATTCAGTCTTGATTTTTTCCCCTTTCATTTCTTATATGTGGTACTTTGAAAACACCATGAAAGTGTTCCTGGAAAATCCCCTCAGAATAGCAAGAGACACTCCTGCGCAACCAAGAGTCTGCTTAACTAGTCCTAGTGCCTTGGGATTTCTCACTGGGCAGTTGACGTCCATAGTACAGTTGATCCTTGAACAATTCAAGTTTCTACCGTTTGGGTCCACTTATACACGGATTTTCTTTGCAGTAGTAAATACTGTAGTATTACAAAATTAGTGATTGTTGAATCCCCAGATGTGGAGCCACATATCTGGGGGCCAACTCTAAGTTACACCCTGACTTTTGACTGTGGAGTCAGCTTCCCTAAGCCCCTGCACTGTTCCAGGGGCCACTGTATTGCTCACCTAAAACCTGCACAGGTATCACCATAAAGACAGCAGACAAGCATAGGTAATGGTCATTTACTACACGACGAACCCAAGGGCAAAATGGAGGGAAAGTCAGAAGTAGACCACTTGTCTACTTTTTCAGGAGCGATATAAAGAAAGCACTTTAACCCAAGTGCACTTCAACTGTGAATACTGTTCAACTTTTCCAAAAAGAAACAGTTCTTTCCTGCTCAGTGGATTTCTTAAAAATGTGTATAGAGATCAGCATAAGATGAAAACAAACCAGAGCCTTGGCTAAAGATGCTTTAGTTCAGAGCAGTCTGATGAGGTCAGAATGACAGTCTTACCGATGACCAACAGTCTACGTGACCGCTGGGCACCACCTAATGACGCTCCTTGCCCCTGATAACACGCTTCAAGCTGCCAGAATGTGTGACTCAAGGAGAAGTAAAATTTGAGTTTGTGTAATGCTTATAGTAAGCAGCGGTTATCACCAAACACTCCAAACAAAGTATGTTTCCTCCCTCCCCCACCCCAGGAGAAACAGCTAAAAGTCAATGGGTCATTTAGGGTTAACTGACAGTTGAGACTCTCAAGTCAATTTCTGTGCTAAACACACGATTGAACTCTATGCTTGTTTAACATATAGGATGTTTTATTGTAATAGCTGAAAATTTTCATTCACCACTTTCTTCCCCACCAGGTCTCTATTGTTTGTGTAATTCTTTTCTAGGTCACACCTTCCTGGGAAGTTTTAAGCAAGTCTCAAAAGTACGCACAATGAAAAGCAAGGATAAATCTGAATATCAGAGTCACTTGTTTTACCCAGTAACTATCTCGTCAAATGCTTCTCAATGAATTTTGCATGAGAGTTTGTTCACTAAACTGATCAATCAAAGTAATGACATCAAAGAAGTATTTTTCAAAAATAGGTTTTAGCTACACTGTCTCTTTCCTGGGTGAATCTTCATAAACAAACTTAAGTTAGTATATGAAAATATTTTTTTGGTGATAACATTTTAAGGAGCTAGAAACAAGTGTGGTGAGATCTAAAATTAAAGTAATTCAATCAAATCAAGTGACGTCTAGGAGATGACATTACAAATTTCAAAACAATATCAATGCAGATCTAGGGGGACAGGAGTTGGGCCAGTTCCTATAATATTAGAATATAAATTACTTTGAAAAATTGGGAAAGCGGTCAGAAACAAATTTATGCTGCTCCATCGAGATAAATGTTGAGAGGGAAAAAATATCACTATGCAAATCCTAAGGGTAAATAAATAGAATGATACCTAGCTTATCACTAAAAAGTTCTGAAGGTAATTTATGGGCTTATACAGGATTTTAAATCCTTTCAACTCACCTTGCTTTACACTTGGTTACTCTGAGATAAAACTGTGGTGTTAAAGTGTATTTATTTACATCAGACCTGACTAACTCAAAGAAGATTATATTGTCTAATAGAATCAATTTCATAAACATCTACTGAGTACATATGACAATTAAATTTGCTCATAAATCTTGAAAGTATCTAACTATAGTCAGTTTAAACAGTAGCTAAAAAGCTACAAAGCAATACTTTCCCTCTTGTAACTCCATTGTCTATTTTTTGCAATGTATGAATGCCAGAGGTCATAAAAATGGCCATTCTTAATATATAATTATTCTGACTCTGTTTACCCGTGAACAGGTTGAACCAGTAGAAATTGTCAATATTAAACTTGCTTTGCCTCACAAAACCAGTGATTTCCTAAGGTGCAACATAATACATTAACTCTCTCAACTCTTAGTCAGAATCTCTCCTAAAGACTCAAATTTAAAAATAGAGGAAAATCTCAAGGAGCTACTCCATGGAACCTGTACCATTTGACCTCACAGCAGTGATCACCACAGCACAGTCTACCGACCTTTAAACAGCGAAAGGTCTCTTCTCCATCTTTACTGTGGATTGAATTGAGTCTCCAGAAACCACCAGCTGAGTCCTAACACCTGGTACTTGTGAATGTGACCTTATTTGGAAATAAAGTCTTTGTAGATCTCATCTAGTTGAATTCATATTGGATCAGAGTGGCCCTTAATCCAATGACAGGTGACAGGTGTCATTTTAAGAAAAGAAAACAAACACAGAGAGACACAGACAGGAAATCCACAGGTGATAACTGAGTCATAGATGGGTGAGACGCATGGACAGCTAAGGAGCACCAGTGATTGCTGGCAAGGGCCAGGAGCAAGTTCTCCCTCTGAGCCTCCAGGAAGGAACCAACCTTGATGACACCTTAATTGTGGATGTCTGTCTTCAAGAACTGAGAGAGGATACTTTGCTGTTTCAAGCTGCCAGGTTGGTGGTCATTTGTTACGGCAGCCCTAGAAGTTGGCACAGTTGCCAAGGGCACCTTCACCTGAGGGTCCCAAAGCCACCACGGTTGTCTTCCCCGTGGACCCTGCCTTTCGCCCACCCAAAGCTGCAGGAAAAGGTAGCACCGCCACTTGATGTGCCAAATTGTACCTTCTGGAGCCCTCAGTACATGGAAGCCATGCCACATAGTATCACGGAAAGGGTGTTCTCCCCAGTTCTTCCTTCCGATTTATTAGATGGATCCAACGCAATGGCCCTTGTGCCTGAAAAGTCTGACAGCATAGTACAGACTGAATGTTTTTATCTCACCAAAATTAGTATGTTGAAATCCTAACACCCCCCTGTGATAGTATTAGCGGGTGTGGCCTTTGGCAAGTGATGAGGTGGAAGCCTTGTGGATGGGTTTAGGGCCCTTATAGAAAAGGCCCCAGGGAGCTTTGACATCCCCCCATCCTGTAAGTACACAAGCAGAAGAGGGTCAGTCCTCACCAGACACTCCATCTGCCCGTGCGTTTGTCTCAGATTTCCCAACCTCCAGGACTAGAAGAAATAAATGTTTGTTGTCTGATCCATCCAGTCTGAAGTATCTGATACAGCAGTCCCAGCAGACTGAGATACAGTGCACCAGTGAAACAAACCCTTTTGTGCTTAGTTTCATTTTTCCTGCAGTTTCCTCTTTCCTGAACATCGTCATGAGCAGTTGGCGGCTGAGCTGACAGACAGTCTCCATGTTATCTGCAGAATTTCCCCTTCCCCATCTATATGCGCTTTTCCTTCTCATTAACAACATTTACTTCACAATAAACTCATGAGAAGAAGATTCCAGGGCAGATGAGCATGAGAAAGTGTCTTCCAGAAATATGAGGATATATTTGAATCCTATTGCAAACATAGTCTAAGCTCAGTGGGGAATAAATCATTTCTAGCAGAATCTCCTCAATTTCAGCTTCATGTATGTTCTCTGGCTCTTAAATACCAGCTAAATATCTTAAGTGTTAATATAGAAGTAGGAAAAATGCAGGTTATTTATTAGGTAGATGCTGGGTCCAGGTAATGGATGTATAGAGAAAGGAAAATATCTTATGGGAAATCAAGAAAAAGGGGGAAATCCTTAAGTAAAAGTATATGGAATTGAAAACCATCTTGTGGGGGAGGGTTTAGCTCAATGGTAGAGTGCATGCTTACCATGCACAAGGTCCAGGCTTCAATCCTGGTATCTCCCTTAAAAAAAAAAAAAAAAAAATTCCACCATCTACAAAAAAGCTCCTATTGAAAAAAGTAATAAAATCTGTTTTGCATGGTCAACTACCAGAGTAAACAAAAAATGTGGGTGAAGGATACAGCACACACACCTATCTATACATGAATGAAGCTAGTAAGTATCTATAAATTTCAGAATGCCACATGTACACTAAAATTCAGAGGCTCCAAGAATGAACATGATGCCAAAAAGGACTTTGAACACAATACTGAAAGGGTTTGTTAAATGCCTCCAACGTGCAGAATACGTTACCCCAAAATGTACCACTTTGGCACGTGGGTTATTTCGAGCTGACGGCCTTCAAGACCCAGCGACTCAGACATTTACCTCTTCCTTAACTGCTTAAAATAAAGAGAGCTACTACCTGAGACAAGGTCTTTTGTCTGAAAGGCTTAACTTCCATCTAATTACCAAGCATCTGCTTGTTTTCCTAAGAATCAGCCCCTCCCCTCTGAAGCCCCAGCCCCCAAGAAAGAATTAGTAAATCATTTTGAAGCCTTGGGGGGTACAGTACATGGAGGGTCAAAAACAGATAACTCAAAGAGAATAAATAGATTTGTTTTTAAATTTTAAAAGGGAACAGGAGGGCGGTGCTTCACCACCAAATGATCAGATGTGGAGATGATGGACTTGAGTGCGGACAGTGCTTACGATGTTCTAAGCTGAAACAGACACCGGAATCAGTCAGCCCCGATGATGGGGACCTGACAATTCTGAACGAAGTAACTGAGCTTTGCAAATGGCGACCGCTGCTGAGACTCAACTGGGATGTAAGTTTGCAGGGGCTGCATTAAGCTTAAGACATTGAAATCTAACACCTCTCTAGGGAAGTTTTCCGCACCTACCGCCCCTCCCCGCCCGGTGTGGGGCATGGGTCCCTTCTGCTTGTTTGCACTGGCCTTTGCTGTCCATGAGCAGGTGGTAAACTCCCCTCCTCGTTAAACAATGGGTGCTGTGCTGGCAGGGAGGTGGACCGTAGGGTGCTAGAGCTGCTCATAAAGCACCTGCTTACTAACGGAAAATAACTTACTGGAGAAAAATGGTTTTATGAAAGAAAACAAAATCAAAATCATTGGGCGACAAGGAACCTAATGGAATTTCTTTTAAGAAGACAGAGGGTTCTATAGATTAATAGAACTTAAAGGTTATAATTTACTTGAGTATCTTCTGGGTCAGTAAGGTCCCGGTCAACGATTGTTTAACAAACACCATGGCCAAGGGTCTTTGCAAGAGAAGGACTGTTTCATCCTAAGTGAAAACACTGAAAGGTAATAAACAGGACCTCTCTACGGCCACTCCTCTGCCTAAGGAATTGAAGGAACAAACCATGTTGATATAAAAACCATTAGGCTAATTAACTACTAACATAAGGTAAACATCTTCCCTTTTTATCATAAATACACCCTTATTCGATGGAAATTAGGTCCGAATAGCAGTTTAAAGGCTAATGAGCCTCAGCTCCTGCGTTGGTGAGATCTCTCCTCTCTAAAACAGTCCTGCCAACGGGCCCCTGTCACCAGGAATTAATTAGGCCTTCTGGTCATTGGAAGATGGAAGGAAAAAAAAAAAAAAGCCATCAGTTTATTGAGCTAATGAACACTTCATGAGTCCAACATATCTTTACTATTCTAGCGTGATTGTATTTAAGTAACATGTTCAAACTGTTGCTTCAGTGTCACCGAGTTTCAGCGTGCCATGGAAACTCACTTTCAGCACTTGCATGCCCTCAATCTAACCGTGAACAGCCTTATTCAGAGATCTTTAAAGGCAGGGTAACTCGGGAGTTTTCTTGGGCGCTGGGAAGAACCATTAACTTGCACGGTCACCATATGAAAACAATTCCACATTCTCCAATAACAGAGGAGCTCGGAGGCCACTAAGCTTCCCTTTATTAACGTGCAAACCCTGTTTCTCAGTTTTATAAATGTGGAAGATATGCATAAAACATGGCCTGTGACTACAGCCCATAATTATCTGGGTGCCCAGGCTGTCAGTCTTAATATATAAGTAAGTAACACTTATATTAGTATTTTATGGCTATTGCCAAAAACTGAATTAAAAGGAACTTCTCTTTCAGATGGATTTTCCACGGTCTGTTTATCAGATGTTACGTGAATGCCTCAAACAAAGCCTTCTTAATATTTTCAAATATACTCACTCACAGGGAGAACTAACCCACTGAAATGAAATGTCTTCTTGCATTTGTGATTTTTTTCCCAACGTTCTTAGTTTCCTTAATGTCAGCCTGATATAACAGTATCTAAATAAAAAATGAACCCTGTATTGAGGGTGTAGAGAAAAGCCTCTCTTACACCTGAGCAGTTTCAGCTTTAAAAGAAATTTTAAGACATATTCATGAAAATGCTCACAATTTGAGAACAAGGATGTTCATTATTAAAGTGTAGCTAATATTGGACAGTTGATAATAACAGTTTACCAGTAGAAAACTAGTTAAATTATGATTCATATTAAAAGGTAGTATTATGCAGCCATTTAAAATGAGGTTAGAGAAGAATTACTGGTGTGAAAATGTAAATAAAGCTTAAATAAGAGTAGGTTAAAATTAAAAACTACAGAATAATCTAATTTAAAAAAAAAAAAACCACCAAAGGAAACCAAAGTGAAGTATGTACTTATACAGAAGTTCAACACTACAAGATATTCTTAAAAATGTAAATACTGGTTTAGACTTGAGTGCTGAGGTAGGTAGCATTGTTTTTTGTTTTTTGTTTTTTTCCTTAAATCATGTTTTGCCCATCTTCTAAATTGAAAAACGTAAGAGCTCTGTAATAAAGAAAAATTTAACCTTTAAAGAGTATGATTATTAACTCTCCTTTTTATCAATGTGTTTACCATGACAGGAGAACATAAAACACAATTTCACAAGTTTAATTCTCTCTGGTTCTCAAAAAAGTCTCCTGAGTTAACACATTACTCCACAGAAAATTGAGACCCCTTGCCTAGGTGCCCCTTACTATCTGATCTGGCTGAACCGGAAAGGGACGAGCAAATAAGCCACCCCTAGGAATTCAGTTCAAACAAAATGCATCTCCTAGAAGGGGGGATGCTGTTTAGCAAAATGTATCTCCTAGAAGGGAAGGATGACTTGCAAAAGAACTGAGAGTAACACCGGCATAGTTCACAGGGTGAGCACTGTTGCTAAATGCAGAAAAATTCCTGATGGATGAGGATGGAGGGCAAGGTCCCCCTCCCCACCATGACAAGAAATGCTTAATGTAAATAAACAACGTTTAAAAATTCCTTTTCACACCAGATTTACGACCACAAATAGAAAAGAACAAGGGATATAGTCTGAAATGCTTTATAGGATAATGCATGCTGTCAGTTGCCACATTCGTTTTTTGTCTGGTCACTGAAAACGTCTTCATATTCTGTTTTCTAACAAAGATGTGTTGAAAATGCTGTTCAGAGATGTTTTGGGGGAAAAAAAAAAAACCTACTTTTTCCCCTCCTATTTTGGCCTTAGGTAGCTATAGAACTGAAACAGCCAAGGGCCGGATGGTTGGAGGATTTTGTCTTTTTTGTGATCAATTTAGATTGTTCCATGCTCGATTTAACCATGATAAACCCATCCATCAAACACTACCTATCCAGTTGCTGTGCCCAGACAGGTGATTTAAGTAAAATTAAGTAACATCTCAGCAACAATTACCTTCCAATGTTTAAAAAAAGAAAGAAAGAAAGAAAGAAACCCAGCGGCTCCAGTTCCTAGCATAGTCACCTACCTGCTAGAATTCACAACACATTCACGTGGGTTCTCCTCGCTAACACTTGGGATTCTGCCTTGTTTCTCAAGCACCCTCACTCGGACAACCAAACTTGCTAGACATTTTCACAAGCAGCTATGCACTTCCGTTTCCTCATTACTTTGAATATGACTTATCTGATTTCCGTAGGTACACAAGAAGGCAATAAAACATGATTATACAAATAACTGATGAAGGTAGCTCACAGGGCAGTTACACACTTAGGCCAGGCTTTGCGGTTCTGCAAAGCTAGATGTCTATAGTTATTTACCCAACTTTAGGTCCAAGTGATTTTAAATAGCTATTAACTCAGAATTCACCTAAATTCTACCATTAGCTTTGAGTTCTGTTTGAACAAAGTGAATATAAAATAGTCACTTTAATATATAAAAGTGGTGTAAAAGACAGGCGTCCTTCTCCAGTCAAACACAGGGCCATGGTTTTAGTTATGGACAATGGGATGCAAGTGGAGGAAGTTACATCCCATCTGTGAAATGAATTTTAACACCAAAACTCATCTTAACGTTCAAAATAGAAAACGTTAATTGATAACGTCATACATGGTGTTCAAGGTCTTAATATTTGGAGCATCAGGAATGACCCCTACTCTTATTTCAGGGGCTACTGAATTACTTACGTCTCCATTTTTCTCACTCTCACTTCTGAGGTTCTCTCTACAGCAGTGAATTCCCTAGAATAGAGGGAAAAAATGTTTCCAATATTTAACATTTATTGTGATCACTGAGATGCAGACAACTGAATGGTACAAGGGTCTTTCAAAAATGTGTTGCTTACACTTCAAGTCTGCATTCAGCACATCCAAACCCGTTCAGCAGAGTTTTGTGTGGCCCGTCTTCCTCCACGCATCCACGCCTGCCTATTTACCATTCCTGGAAGGAGCCATGTATATGTGCAATTTTTGTTTTCCTACGTCTTTGTTCATGCCATTGTCAGACTGCAATACCCTTTGAACTTTTCCCTCTGCCTCTGTCCTGTCGTCAACCAACACCACTACCAAGCACAACGTGTTTAGTGGTGGAGATGCCACGCCCACATCAAAGTCAATCACACAAGACTGATTTCTCTAGAGTCCTCCTCAGCCCTTCCCAATAAATACCAAATTACTTGCCCCATATCACTGCTTCCGCTGTATTTTCTCATCTAACAGCATTTGTTTTATTTATATTTCAGTTTGTTCTCATCAGTCTTCCCTTCCTACCCGATGGTTTGTAAGACCTGGAAGGAGGAAGGACATCACAGCTCAAAGCACAGACTGAACTGTCGACATACACTTTCCCGAACACCTTTTATGTAACAAGCCAAGACATCTGACAGGCTGTTTAACCTTTTTCAGTCTCCTTTTTTATTCTTATGTGAATGAGAGTCTCACAACGTAGTAGCATGAGAATTCGATTACATGACATATTACATTTAAGTATGAAGCCTGCAACAGATGCTAGGGGAAAACTTGCTCGAGTAAGGACTAGGAAACATTTAGTTATTAGCTTAAAATAATGACCCTATAATGAGTACGACTCTTTCTGAGTCCTTTATAAAACTTTAGATACGTCCTACACATAATTCCACGTTTGTGTGCCTATTACATTGCTGCCTATAACTGGTTTCTCTAAATCCTGAAAGCCAAGAGCAAATTTATTTCAGCAACAAAATTTCTCGGGAATTCTGAGGCTCAAAATCCCTTCTCTGGTTGATACACTTTCCTAGGTTCCCTGAGTGATTTTACATTTCACTTGGATAAACCCTAGTCCCTGCTTGATATTATGTTTATGGATAAATAAGTAAATGTGGGGCATAAAATCCCAGGGAGCTTACAAAAGCAAGGCCCAGGTCGGAAGAGCACCTGAGAGTTTATACCACCGACCTCCCAAGCTCCTACGGTGCTGAGCGCATCTAAAACAAGGCTTCTGGGAATGTGGAAACCCTACAGATGGCCGGGGACGGGGGAGACACAGCGACCCCGCAGCTGTGAAGGGCAGAATTTCACCGCACGTTCTCTGGGCTGCACAGGAACAGCTGTCGGTTAGATCAGCGGATAATTTCACTGCAGCAGATTTGGCATGAAGGCAATGAAAACAAGCCTCTCGAATGGACTGGAGTCTCAGACTCCTATCATCCTTGCGATAATAGCCTGACAATTTACAGTACTGTGCAGTAGTCAAGAACATGATTGTATCTAGTGAGCATTAAAATCACCCAGCAGAAGAAAATCCTTTTTAAATCTGAAGAGGCTCATGTGTAAGTCTGAAGCTTTTGAAGTTCTCTGGACTTCAAAGGCAGTCCGTATTTTCCTTTTTATATGTATTTATATATTTATTCTCCTAGCCACCTCCACCCATCTTCTTGATGTTTCTCAAATTAACGGTGCTAATAATGGTAGCTCAGTACATTCTGGAGGACTAGTATTTTCTCAATGAAGGTACAAGTATTTAGATTGAGGAGAAGCAGTTTGAATCACAGCTGGTGAGAGGGTGGAGGCAAGCAGAAAAGTTGAGTATCACAGAAAGTCCCTAGAAATACTATTTTTCTTCAATAATGTCCTGCAAGCCAAGGGCAGCACATGTTCTCTGTTACCTTGTGGGCAGAGAGCTGGGGACATCAATGTCAAATTCATTCTTCCCCAAGGAAAGTTTCTGAGTGTGGGAAAGACAAGCAGAGTTGAATATAAGGAAGAAAAATCATTCTTTCGAATTTGTTATAAAAATAAGTGTGATGTGCATTCTGCCCTACTTGATCTCTCAATTCAATGCAATCTCAATCCAAATCCCAAGCAAGTCAGTTCATAGATATTGACAAGTGGGTTCTAAGTTCATATGGAGAAGCAGAAGACCCAGCACAGCCCACATGATGCTGAAGGAGAACAAAGTTGCAGAACAGATGCTACGCAATGTCAAGGCTTAGTACACAGCTACAGTCATCACGACAGGGTGGTACAGGCAATGGAACCAGCAAACAGACCAACGAAACAGAACAGAGCGCCCACCCACAGACCCCCGTAAATACAGTCCACTGACCTTGGACAAAGATAATACAACGGAGCCAAGAAAATCTCTTCAGCAAATGATGCTAGAATAACAGGACACCCATATACAAAACAATCTAATCACAAATTAACTTAAAATGCATCACAGGCTTAAATATCAAATGCAACATTATAAAATTCCTAGGAGATAACACAGGCAAAAACCTAAGTGACCTTGAGTACAGTGATGATGCTTTAGATAAAACAGCAAAAGCCACTGATCCATTAAAGAAATAATGGACAGTGGGACTTAGAGATCTTCTGTTCTCTGAACGACAACATCAAGAGAATGTGAAGACCAGACATAGCCTGGGACAAAGTATTTATCAAAGATACATCTGATCAAGAATGTGTATCCAGAATATACAAAGAACTCTTAAAACTCAAGTAACAAGCAACCCAATTCAAAAATGATTCAAAGATCTTAACAGACAGGACCAAAGAAGACATACAGATGGCAAAGAAGCATATGAAAAGACCCACATCCCATGCAAGCAGGGAAATGCAAATTACATCAATGAGATACAACGACACACCTTTTACAATGGCCTAAATCCAGAACACCGACAATACTAAATGCTGACAAGAATGGGGCATCAGAAATTCTCTTACATTGCTAGTAGAAACCCAAGACGGTCCAGCCACGTGGGAAGACAGTCAAGTTTTAGTTTCGTAAGAAACCACCAAACCTACCTTTTAAAACACCTTTACTGTGGCACGGTTCCTGTACAGGAAACTACACATATTTCAGAGGTGCACTTCGATGAATTTTGATAGATGCACACACCCATGAAACCACCACCACAATCAAGATCGCTAACTTTTCCATCCCTTCCCAAGAGGTGCAGTTTTCAAATTCCCAGTTTATCCCTTCCCATCCCCTTTAACCTCTGGTAACCATAAGTTTGTTCTGTAGGTCTGTGAGTCTGTTTCTGCAAAACTAAACATACTCTTAACCACACAATCCAGCAGTCTTTCTGAATTTATCCATTTCTCGAAAGAAGTGAAAACCCATGTTGACACAAAAACTTGCATGTGAATTTTTATGACAGCTGTATTCCTAACTGACAAAACTTGAAAGCAACCAAGATATCCCTTGATAGGTTTAAGGAAAAACAAACTTTAGTACATCCAGACAATGGCATAGTATTCAGAGTTAAAAATAAATCAACTATCAAGCCATTAAAGACATGGAGGAAACATCGATACATATTGCTAAGTGAAAGGAGCTCATCTGAAAAGGCTACATACTGTATAATTCAAATTATACGACACTCTGGGAAACGCAGAACTATGAATACAGTAAAAAGATGAGTGGTGGCCAGGAGTTGGGGGGGGGCGTGGAGAGAAGGGACAAATAGGCAGAGCACAGATGATTTTTAGGGCAGTGAAAATACCATTACGATACCATAATGATGGATATACGTCACTACCCATTTGTCCAAACCTACAGGATGGATGACACCAAGAATTAATCCTAACAAACTACGGACACTGAGTGATAATGATGTGTCACTGTAGGTCCGTCAACTGTCACAAATGCAGCACTCCAGTGAGTGACATTTATAATGAGGAAGGTTATGTGCGTGGGGGAGAGAGGGACGTAGGAAATCTCTGTCCCTTCGCAATTTTGCAGTGGATCTGAAACTGCTCTAAACAATAAAGTCCTTTATAAAATGTGTAATGTTATGTCGCATACAATCTGGAACAGTGCAAATGAGTTTAGCACCTTGGATGTTTAAATACCCAGAATGAGAAGCAGTTGCAAATTTCTCCCAAAGTATAAGTGAGCATGATGTAGCGTGTAGTAGGACGTAAAAGAGATATTATTAGTATGATGACATAGCTACAATTTTCAACCAAAGAATATGGTAGTTTTTCCACAGACTGTACAAGTTAAACATGTTTTAGGATCATATTAAAACTAATAAATTGGTATCAGTTATCAGTTTGGCATGATGGGTAAGTTTATGCAGAATACTTCCTATTATGCATTGCTCTATTTTCAAAATTTTGAGAGGGGCAAACTTTGGCTTTACATTAAGGAGGAATATTAAACTAAATTGGGATATGAAACAGAATAAAGCCAAATGATTGTGATAAAGATTAGCAGAGAGGCAGCTTCAGATCAGATCTCTGTGTTTATATTTTTTGCCTTAACTTTCGAATTCATCTTCTGATATCTTAACTTAGGTTGTAATCATACTGATAGCTATCGTTAGCAATTATTGCTAGCATTTTAAATTTAAAGGTTTAGTTCATTTCAAGTAAGAAAAACTAGGCAAGGTTCATTAGTGAAAACATCTTGGAGGATTTTCAAAATGTTTATGTTTTTAAAAAAAAAAAAAAAAGCCCACGCAGCCTCAATAGAGGCTAAAAGGACTTACCTGCTGGGATTGCAGACAAAATCTCAGGAGTGTAGAAAGACTAGAGTTCTTACCTAGATATCAGCTAATTCACAAGTCCCCTCTAATCTTACCTTGCTCTTGACCACTGACTTCCAACTACAGCACCAGATTTCACTTTAAACGTGGAGGAAAGACATACTACACAGTCACACCTGACTCACTCCTGTCTTTCCGAATGTTCAAAACAAGGGTCTCCAAGAAATGGAAGGAAGGCAGGCTCTCCAGTGCTCTGGCTCCTCTGTGCCATCTCTACAGCTTTCCTCTTTGAGTCTATAAATTCCACTATTCACTGCGTATATTTCCAGAAACACCACTTTTCGCATTACTTATTTTGTATTTTGGTTGCAGAAAACATTTTTGATATAAACAGATATCCAATGATAAGAAACCCAACCCTCAGTGCAGGGACTTCAGCACCTCTCTGCCCTGCTCCCATTTGTTTTTTTTTTTAACACTAAGCGTATACTTGGACCTGTAAAGATGTGACACCCCAATATAGAAGATCCTTCTACAGCACTATGGTAATTTGACAACTTTTCCATATTAAAATATGATAGTTAGATTCTAATTTAAGAAGAGTGAAACCGAGACTGCAAACTGGTTCCTTATTTCAGATGCACTGCACAACATCTCTCAAAAAAATACGCATCTGCCTGGTTACAGGGCTCCGTGAGCTTTAGGAAACAGTGAGTCCCTGTCATGTTGCCATAGCTACACTTGTGTAACTTTAAAAGGACTACAAAGACGGACTCCATTATGTTAGAGAACAAAACACCAGAGACATTTGACTCCTCGGAAATTTTAAATTTATCTCTGTCCAGAATACCCCTAACTTGTAGTCACTTCGCAGGTGAATGACCCGTTATTGTAGTTGTTCCATTCATTAAACGCACAAATCTCCAAGACTCCTGCTGTTTGCACAGTACAAAAGAAATGTTTGCATGCTGGGGCATAATGAGAATCCATCACAATGACAATTTTCACAGCTTAGGTAAAACGTTTAGTTTTAATAAGCTTAGTTCTTCCATGCGGGAATACACCAAATTTCTTTTGTAGAAGCTCCTCAAAGTTGGAAAGTCTCCCCTCACCCCTGACAAAATGCCTAAGGACTGTGGGTTTCACCTCTGGATTGTCCTGGTCAAGAAAATCTAATGGAAGGAAAAAGGGATTCTTTTTGTAAAATAAAGATCGTAAAAAATCACTGCCTCATGCTAGCATAAAAAAAATCAGGATTTCCTTACAAACATTCACATTCTTTATGTAACTGCCCTACCGCTCACAGTACTTCTGGGTACTGGCCTTGAGCAATCATGTTGTTAACCTCTTTTCAGAATCTTACTTCCAATGAATCCCCCTTTGCACTTTGCTCCTGCTGTATGCCGCAGCGTCAGGCAGCGCTTCGTGGGCATGACAGCCCCTCGCGCCTGAGACCTGGACTTGAAGCCTCCCGATATCCTTTACCAGTTGGCTTAGTTTCCTTACCTGATAGGACGGTGCTAGTCAGGGGATCTACCTCGTGGACTGCAGAGAGCGCGCACGTAACTTCGCCACCAAAGCGCTTCGCCAACCACTTGTTCCAGCAAGTTCTCAGTAGTGCTCACTGTTACATGGGTGTTTTTTCAAGAATAAAACCAATACCAACCTGTGCCACACCAGACCCATAGTGAGCAAGCAGATAAACTGTATCTGTCCTTACGACTTGAGCTCTTAATAAGCCAACTCTGGAATACAGTTCTGTCTTTTCATACTTCAAGTCGGCATTAACTCTCGTGCAAAGGCCTTTCATCCTTTAAAAACACAACAACAACAAAAAAGTAACACCAATAATGTACGTTTTCCTTCCCTAGAGGTCTTTCCTGTAACACTGACCCTGAGGGTAACGCTATAGTTTAAAAAAAAAAAAATGCTCAGAAATTCACTGTCTCAACAGCTACTGAGAGCGCACAGCGTCAGAGGGGAAGTAATCAAACAGAGGCAATCTGTGCCCCGGCAACACTCAAGTTATATCCAGATTTGAATTCACATCTACAACACATTCTCGTATTTATCTACACATGGAAAGATTAGTAACTAGTACTGGAAAAATTATCAACCAAAAAATCCCCCAGTTCTGCTAATTTGTCATATTGATGAAATCCTTCTGGAAGCCACGACGGTGAAAATGCCCCAGCTCTCACACCCCTCAACCTCCTCCCAGCCCCCTTCTTCCTACTGCTCCCCAAATACAAATCTAGTTTCCACCCTGTGTGCCAGCTCAGAGACACCTCCGATTCCACTTTTGTCTGTACCAGACAGTAGCACTCCATGCCAGCATGTTCTTCCCCATTTTCAGCTTTGAGTTTTGCCTTCATGATTATTTACCACCCTTTCCAAGATGCCCACACTTTAGGATGTAAAGATGGACTTCTGCAAGTAAATTCTTCCTTTAAATGTTTGTCATTTCTCCTGTCTTTGACACCTAAGTTGACTATCCACCTGGAAAGCCCATACTAAATTAAGTGGGTACAGTTTATGATGCAAATTAAGCAATTCTTTCCTCCGTCACCAGTGTAGCACATCATGGGACAGCAGTCATCAGTCTATTACATAAACACACCTATGTCATTTTCCTATTCTCTAGACCTGAACTCCTCAGACTACTGTGAATGCAGACGACGTGAGGAATCTGTTACAATGCGGATGGAACTTCAATCAGTCTGGGGTGAGGCCTGAAAACCTACATTTCAAAAAACTCCCGAATGATGCGATGATACTAATACAAGGACACTGACCAGCCAGGACCTAGAGTGACCCCAGTCTCGTCCTTATTTCCAGAATGATTCCATTTAATGTTACTGATACAAGTTTACCACTATCTTCTGCAAGTTTTGTACCAGAAGTTTCAGCCTTCTGTGTCTCAGTGTCTACCAGGACACAAAATATCTTCTGCAAGTTTAACATCAAGTCCATGCACACCTTCTAATAGAGGTTTCCATGAACTCAAGAGTCTCTTCAAGACGTTTTCAGTCTTTTAAACACTGGACATGACACACACATGCTCACAGAGGGACAAAAACTGGCTGTTCCACTTTATGTAAGAATGATCTTCCTATTGTTAACATTCAAACCATCTCCTCTAAACCCCGTTAAAAGGACACTCTAGAACACCAGCAGTTCCTTTGTAACAGAGCTTTAAAATTTCTTTTCTCCCTTTCCAGTGGAAAAGCAGTAAAGTTTTGGGTCTCTTGTGATGATATGTGGTGACACAACATTCAAGGTTTCTCACTTTATTCGTCAAAACCTCTTCTGAACAATAAAATAAGGTTGATGATGATGATGATTTAGCAGCATAAGCCAGTGATATGATTCATGATAAACTGGGTTTAAATTTTAATTTCGTCACTCACTAACATTGTGACCTTGAGTACATTCTTAGAAAAAACGCCTTGAACTTAATATGCATTTAATATTCATTAGTAATGGTACTCATGGAGGTATATTTCAGAGAAGTGTGACACTACAGCTGTGGGCAGACTATCCGCAAGAATCAGAGCCATGGTTCCCTCTGGACAAACAAGAACATACAGGCTTTTAGGCAGTTCTCCAGAACCCTAAGCGGCCCCCCTGCTCTGCTTCTGTCTAAAATTTCTAAATTTTCCTCATATTATTAATCGAAGACTAAGACAAAAACAATAGCATACCACAGGACATAGCTAGTGAGAAAATTAGCTACAGAAAATAAGAACACTAAGTCAGAAATAAAGCCCTCAAATTCAGGAACTGACAGAAAAAGTCAACAATGACATAATTTCTAAGACAGTGACCTAGGTAAAGCCAAAAACAAATTCTGAACATTTCGGTTGATAAATGATTTAATTACTTTGTTAACTGACTCATCTATTTCTTAGACATTCTTTAAAAAAAAGACACATCATTAGTATCCATATTTTTAAATGAAATTAAACCATAGGTAAACTCTCTTATTTTAAGTTTGGGATAAGCAGTGAACAACAGTATTCAACTTAAACAATTATGAAGAAATTTACTGATAAACGGTCAGGAAAGCTCTAATTTATATATTTACTGCAATATAATGCTAGTGTGTGAATCAAAAGGTATCCTGCAATTTTCACAGTACTGAAATTTCAGTACTTCATTATAATTTTGAGAAAATTTACTGTAACTGCAGTGCAGTTACATTACACCTTTTCAAACAATCATTTTCAGTTCAGGGTGCAGCTAGACGCCAGTCAAATGTGATGATACACGTGTTTTGGTGTCATGGCATAGACATAAATATATTATTTTCATTTGATCATCTAGCAAAAAACTCATTATATAGTGCTTTTATTACAACTGCTTTTCAGTTTTATCAATCGGGTTTTTACTTCTTCCTGATTTGAGAGATATGACTTGCTGTTCATTCTGGAGAATTAAAATATGCAAATGAATTAAGATATATGCATTTATAATTTGATTTTCTTCAATAGTGCAATAACACAAATGTGGAAACATTACTTTCTAGATCTGTGGGGATGCCTAATGCAAAGTTATAAATAACCTAAAGTATATTGAATATGTTTGAATTTTCACTGCTGATTTTTCCTGTATTTCATTATAAGGTGTAAAATGTATTGCTCCTCCAGGTACTGGATACTTTAAATAACAAATGCTGTTTTTACAGTATCATTTAGAATATGCAACGATTATACATACTAAATTGAGTTGCACACCATTCCCATCCATAATGCTAATTTGTATACACTTCCGTCCTGGCCAATGTGACGAGACTGGAAAAAATCACTCAGTATTTGATATGACAACAGAAGAACCCAGACGAAAAACAGCTGGCTCTGAACTGAAGTGAACACATCTGATTAAATCTAAATTGCTGTAATGTAACGTTATCTAGTAATGTTAACATAAAGGGACGGCTGCTGCTAGAATCCAGATTCACCTTACAGACATCACGGAAGTGAAGTCTGTTACTAAAATTTGAATCGTAGGACACTTCTGCAGGAGGCAAGTATATTCAAATGTTCCGTGCAATTTGCCTCAAGATGTCTTTTTCAGTAATGATCGTTTATAAGGTTTGTAATGAAACACGAAGGAAGAGAGAACACATGGTCGTGTGGGTGTTAGAAGCATCGATTTCAATTCTGTGTCTTGGAACCAATTTCTTGGAAAGGGCTTCCCTTTCCTGTTATCCCATTCTGGTTCCAAACTTCCAATTACACTTCACAGATGTAAGGCACAGGTTACATAAGGGCAAGAACCAGTGTTTCACTCTTATCACCCAAGTGCAATTACTCCTGATGATATGAAACCACTGCCTAGCATCTCACTTGAACATCTTGGCTTACGTGACAGGGCTAAGCTCAGGGTTGGTAAGTGAGATCTTAGTTGAATCTCTAGGGTACCTATGGGAGTCTGTACAAGCCTGAGTGCTTCCCTTGTTTCAGACTCTTCATTAAGAACAGACTCTTGCAGAAAGGCTATCCTGCCTGGGTGGGGAAATTCTGAGCCAACTGGCAAACCACCTACAAGACCCTCTATCCAGAGTCAAGTCTGCAAGTCCAAATTCAAATATGTTTGGTCCCCAGACATTCACAGGTGTTTTTGGATCCCTCTTTGGTCTTCTTCAATAGAATGACTCCTGGACTAAATTCCCTATTTATGTTCCTTTTAGTATTTATTAAAATTTGAGATGTAGAGCAGAAATAAGGATTTAACTATTGCTACAGCCAAGAAACATGCATGCATCTCCCAAACAGTATCAAGTCAAACACTAATCGTATGATGCAATTTACACCAGGTTCAAAACTGAGGAAACTCATCTACGGCATCAGTACTTAGGACAGTGTTTACACGTGGGTGGGGGAAGCGTAAGAGGAAGGATGCGCCAGTGAGAGGGGCCTCGAGGATGCTGGTGATGCTCTTTGAGTTTCTGACTGAGGCATCAATTCCACAGTCAAATTCCACTTGTGAAACTTCTTTCCTCTTCACAATGACGTGTGCACACGTTACACCTTAGCAAGTTCACGTAAAAGATGATTTGGGGCAATCACCAAAGAAAGCTAAGATACGCCTTCCTGGTCTGTTGTGGTCTTAACATTATACACATTGAAATAAATAGTGTCAACCTATTTTTAATAACCAGATTCATGCATAAAAAGTCACATTTTTAATCATGAACCAGGTTATCCCAAAATAAAGTGCTTGCCTCCTAACAGACTTCAATGTCATTTAAATAAAAAATGGAAGACAGTGACATCTGAACTCCTATTGAATAAGTAAATCAGTTTCCTCATTTCAAGGATTTATCAAGAAATGGTGTAAACACCTGTATTCACTCTTTGCCAGATACTGTTTTGCATGGTTGGCCAATATCCAATTTTACTATCAGAAAAAAACCACCACAAAACAGACCTTTTAAGTCTCCCTATTTGACAAAAAAAAAAAGGGAAAAAGACTCCAAAGATTTAAGTAGCTGAGATCAAAATGCCAGTAAGAAGAGGTTGGTCTTCCATTAAATTTGGTTTTCCTTTACCTCACCAGTGGTTGTCAAATATTATGCAACAGAGGCTTGTGAAGAACACAGAGTTCTGGAATCCACCTCCAGGGCTTCTGATGAAGTAAGGCTGGGGTGAGCTGAGGAATTAGCATTTTTCCCCACTTCCAGGGGATACTGCCGTCCCTGGTGCAGGGACCCCACCGCTACACCAAGCTGCATGCGGTCTCTTACCTGCACGTCCTCGCCAAAGGGGCTGCGTCTGGCCTCTCATGAACCATCAATGTATCCCTAATGCCTAGCACGGTGTAAGGTTTACAGGAGAGATTTAATCAATACATGTGAATAAACAGATGATTGAAAGAAAGTCTTTAAGATACGCAGCAACACAGCTCCTTTCTGAATCTACGTAAGCATAAACACCGTGATACAATCACAGAAGGTGAGGTCAATGTCTTCATTTTACAAGTGAAGGAACTGAGTTCCCGAGACTTTATGGCCACCTGAGGGTCACCAGGAACAGCCGCCTCCTGGTAATTCCCTCACTTAAAAGAACAGAGCCTATTAAGCTATTTAAGATAACTAGAGGAAATCAGACCATACTTCACTTATCTTAGTGTTTTTTCTTTTGTACCAAATGGAGAAGTGGATAACTTAAGAATCTGAATGTGAATGCTCAATGAAAGTTCTATGCCTGTGAAGGCAGGTCTGGTGGAGACTGAGATATCTACAACCTAGTCCATCAAAATTCTACCTTTTAGTTAGGCAGACAAAATTCACACAAGAATCACAAGAGACGTGAGACAGCATAAACTGAAAGGTGCTTCATACCCACTACACACAATACGCTGACAGAATAAGAGTGCACTGAAGATGCTAAAGCTTCACACAATCTTGAACAAAGCCTAAAATAACTGGATTGGCAGGGGTACAGGGAGGCGGGCAATGAGAGGGCTCATTCAGGTGCACTGCAGAGTATACAAAATCAATGTGAAAATACGCATCTTGAAATGGGGCTCAGGGACACATCTGGGATTAAGTGAATTGATGGAGGTAAGGAGAACTCATACATGGACAGCTTTTTTGAAAACTAGGAAATCATTCAGTATTGGGAAGTGGTTACAGTTACTTGGGAAGGGTAGTGACACAGCGAAGGGGAAATCTGAGGTTTTTGCTCTCACATTACTGGGTTCACTTCTTGTCACCCCAGTATCTATTACAAGAAAAAGCATTAAATTAAAAAAAAAATTCAGATCTGAGACCCTTCCACAGTGTTTAATGTATCTACAGCATCGATGCAATTATAAACAGCCCTGATTAGGTTACCTTGCACAGTCTAAATGTATTTACCTGCCTATGAGAACTTGTTCAGTTTATTTTGCAGCCATTTCCTAGGTCCCTCCATTTTCAGGAGGCAGACTCCTTTGACTCTGCTTGGCCGTGAACCCACACCATTCAAACAGGTCCATATGCCCCATCCTCCACCAATCAACATATTCTTCCCTGTGAATTACCTTTGTTTAGGACCAAGACTATTTTTTTTTAGTGGACTCTTTAAGTCAAAACCGCTGTTTCTGGAGTTACCTGAACCTTAGTGCGCAAGGCTCCCTGAGACAGTTCCCAGGGAGATTCTCTAAATTAATCCTTCCTCTGTTTGACCCACATCCACCATATTCAGCCATTTGTGTCTGTGATCCAACAAGCCCATCTGCTCCTGTTTTTAATAATTTTCCAGTATGCTAATTAGTTCAGCAGGCGCTCTGGTCTCAATGAGGCCATCCTGACTCATATATTCTCTACTTTCTTATAGATGTCTGTATATTACTCTGAAAGTCTGCCTTTTATTCCAGAGCATCCACCTCCAGTAGTGACCCCTCATCTCTTTGCTAGGATTCTACTGTGTCTGCTCCAGAACTTACTGTATTGTTGGAACATTTTATTTCACAAGATTAATTTTAGGTATCACTCAGGAACAATCCCTGTTATTAACCTCCTCCAAACTAAGGATATTCTTAGGTATTTCCCAAGATCTATATGTGGACTTACACACTTTTTAAATTTGGATTTTTACAAACATTCATGGTCCACAGGGCAGATCAAAACCGAGTATGACTCTCATAAGAAATCTGAAGAGACAAGTATTTGTCAATGTATCTGCTCAGCTTTGTGACATCACTAAATGATTCCTGCCAGAATTTCTCATTCCAATAATACAGCTGTATGTTTTTACAATTGTTTAAATGTACAAATGTATTTCAGTTACCTAGAAATAATACAGCATACGTATTTAGTTGTCAATCTTCCCGAATATTTATGTTAAACATCTACAGAGTTAAGAATCAAGAATTTAGTTCAGGAAATACATGAAAGTTTAACACAAAACAAAAATGGGCAAAGGATAAAAGCAGCATGTCCCTCACTTCAGTCTCTACGTTATGAAAATCACCAAGTGAAATAAACTCAGAGCATTTATTATCCTACTTAAAAAAAATCAGTCCTAGATGACTAAGTGAATTCAAGTTACAACAGAAAACCAACTATGAAAACTGAGCATTAAGTGATGGTTTGAAAGCTATATTGTCCAAATCTCTGCATTTCTGAAGTTTATTCATTATTTCTATTAGTTTCTGATTATGGGTTGTTAAAATAAGAACTAATTTATTACTCTAATAAATGTTTCATGTTAGTAACCAATAATTATTCCCAAAGACATTTTAATTAATCAGCAGTTTTATAAACCACAAGGCAAATTAAATACTTTTCGTAAAGAATATTTTGTTTTAAAAACTTATGTTTTAAAGAAAGTCAATGATTAAAAACAAAATTAACTTAAAAGCTTTTGCACAGCAAAGGAAACCATAAACAAAATGAAAAGACAACGTACAGAAGAGGAGAAAATATTTGCAAATGGCATGACCAACAAGGGACTAATTTCCGAAATATATAAACAACTCATACAGCTTAATATCACACACAGACAAAAAAAAAAAAAAAAATCAAAAAATGAGAAGAAAACCTAAATTGACATCTCTCTAAACAAGATACCCAGATGGCCAATAGGCACGTGAGAAGATGCTCAATATCACTAATTATTAGAGAAATGCAAATGAAAACTACAATGAGGTATCAATTCACACCAATCAGAATGGCCATCATTAAAATGTCTACAAATAAGAAATGCTGGAGAGGGTGTGGAGAAAAAGGAACCCTCCTACACTGTTGGTGAGAATGTAGTTTGGTGCAGCCATTATGGAAAACAGTACAGAGATTCCTTAAAAAATGAAAAACAGACTTACCCTATGATCCAGCAATCCCACTCCTGGGCATATACCTGGAGGGAACTCTAGTTGAAAAAGACACATGCACCTCAATGTTCACAGCAGCACTGTTTACAATAGCTAAGACATCGAAGCAATCTAGATGTCCATCAACAGATGATCGGATAAAGAAAATGTTGTGTGTGTGTGTATACACACACAATGGAATACTACGCAGCCATGAAAGGAATAAAATAATGCCATTTACAGCAACATGGGTGGATCTAGAGATTATAATTAAGTGAAGTGAGTCAGACACAGAAAAGACAAATCCCATATGATATCATTTACATGTGGAATCTAAAAAAATATACAAATTTTATTTACAAATCAGAAGTAGACTCACGGACATAGGAAAAGAAAAAAAAACACTATGGTTACCAAAGGCGAAAGTGGAGGGGATAAATTAGGAGTTTGCAATTAACAGATACACACTACTATGTATAAAATAGATAAACAACAAGGACCTACTGTATAGCACAGGGAACTATGTTCAATTTCTTCTCATAAGCTATAATGGAAAATAATCTGAAAATATATGTATATATATGTATGTATATGTATAATTCAATTGCTTTGTTATACACTTGAAACTAACACTGTAAATCACCTACACTTCTATAAAAAATAAAATTAAAAAAAGGAAAAACACTAAAACCTGACTTAAATTTTAAAATAGTGCCTCTTAAAATTGAAAGTAGTGGTTTTCTCATTTTTGAAAGTATTTTTAAATCTGTATGGTGTTGATTCAATTATAAATTTTGGGATGTACACTAGAATGACAGCTTTTTGTATTGAAAATCCACTGAAGAATTATTCTCAATATGGGGTAACCATGTATTTCTTTTGCTTCACTCTGACGTCATTGTATATACATCTACTCTGCATCCATACTTTTAGGGGAGTTTTATTTCAGCAAAATAAATGCTATAAATACTTCACACTGTATAGCATTTAGCTATGGGAAACTGTATATGGGAAAATGTTTTAACCAGTTAATAGAAAACTTTCACATGCCATCTTGTCACATACTCCTTGGGTCAAAAGCATGAAAAATGCATTTAATGTTACATTCAAGGTGTGAACTGCAAGTTCACTTTCTCCAGGCACGGTCTCCAACTCTTCCTCTTCCAGTGCACGCATGTGTACGTGTGTGCATGCGTGCGTGTGTGCGTGTGCAAGATATACAGCCTGTAAGAATAAAAAGATACTATCAAAAACGGGCAGAAGCCTCTAAAATCATCTGTAATGTGGATTTACCAATGTGGTTTCAAGTTTATGTCTTCCCCAAGGCAATGAGCCTGTGCAGATGTTACGGGAATCAACTTCCTACCGTGTGTGAAACACAAATCATTAACTTGTTACCCGTCTACACTGGGAGTCAGAATACAAAACAGTCTAAATATGTTAAGTTAGATGCAGTCATGCCTTCTCCACATTCATTTGAACTATTGAGAAGTCGGTAGAAATTCCACAAACTTCCTATGCCTTGGAGGGTTTCTTTGTTCTCTTAAGAATACACCGCTATGTCGGCAATGTTCTCTACAAATTCCTGCAATTTAACAATTTGATAGACACATTCAGAGTGAGGAATAATATGTAATTCTATATAAAAAAACGAGGAATGCAGAGTCTCACTGAGTAGAACCATTCGCAAGATTTCACCGTCCAACTAATTCCTCAGACAATGTGCTCTGAAGCAGCTGCTCAGCATTTTTGCCACTTCAACATGCTTGAAGTGAGGCAGCCCATTTAGGATAAAATCGTTCATTCAATCTTATTTGTTAAGTGCCTATTCCTCCCTAGAAAATGTTCAAGGAATGTAAGTTTTCATCAGTGAAAAAATAAGATCCCATTCTATTCAAGTTGGGGAGGGATAAAATTATTTAAACCTTAGGATGTAGTAAATACAAGTAGGAGTAAGGAAGGAGTTGCACTTTTAAGTAGGATAGTTAAGCAAGTCTCATTGAGAATGGAGAATAGACCTTAATGAGAGGTAAGCCAGGGATATCTAGAGAATAGCATTCAAGACAGAGGAAAAAAATTATGGGCAAAATTGTTGAGATTTACAATAGTACGCCATTTTTCTTGCTACATAGTTTGTTCAACTACTGAACATCAAATTTCTCACGCTCAGTGTAACACAGCATAGTTGTATTCATGAAGTGAGTCATGGTGGCAAGGAATTTTGCCCAGGATGTGGAACACAGTAACAACTCTACACTTTACCTATCGGCATACTAAGGCAATCTCCTATTAGCTGCTTATTCATTCAATCTTCCTCCATGATACCATCACTATCAGACACTTTTCAAGCACCTGAGGTACGTTTTCGAAATGGTAGCAAGAGATACGTACTGGATTCCAGGATTTCCATTCTAAGATGACAATAAATGTTTGCATGGTTGGGCACACATAATCAGAATACAGAGCCAATACGCTAATAAGTTTGTAAATGTAATGGTCTGAATGTCTGCTGTCCAGCCATGCCTGAAGACAACTTCACTGCTCAATACTGTTTTATACAGTTGAGTTAGGTTTCCAGCCAGTGACAAAACTCACCTACATTTCTTTACTTGACCTTCATGTCACAGCACATCTATACATTTTGTGGCGTCTGTAATAGCTTTGAAATGTTGCTGGAGAATTACTGTTCACAGAAATTTGTTTCTTATTTTTTTTAATCATACAACCCCTGAAAACACTGATTCCTTATTCCCAGAGTAATCAGGAGGGCTCACAAAATCAATATCCATATTATCTATTGGAGCTTGGTGGTCAGATTGATCCCCCGTCCTCCAGACACTGCTTCATTTATAAAGAAATAAAAGCATTCAAGTTCGTAGTACAAATACCAACCCACTTGTCAAGGGCATCGACTTACTATTGATCTGGGTAGGAATGATTACTCCTGAAAGAACATGGGCCCACTTCTTTACCTGAAACCTGGCACCTCGGCACTCCACATGTGCACTACACTTTCATGTCAGACAGCACACCACCAATATGCACTCCCTTCGTATTGAAGAAGAAACAGTAATTCACCTTCAGACGCAGAAAAGGCACAGGTGTTCCTCAGAACACTCAAGGTCAAGGGTCAGAACACAAAGGTCCCAGAGAGACTGAAGAAGGGCCAAACACGAACGCAGCGCTAGGCAGACACCTGTTCTCACACCGTGAACTGATCTGAGTGCAAATCGAAAAGAGCAACGCAAAATCGGAGGACAGAGAAATATTTGCAAACTGCCCTAAAATCACTCATTATGAATAGCAGTTTCAAGAGGCATACGCTTCTGTGTAGATTTTTGTGGGACACAGGACTTTGCTATGTTTATGGCTTTATGTTCAACAGAGACAAAATATTGATAATGCCGTTGTCAGCATCTACCCTATTGAAAATAGGCCTCTCTGGGATTACTGTAGCTGGACTAAGTATTTTACGGCAGGAGATTAGGGAGTTTTCTACCTTGGTCTCCACCACGGTCAAGATGGAGAAATTTCCCCACCCTTGACCGAGGTTCCCTTCCATGAGCAGGCATAGTGATTAACCGAAAAATTCTGACTTTCCTCTGCCCCACGATTCCCTTGTAGTAGAGGGAGAAAAATCACCAGAGCAGCACATTTGGGATGAATGAGCTGTATGACTCCCTCTGAGCTCCACCTTTCTCCTGGTGAGCCATCTTCCTGCAGGGAGAAAGAATTCAGTCCTCCTGCAACAGCAGGCACTTCCTTGCCTGCTAACAAATGTTTAGCCTCAAAAATATGTGTTAGCCTCAGTCACACAATAAATTGTTTGGAAGCTGTGTAGGGAATATGGCTGCTGCCTACGGGGCTTTTCCAGAGATGTACACCACCCTGGCCTTGCGTCTGGAGGGATGGCTGTTGTCATTAGCCAGGAGAGAATGATTTTTGGCAGCATCTCCAGCAAAATGAGAAGCACGGCTTTAGGGCCATGTGCCCAGACATGACCCACTGAATCACCGTGCTAATAATAATGATGCAACAGTAACGGAGAGCTTACTGTGCGTGAAGGATGGTTTTAAACACTGTATTTGTTGTAACCCACTTAGTCCCCTCAACAGCCTCTTACGTGAAAGTGAGAAGCTGAGTAACCTGCAAAAGTTAACCGGAGAGAGGTCAAAGGATTTGGATCCAGGCAGTCTGGTTCTAGAGCGGCCCCCTCTGGCCCCGTGAGATACAACCTGTAGCAACAAGAAGCAAGGAAAGAAACGCCATTTGGTCTCGGTCCACAAGACTCGGCGCAGAACGAAGGCCCAGCCAGGTCAGCTCTCCGGGGTGACCTCCCAGCTAAAACCTTCCTAGAATGACCAGGCGATTGCCGCAGAGGTGAACTGATGCAAGGGGAGGCTGAAAGGGGACAGAATCTGAAAAGCAGCGTAAAGCACCCCCGCCCCTCCTCCGCTCCCACGTGCAGTGCATGTTTATGGTGCAGCCAGGGCGAGTCCAGAGATGCCTGAGATCACTGATTTCCTCATAAGAGAAAAAAATCCATCAACTCGATTAGCTGGAAAAGGCTCTCTGCGCCATTCAGCAGAGCCAAAACTGTGGAAATTTTCTGAGTCCTAAAAGAGACCGTAATGGCCCTAAATCCAAAAGGCAGAGTCCCACATAGGGTAAGTATTGTTAGCTTTATGGCATTCAATACATTAAAATTTTCAATTAAAGCTGGGGTTTCATACAGAAAAGTTCAGCTATAATGGAGAGCATAGACTGAAAATAACAACTAGGTTATAACTCAAAGTGCCTAAATGATATTCAAAGTCATTTACACAAAAAATGTGACTTTTTTTGTTGTTAACGCTATTACTTGTAAATGAAAAAAAAATGCATTGTATTTATCTGGCAATGATCTGTGATGAAGAATTTGTGTGAGAAATGGAAATACTAAATGCACGTGGAGTATCTGAGCCATTTTGCATTTGTTTCCCAGTTTATAGTTCTAGTGCTCCAACGAGGTGCTAATGAGATGCTTTTTCTAAGCACAAGGGCAGAAGAATCCAGGTGGAACAAATATGCTTTGTCTGCATGAATGCTAAATTCGAGGTCACTACCCAGCAGAAAACTTATTAATTCAAAGATGCTAAGGACCATGTCCAGCATATCCTTCACTAATAATATGGGACGATCTCAGCAACACAACTTCAGTCTCTGTGGAAAGCACAGGGGCCATGAGAGGATCAGAGCTAGAATGTGTGTCTCAACAGATACACACTGGAGAGGTAGGTCCATGGCCTCAAACTTATCTCCAGAGGAGAATAAAGTGGCTTAAAATTAAGGGGTATAAACTCTGGAACATTTTAGGGAAAAAGCCCAATTGTCACAACTTCCTATTTTTTCATCTTTTAGTCTATTTAGAAATACACCTTTGATTCACATTCCTTTTATTTAAACATACCTGAAAAACAGATGTGTTCAACACTATACATTTTAATACAATAAAACTGATGGTTTCCCTAAGTCTTATTAATGGATATCTTTTCTTAAACTAACATCTTATTATATTCGCAAAGCTTCTGTCTATTTTAACGTATGCCAAGGAGTGCCACACATGGCAGAAACATACAGCACTTGCGTGCCAAGGGTTAGAAAAATTGACTTTAGAAGATAGTCCTTATTGGAAAAATGTTCACTAAAAATTCCAATTTCCAACGAACACAAAAAGTATTACAAATGCCACAAAATGACAGGGTGAAGAGCAAACGCAAAAGCCCCAAACTAAAGCAACAGAGTTAATAAACAGCTGTGGAAACAACCCTGCACCCTTAGAGTGCGTTACACGCACACCCGCACGCACAAATTATACTCACACAGCACACAAGACACAGGACACTCGGGCGAAGTGTCTGCATGATTCCACTTGTATACATAACCCTCATTTTAAAGCAGTGACACATGAACATTTTCAACAGACATTTGAATTCTAGGCCTGTAAGGGACTATTTCCATTTATGATGACGTGAATGGCACTGCAAAATTCAAGCCTTTCTTCTGCTTCCTATTACTGCAGTCAGGATTTTTAACTGAAGATTTCTTCTTTTGATAAAAGATTAACTTTGCTAAAACACTTCTTTTATAGCACCATTTCTTTGCTCAGAATTGTTCAATCACTTCTCACTGTTACTTAGCACTTCTAGGTTGCTTGCTGTGGCCTGAGCCGTCTGCAAGAATTAACTCAGTTAACTCTCCCAGCAGTTTTGCCAGGGAACTGTTAGTGAACGTAACATCCACCCAGATTCTAAAGCAGAGATTGGCTAAATAACTTAATATCAGTTCTTCCAGAAGGTGGTGCAGTTTGGACAAAAAGGGCCCCAAAGGGCAGACTCCAGAGCCAGTCCTCAAAGCCCACGGAGTCCACTGCGCACGTGCTTGTGCTCAGATTCCTTAGTCTAACACTCAGAGTTCTCCAGTCTTTCTGCAAATTGCCTTCCTAATCTGATCTTCCATTTCTCTCCTTACCAACATTCCCCACGTTCGTCCCAAGGGAGAATTTCAACATTAATTGTGATCCACAGAATAAGCGAGTAATGGAACCCTATACTTTGACAGTACGAAAAATAAAATATGCTAGTTCTCTTTACCAAAGAAAAGCAGAACCAAATTTGGCAAAGGAAAGGAAAGGTTATAAAATAACCAAGAACCTCCAATCAGCCAGACAATGTAATTTTGTTATTATCATGTAACTTCTGCAAGAGCCCTATGAGGTATTACTGCCTCTTTTTTCAGATGAAGAAACAGACACAGTGAGGCTAAAAAGGCAGTGCCAATTTTTTTTAAATTATTAATTAGAATCAAAGCCTGTTCTTGAACTCAAGTCCACTTAATTCCAAAACCACTTAAAATTTTAATGGGGTGACTGACAAGATGCCCCACAGGCATCTTGTGATAAGGTGCATAAGGTGATGTTTATCTAGACTCCGAACCACAGTTTTGGGAAAAATCAGAAACAGGCAAAAAGTTTCATTTCTGGCAAAATTTTGAGGCTGAGTTGTCAGTCATCTGCTTTAAGCATTAGAAGATTTTAATATGACTCTCATGGAAAATAAAATCTTGAGCAACTGCTTCCCAGTGGGTTTGCCAGGATAAATTATCTGCAAAACGGAGTTCTCGACAACTAAATTAGTTAACCTGTTCAATCGAGTTGCTTACCCTTATCCATCTGGATGATACAGGGTGCCAAAAATAATGATTTCAGTTTTGGCATAATTTATCCTTAGCTCTTTCTCTTCTGAAAGAAACTGGGCCCAGAATTTTAGTTGAATCTTAAAGTCAGTACTGAAATATGATAAAGACCATTAGCGTGAGCCTGAGGAGAACGTCTGATTGGTGGTTCTTCTACCGTAGCAAACAGGCAATCAGGTGATCAAAACTCCTGTCAATGACTGCTGCTTATGTTAAAAAACTTCATTCCCATTGGATTGTTTTCTGTAGAAATGAATCTACTCCCAATTTCTGATTCTCAGGGGTGTGCTTTTGTTAACTTTGCCTTTCCATGGTGCTTGTCAGCTTGGAATTTAGCACCACCAGGTGCGGTTCTGAGTGAACTACTGAGATGGGACCCCAGTCCATGCAATAAGGGTCTTCTGAGTTCTCTTTTTTGCCAGTCCCCGGATAAGCTGATGTATCTTTTCTGCTCTAATAATATTTTACATAGTTGTCTTCTAGCAGCAATCACGTCACGCCCCTATGTGTGTACGAAGTCCCCATCACACCATCAGATCGAGCACCTCGAAGGTGGGATGTCCATGTCATTCCTCTTTGCACATCCAACAGCTTGTTCAGTGGAGGCACAAACACACCAAACACACACACACCTGTGGAATAAATGTCACAAAATATCTCAAGGTTTCCTTAATAAAATTCACGCTGTTCGTAACACACAGCAGTGACTGTCTACTTTGATAAACTGTAGAAAATGGGGCCAAAGGACTAGCTGTGACACAGAATGTCACGTCAAGGCGACCTTGGACTAGAGTTTATACACACAATCCGTCTCCATTTTGCAGAGGTATCCAGTCATCTGCTGGGCATGTCATTCAGGGAAGGCATGGGATTATGTAATGCAGATTTCTGAGGAGAGGGTAGAAACGGGAGGGAAGGGTAAAGAGAGATGATAAACAGAACTATACTTAAGACATTTCCAGTAGTCACTCACTCTAATTTTTCTCAGCTATTACTCTCCAAATGGGAACAAAAGAGGCCAGCAAAGGTGTAACATAGCTCACGTAACATGTACAAGTAAAGGTTAAGGAATCTGAAATATTTAGCTTTATAACTGAGTGGTGATCACAAAGTACAAAGAAAAATCCTTTCATGGGGTATTCTCCACATCGCGGTCCTCCAGAGTGACGTGACTTCCTCTACTCCAGACTTCGGCAGCCATTCACCGTAGCAAATCAGAAAATGTGAAGTGTGAAACCAGAGGGAAACCGTAAGTAGTCTAATGTTTCCTACTTGCTGCACATTCCACTGTCATTGTCAATAGAGTCGAGTGGTTGACTAGCTGGGAGTGATGGATCTGAGATCGATATAATACCATACACTTCAGGGGGAGGCAGCAATTACTGCCCTGGAGAGCACTCCAGCACAATTTCGATATTAAGTCAATGCTCTCAGCGCCGGGACTGAGATCGGTGTTACGCTGGCTAAAATGAGAAAAGATATTTTAAGCTGATTCTGAAGACAGGTTAATGTGTGTATATGGGGTTGGCTAGTATTAAAGACGTAAAAACCGAGGAAGTAAGGCAGCCAGCTCTAAAACCACTTTCCATGAAACAATATTTATAGCATGCAAATGAAGTGATGCAAAGTACCTGAGATTAACAAAGTGTTATTTTCTATTTTTCATTTCAATCTATCCCGTGATGTGCAAAGGTACTATAATTACACCCTTTAAAAGTCAGTTTATTAGATAACGCAAGAGAAATCATATATTTTAACTCTGGTTGTAGAACACCGACTGTCTAAATGATGCTGAGAAAAGTTTCAATAATGCAGCTTTGTTTCCCCTCAAAACGTCATCACTGTCGCCCTCCCCCTCCTTTTGAGTTCTAAGAGCCTGAAGGACCTGTTAATCCTGTTAAGATGCTAATTTGATGTGGCTGTCTAAACCACTATGACTTCCTACAACAGTCAAAAATAGTTTAAAATAAGAGGAAGTATGCTAACAATAAAAATGCTTCAAGCCTTTATATATGTTCTTATCAGAAAATTGCTGAGCTATGTTTTAGGAAGTTTTATTTTCAGCAAAAATGTCAGTTGCATGCTAATGAATGTCATGCTCAACACATTTTGCTTTTCCCTAACATTTTCGGTGCAAGTGGCAGTGAGTCGAGTCACTGTTAATGTCGTTACTGACAAAGGCCAGGACGCCATGTTTTCAACTTCCTGAAATTAGCACTGGTATTTCAGCTGGAAGAATACATCCTGATTTGTAAATAAGGTTTTAAAAACCACACCATTTTGACTTTAGTATGTTGGGGAAAAAAGATGATACAAATAAAACTTGCTTATGTAACTATTTGGTCATAAATACCAGTTTGGGAATTTCAGAGAAGTCTACATAGCAGTTCTGGGACTTTCTAAAACTTAGAATGTACGTATTCCTATATATTTGATATAACACACAGATAGTTTCCATTAACACAAGGTGCATACCATAGAGTATCAAGAACATGGACTTTTGCCTCCAAGTGGGATGTACATGTCTCCACTTACCAGACCTGATACCTTTGGCAAATTGAACCTCTGAGCTGTTTATACACTTAAGTAAAAATAGCAATTCTTAATTAAAAGATTGTGAGAACTGAACTGGTAAATACATACAAATCAGCTAAGAGTTCCCAGAGCTCAGTAGGCGCTCAGTAAATGACATGTATAACCTAACTATTAGAAGGAGGAATATAACCAGAGAAGAGGATAACACCAAAAAAGAAAATTTTTTTTCTTTAGGACAGCAATTTTTCTACCTTACATGTTCGATTGAAGCAAAGGCAAAATATAGATTGTCCCATTCAAGTATTGGAGAGTTTTAACAGCCCCAGCACATCTGGTTGATCCTAATCATCTCAATCAACAACTGAAATGTGTTTAAGTTGTAGTTTACATTTGAACCTAGCTTTTCCCCAGAAAATCCGGACCAGGACACGTGGAAGAACTTCTCTGTCAAGCTGGTGAGCGAAGCATGTCATGTGAGGAAATACGAGTAGACTTGAGGGGTAGGTTTAGTGGATGTGTATGCAGGGGTATCTCAGAGCAAGAGATGCTTTTAGGAGATGGTGACAGATTGGTGACCCCTGATGGTAAAGGGTTCATCACAGGGCTGGTTTGGGCTGAACAGAGGGGAGTTGCTATATAATTCAGGAGATCACTTTTCTAGATGAGTTGGAGAGAAATAGACAGGAAATGAGGAGAAATAATTCATAGGAAGATGACGTAGTTATTGAAAATTCTTTGTTCAGGAAATACTCAGGAAGTGGACCACAGAATGGGTGGTGTGGTGACTACAATACGGGTAGCTGTGAAGAGGGGAGGGCTGACCTGGCTCAGTGGACAACTCTTGAGTTCACTCATGTTGGTCTTATTATATTGCACAACTGAAGGTCCTTGAGCCAGGACCCTTCAGATATAAAAGTCCAACATTGTGAAATGCAACAAAAATTATGTGGTGTTTGCTCAAGCAAAATTACCATGGATTTACAGAACTGGAAATTATCTGTCTTACTGACGTAAAGGGGGTAACTGAGTATGTCCCATGGATACCAAGGGACTGCAGAACGAACTGCAGCTCCCACCTTATAGCTTGTCTCAAGGCCAGAGCTGACGTCATTCCCTTTTTCATCATCCTTTCTGGAGGCCCTCACACTCAGCTTTTACGTATGGCAGTCCTGGTGAGTAAATGATGTTTTGTTCCAGACGTCCACATACTCAAGTCCTAACCCCCTAACAGCCCTGCTGTCTTCAGGCTGTGGGTACTAGGTTTGCCTAGCTACCCTCAAAGTTAGGTAAGGAGAATGAAGAGATGCTGGAATCACCCACCGCTATGTGAACGGAGGAAGGGGAAGCATTTCTCCATCATCACAAATTATAAAAGCATCCCTGCCTCTTCCTGACCATCAGTGACTATCACCCCTGCTAGGAAGGTGACGCCGCTGGTTGCCTGCTGGTCTTTTCGGTGTAAAATCCCGTAAGCGTTAGCAGCAGTCACTGCTTACAGTCCAGGGGCTCCTGCTGGGTTTTCCGGTTCTACTACAGAACAAGAGAACCTGCAGAGCCCGATGTGGGAGTGTCAGGAAGAACAATTATCCCAGGTCAATCAGGGAAGTGACGCCAGCAGACCCACACCTACTTTTATCATTAATTCTCAGACCTGTGTTCTTTACCAATTACAGGCCCAGCACCAGATGGTGGCTGCAGACCTAGAGCGGATGCTGCACCTCCAAAGATGAAGCTCTGCCCTTGCAGGATGCGGTCTCTGCACTGTGCGCCTCGGCTGCGCCTTCCGTGAGCTATTCCATCACTGTCCCCAGCTAGCTGCCCACGGCGGGGTATGCGAACAGCGCGGGGCATTCAGTTGCGTTTTGCCCACAGAGGCATCTTCTTCAAGTTAGGAATGGAATGTATGTTGTTATCGGGATTTAACACTTAGTGTATAATTTAAATGTGATTTTAGAAGAGCTATGGTTTATGAACAGTTAGAAAAAGTCATTCTGGTGTACAATGTTCCAGATGAAACGCTATCTTTGTTTAAAGGATAATTTTTAGCTATTGTTATCCTGAGATAATAATCCTGTTTGGTCCAAATATTCATTTTGGGATAATGAATTTCATTCTGCTTATGATTTTTCCACTGGTTTTCCTCAACAAATTTATTAATTTTGTTAAATGAGTGTATAGCACAAGCAGATGAGGGTGGTTAAAAAAAATTGGGATGGGGTTAAAATAAACGGAAGAGTGACTACTGTGTGTAATTTGGAGCTAATCCATTTTCATAGTGCTTAAAACTTGAAATGTTAATTTTCTCTGTTGTTAGATATTTACCATGTAACTGAAAATGCAATTACTGAATAGGAAATAATTAGATGAGTAAACCACATCAACAATGTACAGAGCTTATTAGTCACCTAGAATGTATTTTAATACTGTCTTATATGGTAAGACCTTCTATGTAGTATTTGAGTGCATGCCAGGCCCTTCTTTTACTTAGAGTATGTGGAGAATGTTCTAACATTAACCGTCTTGTTGGGAAACATTCAATTTACTGCAACATGGCTAATAAGCCTGATTTTTAATAATGTTACTTTCTTCAAAGTTTACAAGACTCCTCACAATTGTGTAGAAATGTGTTTAAAAGGAGCCCCACAGGGAAAAAAAAATACTAATCAACAGACAATAAAGGGTTGACCTCTTGTGTTTTGATGCTGATTTACATTTTGTATTAAACTTACAGCTGTTTGATCAAATCAGATCACTTGATATAATTATTATATCATTATAATGAATCAGCAGGCTGAATTTTAATATATTTGAGACACAATTACTAAAAGGATTAAATGCCTGGTGAAGCCAAGGTATATTACTGTTCTTTTATCATTGAAACGATATAGCATCTTTGAAAATCATCAATGCTTATCTTAGGGGGGCTGTTATTTTAATCAAACACCATTTAACTCACATGGATTGACTCATGCTATACTTTACTGACAAAGCTAAGCCTTTTGATTTCTTTTATTGGGCACGTCAACAACGTTATCACAAAATAATGTAATTGTCATGAGACTTAGTTTGTCTTTCCTCAACAGCAAACATGTCACTACTCTTCCTTTGAAAGTCTTTAAAGATTCATGTACGCAAATACTGCATGATAGTATTATAAAAACGCTTATTTTGATGATTTCATCTAACTGAAAAGTGAGCTCAAAAAGATGACCCAGAATTCACAAAACTTGGTTTTCACTTTCAGACCTATTTAATACTCAAAATTGAACTTGAGAATAGCAATATTCCCCAAATTATACCTCTGATACTCTGCAAAACATAAAATTAATGTGCTCAAGCATACTTTCCCATAATGAACAATGAAATAATTCTAATATTACTGAAAAGAGCAAAGTTATTTTAAAAAGCAGACAACAGCATAATTAAATGAGAATGTTATGCTCTCTAAAAAGGATCATGCTTTTTAAACACAGAAATACACGTTTGTTCATTTTTTTAAGGGGCTAGCAAATAAGGAGCAAGTGTGCAAATGCATTAACTTTCCCTTAAATCATTTAACCTATACACAAACAGAACGTGACATGCTTTAGCACCTCGAAAAGAGACAGCATGCTGCTTGTAATTGACAAGCTGTCTGTGATGAAAACAAACGTACAAAAAGGTTTAAGTGTAAGACTGATGGAGCAAAACACTTAGATAAGTAAGCCATGCTCATTTTATTTGTGTGCGTGTTCCTGGAGAAAGTCTTGGTCAAATGGAGTAGTTCTTTTACTTTAAAAAAGGTGGGGGGCAAAAAGAAGAAAAAAACAAACACTGAGACCATAACATTATTAAGTCTATATACGTCATGTGGAAAATTGTTCCTTTTTCTCCCTTTCAAGCTTGAGACAGTATTTTATTGCTGAGCATCATGAGCAGCAACACAGTTAAAGATAAAGGAATCACTGACTAAGCAGTTCTATATTTAGGCTCTGTCTGTCTTCCACTACCAGGTACCCAGCTCCTAACGGTTACACATGGCCTTTCCAAGCTCTGTGCAAAGGCAGGAAACAGTGTTTCTTTTGCTAACAGTATGATTTGCCTCACCGTCTTCTGGGCAAGTTCCTCCAACCTCTCTCCAGCACCCAATACTCAATCTCAAGGAGCAGACAGTAAAAGCTGGCATTTTGAACTTTCATGCACAAAATGCTGAGCTGCTTCTGATGTTATAAGAAAAGCCAGGAAGCCGGGTGAAACTGAGCTTTCAGTCAGACACAGTGACCAGGAACTAGACACTTGAAAAATGACCATGTGAAGCCAGTCCCTAAATTGCCTTCTTCAGTGTAAAAAACTCAGCACCTTTTAATTAGATTTCCCTCTTCATTCTCCCTCCTTTTTAAGAAAGATCGCAATTTGAAGAAGGGCATATTACCTTCGATCACCTTGTGGAATCATGTGACGGTAAAACAAACACTACACATTTTTGGCAGTGAACTCTTTGCCCCACACGGAAGCCTCTGAATCTCTGACCCTTTACGGACTCTCCAACTTCGTTTCCTGCCAATCTCCAACCTCCCTCTCACTAATTAAGCAGACACACTGACGTTTCCTCTGGTGACACCAACTCTTCTTGCCACGTGGGGCCTCTGCCCCTTCCTTTCCTGTGTGCCAGGAAAGCTCTCCCTTCAGAGCTTCACGCTGACTGTTTCTCACGTTTCAGATCTCAGTGAATGTCAAATCCTCGCAGACCTGCTCTTAGCACCCAACTAAACCCTGTTCGATTGCTCTCTTTTAGGGCACCCCGTTAGTACCCTCACTGGGAAAATTTTAACTTAAGTCCCGTCTCCCTGATTAGAGTATTGGGGTAAAACACACATTTGTCTTGTTCATATTTGACTCCTGGATTCAACGTGTTCTGCAAATACCAAGTACATGCATGCGCCTGGTCATCAGAAGAACAGGTAACACGCCTCGACCCCAGGCAGCTCACTGTCTAATGAGGCCTGGAGGGGAGTAGGGTGGGGAGTCAGCGGGCTAGAGTCGGAGTGCGGGAGAGTGGGGATGTGGGGAGTGGGGGTGGGACCTCTAGAAAACAGAACCTGACAGGGAAGTAAACACAACTTTATTCATCGGATACAGAAGTTTTTCAATTTCATTTTTATCATTCAATTCTGCTATTATCAAGAAATTAGTAATAAATTTTCTCTGAGAAGAAAAATGGATTTTCTGAACTATCTCCTGACTATATGTCATGCTTTACAACATTGAGGTGAATTTATAAACAAACAGAAGGATTATATAAGTGATTCCATGTATCAGTGGTTTTTCGAACCTCAATGTGCATCAAAATCCCCTGAAAGCATTCTTAAAACACAGGATTCTGGGCCCCATCCTCACAGTTTGATTCATAAGGTCGGGAGGCAGTTCTGTTCCTTTCTCAGGTGATGCTGATGGACCATACTTCACAAACCACTGATATAAACAAGTCATTTATCTGAAAACATTTTGAAGTATAATTTCACTGAATGTAGTGCATTATACTCCTGGCCCTGTTCTGCCTGTGTTCTTCTGCAGTATTTACGTATTAGCAAGTATCTGAGTTGTTCTACAGGAGAGGTAGTGTCTTTCTTTGGTAATTTCTCAACTGCATAGCTGACTGTAAGTGTAGAGGACTTGCGAGGAACTTTGTGACAAGACTGTGTGGCTTTCTACCTTTCCTGTTCAATGTTACTATAAAACATACGTTGCTCTTTGCCCTTCTTATGAATGTAACATATTGTTCATATTTTATTTTTGGTAATTAGGTAACTCCCCTAAAGTTACTAATGTTACTTTTCCATTCTTTTCTTGAGTAACTGTGTGATGATTTTTCCTACAAAGAATTTATTTAAAAATAAACACTTATTCAAAATATTTATTGATCAGAAGCTACATGCAATTTGAAAATGTACATGACTATGTTCTTACCTTTAACTGGCTTAAAAATACTGTACTACACATACAGATATTATTTTCAAGTAGTCTTTGCAAAGGGAGTACTTGAAAAGTACCATGTAAGTGGCATAAACTATCTTATCACAGGATAAGGACTGAGTAACTGTACTAAGGTAGGATGAAAAGGCAGTAAATTGCAAAAAATCTGTGATCTAAATAAAAGGCATGATTTCATCAAGTGGCTACTGAAGACTTCCTGTTAGACTGAAGAAAGCCATGAACAAAGAAACATAGTCAGAAGACTGCAAGGGAGAAAGAATACTTCGGACAACCAGAGGCATGGAGACTACGTAGGAGTGAGGAAGACGCTGCTGTGAAGAGATGTGGATGTACTTGCAGAAAGACTTAACCGCCAGCATCAAGAGATGAACATGGATGTAACAGGAGAGTGGACATCACTGAAAGATTTCAAGTAACAGAGAAATATTTAAATCGGTTTTTTAGGAAGACTGAAATAAAAATAGGCAAGACTGAAGTGAAAAAGACTAACTGCCCCTGCCCCCAATTGCTCTTTGCTTGTGAACGTACCAGTGATACGTGGAGATCACGCAAGCCACACAGAACATAAGGCAACAAACATGGAAATGAGAAGCTAGGAGTTAATGATGGCTAAGAAGAACCTTGATCCACATGACAGTTCCAGAAGCTGAAACAATGCTATTAACGGTGTTCCTGCAAAATTCTGTGGAAAATGTAAGTTTTTAATCTTTCAGACACTATTTTTCCCCATTACTCACAACTAAATGCCTTTCTGACTAGTACAAATGTGGTAAGATAGATTTTAAATCTAGCACAGTGGCAGTAGGTACCATGCCTGAGGACATTAGGAACAGATAAAAAAAAAAGCTAAGTACCACGGTGCTGACAAAGAGAACCCCGTCAGCTACTTTGTCAATTGGAGAGATGATTCTACTTCAGTGTTTTGAATGGATGAAACATTGGGGTGATGGAATGTGTCCCTCCCTGATTGGATGAGGTAAATATTTTCTTTGTTTCCAATTAGAGACCAGTCAGTTCAGGGATTATGGGAGGACATTTATTTTCGGTTTGGGGCTTTAAACTGAGTATGTTTTACTTGTAAAACATTGTTATTACATATTGCTTTAAGAAAGAGTGAAATTATTAGTGACATTTTATTCACGTGAATCACAAAAAGATAAATGGGCATCTTATAAGCAAGGACCCCAAGTGTTCTTCTGGCAATTCTACTTTGACAGTATCTCATGGGGACTTAAGTCCTTAAACGCCACTGCCTCCTAGCTCTTAAGAGACACATTTCCTGTCTCCTCTTTGCAAAGAAGAAATTCATTAGTGTTTCAAAGTGAATATAAAAATACCGTTCATTAACTACTCTAATATCCTGCTTATCCCAACCCCATTAATACACCCAGCAGGACAGTGAAAATTATGAGTTAGACTGCTTATTAATTGATCTATCATTTCCCAATATTCAAAATTCACTTAAGATGACTCAAGAGCTTAATGTGCAAATGCAGCTTTAGTGTGTGTATTCATGTAGCACCTCAAATACAAGACAGTGTGTGCAATACATGAAAGCAAACGTAACAGAAGAACATCAGCTAAGTTTCTCTCTGTGGCCGAGGAAAAAGAAAACCTTAAATCCGTTCTTGAAGATCTGTAACTTAGATTGTAGTTAACAAGATGTTTCTAAAATAAAATAAAATAATAATAATTCAGTGCTCTGGTGGAGGCACTTTCCATAAGGAAAGATTTGAGCTGTTCAGGTACAAGGCAGAAAGAGGGACTGTCATGATGGCAGTCTAGGTGACCCTGGGTCATCCATCTAATATTCTTCAAGGGCTGTGAATCAAGAGACACAGAATGCATTCTTCAAATAAGGCTGAACCTTTAAGATGTATTGTGAAGTTGTCATAGGCAAATTTCAATGCTAAGTCTTAGAGTTCAAAGTAAATTATCATCAGGTTATACCCATTCATGTCCCCGAAATGCAACCGTGAGGCACATTTCCTGTCCAGCAAATGAAAGAAATGGTGAGCTGCTTAGGACAGAGTGACTGGAGGGCAAAGAAAATGTATCATGGGTTTATACTTCATAGTAGGCAGAGAAACAGTGTTGGATGAAGCGGCAGTATTTCAACCTGAGGAAACAATTTTAGTGAGGAAAATAGTCTCCAATCAATGTGTTGTAAGTTGCGTTAATGTTAGTATTGACTTGGATGTCTGTGTGAGTGTCTTCTACAGAGTGACACATAGTTTGGGCAATTTCACAGTACAGAGTATTTTAATGATTTTTTTTTTTTAAATTCAAGTATAGTCAGTTTACATTGTGTCAGTTATTTCTGGTGTAGAATGTTTCAGCCATACATATACATATAGATATATTTGCTTTTATATTCTTTTTCACTCTAGGTTACTGGAAGGTACTGAATATAGTTCCCTGTGCTGTACAGAAGAAACTTATCTATTTTATGTATATGATTTCTTTTAAATATGAGTATCACATAATTCATCTTATTCTATTACAAATTACCTTTGGTCTCTAGAGACCATCTTATAAATCCAAGTAGCACTGCCCATGATGTGTTTCAGAATTTATTGTCCACACTTACTACTGCAGGAAAAATTCAGAAAGCCATTGTATTACAAAAGTTATGAAGCCCAAGAGACTAGCTGAACAGAGCCAACACTTTTTTTTAAAAAACATGCACACATAAGATATGTTATTTATACACACACACAAGATGTGCTTTTTGGAGGTCAGTTTAAAATTTATCAATTTCATGTTTAAAGATGATTTGGGGAGCAAGTCTAAGTTTATTAAAGTGTTAAGATTGCCATTTGGAGAGGTTTCCTTCTCGACAGAAATGAACACGGCAGCCCGCGACCTCCGGTCATCCCGCCCCATCAGCGTACTGAAGCATGCACTGCACATCTAAGAGCACCCACTGCTCTGAGATCACCCCTGTATCAAGTCGCAATATTTTTAAAAATGGCAGCCTCGGTTTTAGAGATAAACACACTAGGCTTTTCTTCTTAATTCTGACTTTTTAGCTCCATGCCTTTGTTATTAACTTCCTCCAGGTTTAGTCTATGTTATCACAGGAAAAAGAATCCATTACTTCCTTCCACCTGATTTCTATCCCCATTCTTCCTAGACCACCCAAGTGCACTGACTCACATCCGTAAGTTTTCTTTCTTTTTGCCTTAATGCAAAGGGCATTGGTGTCACAGGGGAGAGAGCAAGAAATTGGAAAATGGGAAAAATTAGGCATAGGTATTCCAGCAGCTCTTAGGTCAGTATTAGCGAATCCAACACGCGAGAAGGCCACCTGTGAAAATGGAATTTCAAAACCTTTACTGTAAAATGAACAAAGTTCAAATTCAGTTTTAATTGTAGGTTTAATACCTCTGTCTCTCTCGTTTTTTAATTCATCCACTTGGGGTTAAGATGAGATTAACAACAACAACAAAAAAACCAAATTCTAGATCATACTAAATACGAAATTTTAAAGGCATTCCAATACATACAAGTAAAATGACATCCAGCTGTGCTTTAGTCTCTGCCTTCATTTTAATCTGAGCAACTAGTATACGTATTTTCCTAACACAGTTCCAGACATCAGCTGCATACAACTTACAGTTACGTGTGTCAGTGATGCTAAGATTTGAGTTCTTCAACAATTTGAGACCAGAGAGGGTAAAGAAAAGCGCTCGAGGTGAAGAGTTAGGAGAGGTGGGAAGCCAAGGCACGAAAGCACTGAGAGGGACGGTGTGACCTCTGAGGTCGTTGGAATGCAACCCACATTGAAGAATCAATTTCAGATTTATTATCTTGCTGGCTTTATGCTGAATCTCTAATTAAAGTCATAATTTTCCTAGTTTAAAGTGATGGTTGACTACACTGTGCCAGATTTGGGTTTGCATTATGGCTCCAAGTCAAAATACGGCTTGTGTTCCTAGTAATAAACACCTTGCAATGATTCAGTCCAAACAAGCCGTGTGAGAGACAGAAGCTGGTCCACACAGGGCTGTGGAGATAGCCAACCCTCTCCTTACCACCAGGAAAGACAAGTGCTCAGTCTCCTCATGCAAACATTCCCTCCTTTTGTTCACTTCTATAGTATCCCTTAAGATCTGTTACATGTAGTTCTTAAATTTAATCCAAGGTTGTAAAGTATTTGCACTGATTTCCTGATAGTCTCCCATCATTTCAAAAGGGCATTGCATTAAGCACGTTTTCCCTTAATACACAGAATGATCAGGAAAAGAAACATGTAATGGGCAGAGCAGAGAGTACAATTAAAGACACAAAAAGACACCTTTCAAAAGGTTATTGCTTCACTCCTAAAATTTCTTTAAAAGTATTCCCTTTCAATACACAGATCACTTATAAGATTCAAGGAACTCTCATCCCAAGTGGCCGTGTCCTGGTGAAACTTGAGGCACCTAGAGCAAGACAGCCTGGGTTTGAGTCCTGCTCACATATTTTTGTGAGCAAATTATTTAAACCTTTGAAGCCTCAGTTCTCTCAACAGTCAACTGGGGATATCAATGTGACTTGCCTCCTACCTAAGTCATTCATAACTATTTATTTAAAGAATTTAGTAGTACCTCGCATTTAACTGGTTATGATTATAATTGGTTATAACTGTTCAGAGCATAGTGAATCCTATGTTATCACTCAAACATTCTCCTTAGCTTATAAATGTAGATTTAGATAGTCTCAACTCTACTCTTACAATTAATTTAATATATTCACTCATGCTAAACATACCATGAAGAATTAAGGCTCTTTTATGGAAATGCATTATGGAGAAATATTTGCAAGTAAAACACTACCTCTTTTAAATTCACCTTTGATCATTTTCGATCCCATCTGAGCCATGGGGTTAGAACCCTTTATAGGAGAGGGTCGACGCATTAGGTCAAAGTTTGAAGTAAATTTTACTTTTACTGCTTTCTCACTTCTCTTTTCAGATTCATACTGCCAGCCCTCCTCAGGCCCTAATGCAGGGGCGTCTAAGGGACACACAGCTCCGACCTGTGAATTAGATCCTCTGCCTTCCAGCACTAGCTCCCGCTCCATCTTGTCCACCTGGGGAACGTGCTCAACCTTTCTCAGTTTCTGCATTTACGAAATTAAGTGCTGGGTCCGGCGATGGTGAAGTTCTTTCCAGCATCCACAGATGATAGTTCTCTTCCATTAACAGACACATAGTTTTCCAGGAGAGCTTCATTTTTCACGTCAAATTTCCATTTTGATTAAGGAGTGAAGTTTTAACAGGTTGGGCATTCTCTATTTGGACTTAACATGAACTCTTGGGCAGATTCTGTTAACTTTTCTGTCACTTCACTATTAAACCTAGTCTAGTTTAAAGATTCAGTCTCAAAATTCAATATAAATTTCATCCTCTCCCCTATGGCTACCAGAGCCTCGACTTGAAGTTCCAGTGACCTCAGGGAGGGGAAGCTACACTGGTTTGCTCTTAGACCCCTCGGTCTCCCTCTGCACTTGGAGTGGGAGAGAAGGTTTGGTTTAGGACTGTGATGGATCAGATGGAGTTGGGGCTGGAAGAGGAAATGGCGGGGGCGGTGGGGGGGGGGGGAGCAGGTATTGGCATCTTTGAATGAACTTAGAGATACTGCTCTGTCCCGCTGTTTCCATCTACTGCTGGTGGCATGCTTAACAACATACATCTTAAAGGAGCTAGATCTTCTTGCAATAAAAACTAAAATATGTTCAGTAAGCTAAAGCACAAAGAAGGGTTAAATCATAACACCTACGCATTAAAATAATCTCTGTTCTCACTAAGGAAAAAAAATCTTTAGGGGAATCCTTAATTTTTATTTATGCAACACGTTTATTAAGCACTGGAAACTGTTGGCCAACTGGACGAGAAGAGAAAGGTTTGATTTCTGTTTCAGCATCTCTACAATTCCTAGCATTCAAATATTTCCAATAAAAATTTCATACGCATCTTTGTTTTGAAGGTTCTTCACAAATTTTTAAGGGACACAAATCTAATCAACAGTTTCAGATGCAGTGACATGGTGTTTTATACAGGGATCTAAACTATTCCTAAGAAATACATTGTGAGACTAGACTAACTATTAAAATACTGTGTTACCTATTAAAATACTGTGTTACTTTTGTCTGAATTTCTATTTTCCAAAATACTTTTTTTTCTTTCTCTGAGGTAAGCTATTAGGAGTATTTGTTTTCAAAGCAGCTTTTTAAAAAATTGTTGTAAAGGTTTCATTTTAACCTGCCCTTGGAACAGCAACATTTCCGCATTAAACACGGAAGATTTAGAACTCATGAACAAGTGACCATCATTCTTGAGCACTTCTATTGCATTTGGGCTTTTTTCTCAGTCTTAAGAAACCTAATGCAGATGCTGGCGCTCTGGTTGTTGAAATGACATGATAGTCATTTTTTCCCCTGAGCTTTATTTAAAGGCAAATTAACAAGCGTCCCTGATGGTTAGTCACCGATTATGCTCAGCTACGCTATTTTGTATAGTTAAACGGCAGTGAAACGTAAAGAGCCTATTTAGTGGCTTCTGTGGCTTTGGCCATGAGCACCCAAGGATGGACACGAGGTGTCAGAGACCGGGAGAGGGAGCGTCAGGCTGACAACATTTGATGGCACTGTCCTTCTCTCTCCTTATTTATCACCTTCCCACAGGCCGACTGTCAAATGTCTTAGCCCGTGTTTCCCCCTCAACCATACGATCAAATTTCCTTAAAAAGTGTGAGTTCTACATGTAGAAAGAGTGTAACAGCTGTAGACTCCAACTCTCCCATTTTAATCCTATAGTAAGAGCCTTTTTCTTAATCCCAGAAAAAATCCACCCCAAATTCAATGCTTTAGCCTCATCTTCTGTGTGTGCTTTAAAGACTGTGAACCCACTGGGCAGGGCAGACTTTTTATGGTTGTTTTATGCCCACTGTCTGATATATTTCCGCCTTTAATGAAAACAGAAGAAAAACCATGAAATGTTAAGGTACACCTTTCGGTACTTTAAAAAATCACGTTTGTATTTATATTTACTTTCAAATCCTTAAACAGTTTTCGGGGAAAATAATAGAGAAGACTTTCTGCAGTTCACATTTATAAAGCCAATTTCAGAGATTTTTCTAGTGTAAGTGCCCTCTGTTTACAGCTGAGTTGACAATCTTGTCTCATAGAGGCATTTAGTGGGCAAAACATTCTGCACCTTAACAAGTCCCTAATGCAAACATAAAGAAGACCGATCTCTCAGCAGTAACAATAGCACACCGTCGTGCTCTTCTGCATTTACCGTGTATGATATTGACAGGTAAGAGCTTTATGTCTTAGAGCGTGCTTCTTGGGGTTCATGTTCTTCCAACTACCTGTCCCCTGGGATTGAACCACCTCTAAAAGGATATATTAGACATTTTGGTAATAAGCACAGACTTCTGTTTACCAGTTGGGGATCAGAAACCTTTCGAAACAGTATGCAATTTGCTTCTCAGTGTCATGTCCCTGTACATTGCACAGTTCAATGTGTCTCCAGTCGAGCAGAAGTCATCTGTCAACAATTCGACAAAAACTGCATGAATTGTTTCCTGTACTACCTGATATGCATGTAAGCTCTACAGGTTTGCCTGCATACAGGGTAAGCCTGCCACCCATTTTCTTTACAAATATCTTCTTGGATTATTTCGGAGGAAAAGCTTTCCAGGTGGTACAGGAGGCTATGGGATAAGCATTATCACCTCTCACAGCTGTAAATGAAAGTCCTTCCCTCAATAAATGGGGACAGAAGCGAGAATGAGTTGGATGTAAGCCTCATTTATGTGTGTAAAAACACAGTATAGAACCACTGGCAACAATGTCTCAAAACATAAAAGGAACGATCAAGACCAAATTGATGATTACTTCACCACTGCATTTAAAAAAAAATGTACACAGTGCCTGTCAGTCTATGATTTACAGTAGCTACACCTGCTCTTAGGCAATACCCTTTGGAAAGTAAATATTAAAAAGGTTTTCTACAACAAGAAACACCTAAGATCGTATGCAAATAATGGTTCAGTGCCCAAAAAACCCACAAAAAAACCTCAACAGCAACAATAATTAAAAACAAAAACGTACTTAGCCCAGCTCTTCATGTAGTTTTAAAAATAGCTGACATTTCAATAGATGAAGTATTTTTAATATCATTAATATAAGACTTCAAATGTTTGTGAGATATACTTTATGCCACGACACTCATTTTAAATTTCATAATGCTTGTTTTCCAGATACTTACAATATGAATGTATATATATTTAACCAAATAGTAGTATTAATAAAATTAAAATTCTGAGTTTGGATATATTTCTACCAAACTTTTCAAAGTGCTGTGACTAAAGGAAGAGTCTGTGATGACACTTTGTGAGATTAAAAGTGCCCTAATATTTGGTCCATCTCAAGACACAGGTAAATATTTTCTGATAGTTTAGCAGGATCTCCAGTACCTGTAACAAGGGTAGTTATCTATTAGACACACTTTCACTATCTATTGTTTGGACGCTATGTTTGCCTACACTGTTTCCGGCACAGTGATTTCTGTTTACAAAGATACTCTCACAGTAATGCAATGGAAAGTTTATTCAATGTTTATCATCAGTTTTTTGAGCATCTTCTTGGTAGCCAATAGTTAAATAGTTGATGCAGACATGATGAAACCGTGTGGACCTTCAAAAAGCTCACAGATTAATGCATAGACACTGTAACAGTGTTAGAGATAAAGGCTACCAGCATACAGGAGGTCTCGGTGGTTCACTGAACCCATGAAGGTGCAGGAGGGATTAACAGGGTAATGGTATTAGAGGCAGCGGCTGAGCTGATTTCAGAACGGCAGCAAGTTGGATGAGCAAACAAGGTGGGGCATGCCTTGTACCAAGCATGGGACATGGAGAGAGACACGTATGCTTGTTGAAACCCAGGTTTAGTATGTCTGGGACATTAGTGCCTACAGAGAAGAGGCAGAACATGGGAACAGGGACCAGGGACTCCCTACGTCTAGGACAATGTGCTAAGTTTAAATTCTACCCTGAAAGCAATCAGAGGCCAACCACAAAAAGATGTTCAGCAGTAACACGATTTACTTTGTGTTAAAGAAGAATCTATCTGTCTATAGAGGGGAGGATGGATTACAGATTATCACGATCAAAGACTCAAGAGTTTTGTTAGGAGGAGGCTGTGAAAATTCACCACCAGTAAACTCCATCAAGAGATGTTTCAGAGGAAGAATCAGATGCTAGAACACAGTTAACTAACATTTTCTTTTACCTTTTTTTGCTGCTGTTGTTGTGCAGGGAAGGAGAGAGAACAAATTTAATTATAAAACTAATGCATTTTCACTGTAAAATAACAGAGGCAATTTAAAATTATAAAAAGGAAATTCAAATTCACCATAATCTTACTTCTTACTGTTTTTTATTTTTATCTGTCCTTTCCTCTTATATTTTCCTTTTAATTAATGAAACACAGATTGCTTTATATTATATACATACATCCTTTTGAATGAAAAGTATTTAATTCAAAATCATTGGTTGTAAGTTGGACAAAGCCCCTATTAATGTGAACTCAGATTATGAACAGAGAAATTCTTGCCGATTTTTTTTGTTTAGTTTTCTGCTTGGCTTAACAGTCTACTATTTAGGATGCCATACCTCAGTGTGTCATGTCTGTCAAACTGTCTCTCAAATGAAATAAACGTTAAATCTTGCAGCAATTCAACTGTTTACAGCGACAAAATAGTTTTTATTACTAGATAAACGAAGCTGAGCCGATTGGAAATTCAAGGACTAAAAAGATTTCTTCCAATGCTCCAAGCTAACTTCAAGTTCTGAAATTGTCTAATACCCTACTTATTAATGTTAATGAAATGAGGGATTAAGATATATATTTGCGAGGAACAGACTTCTGATAATACTAAATATTAATGGATTTATGGCAGTGAATTGATGGGTAAAGAGCTAATCCAAATTGGACTTAACAGCTGGACAATAATGGACAATACGTCATCAACGGAAAATCAAAAATCAGTAAGTGATGCAGAAGGGGAAACCGATGAAATAATTCAGAAAGATGAAGTTCAAGTTAACATGTAGCTGGGAACGATGGTGAAATAATGGAAACTGCACATATGGTTTCCTGATTATGTCCAAGATGAAGTGTCTTCTGGAATTTAAGATCATCACGAAAATAGGTTTCCTTAATGGAATGACAAAAATACTGCTTTGAGGCCCTGAGTAGGGAAATGAAATAGTTTCGACGTAAGTTTGAAATTAGACCTTTTCTCTTCCATCTATGGAAACTAAATTCTATTTCCTTACTATAATTCCACATTCATGAAATAATCTTTCTAAACTACAAGTGATATTCCTAACTGGGAAGTGAATGTGCAGTATGTGTTTGTTCAATTAACCTATGAATGTGTTTGGACTTAGAATTATTTGACACATCAGAGGAAGACTGAGGACATGCTAGTTTTGTGCTTTTAAAATGTGCAATACAAAATACAAATTTATGTGGAATACAAGCAGTGTCCCTTGAAAACTTGCTGTCATATAAAGAACATTTCAAAGACTAAATGTGCGTGTAACTGTATTTATGCATGTGTATAAACACCTATCAGTCAAAAAAACAAGAACATTTCTACATTATAAAGTTTTATTGGCTTTCTGTGCAGGAATGAGAATTATGTGAATTTGTGCAGTGTGAGCTGACTTTTTTATGATCTGATCAATGCCAGACAAGCTAGGAGACAGAAACAATTTGGTATAAAGCAAATGTTGTTTACTCATTAATTTGTCAATTTTAATTGAGCACTTTCTTTGTTTCTGAACTATTCTAGGCAAGGATCACAGTACTGAGAAGACAGACCAAGACCCTGCACTTCTCTGTCTTTCACTCTAACGGATGAGGCAGACAATAATAAGTGCATCAATTAAAAATATAACCAATGGTATGAAATTGTATGGAAAAAATATGAAGGATTATAAAGGAGTAGAAGCATGCCAGGTGCAGGAGAAATGCTATTTAGCTAAGGTGTCCAGGATGGCCTCATCTAAGCAGAAACATCAAGGATATTAGGTACAAAGACAAAAAAAAAAAAAAAAAAAAAAGTCAAGAATCTCTCCTGTGGTGGCAGGATGAGAGGGAAAATGTGTCAAAGGGAGGGGGAAGTTTTCAAGAGCTTATAGGATGACTAAGTGTCACGGTGATGAAAAATGACCACGGTGGGTGTCAGCTCTTTGGATGGCGGATGTTGACAGTGCTAAGCCCATGACGGGATTTGTTGTGGGATAACCAAAGCTCCTTGTGGTGATGAGACAGCCCTTGGGAGGAGGCAGGAGTGGGGATGCTGCCCCAACAGGAATGGACCGAGCCTCTGTCATCACTGTTCTCCACTTCACAGAAGGAGCAGGAGAGGTGGGCAGTCAAATGATAGACCTTCGGTCTTGGGGATGGAAGCCCATCTGAACCAGTGACAAAGGGTACAGGTAGTAACATGATTTGTTGCATTTAAAAACTCATACAGGGAGTTATCACCTAGTCCGGAGGCTGTCAAACTGTTCTAAGGAAGCTGGGAGAAAGGTCAAAGTTCCTCAGAGCCACCTTGTGGGAGAACGTCAAGAAAACCCACTCAGAACTCTGGGTCCGCCCCTCTCCGCTCCAGCCCACGTAGCTTTGACTGTTCTTGTTGCAAAACAAAAACATGGAGGTGATGTTTGCAAAATCTTGCTATTTAAACAAGCAAACAAAAAGACCCTTGAAAATCACTCATCTGCTTCAAACTACTGTTAATTATTACTGTCTTGCTTGTGATTAAATTGCTAAAACACATCAAGGCTGAGTTTAAACGCAAGAAGATCTACTTCCCAAGCTCATGCTATTTCCATTACACTTGGAGCCTCTACAGCGTCTACCCCTGCACCTACATTCCGTTATTTTGCATCGGTTACACTTACTTTACACCACACATATTAGTACATCTGGCCAGAAGTATGTAATGCATACATTTGTGATTTGTAAGTTTAACGCAGACTGCTTTAAGTTTGTAAATAAATTATTTTCTTAGGAGACTTCAGGGGTTAAAAAAAAAAAAAGCCTTTTTTTTCCTTAGGGAGTTTTCAGGTGTTCTAAGTTTTACGTAAATACCAGGAAGTCATACTAAGAGTTGACAAGAAAGTTAACATTGGCCTCTGAGGAGTTTTGGGTCCTGGAGGAACTCCTCCCAGTTCTTATGTGACATTCACATAAAAAACACACCAAAGTCAGCAGTAACGATTTACCTGAGATCTAGACAGTTAACACCACTCTTGAGAACAGGACCATGTAGTCATCAAGACATAATGCCACAAAAGACTGCTGGATCAGAAAGGCGACACCAGGGTCATTCTTCTTAAAATGTACTTAGTGAATACTAGCGATTCTCTTCATGGTAACCACCTTCAGGACAACACAGGGAGGTCTGTGAAAGGAGGCGGGTGCTTAACACGTCACCAGGAGAACATCAGGGTTGAAGCACTAATGTCACAGCAACTAGACATACTATCTATTTATATAAACACCTTGTCAAATGTAAGTATATTTTCCCCAGTAGATGCAATGGAAACTATAGTTCACTCTTGGTCAGGTCTAATGGAGAAAGTAACTGAATAGATTCTAGATAAAGAATTTGGGGGGAAATTGCTCTCTTAGCAATGGCTCTTACAAAACAATACCAGCCTCCAGAAGAGGGAATTGAGCAGAAAATGAAATAAAAGTGTAACAAAAGATCAGGAGGGAATTGGTGATCAAGTCAGCAGGAAATCTCCTGTGCTTCAGACAACGGTTCAACCAGCTGAGGAGTGGTAAATCGCGGTTGAGAGGAGGGGTGCCAAACACAGTGAGTCAAAGCAGCAGGAAAATGGGGAGCACCAGCAGGAAACAATGGAAGCTGCCGGGGGGTCCACTGAAAAGTTAATTGAAGCCGCAAGCTGGGAGCCCTGGAAGTCAGAGAGCAGATTCAGGGAGACAGATGGGGAAGTGCAGCAAGAAGGAACTGAAGTAATAAGAATGGAAAGAAAGCAGACAGTGCCATGGATGCAGAAATACCCCCCTGAGCCAAGTCCTGAATAATTCTTGGCCATCAAGAGGGCTGCCGGTGCAACTGACAGCTAGCCAGCTGTCAGAGGAAACAGACGACCGCATGCGAAGTGCAGCGTACAGCATGCATTTCAATCATATCGAAAGATGTTGGTGGTCTTTTCCATAACGTATTTTTTTAATGGTTTCTTTAAGCTGAAGTGATCATTTAAAACAAAATATCACCCAAAATTCCAACCGATTATGTTGAGCTACTATGATTCAGAAAAAGAATCCGTGATGATACGGCAGCCCATACAGTTACTAACAAATCATGGACACTGAAGTTCTGGACACGGTGTTTGGAAGACAGGGCTACGCTGAAGGAAAAGAAATGGGAGCTTTTCTTCTCGCAGGTTCTTAGAAGCAGCCCAATTCATACACAAGTTGCTCCCGCTTTACAATCTCTCAGAGAAACACACTTGCTGGTCCTACAAGGCAATGCACGACGAGTTTGCTCTTCTGTGCATGTTGATACAGATATTAAAAAGTTATGCCAGATCAAACTCCAGGAAAGAAATGTCCCTCAAGAACCAATTTTTTGGTGGGATTTCCACTACAGAAATTTTAAACATGGGCATTAGGGATTATCTGGGAAAACCTAGCTAAAAAGATTCAATCATTCAGAAATGGAGGTTATTTGAAAGAGAAGTAGCTACAAAACACATTAAAAGATTTGGAGCCCACTTCCCTCTCAGTGTTGAATTTGCAGACTAATCACTTTTTAGTGTTTCTCAGTGTGTTTTCTGACCACTAAACAGGAAACTCATACTATTATTAGCACCGTTACAAAATGCAATTAGAGAGGTATACATAACTTCACTTCCTTGAAAACACAGAAGAGTATATAGAAAGATCTTGGGCCTTCGTTTAAAAAATCCACCTTTGCATTTTTAACCTATTTATCAAAAATTTAACAAGCTATCTCAAGTCACAGTGTATATATACTTAGTGATAAAAAAGGAAGAACAAAGTTAATTAGGCAAAGTTAATTAGAGAAGAATGAAACGTATTTTGAGCTAGAGAAGAGAATTAAATGTTTTCAAGAATGTGGTACTATCAGCAATTAGATGTGGAAACTTACTTCATTCCTAAAAGAATATTCGTTTTATTAACATGCATTAGTTTGTGTGAGGAAAATACTAAGAATTAAAGTAAAAACTAACTGAATGTCAGTTTACTTGAAGATTCTAATACATACAGAACTCTTGATTTTATTGATTTTTAAGTGTCATAACACTGTTAGCTCATATCATTTTAAGATGCAAGCTGTATAAAAATAACTTTAAAAAAAGATTAACAGTGTATTAAGGAGTATCTTTTTCTTACAGAATATAATAATCCCCAGAATATAACCTGTCAGATAGTTTGGTTCACATAATCAAATTGTGTGTGATTTAAATACAGTCTGACTTTCAAGTTTACGTTTGTTAAGCTGATTTGAGTGGTGTTTTTAAAAAGACATAAAAAGTGGAATACAAAACTGGGGGCATCAAAGATTAAAAGAGTCATTTGTTTTGAATCATCCAATAGGGTGTTTATTAGAACTTGACTATTGTGTTCGCTGACGTCATTTTCTGCTGTAGTCATGATGCTTTTTAAAATATGACCTATTCAACATCTATTATTTCTTATGAATTGTGATTACATGTAACTGCATTCATTCCTTATTGCAGGTATTATCTCATAAATGAGGAAGACTTTGGGGATCAGAGACTAGATACAATGAATATACCAGATACTCATATTGGTAAGATAAAAAATTAAATGTTTAACTAACGTACATGCAAGAATCATGACTCCCATAGTGTGATATAAGAAGCTATTTTCAGACTGAAATAAAACCATTATTGGAAAGCATCTTTTAAATACACTCCTGGAAAAACCCTAGGAGAAATCTGCATTTATTATGTGCAAAGGGTGTGGCATTTGTGGAAAGCTGAACTATATGTTCAATCTCCATATTTTATTCTCATAACCTTTTATTCAATTCTTGAAGCACTCATGATTTAGCATGCTAAATTAGGAAATCAGAGAAGGGGAGAAAAAAGTCTCTAATAATTGTTAGCTGTGAGAAACAATGGAAGACACTGATAGAAATGAACCCAGTGCAGAAGACCAAGGTTGGAATTCTAGACTTTCCACTTGAAGTTTGAAGAAACCAAATAGCCTTCTTGAACCCCAAATTCCTCCCCTGAAAATTAAGAATAATACCACTGAACTATCCTAGACACAATTTTAAGAGGTTCCAATGAGATTTCGCTGACTAAAGCAATCTGTGAAACTCCAAGTTGCTATCTCCAAGCAGACTTTAACATTTAATTACTATCAATGTGCCTATTATCCTATACACTCACTTGTAAATTCAACCTGCTTTTTAGTTCCTGCTTGAAATACTGGCATTACATTAAACATTTTACTGTATGTCAAGAACACTGGAAGAGAAACACTGTGTGGTGAATAAAAATAGCTCTTATTTTGTTTCCTGACTTTTAAGACATTGATCAGTAAACAACATTTTAGAAAATACAGAATCTTTTAAGCCTCCAGTGGAATGCATGCTACTGCAAAGAAGGGATCTTTGAATATGTACAGAGGAAGAAGACATGGTTCTCAGTGCACACAGGTCGCTTGCAGAGTCTAATGGCCATACACAGAAAAGCAACAAGAAAATGTAGAATGCGCATTTCAAAGCTCCTCAAATGTTTATGCCATAAATGAGAAGTTAAAATAGAGCATACAAGTGATAAAGTAGATATTTCCACCACGGCTTGGTGAAAATGGATACAAGCACCTTTTAAAACTCCAATATATTACATCATGATTCTGAGGAAACGTTACACACACCTATGGATCAAGGTTATTTTCTAACTTACTGCTACAACAGTTCTATTAGCAATTAATCTCTGCAAATATCTACTGTACCAAAAAATTAATATGACTCTGGTTATTCAGGGCATCTTATTAAAATAATTATATTTTAGATAAAATAGAATAATGTATAATATATAAAATTAAATATATTATAATATTAGTACATTAAAACCAACTCTTTCACATAAAGATATGTTGGAACCTCCATACAAAACCACACGAATGTGTGCCCCCCTCAAATCTTGAAATGTGTCATCTTATAAACAAATACGTATTTAAAAGGGGTTCATCAGACTACCATGAGATAAAATAGAATTTAAAAATCCAACCAGCCATTTTACGGCAATCCAAAAGGATTTATAGTTCCAGATCAATGATCTCTTTGTCTTTTCAGTATTTTAATAATTGTATGCAAGTTTTGACTGGTATAAGAGTTGGACTTCCTTTGTTTGGCAATGGAACTTCATTAATTATTAATGAAGAAGCGACCGAGAGCCCAAAAACCTGCACTGAGCTCCCTCTGCGTTGAAGGCATTTTTCTAGAACTGGAAAAGAACGTATTATACACAGATTTTGCACTTGAGGGTTGATGAACATATACGCGAGGGAAGCAAGTCCTTAAATAAGCATCATACAAGGCAAAAATATAAGGGAAGCAAGAGAAAAATGTTTTACAAGGTGCTGCTGGAAACACTAGGGGGGAAGCCGGGATTTTAACCAGGAGCTGCACGTTAAATGAGATTTATTTCATTAGTTAGAAAGACCTGGCTTCTACGGAAGGGGTAGCAATCTAGGTGTAAGAATGTGAGCAACAGGGGCAGGGTGAGACAAGCCGCAGAGGATTCGAAGAATATCCATCATCTGCTCTGAGCAGGGGAATGAAGGTTAACAGTGCTGGGCAGAGGCTGGAGCGCCCAGTGCCCTGAGGCCAAGGACGATGTAACAGCTCTCACGTGAGCCTCTGAGCCTTGACTAGAGAACAGGGAAGCCAGGAGGAAAAGGAGGGAGAAACTCATCCCAAGAGTTAGGGCAGGCCACGTAAAGGGCTCAGCGCAAAATGAAAGCAGTTTTGTTCAAAAAGCAGGGAAGAAGTGCCTTCAAATGTGTCCAAACCTAACTCTTCCCTTCTTCAGTCTCACGATGTTTCACTGTCTGCCCAGACCATGCTCCATCATCGCTTCAGACTTCACTTACAACACACGAACTCAAAGACAGAGTTAAGAATTTTAAGGCATGATCTCAGAGCAGTAAAGCCAAACGCAGGGCCTCCTGGGCATGAGGCCCTATGCAGCTGGACTAACTGCTTGCCTATAAAGTTGGTACCACCGATGAGAGCCCTCACTTCAGATACCAAAAGCCTAGAATGAGGGACTGGAAATGTGCAGGAAAAAAGAAAGTAAATAAAGTACATCCAGATATATGTACCCATTTGACATGCACTAAAGATGGATATACAATTTGAGTACGAAGGTAAACAGATAACTGCAGTTCTCGTTTGGTTTACCAGGTGAAAGATCATGTTATTAACCAAGAAATAACTACAAAGGGAAAATGTGATGTTTGTCAAAGAAGGAGAAAACCGGTTTGATTTGAGACATGTTTACTGTAACATGGCTACAGGATGTTTGAATGGACTTTTCAAGAAGACTGGTAGAAATATGATGTGGATCCTCGCTATGAGAGAATAGATTTGAAGATCATCCATGTAGACTTAACAGCAGAAACAATCGTGAACAGAGTGGGAGACGCTTAATATTCTCTTTTAGAAATCTGTGCTAACCCAGCATAGGTCAGCATAACTGTCTCAGTTTTGAAGGAAAAAAGAAAAACTGTTACTCAGTCAAACTTCAGAACTGATACAACATTACTTAGCTAAGCTTTAAACTCAACCTTTGATTTCTTCAGTCTATGAAAGAATGACAGACATATCAGGAAAATAACCAGTAGGGGGCTCCCCCAGTGGTGGGGAAAGACCCAGGGAAGGAGTCTCCACTGGGAGTGTTCAAGAGAACAGCTAAAGAAACAAGGAAACACTTACAGACAACGGACTTAAGAGATAAAATTGTTACACTTTGTCATTTTTGACATATAAACCCGGTTTAGCCATCAGCCAACTAACAGACTCACTGAGAAGCACGGACCTTAATTTTAAAGATCTGAAAGTGAAACTCACTCGTTATCATTTACTCCATGCTCTTTAACATCTAAAGTCAGGTTTTCTTATCCACATGTGAAATATTACTAACTTCATGCAGATTTATCAGCAGGCTACTATAATGTCCATTGTAAACGTAACATATCTACTTACTCCCATACATTTTTTAATTTAATGTATTAATAAACTGATTATTCAAGAATTATAGGCATGTTTAATAGCTGTGTTGGATATATAGATATGTCTCACAAACATTTTGTAACAAAAAATACGTATGTGTATATACTGTTTAGCTAATTGCTTGAGCATTAACATGAAAGGCATGCATTTGATCAGTTTTACATATATAGTACTTTGTGTATAGATGCAAATACATGTATGTACGTGCATATAGCAATACAGAATGCATGCATATAAATGTCTATACATGTAAGATATTATTTATTTTAAAAACTAGAGCAGGAAAGAATGCTTGCTGTATCATTTTACTCAATTCACAGGTTAATTATTGAGAAAGGTGGTCTCTCAACAAATCACGGCTGGTCTATTGTGAGTGTTCTCCGTTTTAAACAGCAGGGTTTCTCCTCTACTGTATGTGCCATATAATTACTTCACTTGAATGCAATACTTTAATGAAGACCAGTTTAATTAAATTAAATTTCTCCCTTGTGGTAACTCAATCAAAATGCATCATACCCTCATTATAGTATTATCTGTTGGAGTCCAACATTACAAGTGCCATAAGGAGGGCTTATTTTAATAAGGGCAGTAATAATAAACTATCAAGTTACACAATGTAATACTGCAACTGAAAATTTCTTGTTAGGTTCACAGCATTTGCGTTTTAGTTCCTAATTAGTTTTGTCTGTTTATGTTGCTTTATTAGAGGTAATGCCATTCGAATAGTTATCTTTTGTTTGACTCCTATTCATGACAAGCCTCTACTTAAACTGGCATAATTAAATTTACATAAATAATTGAACAATTTCTTTCCAATTCAGTCGTTATCTTCCTAGGCTTGGTTTAAACACCATCCATTTTTATTTCATAGAATCCTCATCAGACTGGATGTAATGCAACTTGAAAAAAACTTTCATCTGTGCTTTAAGGGGTCAAGTTCAGTTCAGGAAAACATTCAAGACAGAGAACTAGGTATAAAGTGAGAGGGATCTGACCTGGTTACGTACAACCAACAGTGTTTTGAACAAACTCAACTGCTTATGTTTTGACTCGATTTGAAAATATCTATACCACAATAAATCACACGATTATGTCTTTCGGGTACATATAATTAGAAGATGTGTCTTCCCAGAACATATTCCTTAGGCAAATAATGCTTGAAAAATGTAACAGTAGCAATCAGTTCTCATTATATTAGACAAAAATCAAGCTTTAAATTATAATCAGATTTTCACTGCAGACCGCTTTTAAGCCTGAGAGACAGCATAGTGCTATGGAGACACTTCTAGAATAAAATAAAAATATGTTTACATTTACCAGCCTCCCTACATAGAGAGCTCAGATTCATCCTCATTTCCAACTTCTCCCTCCCCGGTTGGCCCTTACTTGGCCATTGAGTTCTACAGATCATACACACCACCTAAGGATCTCTTCAGTCCATCCAGCCCTTCCTTCTTATATTTATTGTCAGTTTCTCAAATCAGGTAGATTTGACTATTGCAACAGCTCCTTGGTTTTGATGTCTTTGGACTCAGCCTCTTCCAAACCATCAGGCATATGGCTTCCAGAATTACTTAAAGTCCTCAGAGGTGCCACTGAGTTTCATTCCAACCTTAAACTAGGCGAGAGGGACCCCTACCTTGGGCTCTGCCCTTCGGAAGGTCTTGTTCTTTCCTTCCTTCAGCCATGCCCCATTCAAACATACAAGGAATGTACAGGGCAAATGGGTGTGACCATCCAGAGCCTACCCTATCTATGCACCAAGACCATAATCCCTTAATACCACTGAGACAACTTCTAAGGCCTGCTTGGTCCGACCTAAGAAGGGCACTTATTTTGGGAGCAGGAAAACACAGCTTGGACATGTGGGCTGGGCTGAAGTTGCCGGGACTGGGGTAGCAAGGGCACAGACCAAGAGCTCCAGAAGCTCCCTATGCTGCCATGTAGTAACATGGAATTCTGTAAACAGAACATCAGTCAAAGATATCCACACGTATCACTCTACTCACACTGGAGGGTCTAAGAGTGTTGCTGTTTTTCTCTGTTCCTGTGTGGGTATGCACTGTGAGGGTAATTCAAGGAAAGGTCCAGAGATTCGAAATCATTTTGGTGTGTTTCAAAGTTGAGATATTATCTACACAAAGGATATGGCAAAATGTTCCAGAAACAGGATCTGCACGAACCAATAAGTGAAAATTTGTGGTGACTACGGATGATAGGTGTACTGGCATTTGCAGAAATTGCAGGGGAAGGGACCATCAGATTATCCACCGACCCCAAATTTCAAGTCAATTACTATCTATAATCACAGGGCTGAGGTGATCCTAAATGACCTTTAGTTCCATGTTACTGAAATTACTAGTATCTAATTATATGAAAATAGTAGGTCCAGATCTAAATGGAACAAATCATTTAAGCTGCATTAGCCTTCGTTCTCATGTTTTCAGAATGGTAGTTATTGATAGAATGAAATGATAATATATTAAATTGCTACTTGTCTGGTAGATGACTAATGCTCAATGTTTCAGAATTTGATTCTAAATACTAGATAATTCATTTAAATTAGAGAATATGTAACCCAATTTTTCCTAGGCAACAAGGAAAATTCTCACTGGAAATTTGGTAGGAAACCAAAGACCAATAGTTCTTAACCCGGACTTTCCACATCTTTGAACAGAAGTGAGGAGATATGAAGAAAATTTGTGACATTTAAATTCTTACCAAAATCTTCTATGAATATCTGTATACATACCCATCTCCCTGGAAAGCATGGGTGGTTGCAAATCCCCTCCCAACTTTTGTGTTCAGAGAAATGGTTAAGCAAAGGATTGTCCTGCTTTTTTGTATGCCCACCTCCACTCTTCAATTATTCAGGTTAAGACTTCTCTCTATTCTTCCTCATGGCTCCTGCCCCTATAAAACTCCAGGCTCCCTTCTTTTCTAGATGTTCCTCATTAATGAACATGCTCCCAATTCCAATAAACTAAAGTCACCGCCTTAATTATCTTTCACAACTGCACACAACTCACGTGCAATTTAGTTACCATTTGTTCTGTGCCGAGGAAGAGAGTTTAGTTAACATCCCAATGACTACGGGGATCTTATCCATTTCTGCATTGAGGCAAAAAGTCCTTGAAATTCAAAGGGAGAATAGAATGACCTTTGTTCCTTTTTGACCACAGATTTTTTGGTAGCATTAGCACATTCTTTGTCTCAAGCAGAAACATGGTTTTGAAAACGCTCATGTCGTCTACTGCACTCTTGAGAGTAGCCACATGTGTTTAAATCAATTAAAATTAATACAATTAAAAATTTAATTCCTCAGTTGCACTAGACATACTTCAAGGACTTAAGAGCCATAGGTAGCTAGTGACCACCATACTGGACCTTGCAGATACAAAACATTTCCCTGATGGATTGCAGCAAGTTCTAATCAACTGTGCTGGTCCAGACTCCTGGTAGGAGAAGTTCTTATGGCAAATATTCATCAAAAGGTATCATGGAAGGAGGAATGTATTGGCAGTTAAGTTACCAGGCTCTTCATGTATCTGTTACTTTAAGAACTAGTCTCCTGCATCCTGGGTCTGCAGGTTAGGGATTTGAAACACACAATCCTTTCCAACTCCAAGATTCCTTCCTTCATCAAAGAGTTTCCCAGTACTCTTAGTGATTATACTAAGTATCATAAAGGCATTCACAAGTTTACAGATCATTTTTAGTGCTTAGAAAGAACTAAGGTAGTAAGTTATATAAACAAGAGCAGCTGGAATACAAAAAACCTCCCTGACATTGTAATAAAAATAATGTTACTTCTGGCTAGAGATACATGGTGAGGATTGAAGAGACATTGTGCCACCTGGGATGTGAGGGATGGGTGGGATTTTGGCAGTGAAGTGGAAAGAAGGCTGTCCATGCTACGTGAACACACAAAGAAACAGTGATGGCAAAGTACACGATGTGTTCAGAGAAGAGTCCATCCCTGTGGCTGAAATGTGTGTAGCAACAAGGGGTATGTTCGTGTAAGAAACGGATGGGCAGGTAGATGGGAGCAGATCTTAAGGGACATTGATTTCCTTGAGAAGGTATCCCTCAGGCAGTGGAAATACTGGTCATGCCTTTTGAAAACAGCTTTGTTAACAGTTTAAATGATGAGTAAGTCAGGAAAGATAAAGATCCAGTAGCTTGCTTTGTAATCAGGGCTTAAAATGAAGTTCAAGCAAGAAATATGGGTGAAGTACTTTTTAAGGTGATTTCTAGAGTAGAAACAACAGAATTGGCAAATTAAGACTATAATGCAGAATGTTCTAGAAAGGGATTCAAAATTTTTATCATAGTGAAAACAAAAAAATTATGATTATCTGGTAAAAATAGTCTTTGTTAAAAATATGACTGCATATGTTGTATATGAAATTAAACATGCTAGAAGAGACCAAAAATAGATAAGAGGCTCAATTTAAAATTCTCTCTACTTTTCCTAATGACTCAAATTTACTTGAACCCATGTGTATTGTTGACCTTCCTACTCTGTATGGTCTTCTCTTTGTCTTGAGACTCAGAAGATGCATGACAGAAGATTCCCAACCTTAGAAGATTTAAGTTCTATTGCTGAGGACAGACATATGCACACATCATTTTTATATGTTCTATTAAGTGCTGTGGCAAAAATCACACTGGGTTACCCCATGGACATTGAGGAGAAACAGTTCACCCACAATGCAACTTCAGGATTTGTTTCCTGGAGGAGGCAAAGCCTAACCTGTTGAGCTTCCTTTGAATGGAGGAGTCATTGAGCCAACAATTTAGTAAACAAGGGCCTAATTCATTTCTTCCAGCAACAAACAAAAACCAACAAGAGCGGGCACATGTGTTCATTGGATGGCAAGAAATGATGTTTGAAAAAAAAAAAAAAAAGGCTGGGGTTCAGGGCAGGAGCCTTGTTTAGAAGCCTTAAGTATCGTGTAGAATATGGGTAAGTTTTAACCACTGATCACAATAGGATTAATTTTAAATACAACACTCTAGCTGTGGTACGGATGATCGAGAGCTTGAGGCATTAGGTGGCTACAGCCAAGGCCTAAGTGAGAGATGATATCAACTACGTTTGGTTACTTATCACGTTTTATGTGGTTTCAGTTTCCTTGAAATGTACCAGCCTCAGTGCACTACAATACCAGTTTTTCTAAGTCTCACAGCTCTAATACACAACTCTGAACTCTATTTTTGCTACCATACAACTAAACGTGGGACGGTTCATAAGACTGGGTAAACAAAAACATGTATGCTTTTCAGATTTTTTTTTTTTTTTTTACCATCTTAAAGTTTGCTGGAGTTGGGATGTCACCCATTTTCAGTAAAGATTAGTTTATACTGTGCCCTCAGGCAGGTCCGTCCACTTTGTTGCATCATCTCCACGTAACTTCTTTGCCGTATCTGTCTATACGTTGCTCATTACGTCCTGCACAGTGGGAAAGTTCCTGGTTTTTCTATGACCCAGTTGTGGTGTCTCAGGCCTCTTCACTGTGCCCATTTTGAAGCCCTGCTCAGCACAAACCTATCCCCACAAACCTTAACAAGATAGGGGTATTTTTATCCAAAGTTTCATGGGTGGCAGGGAAGACAACTCACTTATCCACACAGCAGAAAATCAAACTGCCCACAGACATCTTCATATTCCCCATGAAGTTCCTCTCCCGGGCTGTCACCTTAGTGCTCTACTCTGCCTTCCTTTATCGACATCATTTCCATTACCTGGGACTACCCAGTATCTGCCTTTAGTTAGTACACAACACTCAGCTAAAATAAAGCAGTTAAATAAATACTGTCCCAGACCATCTGCTATTCTTCAAGCATGTGCCTGAAGCCATCACCCACATGAAACGGGTCCTCCTTTGGGAAGACAAGGAACGTTCCGATTCTAAAAAAAAAAAATCAGAATCCCTACTTGTAACAGGCACAGAGCCTGACCTTATTCCTATTACTCTACAACTTAGTGTTTGCCAAACTGACATTCTGCCTGACAGACATCTTTTCCTGGAGAAGCATATTCTCTTTTGGATAACTCAACTTAAAGGGTCATCTGAAGAGTAATAGGATACGATTTCCTCAACAGGAACATGTATATACAGATACTGCAACAGAAACAAGGTTTAGAAGACATGGACATGGGTTCATTAATTGCCCCTGTGCTCTCAAGTTGCTTGCAAGCTCTTCAGTTATACACACTAAGTCAAACATTCTGAATTCATGGGTTTTATAATTATGTTAATTCCTCCCTGGAAGATGCAAGTTGAGTCACTGTTTTGTTTATAATCTTCATCTCTCTTATTCTTCATCCTTTTTGCCCTTACATAATGTATTTCACTCGCCTGGGAATATCTTTCAGACGATCTTAACCATTGGCAATCTTCATACAGAGAGTGGTTTCTCCACCCCTGATTTCCAACCTATTTTTAACTGGTTTTGAACTCTAGATGTTTGGGTGTTCTCCTTAGTAGCTCACTTAAGATAAACAGACAGTAAAATAATTAAGATATTGACACTTACTCTCTCATTATTTTTGTCCACCTAGATGTTAATTTTGAATTTTAAAAATAAAATTTTGAAAATAGAACAGATAATTCAATATAACAGTAACATGATTAATAATGATACAGATAAGACAGCAGCAAACTGCAGCACTTTGATGTCTTTCAGAGCCCCTGAAGTCCATTTTAGGCTTTACTAGTGGACAGAGATGTCTACTTCAGCTAACATCATGATTGAAAGTTTCTCAACTGGGATTTTTTTCTGTGTTTTCCAATGTATTTTTAAAGAAACTGTGCTTATTTTAAATTTCATGTGTTCAGGCATGCATATAATAAAGAGACACCAATGATGCAAGATGCTTACTTCAAGTAGGGTCTTTACACAAAATTGATTAAAATGTAGTCTCAACTCCCCAGGGGCTTCAATGTTAAAAGAAGCCCCATGTACTTGGAGTCATCACTAGCTGACCTGGGTTGCTGAAGACCTAACAGGGAAAAACAAATCTGACTCCATATTAGATCTATTTCTTTAGTTCTTGTGCTCTGTTCCCAGTGCTTAGTCATGCTGGTTCTGCATCTTTTATAAAAGAATGTTGCCTATAGCCTGAAATATACAAGAAAGCCCATTCTCAAGGCTCTGAACTTTAAGGGTGTAACACGTAGGGATTCACATAGGGATAAAAAGTTGCACAACACAGTATAACATTTGTCTTGTTGGAGGTTTACAGGAACATCATGACCTGGAGGCATATGGACAGCTACAAGAACAAAGGATTCCAACCACAAGAAGTTTGCCAACAACCTACCACAATCCTCTCCCCTTTTTCAGAATAAAATGAGCCATAATTCTGACCTGAGTAAGATGGTTCTCCAAGACATTAGTCTGCCATCTTCTCGGACTGCTGACTTTCCGAATGAAGTCCTTATTACTTGCCCCAACACCTTGCTTCCCGATTTACTGATTACGCAGGGAGCAGGAGTTTGGACTCGGTAACAAAGAGAAAGGGGAGGTGGTCAGAGTAACCAGAAAAAAGCGTCAAAGCAAGTCCTAGGTAAGCTCCATTTTCTATGTGGATTAAAGTTCTTTGCAGTCTTATATCAAGTGTGTATTAACCAGGACTCCAAGCAGTCACTGTTTTGGCCCTAATACTTGATCATTACCAGTAAGCCACCTGATTCTAGGCAAGTACACTGTTCCTCATCAGGATCAGCGTGTTAGAATTGTCCAATTTCCATCTAAGTAAAACTACAGCCAGCATCGGAGCCAGATGTGATTAATCACATAGAGAATCAATACTGTAGGATTGCCTACTTTGCGTATATTATAGATGTACAACCATCTACATATCTACGGCAACAGAAAGCATGCAGTCATCATAAATCAAGGGTTCAGTGATATAAAACCCCGAGCTTCCATAGCTCAGTGTTCCCTGCTCCTGCCGCAAGGGTACATAAAGCCCTTTCTTCTCTGGACATTTGCAGGTTGAATCTTTAAGCTCCGTGCATTCATCTGAGGAGAGCTCTCATATGTGGCCCAGTCCAGTAAGGACCCAGGAAGCTCTTGGGGAAAGGGGTGGATGGAGAGAGAGAGAGAACCCATCTGTACAAATCAAGGGATGAGTCACTACAGGGGCCCTCCAGAGGTTGAAGACCGTGGCTTTCCACCCCATCCCCAGAAATACATGCACGCTCATTAGGTGTTATTAGGAAAGTTTGTTTTAGGTAAGTTAGATGATTATATATTGGATACCATTTGTTTTGTGTTTTAGATAACCTTTGTAGCTAATTCTATAAGAAATAAACATCATTTGACAAGTTTGCCTCTGGCCAATTTTCCCATACTTTTAAAGCCAGTGGAGTGATTATAGCAAATCTCACCAGAGTCCTGGCATTTGCTTACCTCCCTGGGAGAGAAGCCACTAACAAGGCAGCTGCTGAGTATTTTGGTTTGGCCTCGCCTCTAATTCCCACCGGAGAAGAGAGCCCAATGTCAGGCTGTGAAGCGAAGAATTCACGAGGCTTGGGGACTGCCACTTGGGCTCCAACCAGAGCTCTTATTTACCAACATTTGTTCTCTCCTGCAAGTTTGCATCCCCAGGGGGGTTTATTAATGTTCATCAGCCACGGCCAAATGGTAGAACTCCAAGGGAGATGGACCAGACCCAAATCCCTGGCGTGCTTCAGTCACAGTTAATACGCAAACCTAATCTATCCTGGGTATCTACGTTTGTAAACCTGCATTTGGCAACATGAAGCTGTTCTTATCAAAAGCACAGGACCAGACCAAGTACCGCCAGCCTTCACAAACAGAACTTCTTGAGGCATCTAAGCATCTCTGAGCCTGATGTGACAGTTTCCTGCCGGGACCCACTGGGCCACCAGGGGCTTTGCAGCTTCATAATTAGAAGACACCGGTCCCTCCTCCAGGATGGCTGGGGACTGAGATCTTTCAACAATACTGCGGGGCAGAGCTGTGGCCTCTGCAGAACCCTTTCTTTCCTCCTAGGATGTCAGCCTGCAGGGATTCATCTCTTCAGAGAGAAATAGGATATGAATACTTCACGGTCATCAGGGAAGGGACTCCTGTGGAAAATGGCATTTGACTTTGACCTACAGGAATGCATAGGATTTCAAAGGTCAGACAGTGAAGAAGGAAATTCCAGGGGAAACCTCATGTGGCCAGGAAGTCAGAAGAGGTTTAGGAGAGCAGAGAAAGCCATTAGCATAAACACTAGACGTCTCTGAACATCAGGCAAAGGTTTTAGGCCTCATTTATGTAGTTCTGTAAGAAGAATCATTGGCAGATGGGATTAAGGAATTCAAGAAGCTACTAGAAAATGGGAGACAAAGATTATAAAATAAAGATCTGAAGTTGAAAAGGGGTATTGGGAACAGAAAGCAAGTGACTTACGACTTATTTGACTAAAGCACTAGGTAATCAGTAGAGGCAGCATACATTAGTGTGTGCAAGCCAAATGTGAGTATTTTTCAATTAACCTCTAAAAATGAAACCTCTGCATATACAGTGTTATTGGGAACAACCCCTCTTCTAAAAAGCCAATGGATTTTTTTTTGACAAGAGAGTTAATACACTTAATTATTTGAGGACTTCTGTTTTCTGAAGATGAGACCAACAGACATAGCTCATCTAACATGTGAACTTCAGTATTATACTTAATAGTTTTTACTTAGAATATTTATCTGAAATTAGTATCAAAAATCACTTAAGCCCTCTCCTAGAGGGGAAAAACACTGCAATGTAAATACTAAAACTTTATTGAAGAATTTAGACCATATGGTAATTGTATTATTTATTATTAAAAAATACAGAAAGTAAATAGTAGCTGTGCTTTTATTTTTGAGTGAAACAAAAAAGGCTGCATTAATAATGTGCAAAAAATTTTATAGACTTAACACATCAACAAAACATACCCCTAAAGGAATATTAAAACAAAGTCTGATGTATTATTTATTCTAATTTCAATTTCTTATGCATTTACTTCATCTGGGAAGCTGCTCAATTTTTTGTAGTTTTTTGGATATCAATTATGTAAACTATAAAATTACTACGCCAATTATCTCCAAACAATTTTTCCCTCTCATTTAGACTGTACCCAAATGCTCACATCCACCTAGAACAGGGGTCAGCAAACCATAGCCCATGAAACTGAACACCAGCCTGCTGTTTAGGTAAGTTTCCTTGCAACACATTATTTGTTCACACCTTGTCTGAGGCTGCTTTCACACTCAGACAGCAGAGTTAAGTACTTTCGACAGAGACCATATACCAAAACCTAAAGTATTACAGTCAGTCCCTTTAGAGAAGTTTGCTGACTATTGACAGATTTTTTTTTTTAATGTACTTATGTTTTGTGAGCCTCTTTTAAGAGAGTCACACATGGCAGGGATTCCTACTTTTTCTTCCATTCCGAAAAGTCACTTTTACTATCATTAAGCTATCATAGTGCCAATTTTTAATACTACTTCATTAAACAATTCTGCTTTCTGATAAAGCCACCTCGGCTTCTCTGAAGTGATCAAACGTATTACTTAATGGCAGAAAGATGTTCATCTTCCTTTCCACAAATCGTTCTGTTTAGAACCTTTAGTGCCCTAAGTCTCATTTATTCTATGAGTTTTCAATAAAAGATTGTTTTATTTAATAAAGTTCAAAATGTAATGTAGAAGCAAAATGTCATAACAAACACGTTGGAGGATCTTTTTGGTCCTTACATTTCAGAGGAAACTTCATTAGTGTTGAAATCTCTTATTCAGGGCCTCTCAGCACTTCTAAGAACATAAAATACCTTAGAGAGAATCTACACCCACTTATTTTATGCTAAATGAATAAAGATTATTGGCATAACTGATTTTTCTAATTGAAATGTGATAAATCCAGGGTATTCTGAGAAAATACATATGTGATTTTCTGGTTAAAAATAGAAAATATTAGTAAGAATTTAATGAAATGGTATTGAGATATGAACTTACCCCTTCTGTGTGGATGAGAAGCTCTTTTGGTAGACTTTATTATAACTGAAAGTTTGTTAAGGGTAGGCAGAGAACGTTTTTGTGTTGTTTTTTTTTTTAACTTCAGCATTATATTGTCACTACCAAACAAAATATTTGGCAGATGATCAGAATTTATTAATCAATATTTATTAACCAAATAAACAAATGAGGCAGTTAACAGGCAGATGCATGGAAGGATGGATGTTTGAATGAAACAAATTTTCTTGTTGTATCATATTTGACATGGCTTCCCTTGACGTGTTAAGAACCATTGGTGACCATAGCAAAAATTCTATTGACTAGATTTTTTCCTTATTCAAATGTTGGGATGACGAAAAAATTTAAAGTTAAATCAGTGTCTCAGTTTTACATTAATTCTGTTATAAAGTAATATTTTTTTACAATCCTAAATTTTGTTTAGCTTCAACATTTTAACCATATTCTTTAATGTGTAAGATGAATTTGACTGTTAGTAACAGATGTACTAATCTCTGAAGTAGTCGTATTACCCTGGACAGATTCTACTCCGTTTAAAAGTCATTACATATGTCAGTTTCATTTTGCAGATAATACATCATGGTGGTTAAGAACCACCCAATGAGGAATCAGAATTGGGTTTGATTTTTTTTAATTTTCTTAATTATTCAGTGTATAACTCAGCAACACACTTATTCTGTTTTCACATGACTTAAAAAGTGGAGCATTTCCTTATTGAGTAGTTATAAGTCTTAAATGAAATGAAGAGAAAAAAGTAAGGACAGGAAGATGGAAATAAAGGTGGGGGGTGGGGGAAGAACAAAGAACAAGAGGAAAGTAGCACCTGAAACAGAGGAAGGAGGACATTAAAGTAGAAAAAACTAGCTACCATTCTGATACTTCACCCTGTCACTAAAGAAATACAGTAAATGCAGTCAACTGTCTTGGATACCAGGTGTTCATAGTAATCAAGTCAACAGTGAACATTAAAATTAAATATTGGGATTTTATTACCTTAATATCTAGGACTGGCAGACGGTACTGATTCATGATCAAAGGGAATTACAATAATGTATATTATATCTCCCCTAAAGCAAAAAGGTATGCTTACTCAAGTTATAATTCTAAATGAATCAGGAGTGAGAATTTTTAAATGAAAAATAAAATATTAATTATGCTAAGTAAAATTGATTTTAAGTATATAAAAACTGGCTCTTAGCCAGATGCCCCTGAACTTGAGGAAGGGCATAAAGAAAATACTTGAGCTAATTAGAATGATGCTCAATAAGATGTACTTTTGAGATATAAATATCCTAGAGGTGAAAAGTGGTCAATAATAATTGTAAGGGAGCAATGTAGAAAAAGCACAGGAAACCCAGAAAATGAAAATCCAGAGGAATGGCATGACCTACCAGGAGTTCCCTAAAACTGGAACAAATTCATCAGAAGAAAAAGTTAAAGAAAGCCAAGATTAAAGATGAAAGGTAAATTGCTTAGAATATGAAGACAAATAATTAGGTCCCTGGCAGGATAATGCTTCTTTAATGAGCCCTTTGGGAAATTTAAAGAAAACACTGAAAACAGATATAGATATTTCACTAATTGAATCGTTACTTCATATTATCTTTGACTATAGTGAGAAAAATGGTTATCACTGAAGTTCTATGATAGAATTACAAATAGTTAAATATGAATGGAATTACATTGCCCTAGCATTCAGGAGGGATAAATAAACCATTTGCAATGAACAAAAGGTATTAAACAAGGTACCTCATTTTCCTTCCATGTACAGAAAAATCAATGGCGAGGATAAGATCTGATTTTTTGATCCCTTTGAAGTGTGGTGATGTGAAAACACTTTGGTAAGTATGGATTCAAAATGCAGCTTTCAACTTCCGGCCATCATCGGTTAACTGATACAGGACAAGGAGTCTTACCAAAACCAGCTCTAAAACTGGACATAACCCATGAAACAAACATGTACAAATTTTGGCCAACAGGCAGCAAAGGACTTCCTGAGGGAGGGGAACAGTGACATCAGCCTCTCCATGGCTCAGGCTTCCTGCCTACAGACATTTTCCACGTTGTGTTTCCAACGACTGACTCCAAGAACACCACAGGTCTCATGGAGCAAAGGATGAAGAGATCAGAACTGGGGGCTGTGGAGGCTGATAGAACTTGTGGGGGAAGAGTTCTCAAGAGTAGCCAGCTACGCGGAACTCTGCGAGGGGCCCCCTCGGGACCATCTCCAGCCACATGCTAAACTGCGGATGTGCGGATCAACCCTGCCAGAAACCAGGTTAAAAACAGCTAAGAAGCAGCGGTGAGCTAAATTCAAGTGAAATATGGAATCAGCAAAAAAAGTATCTTGGAATTGTGGAGTATTTCACAGCTTGCTAGGGGCAGAGAAAAAAATTAAGTTGAACATCCTTAAATATTTCCAGAGGTCCCTGCATCATCAGACTCGGAAGAAGTATACAATCTGATGGTGGTGATCACCATACCTGCTGCAATCACCACTGTTTTCTTTTCCAGCTTGAGACAGAATTGGCACAGAACATAGTGTGAGTTTAAAGTGTGCAACACAATTATATATATGTATGTATGTGTGCATGTGTGTGTACTGCAAAATGGTACCAAGGTAAGATTAGTCAACATATCCATCACCTCATATAGTTATAATTGGGTGTGTGGTGAGATCTACCCTCTTAGCAAGTTTCAAATACACAATACTTCGTGTTAACTATGGTCACCATGCTGCACTGCATGTCCTCAGAACTTAATCACCTTCTAACTGGAAGTTTGTACTCTCTGACCTTCAACCATTTCTAATCACCACTACTTTTCTTTCATTTTCCCTTTCCTCACTCTTAAAATCTTCCCTCCTCTTTCCAGACCCTCTCTGAAGGCCATTTTCACATCTCCTTCTCCCCTGTTGGGCCACATGTAAGCCAGTCAATGGGCGATAAAGGAAGGGAGTTGAAGGCACAGTGACACCTGCTATACTTTCTTGCTCACTTGGCACCGGCCTGGTTACTGAAGACGTTTTCAGGCAGAAATAGCCCAATATACCTGAAACGTGAGCTAGAGAACCATGCTTAACTGGGGACACTTCAGAGGGAGCATGTATCTTAAATTCCTTTCTCAAAGTATGACTTACTCTCCACAATTCCAGGCATACAAGGTATGTTTCTGTTACATGGCTCTGTTTTCCACTCAATTCTTACTATGTATCTAAATTTTTAACTTCCTTTCTAAAAATCACTTCCTTCTGTTTACATATTAGGAATTTCATCTTTTGTTATTTTTAAATTTTCTGCCATTATCCACTTTTTTCACATCCTGTTTCCTCTTATAATTTTCATTTGAAATATGAGCAATTACATATTATAGCTTACACTTAATATGTTTAATCATAGCCAGTAATTAAAAAGTTTTAATGCCAAATGATAATGAGATATAATAGATATTCCAGGTATAGCTTATTACAGTTTACATTTATATAGATTAATGTGATAAGCAAATAACCAAAAAATTAGGTATCGGGTGTGCTGTTGTGATATATTTAAATTATATTTCAGAAAAACACATACGTTCTTTTAAATTTTATCAGAAGATAACAACTAACCATTTCTATTCATCTCTTTTAGTGGACTTCACTAGGTGGAAAAGATCAGTATTTTTGTTTGCTTTTTATTTTACTTTAAATACAGAAAATTTGTTGATTCACTTGACCTTTTTTTAAAGCTAGCATTATTTAACTTTTGTGAGGCAACATTTGAACAGGTTTTCTTGTTTACTGTCCTAAGCAAAATGACTGAGAAGTATGCTTCAAGATGACATGTGACGATGTTCACCAGCCAACTGGGCCTTGCAAAACACTTCCATTATTCCATAGATTAAGAAGTTTAAGGGAAGATCATCAAGGCTATATTTGGTTTTTCTTCATTTTTTAACCTTGTATCTGAGGATATTATTCATTTTCAAGAAAACTGAACTCTAAGGTTTCTCCTTGGCACAAAAGAACATACTGTGAAATGAAATGAAGTAATAATTTGGACAAGTGTCTGCAAATACATAAATTGATTCACACATAAGACAGGCTTATTTTTAAAAGCAATTAAAAATCTAAGTACTTTTATAAAGCCAATAGATAATTTGGTCTTTGTCAGTTTCAGACACTGGCAAGTTTGAGGAGAGCCGACCTAAATTCCTGTCCTCAGATATCCTCCCTAGAGCAGGTCCTGTAACAAGTCCCAAGCCTCGCTTTCTTCCTCTACTGCTCAAGGCCTCCTTCATGGATACAACTATGCGGATGAACTATTAATGGCCCCAGTTTTTCATGCCTCCCTGTAGCCATGCCCTTTAGTGGTGTCCTCTCACATTGACTGAGGTTTGGTCAGGCCAGCAACACCTTGAATTGTTAAAAAAATATATTATTCTAAGCCTTGAAACAATAGCTACTGAATCCAACAGTCCTCGTCTACCTTAGAGCTTTAGAGGGAGACAGAGCTTGGAAAAGTCTCCAATGAGTCAACTTGATTCTCAACAAACTATAGCGAAGATGGGTTATTGTTTCCCTGTTGGACAGTTAATCTTTCATTGTAACTGAGTCTTTTTCTAAAACATTTTGGTGGTGTTTACTTCTGTAGTACCCCTCCCTCTACACTCTCCTCTCCAATTCCCACAGCCTAGAGTCACCTCTAACACGTCCCAGAGTCACATCCACATCACGAGCTGTGATAACTCAGCTATGTTAGCTCAGACCAGTGAGTCTACGTACCTTATGGGCACCAATGGCAGCAGATACGCCTGATGAAACCTTAGGAAAAGGAAATAAAAACCCAAGAAAAGTCTTTACTCAAGAGGTCACTTTAGTAAGTGATGTAAATGGGAGATTCATGAGGAGATATTTCAAAAGGGCACACACACATGCACAGTATGATGTTAGATTTTTATTTAATGCCTCACAGTTGATTTCATGGCAGATCAAACTAGAGTTAATTTAAGTTTAAGACAAGATTTTCACACAAACCCGGGTGAGCTCTTAAAACTGAGGCCGGGTTCCACTGGTGTAAATGTTATTATATCAAATGTAATAAAACAGAAACCGACGCGCAGATACAGAAAACTAATGGTTGCCAGAAGCAGGGAGGAGGGAGGTGCAAAACAGGTGGAGACTGAGAGACACACATTGATAAAGTGAGTAAGTTACAGGGATGTGATGACCAGCCTACAAAATAGTCAATAATATTGTAATAACGTTATATGGTGCATAATTATAAAATATCCAATCACTATGTTTGACACCTGAAACTAATATTTTAAGTCGACTACACTTCAATGTAAGTAAATACAAAATAATTGTTCTATGAACTAGCCTATGTACCGCTACAATTCTTGTCATATGTTTTAGAAATACAAAGGACCATGGATAACCTTAAATAAGACCTTAAAAACTTAACAGGTAAAAATATTTGCATAAAATACTTTCAGCACAGATAAATCATAATGCCTAGGACTAGTGTAGCTACTTTGCTAAATTATTATAAAAGGTGATTTTTTTTGAAGAGATAAATGAATGGTACTTAGATGTAAATCTCAATTCCAGCTCAATACAATGTCATACTATTATTATACACCTCTTTTCAAGTATTTTGGTTAATCCCTTGGTACTGCAATTAATTGGAATTGACATCCACAAGTTACTTATTTTCCCCATACCACGCATAGTTAAATATCCAATATTCTACATCCAAGAGTTGCTAATAATTTTAACTAAAGAGTAGGGCAATTACATTATCCCATAATCTCATAAAATTTTGAGGTAACAGAATTGCCCATTTAACTGATACTTGTTTTTTACTCACTTTACAGAGAACCCCTATTCTGCAAAAACTTACAATTGTACCTTTACTGCACTAGCCTAATAGGATTCTAACATTCTACTGACATTAAGTCATAAAATGTTACACAGGAAAAATACACATTTAACCACGGTATTATGTATGGTACATACCTTCTCTTGTATCATGCAGTGCAGATAGATTAATTACAATTACCACTAGGCCACTAGCTTTGTAGGGGAAAACACACAACTCAGTATGCAGTTTGGCTGGGCATGATCCAGCACTAGTTACATTCCTTGGAAGAGCTACAGTGCACATTCTACTTACAGGAAGTGCCACTCTGAGACGGTTTCTACAGCTAATATTATTCAAAGAGTAATCATCTCACCGTATGGATTAACAGCACTTTTCCTTATCTCACGTAAAATCCCTATTTCTGTTTCCCCAATAAAGTATACTTCAAAGAGGGTATGCATATATTCACATAGGGACAGTTACAAATTTATCAGGTGAGTGGAATTCATATTAGGCACCTTTTTGAGTGTTTATTGTATGAAAGCAAGTGCTTTGTATGGATTAATTGATTTGATACTCAAATTATCCTACGTAGAAGGCATTAATTATCCCCATTTTACAGATGAGAAAATCAAGAAAGAATGATTAACTTTCTTAAAGTCATTTAGCCAGAAAAGAGAAAGCCAAGACTTGCACTCAGGCAATCAGGATTCACTCAGCCATACGGCATAATGGAACATTTCCTGGAGTCAGAATTCCTAAATTTAGTTTTTAAGCCAGGCAAATGGGAAGAACCACAGTGGTTCTCTGGGGAAAGCACTTAACCCTGATGAATTTTCCTTAGCTGTAAAATGAGGAAAATAGGCCATGTGAGTGTCTTTGTGAGAATTAAAATTCACTTATTTGCTCTCTACACATATGAGATGAAATCATTTGCACAATTCTGAAAAACGTCTGCTTGCATTTTATTTTTTGCTTCAGGGCAATGTCTAATACCTGCCACAAGCCCCAGATGCAACCTAAGCCCATTTTTTAAAATTCCCACTTCCAGGAAATATAGTTGACATATTCAGTCTGATAATTTGCTATGTTTTACCTTCAATTCTGTAAAGATAGACAACGCTGCCTGTTCCCTGCCCGTGTGCTTAGGCGCCACAGTGGACGCCACTTCTGAACACTGCCCCAAACGTGTTAACCGAGTGCTCAAGAAGACAGTAACCTGAGGTAAACTCGGTCAGCACAGGTCAGTACTTCCTACTCATCTTTAAACCATGAGCACGTGAACAGACAGGTATAAAGTCAAGAACAAGCTTTTCACTTCTGCCACCATCTCCCAGAATACGCCCAAGTTGGAAGAGGCTGCAGGCATTCTCACATTTCATAAAGAAGCCTGCACCTCTTTGTGGAGGGAAAAAGGGAGCTCATTGTTCGGAAGTCTAGGAATCCTTAACGTCACAGAGGCGACGTGGGCATGAGGCTCGAGGCAACAGTGTAAGGAACAGACCCAGACTTATAACATGGTTGGTAGAAGAGCTCAATTCTGAACCCAGAAACCTGGATCCAAACGAGAACACTGACCACTCACTCCATGGGTGTGTGTATACTTGGTCGTGTCAGTGGGAGTAGCCCTGCTGTCTAAATGATCTTTGATTTCAATTTAGAGTTTTTATCTTCATGACTAAAATGATCAGGTTTCTGCCGAGTGGTTCACCATGATTTAATCAGGTTATATCCATCTTGTCTAAATTGGTAAAGACCTCCTCAGTTAGTTCAGTACATCTTCAATTACGTTGACGTCTTTAGCACTTCATCTGATAAATTTCTTCAGTTTTTTTTTTTTTTTTTTTTGCTTGACGGGATCCTTGGGCACCAGGCCCAGACTGATTTAATTTATGTTTATGTTATGTTAAGTGCAGAGGGCCAAGCACTTTATCTTCAGTGGGGACACTGTGAATTATCATAATCTGCAAACAGATGTGATATATTCACACATAGGCCTCGGGTTCCATCATTTTAATTCCTGATTATTATTCTGTTTTAGAGATATTAGAACTTACAGTTATCTTCAGAAAATTAGCAAATAAAAGTCTCTACTTATTCAACCTGACAACCTCCTCTGAGAAGTTTTAGAAATGAGACTTCATTATTTTTAGTTGTGTTCAGGTAATAGAGTCTTAGGAAGCTGCATTTGAATATGGATTCTTTTTTCACCAATTATTAAGATTTTATTCAACAGCTGAGTGGCAGTATTACAGAGGTGAAATAAAGGTTACAATTAAATTGAGTTATAAACATTACCAAACAAAAATAATTTATACATTTGAAAAACAATCAGAAAACAGAAACGCTCTACCCTACTGAATAAATTAGCTCTTGACATCTGGTAGAGAAAAGCACAGAATCACCTACTGATGTGCAGTTAGGTTCATAAAAATTGGCATTTGAAACATACTCAGAAGAAAGCAGTATTTTTCATTGTCACTTTACTTCTGAGTGAAAACGTTTGTTTTTCCTTTAAAAAAAAAAAAAGGTCAAGTCTTCAGAGAAAGTCTTTTTAATACCAGAAAATACAGCACAAACATTTACAGAATTCTCAGATGATTAATAGAATACTGCAATACATATTACACAACACATTAGCAATAAAATACTTTGAAAGGATTAGATTTAAACTGTCTAATATTAAAAGAAATCTGGAAGACAGAAGTCATTGCCTTATTTCTATTTTCACATTAAAAGAGGTGATCTATGAGTTAGCATAACCACGTTCATACGCTGCAACTGTAAGATTCACTCAGTAATTAGAGGAAAATTGCAATGTGAAAGTAAAATAAATTTTTACTCTTCAGCTAAAGGTTTAATTGTTAGCAAACTCTGTCCTATGCCAGACAGGATAGAAAATAAAAGTAAAACTGATTGGTTTAAGTTACACTCCAACAATTCCACTCTATTTATTTTCTATAGAACTAAATGCTTAGGTGAGGAGCTCAGACCGCTTCTTACTTACCCTATTGATCAATTATTTCCTTAAATTATGAGTAAAGCTGGATTTTAGGTGATATCTGATTTGCTTTAGTGATTTAACAACCAATCCTTAAGCTAATCCTTTGTGATATTTGCCCCAGTTAGCCCCTGATAAAGTCAGAAAGCTCTACGTTGTGGTTTCTGGGGGAAAGCTTTCTCCTCACAGTAGCACTTCTCAGGACAGTAACTGAGAAAAAGGATTTCTAAAGTTTTAGAAAACGTGACTTGGCATTAATGCTGATTGACTTCAGGTGTTTATAAAGAGTATACTTTAAAACAATGATTTCAAAGGCTCAATCTAGTTGATCCCTGGATTACTTTCTCTCAGTTTTTAAATTAAAAACATTAATGAAGAAATAGAAGAAACTGACTTGTATTTGATTAATTTCTACTTGGAGAAACAAAAAAAAAAAAAAACAATTGAGAACACCCCAAGTACCAGTCAAAATCAGAGGCAAAGCCAATTTATCAGGCAGTGTATTTAGAGTCCTCCAGTCATTTTTCATACCCACAGTAATGCTCTTTTTAATCAAAGACTTCCATGTTTTTGAGCCAATTCTTGAGAAAAGAACACATGCATTTAAATTGTCATTGTGTGTAACATTTGGATTTCAGTTAGAACGGCCTCTCGTTGTGAATCTTCACAGACTTTTGATGAATATCCCATTAAGATAACGACTCAGTCAGCTGCAATATTGTTTATAATTTGAAAGCCTTTTAGGCTGCAATGAAAGGGCAATGATTTTGTTTCATTTAAGAGAATAGTTCTGAAATAACTGAAAGAAAGACAGTTCTATTTTTCTCTTTCATGTGTATTTTATTACACAAATTGGGTTTTATTAGTCTATTTTACCAAAAGATTTTCTTAAAACAACTTATACTAATGTGAAACATCCCCATGCCTCCTTCTGGTATACACATTCATTGTGACACAGAAGTCAATGAACTAAAGCAGACTCAAAGCTTCTTTTTTTTTTTTTCCCCCCCCAATAACCATGACTGAAAAGACTTAGCAGGGTCTTCTGCACAGCTTGAACTTTCTAGCTCTGTAATAGCTTAAACAGTTATGAGTAAGAGAACTTCCTAAATCCTCTAAGACTCAATGTGAATCAAACACAGTGCACCTGTCCAAAGATAGCAAATTTGGTTTCACTTAGAACTTCACCAATCCTCCTAAGTTTGCTTCCTAACAACAGACGTGTAACAGTCAACCCTATTTTGAGACAAGTGGAAAGTACATATTGTTCACTGAAAGACATAGTTAATATACAAGAAGTTTGTGTTATAATATGAACATTTTAGGCCTGACATACCTCCTGGCATAGAAATAAGAGGCAGAAGTTCAGGGGAAAAAAAGCTCACACTTCTCACTTCTCAAAAATCAACACTGAACCCATTAAATGTTCAGCAAAGTCCTCTATTTAAACACTGAAATGCCGTACAATCTAATTCAGAAGTGACCAAAACCTGAAAAACTTAAGAGGAATTAAGTATCATGCAGTGATACCTAAAGAGATTTATGTAATTAAGAGGGTTTGTTTGTTTGTTTAATACAACAGAGCTAAGGGTGATAAATGGTCAGATAACCGAAGGTATCAAAAAATGTTAAGATGCCTTCATCCTTTTCGAAATTGTAGACAGAATAAGCAAGATATTTAACGCAATATCAGAATTACTCACAGCTCTTGGGGAACCTTGCTGACCGCAGGTCCGTCGTCAACACCGCACTAGACCGAAAAGGCGCCCCTACAGGAGGGAGGCATTTATACCCTCAGCCGCTGGTGCGATGCCATTGGCCAGTCAGCGTTCGCCTAAAATTGCCTTCAGCTGAAGGGAATTGCCTCGCCTGAGATCACGTTCTCTTTTCAAGAACAACCTGGAAAGCATCCCATGCCTGGTCAGTGAGGCAGTATTACGGCCTGGTGCGCTCACCCCCAACTCGGGACAGCTTTGAAGGGCAGCCTCAGAACCCCTACGAGATCAGCTGAGACCGGCTACCGACTTCATCGCAGCCCGAAGGCTCTGCCCTAATCCCGCCGACCCTCCCTCCCTCAGGTGTGGACGCTTAGCTCTGCACGCTGACCAGAGGCTGCTGACTTGGCCAGCAACAGCTGTCACTGCTCACCTAAAAACGCAGGTCTTTAAAACCTGGTAGTTCACAGATACTCAAATAATCGTAGCTGGATGAAAAGAGGGATGAACAGTTGAAAGAGAAAGAGTTTGTGACGTTTTCCAAGGCAACTTTCTAAAGACGCTTCCAAAACCATAGGCACGAAGAGGTAAAAATCTGAACAATTTCCAGATGCTGGCAATTAAGAACAGAATGATGACTGTCGTGGGATGACGCTAAATTTCATTAACTTTAGGAGGTAAAGGAAAATGTCATGGAGTTGTAAAGGAGAGATATGATTATTTTTGATAATACAACAATGGGGTGAAAGCAATCATTTCTCCGTGCCCTGATTAAACTATTCTGCAGAAATCATAATGAATATACTGCTTGCATTATCTGGGTACATAAAAATGTGAAGTCCATTAGGAGGTGTTATGTAAGCAAAAAAGGGATACGGCACACTCTAAATGATTGATGATTTCTTTTAAAAAAATTCTGGCAAATCAAACTTCCCAGGATGATAATCACATGGCCATAAAACAAAAGACTCTTGATAAAGCTCTGTTAGCTACAGGGGTCATGGTCAATAGGTAACAGCCTCAGGGGATCTGATCCTAATGATAAGTGGTACTGAAAAACCACTTAAAATAAAATGAGATATTCACCTTGCTGTTACTCACTTGCTAAACCAGATTTATGAAGAGTTTCTGAATACACTTTATTCATGTATTCATTCATTCTTTACCATGTGGCTAGTAGCGTTACAGTGTTATAGAGGACATAAACCAAACACAAGACAGGCTTAGTCCTTAAAGAGCATTTATTTGCATAATGAGAAATATGGTAATCATAATAACAACCTCAATAACTACAGCCACCATTTACTAAATGCCTCTGTTTGCCAGGTACTGGGCTATATGATTGATGTACATTACTTGTAATTCGCATCAGCCTTAAGGAGTACATGCTATTTACCCTGCTTAATAAATGATGAACTTCAGGAAATGAAAGGAGATACATCTGTTGCCTAGTGTGTCCCGGATAATCACTAGCAGCTTTGGGAGTTGAAATTAAGTACACACGACCCCAAATTCCAATTCATCTTTTTCCACCATTCCAAACTAACTCATGAAATTTTAAATAGTAGTACAAGGAAATTAACAATTAGGTTTCAAAATGATTGATAAAAATAATAAGCACTCAAGGAATTAGGAGGAAAGTTAGAGAGAGACTGAGAAAACATTCAATACTTTTTATTTCGTTTTTCTTAGGAAACTCTCAAATTCATCTTTTAGAGAATTATCAAGAAACATATTAGGCTCTTTGGTTATACAAAAGAAAAGGCAAAGGGGAGGTTCTTGGTCTAAGACACTAAGAAACCAAAATTTTCTTTGACATGTGATAAAAATATAAAGGTATTACTTCTAAAAAAATAAGTGTTCTCAGAAGATACATATATATAAGAATGTGTGCTGTTTCCCATATATCTGCTCACTGGTCAGGATTATGAATTGGATTTTACCTGGAAGGTGAGGGGGCGTACCTCTGCCTTACGCTGTAGCAGGCTTCAAGAGTCCAACTGAGAAAAGCCAATTGCCTGATGTACTGTGCAGCATCCTCAAAATAGTGCTATTTAATATTGAACAATTCATACTTTGGACAGTGGATTATTGTTAAATTGTTGGGTTTGGAGATGCTGTCCAATGGGAGAAAGGGAAACCCGCTCAAAGCCAAATGTGCAAGTAGAGACAGGTGTGAAAATGTTTCTTGTTTGAACTAATAAGGTTATCTTCCCTTTCTCTCCCATCCTATATAGAAAGCTGGTCTATAGGCAAATGAGAATTAAACTCTGGGGGTAGAGACAGGTCAAGAGATTGCCCTCTGTAGAAAGGGAACAGCCAGAAGTCAGAAAACAGGGGTGCCTTGTCAAGAGAGGCACGCTGGTGTTTTCATATTAGTTTTTAAACCATTCAGTAATTATTTGTTTAGTCATTGGCAGGGAAATGGCAATGTCTTTAATATAACGACACAGTTATGTTATTATGCTTTGGAGAACAAGCTCACCTATCAAATGATGAGTATGTTTATCGTCAAAATGAAAACAGCCAAGTTATGCTACCATATAGAAGCCCTTAGAAAAGTGAGTGTCCTTCAGTGACTTCCAAGAGGTAACTGAGTCTGATTTTGCTAAACTGGGAGCAAAGGATGGCAAAACTCACAAAGACTTGTAAGATCATACAAACTTTAAAATTTTTTCAACTCCAAATCAGCTGAAGTACTTATAACTAGGTTGAGTATTCGACATAACCATACATGCTAAGTCCCCCAAACAGGTCCTACTACAGTCAAATCAATGAAAAACCACCTTGAAAAGACCTTACTCGGAGGATCAGTATTCACGGGGCTGTGCTTCACAGAGGGGACCACAAAACCACAGGGGAGAACATGTCAACTCCGAGGGGGTCTCAGCGCCTGCCTTCCTCCTCTATGAAGCAACAGTTCCTGGCACTGATGGATGAAAGGCAAACATTTATCTTTTGTTTGATAAATAGAAAAAAGTCAGTGAGATGCTTTCTTAATGCAGTTTGGGGAACCAGTGTTTCCAGCTATGCTATTGCTCAGAAAACAACTGTGTGCAAAATTATATAAATAGGTGAGATTGGACATAACCTTGTTTAATTAATTAATGCAATTCTAATTATGTAATTGAGGAAAAGATAATTTGGTTAACTAGGACATCCTTCCAAAGAATGAAGTCAGCGTATTTTCGCATCTGTTAATAACCAATATAGCTGAATATATTAGCAACTCCTTAGTTAAATTATATTCTACAAGCTAAATTTATAGCCTTCCTATTTTTATTTACATCCAAATATAATATTGCAACCCACAAACCACAGCTAGAAGCAATTTATGCTTACTTCACTATAAATAATAAACCATAAATGTTTTCTTGAGAAATTCCATAAATGCTCATATTATTAATCATAGAAAATTTTATTCATTTTAATTTTGCTTTGAGAAGCCCTAAGATAGGGCAATAAGTTTAGACCTGATGATAATTTCTGACGTTCATATTTCTAAAATAATGACACTGAACTGTTCATTACAAATAACACCATTTTTTAAAAACAAGCAAGCTAGTTAAAAAGCACAGAGAGCAGATATTTACAGTATAATTTTTTTTAAAAAGTTCTCATTTGCTAGTCAGTCATTCAAGAGAGAAAAGGAGCATGGGCAACGTTTTGTGAGATCCCGTTTGTGATATTTCACTCTGTGTTTTAATCCTCTCATATGTCATTGACTCATTCAGTATTAGATATCCCTAGCAATAAGTAACTGTTTCTTTAACAATGGCCTTTATGAATCCATGGCCAGTTCACTTAAATCCTCAACTGTAAGAGATTAAAAAGAAAAGCCATCTTCTCTCCTAATCCTGCTCTTTTGTGGTCATTTCCATTAATAGCATCACGGCATCTAATTTTCCAAACTTAGATCCTTAGAATCATTATTAAATCTCCCCTTTCTCTGCTCTTTGCATCCTCCCATCCCCATTTCAACAAAAGGGATCATGCATTCACTTCTTTTCCCAACGTTCGGAGGAACCACTTGGTCGACCACTCAAATCCTCCTCAGCCTACTTCTTAAAGCTCTATGTACAACTGTATTTCTCTCGTGCATTAGATAAAGTTACTGAATATCTATGATATGACTACATACATTCTAGGAATTGGAATCAGATAAACCAATGGTTGATTCCCACACTGACCACTAAGTAGCCTCAGGAATTTCAGGAAATGATGCAACGTCCCTCAGCAATATTTTCCTCCTCTGTGAAACAAGGGTGATAGCAGTACTGATCACCTGGTCTTGTGACAATTAAATAAGTGAGCGCATGGAAGGCAGGACAGACAACTGATTCCTGGCACATGCTAGGTTCTATACAAATCCTCTCCTTCCTCCTCCACAACGTCACCATCTTCATATTTTTGAACTAATACTTTCTGCCTTACATTAAGTTATTCCTGGTCACGTCTCAGCATGCCTATGGGATTTTCAGATGCCTAAAGATTCGCCTCTCTATTCTCAACATCGAGCATAGTATCTTGAACAGGTAGGAGTTCAAACCATGTTTCTGAAAAGTACAAATGCTAATATGCTTTGCTGACAATTCTATCTTGACAGGTTCTTCTCTTGGCAATGAAAGGTTCTATGCTTTCTTCAAGTTCATGTTCATTGTTGCTTTCTGAGACTCCACATGAAGAAAACATGCATACAATTTAAAAAATATCCAGTTAATAAGTTGATAATGCAGTTTTTAAAAATTCTTATTTATTGAACAAAATTTAATGTGTGTGTGTGTGTGTGTGTGTGTGTGTGTGTGTGTGTCCTAGAATCAGTAATCACATTATTTTTTATTGTCTGGTCTGTAATCATACATTTTTACAGAGATAGTAACCAGGAAATTGTCAGTGTTTGATTACCTAGTAAAAGAGGATCAGTTATCACCCTCAGCTGAATTTTATCTACTGTGGATATGAAATACTATGAAAAATCACGGCACCAAGGATGCATATTCAAGGAGTAAATAGATGAGCAACGTATTTAACTGGTATACATCTCTTTTTTTATTGCTTTTCTCTTTGGATCATTCTGCTCTTCTCCCTTTTGTGTAATTTTGTTTTATTTCATACCTGTTCATTCTTTGATAAATGTTTGAGCTGAGAATTGCAAAACATATTGTTTGATACATTAGGTACTATGTCCTCATGAAAGATAGTCTTTTATCAAACACAAATATTATGGCAGCACGTACCCAGGAGGGAAATGGGATAGACAGTCCACTTAATTTCCTTTATAGTTAAAGAAAAAAACAAAAAGCAAAAAACTTGAGATCAAGAAACCAAATTCTTGTGTGTTTTTTTATTGTCTGTGACAGAAGCCTATTAGAAATCCTTTGCACCATTTGGTCCCAGCTGCTGTTTACACAGTCCAAAACTATTCCCACAAGAGAAACTGTTACAAAGACAATGCAAAGTATCAACGGCAAATAGGAATCAACCTTCCTTCCCCAAAAAACGAATGCTGTCTTTCAGCTTTTTCACTTTCTTTAGGAAGAAAGAGGGTGTTGATTTCTTCCTTCCCTCCTGCTCTCCATCTCCCCCTTTCTTTCTCTTTCTCTCTTTCTTTCTTTCTTTCCTTTCCTTCCTTTCTTTCCTTTCCTTCCTTTCTTCCTTTTGTCTTGACTGACACACTCAGAACATCTTTTTAGGTTTTATATCCTTAGGTGTAAAATCTCTGTATAAATAACGCACTTCTTCAATAAGTCATGTTTTATTCTCAAATAATTCCAGTATACTTCTAGAATGCTTAATATTTGATGTAGATTTTTTTCTTGAGATATACTCACATTTTAGTGCATATTTATGGACATAATCAATGTGAGTTTGCATCAAAATAGGATTGAGTATTTTTTCCCAATTTTTTTATTTATTTGTGTGTTATGTGTGTGCAAATGTGTCCTGTAATATTAGTTACTCTCCCTGCTGGTGTGTAAAAACACATCCCCTTTTCTATGCACCCCTAACTGAAATGTAATTGTTAGTACCTCTTAATAATATATAAATTAGACAGAGAGAGAAATACCAAATAATTTCATTTCTATGTGGAATCTAAAAAGACAAAACAAATGAGCAAAGAAAACAAAAAAAAAACATAAACATAGTCATAGACACAGAGAACAAGCAGGTGGTTGCCAGCGGAGCAGGAGGTGAGGGGAGGAGAGAAATAGGTGAGGGGAGGGGAGAAATAGGTGAGGGGAGGGGAGAAATAGGTGAGCAACACTGAGAGGTACAAACTTCCAGTTACAAAGTAAGTGAATCATGGGTACAAAATGTACAGTGTGAGGAATAGTTGATAATAAGGTATTATCTTTCTATGGAGACAAACGGTTACTAGACTTGCAGTGTACCTCACTAGAAATGTGTGGCGATATTGAATCATTGTGTTGCACACCAGGAATTAACTTGGTGTTGTAGGTCAGTTAGACTGCAAAAAGAAACAAACTGAAAAGAAAACTAGATCTGCGGTTACTAGAGGCAGGGGGTAGGAGGAAGGGGAACTGGACGAAGACAGTCAAAAGGTACAAGCATCTAGCTTTAAGATAAATAAGTACTCAGGATGTAACGTACAACATGACAGATAAAATTAACACTGCTCTATGCTGTATATGAAAGTTAGTAAGACATTAAATTCTAAGAGTTCTCAACACAAGAAAAAGTTACTTTTTTTCTTTGCCTTTGACTTTGTATCTATCTGCAATGATGGATGTTCACTAAAATTATGGTGGTAGTCACTTCATAAGGTCTGTAAGTCAAATCATTGTGCTGTACACTTTAAACTTACACAGTGCTGTATGTCAGCTGCATCTCAATTAAACTGGAAAGAAAAATTAAATATTTGCATATATTAAAATGCTTGGCATCCCAAAATATGTCACTGTAAGTGTACTTATCACACTATTTGGTAATTTCTGGTATCTTGTAATAGCACACAAGCTCCATGTGGCAGGAGATTTCTCCCCCTCACAGATGTCTTCTCAGTGCCTAATCCACTGCTCACTAATTATTTTCTGTTTGAATGAATAAAATTGTTTTATTTCTGTATATTTAAATTAAGCTTGTGCCTAAAAAGTATACCTTTTGCTCTAAAATGACAGTTATGATAATACAAATGTAATTTAATCAAGTTCTCATCGATTTCTTCTTTCAGAAAAGCACAGAGAATTATGCACTTACTTATAAATATTATGACTCAATAAATGTTGTCGGGATGAAATGCCTCTAAAACAACTAAAGAAGCCTAATTAAAAGAAACCTATTTTGGGGGCTTATACTTGTAATTGCTGGCCACCCAGCTGACATCTAGGAATTGATTCGTAAAAATTAATATAAAGTGACATTTTAAAGATGTGTCATTACTGTGATAATGTAAATAAACATTTTACTAAAACTATGTCTAATTTTTGAGGGCAATTAAAATAACATTGTTCTCACTTGTAGATAGGCATGAAATCCAACATATTTTTATCTTTCTAAGTGAAAGATACTTTTGAGAGAAACTGGATAAATTTGGTAGGTTATTTCACACTTTACAAAATTCTGATTATGGTGTGTTAGCCTGGGAGGATACAAAAGAAAATCAAAAACTTTTTAGTATTTCCTGTGGGATGTGTTCCTACAATTATTCCATTTGAGCCTCATTTAAATTTCTCTTGGGCGAATTAGCATACTCACAATAACTTTAATAAAATTCAAGTTCTCAAGGATATCAAATATTCATTTAATGTTAGATAAATTCAGAAGTCATCCAAAGGTACCTCCCTCTAAATATTTTGGTTTTCCAGTTGATCCAGTATGATCACGTATTTTAACGGTACATTAGCCACCTTGATTATCCTTTAGAACAACATTTCCCGAAGTCTGTTTTGTGGTGATTTTCAACAAAATACTACATTAGCATAAGGAGAATTCTATGTTTAAGACAAAGTATCTGTCCGGACTAATCTAACAGTTTTTCCGTGCTTTATGAATCATATAACCTTTTTGTTTTTAAGTAATACCTACAAGCATCTCAAGGGACTGACTTTACATACGTGCATGAATACACTTTAAAAAGGAGGAACAGCCCAAGAATCATGCTTTCTGTATCAGTTGTGTCTCGACCTAATTTCTGGGCAATCCTGTACTTAGTGTGAATCTCTACTACATGGTGACAGGTTTTTTTTCAACTTTAATCAGAACAATAACATGGTTCACTGACACTGCAAGCTCAAACTCCATCTGGATTAAGTGTAATTATAACATTTAGATACAAAGATAGAAACTCCAGTCTTCTGACAATTCTATGGAGGCTACTACATCTGTGATTTTTACCATTTCCCTTTAATGTTCTTCTGATTAGAATTAGACGTTGTACCTCAATCTGGAAACTCCCTGTGACTGATGGGGTAACATTAACCCCTCATCTGTCTCTCATCAGCATTTTTGTAGCTTCTGACACCCAAAGACATCCATTTTTAAACTTTGCCTCTGTAATGTCTGTCAAACAATTCTGTTTTCAAAATTCCCTCTTTAATTTTAAAATTATTTTCCTGAGCTCCCTTCCTGCTATTATTTTCTCATCTTGGGTATTGTTATAAGCTCAGTTCCACTTTCTCTGCATTCATTTGTCTTTATCTGCTGGTTCATTCACACATTCTAGTCTTGTGGTTTACTCTCACTTTACAGCACCACAGACACTGATCACAGTGTGGTGTGTTTCTTAAATTGCACCAGGACAGAGCACCTCTCGTGGGGAAAGGTTTGAACTCTCAAGTAAACCTGAGATCTGACCAGATCTGATGTCACCCCACCTCCCCTCAATTAGATATGTGCAAAATAATGACATTGGGGAGTTTTTGTGAACGTGATCAGAAAACTCAGTGAGAAGTCTCTGATGTCTAAGACAGTGTACACTTAGTAAATATTGTACTGAATTAGCATTAACTCTCTTCTAAACTGCACATGTGCAACTAAAGCAAGCTGTTCCTCAGTTTATATGTTTTGGGGATAGGAGCACTACCTAAACTTTAAAAACAGCTTATTTTCTCTCAATTATTACTATTTTTAAATGTCAACACATATTAAAACATCTCAGAGTGCATTATAAACATTTTATGAGCTCATTTTCTATGTTCCTAACATTTGGAGAGTACTGGCCTACATAAATTGTTAACATCATCTGAATTGAATATATTTATACATGGTTAATTAAAATGATAAAAAAAAATCACTATCCTTTCTCCTAAATCTTTAATTACTGTAAATCATTGCTTTATCTAACAGCATTTTTAAAATCTTAGTTGTGTGAATTTAGTTGTAATTTATTCTAATGCTTTATACTTTGAATCCAGAACTTTTTCAAGTAATATGTACTTTTTTTGTTTCTACAACTTAAGCTTAATAGACATAAAATTATTTGTTTATGCTCATCTCTTAAAAAATACTAAATAGTATTATAGTAATAACCAAAGGCAGGAATGTTTTGTTTTCTTTTCTTTGTTTCAACTTGGGGAAGAATCTACAGAGAGAAAAAAAGAGAACCACTGCTTCTTTCTTTTTCTTTTTTTTTTAATTGGAATATAGTCTGTTTATAATGTTGTGTTAATTTCTGGTGTACAGCATAGTGATTCAGTTATCTATCTATCTATCTATACCTTTTCATATTCTTCTTCATTACAGGTGCAAGGTATTGAATATAGTTCCCTGTGCTCTACAGTAGGACTTTGCTGTTTATCTTTTTTATAGTAGTTTGTATCTGCAAATCCCAGACTCAATTTATCCCTTCCTCTCCTTCCCCCATGGTAACATAAGTTCGCATTCCATGTCTTTGAGTCTGTTTTGTAAATAAGTTTATTTGTCTCTCTTTTTTTTTTTAGATTCCGCATATAAGTGATATCATGTGGTATTTTTTTTTCTCTTTCTGGATTACTTCACTTAGTATAACAATCTCCAGTTCCATCCATGTTGCTGTAAATGGCACTAATTTATTCTTTTTGTTCTATATTTTATTCTTTTTGTTACTTCTACTGTTATGAAAGCAGAGCCCTGAATTAAGCATCAGTGTAAAACACCCATTCAAATTCATCTAGGACACCACAGCGTACAGCTGGGGCCAGGTGAAATAAACAGAGGTGATTTTACCCTGGAGATCGCTATGAACATATTTTCACCACTCAGAAGACACCAGCTCATCTCCTTTACTGAAGCATTCTAACCTTTTTCACCTCTTCCAGGTAATGCTGAAGCTGATTTTATCGTGCCATCTATCTTAAAGCTGACTTGTTAAAACAGCCATCATATACACCTTGCAAGTTTAGATTGAAAAAAAAAAAAAACCTGACTTCAAAAAAAAGAAATACTTTCAAACAAGTTACAAGATACAAAAAATATACTTTTAACAAAATATGACTAAACAGGTCTTAAAGACTTTAGATTATGATTTAAAGTAACTTAACTACTCATTCACTTTTCAGTTTTTTTTTAGGTATCTCCCATGTTTCAGACAGTATGTAAAGATTTAAGAATAAAAAGACAAATTGGAGACTATTCTTTCCTAGACAGTCACAGTGCAGCAGGAGAGAGAAAACAGCATGACAGATTGGCAAACAAACCATTGGAACAGGTTACGTGCTGTCTATATGTCCAAAAGAGGTATGTAAAAAGTGTCACAGACAAGCAAGGAAAATATGTGACAGGCAGATGCACACACACACACTCATGAAAACACAGATTTTTTAAAAGGCAGGGGCAGGAGAATTTCAAATGGAAATTATCTTTTACCTGCATATTTAAAGAGAAGATGAGAATTCACGAGTCACTCCTAGGTAAGAAGGTCAGGACATATAAGCCAAAGGAGTAACAACGCCAATGACAAGGGACGTATGAAAGGTCATCATGTGGTCAGGAAATAGAAAAATGCATTACTTGTACATGACTCAAGTGAAATAAACATAGAGGCATAAATGCTACCCAGAATCTTAAGCCATCTGTTCACTCTTCCATGGAAAACATAGATACTACTCACATGACTGTTTTATTTAGTCTTTGCCAAACAGGAGGAAATTTTATCTCTTGTCTGGCAATGTCATTCAAAGACTTCTGAAGGAACAGAGGCTGCTCTTGGACTCTTGAAACCAAAGTACCTTGAATGAATTTTCTGAGTCAGTGGGAAGAAATTTTATCATGATATCTAACAGGAGATAAAGCCGAGGAGAAATTTTTTCTTTTATTTTTAAGTATTTGATTATTTGAATAAGAAGGTTTCGTGAAAAATAAAATAGGTGGTGTTGATTGCAAGGGGCTTAAATCTAAATGATTATCTTTGTAGAATTGTATCAGTTAGAGAACCATCATTTAAACAAGGTGAATGTACCCCTTAATTAAGTCATGTAAAACAGAATTCAAAATTTTGTAGGAAGTCTCAATTTTTTTGGCCCCTCTTCCATTCTTCAAGTCCCAGTCACCTACCCACTCAAAATAGACTCACTCTATGGAGATCCTGATCATTATTACTTTTCTTTCTAATCTCAGGGCCTTATATGTGCAAGTCACAGATATATATTGAACTGAACTTAATATATCACCAGGATATGATTGTAAAATATTTTAGAGACAAACAATCATATTAACAATACTTTTTTTTTTTAACTAGCTATTATCTAGAGAGACAACTCAGCAACAATCTCTTTTTATATCTCAGCCAGTCTAGTGTGATGTAGTTGAAAAAACAAAGGACTAGGAACAAGATAATGAAGAGGATATGAGCCCTTTGTGGACCAAAGCCTGGCACTTTCTCATGTCTCCCCCTCTCTCTCTTCTGCTTACCGGAGATGACAATACTCAATTGAAAAGTATCAGGGAAATACACAACTGGTGGGCATGTGGAGTTACGGGAAAAATAATGCTGAAAAGGTAATCAAAGGACAAAGTGTGAAGAACATTCAAAGTTCTTCTCTTTAGATTAAAAATCTTGAACTCATTAGGTTCCAGAAAATAAGAGATAGAAAATCTATATTTAATTTTGAAGGAATGGCATTCAAAGGCTATATAAATATAAAAGGAATAGAAATGAAATTTCTACAGGGTTCCTTATCTTAGAAGGTAAAATACCATTTTATTTGCAGTATGCTCCATAAAATATTTTTAATTGGTTTTCTATATATACATATATGACCTTGAATGAATTATGTGAGTGTTTAAGAAAGTCAAACTTAAAGTCAAACTTTGCCTATAAGCCATCACATTTCAAAGGTGAGCATCTAATAAAGTATAAGCCAATTTAAAAAAAGAATTTTGACTATTTAAATCCTAGGTACACAAAAAAGTACTTTAAATTAAGCATCAAATTCGTTTCATGTATCTCCAAAGTCATGAAAAAGAAAACGGGAAAATATTAGAAGTTGAATCTCATTTATTTAAAAATATTAGTTATATAAATTACTCATATTAATTAAAAATTTTATAGATTTTAGAAGTTCATGTTAAATAACTTTACATGGTGCATAATAACATGTTTTCTCCAATTCTGCTCTGTTACTTTTTTTAATAATATAAAGATATACCAGAATCAATCAGGTACATTTTACCTAAAGCATTTCCCAATGACAACACTATCGAACACACTCTCTCTATTAAATACATTCATGTTATTCATATGCTTAAAAGTGTTCTTTTTTATTTATCGTAACTTAGGTTAATTTATACAGTCGGGACTCAAGAGTTTCAACGATTTGATTTAATAAAGAAAGATATTCTTTTTTCTGGGACACCTATTTGAAATAATAAAATCTTCCTAAGAAAACTTAGTATCTCAAAATGATTAAATTTAACAAAAAACTAATGAGTAATTTTTAGGTTTTAATTCCTAAGTATCTATATCCCAACTCATATTCATTACTTACTAACTCTGTTCAGTATTTATCAATGCTCTCTTTTATTCTGCCTATATAATGACTATAAGGTTTCCCTTAGAAGTTGTCATAAATAGTGACTGAATTGGAGATCATGTGATAATTGTACATATGTAGATATGGAAAATGCTTTGTTTGTAGTTTCAAAGAGACAAGAGTCAGAACTGAGTTTGGGGTTGAGTATTTTTATCGTACTACGTACACTGTGCTATTGTATGTCTAACTTTATGTGTAATTATAAAGGATAGTGTATGCTTTTTGTAGATTGAACTATGCTTTCAGAAGATGGCAGAGCCCTTTCAGTGAGATGTAGGTTTTATTTTTAAATATAAATCTCCCATAATAGTCTTGCACTCTCAAATTTGTATATTATGCTTTTTTCTGCTCTGACAATGAAAAAAACATCTTTGTATATTGACATCATTCTGTGATAAGAATAATTATGTTCCTTTGTGTAAGCTAGTGTAGAATTTATACATTTTGCACTAATAACATGATCACCAAAGGAAAGGGTGTCATCTCTGAGGCTCATCAGGTTTTCTAACTAGGAAATGTTTTGATGAATTAGCACCTCCTGGAACTGTCCTTTGAATATGGAATTCTCAATGGCTGTAACCAAAAAGTCACCTTAAAACACTCACAGAACCAGGGTCTTACTCATCACACAAGGCAGCTACACCACCTACAACACCACCGAGCTCTGACATTCTCATTGTAAAATCCCTACCTTCCACGTTCAGGACCAACAACCCCTGGGGTGTGTCAGCACAGAGCGAGAATGAGGTAGTGAAGACTGTTTCTCAAAAGTAAGTGCTTCATCAGGAGAGCCCAGACCTGCTCTTCTTTCTTTGAGTTGTTCTGTTGACCATGAGGGGATATCATCAAATCCATTTACAATGGTGAGGTTACTGCTACTTTAAAAAAAAAATTGAATGATAGTAACATTTAAATCACTTATTCTTCCATTTAATCACTCTTTAATTAAGTGAAAAAATAAAGTTTTTTAATCAATGTATTTCTTTTGGCAAGAGCTAGTTGCCCAACAGAATTTAGAAACATTTGAAAACTACACTACCCTCTTTCAAGCTACTAGTTTCTACTTCAAAGCAGTCATTTTAACCTGAATTTGGGGCAGATTATATAGGCTGGGAGAAATACATAAGAAATCCTTTTTTATAGACTTTTGTTTTTCCGTAATCAAAGTTACCTTAAATTGATATTTCTTATCTATGTGTTATATGATTTTATTAATTCCTAAGTTTCTAATTCTAACTATAATTTGCCAGGAACTTATCAGGTATAAATATATTATTATAACTTGTGTTTTCAATAGTTGGCATGCTTATCCTATTTAAACTTGCAAAACTGGCAGTAAGTTTAAGTTCTAAGTAAATTTCAATCCCCAATGTTGCATTCATTAATCAGTGATAATTTACACTAATATAAGTTCATTGATCTTTTCTTCAGGCTCTCCCTTGTGAGTAATTCCATCCTTTAGAAGACATTATTAGATACATTAAGCTGTGGTATTCCACTCCAACAAATGAGCCTGGCTTGACTGCTGGAGAAACACCCAATTAATAATGACATGTAAAGTGATTTGTATAATTTCTCATATTGTAACATCTAATTTATCGCAATCCTGGAAAAAAAATCCATGGGTAGCCATTCAGAGATAAACTATACATCATCAGAAAATGCACATCACTAGAATATTGATTAAATCAACTGAGATATACATATATTTCTCATATGCTTCTTCTTAAATATACTTGACATGAATTTTTTGCTTTTTTAGTTATCAGGTAAACTTTTTAAAATACTTTTGACTTAAACCTTTAATTTACTAGTGGAACTCTGAAGTTTTACATTTTAAAGTTTTTACTGCCACTATTAGTCTTAAATGTACAGTCGAAAGAAAGAAAGAAAGAAAGAAAGAAAGAAAGAAAGAAAGAAAGAAAGAAAGAAAGAAAGAAAGAAAGAAAGATTGACTCTGTGCCCTCTACTAATGCAAAGATTGTTTCTTTCTTGCTTTCACAAGTCTGTTTTTAACTTAACACACAGCGTGACTACGGGGTGGGGGGGTTGTTATAATGTTACTATTTTTTGATGTGGTTTCACAGTTTTAAAGAAGAAATTAAATACTGTTGCTAATATTACTACTACTACTAGAAAATCAGCACCTTAATGGTATTATATTCTTTGAATCTAAAAGCAACTCTGTAAGCAGCACCGTGAGATACTGTTTCGAGCTATGATGCTGTCCCTCCTGTTTCTGCATTTCTTTAGACCCTGTCACCTTCCACTCATTTATTTGGTAGCATTCATTGCCTATTAATTGCCTCAACCAAAGGAGAGATGAAAAGATGAAAAGAAAAAAAGAACTTCTGATTAAAAATGTCTACTTTTCTAATGCTAAGGTCTTGACATTAGCCTTGATAAAGACTAAACCCCAAGACTTGATCAGTGACCCATAAACCAGAAACAGAGGCAGAGGCAAAGCAAAGAGAGCAGAGGACGACGACAGAAAAACAAACTCCAACCTGCAGAGAAGCCTCCAAGCTGGCAGGCTCCCAGCAATCCCCACTCTGGCACGACGCCGGGGCAGCACACAGTCCAGATTCATCAGGAAGCCAGTTCTGAGTCACCGCCCAGAGCAACTCATAAGGGTTTACAGACAGCAGTACGATTCAGAACACCAAGACCTGAAGGTCCTGCGGTCGGGAGACGGGCTCGTACAATGACTTTTGTGAACTGATCATCAAAGAACCATTGGAAACAGGAATATCTCAGCAGATCCTCCTGTGATGTCTTGTTTCATTCATTTAACGAATATATATTTGAACACTTCCCAAGTTGCAGACACCAATCTAGATGGTGAGGTTAAAGCAGGGATGAAACACACAAAGAACTCTGCATTCACACTTTTCTTTTACATTTCCCAAGGAACAAGAATAACCAGAATCCTGAAGAAGCTCTCCCTATGTGAGACAACTTGCTTCAAGAATCAAATGGATCTGAGGGAATCAAGGGGTGCACTGTTGTATACACGGCAGGGCCCCTAAATCTCTTCATCCAAGCCAATGCACCGCACCGATCCCCCTCCCCTCCACTGCTAGGAATGTCAGCCTCTGACGATCTACAACTGTGCTCCTCCCTGGGGTGAGCTCCCAGCTGCAGAAAACTGCCTCTCCCACGGGACAGCCTGTGGCCATGAGTGGTGAGCACATAAGGGATGCTCAGCTGAAGACAACAGTGAAAGTCCATCCCAGATGCAGAGCTCCCTAGACAATCAGCTGCGATCGCATTGTGCACTGGCTTCTCCCTCTGCCCACCTGCCTCTGCACTCCCCTCCAGGTCCGTCTCCTGCGAGCGCTGCCCAGGGCCCATCCCCAGCTTCTGCACTCAACTCCCCATCTCAGTGCCTGTTTTTAGGGAACCCAGTCTCAAACACAGGGATCGAGGGGGAAATGAGTTCAGTCCCAAGGACCCTGAGGGTGAATAGTGCTGGCTGGGTAGAGAGGAAGTCTTGCTAAGACAAAAGATTTCTGAGCTTCTACTTAAATCCCAAGGGTAGAAATGTACCACCCTTCAGAGACAGTCTGACTCTAGCTCCGGGGAATTCTCTCCACCTCTGCCTGCAGGCTGTGCAGAGAAGCCACACCAAGGACCTGCTCTGATCCCAGGTCTGACAACGGGCTGGCCCCACGCCTTCCAGAACTTGGATGCCATCCTTGCAGAACAGATGTGGTACGAACCCTTGATTTTTTAATATAAAGTTTCTAATATTCACAGTTCTGGGAGATTATTTTGGAAATTAACCATTGTAATAAAATCATAAAGAAACCTATTTTTCAGACAGCTAATCTGTTGACAGAAATGTATGACAGTTCCAAAAAAACTGGATATTTTTCATTTTGCAAATGTTGAAACTAAATTTATGTGCACATGTAATTCACACGAGTTCATCTTAATTAAAAGTGTCAGAGAAAGACTGGAATCCAGGCCTCTCTCCCCCCAGTTCCTCATTCTTACCACATCCCTAAGGAGAATCAAACAGTTTCAGTCATTATTCCCGTTATCCTAAAACTCTTTTATAATTACCTTTAGTGATTATTTATTAGTTTTAGAGATTGAAAACAACATAAACGTTTTCTCACAACACATATACAAAAGTTTCTCCAACAGAGAAGTACACATTTTTCTTCAAATTTTTCTTGCACTTAGAGTTTTGGAAGATTTAGAACAGGGGGAAGGGTTAACAATTCCAAATGCCTTTTTATAGGTTTTTGAAAATGTAACTATTTAAGGGATCACGTAAATCTTGTGTCTGCTTTAAGTTTTTTCTTCTACTTCGTTTACCTCTCTGGAAATGGAAGACTTTATCTATGTCTATTTTCCTTAGTCACGCCATCCTCCCAAAAAGGTCTTCTTGAGAAGGGATATGTGAAGCTATCACGCTATTAATATTTCTTCTTCAAATCAGAAGTTTAATGAAAGGAGAAAAAAGATAATGGATTCTCATAAATCACCTTTGAGCTTAAAAGTTATTTTCAGAATTTCTCAAAGAGCTAGCTAAAGAGATATTACAATATCTAACCAAAGGACGCAATATTTGCAAACCCTGTGAACGACTGCTACCTGCAAGAATCGTGGGATCTTCTTCTAAGAAAAACAAACAAATCTTACCAGTGACTTATGTACAGATAACATTCGTGCTTTCTTATTAAACATATTGGCTGATTCACATTTGTTTCTTGTTTTATCAAAATCTGATACGAATCTTTAATTTCTTAATACATTCTTTCATAAAAGTATTTATCACAAAATGGTCATGATTCTAGCTTCTATCGGATTTTCCATGGTGTATTAAGATAACCTTTCGAATAGCAGGTTTTTTCTTTCTTTTTCTTAACTACAGAAAAAGTTAAGTAGGTATATAACAATGCTTTGGAACTGAAACCACTAATCATACTGCCCTAATACATAAAAGTCTGTTTCTGTGAGTGTATGTCTATGTACGTATCTTCTTTAGCACAGAAAGTTAAATATTATAGAAACTATTGAATAATTTATGGCATATTAACCATATTCAGTTTATTAAGTACACATTCATGTATCTGTGCTTTAAAGAATGTAACAGCAAATTAACAATATTTCAAAGAAGTGAAAATTGGAAACTATTAAAAACATAAAAATCATGTGAAGTGTCTAAAGAAGAAAGAAAATTATGTATCTGAAAGTTTAGGTTTGTACTAAAACTAGTATAAGACTAAATATTTAATGAAACAAAGGGCCATACCACAAAGATGGCCTTTTGAACAAAATAAAAACGACAGTATTCAGAAAACCAATTATGATGCAATGTGGGTCAACTTTCGACCTAGGAGAGAAGGAACGGTTACAGAGTTTGGCCAAACATGCATATACTGCAGAAAAGACAAATTTCTATCTTTTCCCTTTTTTTTCCTTTTAGTTATAATTAGAGCAAAAGAGCAGGAGAAGGATGAGAAGGGGGAAAAAATGGCTAAAACTTTCAAAGAAGACACCACAGGCCTTTCTTTCTGTAGGTTCAGGATGAGGAGAGGGCATTCTAAGATGGAGACTTGTGGGTGCCTGCATAAAAACCAAAGAAGTTAAAATTATTACTAACCCTAACCCTAACCCTTTTGAGCCAAAACAAAATGTCTAATGTTTGTTTGAAACCAAACAAATGTTTAAGAAATATTCGGAATGGCGACATCCAACAAATTCACCTTACATACAATCAAAGCAGTTATCCAAGTATCGAGGCAGACACATGCACCTCCCCACTCACCTTCCCCTCCTCAACCAGTCTAGATCCCAGAACTCTCTTTGACTCTGTTTTATCGCAGATCTTCCCAAGGTAATCAATCCCATGATTCTAAGGGTTCTTCCTTTGAAATAAACATCCAATTCTGTTTTCACTGTTTTTCCATTGCTAACACTCTTACTCTGACTTTCCTCAGGTACTTCCATTGGGTCATGACAGGAAGCCGAATTCTTCGCCTTCAGTCACTCATTATTTCAACCTACACACCACTGAGACTGGCATTTTCATACTGACACTGAAGGCACTGAAAATATATATTACTCTTTGGCTCCCAAATCACCATATACTGTGGAAAAACAAGATGACAGTAAAAGCAATTCCAGATGACAGACAGATGATATACAGAGATATATGTACACCTGTGTATGGTTGTGTGCATGTGCTAATCAACTCAGAACATTTGGTAGTCATTTTATCAAAACTACTTAACACATTTAGCCACAAGAATATTACGATTTCTATGGAGACCTTAAACTAAGCAATTTGAAATAAATCATGGTGAACTTGTACATATAATCCATCGCATACCACAGCATAACCTTATTCAGCCTGGGGAAGAACTGAAATAGGTGGTGAGAAACAGGAATAGGCGGGAAGGTAGGCAGGTAGATAGAGTCATGGATACACAGATAGATAAGAAATATAATAGAGTGAAATAAAGAAAACGTTTATACTTATTTGCTTTTACAAAGAAGTCCTTCATTAATCTTGCACATGAAAGAAAATAGAGGACAGAAAGGATACTTTGGAAGGAAACAGCAGTTGACTTATAACTGTAGGATCAAGGAAGGTAATGGGAGTTTTGGGCTCAACCACAGATCTTTTCAAAGTCTGTGGAATAAACTACCTATTGAAATAAGAATTCCCATTTCATGGATCATTAATTTCTTTTTCAAGTGATTAAGGATATATTATAGAAGAAAGTCCTACTCAGACCAGGCAATAGGACATTATAAAATGCATTTTCTATGTATTAGGTCCCCAAAGGTTTTCTCTTGTCTGTTTTTGATCATCTCTAGTGCTCATGTCCACAGGGAAGAAAATTCTTCTTTCTAAGTGTTCTTAGTGACAGAAACATTTTTCATTATACTTAAATTTTTTATCTTTTAAAACTTCAGATCATTATTCCTTGTTCTAAGACCTTATCAGCTGAAATAAATCTTCCTTCTCTTTTATGGAAACCATTGTAAGTATTTATATATAGTTATCACATTCCCCCATTTATCATCATATCTCTGAGCCATACATGTTAAATATCCTGAATTTTCATGATTATATCATAGGCCTTTTTCTTTCTATCATTTTCATCATCCTTTAAGCTGACTCTAATTTTTCAATGTGTCTTTTCTGTTAAAAAAGACATAGGAGAGAAAAAAATGAGGGAAGTAATTAGAAGATATATTTTTGCTATAAAAGACATTTATATGTTGCTTAATAACTCAGCTATCTAATTTTCAATGAGAACATGAAAAGAATATATTAAACTGACTTTTGACTTACGTTAACATAAAAAAAAATTAGTGATTCCAGGTGTTTTATAACAGCATGTTACTTACTATCCAAGAAGACTTAAATATTAATAAATACTGGATTAACAGCATGATTAAAAATGTAAAAAGGAAGTGTAGCTGTGCATTGATTAGTAACTGGGGATTCCACCATTCCACCACAGACTGACTTCCATTTTTGGTGTCTGGGTTTTGAGTTTTTTCTTTTTTGTGTGTTTGTGTTTTAATAGCTGTAGTTATTATATTATAATAATAGTTATAATGGCTGTAAAACAGCCATTATAGTATTAAGTCTACTGAGTTAGCAAGATTTGTATGCAGAGAAATGAGTAAACCAGAATAAACTTCTCTGAAGGTGTTTCGAATGTATTCTGAGCACACACAGCACAACTTTCACTTGAGGGCTATTTACCACGTGACAGCGTTCCTACAAAGATTGAAGCATTCTGCTGCTTACAGGAAATGCGATGGTGAGAAAGCATGTTATCTGCTCTCACAGTGCTTACATTCTAGTGGTAAAGACTGTAGCTAATCAGATAACTATCCAAAGAAATACTAAAGATTAATCATGACAGATGATTTGTAGGAACACGAGCTCACTCGGCTGTTCACTGTTCTTCTCATAGTTTTTCTCATGTTACAGCATTTGGAGCTGGGTCTACGGAGCTGCTTCACTGGAAGCTGGAAGCTCCTTAAGAATAGGGATCAGGTCCTCCATTTCTTCATATCCTTCAAGATGCCCAGTGCAGAGTCCAAAGCAGGTACTCAACAAATACGTGTTACATTGAGTGCAGGGGTGCTCACTGGGGATTTTTTTTAAAAAACAGAAACAAAGCAGAGTTTGTAGACCACCCTCATCAGAAATACCTTGGGTGCTTTTTAAAAACCCCTATGAGAACTCTTGAATCTGTATCTTTGGTGGAAACTGGGGATCTAAAATTTCAATTAAGTTCCCAGGTGATTTTCTTGAATAATATTATTTTGGGAATCATTGGAGCAGAAGACATAAAGCACGTATTTAGAGAATAATTTACTACTTGAAAAGAAAAAAAAATAACTTTACATTTAAGACACGTAGTACACCAAGAATGAAAATAAAAGAAAAAAGAAAATAAAATTATTAACTTTGGGGGGGGTACTCCTTGTATTACAGTTGAAGAGATTTTATGGGCTCACCCTACTATAGATCATGTGTCTTCCCAAGGCCCTCATGAGACTTTCCTATAATGTCTTTAAGGGAAGAAGCAAATGCTACTAACCACCTACATTTATTCAACATCCTTTCCCTCTTTCTCACGAACTGAGTGTGACTTTTGCTCTGGATGACAATGTGTCTGCATAAAAGTAGGACTCTCTCCTGGCTACTTTGCAGCAGGAAGTACCCACGTAAGCTGGCTGTGGTCAACAGGCTGAAGTCACGCAGCTGGATTCCTAGGAAATGTTTCTATAGGCGTATCTCTTTGTCCTTTCCTCATGCCTCTTCTTTCTGCTAAGAATGTGGGCACACTGGATAGAGATGAAGTCACACATGCTCAGCGGCGAAGGAGGGAGACAATGGTACCCAGGACGTCGATAACAATGTGGAATGTATGTCAGATTTCCCATCACCAGACTCACTATTATGGGAGAAATATAAACTCCGTTATTATATAAACCAGCAGGATTGGATTTATGTCCTTGCGTTCTTACAGCTGTCCCTCAGCAAGACATCCTTGGAAGGCAGAATAATGGTCTTCTAAAGATGTCTCCATCCCTAATCCCTGGATAGATCATATTACATTGAGTTTGAAGATGAAATTAAAGTCAGTAATCAGCTGATAGGAGATTATCTGGATTATCTGAGTGGGACCAGTGCAATCATAAGGGTCCTTAAAAGGAAGAGGGAGGTAGAAGAAGCAGTTCGAGGGGGAGGCTATATGAGAAAAACTGACCATAGTGACTTACAGATGAATCTGAAATAGTCTAAAGTTGTCTCCTTAGCGATCATTTTACTGGTCTTGGTGTACCGTCCACTAGTTTCATAAAAGAGAAATGCATATTTATAAGCTATAATTTTATCTTTATATGACATCTGCTTAACCAAGAGTACAAGTTATGTTTTTATCTGGCAATGATTTTGATTTCTACCAGTCTCTCTCTCTTTAGAATAAGTATTAACAGAGATCTAGCTACTTTTCTGTGGCTAATTGGTTTATATTTCATTTATTTTCGGTGCATACTCACCACTGAAAACATTTAACATATAAGTATGAAGAAATATCGTTTTCACAGTTTGTTTTTCATTCAGCATTGCTAAGATTACACAGTGGTGAAAGATGTCATTTCCATAATAGCTTCATCAGTCACATGTCACAAGGGTTCTGTATTACTCACGTCTGGAGAAGTTATCATTCCTCTCTTTATGAGATCTAGTGATGGAAATGATCCTTTGTGAATGAAGATTGGTGGTGAACTCAGACACACGACCGAAAAAAAAGACAGGTTTTCCACTTCACTGCTAATGAACATAAAATTCAATAAAAATATCCTTCTTGTTTGGTTAGACTTAAATCATAAGCATTTAAAAGGCAGTTACATAGAAAAAAGGCACTTTGCCAAGAGTCTGGGAATGAGGACTCCAGTCCTGGGATTGCCACTGGCCAGTTACACTGCCCTGAGCCTGAGCTGTCACCTTTTAAATGAAAGGAGATAAACTCATGGTCTCTAGACTACCTTCCAGCTCTGTGACCATAAATGAACAATCACAGTGATGTGGATGTGGATAATTTCATTTATTTCAAGAGATGACAGGTAAACAGATGATAGACAGATTGATAGATATAACGAGAGAGTTTCAGCAATTGTTTACAAAAATATGACTGTCCCTAATAGTCTATAATTTGACATTACGTAAAACTAGAATTTATGCCGTAAACATATACTAAAAACAACTGGGAAGTCCTAGTTCAGCATCCACATAATTTACTGTATCTTCTTCTTCTGTTTCACAAAAACGTCAAGTTCATTCAAGTACTATTTAATTGGAAAACAGCCGCAAATTCTTTGTTTCTCCAGGCAAAACAGGAAAAAAAAATGTATGGATCCAAGTACAGTGTGGCAACAGATATAAATACATATAAATATAATTAGCAACAAACAAAAGATTGTACAGAGGCAATTAGAAAGGTGTACTTAAGTGCTGACTAGAATGTTAGAATATTATAAAAAGGAATATCAACAATTATTTCGATATAGAGAAAGAGTTGTCTGGTATCCTAACCAAATTCTAAATGTGGCCATGTACAATTTATCTATTTTCTTACTTCAGAGAGCACTGCTCAAACCAAAAAAAAAAAAAAGTGCTTAATTAAAGTGCTAGAGCTTTTGCTGATTTTTCAAAGCTGCCAATTGATATGGTCATAAAATCGAGGCACATGGAATATAGGACCTTGTTGCATATTCTAAATTGTCACTTAACAAACTTGACAGATGGCGCCAACCTGAAGATTTTACTGGTAATGGGGCAACTGAAATCTTTGCTTCATTCAGAGAAACTAAAACATGTTAGATAAATCATTCTACCTATGAATTTAGCCGTCTTTTTGAAGGTTCTATTAATATTTCTAAATGACCAGGCCAAATTAATTAAGAAAATGTGTGAAAAGAAGTATTAAATTTAGGAAATATTACTATGTAACCACAAATCCAAGGCTAACTGGAGGACACCTTCAATTTGCTCAGTCTCTGCCATGTGCCACTTAATTTACATGCGCCGTCAGTGATCTATAAAACGGAGATTAGTCAAAGAAAGGCCAGACCCACACAGAAAACCAGCGGTAGCGTTAGAATCCAAATCTATACGGTTTCCTTCATAACCTTTGGTCTTTCCTCTCCACTAAAATAAAACACTCTTTCTACTAAAGAAACATATTTTTAAGGCAAAATTATTGATTTTATTAATGACATCTTACTCTACTCCTTTAAAAATCAAAGTCCCTTCGGCTTCCTTCAGTTCTCCGGCTCTCCCTCCATTACTAAGCTCCCGCACTGGACTGAGTAACTCCAACCTAGCCTCAAAGTATGCTCTGACATAGCCAGTCTGCAAACAGGTTACAGCTTGTGTCCCCCACATCCTTACAAGAAAACTCAAGGAAAATGGCCTGGCTTCTCTTTCTCCAGTCCACTCACACACACACACCAATGCATCCAGCAACACACGTTGGTACGGCTTTTTCTTCCTCATCTGCCCCTCAGTGGCAGTGATACTGCGACCTTCATTTTGTCAGTCCCAATGGCAATTTTTCTGCTTTTACCTTATTCAATCTCTCGACGTTACTCCACATATCTGACTACCTCCTTCTGCTGGAAACACTCAAGTGTTTGAGAGACTGCTCTCTTAATTCTCCTTTCATCTCACCTCTGGGTTATGCTTTTTTCTCCTCTTCCCCTGATCCTCTGCTGGAGGGCCTCAGGGTCAGTCCTGAGGTCTGCTCCATTGTCTATTACTGCTCTGCACTTAAATACCTCCTTATGATGCGTGTGGTCACACCATGGTCAGAGCCCTAGATCAAAATAGTGACAAGCTTACTTGACTTTTGCATTTAAAGGTCGAGTAATCCTTTCAAGTCAACTTGGCCAAGTGGAGCTCTTGATCTCCACCTTGAACTTGAGCTCTGGGTCTTTTCTTCATGCCCTTGATGATGCACCCCATATACAGCACATGGAGGGATATTAAAATGTGAATTAAATCGTTTCACCCCATTCATTTTTCAAATCTTCCACTCATTTCTCACTCTATGTAAAGTAAAATCCATGCTCTTTATCAAGTATCTACAAGTACATGCCCTCCCAAAGTAACAGCCTACTTTTTTCTTTGGAGCCAAGCTGCTATCTGCTCCAGTCCACTTTCTGTTCCTCGATGACTCTAACATTTTTCTGTCTTTAAGATTTTGATATTTCTTATCCTTTTGCTGCATCTTTCCATTTCTGGTCTTTCAGTAAAATGCTACCTTCTTAGAGGCAGTGTCTTTCCCAATGACTCTCACTACATATTTTATTTCCTTTGTAACATTAATCATGATCTCAAACTACCTTACTTATTCGACTCATTATTTTATTTTATTTTCTCTTTTGTTTCCCTCACTGAAATGTAACCTAAACGAGGACGTTTGGACTGTCATTTCCCTGTGCTTGATACATGCTCAATTAATAACTGATATAAATGAATAAAGAAAGCTTGAGAAAATTAACTTAAACCAAATGTTCTTCTTTGAAATTGGGTGTGTTTTCTTGTTTAAACAGTGTGTGTGCAGGTATTCAAGAACCTTGGGAAATTTAAAAGTATTTGAAGACCTGGGCCTAAATCTCAGTTATGGCTGACTGAATGGTCTTACCACAATACCAATTGGGCTACCAATGGCAATTTGTTTTAAATTATGGAAAAATAATACATGCTAGTGGTGAGCATATGGGTTTAATGACGCTTGCCCAATCACAGAGTGCTGAGGTGAGCAGGGAAAATGAGGGCAGACCAGGAGCACTGAAGACAGACTACCAGGCCACCCAAACAGGCGAGAGCTTTCTTTACCTCTTAGTAATAAAAGTAAACCTTCTCCTCAAGCAATAACTCGGAGCTGAAAAGCTGCCAACCAAACAGTGTCAACTGCTGGTGGTTTTACAGAAGTACTGTATACTGCCATGTCGTAGTGGCATTAGGCTGTAAGTTGCTTTATTTATTTAAGGTTGTTCTGTTTCTATGAATTCATTTAAGTCTGCTGTAGCTATTTTGAGTATATGAAAAACATCACTCAAACGCCAAAAGACCGGAAACATTTGCTGTAAATACCTGGTAAAGATTTGTGAAGAATGTTCCTCTAAAACTTTGCCTAAATATGTATAAAGGATCAGGAAGCCCACGTGACCCATAGAAATTACACAATGTATGACATTAAGCACTTAGGATCCTGGATTTTTTTTCATTTAAGTGTCTGATGTCCAGAGATAGTTTCAGTTCAGATTTCAGTGGATTTATATCAAGAAGTTAAAAAATTTGTGTACTGATTAGATGAATAATATTCTAAGAGTATGCTAACAAAGCAAAATCAGATAGCATGTTTGTGAACAAACAAAAACAAAATAAAATCACATGAAGAAATCAACAATCATGAGATGAGGTAGAAAAGAGAAACATTTGAAGGAAAGATGTCAGCTGTTCTTCTCTAAGATCCTAGAGAGGTAAATACTATGTAAACATTAATAAAGTGAATTATCCATTAGCATCTGCTTTTCTCTTAGAAATAAAAATTCATGACTATGAATAACCATGTACCCTATGCCTAAAACTCAACATTCATCTAAAAATAAATTTGTAATTTTGAAAATGTCAAAAAGGGAGGGACAGAGAACACATCTGTGTCGTCATTGGCTAAGGGCTGACTGTGGATGGACACTAGGGGATTTTGGGGGTTGATTGATCATTGTGGTTGTTATGATTGTATGTATTTGTTAAAATTAATTAAACTGCAACTAAGAGTGAATTTTACTGATGTAAATTATACCTGAATGAAACCAACTTAAAATAATCACATGAAACAACTGAAATAAACCACAAACCAGCATATACTTCTTAGAAATATGACTTCCACTGTATACACCTAGAAAAAAATTATGAAGTATGTGTAAGTTGCCTTTGGCTACAATACCCTCTAATCAGTACATTTTCTCACAGCATGTGTGATCAACTGTTTGTTATAGGTATAATGACTCCAATTAATAATTTTATATATGAATGACAACCAACATCCACATAAAATTTACATTTTTCTAATTTTATGAGTATATGGCTAAACTAAAAAAAAAAATCCAGATTAATCTAATTTGTTTTTATAAATATTTGTTTTGATCACCTGTCTATTTTCTTAGTCTAAAAAAGTCAGAATATGTATAATGAATAGAAATATACCCTATGCCAAATGTGAATAGTTCTGACAGAATATATTCATTCTGCAGATAGAAATGAATTTTTCAGATATATGCCCATGGATGGGATTGCGGGGCCATATGGTAGCTATGTTCTTAGTTTTTTAAGAAACTTCTGGACTGTTTTCCACAGTGGCTGCACCAGACTGCATTCCCACCAGCAGTGAAGGAGGGCCCCCTTTCTCCACACCCTCCCCAGCATGTATTATTTGTAGATTCTCTGATGATAGCCATTCTGACAGGTGAGCAGTGATACCTCACTGTAGTTTTGATTTACATTTCTCTAATAATTAGTGACGTGATACATCTTTTTATGTGCTTGTTGGTCATCTGTATGTCTTCTTCGGAGAAATGTCTGTTTAGGTTTTCCACCCATTTTTTGATTGGGTTGTTTGTGTTTTTGACATTGAGTTGAATGAGCTGTCTGTGTATTTTGGAAGCTAAGCCCTTGTGGTTTCTTTGCAAATATTTTCTCCTAGTTCATAGGTTTTCCTTTTTGTTGTCTGTGGTTTTCTAAGCTGTGTAAAAGCTTATAAGTTTAGTTTGGCCCCATTTGTTTATTTTTGCTTTTACTTCTTTTGCCTTGGGAGACTGACCTAAGAAAATACTCCTGTGATTTATGTTCCAGAATATTTTGCCTACATTCTCTTCCAGGAGTTTTAAGATGTCTGTTGTATTGTATTTTGTTATTTTTTCAGATTTTAATATTAAATTTCAAAATGTATGCCTAACAGTGATGGTTTATTGCTGAGCTCTATATGATTGATTACATTCTACAAATGGGAAATTCTTTAGTAAAAGAACATATCACAAGTCAGAATTTAACGGCAATCCTCAGAAACATATTTGTGAGAAAGTTAACACAACTAGGTTCCTCAAACAGAGAATGAAAAATAATATGAATAATACAACTCTAGAGAAATTTATAACAAGGGACAGGTCCCTTAGAGTTCAGAAACATACATAATCAGAAAAAGAGAGGGGAAGAGAGGAAAGAAAAACAAAACCTTTTTTTTTAGATTGAATTTATTCTACTGTTCCTAGAGATTTCTATAAATCCCCTACCATCCACACAGTAAACACATGCTATATTTGGGGCTAATATTGACTCTGAATCACCATTTTGAATTCATTGTAAAACTGAAATCAAAATCACACATGCTAAAAAAAAAAATAAAATCCTAGTAAACAATTCCAAATAAGGGATTGAATAAAATAAATCAATCCATCTAACCGTGACCTATTTTAGTACACACATCTGTACATCAAACATTTGCCTCTATGATTTTCATGCTGCAAGAACATTTTCAAATCTTTGACCCTTGAGATTTCTGTGCTGCTTAGCATGCAGCTAAATTGCATTCAAACAGCATTAGTATGATTTGGTAGACTAAACCCTGAGACGCTGTTCTCAAAAGAACAAGCTCTGTGTTTACTCATGAATTTACTGACTTCATGCACTTTAAATATGAGAAATGTGAAAACCTCTCTTTGGGGGGTTTTATGAGAAGAGTTTGCTCTTCACATGGCTGAATAATATGTAAATACAAAAACTTTTCTTGCACTTTCTTTTGTGTCTGTGTGGAAGTTTTACATATGCAGGTACTGAATGACAAAACACAGCAATAGGCAACCCCATGGATCTACCAGGTTTCAGAGTAACTTCCACTGTCCATGGTTTTCAAGGCGGGAAAGCTAAAGCAGAAGTCACCTGACCACCAATGAATTAGATATTTATAAGGTAACTGCAATCCTTACATTTATAACCTTTCAAAGAAAATAAGTTTCTGTTGGCTATACAGAGTATGGACACAATGAAGTGTAAGTCACCATCCTGGCTCACCGGGGGATCCAATTTGACATTAAGGGAAGAAACACACCCTATCTGTGAAACGTTAATTTAGTGGCATCATTTAAATTAGAAAAGCAAAGAGGCATTTTTTCAAGAATTCAGTGGCTGGACACATTATTTGAGCCCTGGGGGCAGGAGGAGTTTTCAACAGGAGGTAACCTAATACTAAACGTAAGGAGAAATGTGGGTGAGGGAGCAGGCAGAACAGGTGTGGGTTTTGGATGTGGAAGAAAGGAGAGCAGAAACTCACCTGAGGTTTGGGGTGCAAGGGAGTTTTTGAGGAACCAGCACGAAAGTCTGGCTGCAGCAGTAGGCCTCATGGCCTAAGGGCATGGTTGTCTGACTTCTGTTGTAAAGGGATGTAACAGGAACCTATTTCTCTCTGACATTATGCAGACTAATTTTAGAAGCTCAGAGCATAGAGGTCATAGAAGATGAGGACAGACGTCTTCCGTGTTACCCCAGCCAACGTTCCCCTTCTCCATCGACTTTAGGAGCTGTACATGCAGGGGTCACAGGGCACCAAGGTGGGCAGAGCACAGCACAGGATCAAGCAGACGACCCTAAGGACCCACGGAGATGGATAAGCCTGGGGAGTAGGTTTTGTGATTATCCAAGTATTTCATTTGGCTTGACAATGATGTTAAACAAAATTTGCTTTGGCAAGAAATGTGAGAATTTCTATCTACAATTTTTTGTCTTTCTAGTCTCCAGTATGTGCAACAGCCATGTCTGAAGGACAGAGAAGCTTCCACAGCCCCAGTGGGTGTCACACCAGCTGTTATTGCTCAAGCCAGCATTTCTTAGGCAGTAGCTAAAATAACGATCAGCCGCTTTCATTTTGTAAAATCATTTATGCCTCTGTGTGTGTGTGTCGTGAGGTGAAGGTGAGATTGAGTCTGGACGTTTATATTGATTTCATAATATAAATTAGTTGTGATAAAATCCAGAAGCCTTGGCTAAAGGGGCGAGATTTCTCCCACATCTACATTAAGGGGGTGCCGTCTACTCTTCAGTGTCCGTATATGATGGCAGATTCAATTGATAAAGAGTTTGTTCTAAGTGAAGTAAGTCAGAAAGAAAGAAAAATACCATATGATACCACTCACATGTGGAATATATATATTAAAAAAAAAGACAAATGAACTTATTTATAAAAACAAAAACAGACTCACAGACATAGAAAACAAACTTATGGTTACCGGGGGGAAGCAGGTGGGAAGGGATAAACGGGGAGTTCGAGATTTGCAGATGCTGACTGGTGCATATAAAATAGATAAACAAGTTTATACTGTATAGCACAGGGAACTATATTTGATATCTTGTAGTAGCTTACAGAGAAAAAGAATATGAAAACGAATATATGTATGTCCATGTCTTACTGAAGCTCCATGCTGTACACCACAGATTGACAGAACACTGTAAACTGACTCTACTTCAATTAAAACAGAGACGAGTTCGTGGGACCACGTTCATCATAGGTGCTGATCTCTGCCTACAAAACGCATTCTTTAAAGTCTGTCTTTTCTAATAATAACACCTACACTGGTTAGTATTCATCATATGCTTACCATATGCCAAGAGATACTCTAAGAAAGCTTATGAATTCCTTTACTTTATCAATTTACTTCATCAATTACCTTAATCCTTCAGAACTGTGTGTGTGTGTGTGTGTGTGTGTGTGTGTGTGTGTGTACATACACTAAAGAATACTGAGGGTAAGTTATTTTGCAAAGGTCCCATATGCAGAATATATGGAGCCGTATTTTCAACCCAGGGAGTCAATCTGAGCCAATACACTCAACTCGGACACAGCAATGCCTTTGTGTCCAGATTTCAATATTTCTTAAGCCATAATATCTATAAAATCATGTGAAGCAGCCACAGGGTATTTTGTTGTTGTTACTCACAAATGAGATAATTAAAATGAAATAATATCTGGGGCTGGATGGGCTAACGGAGGTGGGGAAATGGGAAGGAGGCAATATATATGCTTCTTTTACACATGGATTTCAAACAGTAATGTCCATGGACTTCAGCATAAAACGCGATTTGACGTCATCATCACTTCTGACCCAACAATTCCCATCAGTTATTCTGAGTTTTCCCATAAGTGGAGCACTGCCTGTTTCCACTGTCTGTTTTCAATGTACCTTATCTGTGCAGGAAAAAAATGCCCAGGTCTCAGCCAGCTCTAATCCTATGCTGAAAATATTCTGAGGAACTGAAGACAAATATTTCCAGCTGCAACACTAACTTATGCTGGGAACTTGGGGAAAATCCTTCCTTTTCTAGGAACTCAGCTGTTTAAGATGTAAAGTTGTACCATATGAACCTAAGATTTTTTTTTCTAGCTTTATACCTATTACTTACGATACATTTAAAACCCTTCCGTGGTTTCATGGTTTCTTTTTAAAAAAGACCAAACTCCACAACACGGTTTACGAAGCCCTGCACCATTCTGTGGGTCACAGCCGGAAAATGTCGATCTTCTCTTTCAGTCTATACATCACCTCTCCATTCCTTAAAAGAGCCAGCTCCTCCTAGCCTGAGAGTCTTGGACATGCTGTTCCCTCTGCCTGGAGAGCCCTGCTCTCCTTCCTTCCCACCTGGGCTCAGGTAACTCCTGTGTATCCTTCAGTGCTCTCTCTGAAAGTCCTGAAGCAAGACTTTTCTGTCCCGTGTTACATTCTCTCACATTACCCTGTACTTCTCTTTCAAAATACTTAATGGCAACTGCAAGTACTTCATTTGAAATGAGGAATTTAACGTCTGTGTCTTTAAACACAATGTGGCTGACCTGCTTAGCTCACTCCCATATCTTCAATGTTTAGTCCTGTCTGCATGTAGTAAGCACTCAAGAAATACTTATTACAAAATTGAATACATGGATATAAAAGGAAGCAGCTAATGAAACAAGATCTTGTATGAGAGAGTAGAAGAGCATATCTATTTTAACAGAGAGAGAATACAGATTTGATGTCAAAACCCAGCCTTCTTTATAAGAATAATTCTCATAAAAGCAGTATTTTTTTCTCTTTACCTTTTCTCCACTTAATTTCATTGAGTCATGAGGGGTGTGGATTTCACACCTACCTAATTTCTAAAGAATGAATTTAGCAGAAATATTAAATATCTCCTTTCAGCGGCAAAAGTGTCAAGAATCTCCTATGCTTTGTAACACAGGAAAAAACACTGTTGGCTCTCAAAGATGCTTCTTTGTCAAACAAGGGAATGCTGATGTATTTTAAAAATTCACCTGCTCTCAAAATGTTTTATTAAAAAAAAGTTACATTAAAAGTAATGAATACAACCAGTTCTCAACGTGAGTATCTGCTTATCACAAGAAAGTAAAATAAGTAGGAATAGAAACAGTGCGTAAGATAATGTTAGAAGAAAAAATACATGTAACATCGCTTATCCTTGTGCACGGAGAGCAAATGTCATATGTTTCAGCCTCATACAGGACAGAACTTGTAGCTCATCCCTAATTTGCACTTATATCTAAAAATCCACAGGACTCATTTTCATTTTGATGTCAGTTTGCCAATGTGCAAATTAACAACTTTCTAGTGAATGGAATTTCTTCCTCCTCAAAACCACATATATTTCTTTTCTTTTTCATTACCAGCTGAATATGTATAGTGTGTGACTCTCATCCCTAAAGAGTCCAGCACGATGTCCACCCAGGGGGCTTTTCCCAAGGAACCAGGACTGACAGCCTGAGTGAGGCACCAGGACTCAAGCCAAGTCAGCACCACTCAGAGGAGAGGCTGGTGGGCGCGCCCGCATTCTGACCGCTGCGCTGAGATTACCATCTCTGCATCTCAAGCAGCAAGGAAAAGGGTGCCTCTATTAAGGGCTCCTGGGTACGGTGACTCCTCTATTTGCAGACTTTCTCCTTGATTTGCCAGCTTTGTGTGACACTCTTTTGACTGTAACATACTTTTTTCCACATGAGGCAAACGGAGCTCTCTCTATATAAAGAGCAAGCAGAGGGTCACCGAGCTCTCTCCCTCCCTCTTGCTTTGCCTACTTAATGGGATTTTGGAATCTTTAGATGGCTTTCCGCTGGACGCCATCAAGTCACATTTCCCACAGAATCCACTCTTCCCAGTAAGACACGAAGCTAATCAGAAATGTTCAAAATATGAGGGAGAAAGAGGAATTGAAGAGCTGAAGCCAGTATTCAGAGCGAGCCCTCATGCACTGCCCGGGCTGCTGGTGTCCGGGGACAAAGCCGGCAGGCTAGCTGGGGGCGCACTCTCAATGTTTCATCAGAGCCTCTGCAATTCCGCCTGAGAGCAGGGAATTCCGCGTGGAGTACTTCCTCTTAACAGCTTTCATAATTCAAAAGCCAACCCATGTTGAACATTCCAAGCAAAGAGATCTGTCAGTAGTTTTGGTATCAAGTCTGTATTCTCCCTCTGTATTAAAATAGACATGCTCTTACGCTCTCTCAGACAAGACCTCGTCGGAGAGGATACATTATCACAGGAACAGAAAACATCCTTGTTACCTAAGAAAGCATACTTCATGAGACACTGATTAAAGGTTTTATGATGATGGCCTATAGGATCCAGGCCCGTTTGTGATCCTTTGCCTGTAACCTCTTTGAAGGATACTCAAAATTGTTCAAACTATGAGCAAGAACAGGTATTTGTTCAAAAACATAAAAAATTTCAAGTCAATCTATTTCATTAAAGCCACAAGCAAGTGGGTAACAAGGAGCTCATGAATAGCTGCCTTTCCCTGTTTATCGCAAAAACCTTTCCTTTTGGAAAACCGATTCACTGGAAGATTACCATTATTGCTATTATTTTCATTTTTCAAAATGAGCTGCCACTTATTTTGTAGCTGGTGAGACAATACAAAATATACTTTTGTGGAAGTGTTTAGTAAAGGATCATGTGGACTTTGTTTTTATTGACTTTAATGGTGCCTAACCTTTTCAAAAGGACCACGTTAATACCTTTTTTTGAGTGTACTTTTTCTGTCAAAATCTTTTTTCTTAAATAGCAGTAGTCTTACATTTCCACGTACAAGCACACCTTTTATTTAGTAACTATTTATGATGTATTTTAAGAGTAAAGCCTGCCTTGAAATACAATGCAAAATAGTATTTTAGAGACTTCAACTAGAATTTTTAAAAGTATCAATTCACGAAGGCCTCATTCTCTAATGGATGATCAGCCCCGTGCTCTTTTCTCCAGCTCATCAAAAAGCGATGCTTGTTTGGAGATTTGTAATATCTCAACTAATTAAACTCCTTGTGCTTACATTTGGTAAAGGATTCAACAAGAGATGACTGAGCAAACAAGATTAGTGCGGACTTTTAAATATCATTATATCACAATTGATTGATCTTCGTACGCAGCAAAGGTTCCAGCAATCCTCTTTTACAAAGATCATAAAAGATCAAACTAAAAGATGAATTGAAGATAAAAATAGAGAAATATATACACACTGAATTCTATTTTCTTCATGTTATATTCTTGTGGGTAACATTTTTTTCCTTTGAAGAACTGGCCTTATTATAGATATTCCCTATTTTTTAAAATTTATTATAGTATTTCCTTTTGGAGTAATATATAATCATTTTAAGTATCACAGGCAACATCTGGGTCTGTGAAGGTAATACTCATTAAGAAGCAGGGCGAAATATAAAAGTCAAATTACTGAAAGTAGTCCTGCCATCTGTGTGTGTGTTGGTGTATGCACACATTTTCACAAGGAAGGGGGTATTAAATAAATAGATATTAGAAAGAAAAAGGGTTTCCACAGGGGCTAAATAAAGGAAGGTCTTAATAATTTTTATAACCAAGTTATAGCCAGCTATACAAACAGTAAAATGGCATTTATAGGTCGTCTATACATTGTCTTTAAATGAAGTCATGCTTCAATGTACAGGGTTCATTTATACATTCATCATCTACACCTTAAACTGGGTATGAATGACCTCAAGTGAGCAAGTGTTGAGCACCGACACGTTCTAGAGATGTTGCTACCTAGAACAGTCCTCAGTGTTGTGCGGCTTTGATGATTAATACTACAAACCCAGAACATCAAAAAACGCTACAGACAAAACATGCTATAAAACTTGCCTTTTGAATATTGATTTTACTATGAAATGTGTTTTAAATCATCTAAGCTCTTAACACACAATAATGCTTGATTTTTTATAATAAAAAAGTCTCCACTTCTCTTGTGTATTTGTTAACGAGTAGTTGATCTATTTATCCATTTATATCTGTCTTGTAAGAGTACGAAAATGAAACAGACGAACAAACAAATGCCCAAAACCCAGACCCACCTCTTACAGAACTGACTTAGCTCTGAAGTTAGGACATTCAGGCCGTCAGCTAATACACTGGGGTGGCCTCCCTGAGAATTAATTCCAAAACAGCAGATGAAGTTACACGTAAGGGTGAACACTTCTAATTGTAAATATTTCAAAGTCCAATGTGGAGTGAGTTTGGAATTACCCACTGTACTAACTCCTTTTACAATAATTCTCAGTGAGGAATTGACTATATTTCATAGAGAGAGTTTTATTTTTTGCTCAGCCTACTTACCCATTAAAAATCAGTCATACTAACAGCAGTTTCACTTTAGAAGACATATCAAACACAGATCAATTGTATTTCTGTTTATGAAAAGAATAATACTCGTATTTAATAGTTTTCTCAAGCATGTTCATAAAAATTATGCTTATATAGCTTTGCTATCAACCCCATTTAAAGATGTTTCATTGGACATCTTTGTGGGGGGTGGACGGGACAAAATTCGGCCAACCAGCAATAAAACCCAATCCACAAACAAATTTAGCTTTAAAACCATCAGTCAATCCAATATAAAATTACGATTTCTTGTGATGAGCCAAAAACAGCAAGTAACTTGAGAGTATTCTCTTAAATCTCAAAGACATATACAACGTGCCTCAGCTGTTTTTATCCTTAACCAAATCTTAATAGATCTAGAACTCATTTTATCTTTTTTCTACATCAATTGAATCTCTTTTTTATTTACTAGATGGAGAATAAAAGCTCATATAAGTTTCATTAACTATAAAAGTTGCTTTCAGTTTGAAAACCATCTTAAATGGAAAATATAATGCCTCAGTGATTAGCGAGCACGCCACAAAAAACGTGGCTGTGAGAATACAATGTGACTTAACCGGGTGTATACAGTACATATCTGGGCAATAGCTAAAACTCAAACACGTAAGAACAAACGACTGTTCGTACAGCACAGTGCGATAATATTTGCACAGGTTTTCAGAAATTCCATTCTCCCTATTTTGGGTGCCACATCTTTTAGTCTTGTGTAGAATATGCTGAAGTATGTCATTCCTGAGCACTTGCAAGACCTACACTTTAATCTCCAGATCCCAGTGAAAAGCACTCTTTGAAAGTATGGGTGATAATGGAAGCAGACAGCACAGTACCAACGGACCCACTGAATGAATAATGAGAGAACACAGTAACACCGCAAAGTTCTGCAGTTCGAGGGTGCACATCTGAAGCTCTAATGCCGTCTAAGTCATTCTGAGACTCATTTAAATACAAGTCTTGTTTCTATCTTTAATCTTCTAATTTCAGGAAATTAGATGTAAAACTCTCCTCATTCATTAGAAGTACAGAATGATCAAAAGAATAGAAATTTCAACACAAAGCTAATTGCACTGTCAAATGACCTCACACATAATGCATCATTAAAAATGATCTACTCTGTAATAACTGTATGCTGCTAAAGGTTAAAATAGCTTTAACATGTGGGAAAATAATTGTAATTGAAATAAATTCCAACTTTATACTGCATTTGCCAAATATGAAATTAGGGGACGGTATTTGAGTTTTATAAACTTTATCTAATCAAAGTGCTCCTGTATTTTGTGCGGAAAAAGAAAATCTCCCGTGACATAAACAGTCTGAGACTGCAACGAAACAAACTCGTAGAACGCCATCAACACTGATCTCGGGTAACTAGCTCTTTCAGATCGCTGGTCTTTAATTACAGTTGTTCAATGGAAGTTATTTCACTCTCCAAGAATCAAATATCAAGCTGGGGAAATCATGGCATTTCCTTCCTCTTTGCAATAAAGAATCCACTTTTAGCTTGTTTTTTTCTTTTTGCAAATTCAATAAATTGCATTTGCCTATTTGTATAAATTAATACCAGATATAAATCCCCCAGCTTATACTATCGTTGAATTGGGACAGAACCATGCTTCCATAAAGAGCAGGAAGGGAAATAAATTCTAGAATGCAAGCACCATAAATAGGAGTAAGGTCCAAATAGAACAAAATCAAGTCCATATTAACCTATGAGATCAAGCTGACCAACCTCTTCTATGGAAGTAAAGTTAAACTGTGATAAAACCACAAGGTAAAGATAATGAATATTATTTGAAATACAAGATCATGAGGGTAAAAAGCATTGGTATATCATCCATTCTCAGCCATATATGGTAGGTAAATGAGGGATTGTCACTCAGAAATTGCCTCATAATCACATTTTATCCAGTCAAAATGGGATTCAGTAATCAGAAGGAGCCTGCGATTGCAAGCATTTATTTTCCAATTGAAGTGATTCCTGATAACGATAAAGCGTAACGGCTCTTACAGTTTCGTACTGAATCAGAACGTACATTGTGATTATGCTAATAACATGGTGTTGAGGTTTAAGAGCATGGTGAATGTGTTTCTCACAGCTTATCCCCAAACATCGAGGCTATTCTATTAAGGCCGACCCTGTGAAGCAACAGACAAAGGTGGAGGAGAACTCTTCAACGTTTTGATTCTGGGGTTGACCCAGGCAAGTGTTCAGCATTTCAGGAGAGGGTAGGCCCAGTAACGGTCTCCCACGTGAGTGACGTCTCTAACAGCCAAGGACAAGAAAAATCTCATCTTCAAAGGCCAAAGAATAGAATTTGACTGAAAGATTTTAAGTGGTGGGGAAAAATAACGTTTACTAACAGTTCGAGGAAGTACCCAGGTGAGAAACAGACTGTGTTTCACAAGGTGCTTAATGCGTTGCCCCTATCTGCAAGACAATTTTACCATCAAAACAATATTTCTCAGTTCCCATGATAGTCCCCAAAATCTTATTTGAACCTACTACGGGACCTAATATACCATATTTTTAACTGGAAAAAAAAAACTATTTTCCAAAATATACAAGCACAGGAAATTTAACAGCACCAACGAAAACCGCTGATGTGTCAGTGAGAGCACGTTTAATGAGGAGGCCACTGAGATCTGGTCCCATCCTCATCTTTCACTGTCTTCTTTCTGGTCACCCTGCATCACCACTTCCTGATATCTCTTAGCCATTTCCTGCTTCCATTACATTTGCAAATGTTGTATCCTCTACCTGTATAACTCGTCACTCTTCAACCTAGAAGTGCTTTACCCGTCCTCAAGTTCAGAGCAGCCCATTCTGTGAAGCCAAGCAAATTCTGCAACACCATCCTCCACGGCAAAAACTGGAGTAAGTCCAAAGTCAAGTTGCTGGCAGGTCCAGGGCCCAGTAAGAGTCCACTTTCTGGTTCTTAGATGGCCCTCATTTCACTGTTTCCTTATACGGCAGACGGGGTGACAGAGTTTTCTCGGTCTTTTTTAAAGGGTGCTAATCCCACTCACGAGGGCTCTGCCCTAAAGACCAAATCACCTCCTAACGGTTCCACCTCAAATACCATCACATCTTGCTTAGGTCTCAATGCACGCACTCAGGGGAGCACGAGACTCAGTCCACTGCAGAATCCAACTACTTAAACCGAAAAGTCTAAAACAACAGCAGCAACACAAACTCATTCAATTTTGAGCTACGTCGGATAATTTTTAGCTGTTAATTTCCCAAATGCCTAAAATAATATAAAATGAGAAGTAGTTTGAAATGAGGGAAATGTTATTACTAAGTCATGTTTACCTTTTATATATGAGTATCGCTGATTCAACTAAAACTTATTTTTGATCTGTGAATTAAAAAAAAAAAAGATTTAAAATTTTCCTATAAAAATGTCAGCTATACAATGTGTCTTAAAGCCTTGCCATAATAATGGCAATAAATACTATTCTTTATTTTTTATTAAGATAACTGAGTAAAATACAGTGAAATATAACCAGTTAACTATTACACAGGTCTGAAAGTTTGAGTATTAAAACTTTTAGACTCAATTGATTTGTCTTATGGGCCTTTATCTGAGTTGAAGGATATGGAAATTAAAGATATGCCATAGGAAGAGCATGCTAGGGAGTTCAATTTGGAAATATTTCCTGGGTTCCACTTCTCCAAACCTGCATTGATTTTGCCCTAGCCTGTTCCCAAGATCAGCTTCTCATTTTTAAGGGAAAAAATTCTCAAATATACTAATCCAATATCACATTGCTATTTTCTTACAAGACGTTATTTCAAAAATATGTCACTTCCCAAGGAGAAAAATGTTTCATGTCATAAAACAGTTGTTAGCCAGAAGAGACAAGGATATTTTTAATAATCATACCTCACATGTAACTAACAAAAATTGCACACCACTAGACTTTTCAAAAGGGAATAGCAGTAAGCCAGCACTTCAACAGATATATTTTTCAAATGAAGTTTAGAAAAGTCTTCTTTCCTCCATTAAAGTAGATTCCTCTGAGATTTATTATGGAAAACAAGTTTAAAGAACAGGCAATGCACATACTTGGAGAAAAAAAAAAGATATTTTTGCATCTTAATATCTTTTCTCTGAAAGTTAAAAGCTTGAAATTTATTATTCAGCATCTCTTGAATTTCGGTCTGAGCTCTTGCTTTGTAGAAGGGCCTGGGATGCTGGTACTTTGAGGGTCTAAAATGGGACCTGTGATGTGTGGGAGCTCAGGTATTTCTGAAGAAATGATAACTCGATCAGTAGCACAACCAGAAAAGAGAGATTGCTAAGAAATCTCACAATGTGTCTGCCTAAAGGGTCCAAGTTCAAAGATTAAACAATTACTGATTTGTGAGGGAAAAAAAAATCCAGAGCAATCAACTAAAAACAAAGAAAAAGGACTGGAAATCTCTTCAGGCGTGTGTTTGAACAATCACGCAGCAAAAGGATGTGGGTGGGACACAGCACCTGCCACACGGGCAGGACTGTGAGATAAACAGTCTGAGGGACCTGCCTGTGAAACACAGATCCTGGACAGTCATCGCTCATGTAATTCTCAGCGTTAGATCCCTGACTTTAACTTGCCCAAATGCAAACATGCTACAATATAAAGACCCTGAGCTATAATTAGCTCCTTTGTGCATCTTACATAAAATAGTTTGTTTCTCAGATCAGACACTCAATAAGATCTCAGACGGATAAGAGTAAGGCAGATAATGTGAATGAGCAGAGAAAAGAAAAAATGTGCAGCCAGAGTTCCGCGGCGAAGAATACAGGGCGGGTGGATGCAATGGACTTCCAGGAGATCCAAGTGGGACGTTGCTTCTGTCATCTGTCTATATGTCCCCAAGTACAAATACATGTTGGATTAATTTAAGAAGCATTTAGAGAAAATTTTACAATGTCCTTAAGGTGAGAAATTTGGATGTTATTAATTTATCCTTCCACTGGATAAGAACTAGGATTCCAAAGGTATTTGTTGATGCAAAATCTAAATTAGAAAAAAACAGTCTTGTTAGTTTCAGGTTAACCTTTGAATATGTTCTAATTTGGTGCTCATGGAAACATACTTGATTCCTTCCTTTTTTTCTATTACATCATTTCAACTTTACTTGTATTGTTATCAAAAAAAACATAAAATTTGACAAGTCAAATATATTTTGTGTAGTAACACGCAGCTGCCTAAATCTGGGAACCACTTTCAACATTTGGCTGATTTCATGCTATTTGTCATAATACTTCTAAAGAATGTGCTTAAAAGTTTAATTTTTTGATTTCTCCATTTTGGATAGACGGTAGTACCTTCCTAGCATGGAAAAGGAGGATTTAGCTCTTTTTTTTTCCTTTAACAGTCTTGTGCACATGCAGACACACACAAACACATACACTTCCCTCTCCTCAGCCTTTTAAGAGTTCTATCAAAATTCTGAGCCAATAATATTCAAAGGTGAATTTTTTTCAAAATCATTTCAAAATCAATACTGCGATTTTTTTTTTCTTTATGTGACTGTTTTTGAGGGGACTCTCCAGGAGGGAAGTCCTCGTTTTTGTTTTTGTATGTGTGTGTGCTTTGATTTACTCCTCTGTGTGTTCATCACTATTGCCTCCTGGACGCTGGCAGAAATGCAGTTTTGTAACATCGTCAGGAACAGGAAGTCATCCATCGGTCCACTTACGGTAGTTGCTGTTACTGCTGCCGCTATTTTTATTTATATTTCATTATGATTATTTGTTCATTTTTATTTTTATTGATGGTTATTATTTTTTATTGATACATTTTTTTGCTTTTAAAACAAGCTGTACAATGTCATTTGGAAATTCCCTTCACGTCACTTCGGCACTCCCTTATTACATGGCCCATGGCAATTTAACAGCAACGGGATGAAATCCAAGGTTCCCACTCCACAGTCTTCATCATTGGTGATGATATTAAAAAACTATGGAGAAAGGGTAACACCGGCTCTGAGAAAGGACCGGAGAGGAGAGTACCGAGGAGGTCTGAACTGTGGTTTTACTGCTCCTAAAATGCATGAACTTTCCTCTTCTGTAAAAAAGTAGCAGATAAAATTATCAAGTGGCTTCCAAAGTTTATGCGGCGCTAAACACAACACCTGGCATACAATAAACATCCAGTAAACTTTAGCGACCGTAATAATGACACCAATAGCGGACGTGCCGGAGCTCACAGTGACGCTGGCACCATCTGAGGCAGTACTGTCTCCTGTCTCTGGTTTGTCCATTGCCCTCCAGGAAACAAGTTTTTGTTTGATTTCGATTTATGGCTGTGATCTGAAAGCGGTCTCACCTCATAAGCTACGTTGTCCTATCTCTATATGGGAGGTGTTCTCTCATTTTCACTCTCGCCTCTGCATTTTCTACACTGATTAAGAATACCAGAATTAGAGAGGGGGAGATGGGCCCACTGCACTGGAGTAGAACCTTGAGCTCTTCCTGCCATTCAGGACAACTGGATAAAGGAATAAAACCAGAAGGAAGAAACTCACAATGGGGAGAGTGAGCTACAGTTCAGTACAGCAAAGCCACAGAACAAAACACGGTACCTGATGGCCATGTTTGGCTGAAGATTTATCTTAATTGTACGCAGAAAGAAGGAAAACAGTTTTCATTCTTAAGTGTGGTATTTCCAAAAATAAAGGGACTGATATTTTCAAAAAACATGATACTGTTACCTGAATAAATAGCCAAGGGAAGTAAGAGGAACTAGAATTTTATTTCCATAGAAATGGACCAGCTGTCAAAGTAGTCCAGATATTTTAACATAATTTTTAGCATGATGCCAGCCTCAGTTAGATGGGTGACTGTTTAGTTCATTTATTTGAATGCTCCTATTTCAAGCCAGTACTAAAGTTTCCACCCATGCACCAACCTATTCTAAGTATGAAAATAGCATGTCAAGACGTATTTAATAAATCAGGACTGCTTCTATCTCTAGTAATTCTGAAATTAAAAGCAATCAAGGAAAGATTTTCTTAATTCTTCCTCCAATTAGAGAGCTGCACCTCTGAAAGGGGGAATTATATAACTTTTATATACTTGATCAATAACATGTGAAAACATTTCAGAGGTTCTTTTCTAAGTCCAGGGTACAGAAAAATCTTATGTGGTATCTACCTCAGATCCCTAGAAAGAAATCGTCTGTTTTCTCATGTGTGTGTGTGTGTGTGTGTGTGTGTGCGTGTGTGTGTGTGTGTGTGTTTTAATAGGTCTCTTGTACACACCTAAAATGAAAGATCTGCATTATGCATGTATGTCACTGATATCTGTATTCAAATAAAGATTTTGTTTTATTTTCAATTAACTTTTACCAATTTTTAAATCGTTTTTCTAAATGCTCTCCAGAAAAAAATGAATATTTTACATCAGTAGTGATGATAATGACTCAGGGTTCTATTTCAATCTCAAGTGTAACAAGGCCGCAATAGAGAGGATTTTGGTAAGACGGTGATTTGAACACAAACAGTTTCTTTTCTGCTACCAACTCCAAATCTGCCTTTCTTGATTCAAATTGCTGCTGAGCTCCTGCTCGGTGGGTTGGACACACGGGGTGCAGGGGAGCTGAGGAGGGAAGATAACAGCCTGCTAAGGGAACTCAACAGGCAGAGAGAACGAGATCTTGCAGAACAAAGAGAAGAAGCAACCAGCAAAAAAAGGATCTTCTCAGAGACAAAGGATAATTTTCACAGAAAACTAACAAAACCACTAAGGGGTTTCAAGCACAGAACAAACAAAGCAAAGGAAAACAAAACAAAAACAACAACTACAAAACCACCATTGTCCAAATAACAATACAGATGGTAAATCATGTGAGCGGAATTAGATTTACTGGAAGTTCTTACAGAGGAAGTATATCAAAGTACTGCAGAGAGAGAAAAAAAGGGACAGAAATCTTGAAAATAAAACATACGATGATATTACACGGAAATCTAACACACAAATGATAGGCATTTGGGAAGAAGGGAAAAAGATAAATGGGGGAGATACATTAATTAAACAAAGAACAGGAAGAGATTTCCTGAGGTTAAGGAAGGTTTGAGCCTGCAGGTTGAAAGCACTCCCCACAGTCCGGGCTGGACGGATGGGAACCCCCACCCAGACACAGCGTATGAAAATTACTGAGTTGTAAGCACAGAGAGAAATCTCATAGGCACCCGGAAAGAAAAGACAAGCCCCAAATGAAAAGGATCACGTTGTGATGATCCTTTGCTACATGTGAAGGCAGAAGGCAAGAACAAAGCATCTATAGTCTCCTGAGGGAACAGGACTGGAAACCCTGAATCCTGTACCAGGAGAACACAAGTTCCTATCTGAGCAAAATAAAGTCAGAAAGATGTAGAATTTGTGAAGTAAACCACAAGGTACTTCATCTGAAGAAAGTAACAGAGAACAAGGTAACCAAACAGCAAATGGCCTGGAACAGAGAGCTCAACAAGATACAGAGAAGAAGAAATAATCCCAAGTTCTGAGTTCTGTGCCCTCCCAGCATACACATGTGCACACGTGTAGGTACACACACACACACACACACACACACACACAGATGGATGTTCTAGAAATGTGTGGCAGAAGTGACAGAGAAGAAATATTGGAACAGCAGGATAAACTCCAAAGCAAATTCCAATAATAGCCCAGACTGTAGTACAGTACAGAATCCAAGTCAACTGACGTATGGGAAGGTTGAGGTGGCAGCCAGATGATAATCCAGCTGCTTCATTTGTAGAGGGGTCTGGGTGAGCAATGGGTTGGAGGAAATAAATATATTGTACTAGTCTCCTCTGGCTGAAGTTGGGGGTTGGGGTGAGGAAGGTAGAGCTTTAAGGATCATTGAATATTTCCAGGGAAACACGATCTTATCTTCAAAAAAAAAACACATATATATAGACACATATATATGACTAGGAGTTAAAAGAAGAGGAAAATATCCATATTAAATAATAAAATTATGCACGGAACTTCCAAATTAACATGGAGAAATGAATGCACTGGACTGAAAAATGAAAAAATAAAACACATTTAGAAGCTTAAATAAAATTCTTTTGGAAATGAAAAGACTTAGTAAACGTTAACATATAAAGGATACAAAGAAATAAACAGTATACTCAAGATTTTGGATTTAACATATAAATATAGAACTTTACAGCCATTGAACAATGTGTGTGTATGTGTTTCCTATGTCTATGGAATATTTCACAAATTCATCACATAATTGGTCACAAACAAACACTTAACAACTTTTTTAAAAAGGCAGTTTTCAAATAAATGAACATCTTTACTTGGAAATTAAAACAACAATAACCAGATTAAATTGCCCTTGGATCAAAAGGAAATCACTAACTAGCACAAAAGTAATGAAAAAGCTAACAGTTCCTGAAAAAAAAAAAAAAAAACAAAACAACGAGACGCAGTGAAAGCTGTCCTAAGAATGAAATGGATGGCCTTAAATGTTCTCCTTATTAAAAAAGAAAGATGGAAAAAACAGAACTTGATACAAATAGAAGCAACTGGAAAGAGAACTATAGAGTATAACAAAAGAAACAAGTTGGAAGAATTAATAAGGTTAAATCCTAAAATTTATGAAATAGAAAAAAAAAGTAGCAGGAAGGACATATAAAGCCTAAAATGTGTTTGTAAGATGTTTAGTAAGATGTAAAGTGTTTACTTTGCAAGCCTGATGAATATTCTTAAAAAGGAAGGGAGCTAAACAGACTCATTAGGAATATGGACAGATAAATAAGTAAAAATATGAGACAGGTTAAAAGAAGTGGAAGAAAGTACTATATATTCTGATGGCAACTGATTAGAAATCTTAGACAAAATGGACAGTTTCTGTTTCAGTTCCTAATATTAACTCAAGAAGAGTTAGAACACTTGACTAGCTCTATTACCAGAGTGTACCAGGAGGGAACAAGGCATTGAGAACAGCTGGGTTCACAGATCAAAGCGATAAAACTCTTACAGGAGCCATCATGTCCATTTTATTTACAGGGTATCTCAGGAAAACATAGAAAGTTCTCAAATTCATTTATAGATTAAAAATCAAAAACGAGAAAACCATTCTCACTGTATAAGCAAGACTTCTAATTAAAAGATTAACACAAAATATTAAAACAGTAATACCTCATTACCAATGGAATTTATTTTGGAAATGAATTTAACCCAGTTCAGCATGTGGATTTAATGTGTTTCCAGTTAACAGTCGGGACGGGTTTTGTTATTGTTATAGTTATTTAAATTTTGTCAGATATTTGTAGCAAGAGAAAAAGTAGCTATGAAAATAGCAGTGTGTGTGTGTATAGGAGATACGGGCTTTTTGTACAAGGATCCAGATTATGCTCTAAAACTACATCTTATAGATGTGGGGATATCTAAAAATATCAAAGGAATGGAATAGAACGTATGTAAAGAGATCCCTAAACGTTTAGCATATGATAAAACTCATCCTTCCATTCTGTGGGAAATGTATGGATTCTTTAATAAGCTGCTGCACAACTGGTTATTCACGTAAAATATAAATGGGTATCTATCTTTTAGTGTATATAAAATTAAATGCTAGATGGACTAAAACAAACTATGAAAAGTAAAACAATCACTTTCCTTCAAAAACATATCCTCCAGTATATCTAAGATATGAAATACCCCCAAAAAGTAAAAATCTTTTGTAGCTATATTCATAAAAATGAACACATTCTACAAACATAATAGTAAACAAAATATGCAGAGCAACATGCTTGGCAGGAATGCATTAATACAAGGGCCTCATACAAACCTGAACAGTACACTGTTCAGGAATATGTGTCTGTGTTTTAAAGCTATAAGCAAAACCAAAAGCATTATTAATGCAAAAATGCAAGATGTTGATTTATATGCAGGGAGAATGAAAATGAGATGTTATTGGGAGAAAATGCTATAATAATTAAGATGAGCTGGCATACATGAGCATTCAACACAGCCAAGTATTACCTATATGCTGTATACACATATTTGTATATATGACAAACTCAGTGATATAAAAATTTGGAAGACTACATGTATAATCTAAGGTGTTGGGAGAATTTTTCATCCACAACTAGAAATTCAGAGGTTGTAGTAAACATACTTGTGCAGATAAACATCAATCTTTTTGTACCACAAATGATGTCATTAACAAATGCAACATGCGAACAATGAATTTGGGGAAATATATTCAAATGTACGGAGCATATGTATACTACGCAATGAGTCCTTTCAAATTGACCAAGCTAGATCAGTAATTTAATAGAAAAATGGGGAAAAGAGGAATAAGTAATTTATAAAAAATCAAAATGATTAGCAAGTATATAAAGACATTCAAACACATTAGCTGTTAGGTAAAGGCAAATTAAAGCAAAGTGGGATAGCATTTTCTACTCATTAGCTGGAAAGGAAATTAAGAGGCGCTAAAACATGCTGGCAGGGATATGTGAGAAAAGATGGTATCATACCTTGTTGATGAAAATTATTACAACCTTTGAGGAAAGCAATTCAAAAGAAAATTTAAGAAAAACCTTCTTTGAGTCAGAAATTCTACATCTGGGAAAATATGACATGAAAATAAAAGCTCCATCATGGCACAATATTTGAACAAGATTTTTATTGCAGCATCATTCCTAGTGGCCAAAAAAACCGGAGACAAAGATGAATGTCCACAAACAAAGGAGAGATTGAATAATTTATAGCCCATCCACACAATGGAATATGATGCAGCCATTAAAATGCAGCTAAACCAGTTGACTGGGAAAGATTTCGACAAAGTTCATTTGAGGAAGAAAAGCAAAATGCAAACTCATGTATACTGTGATTCTATTGTTTTATAGAACCAATTGTAAAGCTCAATATATGTCTAGTGTATACATGTTTGTACATGATGAGACTAGCATAGAGAAAATTATGAGGGGTGCACAGTAGGTTGTCAACATAAGTAACCTGTGGTTGAAAGAAGGAATAATATGGGTATAGGATGGGGAGGAGCAAAACAATAATCCAACCACATGCACTAAAAAAGTCAAAATAGAATGTATCAGGTGACTGTATTTGTGCTTTAATATAAAATTATTTGTGTATACAATGAAATTAAAAATATGGTAGTGTTAGTGGGTCGCCATATTTCATAAAAGAAAAACCACCTTTCCCCTACTGCCTAACAGAAATGTCAATAAAAATGGTTAATTAATCCATAAATGGTTAAGTATTGAATTAATCCACAATTAAAAATAGAAAGAAAAAAGCAGAAATTCAGGGAAATGCAAGGAGGATTTTTGGCAAGATCAGAATAAATATTTCATTTACTTTCACTGATTCTATCTACAAAGTTCAACTTCTATAAAAAGGACTCAGACATTTCACATGATAGAACAATTCCATTCAAACAGAGTGTACTTAAAAAAATTATATGCACACACAATGTAGAAGTTATTTGTAACAATTAGAAATTTTTCCTTAATGCTCTGAAGGAAAATAATACAAATAATCTAATAGTCAAAATTAAATATGAGACATTTCTAATTAATGGAAATTAAAAGCTGGTACGTCACATTTTTTAAGTCAGTTCTCTGATTATCATCGCCGATCTCTAAGTGTTCCAATTGTATGCCATTTTTTTCTGATTAACATCACTTAATGAAGAATTGATTCATTTGGTTATTATCAAATAATAAGGTCTCTCTGAAGAATTATCTAGAAATTTCACATCAAGATCATAGCAGTATTTCGTTAGCTTTATTGTTTCAGGGTTGAGAAATATATTCTTTATGTTTATGCATATGCAACAATGAAACAATTTCTGTTATAATTGTGATATGTAATCGACTCTGTATTACTCCTTATCTAGACATTGGAGTAAAATTTGAGGTAGGTTTTGATAAAAGTATCTACAGCCTTCAAATACCCCACATATTAGAAGGGAAGTTGAAAGAAAGGGATATTTGTGTGTCTGAGATGTGTTTTTCCCCTGTTCATAAATATGAATAATGGAAATACTTAGTAAGTTTGTTTTACGGCTCAGAATGTTAACTATTTACACTGGCTCAGATGTATATCACCACTAATTTTAAATTCTTCAAAGATGTGTCTAAGGCCTCTTATCATCAATGAGTAAACAGTTGACGTTTACTGGACAACATACACACACAAACGTGCACCCCCGACTAATCACAATTTTTTGGTATTTTCTCACTGTACTTAATTTTCACCTTAACTTGGGAGCATCAAATCCAGACTTTCATATAGAACACAAATGTCACTGGATTATGGAAAATAGCTTATATATTTTTCAGAAATTTGGAGTGAGCTGACTTTGAGGAGAAAAGAAGGCTTCTTCCAGTGGCCATTCATTGGATGACACGTAGCTCTGAGGAAGTCCTTTGGCTTTCTGCCCCCTCGGGCAAGTGGACTAGGAATCCTGCCAAGCTGAGCATTTTGCCTGACAAATGTTGGTTATACTAAACCCCAAATAGCCAGAGGTCCTCAGATGAATCCAGCTAGGCCAATTTTATTTCTTAATGCATCACTATCAGGATTATCTCCTTAAAATAAACCCCAAATTTCTTTCTTTCTCTGCTCAGGTGTAAAGGAAAGGTAGTGTGTCTCTGTGTACAATTCAGATTTTCCTCTCTCTTCCCATACCGGCTAGACTAAGTCTCAGTGCTGCGGAGATAGGTACGAGCCACACACACACACACAAAAAGTCTCAGAACTCTAACAAGGTTTCCTTGACTGCAGAGGAAATATTCTGGAAGATAATTCTTTCTTTGGGACAATTCCCCGGGCTTTTCATTACCAACATATTATCAAAAGTACAGTTGAAGAGTGGACTGGGAATCATACCAAGGATTTGAGAAGACAACCCACAGCCAAAATACATGAAGAACTTTTAAAACTCAACAATAAGAAAATGAATAGACAGTGCTGCTCTGTATCTTTTCAAATTAGAGTGTCCTCCAGATATATGTCCAGGAGTGGGATTGCTGGATCATATGGGGAGTCTATTTTTAGTTTTTTAAGGAATCTCCATAATGTTTTCCATAATGGCTGCACAAAACTACATTCTCATCAACAACGTAGGAGGGTTCCCTTTTCTCCACACCCTCTCCAGCATTTATGGTTTGTGGACTTTTCAATAATGGCCATTCTGACTGGTGTGAAGTGACCCCTCACTGTAGTTTTGATTTCCATTTCTTTAACAGTTAGTGATACTGACCATTTTTTGCAAGTGCCTATAGGCCATTTGCATGTCTTCATTGGAGAAATGTTTGTTTAGGTCTTTGGTCATTTTTTGATTGAGTTGTTTATTATTTTGTTATTGAGTTGTATGTACTGTTTGTATATTCTAGAAATTAAGCCCTTGTCTGTTACATCATTTGCAAATATATTCACAGCAGCACTATTTACAACACTCAAGACATGGAAGCAATCTAAATGTCCATCACAGACAGATAACTGGATAAAGTTGCAATATTATATATAGACATATAAAATGGAATACTACTCAGCCATAAAAAAGAATAAAATCATGCCATTTGCAGTAACATGGATGGACCTGGAGATTGTCATACTAAATGAAGTAAGCCAGAAAGAAAAAGAAAAATACCGTATGGTATCACTTATATGTCGAATCTAGAAAAATGAGACAAATGAACTTATTTATAAAACAGAAAGACTCACAGATATAGAAAACAAAATTGTGGTTACCAGGGGGTAAAGAGGGGTGTGGAGAGATAAATTGGGAGTTTGGGATTTGCAGATACTAACTACTACATATAAAATAGATAAACAAGGTGCTACTTTATAGCAGAAGGAACTATATTCAATACCTTGTAATAGCCTATAATGAGAAAGACTATGAAAAGGAATAACTGAATCACCATGTTATAAACCAGAAACTAACACAAAATTGTAAACCGACTATATATCAATAAAAAACAATTTAAGAAAATGAACAGATTGAAAAAATGGGCAAAAGATCTGAACAGACAACTCACCAAAGAAGACATATAGACTGGGAAATACACGTATTTGAAAAGATAGTCAACATCTTATCTTACTAGGGAAGTGCAATTAGAATGAGACCCCACTGCCCACCTATTAGAACAACAAAAATCTAAACCACTGATAAAACCACCAAATGCTGAGAAGGATGTGGAGCAACAGGAACTTCCATTCATTACTGATAAGAATGCAAAAACGGTGCAGTCACTTCGGAATACACTTTGGCGGTTTCTTAGAAAATTAAATATACTCTTACCAGAAATCGGGCTCCTTGGTATGTACCCAGGAGCGGAAAACTTATGTCCTCACAACAGCTGTTTATAGCTGCTTCATTCATAATTGTCAAAGGTGTCTTTCACTGGGTGAGTGAATAAATAAACTGTGGTACATCCGGAGAACAGAATATTACTCAGCAGTAAAGAGAAATGAGGTATCGAGCCACAAAACACATAGAGGAAACTTAAATGCATGTGACAGTGTGTAGGAAGCAAGTTTGGAAAGGTTACAAGCTATATTTCCAACTGCAGCTGACCCTTGAACAACAGGGGTTTGAACTGATCAGGTCCACTTATCCATGGGGTTTTTCCCACCAAACACGTACAGCACTATATGATCCAAGATTGGTTGAATCTATGGATGTGGAATTGTGGATTCAGAGGGCCAACTATATAGTTACACAGAATTTTTTGTCTGCGTGCAGGTCTGGTGGCCCCTAACCCCCTCATGGTTCAAGGGGCAACTGGATATGACATTCTGGAAAAGGTAAAGCTAGGGAGACATTCAGATCAGTGGTAGCTAGGAGTTAGTGTGCAAGAAATGATACAGGGCAGAACACTGAGGATTTTTAGGACAATGAAATCATTCTGTATGGTATTATAATGGTGAATATATATGATTATACATTTGCCAAAACCCACAGAAAGTACATCAAAGGTGAATCCTAATGCAACCTATGGAATTTGGGTGATAACAATGTGTCATTGTGGGGTTATTGATTGCAACAAAGTGCCAACTGGTATAGGATTTGACCGTGGGAAGGCTGTGGGTACCAGGGGTATGGAGTATATAGGAATTATGGATTTTCTGCTCAATTCTGCTGTGAATCTAAAGCTGTAATAAAAAGCCTATTTTTAAAAAAAAAATGGGCAGTAACTTTTGAACTACTTTTTTTTTTAACATTTTTTATTGATTTATAATCATTTTACAATGTTGTTTCAAATTCCAGTGTTCAGCACAATTTTTCAGTTATTCATGGGCAAAAAATGGGCAGTAACTTTTGAACTACTTTATAATAGATTTTTTTTTTAAAAAAAAGGCATCTTAAACAACAACCAAGACTTTAAACTCTTTGCATATAGTTGCAATATGAAGGATCATGGTTTTCAATGAAAAATTGATCAGTCTGAATTCTATAAAGTCACTGATTTTGACTTTTGACCTTCAAAAAGGGCAACTTAATAAGCTACAATTTAATAAAGAGCACTTAAAAAAATCAGTGTTATTCTGACAAACTTAAGTATCTGTTAATTCTTTCAAATCCAATTTTCTACCATTTCTTGGATCCCATTTTCCTCAAACCATGTATTAGTCCTCCCCTACACTTGATTCTGATCTGTATTTTACTTGAACTTTTATCCACAGTTAATACAAATACATTTAATTTTAATGTACACTGAAAGATATGAATAGTTCAATTACTAAACTAAATTATAAACATTTTGACTCTTAAGACTATGCTTTCTTCACATTTCATCTGTCTTCTGAAGTACCACTCTGTACCCAATGAATACTTAAGAAAAATGGTTTTGACTGATAATTGATGGCTGTATGTTCAGGAACTATAGAATAATTCACTGTAACTATTTCTTGCCTTCGAGATACAATGGCACAAAAAAGTTCTCCAAGAGACTGGAGACTTCTTATGGCCTTGACCAATCACCTGGGCCATGAGTGATAATCATAAAAATCCTCACTCTGCAAAGAACATCTGCCTGCTGCTTAAGACGGCACAGAGAACAGTCCCAGTAATGCCCAAGGCTGTTTCTTGACATCTGACAGCCAACTCTCTGTCCATGTTTTGAGGCCAAAAGGTGACAGGTGAGAGAATGTTTGACAACAGTGCACTAGCACCACTTTCAATCGATGTGCATGATGATGGGGATTTCAAGATCATCACGGAAATAAAACGAAACCTTGCAATAAACATTTCGCCCAGCTATGCAACGGTATTTAAAACATGCCCATTCTTAAACTGCTTCAAAGCAAATTAACGTGTTTGAAGTGGAAATTGAGCAACATGAAAGCCCATTTACTATAAAATAAAAGACCTTGTGCATGATACCTGGTTTTTTTTCTTCATTTTATCTGTAACAATGCACAGAAATGAAGGTATCAAGATTTTAAAGTAAAATTAGTGCATTCTACTAATTCAGACCTTTTCCTAAAATATCTAAGTTTCTATACTGTTTATTAAAAAGGGAGTACTATCTTGTTCGATTTTACCCACAGGCTCTTGTTCTTATATAGAAATAAGGCTGCATATACTTAAATGGGAAATCTTACTCTAAACTGCTGCATTATTCTCTATGCCTGGAATAATTATTGTATCTTTTATCTAAGGAAAAGAAATCCTTTCTATTGCTCAAACACCATTTCTAGTAAGAAATATGTTAATGTTAGGAAATATGTGAAGGGACAATTAACATAAAATCTATTAGCTATAACCCACTCCCTCCCCAAAGAGAAACTAACATGGACAGTAGGCAGTGGGCAGGGCTGTGTTGAGTCAGTGATTTCCACGTGCTGGGTTGGCTTCTGGCCCCATCTCTTAACTCCGCTCAGTCTCTTTCAGTGACCCTTGGCCGTCTCCAACTACTCAAGCTGCAAACAGACTGAAACCAATTTGTCGTCCTTATGTTTTTAAAGCCACTAGCCTGGTATGCTAATTAGAGATAAATCGCTTGACCCATAAAAGAAACGGCAGGAAACCCGAAATGAAGGCATTATCCAACACTTCATGCTCCTTAGTGATGCCATTTTAAATATTTCAGACAGCCTATAAATAATTAAAACCTCACCACAGCAAATTATGTCCTATTATGCAAATAAATAGCCTCCTCCCTGGTTTCATTAAAGATTTCAAATGACAAGCTGAGCCGGTTCAACATAGCAAGGTATTGCAGTGAGGCGAGAAATCTTTCAATATTTTTTTTTAATTGTTAGTGCCAAGTTTCATGTGGATTTTTACTCTAACACTTTAATTTGCATGAGCAAATAAACCTTTAATAAACCTTTTGTAAGTGGAGGAAATGCATCATTTAATTAAATTTGATTTGTTGTGAAACTATTGTGCCTCATGAATATTTAAGAACCACAAATTCTTTTACTGAAAAGAGTGCACTATTTTAAGGAAGGGAGCGATTTTCAAGACACTGACAGTCTCTGAGAGATTAAAAATAATCAATAAATGTTTGGAGACATTTTCACTAAAATCGACAGGCCCGTGCACAGATCCACATTTCAGTAGCATGCTTACACTTACCTACTCCATGTCAAGGTTTATGTACAATTTGTATACCAGGGGTATCAAAAACAGGTTAAGTGTGAATGTTTCAAAATTTATTTATCAAAAATGTTCCGTCTTATTTTCTGTTTTTAAAGGTGTTTTCTTCATGCTAAATTAAAAGAATCCCAAGGTTTATATATTAAGATATTACTGTAAAAGACTGCAAAAACATTATTTTTAGTTTAAAAAATACTATATATTTCATACCTAAGTACTACCAAATAGAAAAATGAGCGGCAAAGTATATAAATATCTTTTCCCATAAAAGATGAAAATATTACATCCCTCTGAAGCACAGCCTCACATTTTTACTTCAATTAAATTATTATAAACATCAAAGGAAATTCTTCTGTAATTATTTTACTGGCAAGTGACTATTAAAGCACTGTCTGTCACTTTGTAACATGCCTACAGAACAACGCTTATAGTAATAATTAATGTGACTTTCTTTCACACAGACTAGGGAGTTTTTAAAACACATCTTACACAGTGTTTATTAACAATTAGTGAAGGCCACTACAGTTTGGAAAATGTATTATATGTAGTATAAGATTATGCTTGTATAAAATCTAAATGAAAAATAGGTTGATTTATCTCCTCAAAACTATAAAAAGAGGTTCATAATACAATTGTTTGTTATTACTATTAATGCGAATGTGAATAATCTCTATGATACTTCTTTTTTTAAATACTGTGATAGTATTTCAGTTACAGTTTGAAAGCTGCCCTGATCTTTTTAGAAAATAATTTTGATATAATCGTGACTTTAGGAAATCCATGAAGGAGGTTAGTACAGCCAGCAATCAATGTAATGCAGTGTCACTTGCTAAATAAAGGAGAAATTCTATAATTATTTAAAAAAATAGTGGCTTGGACTTTACCAATTTCTTCAAAGTATCAAGTATCATCCTAATTCCCAGCAGATAAATTGCCACTTATTTTAAATAGTAAATTTGTCCCTCTCCATCCATGACATACACTTACCAAAACCTTCCTTGAAACACCCAGATGCTGAGTTAATCACTGCCTTCTCTGAAGGGCTTGCTCCTTCCAGTTAAACTCTACTCATACCCCGACCACAATGTCACCATCATTACATAAATTTTCCCCAACTAGACTGAGAGTATCTTAGCTTCGCATCCTCTGCACTTTGCCAGCTATCTGCCACGTATGTCACAAATTCCTTATTAAATTATCTTAAATTAAACTGATCTGATTATACATTATCAGCTATTCAAAAGACACAGAGCAATCAATTCCATCGAAGAGAGGACAATATAGAATAGAAGGAATTCTATTTCATGGTCTCCTAGCATCATGAAAAGAGCCCTGGCTTGAAGAATAACAGACAACAATTCAAATCTCTTCCTAGTCTTCAGCAAATCATTTAATTTCATTGAGGTGCAGCTACCTTACCTATAAATTTAGAAAATAAATACTTTATACAAACATAGAAGTTAGGCATATAAAATCTGTAGCATGGAGCCTGGTATACAATAGTCACTGGGAAAAAGTAGTACTCACTGCTATTATTTTGTATTACTTTATGGTGATCCTACTCTAAGAAAAATCCTTTCCCAATGGCTAATTGTTGGCTAAATTGCAAAATTAAAGATTCTCCAATTTGGATAAAATGTTGTGTCAATTAAGTATAACCTGTTCTTAGTTAACAGTAACCTACAGAACATACTTACACATTTTTTTTTATGGTTGAATCCATCCAGTTATTTCTATGCCCTAGTTTTTCATGTGAGAGAGATTAAAAAAAAGTAAAAACAGGTATGGTCACTTGGAATCACTGGTGAAATGGATGGGAAGATAAGAGTTGAAAGATTCTTGAAAAGAATGGAGATGTTAATCTTAACAGGCAGATTACTGTAAAACCTTGGACTAAAAGGGTTGAATTTATTATGTTGTATAAATATAAATGATTATTACTGATGACAATAATGCTGAGATTATGTCAGTTAATACTATTAGTCATAAAATGTTATCATGTGCTAGTTTATAGAAAATGTAGTTTTATGTTTTGCTGAAAATCACGTTAAGGGAAAAAGTGAAAAGAAACGCTACTTGTCATAATCCATCTCCTAGACTAAGACAAGGGGTGTCAGACTAAAGAAAAGGATCACATACACAAGGATCCAGGAGAACCATTTAAAAAGCCTGTATCGGGGTTACATAACTCACCCTCCAATTAACATCTGACCAGAGTTGAGCGCTAGTGTTTGGCACAGCAGACGTTATCTTATGATAAGTTTTATTGTTTTTGCTTGTTTGCTTTTTTTGTGGTTTACATTTTTACACAAAGAAACATTATCATAACTTTGATACTGGTGCTACTTCTTATTACATATGCTAGTTCTTCCGACTCCTTCAGGCTGGTAATGAGGGTAATATAGCTGCTGTACAACCGCAATCTACATTTTATGCCAGTTTAACATGATTAAAGTTGACTTCTCATTTACCACAATGGCTCATTGCAGGTAAGTCTGGTGTTCACTTACATATTGTCACTCAGGGCAGCAGACTTCTGCTATCTGACAGTCACACGTGTTTTGAGGATCTGCACAATCAGTCAGTGGATGCAGAAAGAGCAGGAAAGATGCGAGGCGGGGGGTAAACGTTTTAAAGGTAAGTCCTGGAAGTGATGCATTTAATCTCCTTTGACATTCTATCAGCTAGATCTCAGTCACATGGCCAGGCTGGACCTGAAAGGGACTAGGACATATACCTTATTTGCCTAATAACAGAGAAGTAAAGGGCATTATGTTGGTAAATAAATGGGCAAGCTTTCCTGTAACGGTTCTCTCAAATTTATCCAGATTTTTTTTTTTTTTTTGGTTTGGTTTTTGTTTTCAAATCCCAGCAACTCTTATCTCACAGCTTAGCAATGATACCCTTTTTTATTTCACCCTCACATTATTGCTTGTCCCTTTCAAATAATAACATTATTAATAATCTTGTAAGCTCATGTAATTTTCACATCTATCAATTTATTTGAGTCTCAAAACATTCTCTTGAAAAAAGAATTCTCTTAATTTTATAGGAAAAAAAAAGAAGAAGAAGAGTTCCAAAATAACATGTGCAGTCAAGACAAGGCTAAAATCTGTTCTCCAAATAGTTCTTATGGTAGCTACTATTTTACTTTTAAAATAAGGTTATGGGTAATCATTTTTTTAAATGCTGATTTCTATGCAGTATTTCATGTATCATGCAAATATAATATTTCTTTTGTAAAAAGTGGGTATACTTTTAAATATACACATTTTTTAAAAATATGCTGATTTCATATTGATTTTTCTCTTAATATAATCTTCACGGTGTGGAATACCTTTTCATTATTTGTAATCACAATGAACATGAAAATCTTTAGGCTTTATTTAGGCTTTATTTTAAGCCTATAGATGTCTTTGACAAGAGGTTTCAGAGTAATGTGTTGAAAACCATTAGAGCTGACAATTATACAAAAAATTACTTTCTATTTTGAAAGCACCTTTTTGAAAGAGAGAACCCTTGAGCTTTCTTTTCTTTATTCATGCTAACTTTTGAAAATTGCATCAGACAGATTTTAATGACTTTATTTTAAATATCTTAATAAAATTGGACCATATTTATTACTACTTTTTGGTATTTAAACGAAGCACTTTAAGTTAAAATTGTCATAGCTTTCCTCTTTTGGTAATTTAAAAATGCATTTTCTATCCTTGATTATGCCTTTCAACTGTCTGTTACTAAGGCTGATATAAAATATTACATTTTAAAGTTATGCAGATTTTTCCTTTCTTCCAGAACAAAAGTCTGAAAATATGAACAGAAAGTATCACTAATATATTTGGCATTTAAGTATTTAGCAGGTTTTTCCTTCTTGAATTGAAATAATTACTTGTGAGATTGTATTGCATATATTTTAAATGGAGTAATTTAAATTGAGGCTAACCGTGACATATTTAATTGACCTATTTATTTTAAAGTTTTAGTTTCTTGACATAACAATGTTGACTAATTTATACCTGCTTAAATATTTTTATGCATTTATGTATTTGTTCTCTGAGAAACACTGGCAAGCCGACCTTACTAAGCGTACAGAACTCTGCTCTGTGTGCTATTTTAAATTTTATCTTCCTCTTATTTTTCCTAGTCTTATTTCTCTACCACTATTAATTTATTCTCTCGTTCCTTATCTCATTTTACTTATATATTTTGTAAGCTGCTACAAATCCTCCGTATTATGAGATATACCCACCTACGTGGTCCTAGTTTCTTTGAGCAGACTTTTGTAGCCTTGTGTCCTTTCTCTACTTCCTCAGAAACCCAATTACACGATTATTCTTTTTAACTTCTTTGTTATAGTTATGCAGATCCCCAAGGCCCTACTAATTTCTTTTTCTCTGTTGTTTGAACTGGGTAACTTACTTTATCTTCCAGTTCCCTGGTCCTTTACTCTCTCTTCATTATTCTGCTGTCATACCTGTCTACTAAGCTTTTAATAATTAGCTATTTTATTTTTAAATGCTCAAGTGTTCCCTTGGTCCTCTTTATATCTTTTTAAAATTTATTTATTTATTTATTTATCGCTGGCACTTTTTTATTTGTAATTGCTCACTGAAGCATTTTATTGTGCATTTTATGACAGCAGCTCTACAACTTTTTAAGTTAATTCGATATGTCTGTTAACTTGATGTGTGTATCATGGATTATCCTTCTCATTCAGTTTTAGATCTTCCTGGCTCTTGGTCTGACAAATGAATTTCAATGCAAATTTGGTCATTTCTTTTTAAGTTATGAGATTTTTATTTAAACCTTTGGTTTTAGTTGCCTTTCTCTGATTCCACTTGGGCAGGTGAAGGGGGTGGGTACTACTGCATTAGTGTTAGGTGGAGTTGGTCTAGATTCCTCAATGAGTCAGTCTCTCAATACAGCTCTCCACTGGGCTCCTCTGATCCCACCCCAGTGGGGAAGGGGGGGCTGTCTCCTCACAGGATCTCTGCTGACACGGTGGTGGGCGGTGAGGAGGATTAGGGAGCACTTCATTACAGTCTCAACGGGCAGGAACTCTTAAGTTTCACACCCAGCTTCTATGAGTGAGGATGTGGATGGAGACACACTTTTGTTTTTCTTTTTTCTTTGACATTTGCCTGGAATTGACGGGTTACATCTGAAAGCGTTACACCTTGCTAGGCTGCCCCTTTGCCTAGAAAAAGCAGGTTTCTGCAGGGGTACATATTAATGCCTGTTGGCACTTCTGCGTGACTTGCTTCTTCAGCAACAAGACTCAAATTTATTGAGATTAAAGGAAAATACAGAAACTAACCCCCAAGGTTTTCCTCAAACTCCAAGGTCACTAGCTGGTCTGAGTTCTTCTCTCCACCTTCCAAAGTCTTTTTATGTTTGTTTTACATATAATTTCCAGGGATTTTAGTTGTGCTTAGATGGGAAACATAACATTTCCTCCTCAATCCTCCTGGAAGCAGAATCCCATTTATACTTATTTTTAAAATCAGATTGAGGGGATGCATTTTAAAACACATGCTAATTTGCTATGTCAAATATCCCTAATGAAATATACGAGCTCAGCTTCTCTGTATTGAGTTATCTGCTGGAGCTATTGCTTAACGGCACACATTTACATGCTTCTGCACTGGGAAATCACATTTTTAAAAGTCCAAAACAAATTCCTCAGAAAATTATGTAAAGCCTGTTGTTATCATTTACATATAAGAAATAGGTTTTATGGGAAAATCCATGGTCATTTTGTTTACATTTTCCTTATCCTTCAAGCATTTTACAATGACTATAAATCAACAGTGTTTTTCATTTAAGTTCTAAGAATACATGGGTAAACGAAACACATTACAGAGCATCAGTTTATGCAAAAAATGCCACACTCCCTTCGCTTAATGCATATATCGTATTAGCCCATCTTTCTACCTTGTTTTGCTTACGCACGTATACCACACTTCTTATGGATTCATCAGCCATTAATTCTCTGTTTTCAACACTTTGTTGATATAGTGTGAGAATGTTCACAGTGTGTCCAGAATCACTCAAATTAAAGTTACCATCCTGACTTCAGAGCTGTGCCTGACACAGCTAGGTTTTTGGATTCAGGTACCTGTTGTTTATTTCTCTTGCTGGAAGCAAAATTGTATGCAACCCTCAGGAAAAAAAAAAAAAAGATCAGAAACTCAGAACTGTAGCTGGTGAATACAGAGCTTGTACGGAGAGACAGCCTTAAGCCTTATTTTGCTGGCTCGGAGTGGGGGTCAAGTGTTAGTACCGAGCATGGCTCATAATAGAAGAATATTAAATGGTGCACTTCCCCAGGTTAGGAGTTTAGCATCTTGGGCGCTGGACTTCTGGGATAGGAAAATCTCTTTCCATTTCCCATTATCTTTTAAAACAGCCATCATCTCTCTCTTTCCTCTGTGCCAGTCTCTCTCCCTCTTTTCTACACTTCAGTCTAGTTGCCTTAATTCTCCTTGGGAATAAACCCACTCCACATTCATTTTTTTTTAATATCCTTTAAAAATAAATCCACAGTATCCAAGCTTGCTATTTTTATATACCAAGAGAAAAAGACCTGATAAACAATTTGATGCAAACAATTCAATAACATTTTGGCAGTCTAGTTTCCAAAGATACATGGTGAAAATTTACCCTTAAAATCCTATAGTGAATCCTTGTTTCTTACACTGTAAAATAAATGCAATTGGCATCGATTTAAGAGAGTAGTTTATCAGTATAATTTCTGTAAATGTATTGTAGTACACATTTTTTACAAAAAAGAATGTAAAAATTCTAGAGTTGGTACCAGAATTGAAGTGGGCTTTAGAAAAAACATGCATGAAGATGTGCGTTTTAAATGTTCATGGAAAATTTTAAACATGTTAAAAGACAAATTTTTAGCCAAAAATGTTTTGACATTTAAATAGTCTCATGTGGATTTGCAAATATTAACTACTACATATAAGACAGATAAACAAGTTTCTTCAGCATAGCATAGAGAACCATATTCAATACCTTACAGTAACCTGTAATGAAAAAGAACATGAAAATGAATGTATGCATGTATCTGTATGACTGAAGCGCGCTGTACAGCAGAAATGGACACATTGTAAACTGACTATACTTCAGTAAAAAATATAATAGTCTTGTGTTTTGTATCTAGTGTTATTTTGCTGCAAAACAGCATTTTTATAATTAAAGAAAATACTATAGATTTTATAGATAAAAAGTACACAATTGATCTTACATGTCTAAATGACAAAAACTGCTAAATTACTATAGATTTTATAGATTAAAAAGTACACAATTGATCTTACATGTCTAAATGACAAAAATTGCTTATTTATGACAGGTAAGATCAGTGACAACCTTTATTTTCCTTCTTTCTGCCCCTTTCTACAGGATTCAAATTCAGTAGCACATGAGGATTTTACTTTTATAACACACACTAATCTTGAGGATACAACTCTGCTGTTTGATACGAAGTTAAACTCTAACGGCAGAATAAACTAGTCGTAGAATTTAGATCTCAATCTGAAGGAAGTGCATGCAACACTAAAGAGTTTACATGGAAGAGGATGGGCGGGAAGCAAGTGCCAGGAATTCATAGCTGGATTTGAACTTGATGCATCAGTTTTAGAAGCAGGAACAATTGGTAGAAAAGAATTCCCAAGGAGCAGCCGCCTTTTGGTGTGATGTTGACGGCATTTTCCAAGCAGGCTCTTGAACCTGACCTGCCCTGAAGAACCCCTGCGGTGGAGCTTGATCTCCTCCTTGTGGGGAGCTGGGGCTTCGGGCCAGGCAATGGCAGCCATCTGTGGGCAGAGCGGCTGGAAGCCAGGGAAGAGCGTGAAAGCTCACCGCACTTTCCCACCAAAGGACAACTCAATCAAAGGCGAGGGAGGAACAGGGAATTTTTTTCCAATACATTTTAGTGAGTAGGGCAGGTGGAGAGAACAAAGTAACACCATGTGGTGCAGCCAACCGAGCGCTGAAATACAGCCTCCTAGAAAAGCTAGAAAAATAAACTGCTATAATATGAATGCCAAATTTGGGAAGATGAAGAAAACTGCAACTAAAATAAAAACACATTTGCTTAGGAAAATAATAGCTATCCCCTAGAATACAACATTTTTAATTTAAAGTAGTGGATTTTGAAAAAAGAAGTTTTTCTGAGTTTACTTCCTATGTATGTTTTATTTACAATATAATTTATCCCCTCATTCATGATGATTTTCTCTACATTTACTTCCTACTCCCCTCTAAAAAATAGATATATATATATAAGCAGTTTGATATTTGGCTGAATCTCTGAAGCTGGGCCCACTTCCAAGGTGTTTATGATCATGATTTTATTTTTATTTTGCATCTTTGTGGGAGGCAGAACCTAGGTATGACCTTTCTTATTGACCATATTAAGAAACCAAAACCCAAGGGTTAAGGACATGCCAGATGCAAGTAAACCTGGGCTTCTGAAGTACTTTTTAGTCATTAAAGCCAAATTGATGTAAAGCATGTGCTCAACAAGGTTTATCTAAAGTAATTTTAGCATAATTTTCAAGTTAGAAATAGTGACCCATAAACTCTCCTATAAAACAGCAAACATTCAAGATGCCAAGAGGTATCTAGCATGACAGTCATTAGTAGCAACAAAAAAGAAGCAGGAGGCAGGGTCTGCTCTCAAAACATCAATAATGCTGTTGTGATTCGTAATGTTTCATATTCATCCACTGGTTCCTAAAAGGGAACGCCTGCCGGCACCTGAGTTTTCTCAGGGAAGTGAAGGAAGGATGGGTAGACATCCGTTCTCTCCAGCGTCTTTCCCAGGCCTCCCCAAGGGTAGGGTAGGGACTCACCCCACTGACAGGACGCGATGCAAGTCTTTTCTAAGGAACAGTCAGGTCTGCTCTTTTCTCACAGGGTTGAGCTCCTTCCCTGTGTGCCTCTCTCAAAACTTCGAATCTGAATATTCTCAAGTCTTTAACTAAAGAGTCTCAAGAGGGCATTTTCTTGAAGGCCTAGTTTTAATGCTGACCAGCAGGCCCTAAGGGCTGTAAGGCCCATCTCTTGGCTTCAATGATTGACCAACCACCAAATAATGCCATAGACTCTCATTTTAATAAGGCTGGCTGGGAGCATCGTGTGTGGGGTGGAAACAACCTTGCCTCTAGTTTAGTGATGGCAGTTGGACTAGAAGACCCCGAGTTAAACTGGAAATTGAGAGAAACAATCAGAAAATTATAATTAAGTATGCCTCAAATGCTGGATGTGATTTATTTACACTAAAATGTTGTCCACTGTGTATCTGAAAATCAAATAGAACTGGGCTTCCAGTATTTTGATGTATCCAATCTGGCAGGCCTACTTGAGGCCGGCTTCAAGATCTAGATGTGGGGCAGGAAGAAGGAGGGTATATCAACTGGTACCCTGTGACAGCAGGTACAAAATGACCTGTGTTTGGGGGACAGAAATGTTACACTGTATTTTAATCACCATGTAACTTGTTTATCAGTTTCATTATTTACAGCCCAGAGGAAAGGAATTCAGAATAATATGTTAACTGTTTAATGTTTATGATCTAAGTATAGCATCACAATCAGCCTATGGGGTGATTACTCTTTTCTATCATATTCTGAAGATGGGAAGACTGAGGTTTGGGCATTTTAACCTTTCTTATGAGCAATGAATAGCAAAACTTCCTCACTAATTCTCCCTGACTCCATCACAACACTCTTCATTGCTCTGTGATGGTGACAAGAAATAAGTGTGCAAGAAAATATTTAAAAAACAAGAAAAATAAAAACACATTGCAAGTGAATCAGCTAGCTATTAATATTTTTAAGTTTTTCTTGGCATGTGAATAAATCGATTCATACCTACTGAAAAATAGCTTCCTACCGATAAATTACTCTCCTACATAAATTGAAGGGAGCTAACCAAATCACTAAGTCACCAATAGTAGCCAACAATTATTTGTATTTTAGTGTTTCTAAAAATACTGCTAAAGATGGTTTACAATGCAGATTCCGGGGTCCTATCCACAAAGATTTTATTTTAGTGGTCTAGATCGGACTCAGGGATCACATTTTCAACAACCTCTCCAGTCAGTCCTGACACATGGGTGATCCTCCAATCATACTTTTGAGAAATATTGAGTCAATAAATGGCTGGGTAAATGTAGCTTTGAAATCCAGAAATGTTACATTCCAAGAAGATCCTACACACTAAGTATAAATGAATTAGATATTTATTCTACCAGAGTTTGGATTCTCATTTACACAAAAATGAATCTCCTACATTTAATTAGTGGCTTCTATTAGACTGGTCCTTTCCCAACTTTCCTGTGAATGAGAATGACCTGGACAGCTTATAAAAGCACAGGTTCCTGGTCTCTGCCCCTAGAAATGCTGATTCAGGACGTCTGAGGTGTGACTCAACAATTTCCATGTCCGACAAGCTTCCAGGTGAGGCTGATGCTGTCAGTCACCAGACCACCAGTAAGAGTACCACTGTGTTAGTTGATACTGTTTGAGACACTTAAAATATCATCACACTGCTTGTGCATTGGATTATGGAATTCTTCTTAAGGAAAGAGGAAATTTAAGGTGAACTTAAGTAGAATGGGAGACAATAGATATTAACCGATAAAACTTAAATTAAATATGCAGAAAGAAAAAATGAAGAAAATATCTTTCAGAAAGGAATCCATACCAGATCAATAGTGTCGTATAGTTCACTTGACAACTAAAACATATGACTGGATTCTTATATTGAAGATCGTAAGAATTCCTAGAACCTGGTAAGGGCAACCAAAGCATAGATAAGCGGGCTTCTACAAAGTCTCTGGAGGTGCAAATTAAAATGAATAATTTTATATTACTTTTAATATTTGTCCAGATAATTATTTTCCTTGATTCATTTCTGAGGGGTCAAAATTTAAGTTAGCTGTGAAGAAAAGTGGATTTTCAAAGACTGTATAATACCATAATAAAAGCTACTATTTCCTGAGAGGTTATAAGGTCCCCAGGACTATGCTAAGCCCTTTACCTAGCCAGCTAGCCATAAGAAACCGATGTTCATATATTCATTTTAAGGATGAGGAAGGTAAGACCGAGGCGCTCAAACATTTTTCTCAGAAGTCCCAATGCTGGAAAGTGACAGAGCCAGGACTCAGAGAATTGTCTACTGCACTTCAAACTCGTCCGGTTGCAGAGATAAAGCTAACGAAACACTCCAAACTAACAGTGAAGGGGGCGCTACATCAAGAAGGGAAAATCAAGAAGAAACAAGAGTGCTGTCATTTGTGAGCTCTTCGTGAGTTTGTTCAATTTGGTCTGGACCCCATTCCCCAGATGTCAGGGGACACTGTGACACCAATTTCAGCACAGACAATCTCTTTCTTATTTTAACATCAAAGTTTCAACTTGGTTCAACATTAAAACTCCTTAGTCCACTTTCAGCATCTACTTCTTTTTTCCTGTTCTTCTTCACTTTTTAAAAAAGAATTAGCATTTTTTTTTCTCACAGTAAATTTTAAGCTTCTTCAGTAGGCAAGAAGCTTAGCGGCAGGAACACAGGCAAGGCGTGCTAATTGTCCCCCACCTTTTCGTGGATGGACTGTGTCTTAAGCACATTCTCATCCCCAGAGTCTTCTAGTATCATGGCTCACATATAAGGCTCTAAAGAAATGTCGTCAAAGTGGACAAGTGTCTGGCCATCACTGTTCCGTGATGTCAAATATATATAGTCCCCCAACTTCAATACTAAATAGCATTTCAACTTCAGGACTCCAGAAGACAAAATGATTTAATGAGTGCCACACTTATCTTTATCTACTTACACAATTCAAAATCATCCCCTTTTCTTCTTCTCTCATCTTCTTTTATCTCAAATTGTAGTTTTCAATACTGCTGCCAGACAGCAGGAACAATGAGAGGCAGAGATAAGAAGTCAGGGGCAGGAAGAGAGGTGATGAGGAAGAAACTGAATGACTGCACAGGGCAGCCGATGAGTTCATTAATACATATTAATCCAAACAACTTGCTTTAGATGCTTCTACAATCTCACTGAGGTGTCCCTAATAATATAAACTAACATGTAGAATTATACTCAAATGTTATTTAAAACTGTAAGGGGAAACTTTCACAAGCATAAATATCTGACAACAGAGAAAAGACTTAAGAGAATTTTTAGAAGGAATGATTCAAAACTAATATCCTATTCTTGCATTTTAAAAATTCAAGCAGTTTTCAGTTAAATTCAGAAAACCAACATAAAATATTAAAGTGTCACAGGAAAATGTACAGGGACATATGTTTCCTTGTAACTTCTTTTTATGTGCATGTAAACCACACACTCCATTTAAAAAAAAGCAGACATAAGTGAATGCTTTTTTTTAGTGCACAAGGGATTGCTATACAATTTATTTTTTAAAAGTGCTTTTGTTTCTAAGAGGAGAATATCAATATGGTAATTCAATGAAGCTAACCATAAGCTCATTAGTAATTTGACTGTAAAAGAAATGGTGTAAGACAAGGGGATGGAAATAGGGGAATGGAGGAAAAGATCTTATTTAATAAAACATTTTACGATGGAAGAAATGATGCTTGGAAAAGTTACATATTTTACCTAAAACTGTGCACCTTATAAGAAATGAAGCCCAAATTAAAACATGAGATAAACTGACTCAACAGAGCCAACTACACTTAGACATATTTGAGGAACAACGATGATCGGGTTTTCCTGGCTATGAGAGGTGTGAGTTGAGGAAAGAGCGTGAAATGTCTCAGAACGGAGGCTGGAGTTACACTGCGGAGGACCGTGACTGTCAGAGCAAGAAGTGTGCATTTAACTGGCCAGGAAAGAAGAACCACGAAGGATTTGAAGTAATGGCAACCTAATCATAACATAAAATATATCTGAGGAAGAAAATAAGAGGTGTTGTACTTAGTATAGTCGAATTAGGTGTGCTGAATAAATATATAACATTTTTATGTTTATGTAACGTTCTGAGTTTTAGTCACAATTTTAGTAAACCTGTTTATCAATACATCTCTCTTTTTTTGGTAATACTTAACAACTCACTTATGTCTAATGTTTCCATGACATCTACTCCATTACTCAGAAATTTTCATTATAATCTCTCTTTCATTCTTGGTGTTAGTATGTTATTTTAAGCAGAGAATCTATTTTCAATCCATATTGGAGGCCAGTAGTGTATTTCCTTTCTACTTTGCAACAGATACACATTGATAGCCATAAATTATTTTACTTACATGATTATCTGAAAATATATTAACTGCCTATGAAATTAAAAAGTACGTGAAAATAACCTCACTATCTTAGAGATCATTTTATTATCAGAGATTTCACACGACAAGTTCAAATCTCATAAAATACTTTAATGAAATCTACCTTTCAAGAAATAATTCTTCTCATATTTACCTAAATTTGAAAGTATATATTTTATTGTACTTTTAACTGTCTATAATTAGATTATTCTATTTCAATCTGAAAAAGAATATGTATTTTTCCAAATTTTATCTATCAGAATTCTTGGTCTCCTCACAGAATTTCTAGCCTACTATATGTTATGTGACAATTTATAAGAGGTCATTTATAATTTTATAAAGACAACAAGGTGTTATATATCTGATGTGTATAAATACATTTTCTATGACAGAAAACTGCATTTAAATTTTTTATCATAAAATATATATGAGATGCATACTTTCAAAGAAGAAACTTTTAACTTAAATTTTATTTATATCAAAATAAATATTTTTAAATTTGAGCAAGAATGAATAAGATAAAATACCAAAGGAAAAAATAACCAATTCAGTGGTAATGAAAATGGTGAATATAGTGAGAATAATGAAAATATTTTAAACCACATAAGGACAAGTTGAATTCAAAAATTCATATTTACCTTTTAATCATTTTTTTGGTTTTTTTTTTTGGTTTTTGTTTGTTTGTTTTGATGCTGCATTGCATGAGCTGATTATACATGTTTGATATTAACCTCTTATCAGTCAAATCATTTGCAATATTTTCTCCCATTCAGCAGGTTGTCTTTTCATTCTGTCAATGGTTTCCTTTGCTGTGGAAAAGATTTTAAGTTTAGCCAAGTCCCATTTGTTTATTTTTACTTTTGTTTCCTTTGCTTTAGGAGACAGATCCAAAAACTATTGCTGCAATTTATGTCCAAGAGTGTTTTGCTTATGTTTCCCTTTAGGAGTTTTATAGCATCCAGTCGGACACTTAGATTTTTAATCCATTTTGAATTTACTTTTGTATATGGTGTTAGAAAGTGTTCTAATTTCATTGCTTTACATGTGGCTGTCCAGTTTCCCCAGCACCACTTCTGTCTTTTCTCCATTGTATATTCTTGCCTCCTCTGTTGTAGTTTAACTGAGCATAAGTGCGTGGTTTTATTTATGGGCTGTCTATCCTGTTCCATTGGTCTGTGTCTGTTTTTGTGCCAGTACTATACCATTTTGATTACTGCAGCTTTGTAGTATAGTCTGCAGTCAGGGAGCAGGATTCCTCCCATTCTGCTCTTTTATCTCAAAATTGTTTCAGCTCTTTGGGGGTTTTTGTGTTTCCATAGAAATTTTAAAATTATCTGTTTAAGTTCTGTGAAAAATGTCATTGGTATTTTGATAGGGATTGCAAATGGCCAACAAGAACATGAAAAAATGCTCAACTTCACTAATCATCAGAGAAATGCAAGTCAAAACCACAATAAGATATCACCTCACACCTATCAGCATGGCTGTCAACAAAAAGAGCACAAATAACAAATATTATTGAGGATGGGGACAAAAGTGAACCCTCATACACTGTTGGTGGGAATGTAAATTGGTGCAGCCACTGTGGAAAACAGTATGGAGGTTTCTGAGAAAACTACAAATAGAACTACCATATGACCCAGCAATCCCACTCCTGGGTATATATCTGAAGAAAACAAAAACACTAACTTGAAAAAATATATACACGTCAATGTTCATAGCAGCATTATTTGCAACTACCAAGATGTGGAAGCAACCCAAGTGTCCATCAATAGATGAATGGATAAAGAAGATGTGGTACACACACACAACAGAATACTACTTAGATATAAAACAGAATGAAATGTTGCCATTTTCAGCAACATGGATGGACCTAGAGAATATTAATATTTGTAAAGTAAGTCAGACAGAGAAAAAAGTAGTATATGATATAATATAACTTACATGTAAAACCTACAAAATACAATAATCTAGTGAATATAACAAAAAAAGAAGCAGGCTCGCAGATATAGAGAACAAACTAGTGGTTATCAGTGGGGAGAGAGAAATAAGGAGGGGCAAATGGGGTAGGGAATTAAGAAGTACAAAGTATTATGTGTGAAATAAGCTACAAGGATATATTGTACAACACAGGAAATACAGCCAATATTGTATAATAACTATAAACAGAGTATAACCTTTAAAGTTTGACTTACATAGTGTAACTTACATAGTATTGTACATCAACTATACTTCAAATTAAAAAAAAATCACAGTTTACCAGTTTCTCTCCATCATTAATGTAATCACATTATGTTTGCTCATGCAGGTTTTGTTTAAGCATCCATTACCTATAGATGCCTCAGTACTTGTCCTTACAGATGACCTAGCCTGTCTCTCCGGCAGTATTTCAGTCAAGAGTTTCCACCAATGTTATGATATGAACAATTCGAGTGCGAGCAGTTAGCAAAGCCGTTACTGAGGCCAGCTCATCAAGGACATGACGATGGCAGCTCCACAAGACACTTTCAGTCTATCAAATTCCCCGAACCTTGTGCAGCTAATAAATACTTAAATTTATAAAAAAAGAATGTTACATATAAATTGCAGGCATTCCAAATATAAGAAAACCGTTATCATATATCATATCATAATATTTTATTAGTTGTTACATATTGATTTTTCTATTTCTTTACTAATTATTACATTATCACTAAACTCCAGTCTAATTGTGTAGAAGAAAAAAGCAATCTGAAATTCCAGATTAAGGGGAAACAGATCAGCATTCCATTTTAAAACAGCCTGTAAGGCAAGTTGAGTGAAAGTGATTTATTTAATAAACAGATTTTAAGAGGAAGGCTTTCAAATAAACGAACAAAAACTACAAATATATAAATGTCCACATTATTCTCTAGATTTTCTGTATGTATTTTAACTTACTGTTTAAAGAACACTGAAGTAGCTGAGTAGATTTAAGAAGATGTCCACCTCAGAGCATGTACTCCCTTATGTAAATTGATACTGCGGTGAAATTTCGACACTGTTCCAAACCTCACAGTCTGTAATGACAGACTGAGTTGTCATAACCATACGTTTGAGAGAAAAAGGGAACTTGGGCTTTCACTGAAAAAGCAATCTGTCCAAAATACATCTTCCAAATCAACAGAGCAGAATTAGATTTTCATTACACACTGATTCTTTTTAAAGTCTTTGATTAGCCTCATGAAAGATTCATTTTCAGGCACATCAGGTTCATTATTATTATGAGCAGTTTATATTTTTGTTGCTTTTCAAAAGAACAGTTAGTTGCATGGGTGAAGAATAATACTTGACATATGACAAGGGTACATAATTTAAAAATCAAACAGGTACTTGAAAATGACAAACACGTCCAAAAGCTAAAAATACCAAAGTGAAAAGGGTTGCACGGATAATTAAATAGTTAATTGCTTTTTACCGTAATAGGCCCATGTATGCTATTTTGCTTAGGTTGATATTGAGATGAGTTTGTGTTATAAAATCTCATTCAAAACTAATAACTGATATTGATGGAAGAAGTAAAAGCTTATAGTGTCTTTTTTTTCTTTTACTTTTTTGATATTTATGTCAATACATCTTTCATGAAGTACCTATTAGCTACCTGTATGAAGCTTGACTATGACATGACAACAAAATTACTTCTAATACGAGTGAAATAGGGTATCTAATTATGACCTTAGGAGGCTTGGAAAATAATGCTCTGTAAAATCTTTCATGAACATCTTAATTTTGCCATTAAAATAGAAACGGTAAATATCACCTAATTTCTAAGTTTTTACATAATATGTGGAGACAGAAAATCAACTATTTGTTCTTACCATATAATTACACCTTTTCTTAAAACAGCAGGTATGTACACATCTACTAATATTTGAAGAATTATTTCTATGTAGTTGGGAAAAAGTGTTTAAAAATGAGTTATTGAATTATTTTGTTTAAGAATTAAAATAAATTATGCGGTTAACGTGACTGCTTTTCCTGAATTCATTTATAAAGAATCTGATTGCTTCATTTCAGGGCTTCGAAGGACACACAGTTTTTATATATCTGACAGTAATATCATCAATAGCTTTTCACATATTCAGAATGATCAACTGATAAATGATGTTGTGTTACACTGATTTTGTTCCAGTTGTTTGAACTATGCAATTCTTATCATAGAAATATAGATTCCAAACTACTTTATCAGTTATAGAGTTTTAACACTTCATGCATCAGAACAGATCAGGGGAATGGTCCTGTTCTGGTATATTCTAGCCTCCACTAATATAAATAGCTTGCCTTTTCCCACACCTTGCCTTGCTGTTCATCACTAAAGAAATAATTTGCAGCAGTGGTCCTCTGATTCAAGAACAGGTCAGTAACAAGGGATTCCTTTGCTAAGCTTTGCCCTAATGCATACATTCTGAGAACCATATGTATGTACAATAAGGTGCATTATGAGAAGATCTGACAAATTCTATGTGTCTGCAAATCAAATCCTAGTCTTTAATCTCAGATTCAGTTTTAAGTTAGGAATATAATTTTTACTGATGGCTTTTTAAAAATCAGCAATAATGATCATGGGACTGGTATTTTAAAACTATTTAAGAAGAAGTGCACTATTAAATGATTATGACAATTTCTTATTATTCAAATGTCATATTTTTTGGAATGCCTCTCCTAGAGTTTTCACTTGACTAGCAATTACGAGGTTACACAAAGAAATGTAACATTGTGAAATTAATACAGAACATGTTTCATAAGAAGCTTTTCATATTCATCTAAATTAGTAATATATTATTTCTACTTTCTAAATAGTAATCACTTTCTACATAAAATGTTTTCTTTTCTCAATATAATTTTGGCATTGAATCAATCAGAATATATACTCATACATATAACTTGCATTCTTTTTAGAATATTAAAAAACAGTATTTTTTACAAAATGCCATTACTTCTGGACATTACTACAAGTCATTCTTTAAATTAAGAAAAGTAGAAATAACTGTATAACTATTAAGGTGATTTAAAGTATCAAATTTCATTTATAAAAAATTTCTCAGCCTTTCCTTAGAATGAAACATGTTCCGGCAAGAGTGCCTAAAGCAAAGTGAAATGTTTATTTCCTGAGTTTTATTTAAAATGTGGCCAGTTATTTAAAAATTTCTGAGTCATTAAATTTCCACTAAAGTCACATTTATGCACAAATTATTATTAATTACTCGGTAACTTTTCAAAATGTCTATAGTAAACATGAATATTCTCTTTACAAGAGGCAGTGATTTGTTTGTAAATATTTGCATATATTTATATACATCTGAAGCTTCTATGTACGTATCTATGCATACTGAAACTTCACGCTAGTAGGTAAGAACTTGATATAACCTCGGTCCATCCAAGGACATTTGTTTTTCAAAATATTCAGATTATTTTTACTAACGTTTATAATAATGTATATATTGTAGCAAGATGCTTAACGTTATGATTGAGACTGGTTGAAAGCCCTTAGAAGTAAAGTTCCAAAAAAAAAAAAATTAAATAAAGAGGAAGTAGTGAAAATCAGAAAAGCATTCAAGAGGACTTAAACAAATAAAAGGTATGCGGGCTGCAGTAAAAATACAGATGTTTTAGTGGTGCAGTTTGAGCTGTGGCCAGAGGATCTCAACCAACATAACTGAATAAAAGTGAAATTAAGATTTTCCTCGCACCTTGGGCAGCCTCATTTGACATATTATAAATGGGCAGGCCAGATGGTGTTTGGGCAAACAATCAGGTTCAACTGCAAACCTGTCCTCTGTAACAAACACACATGTAACAGAAAGCTGCTAAGCTTTCAAACTCTGCCTGAATAACGCTAGGAAGAGAACCAAAATGCACTGTCCTTCCATACGCCGATCTTATTATTGGACACAAAACACGTTACACGAAGCAACCTAAAATCTTGCGAATCATCTCCAATGTTTTCTAATTAGAGATTCAGGCGATAAACATATAATTAACTCAATATAGGGATTTATTTGAATGGGATATAGACGATTTTACTTCTTTTGTATTAATTGTCATAGTCACAGTGATTCGGGGCCACACTGACTTCAGTCAGGACAGCTTTAGCTACGAAAGTTTAAATGGAACCACACGTGACAGATTCTGTTACATTACAGAGGTAAGGCTGCATTCCATTTTCTGCAGGATTACAAAAAAAAAAAAAAAAAAGGAATAGAGCAGACACAGGAGCCAGAATGTGAATCCAAATCCTGAATCTGCTAATTAACCTTTGTATCCTTGGCACATTTACTTAACTTTTTGGTAGCTCAGTCTCTTCATCTGCCAAATGGACAAACAGGAGCGGATGAACAGCATACCTGCAAATTGTGTACGTGTAAATTTGACCATGTTGATAATCATATTAAAACCAAATACTGTAATACAATTCCAGGGTCTTCACCTGCATTATCGGTGCTAAATGATCACATATAGTGTTTTAATATTTTTAATATAGTGATTCTCAAACTGGGTTCGGTGGGCATTTGGAGAGGTTATGAGGTCTCATGCTTGAGAAATACTGTTGTATATAATGACACGTGCATGAGACCAAGAGTTTATAACTGAAATAGGTAAAAATGTTTTTTTTAAATGTCACCATAAACCGTTTTTATGTTTTTTTATTTTTATATCCTTTGAATCTTCAACAAGAAGAAATGCCCACATCTTGGTAGTGCTAGGATATTTCACCTGCTGGCACAGGACACTTTCTTATTTTGATTCAAATCATAAGCTTAGGCTAGAAAATCTTATACTTGCTTCACGAGGGCTCAGTTCTCTAAATAGTAATCACTTTTTCAAGGTGTTTCACAGGGTTTGCAACAACTAACTGCAAATTTGTTCTTCAATTTAACAATTTTTCTATATCCTCTCTTCTTATGAGGTGGGATGTATAATTCATATCTTAAAATGTGGTCTTATACTTTCATGTGCCTCGACTTCTAGATACTACAGTGATTAATTAGGACCACAAATAACCACTATTTCAAATAAGTATCTTTATAGCTTTTTCTGAAAAAGAGCTGCATTATATTGTAAGCATTTTACAATGGTCTACAGTGGTCTTAAATATTTTTTTGAAAATACAGTATGTAAAGTTGTTTAGAATTACGTGCTGTGGGGTAAAGCATAACACCTCACGTCTTAGTGTTAGACATGTAGGTCTTTACGGACGTTAGCTAACTATACATCATGTTGCATTTCTGTAAACACATCATTGTCTACTGTATATTTCATTGTGTCTTGCTTTTTCTTTTTAAATAGGATGGATTTCAACAGGTTTTTATCAATCAACAAAAAAAGTTGAGACTTGAAACACATTGCTTGTATTCAATGATACATTATTTTAAATACTCTCTCTTTGACTATTATATTTAAATTAGATTAAACATGTTGGTATCAAGAGAGAAGAAATATATTGGAGAGAATAAAAATGGATTATAATTAATTCCTGACTTTCCCCCATTCTTGATTGAGAAGAACCTTGGGTTGAGAGAAATAATCTATGTTAAACCCAGAGATGTTAGATGGAGATTTAACACCAAGGAGAAAAAAAAGACTGTGAAACTTATTCTAAGTATAGAACATATTTTATTAGTTATTATTAATACTTAATTACCAAGTGAGGATTTTTTAATGGACCATAAACTAGTATTAGAGAAACCCATGCTTTAATTATAAATTCAAATTTGACTAAGTTTCTTTACTTTTCTTTTTTGTTTTTACTTCCAAAAGCTATAAGATTTTAATGACATAGTTAAATGAAAGTTGTGAATTACTTCATAACACAGGGTATACACAAACTCTGTATGTGATATCTGTTAATTCTGTAACATGATCCTTCCAGGACTGGAAGAATCCCCTAGTATTGTCATAGCAAAGTCAATGCGATAGTGCACCATCTAGTGTTGACAGTGTGGAAATGCGGACACACGGGCCCGAGACCGAGTACACAGAGGGGTATGTGTTATATGTTTTTAATCCACCTAGTTTAATCATATCCATATCTGTATTTATGTGAATATAGTCTAATTAACCTGAAAGGGGGGTGAACGAAAAAACACATAAAATGCGTAATAAATATAATATAATGACTCAGTACATATTGTTTGAGGCAAGACTTTTTGGATACAAATTCCAGGTCCAACACTTGCTGGCTGTGTGAGCTTGTTATTTTTAAATCTCTTTGTCCATGTCTTCAAAGGTAAAACACAGTATGATAGGACCTATCACATGGGGTTCTTGCAAGGAATACAATAGCTAAACACGTATAAAGTACTTGGTAGGTCTGGTGTATGGCAAGTTCTCCAAACCATGTTTTAGAATAAATGTCATTTCAATAGATAGTTGTGTAAGATAGCTGTAAATTTCATTGGGAGCTACAGAATTCTGGTTGGGAAATGTTCACTTAGATTCTTTTCTAAACCTTATTTTAACTTAGGACAGAATGAGGACAAACTTTCTTGCCTCTTCAAAGTCACCAAACATCTTTGGTGACAGTTTTCAAGTTAGATTTTTACTAAAATTTCAGTGAGAAAGATAAACAACCTCTTGTTAAAACTTCATACTTGAATATTTCAAACATAATTCCTTAAATGAATGTGTATTATGATATTAATTATTCATTGCTTCATTAATCTAAGTCATTTTTTTTAAAGCAAGAAATATTATCAACACTGTGGGTGGACTTTTTTAGAATCACTTCATGGTTAAGTAATATATTTTATATATATATGAAATATAACATATATATGAGAAATATAATATATATATATATATATAAATAAATAAGTTCCATAGAATATGTAGCTACTATATGCAAAAAGCTAAAAGGTAGTAATATTACCAAATTCATTTTGGATACTCCCCACTTTGTATAATTCACTCCCTATAAATTAATGGACGCGGCACTATTTTTATACAAAAGCTTTTCATAGAATTAGGTTGTAAGACTATTGATCTGACTGTTGTCAAACAATTAATTCTCTGTGAGAGATATTTCTCAGTTCATCAGATTATATTTGTGGTTCTTAGCAATTATAGTGACAGCTGCCAAAATGGAAGCTGATTGCAGGGACCAAACAGATGATGTAAAGAAATAAGGGATGTCACGTGTCCTATCAAAAGGGACAGAGGCCACTGAGGAAAACCAGACAGTTTATGCCCCATCCAAAGTGTACACACATACACACACATGCATGAATACTATCTATAATACACAGATATGCACACGTTTAAAATTAAGCAGTTCTATATTGTCCTGGGGGCGTAGGGGGTAGGATCAACTCCCACCCTAAAGTCATTAAGATGCAGAGACTGATGTCCCCATGCGCTCACCAATGAGGAATGAATGGAATTTTAACTTTATTATTCAGACCTACGGGACTTTTCAGGAGGAACAAGAAAGGCACCAGCCAGTCCAAAGGACAAGAGGGAAGCAAGGTGGGCGGCTTGGACTTTTATTGTGCTTAGGAGGTAAGTCTGGGGCAGAGGTTCACACGTACAAAGTAGCGTCTAGGTGGCTTGAAATGTCTGCTAGCACCAAGGAAAGAGAAGCAGCCCAGATGTGGAAGAAGAGGGAAGGGGAGGGGAGGGACTGAAAGCTATCAATGGTCAAACATCAAAAATGCATGATTTCCTCTTTATTACATATAGTTTCTCTCAATTAAAAACAACAACAACAACAAAAAACTAGAACAAAACAAAGTTGCATTGCTGGAGCTGCTACACAGTAATGAACAATTCACTGCTTTACGATGCTTTGGCTTACATTTTTTACACAAGTAGGCGGCAGAATCACAGGAGCTGCCCCTGCACACCTCCTGAGCAAAGCAAGAGTAACACATGCTTGTAAGACCTGATGAAAAGAAAAAGACTTGAAAAAAGTTTCCAAAGGCTGTCAGGAATGAAAACACTGCATAGCAAGTAGGCGGAGGTGTTGTAGGTCTGGAGAATGTTTTCTCTGTGTCCTATTAAGAGGGACAGTTCAGACAGAGATTAGCTCTGAAGAGTTGCAAATATCAGAATTCATCAGCAAGGGACCAATATGTGCATTATTGCTATATTTTGAGGAGGACAGTCTGTTTTCATTACCTTTGTATATCATCCTGCTTCCACACAGTGTATAAGAATCTCTTGACTCTGCTTATGTAAAGAATTCTCTATAAACATACACACATACATATACAGATATATCTCTTAAAATATTAGTGAAAGGAAAGGAAATACAGAATTAAAAATTGAAAAGTAAAAAGTAATTTTTGCTCAGTTTCTACAAAACATTCCTGAGTTCTGATTTTTATATATGGCCTTCCATAATGTTCTTGTTTTTTAGCACCAACGCTATTATGTCTTGTTGATGTCTGCAGTATTGCCATTCACATATTGGTAAGAATGAACCAGAATACTGTATTATAAATTATTTTTTAAAAATTTCTGTGTATTACATTTTGACATCTTAAAAAACCTTTCTGACTGGAGAGAGACTGCCCCTCTTTGGGCTAGCTAAAGAGGGTAACATCTTGCCTAACAGCATGCCTTTCGTATGCAAACCAACCAATCCCAAGTTTAGACCTCCGACTACCTCCTTTTCTCATTCTCACACACCAAGCCCCTGCTAAGTCACCCCAGGGCCAGGTACCAGGAAAACTAGTGACCAACCTTGTAGCCCAGAGCCCTCTGGTGTCATTCAAACTATCCTGCACTTTTCACACTGCCCTGTCTTTCCTTTTCTGAGGAGATCCCAGTGAAGGCTCTGGCTTAAACCTTCTGCTGTTTCCGGCCCTTTTGCCCCCTGATGGACACTAATGTCTTCCCCTCTGGCACTGGGTGACAATGTAGTGATTCCCCTCCCTGGCACCTGGGCTCTAATAAACTTCTTCCTTCCCATTCTCATTCCCATTTCCCCCTGTGGCTGCACCTACTTTATCATACCTTGTCCAACATGTTCAGTCTTAAACATTGCTCCACACATTTGTCCCTGGAATTCTAGTGCCCCAGCGATGTTAATCCCTGTCCACACAAGGGGGGTTCCTATTATCATTTCAATTAGGGATCTGCTGATCTAATAATGTATCATTGAACTTATCAGACACTTTGATAGGGTGACTTTAATTCAAATTTCTAAGAAGTGAAAACAGAATTCATTGTTTTGCAAGTTTACTGTAACAAATATAATTAACTTCCAGCATCCAGGATTTTATTTCTATGGAAGGGAAGGTGAGTCAGATAGTTTTGATTTTATTCATTTGTCATTGTGAAAACAATGTGATATAAATGATGGGTGCCTAACGTTGTTTGACTTGAATACCAACTGAAGTTTTAATATGTCCTTATAGTGGTATTCACATTAGCACAATTTCAAAAGGTTATTAAAAACCTTCATAGTGTGTCTTAGAAGATAAAGGTATCCTAGTTTCCTTAAAAGTCCAAAAATAAAAAAGGGATGAAGTGGGTTTCTAAGATCACGGATCAGAAAATATTGATAACATCTGTAGTGGTATAAACCACAGGTGCCATTTACTCAGCACCAGTGTGGTATCCAACACTGGTTACAGATGGATGGAATCAGCACCATTGCTCCGTATTACTGGGGAAAGATACTGCCAGTCAGTGATCGCACATGCAAGTCTGCTCTATGAGCACTACTGCATTTCTTTATTCGAATGGATGCAGTGCTTGTCAAAGTCCGAGTACCCTACTCTCAGGAACTCTGCTCTAAGACCGAGTGGTCAAGACTTAGCACCTGTCTTTAGAGTTCCAGTTCTCTGTATCCTGATTTTACCTTCTCTGTTTCCTGAAAGGTTCTGAGATTGTCTATTGTCTTTTACAACTCAGCATACTTCTCGTTTCCCCTTCCTCTCATCGAATCTCAGAGATCCTGTGAGTAACAGGAGCCGATAATAAACTCACACAGTCTAGCATCTTCCTGGTTTTGACTGAAACATTCACTCTCAAGAATTACACCCACCCGTCAGCTGCAGCATTGAGATCACAGTGTCCTAAGTCCCTCATTGCTTGAGAGGGTATTCCGAACGCCATTATCACTCCTGCTGAGTCCACGTTCACTCCTCAGAGCTAGTAACTTAATGGTTGAACACACTGATACAATGCTCTTTGTTCAGTTAACTGATGCTTTCTTTCATTTGTAGATTTCAATACCTTTGGACAACATTTTCCCTACATTAAACCACAGTACTAGCCCTGCTATTACGGAGAGAACAAGTTACCTAACCTATAAAACAGTCTTGGGTTTAAACACACACACAAAAAACCCCCACAGAATGTGCAGGCATTCTTTTATTTTTGGTTGGAGGTATACATTTCATACGAAACAGCGCAGGCAAGATGACGAAGATTTATGAGCCGTTGTTCAGTTTCCTTTAACTCACTCACCTCCCCCAAGCCTACAACTGCAGTGGGTAGGGACTCTTTCTTGTTTCTTGGGTATGCAGTGGACATGTCTTCCATGCATGGAGTAGGTTGTCTTCCAAGAGCCATCTCAGCCCTCCACATTGTGAAGGTGGTTTGGAAGAGGTGGGTTTTGACAGGCCATCCTTGCCATGGTTGTTGATTGAGAGATGAGCCAAGGCAAGCCGTGCTTATGATTTGTGTTTGATGCTGTGAGCATTTCCTTTCTCTCACTGGATGTCAACAGAGGATAATAATAATAATAATAATAATAATAATAATAATAATAATAATAATAATAATAATAATAACTCACATTTATGAAGTGCTTACTAAACGGCAGATACCAGGTACTCTATCATATCAGTTAGCTTCTTTAAATCCCAGAGTGCTTCTCTGAGACAGAGTCTGTGCTTGCCTAGATGACCCACATGTGTGAACTGAACTACACAGAGGGCAAATAAATGCACAAAGTCATACGAATAACCAGTGGTTGAGCTGGATTGTGACCCCAGGAAGTCTCAGGCTAGCACTACGCTCATTTCCAATCCACTGTCACTATTTTTCTCCATGTGAGAACCATAAAGGTAATAATCTTACTCAGAGAAGAAGCAAGCTGAGAAAATAAAAGATAAATGGAAGCTGAGCCGTAGTGCCTAAAGTCTGCTCCAGCTCTGAACATTTCAGTTTCAAAAATAAACCCTCTTTATTGTCTAAACCAGTTTGAATTAGGTATTTCTGTTACTTGTAGCTAAAAGCATCTTACTCTACTAATCCATGCCAGGAAGACAGAGTCACAAAGAGCAGATCTTAGTATGCTGATGTGGTGGAGCGAAAAAGGGAGAGCACAGGACTCTGATGGCATCTTTACCCTGGGTGGGCATCTGGTAATGCCTGTTACAGACTGACAATTAGTGACTCTCATCTCCCTTCTTGCCCCTGTGGTTATTTGACGGAACAGTGCAAAGTCACTGAGTGCGTGGCTTTCCCTCCACCTCCATGATGTAGGAGGAGATCAGTTCAAGGGAAGATAAGGAAGGACTTGTGCTCGACGTCATGGAAGCGGCTGTCTCTCCCTCTTTCTGCACATCAAGAAAAGAATTATGCTGCTGGCCATTTTTGTCTACGGGGAAAGATACCTGCAGTTGAAGTCACACTTGGAGACATGCAGAATCAAAAGTTCTGAAAGGAAACAAAGGAGGAGGCTTCATTTAACTCTCCTACTTTAGACATTTTTGGTTGCATGAGCCATTTCCCTCCCTTCACCATCTATGACACGGTCAGATGGGTTTTGTGGTGCTACGCACTCTTCTTTTTCTCGCCAGCATCATCTAGTTTAATTTGGTCCTTCTCCTCTCCTTTTGTGTTCCAATTATTTATAAGCTTAGCCTCCTATGCAAGTTGTCATGGTGATGAGAAGTGAAGCCATGCCTCTTGAGGATGGAGAAAGGGTCAAAGAAGTGCTGACCACGATAGTCCACCATATTATCTAAAAGCTATGGTCCCAGATTTAATTTTTCTATTTCTGGGAAATAAATTACTCCAAACCTTAGTGGGTTAAAGCAGCAGCCACTGATTACTTCTCCTCACATTGTGTGTTAACTGGGAGGCGTTCCTGCCGCACATCGTGATGCTGGCTAGGTCGCTCACACAGATGCATTCAACTGGAATCCTGGCTCAGTTTTCCTCCATGGGACCACATTCCTCATGTGGAGTTTTAGCCTCCAGGACCTCTCCCTCCAGCATGATTTTCTACAGCATGAAACCGGTCCCATGAGGGCATATTTCAGGAAGGCAAGCCCCAGTGGGCAATGTTTATCAAGCCTCTGCTGAGACCGTTCTTGCTAACACGTAACAGCCAAGGCAAATGGAGCGGCCAAGCCCAAAGTCAACGTCAGGAACTCCACAAGGGTATGATGGAGTGGGTGGGGAGTCCACTGGGGGTCACCACCGTGACATCCACTGTAGATAATGAGACCTTGTGCAGTTCGCATTAGCATCCCCGAACAGTTCTATCTAAAGCCAATCAATTCCTCTGACTTTGGTCACATCCCTGACATCTCCCTTCAGTTATCAGAGCTGCAGTATAATCAGTAATCTTCATCACACAGAAGGGATGTGGGTGAGGGAACAGAGATAAAAGCCCATTTGATCAGACCCCCCCCCTTTATCTGACTAGTTTGAGTATATTTCTTCCTTGCAACCCAAATATCCCTAAACACCACAAATGAAAATCTTACTTTTTGTAATGGAAATGAATGTTTTATTTGGCAGAACTTTAATTAGAATGCCTTACTGGTCCTGCTGTTTAAAAACGTATTATTAATGATGCTCAGTAACATGCGAGGTGATTTCCCATGAGCTAGATCACCGGATTTTATCCTCAACTTTGTGTCACAGATATCTTTTTTTTTCTCCTTTTACATTTGAGGAAATTGGGACTTGGCACATTTAATAACTCATCAATGTCACATGAGGAGAAAGTGGAAGAGCCAGTATTTGAAAGAAGATTGCAAGTGTATTTTTCTAAAATTAAATGACAGAAACCAGGTAATCTGACAGACACATTTTGACTAAGATTCAATCATTACTAAAGCCTCACCCCACAAAACCACAACCACCGGCCTCTGGATACAAAGTGACGTGGCTTTGACATTTGCAATCCCACTGGCCTGTGTGGACCGAAGCCTCCTGGCTGGCGGCACACCTGTGCCTTTGCTCTGACAGCTCCGTCTCTGTCCTCTTTCTAAGTATCCTCGCTTCTGGAGGGAACGGTTCATCATTCCTTTTCTCGGGCTCCATCGGCATGCCTTCACTTAACCTCAGAGTCCATTTGTTATGTGTTTATAAGACAGGCCATGCCTTGTCACCCTTGCCAAAAGGAAGATTGTTTTATAAATGAGTTTGGCCCCTCTCAGGGAAAGTAGATTAAGGTCTGCTCTCTCACATTTCTGAGTTACGCATCTTTATGCCTAAAAATCAGTCAAGAAAGCAGGTCAGCAATGGGGCCAGGTGCACAGAACATGACTGGAAGCGCCCTGAGATCAAGGTGCAGGGTGCAAAGGCAGCAGGAAACAGGAAGTGAGATCAGAATAAAGGCCAATCCACATTCCGAACTGCAAAACATCTCACTCAAAACCAGCACCTCCAGTCAAGGACAAAGATGAGAGGCAGACAGACTGAAGGGTCAAGGTTATAGACTCTGACGTCGAAGGCTGCAGTTAGATCACAAGCAGGAACGCGTGTATCTGAGGTCTTATAGGTCCAAGAGTATTTTATTTTTAGCTTTGTTTCCTTAATTCCCTCAGGGTTAATAATTTGATAGACCAATCACTGAAGGAGAAATATTGCTTTAATAATTTCGTGGATGATCCGTACGTTTTTATCTTCTCACGAAAACCTGTACTCCTTTCTACTGTATTTCCGCAAAAATCACTGAATCATTTGACTTTCACGACCAAAAATACGACAGGTCTATAGTGAGCATGTATTAATCTCAACATTTACTTGTGCGCCTATAACATTTCATTTTCAAATACATAGTCAGAGGGGAGAGAAGTGAACGATGTTTCTTACTGGTGTGAAGGGGCTAGAATGCAATCTCCAGTGTTTTATCTCTCAAGTGACTTTATAAAATGTACTTACACTTTTACTCTCGAATATAATTTTAACTATACAATCTGTTAAGAACATTTATATAAATGTTTCTCACCTCAAGGAGGCTCTGTATTTAGGATTCAGATCTCCGTAAGTATCACCAAACAAATATGAGTCATCTTTATTCTTAATCCAATACTGTTTGTTTTAGGGGACTGGTTCTAAACAGAAGGATCTCTCCTAGGCAGTTAGATTAATCAGGATGCTATTCTGTATTGCCTAGAGCAGTGTGCTTAGTAATTGGGTACTCCGTCTTCCCCATCACAGTGACAGTGGATGGAATCAGTACACTTGCCATGAAGAAGTTTGTTTCTGCCTGAGCTCAGGGAAAATTTGACTACTTCTACTAGATTAGCATCCATTTGAAAATAAGTTATTCCTGTAATCATCAACAGAACCTAAAAGCCTGCTAGGCCTTCCTGAGGGAATTGTTGCTGCAGTGAGAAGAAAGGGGAGGTCAGGGAGGGAGGGCTGGGGAGACATTCGCAGGGGGGTGATAAGGGAAGAAATCTTGGAGATGGCCTGCCTTCCTTTCCTGCCCAGGAGGGTGTACAGAAAGCATTATTCTGCTTATAAATTGGGAGACAGAACCAAATCATTACCTTCGTGTCGGCATATGGCTTAATGCTGCAGAATGGCGATGTAAAATGCTGACATGCTAATGTGCCACACAGGGCTATTGTGAGGGGAAAAGAAAACACCAGGGCACTTTGCATAGCTTTCGTAAAGCAGAGTATTTGCAGCTAATGAAAGTTTTAAGACAGAAGTTAACAGTTCAAGTGTGACTTTCATCATGATCGCTGCTGGGTGTAAAACTAACTGCCACTGCGTCCTGGAAAAGGCCATTTTATGTCCATGTCCCCATATGCATGTCTTGTCTAATACACACACAGGTAGATATCTGCACATACATATATTACACTTAATTCATTTTCATTAATTATTAACAGTCATATTTTTATCACAGTCCTCTTTATACACTGCACAAAGAAAGAACAGACTTCTTTTCAGAGTTAGAAGTGTCAATGGCATAACCTCTCAGACTATGAGTAATTTTGTCTTCTAAAATGCTAAGATTTTTTCTTCACAACTGCAGGCTCTTTTGCTGTCTCACCATTTCCCTCATTGTGCTACTTGCAAAATAACTCTAGAGAAAAAGAAAAGTGTCTTTGTTTCAGCTTTGTTTTTGTTTCTTATCTCCAGTTTTACCACCCTCTATTCTCACCACAGAAATAAAAAGACGGAAACAAAATAAAACACAAAAGTCGCCTGTGTGAACCATAAGGCTTCATCTAACTCCTTCTCCAATCAGAAGTTTTCCTGCTCATCTGCTAATGTATAATTTAGGATAAATAATGAAGTACTTCTCTGTCACTAGTAATCCTTTTTTATGGGCTTTTCATTAATAACTATTACATAAGTAGAGAAGTATAGATTACTTTTCTATCACAGTCATTTCTATTTGAATTTTCAGAGGTAGCACCTTGTTATAAAGGACTCTGACATTTATATGGTCTTGTCCTCCAAAAGGCATGGTACGCGCTCCTCCTAAAAGAAAAGAGCTGGTCCTCTTAGACACTTCTTTTTTAGACCTTCCGAGTTCACATTCATGACTATTTAACTTATATAAACATAAAATGTCAAAATGATTAAATAGACTTAAGACATTCTCACGAGCATCTTCTACTATGCCTGCTCCTTGCCTTCACTGGAACTCCTTTGAAGCGTATTTTCAGACACTATTGCAAATGCCTTTTCTTAAGAATTTTTTTGAACTAACGATTCTTCCCCAATGAATACAAAAGAAAACTATGACTGGAATTTTGATCAATGGATCATTCTATCTATCGTTCAGTATGCACAAAGTTCCCCTCTTAGTTTTGCTGAAATTAGGTAATTTCCTTTTTTATAATGATGGCTTTACAGAAGAAAGTAGGATCAGCTTTCCTCTCCAGCCAACAGCAACTGAAGTTTATATATTAATTAGGACCTTTTACCATATGAATAGGTACATTTTTCTCTTTCTAAATTTGCATTTTAAACTCTCTGCTGACCACATCTTTGCTCAAATGAACACCTCCTTTCATTATTACAATAGAAGAACCGTGTCATTTGTAATGATGGTCCAGTTTGCCACAGGTGGTTACAGTCTTTCAAGCTACGTTCCTACAAATGCTTCAGCATTAGTTTTGTTATTTATTTGCTTGTTTCAGTCTGTGCATGTGATTACTATAGCCCAGCTGTCAACTCATCTTTCTAACGCTCCCTTTCTTCAATGACAGGTTAACTGAAAGGCACTCATTATACCAGCACTTCACAGAAAAAAAGAAAAACGTTGGTACAATGACTAAAACCAAGATTCTTACAGTTAAAAGTCACCGATGGCACGGTAACTATCATAGATCAGGGACTACATTCATTACTTTGCAGGAATTATCTTCATCCTTTATAAGACTCTGTAAGGTTGACATTAGTCCCATTTTATAGCTACAACATCTAATGAGTAGACAGGTGGTATACTTTGCTAAGTCTGTAGAGCCCTTGAGAGTTAGGGAAGGACTCTGGACTCATTTTACACTCGACACCAAACTCAAGGGCCCCTTCCAATCCTCACATATAGAATTCTCTGAATAAGATGAGTTAAAACAAAACAAAGGAAAGCGACACATATTAGCAATAACAAAGATAACATAAGAGAAGATCACTCAGGGGAAGCAAAGGAAAATGGTTTCACTTCTAGTGAGAGGGATACAGAGAGGTGTCTGGGAAAAAATACAGTGTTTAAGAAGTTCCTTGGAGAACATGATGGTAATGATTATGCGAGGGTAGGAGGGCAGGTCAGGAGTAAATTGTGATTTAAAATAGAGAAGTAATGATTGGCGACTAGACAGCAATCTTGTCTTGTAAAACCACGGACATCAATAACCTAAGTATTAGCTTACTCTTAATAAAAGTGTTTAAGCTAGCAGTCATAATTTTATCCACTGGTATACACACACACACACACACGCACACGCACGCACACACACACACACATATACTGGCACATACATTACATTAAATAAAAACTATTCATTTTGTATCCACAATATTTCCCCTTCGGAAAAGTAACCTTCTTTTGACAAACGTCGTCTCATCTTCTGTTAAGTCTCCTTTACAGACCACATACTCCTGCAATTATTCCATTTGGTATTGTTCTCAGTCGGTGTTATTTGGAGCACATACTTTAGAAAAGGAAACAAAGAGGAAGGAAGCTAAGATTACACATCCTCTAATGTATGTAGAAAGTGCTTCACAGTTGCTTTCTCATTTAATTCTCAAAATTACTCTAAGAGAGAAGCATCAGGAACCCAATTTGGCAGTCCGACACTGAGTGGCTAAGGACAGTCAGGAAGTTGTAAAATTAAAATCTGAACCCAAGTCCATCTCTTTCTCCTTCACCCAAAGGCTCGACGTAAGAGAGTTTTAAGAAACAGCTGGCCATTGATGGCATCCAGAGCTACTTGAATATTAGGAAGAATAAGGGCGGGGGAAGATGTAATTATTAGAAAGGGGTTTCAAGAATTAAAGAGTGAAGGAGTATAAGGAAGTAGAGAGAGTGGATGTAACCTGAGAAGTCGGCAGGAAAGGCAGGGATCTCTTTGGGGATCAACAGAAGTTCTGGAAAAAAATTATGTTTTTATTCCTTTAGCGTTCAGAAATTCTTAGTAATTTTATAGGAAGAAGCCAAGAAGACAGATTAAAGATTTGAACAAAAGAAGTGAGAACTGATGTGCTTCTGTACTTCTTATGAATTAGTTCTTGTTCTTTGAACAAGAAAGAAAGTTGTAGCTAACCTATAGTATGCACTGGACCTTCAAGGGCTCTTTGATTCAGGGTTGACCAAGAAGCAAAAGTAGAATGAAAGCGGAGACAGACCGAAGCAGAGCAGATGAGAAACCAGGTGGAGGAAGTCCTGAGAGATGGAGAACAGGATTACTTCCTGGCAGCATCTCATTCAGTTTCCAAGATTCCTCTCAGTAGGTCCTATCCTGTGGCATCTCATGATGTTATCTGTTGCCAAGTGACTCAAAGTTAAGTCTCTTCTACTTGAGTTCATTTGATGGATTTTTGTTTCTTGAAACAAAGGATTGTCGGATAAAAGAGGTGTAAGATTCACGTCTCATGTAACATTTAGGGAAATAGTTTTCAGAAGAAAAAAATGAATTTACAAGTTCATATAGTAAATTACATGTCTTTCTTCATTTCTCTGAAAAAAAGAAGATACAGCAACAAAAAGGCAAAGGTGATGAACAAGGGTAAGAAAAACCATGAGATGGGAGAATGGGGTTTGGGGGACACACAGAGATAGGACAAAGAACATAAATCTTACAAAGAAAAAAAGACTTTATACAATGAGAAGATTTGGCAACAATTTATCCTGTTTACCTCCCGTGAGGATCAGCAGAATACAATCTGCTCATCGCAATGTATTTCTCATGAAGTTGCAAATTAGGGCAGCTCTGACTTACACAGACAACTGGTTCACATTTTAACAGGGTTATCTTCCTATAAAATCATTTAACTACTGAAATTATTAACCATCCTGATATCACTACTCTCGGTACACAGTGAATGCCTAGCATCTACTTCCCTTCCTAATACAACCCCAAATTTTCTTGGGATGATAACTATCCTGGGTGTAGTCTAGATGAAACAGTTGTTCCTAGAACCCCTTTCCATTACGGGAGACATGGGGGCCAGATTTCCTCCTGATGTGGCATGTGGATGTGACCTCAGCTTGTCAAATTAATGCTCTCAACTGCCCTCTGGATTTTAAGCAGTGCCCATGGACAAAGGATAGAGTAGAAGAATATTTATTCTAAGGCAAATGGTGATTGTAGAGGCAGCAGTGTTAGTCTCTGACTGGGTTATTCAGATTTCCAGAAACTGACATGCTGCTTCTTTATTTCTTGCAGAACTTGGGTTCTAGCTTTGGGTCCTACTATTCCTAAGTCTGCTCATGAGCCCACCAGTACTCTTCCAACAAGTGATGTTTGCCTTAGATGGGTCCAACTTGGCTTCTGTTTGTTACCAGAAACTCATCTTTTCACCAGAAACCCGTAACTCTGAAACTCTACTTTATTTTCCTATCAGGACGCTTCGGAAAGATGTATGGCATCATTTTAGAAATGAATTTATGAGTTTATAAGACGTTGTTATCTAAACTGTATTCTGCAATATAGTACATGAGGTGAATACGAACAGCCACACTTGTCTTCATGGACACAGGCATACCTTCTAACTCTTCTGTTGAGATGTACCACATCTACCATGCATCATTCTAAGCAGCAAAGGCTACTGTCTCTCAGAATAAAGCTGTAAACTTCCTCTAAGGAAAAAACACACTCATACACTCATTCTCATGCCAAATTTGAGACAGGGTATTTCAATGTGGAACACACGTTCCTGGAATCAGAGCATGAAGACAAGAAACTCCTACATCTTAAATGCTACTTTCAGGGAATGGTTGCCTGTAATCTACTGGCTAAGACTTGTCTACACCTGCTGCCTGTTACCAAATCGTATCCAATGCTTCCAAAAACTGATGGACATGTGGTGGTGGCACTACGGTCTTTTAAAACTTCCAATTTGGTAAAATTTCATTTCCTTTAGAAGTACTATTTATGTGTGTTTTCCTCTTCATGTGTAAAAGAAAAAGTCAAAAATACCTATTTTGCACTAATAATGTATTGCTTTTTAAGCTTCAGGCGCACCAAGCTTCCTCAGCCTAACCTTTCAACCCCCTTATAGTGACTCAGATGATAAGTAGATGCCATCTTTCATTCTTAGATCATAGGTGTATTCATTTTTTTCTTTTTTTTTTTAGTAGCTATGCACTGTGATGGGTTGAATCATGTCCTCCAAAGATATGTTGAGTGCCCAACCACTGATGCCTGTGAGCGTGACCTTTTTGGAAAAAGGGTCTTTGTAAATGTTGTCAAGGATGGGCTCATGAGGGTGGGCCCTAACCCAGTGAGACTGGTGTCCGTATAAGAAGAGGAAAATGCCATGTAGAGACAGAGACACAGGAGGGCAGAAAGCCATATGAACGGAGGGAGAGACTGGAGCGTTGCAGAAGCAAGCTAACATCACCATGAAACACTGGCAACCATCACAGCCAGAAATTCAGGGAAGGATTTTCCCCTACAGGTTTCAGAGAGAACATGGGCCTGCTGACAAATTGATGTCTGACTTGTGGGCCCCAGATCTATGAGGCAATACATTTCTGTTGTTTGAAGCCACCCGCTTTGTGGTACTCTGTAGTGTCTGTGGCCCTAGGAAACTGACACACATCTCCGAATGGAAACATTCCCACATCCATCACATCACTTTTCCGAAAATGTGTTCCCATTCCACCCCCTCACCAGCAAACACAAGTCAGAAATTAGTCTCACTCTTTCTTTCCCTTAGAATAGCCTTTTCAATAAGTCATTTCACAATTCAAATAATCTTCTTATTTTTAAGTCCTCAGGGCAAATAAAAGGATGATTAAATATTTCTGTATTGTTAGTAAACTATTGTGTGGATTTCAGTCTATCTCCATGAGAACATTAGTTTCTCAGTGATAACATAATCTTTTTAAATTATTTAATAACCTCATCAGGCACACTATACAAAAAGACAGTTAACTCTATTAAACAAAACTTCCCAGAGGAGAATTACTATCTATGTATCTCAAATGCCTCCTATGCAGGAAGCCAAACACCCTGAGACTCTGAGTCTCCTGTCTCTGATACAAGAGCCTAAGAATTTTTTTAATTGTAAACTTTTGCCATTTACATATCTAGACCAAATTAAAAAAAAAAAACAAAAACAAATACTCTATTCTACAGACACCAGACTCTATTTTTCTGTGATGTTTCCAGATTGATCAGTCTGCCACCTCAGCCTACAACACACTTATTCACAATATCAAATATAAATTTCTGTAAATGACAGTCAAGTGTAAGAAACATAGATTGGTGTGATAGTTATCTCCCAGCCTGCATATATTTCTAAGTTGGATGTATTAAATCTGAGCACACTTTCCCATTAAAATAACACTGTAATTTTCCACTAAATACATAAGGATCAAAATGGTCCATTTAATGCAGCATTTATCAAGCATCTCCTAAGAACAAAAACCACTATTAGAGATAATAGCAACGTTAAACTGAATAGCACCTCCTCCTTGGAAAAGTTCATAGCCTAAAAGTTAAGCATGAGAACCTGAGTTGAGATCTGAACTGTAGTCTGTGCCTCAGGGCCCCTGGATCCCAGCCTACAGCGTGAATGGGGTTTGCAAGCGACATCTCTGTGGCCGGCGAAACACGCTCATGTTCATATCCTGAATCTGCCTCTCAGTGATCATGGGCAAATTAAATTACTTAACTTAGTTTTCTCATCTTTGGCAAAGTAAAATAATAAATACCCTGCCTTGCAGGGTTTGTGTGAGGATTGGCAGGTAAAAAATTTGCAATATGGGCACACAGAAGTTAATAAAGCAACACCAAAGGGGAAGGAAAACTTAAAAAAAAATGAGTGACTGTTCAAAGTGTCAGCCAATATAGAAGAATGTAAGTGATATTTGATCACAGGCTCTAGGATATAGTATAAAAACCCCACTCTGCTTTGTAGGTATGACTGATGGTCAGAAATCTAGCATTACTCATTTTGTCGAAGATCTTGCAAAGTCAGCAAATGAGTGCCTCTTATAAAGATGAGATTGAAATAGGAAATGAAGTACTTGCAAAAAGAAAAAAAAGTAATTGGCATTAGGAGCAAATTTAAGTCGTCTGTTGTGGAGTTAACTCTATCACCTTTTCCCATAATATATTCCGTGGAAAAGAATGCATGTTAATTCGAAAAGAATTACCAACATCAAGTAAGTTTGGGAAGCACTGGGTTAAACACAGTGATGTTGGTTTTAGTGCTGCAAGCCTTCTGAGAATCTTCAAACCGGGCAGGAAAGATGGCCAGTGTTTCCTGAGCACATAGGGCCTCAGGGGCCTCTTGCCTGGCAGTGACCCACAGGCTTTCAGAGTGACCGCCCCACAGTTTTTTCCATTTCTTTCTTTCCTAGAGTTCCCCATCACTCCATCGACCTCATTTTGGGGAATGCTATTCTATCGATAGGAAACATTCACAGTTGCCTAGGAAACAAGGCAAAGGTAATTCTAATATAAAACAAATGCACCAAAATTTTTCTCCAGACCGACATGGTTTTTATTTTACATGACACATAGTTAATGGGTTTTTATAATTAGCAATACTTTCTAATTTTCTCAATAATCATGATGTGAGTCATGCCTATAATTATTTATGACTCTATTTTCTTTCTCTCGGCTCACAGCCAGCAGTTAATCTATAAGTTCCAAGTGATACGCATTTTTCCCCTGAAAAATCATAGATGCATAATGAAGTATTACAGGAATCAGCACAAAACACAACTAAGAGATCTGTGACTTAGACAAAACACACAATCGCACCTGTGACAGAATTTAAAAATGAGCAAATTTAATGAAAATCAACAGCAGCATCGTCATCAACATGTATCTATCATGAAGAGCTTCACACTAAAAATCTACATTTGAAATGATTCGAATCCTTAATTACATCAGTTGATATAACAACTAAATGATCAATTCATTCAACTTAACCAGGGATGACCCTTGCTAAAACTGTGACGTACACAAGGCTGTTATTTGGGCATATTCGGCAGCATCAGATGTTTAGTGTTTCTCTGGTGCCCTGGTGTGCTTAACTTTATGCTCCAAAGGGGCAGAAAAAGCTGTTTCCCTAAATATGATCACTCATGCTAAACTGCAGCCTGTCACTAATGGCAATATGTTTGGCATCACTTATCTGCATTTAAGAGCCTTCAAATTCTTAAGACAGAAGAACACAGCGCCTACAAACCGTCTTGCATCACTCAGTGACTATGTAAGTATCTGGGGAAATGCTGGGAATTTCAAGTATCTCTGGTATCACATCATATATGGAAACCTATTTTCTCCCATAATTAAAGTCTGGCCCTGAAATAAATAGAACTTAATTTTAGAAACCTTATCTTTTATTCATGCAATATAGACATATGTACATATAATATTTGAGATATTCTGTTTATATATATAACATATTTCATACAAGTAATATAAATATATTGCGGATGATATATAAGATATATTTCTTATCTCATATTTTATTATTTTTTCAGTCTTTTTTTTGGTTGGTATATTGGCCTGAGTGTAGGAAGATGTACCTCCCACATATAATTGTCATGTGCTTACACAGCTATTTTGTTAGTTCTAAGTGATGGCTTCATTTACCAGCTTACTTTATCAGCATAGCGTATAAACAGGCCAAATACCTTTGGCATACCAATAGGAATTCTTCATTTTTTTAAAATCACTACTCTGAAATTATGTTTCTAAAAACTAAAGATAACTTCACTATTACATAGGTCATCTCCATCCTTCCTCTTCTAAAGAGTCTTGAAATTCAAATAATGACATCTGAGTACAGAAGAAATTCTTCAATCTCAGGTTAATGTCAATTACCACCTTACGGAAACACCAGGGTCCAGGGAAACAGAGAATTGAGCTGCTAGAAAAATCAATAGGCTGCAGAGATACAAAGAAACCCAGGCTTCTACTGTACTTTCGATTTATTTCCAATTGGTCTAGTAGCAAAACGGCATCCTGGATCTGTAGTTCTCCTTTATAAACATTTCAGGAAAACATTTCTGCTTTTAACTAAACATTATGAGGTCCACATGCTCCTTGATCCACCTGTCCTCACTGTTTCCACTAACTGAAGAAACGTGCTTGCTGTTTACAATAACTTATTGATTATCTGAACAGAAGTTACTTAACAGTATATAAAAACTGTACATAAAATATTACTAGCTGTGGAATTTCAGTTGATTAGTTAGTTAAATCATTCAATCTATCTGTGTCACGTTTTCCTCCAACGGGGGCAGGAACAGTAATTACATGTTTAATTCACTGTGAGAGAAACCCTCAGTACATGATAGTTATTCCTGCTAGTATCTCCACTAATGGAAATGTTTAAACTATTTTTTTGGAAATCATGTTATACTGAGTGTATCTTACATGAAAAGAAATGGGGTGAACTAGTAAGATAATATTATTTTCCAGTACAGGAACTTACTAGTGACAAACTACTACGTTTCTTTGTCCAGTAGATTTAAGTCCATTCAAACATTTTGAATTGTGTTACTAATTCTTATTGTAAAAGAAAGTTACATAAATATTATTCCACTGTATAAGTGAAAAATAAAACATAAATGTTCCTTCTAAAGCACAGCTTGTTCTATGTAACTTAAGTGTGGATCTTAAGTCATAAAGAAAATATTTATGGGTGACAAATGGTCATTATCATATTTTTTGTTGTTGTTTTTAAACAATGAGTATTAAATTTGTGGTTTTTTCATATCTCTGACAATGTATTTTAACGATCAGCAACTAACCTCTTTTATTCTGAGGGTATTTACAAATAAATGACTTCTATTAAACTTTCAAATTAGATGTCATAATGTTAGAAAACAAATATACTAATTACTTGCACGTATATTTTTACAAACCTAAAATTATATTTCATATCATAAATAATAACATACATTACATCTGTGTAAGAATATATTAAAATGTTTCTTAGTGAGTCCTTCAAGTTGAATGGATGCATAAATGAACACTTAAAATTTAACTAAGAAGTTTGTGTAAAAAAAATTACCTAGTAGAAAAGCCAAGCTCACTCTGAAGCAATAGAATGCATTCACAGTCTCATATAAGTGCTCAGTGGTTTGACCCAAACGAAGGCCATGTTTTGTGGAGGACATTTAACAATGAGCATCAATCACTGTGCCTGGGTACCACCCCTCCACTGAGCTGGCTTATAGTATCTTTCTTAAAATAACAAGAATAGTCAACTACATTTTCTTTCTTCTTTTTTTTTTTTTTTGATTTATATAATGTCAATATTCCACTTATGTTAATGAAATAAAAAGTATATTTTTCAATTGTTAGACTCTTAAAACAGAATTTCCCCTCTAGCTACTTTAGCACTTATGCAAATATTAAACATGCATTTATTTTGTGACTGAGAGACATTAAGATGAATGTTTTAGCAAATTAAGTAACTGAGAATTTACAAAGCTTAATTAAAGAGAAGTGTTGCTATATATAGACATTCATTTAATTCATTACATACGTATGTGTATATGTGTACACACATGGGTGTGTTCATTATACTCTCTCTAAAAGGAAATTCTTGATTTCTGTCCAGTAAATCCTTCTTTTCCTATTTTTCCTAAATTTAAACATGATATTTTTGACTCAGAAAGAAGCAAGTGTTTAAAAAGGTTAAGGCAAGGCAATGATGATCATTACTTTGTGAGAAGTAACTTTAACAAAGCATTTTCAACACTTACAACTGGGGGACCCCATCTGTATGACTACATGTAGCCTGCCATTGAGCCTTCAATCACCAATGGAAAAATTACAGATCACACAGTGATATTTATCTGGTCAATTTCAAGCTGCGAATGGCCAAGACCTTGCGGTGGTGAATTGCTGTAGACTACAGGCTGGAGTGACAGTGCATTCACACTGCTGGTTTAGTCACTGACAAGGCTGGGACCCATCAGGTTTTGCCTTTTACTCTCGATTTTTCACCTATTCTACACAATTTCTCTTCCTCCAGTGACGTACGTTTGGATATAAAAGAAAGCAAGTTGCTTTCTCCACTTTTATATAGTGAGTAAGATTTTTTTTTTTCAAACGCTGATTTAGAGAAAAGGAAGACGGCTTGATTCTGAACATGAGTCTACAGTGTCTTCAGATAAGAAGATCGTTTACTAGAATAGCCCGATTTGTTTCTCAGGCACACACTGGGGACACTGCTTTCTAATCACACATTAGATCCCTCAGCTTCACTTTTGACCTCCACTGGGTCATACTTACAGAAATAAAGATTCAAACTATTACAGAACTTTCAGCCTGTCTGAGATCTGTGCGCTGCCAGGGCAACCGTGCTGGTGTTGCTTTTGCTATATTTAGCCTTGAAACCAATTTTCCTATGTATTGAACTTCTTCACGGAATATTCTTGGAACCACTTTGCGCGTTAGCATCTGCTAATGCTTGATGAATAAATAACTGAATATGATATAAATATTCAGAAGGAAATGTCTTGGACTATCTGTGAAAGTGGAAGATAACAGACCGTCACTCCAGGTAAGGTTAACATCTATGAAGGTAATTCAAATGCACAACAGCTCACGGTGCCACTGTTTCCTTCCCTTCTCTCTTCCTCCACTTCATCTCCCGCCTCCATCCTTGAGTCTCTCATCACCACCCAGGACTACACTAAGCCTGGTATCTGTATCTTTAGCATCCTACTTTGGGGGAAAAAAAATTAAAACACACACACACAAACACACAGAGCAATTTCCTACAATCTTACCTTAACTATTTTTCTTCCTTTTGAAGATCTCTGCTACTTTGATAACCCTTTTTTAAACTGATTTTTAAAAAATCTCATTTTCTTTTCTTTCCCCCAATTGCAGCCCCTTTATTCCATGACATATCATTTCCTGTGAGAAATATTCACTCAAATTTAGAATAGAAGTCTTCATTCATTCTCTCCTTTGGCCCTCACCCTCCATCTAAGCACCTAGGCCAAAATGTGGGGTTTTTACTCTTCTCTAACCATTAATAATTTCTCCAAAATCATCTTACTCCCTTATTTTAAAAAAAAAAATTCTGCAGTATTCCACAGGCTTCAAGCTAAATTGCAAACTATTTGGCTTAGCTGTATTTTGGTGTCACCTCTCAGGACTCCCCATGCCTGCCAATCCTACGTGTGAAATTCACACTGCATCCTCCCTCATGTTTATGCCTTGACGTATGCTGCTTCATTTGCACGTGGTCCGATTCCTACCCCCTTGCGCCCTTATCTCAGCAGCCATCTGAACCGGGAAGTCTTTGTTGACCTCCCTTCCTCCACACACCCCACACAGGCACGCACATCTGTTTCCACAGCACCTACCCTCAAATAACTCATCATATAGTATTGCAATCATCTGCTTGATTCCACTGTTTTCTCTCCTGATTTAACAGTTTAGAGTACATATATTTTCTTGCGTGTTTCTGACACTTAGTACAGTGCATCATACTAAATAGGTTTCAAAAAAAGGGTTCATCCTCCAAGACTGAGTAGGAGACCTCACCACATTAGTGACCCTAAAAAAGGCAAGTTTCATAATCCATCCAAAGACTGGATAGGAGTCCTCACCATATGAGCATCCCTAAAAATGGGCAACTTTCATAATCCATCTCTCATGGGCATGTTATGTTTTGATAATCTTTCTGGCAGAGCCTAGCATGGCCCTTGATAGCTCAATGTGATATTTGGCAAAACACCTCTTACATTATTGGTTTTCATATAATAAATAATGCATATCCAGGTAAAGCTTTCTTAAAATAATAAAGTACTATTTGCCTAGAATGAACAAGACAGTTTGTGGATCTGAATGCTTTCTCCCTCCATGTGCTAACACATTGCAGTCAGAGCTGCAGTCAATTTTCAGACTACAAGTGGGTGTGTCCTTGATTTCCTTTATCTTCTCTCATCTTGCTTTCTCAGTCCCTGTCTTGGCACCTGTCTTGAGTTAGTTTCTAAATCCAATTCTCTGAATAACAACACGGAGGTAATTATTGCCCACATTAAGGATATTATTATAGAAGAAATACTGCCATGGGAAAAATGTCCTGAGATATCAGTGAATACCTAAACATGTATAATATACAAACTGAATATTCAATTAGTACACTCCATTCTTTTTTGGAAAATAGTATCATTCTACTGATTTCTATTGTCGACAGAATTACAGATCTCAACATGTAGAAACAATAGACTTATTTAATATTTTAAAATATTTTAATGATAAGTATGGAATATGAACAACTATATTCCTAAATCACTATTTTGGTTAAGACTAGGATTTAGTTCTCCTACTTCTTAGCTTTTGAACTTTTTCTATTTGACCACATAATTAATATTTAAACTTTATTTTCACATTCTCTTACATAAAATCTAAGAGAATTCTTCCCCCATAGGAAAATAATTTATGAATAGTATAACTTTATGTGAATACAGCAAACTTATTACACTAACATTGTTTTTGGTTCTTTTAAGATATGTGTACTCTAATTTTATACTGTAATACACAATTAAGTTAAATAAGTTATTAATACTTATTATTTTGTAACAAGACTTTCATACTGCAAAACATGAGGATCTGCACATTTCAGGGATGGCCCAGGTCTACACATAGGAACTGTAGGTACCAGTAACTTAAGAGACGGTGAGCTGTCCCACTGCAGAGAGGAGCTCCTTGTCCCTCCTCACTCCATACGAGATCTCTCTATATTTCTATGCACACATATTTATATATTCATTTAGTTGAGGTACATAGTTATATTGCTAAAAGTTATAATTAATCTGTCTGTAGTAACAGTAATATTTGTTGTAACTGGACAGAAAACAAATCTTTGAAAAAGGAAAAGACAGAATTTCAAGACTGGAAAGAAATATTCAAAGAAGAGAAGAAACTTTTGTTTACAACTGACTTCATGGCTTGGAACTAAAAGTAGAGGGGATATTAAAATGCTGGGAGAGAGAGACAGCTTTATTAAAATGTTCTAACTTTCATCACTGAGAAATTCTGATTAAGTTGCCCTGTATGGAGAACACAGTAGAAGACTTCATTTTTATTGATATTTTACTTCGTTAAAGCATCTTCTTTTTTTTTTTTTTTTTTTTTAGCACTAACCTAATTTCTTTTCAGGATTAGGCCTTTGGGTGAAAGATGATTTGTATGAGAGCTAAGTTAAAAGGATACATGATGAGAATGCCGTTTATGGAGTAGTGAGTGTTACCTTCTCTTTAATATCTGCAGTGGTTTTAAGAGTGTCTATGTAATATGTGCTTTATCGAGAGAAGAAACAGCCAACACACTAGTACATGTATTTGCCTGAAGTTCTGATGTTCCTTAAAAACAGTTTTGTGACTGGCAATTTATTGAATGGAAAAACCACATTATGTTTTCAGGCATGATTAAAAATCTCTTAACAAACTACTTAGTTCAGAGGAATGAAAAGCAGAGATTTTCAGAATGAACAATGTTCCTCCAACGAGAGAATTTCCTGAAGGATCTAATACTGTTAATAATACAGGGACATAAATACCCAGATTCCTTTGGTCTTTCCTTAACAGAGGATTTTAAAGAATTCAGTTAAAGAATATCTGACAGTACGATCTGAGTTGCACCATCTGTAAACCTAAAAAGCGTATCTAAATGATGTTTTCAATTAAATAAATAATTATCCCATTGATACAATGATTCTTTCAACAAATAGGCATTGAGTGACTACTGTTTTCCAAGCACTGTTATAAGAGATTGGGTTTCATCAATGAATAAGACAGATTGATCTGTTGCATATTCAGTTTATACAGAATATATGCTTATAATCATCTGGTAAGTCAACAGAACACCGAGTCTGTTGTCCAGATTTCCTTACTTCTAGTCTAGTGTTTGGCGTGTAGATTCTCTAACCTCTTAGGAAAACGATATCTAACTTGTCCAATACACTTCGAAAATACACAGTAAACATTTTATTTGTGCATTAATGATATCTGGGCCTAGCTCATTTGCTACTTACCCATTGAGTAAAGAGTTTTATTCACACTGAATGAATTATAACTTACCAACGCTTCTAAAGGATTTTTTTCTTTCAGTAACACAAATCAGTTTATGTGTAACAGGGTAATAGTTACTGTATAGTCCTCCCTCACCTCACGGGTCCACCGACTCACCCTGATGGAGTTACATCCCGAGTTGGAATATTTAATCAGTATCTTTTTATATGCCAGGGACCCTTCTGGACACGTGAGATTTATCAGTAAGAGAGAGACTAGACCTCTGTCCTTGTGCAGTTTCTTTTCAGGAGATGAGACACCGAGAGCAATAGTCATAATGAGTAAGGAAATGGCACAGTATGGAAGAAGGTGATGAGTTCTACGGAGAAAAACCTTTAGAATGAGACAAGGGAAATCATGCCTACAGGACAGACGGGCAGGTTCCAATTTCTAAAACGTTGGTCGGGGAAAGGCATCCCTGCCAAGATGACATTTGAACGAATCCCCGAAGGAGGGGAGGGAGTTAGCCTTGCAAACATTTTTGAGTATGCGTTTGAGGGAGAAATCCAATTTCACTTTTTCCTATATTGCTAACCAGTTGCCCTGATACCATTTACTCTTCACTGAACTGCAATGCCAATTCATACACCAATTTTCCATAGAAAAGTGGGTCAGACTCGAAAATGAGATGTTAGGGGCACTTGCCTTGTAGGGACGTTGTGGGGCTTGAAGTCCAGTCATGTGAAGGGCTGAGCACAGTCTGGTTCTTAATAAGCAAACAGTAAAGTTTGCCAGTATTATCATAGTTGCTGTTTATGCTAATTTATACAGAAAAAAAAAGATTTTCTTTACTGATCTCACATGCAGCTACCTACCTAAAGTCTTATTATTTCTGAATTTGTCTGAGGAGTCTAGTGTGTTTTCTATATAAGCAACCTTATTATTTGTAAACATCAGTATTTAGTTTTCTACCTTCTCAGTCTTTATATATTATATGTATTTTGTTTGTTTTAAAACCTTTTTAAGATCTTCTGAATAAGACTGAATAGGAATTATGAAAGTGTGTATCATTAAGCTTCATGTCCTTAAATTTTGTTTACACATTTCTTGTGAAAAGTAAATAGCCAAGTATTAAAAAAAATCTATTCCCTGTCTTTACTAAGACATTTAGTCAATTTACAATTATTAGGCTTAATCACATTTTTTATCTGCTAAATTAGAAATTATAAACTCAGTTTTTGCTTCATTGTTGGTTACTCCTGAAATTTTACAAGGTATAGTTAATTTAAAAAGCTTTCAGAGAAACATTGTGATGACAGTACACTCTAACTGTAAATATCCCTCTTACGACCTATATGACATTACTACCCACTTATATACACAGATGTATATAACTTGATATAATTACTGCTTCATAAATATGATGTTTGTTAAAAATGTGTAACAACATCTTGGCTCATTTTTTTGAAGCTACCTCAACAAAATTTGGTTAGAGGATAAATTGCCCTTTATTATTCTTTAATCCGAACATGAGGTGTAACCTTCTCAGTCTGGAAAGATTACTCAGCACACAATTCTAGATTGACAGTCATTATATCTCAATGCCTTAAAGATATTGTCCAACTAAAGAGAATCTGATTCAAGGCTTCAATGCCTTTGTAAAGAATAACATGATATCAAGCGAAAACAATAAACAAACAAAACCACACTTGCCATGTAAACAGCACACAACTGAAGCATGTAAGTGACAAGATGTTAAGGAGACGCCCCTGTTGTCTCAGCTTTAATGGAGACCAAAGCTGGGAACACCAGGAGATAAACATCCTTACAGAATTACGAAAAAGGTTTGCCCATCTATGCAGGACTTACTAAGGGTTTGGCTCAAAGCTGGGTCTTCCACCTTTGTCCATCAGCCAGCTAAATCTTCCGTATAGAGGAAGGTGGGTCATATCCATCTGAAAGAGTTGTTAGAATGCTCTGAATTTCCCCCGCCATGGTTCCAACTTCCCCAAATCTATCACCCAGAGAACCTGAAATAGAGACCCTAGAGTTTGGGCTGCAAGGGTGCATGACTACAGATTAGTCATTTTTAGAAAGCGAAGCTGAGGAAAAAGAGGAAACAAACAGAAAGGAGGAGAGGAAGCAAGAAAAGTGACTGAAAAGTGAGGCACAAGTACCTCTGGGTCCATGAGGACACAGGAAAAAATAAAGAAAGAAAGAAGTATCATCAGACGACATGAGTGAGCTGACTCCATCAGGAGGAGTCCCTCTGGGGCGCAGCACCAGAGGCACGGAGTAGAAGGGGACTAAATGTGGTCGGCGGCTGGTGTTCTGGCCTCATCACGAAGTGCTGCATCGGGAGGTCCCCACGGGGGAGTTTAAGACGCAGCCGCAAAGCAGTCCCTTGTGACATAGAGCTACATCTGGGTTTCTTTCAAGGTTGGGCACCAGTGCCAGACTACAAATACACTTGTCATTTATGACCTTAACATTATCTATAAGAAACTTTCCTCTCTGAACTTGACTAGAGGAGAAAGAAGAAAGGACAATTATTGAAGAAAAGAGTAAGGACAAAAAGACAGAAGAAGGTGACTATGCAACCTTTCTTTATGCAAGTTTCCAGACGTGAGTCAGGTTCAAGGTGTGGCAGGAGGAGAAACAATGAATTGAATGAAAGATTGACATTTTCATCTAAATAAGACTGAACCTTATAATACCCGAAAATTAGAATTTTATTACCTAAGATAACCACAAATTCTACAGGATCTGCCATAAACATGGTCCAGGAGGACAAGGGAGATCTACTACTGCATGTTTCATGGACAGTGGTTTGAGGAAATAAAAATGAAAGCATGCTATTATTTCATTGCCTGCCAACTCCAGCTTATTCAATAAGCATGTATCCAAAAATGTGGCATGAAATAAAATGAAAACCCACTAAATAATAGTTGTTTCCTTGTCTTATCAATTAAGTGCCTGCCTAGGCCATCTGGATGGTCCAGATTTGCTAGTAATCTTGAGGTAGTTTATTTACACTCTGAGGGATAAGGCTATGTTCAGTCAGATGGTGTGAAATTTCTACATCTGGTGCGACTCTCCCTGCACAGTCATGCCTATAAACATGTTCATCTGAGAGCATCTTCAGGGAATGGCTTTCAGCCACCTCATGGAATGGTTACCCAAAGACCCCTGCGAATAGGACACGGGGGCTCCCTATTTCTGCACTTCCTGCTCCTTCCTAGTTTCCCCTGTTCTCCCTCCAGAGTAATCCTTATTGAAGATTCTCCAAGGAAACTGTTCTGAGACAAGTAAAGACAGTCATAGATTTAAGCTGCACATTTCTGAATGTGATCAATAGTCTTCTAACACTTGTGATGTGACACTGGCGTAGTCTTGTGTGAAATTCATCAATTAACTTAATCGAATAGCCCTAGAAACATTCGCGTCCAGTCGTCACGTCTGTGTAACACCCACTTAGAGCAGCGTCACAGCCATGAAGTGGGGTAAAAGCCACAAGACATTTAAGCTGAGCTAAGGAAGCACTTGTAAATATACCCAGTTTGTTTCATTGTGACCCATAAACATCACTGTTTATACCTCAATGAGATTTTTATTTAATGTTTCTGACATAATTGAGAGCTGTTTTCTTAAGGTCTTAGAAAATTTACTATTTTTAAGTCGCTGAAACATAACAGATCCAATATCTACTTCTATGTTTGCAAATACTTAATACGGCTCCGGAAAAAAAAAATGGTGGTAATAAAATTCTACTGCTGTAGGGAAATTCAACGGTAGCAATAAAATTTAGCCTTCAGAGAATTAAACCAGGGCACTTCTGTACCGTGTCCATGGACTCAAAGTCTATTCCTGTGTAGAAAAACCTGTTGCAACTTTCATCTAGACTACATAATCCCACCCTGCTTATGCTTGATGTACAAAAGCAAGTAAGAAGCGTGGCACTGTTTTAAGAACCACTTAAAAACATGGATCGAGTCTTCACAACAAATGTGCGGTGTCACCATCTGGCACAGTTTTTCCCTCCCATGCACACACTGGTGATAACCTTGTGTGAGCACCACAATGATCACATAATCATTATTTTGTGAGAAATGAAAAAATATGGGCTCCATGATGTGAACGTTTCCACCTCACCACTAGGCAATGACTTCGCTTAAAGTAAAAGTGCATAAACATCTGAAATTTATTATTTCCTCTTACAGGCAGAGCTTTGAATTAAAAGCTTATAGGGGAAGAATCATAGGTATGTCTGTTTCTCAAAATGTTTCTCAACAGGCTTTAGGTGTAATATTATAAAAATTGCTGAAATTTCTCAAATGCTCACTGTGATCACAGACCATTATAAACAATTTGAAAACATGCTTAAGTGATCATTTAATTGCCTATTTGGGGGTTTTTCTTCCCCTCCCTTTCAGAAACATTCAGTTAAATCAACTTGTAAAGCTTCTGCCCTCGTAGTTCTTGATTAAATTAGGAGACAGATATGCATAGAAATGTCCATATTTTAAGGCATAATCTAGACAATGTCTTAGGAGGGACAGTAAATGTAAAATGGGCAGAAAAGGAGGGGGCGTCTCTTCTAGATGGATTACAAAGCTTCATACAGGCGTTGTTTCAGCTGAGCCTTAAAAGATGAACAGGATTTGGATTAGCAAATATGTGTACAAAAACTCCCATGACAGAATGAGCCCTTCACCACAACTGTCTCAGCAGACAGAAAGTGTTCTGCAAATACAAGGAAAAGTGCATATTCTGTAACCAGAGGGGGAAAACATTCATTTTTGAGGAATGTTGAGAGTTAAGGTGAGAAAGATACTCTGGGCTCAGGGTGAGAGGGCTGCAATGCCATGGTGTGCAGAACGGACTATACAGCGCTTTAGTTAGAGTCACCGAAGGTGTCCATGATGTTCTTAGGAAAGATGTGCGTGGCGGTGGCATAGAATTTATTGTGTGGAGATCATCCCACAATTAGATTTTATTATTCTAGACAGGAGACCAAAGTGACCTGGCTCTAGAAATATTAAGGAAGGAGGTAAATGCTCTGTTAATTAATGCTTACTCATTGGCTAATGTGATTCGTATGCCTCACATAATTAGGAAGAATAATATTATTACTGCTGTTATAAAATCTTGCTTCACTTTTTTAAATAAATAAATCTTTTTAAATAAACTAAATAGTCTAAAATCACATTTTTGTTTGAAAAATATATAGTCTTTAAATTCATTTGTCACTTCTATTTCTATGCCATATATATTTGGCATTTTCATCAAGCCATTCTACATACTCTGACATCAGAAAAGCTGTGCAGTAGATCTGAATCTATTAGAAGATTTAATGATAACATAATTTAAGGCATGTGAATAAGTTGCTTACACAATCTTAATAAGAATCTGTATAATTATGATATCCTATTATATGGCAAGTCTGTTAAATAGTCTTTATTTAATGACAGCACCTTATATATGACAAGAATGTTGTAGTATAATTCTATATGATTTCTTAAAGACCATAGAATCTGAATGAATTATGAAAGATGGTATTTTGATAGAGGTTCAAACATGGGGACTGGTTTATTAATTAAATCTGGTAATTTGCATGTATATGGGAGGCAAGAACGTAGAATATATAGGTAGTGTTTCCCACAATTAAAACATATGCTGTGAGAAGATTCTCTATTATTTTGTTTTGAGTAAGATTCTTCTTGGCTCACTTACACATAAAATGCAACAGTGATGGATTTCACAATGGACATATATCCTTTCAAAAAATGCTGCTAAGGGAAGTATGATTATCTCAAACATTGGCTACTATTTTGATAATAAAACTAGATAATTGTATAAATTGTTAATTCAAATATATTTGTTAAATTAACTTTATAGCAATGAACCTGCAAAAGAAAATCAACAACCCACACATAAGGTTCTTACAGATTACTAAGCTATAATTGACACTTCTTAATGCTCCTCAGAATAAGCAAGATGGAGTTTCTCCTATTCTCCTTTTTCTTTCAATCTACTGGAAACTTAAGTAAAGTTAATGATTATTGGATGCAATAGTTAAGTTAAACATCAATGAGACAGTTGAATGTCAAAGGGACTGAAAAGCAAGGTTAAGCTCAAATTTTTTCTCACGTTCTGCGTATCTATTGTTCTTGTGAACAACTGCATCTTGACAATTTCAGAGTTATCTACAGTGAAGTTTTCAATAAAGAGTGTTAGAGTGTTGCATACAATCAAAATGATGATTTTATGCAGAAGTAACATTCCTAAATCACAGAATGCATAAGGGATGAAAATGTTTTGGTTTTTATATTATATTTTGCCAGTAATTTTTCTTAATATTACATCATATTCAAATCAATTATTTATTCATGAATTGTAATTATTGCGAGTTTACACCATGTCTCTCTCTACATGCATCCATGCACATATTGGTAGAATGTATTTTTTTGTCCTTCTAAATAAATGTAACCCTTGTATATGTTTTCGGGCACAGAGAACATGTTCATTTGGGATTTTGCTTTCAGACTTTGTAGAAGTGATCCTTCCTCTGTGGTTATTAAAATAAAGCTCCAATTCTGATTTCCAAGAAGTCATTCATATTAAAGTCGAAGTGATGGGGAGTAATGGGGAGTAATACCAGACCCTTCATTTTCTTGGTAGAATACACTGATATTAGAATATGATTCCAAAAGTGTTTCTGACAGCTGTATAGATTTTTTTTTACCATCACTCTGCTCTACATAAATCAACCTATTCTTTAAAGGTATCCCCACCTCCCTCAGATGGTTTTATTGTATTTTATCTTTCTTCCAGACTATGTCAATATATTTATTTGGCAAAGAAAAAAAATCTCAAAGGATCCCTTGCTAAAATATGGAATTCTGCCAGAATGCGTAAGGAGAGTGAAGTAACAAAGAAGCTATGTTATCATTCTCGTGAAGTAGCCTTAAAAGTGCTGGTTCCATACATTAAACTGAGCTGGCATCTAACTGTACAAATGTACTGTATATTTTTGGCTTCGAGTGTCAGGGTTATGAACATATTTATTCTCTCCATAATGATATTTATAAATTTTCCTAATATGATCTTGGAATGCGTATGATAAAAACAAGTTCTACTATCTAGATTATTTTGTTTGCAGGCCCCTTACCATGTGAATCAATAAATACGCTTTAAGCTAGTAAGGTTGGAAATGAACCACTATTGCAAGTCAGAATGCTATGAATCCGTTCACTGTATCACTCCACTACCACCATCAAATTAGGATAAAGGTCTACTGCTTTAGGCTTGTCTGCTTTAGGAATCTGAGGCAAAAGATCCTCTCAGCCTTCAAATTTTCAATGTCCATTTCTCTGCTCTTCATTAGATTCTATATTATGAGGTTTCTAAATTCATAGGAATAAATATTTCTTAGAAATTCTATTTTTTTCATCTGTAGACCAGTTAAGATGGTTTAGGTTAAAAATTTACATACTTAACCATGTTTGGTACTATCAGAAATAACTCAGGCACGTGGCTTCTACCAGTAACACAATTATGGGAGAATGACCCAAAGTAATAATTATACATTTATATTTGAACTAGAGTGGCGAACTTGTGTGGGGCCTTACACTTCATATATTCTTTGGTTTGGACAAAATGATATTCATAACAGAGGCAACTGAAGATATATCCTGGTGATATGGAGTTATTTTTGGTACGTTTACTTTTAAATCGGTATTTAGTGCCATAATGGCCACAGAACGAGATCTCTATTATAGCAGTTGTTTGAATTTTGAAGAAACAGTCTGTGTGGCCGAATAATGTGCTAATAATTATTTGAAACTTCCCTTTGTACTTGAGTTAAAAGCACATTCTCTGTTTGTTGGATAAGGCATTTTCTAATTATAGCTCTTATTTCAGACTTGTTAAATTTGGTTTTCAAAAACATATCAACACTATTTTTGTTTACTTGCTCTCTAGAACAGTATAAAATTCTCTGAGTGTGAATTTCATTTTTTATCATTTTTTCTTATTTTAACGTTCCTTTATATATTTTAAGGCAATGTTAAATACATATAATGCATGGCTTTTATATTTTCTTACTTGTTTTACTATTATGTAGTTATTTATACCTATTAGTGCCTTTTGTCCTAAATTTTATTTCGTCTGATATTAATATTGCTATACTTTTAAAATGTTCACTTAATGTTTAATATCTCTACCTTTCACTACTTCTTATTTACCAATTTCTGGATGATTTCAAATGAATCAAAAGAACATTATAACATATAAAAAGTATAAAACTGAACCAAGAATGCCTTTAATGTTTTCATTCCTCGCATTACACTTTCTTCTGAACAAATATTGTCATCTCCTTTCTCTTCACACGCATATCTGGTTTCCTTTCAGATGCATTCTGTATTTACCACGACTTCCCCACTTTAAAATATATTTGAATCTATACAGAGCATATATTTCTCCTTTTTTAAAATTATCTCTGGTTTAAAAAGTATATACTGTACTAGCTTTTCAAATGTGGACTCTCATTTACCTCTAAGTACAGAGACCTTCCTCCTGTAAGGATGCCAAACAAGTTCCCGAAAGGGGTGCAGAGAGGATCCTGACTGGTACTTCCATAAAAATGAACTCCCAAAAAAGAACCCATAAAATGGCATGCCAGGAATTATGTAGTGGCTCTTAACGCTGTTAATTCCATTTGTGAGAGGGACTAAGCAATGATAAATGTCATGCTTCAATCACCTCGGAATCTGTACTCTTACTCAGCCATTACCTGCAAACAAGTCAATCTGTTAGTCTGCCTTTTAATAGGTGGGTTTAATCCGATTATATTTATTGTGGTTTTCAAGTACTTTTATAATCTGATTTTGATCTTTTTAATACTTTTCTTTCCCTACTTTGATTATTCTTTTTTGCTTTTTATTGATACATACATTTTTTGTTATCCCCTCTTAATTTCCTTCCATTTCCTCAACAAGTTTGTAAACAACAGACAATATTTGTGTACCTCTCCATCCAGGATTTGTGTTCATCTCTTGAACAAGGACTTTAAGCCCTACCTTCCTACTATTGAATTCCAGACCCAGATTATTTGATCTTGAGTTACAGTTTCCTTTTTTATGACAAAAATTAATATTTTGTCAAATGGTAATTAAATTGACGGGTAACTCTACTTTACTATGGTTTCAGTATTCTCCTACCCAAGCCATATTCTTGAATAGTTCTTGCAGAAAAGGTCCTTGTGAATTGATTCTCTTAGAGCTAGTCTAAAATTATCTTTATTTTGGCATAATTCATGAATGATATTTTGGTAGAGAAGGTATTTTATGTGGGTATTTCCTTCAGCTCTTTGAAGTTACTATATATTATATTCTGACAACTATTTTACTGCCAAGAAATCTGTTTCATCTCATTTTCATTTATTTATATGAAAATCTTTCTTTTCTCAGTGCCTTGAAGGTATCTTAATTTTTGATAACCTACATTTCACAACAGTCTGCCTAAAAGGATACTGCATTTTATTTACCTGGCTTGGAACTTTCAATGTGAGGATTTAGTTATTTCCTCAAAGCTAAACAGAAAGCAAAAACAAAAACAACCCTCAGCTAGCATTCTTCCCAAATTTATTTTTGGGTTCAGAGAATTTGATTATTTCACTGAAGATTGAATGCCACAATATATATTTTTTTAACTGGCTATTTTTCCTATGTATTCTTGTTTTAAAACATTTGTTACTGTTCCATAAATTTATTTTCATTGATATTTGACCATTTATCACTTCGTGACCATAAATGTATCTTAAAGTCTTTTTCAGGCTTTCAGATTATTTTGGCTTACTTTTCTGATTATGGATGTATTTGGTTTTCATGTTACTAGCTGTCTTCATGTTTTGAAATCATAGCTTAGAGGCAAAATTTAAACTGTTTTTCGCCCTAATTCACTCTTTTTCTATTTGTATTACCATCCCTCTCCTTGATCCCCCTGCAGAGTGGCTGTACCACAAGTTCCATCTGGCCACTCACAATTCAAAATGCAAACCCAGGTCTCATATTAGCCATTAGATGTCTCTGCACTACAGCAATTATGAGAAATGGAGGGTCCAAATGATACACCCGATGATTTGGCTCAGCCTCTAACTGCCAAGCGTGGGCCACATCTTCCCACCTCCTCTAGGCTGTAGCCCCAATTAACAGCATTCTTATGCCTCCTGCCACACATGGGAAATCACTACACCAAACTCTGGGTTTGAACCTTCCCTCACTCCTCCACCTTACAAAGAGCAACTCTGAAAATTATATGAGCCAAACTCCAAGTCATGTCATTCTTTTCTTTTTTTTTTTTTTTTAACATTTTTTATTGATTTATAATCATTATACAACGTTGTGTCGAATTCCAGTGTAGAGCACAATTTTTCAGTTATTAGCCCATAACTATAACTGTTTTTATTAAACTGACAGTAATATAATCTCAAACCCAACCTACTGAGAACAAAAAATTTTAAAAAGAAAGAAAAAAAATACTCTGTATTTTCTTGCTTCCCTCTCCCACTCTTAATGATTTAGATGTCTTCTTTTACAATTTTGTTTATTTTTTTTGTAATTCATGAGTTATCCCCTTTCCAGTTATGAGTTTCTCATTTCTGTAGCATCCTGCTTCTTTTCTATTTAGAGTAGATCTTTCAATATTTCTTTCAGCATGGGTTTACTCTCTTAGCTTTTGCTTGTCTGTGAAATTCTTTATCTCTCCTTCTATTCTAAAGGACAGCCTTGCTGGATAAAGTATCCTAGGCTGCATCTTCTTTTCATTCAGGACTTTGAATATATCTTGCCACTCCCTTCTCGCCTGTAGTGTTTGTGTAGAGAAATCAGCTGAGAGCCTTATGGGGGTTCCCTTGTAACTCACTCTTTGATTTTCTCTTGCTGCCTTTAGGATCATTTCTTTATCCTTGACTCCGGCCATCTTGATTATGATATGTTTTGCTGTGGGTCTGTTTGGATTCTTCCTGTTTGGGACCCTCTGAGCTTCCTGCACTTGGATATCTGATTCCTTCTTAAAGTTTGGGAAGTTTTCAGTCATGATTTCTTCCAATACCTTTTCAATGGCCTTTGATTTTTCTTCCCCTTCTGGAACCCCTATTATGGATAGATTGGCACACTTTATATTATCCCATAGGTCCCTTATATTGTTTTCATTGTTTTTTATTTGTTTTTCTCTCAGCTGTTCTGATTGGGTGCTTTCTGTTGTCCTGTCTTCTAAGTCACTTATCTGTTCCTCTGCAATATCTAGTCTGCTTTGCACAGCCTTTAGATCAGTTCTCATCTTAGCCAGTGAGTTTACCAATTCTGTTTGGCTCTTCTTTATAGCTTCCATTTCATTTTTGACATATTTTATATCTCTAAACACTATCTCCTTTAGTTTCTTCAGTACTGTGATCGTTCCTTTTTTGAAATCTTGATCTAGTAGGCTATCAATCTCTATTTCATTGATCACTCTTCCCAATTGCTCTTTTAATTGGGAATAGTTCCTCTGCTTCTTCATTTACTCATATCTCTGTGGCACTGTGGCTTACGGAGTATCAGTTATGTATTGTGGTCCTTAAGGAGTTTATTTATTTATCTATCTAATGTCTATGTAGGAATAAAACAGATTCGTGGCATCTTTGTCTTTTGAAGAGGGTGATGTTCTGGCGGAGTTCCGCAAGTGCTCTGGTTGGCTGAGTGGGTTTGTGTATGTGAGTCTTGGTGTATTTGTGGGAGACGGTGAGCTACGAGCATCCTTCTACTCCACCATCTTGGCCTCTGTCCTCAAAACTTAGATAACTGGTTTAATATGAAAGAATATAACTCAGGAACAGCCAGAAGGAAGAGGCGCATAGGACAAGGAGTGGGTAAAGGGCACAGTTTTCCATGCTTTCTCCAAGTGTGCCATTCTCCCCAAATCTCCAAGTGTTCACCAACCTGGAAGCTCCAAATCATGTCATTCTGATGGCATCAGGACCTAGACCACAGCAGGCTGAGGGATTCAGCCAAGCCCATTTCACTCTGTCTGTCTGGTGTCTGTGACACACCTTCCTACCATTTTTATTAATTTATCTATCACTGCTATGGGTTTGGGGTTTGGGTAGGGGTAGGTGCTCAAAGTATGACCCAAAGTAGCATCATCTTCAAACACAGACCCAGAACTACCTCCTTACCATACTTGAGGAATATTAGTTCATATTGTACATGTAATCTTTCCACTTTATATCGTATTGTAACACCACTTAACAGGACATTGTTTGATTTCAAGGCTTTATTATGTTGTAGTGGAAGTTTCTCCTTCCACTTGGATGCATACTTCTCAATATTGGTCAACTCTATTCACCCTTACAATTAAGATCACATCCGTCAGTTCCAACAAATAATCATTTTAATTTTTTTTAATTTTTAGATTATTTATTTTCTCTGTCTCTGCCTCTGTCTTTCTCTTTCTTTAGGATAACTGACATCTTTAAAAGAATCAAATATTCCTATCTGAAATTTTGGGATGCTTTTAATTTGTTCAAATTGTCCTCATGTTTTTTCTTACACAGAGAACACAATGAAGACATATAGAGGTATGTACATGTACACAGAGAGAGATACAAATTCATCCCTTAGGTTCATTCTGAGGTATTTTATATGTTTATTTTTTGTTATGAACAAGTTATTTTGCTAAATATTTGTTGTTATGTAAGAGAATTATAAATGTTTTATGTTCATAATATATTAGCAACTAATAATATCTATTACTAGTTTGCTAAATGAATGTTTGTTGATTTTATTAAGTTTTTAAGTATCTAATTATATCATCTACCAAAATAATGATTTAATCTTATTTTTGGGGGGGTGAAGAGGGAGGTAGTTAGGTTTACATATTTATTTATTTTTGGAGGAGGTACTGGGGATTGAACCTAGGACCTTGTGGATGCTAAGCATGTGCTCTACCACTTGAACTATACCCTCCCCCTATTAATCTCCTTCCTATTTGTTTCACCTCCTAATACAGTTTCCTTGTTGTATTTCATCTACTATTTTACCTTACTCTAGAAGAATTATCCTTAGTCTCAATTTCCTGTGACGTTAACAAAGCACATTTAGATTGAGTCATTTGGTTTTCTCCCTTGTTAATTATATTTCTTTTAAATATTTACAGTCTCAAATTAAAAATGGATAACAAAGAAAGACTTTAAATGACAAGTGCTTGGGTTCATAATTAGTAATTTTCAAATTCGTATGATACTAATAATAATGATTATGTATAAAATAATCACCAATAATTCTTGGATCTTTATCATGTGTGAGGTAGTATTCTAAATTACTGAAATTATTACCTCATTAAATCCTCATAAAATTTCTATGAAATGGATACAATTATTTTCCATGTATAAGAGAAATCAGGCACAGAGAGATATCCCAAGATATCCCAAGATAACAGAGCTGCAAAGTACTGAATTGGGATAGGGTTTTGTAATTACTTTAGAAATCTTGCCTTCCAAACACTTACATCTGTACCTTAAATTTTGTGAATTACAGATGAATTGATTATAAACAGTGTATTTTAAATTTTATTACTTTAATTGGAATTAATTTTTTCATAAAGTTTTGATTTGGTGATTGATGATTCATTCATTTGATTACAGAAGTATTATATCTAACTTCAAATACTGAAGATGTTTAAATTCATCAAGTTATGTTCTTTTAGGAAGGAGAAAGAATTTCAAAACACAACACAGCAATGCTGATTTCATCTCTCTTTAAAGTAAAACCAGTGTTTAAATTGCTAAGGGGCTCACTAGACTGATCTACCTTTGGATTTTCAGTTATTTAAGGTTCTGTACAATTATACCATGATCTTGTCCACTGTCAATTCATAACAACTGCTTTTGGGCACTGGACAAGTAAATCCCTTCAGGGAAATAAAGAGAAGACAATAGTGAGAAATTAAGAAAACAGTCTGCTTACTCTTGAAAGATTTCAAGTCATTCATGCCCAGTCTGCCTTATCAGCAAACTGTCTCTCAAACCACAGAAAACCATTCCCTTCAGCTTGCTGACATTTCCAATACTTTAATTGGGACACCAACCCCTTATTATATTTTGCTCCAGGGATCCAATAGTACCTATGGAACATTTTAAATTGAATAGTCCTCAGGCCAGTTTCTCCACTGTGTCTAAATGATAACTGATGAATATGCTTGTCTTAATTCTTCATTTTAAATTGGCCCTTTTTCTCTTTTCTTCCTCATTTAAAAATTTAAATTATTTTCTGCATTATTCCATTAGATAGTTTCAGATTATTAGGTTTTAGGCATTGTGCTATTTAACTTTAGCCAAGTGCTGTATTGTAAAAAGAAAAAAAAAAGGTGCTAAATTCAACAAAGATTCAAAAAGGAATACCTTTTAGATACAAATATCTCAATAGTCACCAATGAATTTTGTTACTTTAATTTGATGATATAATCTGGATTGTCAAATGAGTCATGAAAGAACTATGATGACCTGGTAAAGATTCTGGAAATATTTCATAAGTGATTATATTATAATGAATACACTAGGATTTCCTGAGACAAAGATCTGTTTAAACATTGATAAAGCAGGAGATAAAAGCAGAGAATTAAGTGACAAAAACTCGAAGGAGACATCGTCATAATGCCATTAAAATTAGAAATAAAAGCCGAAAAACTAATTTAGAAGAAAATTATTTTCTTCTAATCAACTATTTTTTTCTACAAAATTAATTGCTCAGAGAAAAGCCAAAATAAAGTTGATGTGTAAGAAAAAATGGCTAGATAAAAGGGGAAGTTTAATATTTTCAAAGATAATATAGCTCACTACATAGATACTAGAGACATACAAAAATGTTCCTATCTGCACTATTTATAATATCAAAAACAAGTCCTACATCATGAACAAGGGAATAAAGAAACTTTCATATTCTCACAGTGAAGTTATTATACAACAAGAAAGAAATAAAATATCACTAAATATAAAGCATGAATAACAAAATACTGGGTGAAAAAGGAAAGTCTCTGAAGATTACATGCCCAACAATATTTTGAATAAAATTTAATAGCAAGCAAACTTATACAATATATTTTGTAGGTAAACATATATATCCAGGAAAATTACAAAACACAGTGGATTGATAAACACAAAATTCAAGATGGCGGCTTTGGTGGTGTGGGGCACAGGTTAGACTAGGGAGGGGCATGGAGGTGGGTGTAAGTTACTGGTCAGGTTCTATTTGAAATAAATTTGAGCCATGTATTGTCCAATGTTGACAAGTCAATAACAAAGGACTTGAATTAAATCAATTGTAAAATGTTATTGAGAAATTTGAATAGAAAAATTACAAACCATACTCTGGTCAAAACAGAAGTCAAAAGCAAAGTACTGAGTTTCTATAAATGATAATCTGAGTGTGAATCTAAAAATGTGGTTAGTTTAAAACAAGATCAGACTATACTAATTTACGAGATGAAAGATGTCTAAGAAATCATCTATCCCAATCTCTTCATTTTCAAGATGGGAAAATGGGACTGGAGATTTCAGGAGTAAATTAAAATACATTGTATTTCTCAGGTTCACCAAAGATAATATTTAATGGCAGAGGAGAATGTCTAGGATTTGTGTTGAGATATTATGACTTCATGCACCATTACCTAAAATTTTTCAAGGAAAATTTTCTTATCATTGGCTTGCCTTGTCACCGGCCTCAAAGCTCATGCTATTCAAATGGAAGGGTTCTCTTTTAAAAATAAAAAGAAGATAGATTCAAAAAACTGAACTTATACCTCAAGGACTTTGGGTAATATGTAATTAATGATAACACTTTAATGAAGATCATTAACCATTAAAATTAGCACCTAAAGAATGTCCTAGAACATAATTTACAAAGTGTACAATATTTGCCATTCAATTTGAAAATGCACACAGAAGAGACAGATTGAAGAGCTGGGGCTCTGTCGCTTAATCCTACTACCTTTCTCAGCAAAGAAAAATCAAGACATAGTTGGGAAATTCCTAAATTGTGGGAAAGAACACCAGTGCACACTTTGACAAATACACACCAAGGTTCAATTGTGTCTGCAAGGCCCTCTTTTGGGTGATGTGTAAACAGAATAATGACTGAGACACGAATGCTACTTTCAGCAGGCAGAATACACACTCCAGTCCAGTAAGAACACATGCACGTGTGTAAGTATGAAGATACAGAGAGAGAAAAGGTCCACAGAAGAAGCCCAGAAAAAGAGCCATTGATGTTGAGAGCACGGAAAGCATCTAATGAGTTTAAATAGGCACAATTTAGGAAAAAGCATGTATGCTCAGTCTTGAAAGAGACAGAGTTGAATACACGTCAAGGGCAGAGTTCTGGAGGACAGGGACAAATTCAAGAAGACACACGAAAATGGGAAACCGGGTCATGGTTACGAGCAAGAAGAATGCAGTGTATTAGGAAGGACAAGCAATGAAGTAAATGAAATAAGTCCTTGAATGCTATTTTGACTTGAATCTCTGGGCTTTAGAGACCATTTAAGGTTTTTGAGGAAACAAGTGACATAGGGATTAAATCTTAACAATAATACATTATGGATTAGAGAAGAGAGATTCCAAAACAAAACAAAAATAAATCAGCCAGTTTATTTCAAAGTTTCTAACAAAAATTTTAAAATAAAATGCATTCTCATTTGTCCAAGATGAAGAAAGAATTGACCTAAAGGACTCATTTCCAGCTCTGTGATTCCATTCGGGTTGTTGAATGGCCACTAAGCTTAGCAAATCACGTATTTCTTCAGTATCAATAACTAAGCACTAAGGAAAAAAAGTATCAAAACATAAACATACTTTTAGAAAGTGCTACAAATTTGTATGAATAAAATAAATAATACAACCGCTTCAAAAACTTTTCCAAAAAGTACACTAAATTTTAACTCAAATGCATGTTACTATCGCTGATTCTTTAGCAACTGTCTTAAGAAAGCATTCCGTAATTGTGCACTTAACATATAACCCTCAATGAATGAGAATATTTTAAGAATAGAATGTAGATTTTAAAAATAGGTAACAATATTTAGCAATGTATCAAGTTCTCTTTGCACTTGGTGTTCCTCCTTGCTTTTATTTTGATTCCATCTCCTTTATGACAGGGACTAATATATGCTCAGCATTCAGCCTTTGTGAATGAAAGAAATAATAAATATGTAAGTAAGTTTATCCACATATACATTTTTGTTTCCACATAGGGCCATCACTGCACCTATCTGCTGAATGAAGTACTACAATTCCACGTCTGCTACTTTGCACATTCTGTTCCCTTAATTTTTATTGCCTTCTCAGCCTTACCTCTTCCAAGTTAACATGCCTTTTCCTCCTTTAAAAATCAGATCAAGGAATAGATTTCCTCCTATTTTATCAGGAATTATGAATTTCTTTTTTTGCATCACACCGGCACTTTATGTATAACATTCCCTTGAACTTTGGGTTAGCTGTGACTAAATTATTTAAGCACAGAAAAGTGTCATATTCATATTTGCTCCTACCCGATTAGCTACCACAGTGAAATGCTTCAGTGAATGACTGTGTACATGTCTGTGTACATATGCAAACACATGAATATATACATGCATATTCAAGTTTACCTCATGTTCATAAACATATGCATATATCCATATGCATATGAATAGTCATTTATTATATACACTAATAAAAACCAGACCAAAATGTGTTTGAGTCAAATATTGATGTGCAGAGTGAAGTTGATGAATCTTAGGTCCCTTTAAGCTGTAAACCTGAATGATTATAAAGAATAACCACATTTATCAGTGGTTTTCAGCACCAACTGAACATTACAAGCAGTAATAAAATGCTTTCAAAGTAAATATTTTGAGGTTACTTTTCTGGAGACGGTGAGGTAGAGTGGTTCTCAGGCTTTCAGGTTTGGGAACGTGGAGGTTCTGTTGTGATGTGCAGCCGTTCAGGTACCACAGACGCGTCTACGTCTGTGATACTTCGTCAACTTTTTGTTACATTTACATTAATAATCCGCAGTTCCTGCACATGGTAAGGATAAGGATACGTGTTTCTCTGCATAATTTCTTATTTATAGAATACTTTAAGTTGGGTAAGAGTAGCTTAAATGACATAAAATGCCTTCTGCTGTAAGAATAACAAGTGCACTCAATCACATTTTATACCTCTGCAACAGCTCTATCAAAATTTCAAAGCTTGAGTGGTCTGATGTGTTCTGAGTTGGGTTTGGAGAATTTACGGGCGTAATTTCCTTCCGTTTATCTTTTATCTAGAGATCTCGTCAAAAGAGGATGGTAAATTCAGGAGTATAAATATGTATACAATTCTCACAAAAACAATGTCTCTGTGTCTATGTATTTAGCCTTGAGTAATAATTGTCTTTATTATGAATGCATATTCTTAATTGTATATCATTATAGCCCTTAGGACTTTTTCTTCAAACTATTAGTGTGTTTTATCATGAATATTTTTGCATAGGATCACAAAATACCACCTATGTGAAATGCTTACTGGGTCTCCTTAAATCAAGAGCATTTGCCATTTAATAAGAAAATGACTATGTAATTGATATACATGGATCTTTATAAAGCACTAATGCTCTTCTTTGAAGTTCACACACTATTCTTAGGAAATAGGACTATTTTCCATCACTGTAGTTACCAGATGGTGGCTCCCTGTTAGATTCGCTAAACTGGAGAGTTAAATACATGCATTCTGGCACAAGATTTCCAAGGTAGTCTCTTTTTACATCTTTTCATTTTCTAATTCCCATCCCTTGCAGATGGAAATCACTTCAGTAAAAAAAGATAACTGGTTGTGCTTTTCAGCCCTGACGTGTTTGCCTTAGGTGAAGACTGTCTCCTAAATTAAGACAGACAAAAACAACATCTCAACTTTTCCTGTCCCACTGTTTCATCATTTGTAAAGGTACTTGCATGAGATTTATTATCTTCAGTAAAACTCCAGATTTCTATCTCTCTGCGTATTGTTTCTATTCAATGTGTTTCTTTCACTTCTTTCCTTCCCTCACCCTCATTCCATTTATTTCTAAAGGAATGTTCTGCAGCCTAGTGTATAAAACTCAGAATGACAGTTAAGAGTCTCTTCACAAAGGGCAGGAAAACAATTTATGAAAACTAAATGCTTTGGACCTCATGTCCTCAACTGTAACAATATCTGCAAAAAGGACAGACTTCAGCTCTTCAATATGCTTCCCACCAGATTATTTTATGGGAATGTTTGCTTTCCATTATTTATACAATTTAACAATTCCTCTTTATAAATGTGTAGATATCACCGTGTCCTTCAGTCAGTACTTTTTCCCCCTCTTCCTTTTCACCTTTGTGTTTTGTTTTGTTTGTTTTCTCTCTGGGGCTCTGCTGACATTGTGCTGCCTGGATCTTAGGGACTGCACCCCGCTTCCACTCCTGAGACAGTCTGCAGAGCATCCATAGAACAGGACGCATTCTGTCAACGCGCTTTGTCCACAGATGCAGCGCAGAGGAGAGTGTTACTAATTGTACGATGAGGAAAGGAAAAGGAAAAATAATCAGAGAAGAGATGTTGGATTTTGGACATCTTGAGTTTGCAACCGCTGATCTATGCAGAGTTGTTACGAACACAGCAGAAATAAAATTAAGGCTCACTATTATCGGTAATCGCAACAAGTGTGCTCTCCAGAAAGGAGAATCATCTTTCTTCACTCCTCAGAATGCCAACGTTTATTACTATCAAAGGTCAAGAAGAGAAACTCCAGAGTGGGAACGCGGACAAAAAGTAAATTACATAAAACCATTGATTGCCACCCAAAAGACAGAATTTCTGTACTAAACCAGGGGCCAAGTGTTGTGCATAACATATGTCAGATGAAGATGGCGAGTTTTGGAAATAAAAAATGTGATGACTGCTGTTTTGCCCACAAGGAGACATAGAAGTCAACATTAAGGTCTCAGTTCAACAATTAAATGCTTTCAATGCATGTGGAAAATCTGTCAGTTTCCATATCCTTTGAGGGGAAAGTAAGCAAGTCATATACTTTTAGTAATAATCAATATTTACTTAAGTCAAGCAATATAGCAAAACTAACCAAACTACAGCATGTGGTTCTCAGTACAAGTAAACATTTGAGAATTCTCAAAAATATGATAAACATTCTATAGAAGTATTATTTAACTTACCAAATGTTAATCTGTTAACAAGTAGAGTACAAATTGAAGTGATTCTACTATATTAAAATTAATTATATATCTGGATGATAATTCTAACTTCTCAATTCACCTTTTTAACCTTTAAGAAGTCTTAGGTATATGAATAAGACATATGTGGTAACTCAACTGGAAAGAAAATGGCTAAAGTAAAAGTTTTACCATATGTAACGGTTTAACATTTAAATTTATATTTAAAATGCAAAGTCCTAATTTATGAGTATGTTGATATAAAATTTACTTTAAAGTTACATGGAGGAGAGGAGGGTATAGCTCAGTGGTAGGGTGCGTGCCTAGCATGCACAAGGTCCTGGGTTCAATACCTAGTATCTCCATTAAAAAATAAATAAACCTAATTACCTCCCCCCACCAAAAATACAAAAATAAAATAAAATGATGTTATTTTTATTAAAAGTTACATAGAATTGCTAATCCATGTTCTCATAATTTTTTTTTAATTGTGGCATGAAGAAACACTACTTAATCCATTCATTTATTCAACAAACATTTATAAAACACTGTCTACACCACGTGCTGCACTACTGAGGAGGACACAGCCACATCCAAGACCGACGTGGTTTCTTACATACCCTTTGCTAAGATGTTATTGGCTTATTAGTCAAATATAACACAGTTATTTTTTAGTATATAGTCACAGATTACATGCCTGCATGAAAAAAGGGCTCAGAGCCACATTCTGTAATGCCACAAAGACATTTACTCCAAAGCAAAATCTGGCCAAGGTACAGGTGCCCAGGTGAGAATTACGACACAGCTGGGTAATAGGCGTCGAGATTTTCCTACTTCCACAGGATTCTAGCTCTTTCCAAGTTAATACCAGGCATGAAAAATAACTTCAGACATTCTACTGAAAAATGAGGATATAATAAATTATTTTTGGTCTCTGTGCCGAACTCAGTGATGCCCATTCCATGAAAAACAGGGTTCCCACCTACACAGGTGGCCCCTGGTCCTCCAGCTCCACGTTACATCCTTTTGCCATAATTGATTTGATTAGGGATGGAAAACAAATAAACTGAGCAGAAAATTCTAAGCAAATCTGCACTCTGGGACAGTCAGGCAGTCTGCCAGGAAAACAGAAGTCTTTATGACTTCTATCAAAAATGGGTTAATTCTGGATTCATCAGACTCTCACTTAATCTCTAGCACTTTTCAGCCTTTTGCCACATGCCTGTGGCCTATGTAAATGCTAACTCAGCCTTATGTCTCTGGAAAACGGACATTTTTCTTCCCCAGCATTGAATCCTTATCTGAGGTTCTATGTTTGGCTTGATCTCTTGTGTTAAATGGTAATCCAGTTCTCAGGGGTTCTGGTAGCTGCTAGCTGAGTAGAATAAATGCCATATACTGGTCCAATTTAGGAGAATACTCAGTTTGAAGGCTGATTTAAAAAAATAATAATAATTTATAGCTTGTAATGTCACAAGAGCTTTTCACTTCTCTAAGTATCAATGAAACATTTCCTATATTTATGGTCCATTTGAAACACAGTCCTACCCTGTGCATCAGCACAAGATTGTGGTTTTAATATATTGTAATTTCTGCCATTTCCCTCTTAATTAGAGTAACCATCCCAAGACTCATCATGGCTTGTTCTCAGTAGCTCTCTGCTCTCTCTCGTAGCAATCACCCAACAGCAGGCACTACGCAAGGATCATTTCTATATAACAATTTAATCTAAATTGTAGGTTAAGTCCCAAGTCCACGTGGAAACCCCAAGGTGCAACCAAGTACACCTGAAACAGCTTCTGGCCTCACTCAGCATGTTGTCCAGTCAATAGGAATGTCTTTGCTCCATCCAAATAAAGCATCGAAATACGATTAAGTGGTTTTTGTTGTTCTCCAAACAGATGCCGGGGAAATATTCCTTGAAGGTCACACAGTAAAATGTCCAAAAAAATCTTTTACACTAAACTGGCTCACCCGAGTCCTTAGAGCATCTGGTAAGGAATCTTGTTCCTTTCTTGCCCGTGTTCCTTTCCTGCAAACGTCAGCCTATCCTATTTTTTGGTCTGTTTTGCAACCTTTGTTCTCACCCTTGTCTTCAGTCCGGTTTCTAGTATTCTATATGCCCATCAGAGCTAGAGATACAGTTTTTCATTCATTTCACGGGAAAAAAAAAAAATTCTTTCTCTCTGAATATTTTACTACCGCATTTGTTAGTCTTCTTTTATTGTTCTTCCATATGGATCACCTTCTCTTGTGATGCATGCATTGCTAGTTTTCTTGCTTTACCCTCCCTGGAACTGGCTCAAGATTTTCCTTTATGCTGTTAATTGGGCTTTGGTTCTGGCTAGTTGTCTGGCTAGCGTGGGTAGCTTTGCTTAGATTTTCCATTTGCTCTGATGGAGCAAAGCTTGGTTGTCACCGTTGCCTTTCCTGATTGCCTTCACCATAGTTCCCATTAAAGAGCCACCTGAACTTTACAATTTCTGCAGCCTGAAAGCAAGAAGGCAAAGGGATGGGCGTCAGGGCTCCTGCTGAATGCAGTTCTGGAAGGACACCTGGCTTCAGCTCTCTCTCCTGCTCTCTGTCAGGGGCAGGGGGGGGGGGGGGGAGGGACACGGCGTTTAGCCAGTGGTACCTTCCTTTCCCAACCTGGAACCTTTTCTGGAAGAGGACAAGTTAGCTGGTGCTTCCTGCTTTTTCCCTGGACAACTCTCTGTTGTAAAAATAGATGGAGACTGATATTCCTCATTTTTTCTTTATATGCTAGCGCAGTCTGCCTACTGGATCCCTTTTTCCCTTCTGAGTGAGTGTTTCACTAGACGTCTCAGAATTTTGACAATTCACATCCTTTGCTCAGCACTGCCACAGAAGGTAAGGCTTAACTGTTACATTCAAGAGTCCACTGTAAGCCCTTCTAACCTTGTGTCATTTTGTTAGTATACTTCATGCAAAGCAACAGATGATGCTTGAAGCCCTTGTTAAGACACAGTTGTTGTAACTTTACCATATGTTCTATTATGTCACTTTGATTAACTAAAACAGTGACACAATGCGATTTGATTTCACTTAAATGAAACTGGGAGTTGATTGTAATGACAGTAATGACAATAATGACAATAATATGTAACTGACTATACAAAAAATAACTGCCTAGATTGAAATAAGAATATCATTGCTCATAAATATCTTGAGATTAAGACATTACTTTGAAGAGACAGTTACACAGTGGTATGTGTCTGAACTGGGAATGAGAATAATTCTGCTTTGCTGACAATAGACCTTGAACATGTCACTCAGTTTCTTTCCCTGTAATGTATACAAAATGTACTACACGACCTGCAATGCTACTTCCAGATTAAAGTTCTTTAATTCGGATTGTTTACTGCTTTTGTGGCTTCATTAATTATTATTCTAAGAAATAATTGAATATATATTTTTGACATTATAAAAATGTCACATAGGAATGGATATATTTCAAACAAGAATTATATTCTTGTTTTATTGATAAATTTCAATCTGATAATATTAATCATTATCTTCAATGCTACTTTAGGTTTTGGAAAGTTTGTGAACCTTTAACTTATTTATATCCAAAACTTCCTTTTCCCAATTATTATGATTTGTTATTAATTTTCCTCTTTTTCATAAATATCTTAGAGTCTAACATTTATACTTACTACTACTAATAATATCACTACTCTGTCCATAGTATAGGTGTATGTTTCATATTTTTCAAAATTATTTTTCTTTCAGTGCTCAGGCTGCAGAACAGAATATAAGACTCTCTTTTCATTTGGTACTTTGTGTGCAGACATTGAACATAAGCTGAAAAACCAAGTCAGAAAGGTGGCCGCTTTCTGTTTGTTTGACTTTGGAGCAGATGGTAGAGGAGAATACGGGCCCTTGGTGACCTAAACAGAATTTCCTGATGGACACACCAAAACCAACAAGGTTCGTATCAGAGGAGGATGATGACTATTTGAGATTCTTATTTATAAAAGTCAACAGTGAGGATAAAAATGAGACCTGTTAGGAAGGTTGGATTACATTTCATTTCTTTTTGAAACTGGCTTATTGTATTTTCATTATACAGCTTCTGTTTCCTGCTTTATTATCCAGTGAAGCTTTTAATCTCCCTACAGGTAATGAGAACCACAGGTCAATTCTGAGTTCAATACCAGTATGTTACCTGGTAGCATGGATGTTATAATAGATGTTTGGTGATTTTTATTTTCACAGCAAAGAGAAGTGAATGCTCGTACTAGGCATGGCATGAGGACTGCTTGTGATAAAATTATTCTGATATGCAAAATAGTTTTTCTCTTCAAATAATTTTCAGAACTAAAAAGAGACTATAGAATGGTGTGTCCATCCTATGAATTCTGACAGTCTCCTCATATAACTAACATTTTTGTTATTGCAGTTTTTCTAATAATCGAAGAAGACCACAGAAGGGAAGTGGGTTTAAGTAACCACATACAGGACCTGACAACCACGCGTAGCTGCTGGGCATCTAGTCGATACAGATGGAATAAGAAAGACACTAGGCATTCAATGAATAACAGAGTCATATTTGTAAAAATACACACATGTATTTTTAAACTAACAAATGTCACCCAGGGTTCTGCTAAAGCTCTCCTGCAAAGTGAAACGTCCTGCTGCGCTTTGTGGAACACTCTTACCTACCACTGCCACGCGTGCTTCTATTTAAACACTTTGATTCACTTATCTTGCCTTGTCTAGACTCCCTAAATGGCAATCTTATTTCTGTACTTATCCATCTATTTCTGTGCATCTTTTCTATGCAGTGTTTACAGGTGTTTTCTCATCCTTCTTGTTTGTGGCTTCTCTCAACCCAAAAAATTTACACCTATCAAACATGCCCCTGGAATTCTTTTTCATAACACATTTCAAACTAATTTATTTGATGTCTTTGATGAAGTGGTCTCCTAGACCTTGAACCTTTTAAGATACAACTGCTTTTAACCTAATTATAGTTTTTCCTCCTTCTCACCTCAGTTCTAGCATCAAACTATTATTCTTCAGACATTACACGTTTTTCTGTTTTCAAGTGTTCTACTTCTAATCTTTGCACTCAAACAGTCCTCAGCAGGACAGCAGAGGGTCTTATAGCATTTATTTATTTTTTGCTGTTGCCTCTGTTTTTGTTTCTAAAGTGCCTTTCCTGTACATCTAGGGGCTGAGTCTGCCCCGTTACTCTTATTTTTGTCTTCTCACTCCATTCTCTCTAGTGCCCCTCTCTCTCCCTGTAGAATGTAACTCTCTCTGAAGCGTTAGACACGACACACACCATCGCCAACCTGAAGATGCACTTTTCCTTCCATGTCATGCCCTCTCATCAATGGTTCACCTTTTTATTTCTTTGAAAGCACCGCTAAATAATCAAATAGAGCTACTGCATTCATATTACATGTGTCTCCTGCAGATACTTTGAATCACCTGCTTCAAGATAATATTCTAAAATCAACCCAAAGTGCTTTTTTTTTAGGCCACATTAAAATCGATCTTGCCCTGGAACAACTTACTATCAATCTAGTCAACATAATGTCTCCCGTTCCAGCATTTCTGATGTTCATCCCACATTTATCATGATGCCTGGTGAGACATCTAGCCTATGTTCTAGCACACAAATATTCTCTTTGAAAATATCTTAACAATCTTTTAAAAGTCCTTAGACTCATAGACATAGAATACAGACTTGTGGTTACCGGGGGGTGGAGGGGTGGGAAGGGATAGACTGGGATTTCAAAATTGTAGAATAGATAAAAAAGATTACACTGTACAGCACAGGGAATTACAGAGGAAAAAATGTGACAATGAGTGTGCATATGTCCATGTATGACCGAAAAATTGTGCTGAACACTAGAATTTGACACAACATTGTAAAATGATTATAAATCAATAAAAAATGTTAAAAAAAATAAATAAAAGTCCTACTGCGATGAAATCATTAATGGAAAAGGCCTTTCAGCCAGTTCGTTAGTCTAATAAAACAATTAAAATATTGACATTAAGAAAAATCTCTATTTGGGTAAAATAACATTTATTTTATTATATTTAAGTGTAATACATTTGAGGAAGAGGTTAATTAAATCTTTCATTGCAAAATTAATTTTTGATACCACCATAAGAAAAATATGGTGTTCTTATAAATAAATACTTTTTTTTCAATAAGCATTAATATTCAGTACAGGCTTTTGGTTTTCTCAAAGATATTACAGATCATTCCCAGATTTCACTTATATCTTTCTGTTAGAAAACAGCAAAAAAATTTTTTTGCTTTGTGTTTCTTTTTATGAAACTTTAGAATTGGCTAAAGAAAACCAAAAATCTCAGTAACAGTAATTACTACATAGTGACTCATGTTGTGACAAAAGTAGTGGTGTGACGTCTCTGTGCTTGACTTACTATAGAATTGCACCTACCAAATGCGGAATGGTCACTGAGGTCAAGCTATTCAAAGCTAGGGAAACAAATCTACTACTGGACTTACTTCTTTATAGCATACAGGTTTAACTCTGGTGATCAAGTAAACAGCCACAAACACCGATATGAAAACAGTTCTATTACATTTCAGAAACAACCAGCCATTCACAACTATCTTACTTAAAATAGTAAATGGCACTAGTTGCTTGTCTTAGTCTCCATATAGTCTTTTTCTCTAGACAGAAAGAAATTTTCCATTCAAAATAGTTCATAAAACTTCATGTCTTTGTAATCAAGTTAAAACTAGGGGAAATGACTTGCCTCCATCAGCAGGATACCATTTTATTAAATTCAATCAAATGTTCTATTTACACACTTCAATCCTCAATAAAATCCAATTTTATTATTTGAAACCTATAATCTTCAGTGAAATTGAATAAGTGTATTTCACCAAAGCTGAAGTGCTCTGTTATATTAATCAGCTAGACAAGATTTTATAAAAGGGTGGGGACAATGGAGCGAAGGCAGCATTGGTGATGGTCTGTGTTTTGCCAAAACGTTTTAGGTCTCTATTAGAAGTTCATCAATTTTTAGATTTAATGTCAACATTTTTGTTAGATCAATGTTACATGCTGGAATGAAAATATTCTCATTTTAATATAATGTTTATGTTTCATGTGAAGGGTTTTTCCTTGACCATAGTTAGAGAATACTAATATTTTAGTATATTTAATTTACAGAAATCCAATTATTTAGCTTATAGAAGAAGAAGCATCATCTGCTTAGGAATTCTAAGAAAAGACAAAGCAGGAATGATGGTAAATATAATAATAAAGGGAGGTACCTAGTTAAAGAGCTTCAGGATAACCTTAAGTAAATTATGCCTTAACAATCATAAATAAGTCTCAGTAAGCTGAACCCACAAGGACGTCAATTCCGAGCAGCCACCATCCCCTGCACGGCTCTTCATGCTCTCAGTTAAGTCTCCCGAGCATCTCCATGGATTTACTCTGACAAAGCCCACTGGGTATGTTTCTACTTTATCAACAGAGCAGAACAAATGGCACTGGATTATGAGTCAGATGCCCTGTTTATAACCACGGATTCAGAGTTAACTATCTGTGCAACTTTGGGCACGTGATGCAAACTTGCTGAGCCGGAGCCCGTGTGCGATCTGTTTCCCCTCCTCACCTGTTGTAGGTCGGGCTAATGAAGGATGACAAGCTTCAAATATGCTTACACAGTGGTCCAGGCAGAAAGCTCTGATCCATCTAAGGCAGCATTAATTTTTTAACTATTGCCATCCTAAGATTGGATAATTTCTAAGGTCGTTACCATTTCTAACATTCCAGGACTCTAAACGCCCCAATTAATTGATTCCTAGTCACTCACAGTGATTCCAAGGCTCTCAGCTCCCTAGATGAACCTAGTGCTATTTATAAATGTTTTCTGGGGCTTCCTAGCTCAGTGTCCCTTCATCTGACTGAGGTGGCTAAATTATGATTAACAAACTGAAGTTCATTAGAAATGTACATACATACATGTATCTATCATACAATATGTACACACATAAAAACGTAGTTTTGAATTAACTGGGATATTCATGATTTTAAAAATGCTTAAGTCATTTATTTCAACTGGCAGTAAATAATAGCTTGGAGATATTTACAAATGAAACACAACCGAAGGAAGAATTATATAAGAAGATAGAATGTTTTTGGCTTTAAGAAATGCTTTTTTTGGAGTCATTCAGTGCAGGAGAATGGTGTAAATGTTATCCTGAACTCTGTCAACCCTCTTGAATATTCATCCATCTCTAAACCACCTTTGAAACAGAAAGTGACCAAGTGTGATATGCGATGGAGCGTTCGGTTAAATAAGTCCCCTCCCGTGTACTGGAGTTTAGGCTTGGCAAAGCGCACTAAAGACTGCAGTCTGTATTTTGTTGGATTTAATCATAAAAAGATTTATCAAGAAGTACTATGGTATGGCAGAAAGAGAAAAGAGCTTGGAATTAAAAGACAAGGATTCCAATTATGTTGTTGATCAGATGAGGTAATGGATTATCAGTCATTTTTTAAATATAAAAATTGGATAAATGTTTGTTATTATTAGAAAAATACATAAATAATTTTAATAATACATTTACCTATACTAATTATAATAATTTTTCTATAAGAAACAAAAATGTGACATTATATATGCATGTGTGTGTGTATATATAATATACATATATATATAAGTGATCAGTTTGCTCTGTTTATCATACTTTTACTTTAGATGCTAAAAAGTAACTAGAAGTAAACAGTTTTAATATAAGCAGATGTCTTTCCTTACGTGTGGCAGTTAGTTTATAAGATTTTTGACTGTAAGGTAACAAGACTAATATATAGGACACTTTCTGATACTTTACTGTTGGCCCTTTAATAGTAGATAGAGAAGAACTTGTTTAAAAATAATAATTTCCATGATAAGAACCCTGACTTCCTTTCCTCTCCAAAAATGTGAGTTTGTCTTAAATTTAGTTTTTATGGTTGTTCTCGCCAGACCTCTTTTCAGCATCTGTAATGGTGCCCAGGCCAGAACTTTCAACTGCTTATTTCTTCCCTCTAAGGCAAAACAGACAGCCAATTATGGAACATGATATCACAAAAGTTTTCCAAATACATTTATTTAGTTATGGGGAAATGTGAATCATATTATAAAATTGTTATCATATGTGATAAATGATCTCAGACTGTGTGTGTCTGTGTTTGTCTGTGGATGGACTTAAGTTGAAGGATTACAACATAAGGTCATAAAGATATTTCTTTTGGTTAAGTGAGTAAACTTGCAAAATGATCAGAATACATGGTAGGAGATGAATACGTAAAGGAAAAACTATATGGTATATTTTGTTAAGAACATTTTAATTTCAGTTTAGTTACATAATAGCTATGTATGGTTAGAGACTTTTAAGTCATGACTGGACATTTTCAATTTTTTTTTAACATATAAAACATATATTCAAGGAACTGCCATAACATTACAATATACACTAACATATTCAAAAATGCCATTAAGAATTTAAAAGTTATCCTTTTAATATTGAGAGTATTGAAAACTTGTACTACTATGTTCTTGTGGACTTCTGAAATCACAACAAACTACAAATATTTAATTCTTAATAAAAGTCACATGTGTGTAATTTGCTATATTCCTAAGGCAAAAATAAATAAAATATATGATTTTAAACAAAACTCTTTAATCAAACACTATGTTTAGCCCCATGATGTTTATACATCAGGATAAAGAAAAGACATCACCACATTGACTGGTGTTAATGGGGAAATTATACCGTTTATCTTGCTTGTAACTCAGTTACATCTTCTAGAGTGTCAAGTACTACGACACAGGCACAGGGAAACTTTATCAAAAATAATAAACCCCCATCCCGAAAGCATGCAGAATATGAATATTTTTATTAATATAACTCTGTCTACGTACATTTGGTTTTACAATCCAAACATGTGCTCTCTGTTCCCAAGGTGCTAAGGCTGGCATTGTGTTTTAAAATAATACTGTGTGATTTCATATGGATGATTTGTAATATCATCAACCTAACTGCGATTCCACATACTGTCTCTTTTGGTCCTCTCCAAACTCTGTGGCCCAGGTGAATGTGAGTCACCACCCTCATTTAAAATAAGAGGTAGAATTTTAAGAGTCTTAACCAAAAACAAACAAAATAAAACCCAAAAAAGTTGAATATGTGAGGTGACGGATGTATTAATTAACTTGAGTCCTTTCACAATGTACACATGTGTACGTACATCAAACCATCATGTTGCATGCTTTAAATGTCTTACAATTTTATTTGTCAAGTATGCCTCGGAAAGCTGAATAAGATAAAACAAAAAATAAAATAAAATAAAAAGAGGAAATGCATGCAGAGAGTTTAAATGACTTGGCCAATGGCAGAGACTCATTACAGAGACTCATCAGTGACCCACGCTGGACTAAAAATCTTCCTTCTCTCCTTCCAGTATTCCTTTCCTCTTTCCCCGCCTCTCTCCCTCCCTTCCTTCTCCATTTAGTGATCATGCATCTATTCAGCACCTGTATCAGGGGCTGTGAAATGGCCACACAACTGAGAACCTCCAGAAAATCACTAGACCTACTGCCTGCTCCTCTCTGCTAAGGGACATAAAGCACCTGAAATGGAGGACTGAAGCCCTGGAGAGTCAACAGAGCGGCCTTCCAGTCTCAAGCAAAAGGGACATGACTTTAACAAATATGAAGATTGAAAGAGAACTCATAAACCACACTAGAGAGGATCGTTGACAAAACGGTATGTCCACTACAAACCTCACTGCGTAAAGTACGCAAGCCTAGGACTCCACCTGCTCGACACGCAGGTGAGACAGGTATGTTTCACCGACAGGATAAATGAAGCTGCGTGACGTGCTATTTACTTTACGGAAAAGTCTCTACGCAAGTTAAGGAAATGCGTCAGCATTACATACACGCTTTTACGAACTAGTTCTCAGAATCACCCTTCTCCTTTGTAGTGCGTTTTCTTCAATTTAAGATATGGCCTTTGTGAATAAAGAAGGCTCTTAAAATGCACTAACACACCTTACTGAACAAATTTATTTATAATGATACTATCTGCTATTTGTCTTATTTTATGTTGCCAGGACCCACCAAGTGCAAGTAAGTACTTGTCACTGAAGAGGTCTGCGTTTAACGTCTGTCACCCCCATCCAGCAACTGCACCTACAGGGAGCTGTCAGGGAGACTGTTATTCTCCTTTGTAACACCCTGAATCTGTTTCACATCATTTACATACAGATAGTGACAGGCATTCATCATTTCATTATGCTGACGACTTCACTATTCTGATGTATAATGTCTCTTTAATGAGCCTCAAAAAATACAATATTCCTTGATTTATGACTGCTTAACTGAAAAATTATACAAATTGGCAAAAAAAAAATCCTCATAATGCATTTTCAGTTTTCCTGCACATTACACTTATATTTAACAGTGACTCATGAGTTAAGATCATGCTTCTTTTGACAAAAGAAATGATCAGAATTTGACTTACTATGTTTTAGTGCCACAGAGGTTTGTGAGCACATTGAAAGCTTTATGATAAAACTGTGCTGACACGAAAAAGTAGCAAATTAAAATCGATCACTTCCCCCATTCCCAAGACTGTGTACTGGACAACCACATTCAGTCTCACCGTCAGCATGATAAGGCTTCCTGAGTTGTAGTGAAGGTTATTACCCTAATATTCATTTTCCCCTTTGGTAAGTAAATATTAAGAACCTTGATACCAGAGAGAACTCTATCAAGACACAGAGAAGGCAATAAAAAGAAAAAAAGCCAGAAGCATATTGAAATGGGAAGCTTGGGAATAAGTAGATGTCGCTGTTCCCTTCACTGTTTGCTGACTCACAGGCTCCTCTTGGGATGAGAGGCCCACGAAGGTGTCACTAGCCTTGTTTCCTAGTCTCTTAAAAGTAATGCCATTGAAGGTGATGAAAAGTGTTCTATTTATTAATTAAAAATCATTTCCCAAAAGAAACCCGTTGTGCCCCAAACAGGCAAGAGTTCCAGAGAAGTATAAATTATTCATGGGCTGCCAGCTCTTGCAAAAGTAGGAAGCCTTTGAGTGTAGGGTAAATCATATTTGAATGAGCACTATATACAATTAAGAATAAAGGCAGATCTTGAATCTCAGGAGAGCTCATACGCAGACTGAGGAAGGCATACAGAAACAGAACAAAATTTAGGAACTGGCATCCTTCAATTTGATATTAGCCTCTCAAGTTCAGCTTCCATTCAACACATGTGAGATTATTTGTAGCTCTCAATTTCTGAAAGGACAGAAAACCAGGCCAAATTAACTCAGAATCATCAGAAAAAGAGCGGGTCAAGTAAAATGAAAGAAAGCACTGAACGGCTCGCATGCAGAACAAGTGAGAGGATTGCATATAGAAATCCTAAAAAAAGACACACAGTAGATACATATGTACTCTGTAAGAAAATGACCATTTATAAAATATATACAAGAAGATGAGTTCTGTTACTTTGCTGCTTTTTTATCCCCTAGTTTGATTAGACCCTTTCAGGCTCATGATAAATGACTTTTGGTTGTATCTAAATATGTGACTCATTCACAGAGAAAAGATAATAACTAAAATTGAACCAAAAAAAAAAAAAAGCAATTCTTTGAGTGCTCAAATAGAATAATTTAAAAAAATATTTAAATCAATTTAGCACCATTCACAAAAGGGTTTAAAACTTCCTTAGTAACTACATGGAAGGGAGCATGATGGGTTCCTACTCTTTGTATGTCAGAGCTGTTTCAGGCAGATCTTCTGTTATTACTTAAAAGGCCATGTTAAATTATTAATTCCTGTGATAAAGAAAGAACACTCATGTTTAACATTTGAGTAGTGTTAAGATCGCCACCTCACCTGCAAAAAACAAGATGTACCACACAAGGGGGTGTGTGTGTGTGTGTGTGTGTGTGTGTGTACATATATATAAAATATTCCCAAACAGATTATGTAGTTTTAGGATAAAAAGGGTCTTATTTCCAAACATCTTTGAATTGACCAGATGCTTATTTATAATTTTAGGACAAATGGGGTCCCAGTTTTTATTTTTAGTTTTATGTTATTTTTACAAAAGAGGTAACTGCTGAAATCACTAAAATAATAAGGTATTATCTAAGTATCCTATTTACAAGAAATATCAATCAAGTTCCATTATGCTAGTGTCAGATGATGTGCTCATCCAGAGATCTCTTCATCTATGAGGCCAGCAATTTAAATAAAACTAATACAGAAAACTTTATCATGAGTTCTCACTGTAAATCATTTTTTCCATACGTTATAACATCTAATCGTCACAATAACCCTCTTATATCAATATTATTTTTACCCGCATCTTAGTGAGGAGACGACATGGCACCGCCAAAGTCAAAGAGCCACGGAGGATGTGCCAACAGCCGGCCCTGAAGCACGGCCCGCCTGCATCTCAGCCTGAGCTACCGCGGGCCCTGTGCTTTCAGTTTTAGTCCCTCTTCCGTGTATCTTCAACTTCTCTCTTCCCTGATAACTTTCTAAGCTTCATCTGACTCTCATTAAAAAAAAAAAAAAAAAGAGAAGAAAGAAAGAAAGAGAAAGAGAGAAAGAGAGAAAGAGAGAAAGAGAGAAAGAGAAAGAAAGAGAGAAAGAGAGAAAGAAAGAAAGAAAGAAAGAAAGAAAGAAAGAAAGAAAGAAAGAAAGAAAGAAAGAGAGAAGAAAGAAAGAAAGAAAGAAAGAAAGAAAGAAAGAAAGAAAGAAAGAAAGAAAGAAAGAAAGAAGGAAGAAAGAAAGAGCATCAAACTACCAAACAGATAACAAACCAAAAGGCCAACACACAGTATGGAAGCCTACCAGACCTGCGGGCTCTGCTCTTCCCCCTGGACCGGCTTCTCCTCCATCCCCGTCTGCTCACGCTGCAGTCTAGCGCCACCTGGCGTCAGCCACGCGGCTCTACTACTCCTGCTCTCGCTAAACAGCACAACCCGTGACCAATCAAGTGCCAGCTCCAGGCGGAGCTCACCTTGGGTCTCAACAGGTCTCTCTTTGCAGTGGGCTCATCATTATCACCTCCTTCTCTGTAAAACTCCCTTGAAACTGACTTTATTGAGTCTTCTTGACCTGCCCCGACCTTCCCGTGGACGCCTCACTTTGCGGTTCCCTTTCCTCCACTCTCTCCTTGGAGATCCACGCTCCCCGAGGCCCCGCTGTTTTTCCAATTGGCGATTCACACAGGCAGCTGTCTGCAAACCACTTTCACCTGGTAGCTCAACGGCACATCCTCCAGCCCCCAAAGCAAGCGCCTCTTCTTCATAACCCTCCGCCTATATCGTTACCTCACTGTGAGGCAACGTAGCAAACGAAAATGAAAAGATGTATGGGATATTTTCTTGTTTCTCTTCTCCCCAGCCCTGGCTCATTAACACCCAGTGCAGAATCGTGTGTCAGGTCCTTCTGATGTCGCCACCTCCACATACTCATCTCTGAGTCTCTGTGCAAGCCCCGCCCACATCCTCAGCCTCTTGTCTACCGCTCACTGCGTGATGTATTCTCCCTTGACCACGTCCCACAGGGACCTGGCGCCTCTTTCCACGTCTCTCCGAACATTTTATGCGGATCTGCAGCCTTCACGTATTTCCAAGTAGAAGTGAAATGCAGTGGTTTAAGTACGTGGCCTCTGAACCCAGCTTTCTCACTTATCAGCAGACAGGTTACTTAACCTCTCTTAACCTTACTTAATCGCTGTTGTCACATCCACAAAATGGAAGACGGCCCTAGTACAGAAGTCATGGAGCAGCTGCGAGGATAAAGCAGAGCTCTGAGCCAGCCTGGCATAGGTAAGCTCGCTGCAGTGTTGTTATAACACAACCTCTAGACAGACACTTTCCCTCTGGACTCCCCACTGGACTGCATTCCTTGAGGGAGAGGATTTATCTTAGCATCACTAACACCTCACACCAAGCACAGAGCCAGGGCCTCTATGCGCTGAAATTAACTGAATACGACTATGAGATACAGCGTTCTAAACAAAAGGCCACTTTTTATTGAATTTTACTCCCTAACTTAAACTCAGGGGGAAGTAAGCAAGTCAGATGAAACCCGTGAGGGGTTTCACTCCAGACCGAAGCCCTCTGTGTGATTTTCCAGGCCTGGTCATGGGCGTTACCTGGCCGACCTCAGGGGGGAAGACTCCGCCCCACCCCTGACGGGGGGCACAGCCCATCCCTGCAGAGAGTTTTCTGTGTCCCAGCCAGCCCTGCCTGACACACGTCTGCATTCTCACCACGTGCCTTCAGCCCGAGCCCTCCTCATCTGGGAGCTTGGCAGAGGCGGGGCTTTCTCCAAACGAGTTTCCTGCTTACGTGATCGCAGCAAGTGACTAAAGGCTTGGCTGTTAACCTTCCTTCTGGCTTATTGTCTTAACTGACAACTCAGACACCCGGCAGCTCTGCTCTCTCCAGCTCAGCTCTTGATAACTAAGAAAGAGATGGACAACAGAGGCGGACTGCAAAGGGAAGACTTCCTGGGAAACAGTATTTTGCCATTCCCACTTTGTAGGAAGATACGCTCTTTTGAGTGGTTCCGAGATTTAGAACCAGGATACTCTCAGCTTAGAAGACATCTTAGAGATACTGTAATAGGTTTATTCATGAGTGAATGGTTGACCTGAAGTCTCTGTGACCTGAGGGCACAGCTGGGGCAGAGACAAGGCTAGAGACTCGCTCTGAAAACCTAACTTCCCTAGTGCTACACATTAGATAGGGTTGAGCCTGGAAACACACAAGGATATTCTGTTTTCTTGGTTCCCTTCTTGGAGTTAGTGTCACTAAATCATACAAGATGGTGATACTCCAAACCCAAGTGGTTGGAGAAAGAGTATTAGGATAACCTGAGAGCAGAAATGTAAATATACGTGTTTTGGTCACACAGGCATGAAACATCAACTTGTTCAAGTTTCTCAATGGACTTATTTCAGTGCGAAGGCTAAAGATGTCAGCATTATGTCGCTCTAACACCACAGGTTTAAAACTGTCTAGATTTAGAGAGCGAATGAGTAGATGTACTGGTCAGTAGGATTTACTATTTTGTTTTAAATCAGTTTTAATTTCTACCACAGTGTGTTTACTGGTTACTCTCCGAGCCTAATTTCAGAGTGTAAAATAAAGTTGAAATAAAAGTCAGGAAATCAAGGAATTCATCTCTAAAAACAGATCATCTCTGAGATTCATCTTCGCATCTTAGACTTTTCCATGTAATGTTTCCAGTTCTACTGCTTGGTGTCCCTCAGTTTTCTCTGGCTCTGTGCCAAATGTTAATACTTCAAATTTTCTTTAAGAAAGAAATACAGCTACTGCTGGCATGAAGTTAAAACTTGCTCCTTAATAACTGAAACACACTTTGTGTATCTGCCAACAACAGCTCCTCTCTAAGCACAGAACTTCTATAATAAGAGCCAAAATCTAAAAAAAAAAAAAAAAAAAGAAAAGAAAGAAAGAAACATCCCTAAGTATGAAAAGATCATTTCTCTTATTTAAATGGAAATCTTTCCTAAATTCATAAATAATGTAGTTTTTTCTCTAAACCCATTGTTACTAGCATCATCATGTGTATGGAACACTACAGATACCTTTTCACATCAGACTCAGAGATAAAAGCAACTGATTCCAAAAACATGATTTACCACCTAGTGAGCTCTTCAATTCTTCAATGTTAAATCTAGGCATTTAAAATTTTTTATCCTAAGGTAAAGATACTCTTTTTTTTAGAAAAAACTACCTAAAGTACAGCACAAAGTATCAGGCAAACAGAGTAAATAGGAATATGCAAAAAGTTAATGTCCAGGAAATGTTAAATACTTGTACTTAAGAAAAAACAAACAAACAAAAACAACTACTTTCTTTAAGCAAATATCACAATGAAGTATCATGTATATAAATACCACTAGAGGGCTTAATCCATTTTGCTTAATAAAAAGAACTCACACAAGGTTGTCTTCTTGGTATAAATGAACTATATTCATCCTTATAATCAAAGTTATTTTAAAAAAAACAGTGATAGAGGACATAATAAAGTGATTAGATCAAGGAGATTTTGTAGATGGAAGTGGTGTGTTAAGCAAATTAAGTGTGTTAAATAAACTGCATGACTTCAAATACCACTTATTCTGAAATGACACCAATTATTCCTGCAAATCCGTATTTAACAACATGGTTCTGACAAATGGCCCAAGCCATTTTCAAGGAAGATTAATAGTTTCAAGGCAACTCACAAATTTCTTTCAGTCACAAGTCACCAACAATATTAATTTAGAATAATTTGCCTTCACTCAAGGTAGTCTCTTTATTTCATAGGAATATTTACCTTCATTAAAATGTTTCTATGATTCTAACTTAGAAAAATTATATTATAGAAGATACTAAACATGACTTGTCTTTGCTTTCCTTCTTTAAAAGGACACGTCACATTTAATAAGTTTGCTCTTGTCTCAAGTGATAATCTGCCTTTAAATCAATCTCATTACCCAGTTATATTGTGAATACACATTTTTATGATGAGAGAATAAAAATTCTAAGACTCAGCTCAGTAAAATAAGTCTCAGACTGATTCTAAAATCTCTACTTACCCATTTAAAATGTGAATCAGCCCCATTGCCCCAAGTCTTGGATGTAAGTAAAATAGTACTACAAATATATTTTCAAATTTTGAAGTGGAAAATGTAAATTATCACATTGTAGGAAATCAATTACCTGTAATTATGAACAAACTAATAGAATATAAATTGTTTTATTTATAAGGATTTTCCCAAACTACATGTTCAGTTTGAGGTAAAAAATTGTTAGCTGTTATAGGATAATTTAAAAAAAAAAATCTTTCAGTATCTGAATAATTTTTCTGGTTAATAAGACAATTCAAAACATAGAACTTATTTGACTGTATCCTGTGGTGACATTCAACATATATAGTCATCTGCAGGGTGTGGGTGACCAGTCAGAAGACCCAGCTGAGATAGCTACAAATGATTTCAAAATCTAATGAAACCCTAGTTGTCTGGAGGTTTTACTATTAAATATGATCTCCCTGAATTTCCCCCAGAGGTTATGTTTTCCTGTGTAATTCACCGGACTATCAAAGACATTGCCACGTAAGAAATATAACCAGCCACCTATATCCCACCAGTAAAATGGCATCATTTCAAACTCTTTACAAATCACAGTATCACTTACCTGTGAATTACAGCACAGTGGGAAATATTATGTGGACAATACATTTCTTTGGTTATATGACCAAATCAAGCCTTGTAACTACTGTTCCTACACTATATACATTACTCTTGAATTCTGCTAAAGTTGAGTACATATGACATTATCAAGCCACAGAAAAACTAGCATTCTAATTTCATTACAAGATACTTACAGTAGTAAGCTTCTAGCAGCGATCTCAATGCTTCATCCAGAATAAATATCACGTGAGTGGAATATCCAGAGATTATTTTTATCTTTTTTCTCTAATTTACATGATCGCTGCATTCAAGTCTGAAAAATAAAAAAAATTAGAATGCCTTACTATCAAGTGCAATGGCAGAATTTCTGTGTAATTTGTAGAACAGTAAGAAAATGCTAGAATATTTTCCTGAGCACAGTAAGTTTTCGAATACTGAATGAGTATATCATGAAGAAATTTTAAAATGTTTTATGCGAGATGCAAAAATTATCAGGCCCACCAAACTTATATTAAAATGTGCATTATATCATGCCCAACAAGTACTCATTTTACTTCTTCAATAAGATGAGAAATGAATTTCCACACACTGAGTGATCTTAATCACACGTATTTCTACAAAAAAAGAAGTGTATTGAGGATACTAAGAAAGGTACAAAATATATTCTTTTTTGTTTCAACAGTTACATCGTTATCACAAAGCCGACCTAGAATATTTTGCTGAATTAATAAACTAGCTTTTAGTATTGGAGTAGTCACAGCGAAGTCAATTTTACCTTTCTGTATCCAATTAAGGGATGCATATTCATATTATGTCTGGCAAAAAGAATATGTATTCAAATATTATGAGAGATTTGTTAAAGGAAGTTATAAAAATAAAGTATCACATTTTTACAATGAGCTGACTCTGGAGAAAAAATATCTAGGGCTATCTTCAGATTCAGTTCTCTCCAATCTGCAAAGGCAGAGAACAGACCTTCTTTGTTTAAAGAGGTTACCCATAGCTTAGCTAGCAACTGAGATCAAACCAAACAACATTCATGGAAAGAACTTCCAGTGGAAAGGCTCTTTAATGCTACTGAACTGTTTTAAGTTGTTTTAATGGGAATAAACTTAACATCTAGTAATAAAAACTACAATGTTTCAAGATACAGTCGCTTTAATTATTAAACAAGCAAAAAAAAAAAAAAAAAAGCTATTTTAAGTACAAAGGAATTAACTTCCTCACCCACACCTTCCAAAAGTTGGAATTTCCTGGATTCATTATATGTGAGTCCTCACGATTGTCACAGAGAGTAACAGCAGCAGAAGTCACCCAATGTGACCCTTGTAATCTCCCTCACTGTGAGGGGAGGCAGCTTAAAGAATAAATAACTTGATAAAAGACCTGCCTCTTCAAGGAAAAAGAAAATCCCTAGCTCTGAATGCAATTACTAATGTCAGTCAACAGTAGCTTGAACTGTGGAAAACCCACTTCCTTTCTGGTTGGTTAGTATGACGAGTCTGATTTTTAATGCCTCCTTTGCCTCTGGTACCTCAATTTTTTTTCCTTCCTGGTCATGTAATTGTGAATCCTTACTATTCAGGAATTTTGAAGGATAACTTTATACATTGATAATAATCCGACATAAAAATTTCAAGGCAAAGAACTGATCACAGATTCAAGAATTTCATTCAGAAGTATTTTCAATTATAATTTGAAGTTTCCCTTTTATCTGTTCCCTTTTCTATGAACTCATAATGTATATGTTAGTTCTCTGTTACTTTTCTTTCAAATCTCTCGTATCCTTTCTAGTAACGTCTATATTTATGTTTAACCTACTTTATTTTTTGATAAATATTTGAAACGTTATTTCATCATGTCCCAGGCAATTATTGCAACTGAAAAAATAATCCACTTCTGTAAATTCCGTTGCATTTTAGAAGTCTTTGTAATTTTTTTCTTTCAGAATTTTCCCCTAGAGTCTGATTGTCTGATCTTCATTTCCTTCTGTTGCATTATAACCTCTTTTCGAAACTCGAATTTCTTCATTATGCTCTCACATTTTAGAGAGAATATTTTGCTTTAACATTTATGAGACTACGAAGTGTCAAAGCTCTTTCTTGTATCACTCTGTGTCATTTCAAATAGATGTTGTTCATCTCCTGTTTACTTATGTGCCTTGCCTTTCTTGCCTGTGTTGTGGATATGAGCTTTCTATGTACAGAGAGGATAGTGTTCCCTTTTTCAGTTGTCAAATTGGGGCTATTCAGCGACTGAAATAGTGTGTGTGTGTGTGTGTGTGCACGCGCACACTTGCACGCAAGAGAGTCTGTAATCTCCATCGAACGTCCTTGACTCAAACACTCCCTCGAAAATGTCATTTGTTTGGCTGATTGAGCCCATCTTCTCGTTGGTTTGCTTTTTCGTCTGTGTAACCAGTATCATGCAGAGTCAGTCCCTTTAACTCACTGAGTCACTCAAGAAATATGGGCTGAATTACTGAACGAATGAAGACTTCCTGCATTTGATCAAATGGTGATGGCCAGTAGTCACTCCCTTACCAGTTTCAAGGAACTTTGTGCAATATAGCTAGCCAGGCAGTCTGCCTGGAAATGGTTCTTGCTTGATGACTGAGGAGGTCTGTGTTAGATACTGAGGTCTTAAGTTTCAGTTTTCATTAAGTTTGGCATTCTTTCTTACCTGGCAAATTTACAAATTCTAGGTGGGTGAATTTGCTGATATTAAAGTTGAACCTGCTCAAGGATTCATTGTCAGGATCACTGGAAACCAGTGAGGGTGTGATCAGATCAGAATTGTTAATGAGGGGCATTAGAAAAAAGGATACCATTACCCCAAATCTGGCAAAATTACAATCAATTCCTGATCAATTCTGAAGCAATTTTTCACCCTGATATTTCAGTCCTACTCTGAAGTGACTATCGATTGTTTTGCAAGCCTGGAGTAGGATGCTGGTAGCAATGTTTACTGCCATGGCTCAACAGAGGAACTTCATGTAAAATCACTGTACTAATTCTTTTTCCCCAACTTTGGAGATCTCTTTGCTCTTCAAGACAACAACCTTATTATCTACCAGGTGACCGGCCGGAGACTACAGAATTATAATCTTGAAGCCAAACACAGAAAGGGTGGGAGGAGGGAAAATGATGCTTGCATTCAATGTCCCTGTCCTTTCCATGTCTCTCCTCTCATTCTTAACCATAACTGTACACTGACTCTTTTTTTGAGCTGGTGGAAAACAATCAATGAAAATCAGGTCTGTTTTGCTCTTAGCAAGGAGACTGCCTCAGCATCCTCTTTTATTCTTGGAGGACACCTTGTGCCCCACAGGAGTGGCTGGCAGTAGAACCCAAGTGCCTCCTGAGTTCCTATGCTACCCCCAACCAGAAGGGCTCTTAAAATTCTATGTGCTGAGAAAGAATAAGGCCTTTGCTAGTACGTAAACTTCACACATATACCATAGTTAGAAGATTTGCTTCTATGACCAAAACAAAATGAAACAAACAAAACAAAGACAAAAACACAGTAGGCCCCAAATGACTTATAAACTGAATCTCTGACATCAAAACTCTCTCATGTATCCTTTGATGCTTTCTTCAGCCATTATTACTCGACCCGGGCTTTTTGCACAAGCAATTGCTTAGAGGGTCAATGGAAGAAATAAGTCGTTATTTGTCACCAGTCCTATAATGCCAACCCTTCCCCCATTTGATTCATTTAACACATTATTTAAAAAGGACTTGACTTTATTGGCCAACACTTAGTGTTACTTGTTAGTTGCTATTTAATTTCAACATTTCTTTTATTTATGGACCCAGATGGTTACGTATGTGTTAATGTGCCCCAGTGATATTTTTTATGTGTTAAATTTTCCAAAGTTAGTATTCAGACATTGTTAAGAAATCTGTACTTGGGGGGGGGGAGATATTTTTCAGATAATTTTAAAATTAGAAGGCTCTCTACTACAGTACAGGAAATGCACATGTAAGAAAGAGGTCAGATTTCCAGGACGTATTTGCAAGTTGTCTGCTTGATTTCGGGTGTAGCATACCATCTGTTTGTAACAATGTTCTCAATGGTCTTTAAGTTCCCAGAATATTCAACTAAAGCATCTACATTTTGGCTTCATTATATTTTGGTAAACATGTCTGGGAACCAAGCCACCACTAAAAACACAAAAAATGGTCAGAAATGAAGAGTGCATTCTGACTTCCAATCTGGGATTCAATAGGCAGAGAACACTACCAGCCACTCCCCCCGAGCAGCCCACAGCCCTCAGGGGGAGCCACTGTCACCTTGCAAAGGACACACCTCGTCCTCACACGCTGAAATCCAGAACAGGAGCCACTAGATCTCTGGCTAAAACTGGACACACAACACTGCACAGTGATAATGACAGAATACGAGTAACCAACAGCTGTTAATTTCTCAATATATATCAGGTCAGCATTGTCTATCAATTTTTCATTCACACATGAAATAAGAAATACCATTACCGTCTCCATATTACATATTAGGAAAATGAGGCTAAGAAATACTAAGTGATTTTCTCAAAATAATGTACCTGCTAGCAGAGTCAAACCAATTTCACGATAAAGTTAATCCCATATTCCTTCCACTAAGTTGTGCTATTTTGTGAATGAGCTATTAACGACAAAAAATGAGATTTTTTTTAACCGAGTAAAGACTATATTGATATATATAACACATTAGAGGCAAGACTTCACTTTAAAAAATAATGTACAGACATCTGATATATTGTTTAAATAATAAGAAAAACACTTAATAAAGTTATTAAGTGAATCCTCTGAAATATATTTACATGAAATTAAATAATAAGCATATAAATGTCAACATGCTAAGATACAGAATTTCTGAGTTAAATCATCAGAGAATATACAAGGGAAATAAAAAGGAAATATTAACTTGACACTCAGAAAAATATAGCTCAAATATATCCTACGTTTTTGACGTTTCAACAAACATGAGGGAATATATATATATATATATATGTATAATAAAAACCTCCTTATTTTCCAAGAGTAAATTTTAAGGAAGAGATAAAACAAAATTTAAATGTATAAAAATGGTTATACATTGAGCAGTTTAAATCAATATTCACATAAAATGATTCTATTCAGTCCTATGTCATTCATGTTAAAATAAATGCATAACTGAGTCTCTAATTACCACTGCATGAATCCACTAATCTACATCATATAAATGCATATTTTGGGCAAGAAATATTTGTAGGCTTCTTTCAAAGTAAACAAAGTTATGGCATATGGCTCTGTGGAAAGAAAGTGTATAGGCTGGTATTGGTTGAATTCTGAAAAATTTGAATAACTTCATCCTATGCACATTGTTTTTACATCACTATTTCAAATTAAAAAATCTTTAGAGAATATATTTTATAAGACCATTCGCTACACTTAATCCTACAGGAAGGAAGTTTGTTGGCTCTTTGTTTCTTTGCTGCTATAGTTTCTTGAGTGCATGTATGTTTACAATTTAATGATATTTCCTCTGGTTACTGAAGACACTCTCAGCTCTCACAAAACTGTACGTTAATCAATGAGGTAGAGATTTCCTGAGTAACTTCACATGCTACAGAAAGAGAAACAAAAATATCCACCTACTTCTGCAGCATAAAATCAAGAGTTTGGCGAAGAAACTAGAAGAATGCACACATTGCAATCTCAAGACGTATGTCACTTCTTCATTGAAAAGTTTTGAAGTTAATCATGACTTATGTGAGTTTTGCTTTTTTAAAATCTGTGCTAGGTGGTAGTTTTAATATCTAAGATTTCAACAAATATTTTAGGCCATTAATTAATTTTTTTAAAAAACTATTTGTAAATAGGAGAAAAAAAAATTTGACAGTTTAATGATCCAAATAAGGACAAAGAATTTGTTTTCAAGGATCAGCCTAGAAAAATACAGCCCTGACAAGATTGACAGTGGAGGATAAAGGCCAAATGCACATTGGTACAAAGCGATAAAGTTGTCAACATGCTGAATTGATTGAAGATGAATTCTTTTCCGTCAGTAGTTTCACAAATTGTAGCCAGTGATACTTACTTGAAAATTGTAGAATCACCTGAGGGAACAGTAATCTTTGATGTAGTAGGTTTATGATTTTGAACAAACGCTTTCTTTCACTTGTTTGTACAGTCACTGAGATTGAGTGAAAAAGAACAAACTGTGATTTGGGGAAGTTTGGGGATATTTTTCAATTTTCATGCACTTTTACATCATCTGTATTTCATTTTCTGCCAAATATGCCAGCACTGTTTGCTGGATAATGTTTTAGTATTTTTCATTCAAGTTTTGTGATTTTAAGTAATTGCTCAAAAAAAAAAAAAACTGCTTGAAAATAAAAGTTTCTAAGCATTAGTTCATACAGTGTTAAATTTTTCACATTCCATTTTTATCCAGTGATGTTCTTTTCTGTTAGCTATATTTTCACCCAGATCATCTATTTATTTTATATTTAATAAAATAGTCTTCACATACGGTTAAAAAACAGTTAAAAGCATATCAAACAGGAATGGTGATTACAATTTTTATCAGTTTTTCAATGGAAAATTTTACATTTAAATGTCTTTTTGCAACTTAAAATGTGAAATTGGAAAACAATATTTATGACAATCAGTTAATTTAATTGTGAAGTGCAATACTCATATTCACTATCTCACCTTTTACTTTAAGTGTAATAATACAGAATTAGACAGTGCTATTTTCTTTATTTGAATAATCATAGACATTATCATATCTTTCAACCTAAGAACACTTCCAAACAATTAGAGAAAGCTATTCCCTGAATTAGAGTAATCATTGGTTTAGACATTACTGTCTGATCATTATTTTTAACTGCATAGATAACATTACTGTTATCCTCTGAATTAGACCAACCCCTTTTTTAAAAAGTATATTCATCACTGATGCAAATCTTTCTAACCAATTATTAAGAATCTTAGTTTTCTTCCATTCTACAGTTTAAGTATTTTCGTTTGTTTTGAACAATTTTTGGGTCATTTTTAAACTAACTTACATATTCCTGAAATAACAGGAAAGATACAAGGATAAAATGACATCCAAGATTAAAATATTTATATTTCTAACCCTTTAAAATACTAAAAAAAAAAAAAAAAAGCCACTGGATCAGTGAATTATTCATATAAAAATATAAAAGGCAGAAAAGTATACATTTAAGAATTTTGCAGCCCAATGGAGGAAGGGATGGGAGCAGTGCACACAACACACACAAAAGAAAAAGACTGGGTTCTCTCTTCAGCCAACCCGAAACAGGCACGTCCCCCAAATAATAATCACAAAACACCGTCAAGATCAGAAAGCCTCATCCTGACTGCTAAACCCAGTGCTCAGATCTGGGTCATCATCTACCACAGCTGACAGCCAGCACGTGACCCAGCAGATCTGCCATCCTGAGCTCATCCCAAAACGGCTTCTCCACTTGACCTCTGGAGCCACGCTCCCTCTTAGCACCTGCCACCCCACTGTCCTTCTGCTCCTGTGCTGACTCATCCATCTCAACGTCTAACGGCTTAACGTGGGGTGACCAAGAGTTGTCCTCCACTTCTGTCCCCTTTACATCCTCACTGTCTAGATCGGCACCATCCATCGTGGTAACACAGTTGCCATGTGTGGCCATTTAAATATAAATTTAAATTAATTCAAATTAAACAAAATTAGGAATATAGTTATTTAGTCGAAAATTCATTTCTTCTTGTCTTTCGTTCATGCCTGCCATCCGAATAGTCAGTAATCCGTTTGGACACCACATTCAGAAAATGTCCAGAATCCTGTCACTTTTCATTGCTTCCAACACTACTAACGTGGTGCAAACTACCGTTATCTTTTGCCTGGGTTATTACAATAGCCTCCTGAAGCTCTGTACAGAAACCCAACAAACATGTGTCTGCCATCGGGCCTTCACACTTGCTTCTTCCTTTTCAAGGACTTTCTTCCCCAAACCCTCTTTACTCCCATCTTCATGTCTTATTTCCTTGCTTCCTTTTAGTCTCTGCTCAAATATTCCTCTCTGGAACCAGATCACACTATATATTATGATCTTTCTCCCTCATATATCTCACCTTGATTTATATTTTCAGTAAGGAATTTCCTCACCCATTACCCAGATTTATACTTTGATAACTTTCCATATATATTCCTTCATATATTATAAACAATCACGCTTTTCAAAAATGCAAGCATTCTGCTTTACAATGTGCCTTTTTATACTGCAAAATACAGAACAGTCATCATTCCAGTTCAGTAAGATTTGATATATAGAATCCATTTTAATAACCGCATGATTGTTTTTAGTACATATATTCCATCATATAATGATACACATTTGTTTCTGATTCAGGGATATTCAAAATGGCACCGAAATGAACATCCTTGTATATGTCTCTTTGAACTCCCTGTTCCAATATTTTACTCACTCTTAATCCAAACAGTAGAACTGATGTGACAAATGGTAAGCATATTTCCAATTCGGATAAAGTATTACAAAAGTTAACCTTCCTAATCTACTTAAAGACACAGTAAATACAACCTTATCTATTAAATCATTACTAGTACCTATAATTTTTATTTAATGTTCTTGAGGTTCAATCTTTTAAATGATTTTTTTTTTTTTACTTCTTACCTCATACTCTATTTCTCTGCCCATTTCTCTAATGAGTTGTTGTACATTTTTTCATTGCTTTGCATGAGCTGTATGTACATTTAGGTCTATTAACGATGTTCCTGTTATACACACATATAATACAGATATACATACATATGCAGGGATAGCACACATTTATAACTTGATTTGTCTTTCAAATGTGCTTTCAAATGATTTCAAATATATTTCAAGTGATATGCACTATCTTTGCCATTCAGAAGTTTTAATTCTTAATCAGTCAAATCTATTGTTTCACTTTAAAGTTTATAATTTCTGAATTTTGCTATAAGCAATGTGTTTTCTTTGAGTGTTTATCTAAATTTTTTCTATGCATATGTACACACTGTAGTTTACAATTAGTATAAACATGGCATATGCTGAACTCTTCAAGCTCTCTGGAACTAAGCTGCTTGCTGGGGAGTCAACATTATGTGTTTCTTTCCCTCCATCTTTTACCCCAGTGAACACAGGGTTGATTTGTAAAAGTATTTTGAATATAAATGAAATTTCTCTTAATGTTAGAGCCAATTTCTTGGCCTTCTGTTTTTTTTTCCTACTAATTCGTCTTTCCACTCTCATTTTCAGATTTTTCCTTACTATCCTTAAGTATTAAGTTTTCCAGACCAGAGATTCTCAACTGACACGTAAATACTGAGGCCCATATAATCCCACACTGGGCTGAGGGAATGCTCTCAAAATTACACATGTTCCCCAGAGTTTATTACATCTTTTTCTAGGTTTAATTATTTGACCTAATATTTAAATTAATGACGTCTGGAGGCCTAGTGCCCCTTTTTTCAGTAAATCACAAAATTCCACAATACAACCCAGATTTTAAAATTTACTAGCCAAGAGGTGTTCAAAATTTTTCTAATATTTTGAAAATACAGTCTCCATCCATGGAAATATTCCATATTTTTTGCAAATAGAAAGTTTAGCTAGTGGTTGGTTAATGAACTTGTTACTTACTTTCTAATCTTAACTTTATTAAGTCTATCTTTGGATTCCTCTGAGTTTTCTCAACATTGCTGCTGCTGATCATGTACTTAGAAAGTCAAGTACTTAATGTAGCTGCTTGATAGGTAAAAAGTAGCCACGTGGGAGGTAGGGGTACAAGAACACCCAGGGAAGTAAAAATAATATAATAAACATATATTCTATATTTTAAATTCATAAAAATTGCTTCATTCTATGAAACAGAAAGTGAAGCTCGACAAAATCTCAGTTGCTGGTAGGTATAAGCGGAAGATGCTGTGATTTTTAAGTAGACCTTTTCACCATAGGGCAATGGAATCAATACTTGCTTACGTTTATCAAAAGGAGGCATACCCTTTACCCTTGAGAAGCATTTAAAACAAAAACATCTTTCTTATTATAGTTTAGACTATTACCACAACCACATATAGGTGTTTACACATATTTATATACACATAAATATATATGAAGAATTCTGAAAATACAAGAATAAATGATAAATCATTAAACAGTTTCAAGGAGATGTACCACATTATACCAGATTCCTTGTAAACTGCATTGTAAATATTGCTGACTATAAAACAGATGTCTTATTTAATATAATTAACCAATATAAATAATAGTTGAGTTTTTTCAAATATAAACCCAAATAACACAAATATTATACCTTTAATACTAAAGACATATTTAAACAAGCAACAAGAATCAAAAGTGAGAATAAACTGTAAATTTATAGAATATACAGTATAATCAACTAATATGTTTCTCAACTGAAACACGTAGCAACAAAGCATTAAAACATAAAGAGGTGTTTCTAGTGAGTATGGTACAAGTAAACTAACGTAAAATAGTCCCAACAAATATTTTTATTTTGCCTCTCTTCAATCTGCTGCTTCCTATAGGGGCACCTACTTATGTCTGAATATTACAACATGATCTTCCTTTATTTATTTTTTTTGGCTTTGGACATCAGAATTTTGTCTGATGTTTTTTGATAACTGCTGTTTCTTTATTTTTTATTTATATATTAAAAATATCTTGGTTATGCATAGTATCAATAAAGAGTTAAAATATAAGGTATATAATTTTTAATGATCTTTAAGGAAGAAAAAAGTATTTTTTTAAAAGTTCTATTGCTGTGTTAAGGTATACAATGAAAATAAATATAAATATATCTTATTAGTCTAGTTGTTTAAAATATTTAAAATCATCTCAAAAGAATATTATATAATTATTGCAAAACATAAGCACTAAGAATCCCACACTTTAAAATCCTAAGACAAAAAGTAGAATACAAAATTTTCTTCACATAATAAGTACATGTAAATAGGGCTAGAAGTAAAGGGACTTGGAAATAAGGAAACATGCTACTAAAATAATGGAAAATTAGTATATTTTTCTGTCACTTTTATTATTTACTCTAATATTACATTGGTATTTGTTCAATAACAAAAATTTTGAAAGATTATTTTTATAAATGAGTGCCCAAAGGACTCTGCCTCTGCGTTTTTGCTCCTGTGACCTTGCTAATTAAACTTCCAGACCTACTAATTGGAGACCCACATACACACACACATATTAAGCATAACCATGACTCACACAGGAAGAAACTAGTTAAAGTAACAGCTATCATCTTCACTCAAACTCACCACCATGTACAGAGACCCACAGAGGAATTTGAAAAACAACAACAACATCAAATTGTTAGTTCAGATGCTCATTATGCCCTTTTATAGCCCAGATGTATTTTAAGCGGTACACACCTAATGAAATCTATAAGACAGGCTTAATTAAGACTATCTGAATTCATTCCATTCTGCTTGTTTTGCATCGGTTTACAAGATGAAAATAATAGTTTAGAGGTAATTTTGTACTGAAACAAGATATACAAATATTTATCTATATATTCTAATGTAGGTACTGAGTTTGATTATACATTTTAATTTAAGTACTCACCTAAAGTAAGCAAGGTTCTGTATTTTTTAGAAATTGTTATGTGGGTATCATGTGTAAACCTTCAATTACCAATGAATTTTTAATATTTTATATAAATATTATATACATAACACAACCAATGCAAAAATAATGTGCATAACTGAGGCCTTTTCCTTAAAACACAGCTACTTCTCCAATTGCTAGAAGCCTTCATATAAACATGTTTGATTTATTTTATTAGCAATGTCATTCTTTTGTTTTAGTGGTTCACTCTCTGTTATGCTTATTCAAGTATCAAGAATGCAACTTTAAATATAACCTATTTCACAAAATCAGATTCCACTTTCCACCAAAAGTTTTGTTTATGAGGTATTTTTTATTGGGGAGAAAAACCCTGGTAGTAATAATTCATTTTACAAATTATTTACCTCTTCTCCTGATTTTTATTTCTTCAAAGCAATGTGTAACTTTCCTGCATCCCAAAGGATATTCTTCAGACATAGCAACAGGATGGTACCATATAGCGAAGTATTTCAGAATGTATTTCATACACTTACAAATTTGACTACAGAGGAAAAGTGATCAGACAATGACTTGATATCAAACTGTACCCGTTTATTATTCTATATGTATTTACAACAACCACGGTACAGTTAGAATAGCTTTAGGTGGGGACATTCATTCTAGATGAAATGCTGTCAGCAGCAAAAACAGTGGGTTTCAGCTAGAATATCGTAGATTGTAAACAGACAGGTACATTACCACATTTTCTCAATTCTAACATCAATATTTCTTCACATTTTAACATTTCTTAAATTAGGATGCATCCTACAATGGATTTCTAAAAGAAACTTGCCAGCCATTTATGTTTTTTTCCGCTAGGAAAGCTGAAGTTAAATCGATGGTACCTCTTACAGATATTGACATCTCAGAATTGAGGATGTAGCGTATAAGCTGAGGTTCTCATAATGGCTGATGCCAGCAGTAGTGCGAAGCAATATATTATCTCTACTGCCACTAATGATTTTATTTTTCTTGAATGTGTCCATTTTAAAGATAGTTCAAACATTTCCAAAACAGCTGTGAAATAATTCCTTGTTTCATTAGAAATTATTTTTTAAAGCCCAACCTCTTTTCTGAACTCTAGCTAATGAAAATTATCAAAATAATTACCTTCCAAACCAAATGTTATCTTAGTGCAAAGTATCTGAATAAAATTCAGCAAGTCTCACCTAACCAACTGCTTTAAGAATGGGCAGTTTAAAAGGAATCCAGACCTATCTATGACTTACTTTTCATTGTTTGAATTCAAAGCTAGTAATATTTCTTGTTTTTACTTTCAAAATTGGATTTGGTGCTAAAACATAAATATTAACTTACTAGCATCTTAAATACGAAATGTAATGTCAAATATATCACACTCATCATCAAACCCATTGCACAAATAAAAATGGTAAAATATTAATAGTGATGTGTCAGTTAAGTGTTAGAATTAATTTGAAAGAATAACCCATGGACAGAGTAAAAAAAAAAAAGTGTGAAAAAATATATAACTGAGTCAGTACATGATACCACTTACCACTTTTTCAAACTCATTTAAAATAGATCAAAATGGCTTACCGATAATTTGCATGGGCCAACTGTGTGGGATCACAATTAATTTATAAGTTTACTGTATCCAAAGTAGATTTTTGATCTGATCATACAATATTTCTTAATCTCTGTGAAAGTATTAGAAGTGCATGGTCAGGAAAACTGCTTAGTGAGTCAGTTTTTTTCTGCATGATATCATGAATTTATAAATTTGAGAAATCAACACCTAAATATCTCACAAAATTTATAGAAATGCCACACATTCATCAAACATAACTATTGCTATTTTTTTCTTTTTCTAATGGAGGTGCTGGGAATTGAACTCAGGACCTCATGCATACTAAGCACACGTTCTGCCACTGAGCTACTTCCCTCCTCCTGCTTTTTAATTTTAATTACAGGCAAACTGTTGTTGCCACCACACCAACACAGTGGTATGACTGTACTGTGAGCCAGCCTTCTGCGTGGAAAGGCATGGCGCAGAACCCTGCCGTCCGTCAGCATCTCTGGTCCTCCTAACACTGCTGCATTCCAAATAATGGCTGCGTGTTGTCACAATCACAACCTTCCAATTCGGGGAAAATCCCTGCTTCCCTTTCTTGCATGGACAGAGGCTGAATGACGGCTTTTGTTGTGAATATATTTTAACATGACACTTTCCTTTAGCAACTGAAACACACAGTGCAACAGAGGAGGGTATAAAAACACCAGATTTTCAGTTCTCATATCCACTAGGCTGAATTACGTTTTTCTAGCTCCATAATTCCTAGTATTTTCTGGAAGATTTGAGAAGAAATTGTTTTTAACCAAGGAATTATTAAACACTATGTTTTAAAATTTTTAAAAAGCACCTAGGTATCATAATTTTCAAAAGAGCTCACATCGTCTATCCATGGATGGTACACTGGAAATAAATAATATGAATCTTTCTGTCTTGAATGTGGGTCAAATAGAAGCCACACTAAAGTTAGAAAGAGAATACCCCTTTCAGAATATTGGGACTAGTACTAGAAAAAGCACTATGAAGCAAAAGATAAAACAGAATAAAATAAAATACAAGACAAAGCAATGCAGTAGTGGAAGTATAGGACAAAGAAAGTCACCTGCCACATCAGTAAACAAAGGATGTTGTGGCCATCAAGCCATCAGCCACTGTAGCCTCCCCAGACTGCACCCTGCAGGGATTCAGGATGGGGGGAAAAAAAAAAAACAGGATACTGGCGCTAGATATTTAAGGTGCATATCAGAGGAATAACTGCAACGAACCCAGACTCTTGCATCTTCCCATACACAGAAAATTGTTAAATTTGTTAACTTGTGATGTCTGTTTTTTCTTTAACTAACAGTATTCTTTTGATGATTCCATTCCCTAGTTTTTGTTACAAACTCCTCTATATGCTGGCTCCTCCCTTACCGCTTTGGAACAGTCCCACAGAGCTATCTGAGAGCCTATTTCCCGGGCTTAAGTCCTCCAAATAAAACATAATTCTCAGCTTTTAGGTTTTGCATTTTTTCAGTTGACAATATTATAAGGGCACAAAAATTACATGTACATAAAATTCAAAATAAAGAATGGGGTAAATCCCATGGAATGGTAGTTTATTTTTATTATCAACAAATGTTTATTGCAAGTTAATATATTCAAACACTATTCTATTTGACTAGGTGCTTACAATTGTATATGACACAGTTCTGTTCCCTAGGTGTTTATTGTCTTGGGAAGGGTAAATAAAAGCAAAATATGTATATACATAACTCCACTATGAAGCATTTTTTTAGAGAGTAAGTTTAAAAATTACCTTATTTGCTGATTTTGGGAGCAAACAAAACCTCAGCTGTAAAATTCTTCATAATTACTCTAGGCCTACATAATTCTTGTCTCGCATGTAACAAATTTTTTTCAACCTTGTCTGCCCTCATTGTTTTTTGGGTTTTTTAAAACACTTCTAAAATCCTTCATCCTCTGCTGCTCTGTTTAAAACCCTGATAAAATAATGCTTTTCAGTAATTGGACCTCTGAGCTCAGTACATTGTCTATCAATAGCAAAACCAAAATGTCCTTTGGACTGGAAAATCTAAGTGCCTCTGGACTCTACAGTATGAAGTCCAGAACGCATCCTTTTCTGTCACACCTTTATACAGTTTCTTTCAAAACTAACCCCTGATACATGAGTTAAATTTATTTGCAAGTATCATATGTTAAAAAATCCATCACATTTGCCTTCATTTTATTCTAATGCTATCTTTCAGTAAGTTACAAATGATAGATAATTCCAACAAAAAACTGAACAATGATACCCGCATTTTTACCCGTGAATACTAGCACAGATCCAATACAGTCTGGAAGTTGGGCAACTGGAAATACAATGAAATGAAGATGATATGGGATCAATCCAGAGATACCAGGGAATGAAACACGGCACAAGACACATGCTAATGATCAGGGAAGGAGATCCAGTTGCAAGTTTAAGAACATGTAAGATTTGTCGGCAAGTGTGCACCAGGGTAGGCATTTGATAAATTCTGAAATGACACGTACAGTCAATTGATAGGACAACCAACTGGCAGGGCCACCTGGAAAATACCGCTGTAAGTGCTTGCTGTTCTCAACTAGCACAGGAAGTGAGTGGCGGTTCTAGCGATGGTCCTTTCTGCGGGTTGCAGGGAAAGGAAAGGACTGCTGGGACCAGCCTCTTGGTACTTTTGCCTCCTTGCAGCCATGGATAACCGACTGAGGGAGGCGGGAACAGCAGGAAAGCATTTCAAGTGACAGCACTCTGGATCAGTCTCCTTTTCCGGACTCTTCCGAGAGTGACTTTACAGACGTTCATAAATCAGCGTACACCAGGGAGCCCTTGTTCGCCAGGCATGTTGAGAGCTCCCGGGGTGTCGCGCCGTGGAGCACTTGCTCCAGCTCAGACTGCGTCCATGTGATAGAGAGGTTTCTTTCCCGACAGCGGAGGGAGAGCCCTGCTCCGCCTGACAGTCCCTGGTGCGGCTGCATCAGTAGCTCCAGGAGAAGTTGTCTGAACTCTCCGAAGCTCCGAGTCTTGCTTTTGCTTAACAATGACTATTTCAGTACTTTAAAGGATCTAAGCGGCTTATTCTCTCATCTTTTAAAAATTCAAACCACTCCTCTTTACCGTTAAGCACAAAACTTCCCTCATAGCCCTGTTCCTTAGGTCTTTTTACCCTGCTGTTTTCTTTTGTACTGGAATCTGCCCACTGAAATAAAGCTCAAGTCAAAGCCAGGCAGTCCCTGGCAGGACTGAAAATCTTCGGTGATCCTCCAGTGCAGCCTGAATGACCTTCTCAAAATCTGGATTAGACTCCTTTGGTCAATGAATGCTTGCTCAGTAGCTTAGGTGGAATTATGAAGAGGTATCCACAAAATCTACCTTGTCTAATTCCTTAATTATCAAATATTAACAAAGAAGCCAAAAGACTGATGATAAAAGATAATGCACTTAATACAAATTCTCTAAATTTTTCTATTTATCCAAGTGAACCTAACTGTACACCTGTATTTTATTTACTGTAGTTTTAGTGGAATTAGAAAGAGTTGTGGTCGTATTACTTTACTGAGGAAGCTTTTAGATAAATCACTTGCAGGTTGTACTGCTATTTTTAAATTTTCATTTCTATAGAAAGAAATACAATTAATAATAAAACCAAAAGCTAATGGCATCATTTCTAGTCTATTTTTAACTATAATATTTTTATTATTGTAATGATTACATTAAATACATTATGGCTGCATTAAAATTACATTTCTAAAAATGTTTGTATTCCTCTTTGGAAAGAAAAATAGCATATGAATGTATTAGTGCTTTAAGGAAGGCCATAAAATTTTAGGTTTAAAATATTATTTTAAGTGGGAGAGGGTATAGCTCAGTGGTAGAGTGTGTGCTTAGCATGCACGAGGTCCTGGGTTCAATCTCCAGAACCTCCATTAAAATAAATAAATAAACCCAATTACCCACACCCCCAAAAATAATAGCTAAATGAATGAATGAATAAATAAATAAATAAATAAAATCTTATTTTAAGACTCTTCTGTTTCACCTCCCTTAATTTACAGAGTGAGAATGATGGGGCCCAGAGAAAGTTAATGACTTGCCCACAACCAGGCTGGATTCTAGTACACAAACTAAGATTACAGTCTTCGTCTACTGACCTGTCCTTTTTTTCTGTTTTAAATATTTCATCTACAAAAGAGAAGTGCATTTTCTAAGTTTAAAACTACACTACCATATCTTTCAAACATCTCATTGTGTTCAGTAAGTTGATTCCCTGTACTGCAGTTTATGTTGGAGAAACAAAAGCAAAAGAGAGTTCGTACTCCAGATATTTCTCTCTAAACACTGGCCAGATCCGTGGAACCAGGGTACCTGGCTTTTATCCGATCTCTCCTATACTGATTTGCAAGCAGTTTAGTTTTCTGTCACATATGTTGCACCCAGAAATGGCTTTTATTAGACTTTTTCCATTCCTGACCACAGATTTTAATAGTCACTGTGATAATATGTTTTATTGTGAGCATTTTAATATCCATCTAAAACAGAACCATTTATAGACAAAAGTATGCACATATATAAACCAAATTATTGACGAGAGCAGTGAACTAGGCCTGTCTCAGCCCCTCTACACTTTGGAGCATCATACCAGCCAGCTCGTAGGTAACATTTTGGAGGTGACTCTTCAGTCAATAAGACTTTTGCTCTAATCCACCACCAAGACTTTCGTTGTTAATGAGACAGCAGGTCACATACTCACTATAAAAATCTTAACTAGTATCTATCTTGTCTCCTGGTAGAGAGTATGGTTTTGTTCTGAAAAAGAAAAACAAAAAAACAGAAAAACAAATTTTAAAGAAAAAAATGCTGATCAGTGTTTCTTAATCAGTGGGGCCTTGATTCTCTGAGAATTATATATAAAAGTATGTCTGTCCATCCGCTAAGATAATCTGGAACTTAAGAGTTTTTGCTTATTTATGTTATTATGATTAAAAACTATTTCTTCACATGGATAGTATTCATAATATAATCTTTATAAGCAATTATGTCTTTCTCTTTTTACTTTTTTCATGAGATTATTTGCTTCTTCTTAAAAATAAATGATGATACATTTTGCAAGTAAAATTGCAAAAAAAAACTACAAATTTTATTTCTGCAAAAAGAAAAGATTTCTGTGAGATTCTGCAGTTTTCTTGACAAAGAAGCTAAAATGTTCAAAACTTAGCCATCTTGAGGAACGTATATGCCATCTTTGGCATTCATACATGTAACAATGTTATTAACAAAAGTTACAGATGAGATAATTGACTTTCCCTCAATTTTACCCCTAAAAGACAACCATTATGAATGTTTTGTTGTATCATGACAAGTGTGCACCAAAGCACTGAAATATAGTTGATATTTTTAAATAAAACTGGAATCATATTCTTCAATAGGACTGTGCCACTTACAGTTTGTTTTAACAATGTTATCTCATCACTTCTGACCCTTCCTATGGATATATGACTTAGAGCACCCTGACTATAAAGTCCATGTAATTAAAAAAAGTACAACAAAAATCAAAACCACAGAACTGAAGTTGCCATCGGAGACACAGCTGGGGGCTCCACATCCATGACCCACTATTTTCTTTGTCCTCAATTCAAGGAGATTATCCTCAGCAAGTCCTTCCTCACTGCTCCTATCTGGGTCAGCAAGAAAGGATTCTGAATTTGTATTTCATATTTAAGGTCATCTAAGAATTTAGATTCAGGATGGTCTGCAGTGTTTTAAGGTGTTTGCAGACTCTGCCAGTTGATAAACGGACAAGTCTTTACTCATTTTGACCTTGGCCCACATGAGGCTCCCCTTTCAAGCCCTGGGGAGTTTGAATGGACATCTGTCCCTGTTTCCTTCTTGCACAGTGACACTCCTCTTTGTTTTCAGCATCATTATAGTGATGGCCACAAAGCCTTAAATAAAGATGATTTTATATTATCTACCCAAATAACCCAAACATTATTCAGGCCAAATTTATTCTCCTTACACTGACCTGAGAATTAGGCTGCAGTATGTTTTTCCTTTTAAAAAAAAACCACTAATTTTGCCTGAATTTGAACCAGGCACTCCAAGACATTTTTCAAGAAAACCTTGGATATATTATCGTACTTTCATTTCTGAGCAAAACCCTTAAGAAGGTCCTGACATGAAGTACCTTGACAAACTTCAGGACGGCAAAAAAATACTTTGAAGAATTTTTGTCAGAATCTCTGATGACAGAGCAGCTCACGAAAAATCATGATTCGGAGCTGTGGCTTCCTTCTTTATCAAACCAAAATCAGACACGATGGCAAGTCTGTAACGGCTTCCAGTGCACACGACAGTCTGAGATTTTTCTTTCAAATGATGTTTTCATCAGTAAAGTAGCAGCTCTATTTTTTTTTTTAAATTAATGGTCCCTGAAGTTTTCAAAATGAGCTCCCCACAAATTATTCTTCATTGATTAGGTCAGGATGCACATAACTGATGTTATTAGTTCTTTCATTTACTTATTAAAGGGAAATTATGTAGCTTTCGTTTCTCTTTGATATTCAAAATATTAGACAGAATGTCATGAATCTAGGATGAATGTTACAGCTAAAAGGTGACTTTTTAAAAATTTTTTTCTTTATTTATCTCACACCCAAGGTGTAAGGGAACTATATTATTTCCAGGGTACCAAGAAACAAGGTGGTACAAATTGGTTGTGGTTAAAAAAAGGTAATACCATAATCATCTCTGCATGATATACAATGATACGTATTTTGTTTTGGAAAATCCACACCAAAATGATAAGGTTCTCGTCATTTTAGATCAGATCTTTTTCTCATAAGAAAGCACATACCTTTCACTGCACTTTATTATTTTTTTACACTGAGAAAATTAAAGATTCATATGAAGTTATAAAAAATAACACTGAGAGATCCTAGGTACTTTTAATCTGTGTCTGCCATTGATAACATCTTGCAAAAAACTATAGTGCAAGTCACAACCAGGATGCTGACAATGATGCAGTCAAGATACAGAACATTTTGCCCACCACACGGATTCCTTCTCTGCCCCATCCCTCATTCCTGAGCTCTGGCAACCACTAATCTGTTCCCATTTTGAGAACTTTGTCATTTCAAAAATGTTATATGATGGAATCACACAGTATGTGGCTTTTTGGATCCAGGAAGGGAGGGTGAGAAGGGGATGCAGTCAGATGATGGTGATACTACACAGCTCTTTATATCTACTAAAAATCACTGAATTGTGCACATTAAAGGGGTGAATTTTACAGTATGTAAACTGTGTATCAGTAAAGCTGTTACAATAAATTAAAAAGTCTGCTCTGTCTTCTGACTTTCTGAGCACACCATGTACTTCCTCTCTCTACATTACCACACACATCAGTAAACAGATACAGCTACTGGTAGGTGGATATTTAGTCCCATCATTACGGACCATCTTATTAATCACAGAGATTGCAACAAGACAGCAACAAGGCCATCCTAACTTTCGAAAGTTGCAAAAACTGATTCATCCACCTGCCCTTTGGATTCTCTTCCCTCTTACCCTCTACGACCTTTTGCACTAATTATGTGTATCACTTTTATATTTTAAAAACGATGACTAGTGTATTTTCATGGTCTCTGCTCCTATACCTCCCAGTAATTTCTGGCCCTTTTCTGACCCTACCACTCTACTGAAACCTTTCTACCACCTCCAAACTGACAAGTTACTCTCATTTTTCTTTATACCTTTGCATTATTCAACATGGTAATCACTCACTTCTTCATCAACACCGGTGGCTTCTTAATACCTACTCCCTCGTCGTCTTCCTGTTCTCAGACTCATTATTTCCAAGCATATTTCCACTTCTTTCTGCTCCTGTCTATTTCTTACGTGCAGGTGTCCCCAAGGGTTTCATTCTTAGTCTTCCTTCCTCCTGCTGTCCAGTCTTTCCAGATAATCTCATTCATGCCAGATCTTCAACCCACACCTACTGATACGTTCACGCACTCATAAATCCATGTAGGCAGACCTCAGAGATAGAACACGTTCTAAATTCACTGCAATAAAGAGAATATCACAAGAAAGGGAATCGCCTGGATTTTTCGACTTCCCAGTGCACATAAAAGTTATGTGTGCACTCACTATACCGTAGTCTATTCAGTGTGCAATAGCGTGATGTTGTAAAAACCACATACGTACCTTAATTTAAAAACACTTAATCGCTAAAAAATGCTGACCGTCAATCTGAGCCCTCAGCGCGTCATAATCTTTTTGCAATAGTTAACATCAGAGATCACTGAGCCCAGAGCACCATAACAAGTAGAATAAGAATGAAATAGTTTGAAATATTGCGAGGATTACCAAGCTGCGACACACAGACACAAAGTAAGCAAATGCTGTTGGAAAAATGGCGCCAACAGACTTGTTTGACACAGGGCTGCCACGGACCTTCAATTAGTGAAAAACGCAGTATCTGTAAAGCAACAAAACAAGGTCTGCCTGTCTATCTGCCTGAGTTTCCCTGGTAGTATCAACCAAAATTACAAATACTAATAAAAACTGTAGCCACAAACACCAAACATACCTGCTAGGTAATGTTCTATGTGCTTTCCATAGATTACAATATACAGTTTTCATGGGGACACTACATGGGATTGTAACTTTGTCCATTTGATAGATGACAACACTAGAGTTTAGAGAAATTAAATCATTTAGTCATAGTTACTCAGGTTTTAAATGGTCGGGTTGGGATTTAGACCAGGTCATTGTCTCCAGAGCCACAGCTAAACTGTATGCTGGCCTCCAAGTTTGTACTTCAAATGGTTTAGTGAGTATATCGATGTTCCCAAGGCATTTAAATCTAAAGACAGCATAGGATGCATTTTCCTAAAACCTGTTCTTCCTATTACATTCCTTAATGGCACGCAGTCCTCTCAGTCACCTTAGCAAGGACCTAGGGTTTCATCTTAGACTCCTACCTCAGCCTCGAGTCTCGGATCTAAGGAATTCCAAGTGGTTTTACCTGCTACGTATGTATTCAGTCTCTTTACTGCTCTACACCTGTAATACCCGATTCTTGTTTCAACATCCTCATCATCTCTCCCCTGGAACAGGAGTCACAAGACTCCCTAAAGAATTCATCCTCGCCCCAACCTTTCTGATACTGTGGTCGATGGGTCATTCTGCTGAAGCCCTTCCTGGATGATGTGGTCACACACCGGGTGAAGTCACCCCTCTGTGCTTCTCACACATCTCTGTGTCCCCACTCCACTTGTGTCCAGTCTCTTCCACTCCATGTTCTAATTATTTCAAAGTACTTGCACTTTCCAGAAAGAGTCATTTTTCTTAGCCTCATCTGTGCTTCTGCACTCACTGGCCCTTCCAGATTAATTCAGGCCACCTCCTGCAGAAAGCTGTTTCTGACCACAGAGAGCTCTGATTAACCCCTCACCTCCCACTGTGCTCCTTTTCATCCCAGAATGCTTTTATCTCGGACAGGCAGCAGGAGCTGCGAAGGCCACACACACTTGCCCTAGGAACCCATTTCCTATACATGGGATCTTGAGGAATTAATTAACTTCAACCTCCCGATTTCCAGCTTTCACATCTATAAAATGACGGCAGCGACACCTACGTGAAAACTTTGTTGTGAAGATACTGATAATATAAACAGTGCCTGACAAAGAATAAGTGATCCAAAATGCTAGATAATATTACAGACTTCTAACAAACTAGAGAGTTTATGTTCCCCGCACTACTATAACCGTGGCCTCCTATTACTCTTTTGAATTCTGCAGTCCATTGCATAATAGATGCGTAATTATTTTTGATGTGCAAAGGAAGTGCCGATGTCAATGGCTTCAAGTTACAGATATTCACAAATATCTATTTATACACAAATATAAGTATCTATTGTTACTCAAAGTGTTAACATGTTGTTTCTACTATAATTGCATATCTTTATTCTCGAAGTGCTAAAATCGGAAATAGAACATTTTTAGACATGATCGATACACAGAAGACGACCATACCCAGGTTGGTTCCAAACTGAAAGCCCAAAGCTAACCAGGGAGACTGGAGGAAGGTGAAGACCAGCAAGGCAGGAGAAGACTGAAACAATAAATAAATAGGTATTTGTTCTGTGCACCAAATAAAATCATAAATGTGAAAGATCAATAATCCATAAAAAAATATATACTAATAGTAGCAATGATGAACTGAGTGCCCACTGGCTTCTCTATTTTATTTTTTCCTTCTAGCTCCAGGATGAATGCTAAGGGTCAGGTCAAGGTCAATCATGTTACTAGTCCTGATCTGACTTTAGTGAAGGCACATCATTCAGAGGCTCTGCCCTCTCTCCACCTCGCGCTGACCATCCGGTGCATCTCACGTTTACTACAGAGCTTTCACCTTCCTCTTCATCCCAAGCTCCCATTTTTGTAACTACCTCACACTCCCACCCCTTCAGCTTTTCTTAGCTTGGTACCTGGAAAGTCTAATGCACTCAATAAATGGTCACTGAATGAATAATATATGACTTAAAACAAATAAAAGACTAGATAATTCAATTATAAAGAGAGGCCTCATTAATGAGTTTGTGATCTCTTTACTACAGCCGTCAGCCTTCCAGCCTTAGCCATGGTGCTCAGATTTTATTTGAATAGCTGCTGTACTTTATCATGTCCTTCAGATATTGTGAAATGCCAGTGTGGTTTTTATCGTATGGTGTTATGAGGGGAAAAAATGAAATAAAATGTCACTAATTTCTACTTCATTAAATTTGGGATTTGTGACCATTTAACACGCTCTGGCCCGAAGGCTACCTTTAATAATAGGATAAACAAATGAGTAGCTTAAAGTATACAACAGGAGAAATGGTAAAACTCCTTGGACAAGGCACGTTGTTATATGCCAGCTGGCGATGCTAAGTACAGATAAAGTTAGGTTGAGTATATCTCCTTTGAAGCATGTTCTGCTTAACTTGAACCCCCCAGAACAACAACCAAAAAAAACAGAAGCCAAAAAACCCCAAAGATTTTTTTTTTCAAATTAGGCTTTTCATTTAATGACAGCAGATATTTCATTTCTTTCTAATAGTCTTTTATATAATCAGAGAAATGAGGAGCTGGAAGGAACATTACAAATAGTGTAATGCAAACTCCCATTTGTAGACGTGGAAACTGAGGCCACCTGAGGCGCACCAGGTTGGCATTTCCGATGTGACAGGCACTACTGACGTGTCAGCCTGGTCTTCACGCCTCAGAGCTCCTACTGTCCCGTGACACTTCTGTCATCCTTTCTTCCAATTACAACAAATTAATGAAGTTTTACTATAGTCACAGCAGTTTTTGCAAAAAAAAAAAAAAAGTAACTAGTTGGCCTCTGTCTCATGAACTATAAAATAAAAGCAGACTAGCTGGTCAGCGCTAAAATTGCATCAGATGCTACAAACTAAATAATCTGCTTTCTCTGAACCCTCAGATCTATTTTTTTTTGTAACTTCCTTAAGGAATATTCATTTTCTATCATAAACTGCAGATAGAAGGTTACATTATATGTCTTGTACAAGACTGCAATTAGTCTGAAAGCAAGTGGCTCCCTTAGATAATCATTAAATATCTGTAGAAAATAATGCAAAATCATCAAACTTGCTTTTTTTGAGTTGATAAACTGAGTTAGGGAAAAAACACAGTGATATCAAGTCTCAAATATTTCATTGGGTCTAAGGCAAATAGGTATTTTTTTCCCCTATTTTGCATCATTCACATTATCTTAAATTGTGGTTTGTATTTAAGGAACTGAATAATCTAGTGTGCACTAATGTAAGAGTTAAATGTTTCACTTCAGCTTTTAAAAACTATTTTATGTGCTACTTTATCTCCCTGTATCTATATATCCTGATAATATCTCTAGTGGAAATAGCAATAGTTTCAGCCATAGAGGTAAACATTCTGATTGATTTAAGCTTATTTTCCACTCATATTCAAACCAGAACATATACAGATACATCACAGTGAGTTACCCAAAATATTTTTGTCCTTAATTGTGGCCAGTTTTCAGTAGATAGTATTACTTAAAATTAAGATGAAAGAAAAGAGTGTTTTAAAGGTTTAAAAATTATGTTCAAAGTTATATGAACTAATTTAACTTTGAGATCCTTCATACAACACCAATAGGGTTTCTGTACATTTGGCAGGTCAGCTATAGTTAAAATGAAATATTTACTCATGAGCATGAATTATTATATTTTGAGAAGTTTGTAAAGAAAAACTAAATTTTGATTTGTGTTTACATTTTTTATCAAATCACTCCAAAAATTACTAATTTTAGAAATAAGAATTTGTTATGTGACAGAAAATCTTTCAAAACACTGAATTCTTTTTATTCTTTTATATTGAAACATTCCCTGAATGCGATCTATGGGTTGGCATCAAAAATATTTATTGTCTTAAAAAAATAAAGCCAACCAGATCAAGTAGCTATGAAATTATGATCTATCGACTGAGTATTTACAGTTAAACTTAAACTATCTTTGTTAAATTTTTCTTCTGAAGCTCTTAGAGTCCTAGAACCAATGGCAGCACATGCCAGGGTTACAAGTGCCCACTCTGCGGCTGTAGGAACGATGGAAACGGCACGAGGCTGAAGCCTGCGGTTGGCAGAACAGGAGTGGGGGCTATCCCATCACTCCTCTAACCTCAGAGCATCCCTGTGTTTCTGGAAAAGGAAAAACTGCTTTATTGAGCTGTCTCCAGACATGAGCCAAAGGACTGTATACGCTGCCAGCTATTTGCTGGAAAACCCTCCCACTTGCACTTGAAGCAGGAGAACAATGGAGACCACTGCCTCCCTGTTTCCTTTACTCTAGGCTAATGCAGGCATATGTCAGTATCCTCTATGGCCTTTAATATTTTTTGACATTCCACTTCTTTTATTTATTTTTTTTCCCCTACCATTTCTTTCCTGTTTGTGTCCACTATTCTGCCTTCTCTTTCACTTTTCCTAAACCATAGGAAAAGGTGTCGGAATTCATGGAAGCAATGTTCCCCATTTCCTCCACCAAAATTCCTGTCATTTGACCAAGAGAAAGCTGGAATAACTAAAAGACTCGGGAGAACAAGGGAAACGTTTATATAATAAGCATAAACCTATGTGACCAGTTGACTTGTGAAGAGCTCTTGTATTTATCTTTTTTTTTTTAAATAGAAAGTACAAGAGGGTAATTGTTACTAGGGAGGAGATGGAAAAAATCTGCTTAATAGTTCACGGGCCCAGGTAGGATGAAAGACCAAACTCTCATACTTCTCCCTGAGACTGAACGTTAGATACAATTATTAAGGAAGGGTGTTTTTTACAAGCAGAATTAGGAGTAATATGTAAGAACAAGTAAGAGAAAATTGGCCACTGAAATAAAACAAATAATTAATACACAGAAGAGACTGAGGCCAGTGATTGGCCATGATACAAAGTTGGATTCTGGGGTAGGAAGCAACTACGGATTTAAGAGATAAAATTATTTCACCTAAGTCTCCTAAGGCAGTTGGTAGCGTGGGGGAAACAATTATGTTTATTTTTACAAAACCGAAACATTGGGGATCCAATGTCATTCTTTCTACAAAGTATCCCAGGCTAAGAGTAATGCTGAGGGGATAAAAAGTGTTATTCCTTAAATAACACAGAACAGTTCAAGTGCAGGAGGACCACGTTAGCCACAAACTGTCTCCTGGAGGGCACCATTGGGAAGCACATGGGATCTCTGTAGGTGGCTCGGTGGTCAGGAAGCTCATTATGTCAGGGGCCATGTCTACAGACCCACAATGAGTTATGCATGTTCAGCATCGTACATGGTTCATAGACTTTACCCAATAATTTTTTTTTTATGGCAGAAGAACATTTTCAAGATGGGGAAAAAAATGGAAGCTCAGAACTATTTAAACTTCAAGCATATCTGCTAATCTGACATGGTATTAACATGTCTTCCTCTAGCATAAATAAAACACATTTCATAATACACTCCTTTAATGTCAAGAGTACACTGTACACATCATTTCTGTCAAAATCCTCACATCTTAAAAAAGGGGGCATGGAATATACGATCTCCAACTACATTTTTTTTTCTCTTGGGCTAGTTTGCCGTTAATCTTTTCATTATCTGTAATAACTAAATAATGTATATTATAATCTTATAATAAAAGAACAGAGTCACAGGCTCGTATTTTAAAATGAGTTAAATAGATGCATTTTTGCTTGATAAAACCACTGGTTTGTTTTAAGGATTAGCTTTATGATGTTTTGTTTTCCACAGGGGAAATTTTAAGTGGCAGACTTCCAACTGATGTTTGAGTTTGAATGTAGCTGTAAAATTTGTAATAAGCATGCACTTTAGAGGTTGGAAGAGATTTTAAAAATCATCTGGTCCAATACCCATATTTCACAAATAAGAAGAATAAAAAAACAAGGCAAGTTATAAGGACTTCTCCTAAAGGCATAGAACAAGCTGAGGAAAGAACCTAGATTAAAATCCACTTTTAAACCAAGATAAAAACTGAATTATCACCACATCATCTAAGATGATCCCAAAAACCTGAATGATTATTTAGGTCCAAAGACACCTAAACTGTGATTTACAAGCTGAACACAGAATTTGTACAACTACTTCTAAACAACGTACGATTAAAGGAAAGACCAGATAAATACTATTTTATGGGAAGCCTGGTATGAGAAATGACATACAGATGTATGTACTCTTGACAAGTTGTCTTTCTCAAAATTTCTAGAAGTCTAACATTGAAAAATTGAATGTATGTTTTCTTAGGCTTTATTTTGTTAATAATCTTATAATGTCTTTAATTGCAAATACCCATGCATCCACTAGTAAAGTAAGAATACAGTTTGTTCAAGCACCAGGAATGTTAAAAAAAAAAAAAAAGAAGTTTTACAGAATTAATATTTAAGTATTAGCCATATCCTGTTTAAAAGAAGACAGTACTTCTGGTTGGCATGCTTTTAGGAAGTTTACTAAATATAACAGAATCAAATGACATGCTTGAGGTTCATGGAAAGCTTAAAAACTACCTAAATGGAAAATTCAAACAAAGAATCAAAAAAAACCAGCTACACTTTAATTCTTCCAATCTTTCAACAAACACACTACATGCTAGAAATAAAACATGGGGTGGAATTGACAAACTCCTACCTCTATACATTGACAGGGAAGAAGTCATTGAACAGTGAGCCCCCGAAAAGGGCAATTACAGGGTGTTACGAGAGAGCACAGGAGATATGCCTGCCCCTTTGGGCCCGAAACACGAAGACTGCAGAGGGGGAGGGATAATCTAGGCTCTCCAAAGTCTGCAACAGGTGGAAGGGATGTTTTAATGAGAAGAGTTTGTTCCAGGTAGAAGAATCGGTGTGCGCAAAGGCCTAGCAGTTCGCAGAAGCCTGGAATATTTGTGAAAATGCAAAAGTTCCACCCGACTAGACTACGTCTGTACAGGGTATGGGTGAGAGATGCTAATATTGAGGGAAAGATGGGTCAGATAGTAAAGATCCTTGTTTGTCACCAGAACAATGGGGTATCACTAAAGAGTTTATCAACATAAACGAGTGAGAAACAAGAATTAGAGGAGTCATTGCGGGCTGGCTGTGAAGGACTCCTTGCATGCTAGAGGACTCCAGGAAAGCTGAAGGTAAATGATCACTGGAGGTGGAAAGTCTCCCAAGAATAACTGAAATTCAGGAGGACTTAAAAGCCAAGTAATGTACAGCCAGGTAGTGAAGAGGACTAAGACCGCTGCAACAGAAACAGGTAACAAGACTAAAAGCAGAGATTGCTTGTGATATAAAAATAGAATTGGCTTGACGAAAACAGTTTTAAGAAAGAAGGGATAATAAGATATATAGAGTGGAGCCAACCATGGACACAGAAAATCAGGAAGTGTAATTTACCTTCATTTCAGAACTTTGATGGTTTTTGAGCCACGAAGTATGGGATGGAAGGACTTCCTTCTGAGTCTAGGAAATCGGTTCAGAGACTATCTCAGAAACTAAGGCTGAAAATGCCAAGGAACTTTCCTAGGTTTGGAAGGAAGGTCTGGAAGAACTCACTGGATGAATGCCAGGGCTAGTGTGAGTGGGGCAGGCCGGTGGACGGCATTCCCACCATCGGCACAGTCCCCGCCATATATACATGCAGATACAGCAAGGGGAAAGCTGGAAAGTGGAGTCAGTCTGCCTTCAGAAGGATGATGCATTTGTTTTAGGACTTTTTTTTTTTTTTTTTTTTTTTTGGTCAGTATATAGCCAAATACATGAATCTCAAGGTCTGAGGAAGGATAAAGAAATGGCAAAAGTTGAGATCTTATAAACCATTGGTGCTCCGAGGAATAAGATAGGGAGCAAACCATAGAGAATCTTCCTGCTCTCCCTTTAATCGTCTGGACGAAAGTGGTAGGATTAGGAGATATGTCGATGGCAAATGTAATTTCTCTCAAAGTAATCAAGTTGCTACAGAAAACTGGTACTTACTAGATGATAAGTATCAACACAATTTCAATAAAATCTTGCATTGGCTGCAATAGAACTTAATTATTCTTGAATTGATTTTACAGTAATAACTCTAATCATTTTCCCTTTATCTTGTTGTCTATTTGATCATTTCTTTCTGCTTATTAATCTCTCCAAAATTGAATAAGATAGCAAAGATGCAAAAATAAAGCTTAAAAAGGCATAAATTCTTTCAGATCTCACAAATTTTTTTGATGAGAAATAAAGATAAAAATTAATCAATTCTCTACTGACTAGTGGAGATTATTCTGAGGTAAGATAATTAGAAAGTATTTTAAATACATGTTAAGTATTTTTAAAATAACATTAATTATGACATGTTGAGTAAAGGGTGTAGATTTTTAAATAAGTGAATTTTAGTTTTTGCCTACCAATTGCTCTATCCAATGTGATTTAAAAGCATTTTTTTCTAAAATATGTATTTCATATTTTCTATCCCATCATGGTTACTAAACTATTTTCCTTATGTGTAATGCAAAAGCCAATTTCAGTTTAGTAATAATAAATTATTACAAATACTAAATTAATACAATGTGAATTAATGAAGTGTTATTTTAAATGCTTAAATAAATTTTAGCACATTTTAAATTTGTTTACCCTCTTTCTCACTAGCACCTTAACTGAAAATTTGCTTTGGTGGAATAAAATCTCACTCTCTCTCTCTCTCTATATATATATACTTTTTTTTTTTTTGCTGTTAAGCCTCATTTCAGCAATAAAGAATTTAGCAAAATTCTGACGGTCCCCTACTTGTATTTAAACTGAAATGTTAACAACTACAGAAAAGCAGAAGCAATTTCTCTATAAGTGTTAGGTAACTTCTACTATAAATAAGTCTCCTACTGTTATAAGGAAATTGATTAATAATAGAGAGGTTTATAGCATTTGCTGGGACAGGCATCCTTTACTTTTTAAAATTAGGTCCCCTCTTAAAGACTCTGCCTTTAAAATAGGTATCGTGACAAGACCAAACACTCTATTAGCCTCTGTTTAACCAGAGAATTAAGATTGAGGGAGTCACATTTTCCTTCTCCGAATGAACCTGCTTTCAAGTAACCAGGTCTAATTTTACTTGCACAAAGGCTGCCAAGCCTCCAAGGGCATTTTCTACTGATTTTATGTTTGTTTGTTTGTTTTTTCCACCAAGAAAATGATACTTTTCTGGAAGTAATAACACATTCTCTTGCAATCTGGTTTTTCTCTCAAACAATTCATTTACCAATTTATCACCATATTTTATCACACGACTTAAAATATTTCCTTAACATATCCCTTTACTCATAAGCTACATCAGAAAAAATTAAACTCTATGAAAAGGTTGATTAATAATATGGAAGGGATTCCTAGAGGTGCACATGCATATCTTAAACCAATCAATTTAACTTTATCAATCTTAGGCTTTTGCAGTTTTAGTAACTGTATAAATTATTTTTTAAAAATTCTCCAAGGAATCAACAAACTAAGGGAGTCAAGAGAGTAATACTAATTTTAAAATATTGATTAAATAAATCATAAGAACTATCAGTAAGAAAATCATTAAAAAAAAAAAAACTAAAATGCAGGACACTACTTCAGAATTTTAATTAATTTGGCAATAAACTTTTCATACAAAATTTTTACTTTTTTCATATAAGAACGTACTGTGAGCATTTTAAACAGTGATGATTGTTTAAACTGTGAAACATTTCTGCTTTCCAATATTTCCTTAATACCGTATTTTTGACCCAATCTCATCCTTGTCACCAAAAACATATTTCTTTAAAAGTCAAGTTTGCTTACCATGAAATAGCAATACTGAGTTACTACTTCTAAAAGGTGATATGAACCAGATGATATTTGGGGACTATCATCATTCAATTCAGGAATTCGTAAGAAATGGCCCGTGTACAAAAGATGTGCAGAGAATATGCTGCCTTGCAAAATAGGATTGCATATGATACAAGCTCCCTTGAGTTTAGTATCAAATGGAGGCATATAATTGAGCAGGCTTAGAAAAGAGTCACATGAGTCAAGAGGTCCTAACTGAGGAGCAAGGACTGAAGCTGCTCAGAAACCAACTAATACCCTTGTGAGAATGCCACGGGCAGAGTAATTATTTCAGATCAGAAAGAAAAGCAAAGACTGCCACCTAGAAAGATGAAGTTTTTTTCCTCTTCTGCAGCTTTTCCCTGCATAACCCCTAGTCTTTATCATCTACAGAAATCTAACAGGATGATAGCCTGAGGTGTTATCAGTGCAGCTTTATCAATGATATTTAACTCACACAAAGAATAGGCAGATAATTTATTATCATTTGAGATCAGCATTTGCCTGGAGGTTGTGTGATGTTGCTAATTGTGTTACTGTTTTTTAAAGAAGCATTGTCCTACCCATCAATTATAAGGGTTTTTTTTTTAATTGGGTTTTTTTAATTTTAAAGGTCTTTAATAATAAATTATCCACAGCATGTCCGTTGCCAACCACAGATGCCACCTAACTCAATGCTGTTTTTAAAGTACCTTATAATTAATCACAAAATTAAGTGATTTTAGGAAACAGTTTTGTTCCCGTGTTTCCACACCCAGTCCCTTATTTCACCTGCTAAGTATATGCATGGTTCATGAAAAATAGAGTGTAGAATATACACTGTTTAAAAAAATCATGGAGTATTATAAATGCAAAGGCTAGATATAATCAAATTAATCTCAAGGATGCACAGGCACTTGTTCAAATATGTTTCTTCTCATTTATTCTATCAATTTTTAAACCTATGTTCAAGATCCTACGCAAAGTTCACTTCCTCCATGAAGTAATACAATTATTTGTGAAAAAATTAAATAACACACGAAGGAAATACGGTATTCCAGCATTGGGCAATAGAATATAAAGAATGGAGATCCTGACTTCAACAAGCCCAGTCTAAATAGAAACAGATAATTAGAAAACAACATTGTAAGTTCATTAATAGACATATGCAAAAATTCATACTGAAAAAGAGAAAACGGTCCCTTATTTCATCCCGGAAGTCAAGGAAGGCTTTCTAGAAGTAGAGAGGTGCCTGTTAGAAGGAGTAAGTATTGGACAGGCGATTGAACAGTGGGAGTCAAGTGAGTTAAGGGGAAAGAGGCTGTCTGAAGGTCTTCCAAGACGACATGACAGCGAAAGCAAAGGAGCAGAAGTGGGGAACAGCATGGGCTGTGGGAGGAGCAACGGGCCGTTTGCATGACTAATAAAAGAGGGAAACCAGGAATAAGGAAGCAGTGGAAGAGGATCACATTTAGGAGCTTGGGATTTATCAGAGCAGTGGAAACCATCAAAATGCTCTGAGCAGGGACGGACATCCCCAGGTTTGTGTGTGTGTGTGTATATATATATACACACACACACATATATATAAAATCACTGGAGGTTGCTGGAATAATGTATTTGAGAGAGACAGTTCTGAGGAAAGTAAGGATATGGAGGCACAGTTTCAGCACAGGGGTAATGAGGACATAAATAAGAGTATTCTGATGGGACTGATGAGAGATTTGGGAGGGCAACATGTTCAAGAAATATTGGGGAGATTAAATGAAAAGACACGTGCTGTTTTAGAACAGAGGGTCAAAGACCAGGAAGTGCCACATAGTGCCACACGTGCCCCCAGGGACCATCCCGACACCACCCTTCCTACATGATTACTGGTAAATTATTTAACAGTTTTAAATGTACTCATCAAGACTATAAAATGGAAAGAAAGTGCCATCAACTTCATGAACTGTTAATATTAGTTGAAATGATTCATATAAAGTATCTGGCTCAGTGTCAGGCTCACACTGTGAACTCAATAAATGCTAGCTAGGTATTATGATAAATACTATCAGGAACTGCATATAGACAGGACTGACAAAGAGAAAAAATAGAAGGAGTTATCAGTTTAGGAGAAAAAAAAAAAAGATGATGGGTTCAATTTTGGAAATTCCAGACAACTAGGGAAGAAGACATGCATGTGGAAATGCCCGAGACAGTACAGCTCAGTTTGATCCCAAGGAGAGTATGATGGTGGAGAAGATCAACATGATACTAATAGAGCCACAAAAATAAGGAGCAATACAATTTAGGAGCAAAGAAAAGTGCTGAACCCTAAGGAGACAGAATAGAAACAGGAGGGGTGGGCAGTCTAACTTGGACAGTACGGGGTCACGGATGCCGTGGGTACAGGGAGTCTGAAGAAGGAGAGAGTGGCTAGCAGAGATAAATGTCAAAATAAAGTCCAGTAAGATAAGTGAAGATGCTCAGTGGATCTGGCAAATAGGAGGTTATGAGAATCCTACTAAAACAATTGTGTGGACTAAGTTGTGAAGCCAGAAGGTAGCAGGTTGAGCAGGGATCAGAGCTGAAATGTTAGATGCAGTGACTGGAAATGGCTCATCCAAGAAATTTCATGAACTAATGAAGAGAGACACTGAAATGGGGAGATTGGTCCAAGGGACTCTTCTGTGAGCGTGTGCACAAGTGCACACGTGTGCCAGAGTATGGTGATTGTATCTGTTTTTAAATATTGCAGACTTGAGAACATTTAGAGAAATAGTTTTTAGAAAGGAAGCAACTGGCAACATGAGACAGAGAACGGGGTGAATTCAGCAAAGCCTTGGAAGGGGCAAGAGAGGTTTGTGTTAATAGTGTGGGTGAATGATTTGGCTTTGAAGCAACTTTTGTCTCCTGAACCTAAAGGAAATAGAAAGGTATAGTTGGACATAGGTTTGTAAGTATCACTGGGGATAGAATGAGATGAAGTGAGGCACAAAGAATCATTCTGGATGCTCAAAGTTTTCTCAATAAATACAGAACACAGCCGCCTGCGAGGGGGCCAGCAAATGGCTTGAGGAGTATCTACAGACATCCCGATGAAACTACGATGAGTTTATGATGGATCCTAAATGCACAGTTCTGAGACTTTTCCCAAACAGATTTGTGTCTGGGTGTAAATATCTAAACAGTGAACGCTGGTGTTGATGCCTTGTTACTGGATATGAAAACATAAGACATTGCAGAAGACCAAAAATTTGAGTGAAATAGCTTTGATTATCAAATATAGGGTGTAGGCTCAGTAGGGAATGAAGAGTTTTGGAGGGACTGAGAACAAAAAAAATAAATAAATAAATAAAGCAACTGAGGGAGATTTCGGTAGGGTTTACTAGAAATACCTCTGGTCCATTAAACTCCTGGTCCCCTCACTCCAGTAGAGCAAGAGCTCACATACACAGCACTTCACCCGTGTGGCCACTGGGGCTGGCGTCTCATCCAGGTTGGGCCAACCATAGTACCTGCACCTGGTCACTCTGGCCAGGCTAGGGTCTTCCTACTCCCTAAGCGGGTCCATAGGGGTCCTTCCTGGTATGCTTCTAACTGAAGTTGGCGAGAAAGTCTTCCTTTTCTTTTCGGTGACATTCTGAGGATGTAAGGTCTTAAAAGAGAATCAATCCAATATTACAAGAGAAGCAGATGTGAGAGAGGAGGAGAGGACAGAGGAAGGGCTGAGAGAGGGAGAGATGGGAGAAAGAGAGAGAAGGGTGATGATGATACTGATTGCTGTTTGGGCTTCATATGACCACACGAGGAGGGGTTCATCCAATGACACAGAGTCCCCACCCACGACTTTTCTGAGCAGGCGGGTCTTCATACGCGTGCACTTTTTGGAAGAGTTAAGTCTTCATCTGTAGTTCAATAAAAGTAACTGACTGAAAATTAAGCTAGTTAAATTACCCTATACATTTGAACATTTTGGCAAAGACTCCTGAAGACAGAGAAAGCAACAAGGAACAGTAACTGTTCTCCCAAAATTAAAAAAAGAAAAATTTCCAGTTAAATGATGCTTTCATTGCTTTTTTTTTTTTTTTTAGCATTATCCAGAAGTTGGATACAGTCATATTAAATTAAGCTCAAAGTGGTCAAGTTTTAAAAATTGTCTATCTGGTCTAATTAAACTATGAATGAGTGTTTAGCAGAGCTTAACATTCAGAGTAGCAAAATGGGTAAGAGAAGTCTTGCATTTGGTTGTAGCAGAAGTTATCATTTTTTAGGTTAGTCTTACATAGATTATTCTATAAAAGTCCAGTTTAGAACTTTTAAGAATGACTGAAATAACTTGTGGACCAAGTAGTAAGCCAATTCATCCCATACCCATCAGATAACAACTATTCAAGTATTTATGGATTACTTACTATGTGCTAGTTAATCTGTTTACCTCAATACACCAATAGATTACCTCTCTCTCACACACACAGCCACAGCCACACACACACACACACACACACACACACACAGATTGAATTTGACCTTGCCAAATGTATGGGCCTAGAAACCAAAACCATATTAAGAGTTATTTCAAAACGTTCAATCTTCAGAGGAGCAGCAGTCACTGGCAGGCTCTGCCATCTGCTCACAGTTGCCCCGTATTTAAAGCTCGGCTCATTTCCCTACTGAGGCCAAAGTGTGACAGTGATTCCCCCAGATCACTCTCTCACGAAACCTCTCAACTTCTGAACAATTAGATGATCGACTGCCCCTTCCTGGCAAAAACCTCCCTTTGGGATCAGGCCTCTGTTCCCACCAGAGAGCTCTGCTTTCAGCCTTACCTGGGCCCAGCACAGTCATCTCTCTTGAATTGCTCAGATGTTTCCTTCATGAGGCTCATTAGATTTCTGGTACAGCGAGGGAAGACAGACAGCCTGGGGCATTCCCACACCGAGGTGTCAGGAGAAGAGATGGGTCAAGTCAGAAGGAGCGGCCACTGAGACAGGAAGAACACAGCTGGGTGGAAAGCCACAGGTGCGTCAGTGACGGTGCGGCTGCTGGGAGGTGACATTAGACTAAGCAAAAGAGCAGTTGTTGGCGAGTCCCAATATGAGCAGTTAAAATAGAGAGGCGTGGCAAAATCCAAACTGAGAGCAGATTAGCGGATGATCTTGTCTAAACAGAACTCACTGAAGAGGTTCTGCTGCAAAGACGAACCAAGAAATGGGGGCAGGAACTGGTGGAGGAAGTGATGCTAAGAAACTGTATGTTTTAAATGGAAGAAATAAGAGCTGGTAGGAATGACAGAGCTGAGAGGAAAACCTGACAATGAGGCAGATAGAGCAGAGAACTCCTTATCGGTGGCACTGAGGATCTGACAGAAGATGGAGTTTGGGACAAGTAGCATTTGTGGAATGAACGGAAGCATGAATGAATGAACAAATGGCTGAATCATGTAAAGGCTTTTACTTTAACCTTTACAATAACTATGTTAAAGTAAAACATTTACAAATAGTGAAATAAAATAATATTCAATTCATAGAGTCTCAAAAAATAGTGAAAGGAAAACAGACTATGCAATATAAATTTTAAGTCAATGAGTGTTTGGTGAGCACCTATGATAGAATGAGTAATGTATGACACTGTAAAAAGAAAAGAAAAATTGAAGACTTGTTTGTTACCCTTTATGTATGTTACAGGTAGTTGAGAAAAAAATATAGTATGTGTAATCAACAAAATTGTCTGTTACTTAGTATTTTAAATGTTATTTCTTATATTTATTATTGATACTAAATACAAGTGAACTATTGCTATTGTTATTTTTAACTCTGTGGCCAATTATTTCATTTGACTCAGAGTATAAAGATGCCATAGTGAGTGCTGTCATGCTGCACCATGAGAAACAAATCTTTCCTTAGGAAGCTTCATTTATATCCAGGTTTCAAATTGGTCTTCTTAACGTTCTGGTAATTTTCCTCTTTTCTCCTAATGGTTTCAAGATTCACCTATATTGTAGTATTTATCAGTACTTCACCTCTTTTTTTATTTTAATTTTTAGTTTTTGGGTTGGGAGGTAATTAGGTTTATTAATTAATTAATTTATTTTAATGGAGGTACTGGAGATTGAACGCAGGACCTCACCGCTAGGCATGAACTCTACCATTGAGCTATGCCCTCCCCCCACTAACTTTCCTCTTTTGCCTGGTGTTTACCCTGGGACCAGGACTCATTCGGCCTCAGGACAATACCATTGCGAATGTCCTTTTATTCTTCCAAGGCAGTGTACTGCCCAGGACACCGATTTGTCCTGAATTGTTTATTTTCTTTTCCATTTTTCTAGCACAGACATTCTGCAAACAATGTTTTCACCTTTGTGTCTGCGGAGTCACAGAGGAGAGTATGGCACACGGTGAGTACTCACTGACTCTGGATCTGACCAACTCCCTGGGAAGTGGGCGTCAGATCCTGGGACAGACCCCTATACGATGTCCCACTGGGACATGAGCACAGCCTTAGGTTTGCCTCAGTCCTAGATGGAAAATCACCATAATCTCCAAATCATGTAGCCAATGTCAAAACTGGAATTCAAATCCAAGGTTGCTTACAAGTGCCTGTGAAAATATTCAAGGTTATATATCCTATTTTTCATATCAAGTTTGGAGACTCACACACTCTCAGGGTGAGGACGTGGCAGGTGCCTTGTGGATTCCTAAATCCCACATGTGCCTCCTGCAGGGCTCTGGTCTGAACCAGGTTTGCTTCCAAACGTCTTCTCAATGCCTCCACCTGGATGCCCTGCTGAGTGAAATACATCTGGAACCCAGCTCTGAGTCTCACCACCCACACTCCCTACTTTCCAACCAAGGAGACCCACTTGCAATACCTTTACTTTCCCATCTGTGCTAGTATCTTCCCTGACGTATCATCTAATTCTTAAAGTAATTTTCAAGCTATTATTAGTCCCATTTTGCAGATGAGGAAAATGAAGTTCAGGGAGCCTCAACCATAGTACAGAATACTACACAGTCACTAAAATTGTGTTTCAAAAACAGGGCTAGTTATGTCTGTAAAATTCTCAAAACACTGTTGTGTGGTATAACAACCAAATTTCTAATGTTTAAGAATAGTGTGTATACACTGCTATAATATATATATATATTTCTATTTGGGTCAAAACCTGAAAGACACTACATCAAACTGCTAACAGTGATCTTTTTCTCTGGTAGGAAGGAGATTTTTGAAGTCTGACTTGGGGCATCAATACTTGTCTACTGCAGCTAATACGAAAAAGTGAAGACAGACATGCAGGTGGTGTAAAGTAAGGTAACAGGGAGAACGACTGTAGGTAGCGGGGAGCAGAGCAACCAGAGTCAGCAGCTAATTATGGGCACACGGGCAGGGAACCAGAGAATCAGCGTCAAGATCAGAAGGACACAGACATGGGAAGTGAAAGAACGCCTTAGTATCTGACGAACGAGTAACACAGAAGATGAGTCCATCCCTTCATGATAAGCCTAACTGATGAGCACAGTGGCTGATGCCTAATTGAGAGAATATTCTGTAAACCATTTACTAAGATATCACTACTGTTGTATTTGGCTCACAACAACGGCCGACCTTGAAATGCCCTCCCGGCCATAAAGCTGACCTTACACGTTACCCAGGCTCTCCGCTTCCTCCCGCTGGTCCAGCTAACTAGGAGCTTTTTCACGTCTGAGTGGCTGTAACTTTTATCTGGTCAACTTTACTGAGGTTGATTACAGTGATTCTATTAACATGCAGATATTTTGGTTCGCATCTCATCCCTACAACTAGATTGTAAGTTTCTTAACCGTTAATGCTTTACCTCATGTTTTTCTGTCATTGCACAAAGCTTTTAATGGGGTGTCTTACGTGCCGATCTACTCCATAACCACTTGCTAATTAATGCGCTGAATGTCAGAGGCCCAAGACTTCTTCCCAAGTAAAAATATCAGCAGAAATAAAGACCCGATTACGATCTCTACGAATTATTTCAATATAAATAATGTGAATGAGTCTAAAATAAAACTTTAAAGAAAATGTTAGAGTGGAGATTTCCATATAATGAATCAAGAAAATGTAAGCTAACATTTCCCTTAGTAACCATAATTCATTTCCTTATGCACATATAATACCCCATTGCTATTAATTCACAGTTAGGTTTTATATATAAATACATATGTAATAAATAGTCTTGACAATAAAAAATACAGACTACAACAATAATGCTTAAAATTACAGTACGTGGGAGAGCTTTCTAGCTCTACTTTAAAACTGAGTATTTTTGAAAATTTTCCTGAAAGTGGATCTCTAGAATTAGGTACCCCTTCACGGAAGCCCTGTGACCCTCTGTGTTCAACAGTCCTTCCTGTTTGTTGAAATTTCTCCCTGGCAATAATTTTCCGATGTATTCTTTTATGATCATCTTAGCTTTTTAATATTGGTTAGCCTTTAACTCCTAAAACTCTTAGTCATCATATTTATTGTATATTTACTGAGTTATTTGTAACATGATATTTTTATATACATTATTACAAACATTTCTCACAACAAACTAGTGGTTTGTGAAGGGACAGTGTTATCATACTAATTTTAATGGGGACGATGCAGATTCAAAGCAAACGTTCAAAGATGTTCGTCAAAGAACTGCTAAGAGAGGAACCACATTCACGTTTCCTGATTCCTAATTTAATGTTCTCTGCATTTACCAACAAGGTCTTGAGCGTCTTACAACAAATCATTTTACATTCTTAGAGTGTCATTAACATCTTCATCTAGGTGCTTTAATTTCCTAACCAAACTAAACATCTGCAGAGGTCAGAGATTTTATTTTAAGCTTTGGGTTTCCACAAGGTAGCAAAGTGGCAAACAGACAGCAGTCACTTGGGAAATCTGTTGTTCCTGAAAATGCTGGTAATTGTTTCCAAATATTTATGAGGGCTCATCATACGGCAGACCAACAACGGCAACAAAACCTCTTTCAGTATTACTGACAGAGGTCAATTTCTAAAATAAGTGTCATATCAATATTTAGACATATATTTGATTTTTAAAAAGAGAAAACCTCACATATATGGGTAAAAAGGAAATGATTCACGTATGGGTGTGTCTCAGAGTGGTCTCTGTAGTATAAGTTTGTGTCTTTAAAATTTAGATTGTTGGGTCAGGGAGACGTTGTAAGGATTCACATTTTTATGAATTTCTACCAGGTCATACTTATGCCCACTACATTTCAAGGACTCACTTCTACACGTTTATGGGTAGAAGATTCCACACTGACTTTCAATTTGCTTCCTAAAATAAATAAATGGCAATTATCCCTGCAGTCATTTCATTGTTTACTTTCTCTTTTCAGAATTTAAAAATTTTACTCATTTTAAGCCAAAAACCTTATATTACCGTATATAATTCTAAAACTGAACGTTCAGATATGCAGGAGATGGGAGGTATCTGCATTCCCAACAGGGATTTTTTTCCCCTAGGAACACAAAGGAAATGTTCAGGTACTGAATTTTACTTTTCATCTATTATTCTTTTGATTATTATCTTTACAAATTTGGCAAATCGTTTCTTGACTTGAAAAATCTGTAGAGGTCTGTCATCAGTTTCTAAATTTATCTAGATTGATGTCACAATGCACACAGTAAACTGTGAACTGTTTTCACGAAGAAAACATACGATATCCTCTCACAAAAATAACAGAAATGGTTTTCTTTACATTTTAAAGACAGTTTGCATTTGAGCAAAGAACGTGTATATTGAAAATAGCCCTGAGCTCAGTTTAACAAGATGATAGACATTTATGTATGAAGGGTCTGTTGGTAACTAATCATACAGCACTAACTTCTCTATAGTTATAAATAACATTGGGTTTATTTAGAGGTTATATGTGTAAAATGCTACCTTTCTTTCAGAGAAACAGCTACACTGAATTAAAATAATTCAAAAAAATTTTTTGAGAAATCATGCAAACATTGAGAAAATGTTCTTTTTTTTCTGGGCAGATGTTGGCATTTGGAGACACATTAAAAAATGAATTACCTTTATTTACTTCTGTCACAAACACGTAGTCAAATTATCTCTAGTAAATTCCTCCTGTGACTGGTATAACAAAATATTAATGCCTGCAGCTGGCGTTTCTTCTGGATGCTGAGGCAGTTAAAACGTATAAATGACTAAAAGACTAATCGATACAATCTGCATAGTCAATAGGACCTCGGATACCAGGACTTGCTCCTTTTAGTCCACGCATAGAGAGAGGAAGACAGAGAGAAGAAAAAGAACGCAAACACCTTGACCCTGATTGTGCACATTGCAAAGCATATGTCACATAAAGATGACTTTACATGATCCAGACTCAAGACTCTTAATACACTAGTGCCTCTTAACACACTGAGTTCTAAAGTCAGATATTATGAAATATATATGTAAAGTCGCAAGAATGCAGAATGCTTGCAAAGGTCAATGAAGATAACCTTTAGATACTTTCTGGAATAACTGATCAATGTCAACTAATACAAGAATAAAGTGTCAGTCAATGTATGATTCCAGCAATAGTGACAAAACCCTTATTTCATTTTATTGTCTCTGTAAAAGGGAACATTTTTAGCGAAACTCGGCTGTTAAATTGTGTTATACTTTAAAACTCATCATCTACTCTGTGGCCTTTGTTAAGATGGAGCTAAATAGCTTAGAAGATGAGTACATATCCTATTTATAATGTTGGGTAAAAAAATCAAGGATAACAAAGCATTCTGATGAAACTGTGTGTTATTAGATTTATGCAAAATCAAAGTTAACTGAATACATGAATAAAAACGCCTAATGGCTCTGTGTATTCCATGTGTGGTAGAAGGATCAGGAAGGTTATCCAACCCCCAAATCTGCTATAATGAGTGTCCAATGCCAAAAACTACTTCACTACATTTTTCCTGCATATTCTTTAATTAAATAAAAATACTAATAGAGGTATCTTGTAATCAGACATCTCTATCTCAGTGTGTCTTCTTTTCTGAGTATGTTTTCCAGTCTGGCAGCTCTTTGAGAACAGTCTCCTGAGCAAAAAGAAGGAATAAGGCAGGGACGTGTGGCTCTTAGACAAGGCACAGCGTCCGTGGACGCTGAGAACTACATTACAGAGATGAGTTCCCAGAATATTAGTTTCCCTTATAAATTCGTTTTCTGAGGTCTCCTATTCTATTTGCTAAGGGGCCTGCAATCTCTTGGAGGACTTAACATGACTGAGAGGAAAGAAAAAATGGTTGAAATATTTGGCTGCTCTTGACCCTCTTCTTTCACGCAAGGGAGGAGAGCTTGGTGAGTCTGCAAGGGCTGCAGCTGATGCAGTCAGCACCACCCTCCTCTCAGTGTGATGCGAACAAGGATGGACGCCCATCCAGGACCACAGTCCAAAATGGTCTTCGTTCTCTCTGTGCTTCACCCGCAATCTCACATACAGTATCAGTTTCCCAAATCTGAAAATATTAACTCCTCAAAAATTATTTTGGGAATATGATAGGCATAAATTAAGTAGTTCATCATGGACATTTTGTGGCTGCTTTACCTTATTTTCAATACTAGAATGTCACTCTCCTATTATTATATGTATATAATAGCATTTTGATCACACCAAATGAAAGACTTTCAATATGTTTAAATCATCAGCAAATTACAGAAATAGCACCATTAGAATTGGGGGGGGGGGTGCGATAGTGTAGGGTCTACATTTTGTCCAAAGGCTCAGGGATGACACTTTCTAGGAAAAAAATAAACAAATGAACAAAATATATTGAGAAATATGGCAGGGGGGAGAAAAGTTAGAGGATCTGAGAAAGAACAACTTCAACCTGTATTCTTGAATGAAGACTGCCCGCAGTATTTGATGATTTGCAGATTGTGGGAGGTAGGTACACACCAGAAGTCCAACAATAATGATGCAATATCCTGGTAAACCCAGCAGGGCTGAAAAGAGATAATCTACATCTTTCTATTCCTCAGCCTTGATGTCAAAGGTCATATCTTTAGCTATCATGAGGAACGTGAAACAAAACCTAAACATTAAGGATTTTCTCTTTTGGAAAAGGTGCTGGGGAGGCTCTCCATGTTTATCTACTATCTATATTGCCCATGGCAGATACTGCGTCAGCTAAAATAGTTTTAAAAACGTATTTTTAATGCGGAAAGAATAACATGAAGTTCAGGGCAATAGATTCTCCCAGAATTAATATATATATCAAAGAGAGATTAATGAGAACACTGAGACCCTTGTTGTATGCATGGAATTTGTAAGCTCTTTTGTACCAAGACTCTATTTGCAAATGTGATGTCTACATTCTGGGTTCTATAAAAGCAAAGAATGTGTATTTTATTCCCGCAATTCCAGCAGCAACAGGGTATTTAGCCATGACTAAGCCTCCTAAAAGCATTTGCCCAAGTAAATTAACGCATTAGTAAATGCATGAAAATACATTATAAAATTAAACCAATAAATATGGTTTTGCAGAGATGTGATTATATCTATTCACTTTTTGAGCACATCCCAGGTAGTATTTTGGCCAACGGAATACCCTGAATAAGCCAAAAGAGTCCCTGTCCTCATGGAGTTGACAATCTCAAAGATCACAGTTATATTACAGGAACATCTTTCTGAAAGTATCAGATGAGATGGGATAACATTTCTGGGCGTCCACTGGCTCATTTCTAAAGTATAATGTTTGGAATAATTATGAGCATTTCTTCTAACCCTATAATCCTGTAACTACTGTAATTACGATGATTAAATGATGATGAACTGGAGGAAATAAAAGGAGACACTTTCCCTTCCTTCTCCATAAGCCCGCAAACTGATAAATTCAGAAAATCTCCCTTTAAATTTCACTGACAACAGCTATGTTTTCGTTAACAAGAAATTGGAACTAATTCTATAAAGTCTGTCTATAGAGCACTGTTCTTAAAAACTACCATACTTAAATAGTACTTTTGGTAAAGCTCATTAAAATAATCTTAAATTACGTCAATTTAATTGGAAGTTATTATATTCACATTTCCAGTTCATGTACGTGATCTAATTATATGGATGCCTAATTACTGCATTATCTGATATGTCTTATATTTATTAATGTAAATTACTAGTGAAAGTAGCCATTAATATTTTATAAATTATATTTATATTGCCGGTGTATGTAATTACAATGAAATCAGACACTAACAGCTGTATTATTTAAGTCTTACAGAGGAGCATTCATACAGAATGTCTTTGAAAATAGTGAATTGCTCAACAAGTGTCAAATTCTCTCTTAAATAAATTAGTCTGTGAGTGTGAAGTCCCTGTCCGATCTGACACTGTTTTTATTTTTACAGAACACAGCACTGTGCAAGGTGCATAATACACATTCAATAAACACTTATTGAAGTGACTGGCAATCTTTCTGGAGAACACTTATTAAAATAAGTATAATATTTATTGAAAGTTATAATCCTTCTGGATTATATATTTATGCAAATAGAGCAAATGGCCAAAATTTTTACCTTGATAAAAATTGTTACCTTCCATGATAACACTATACTTGGGATTTCTTTCCTTTTATTTGTAATCTTCCTGAATTTTCCAAGGTATTCCAGGCATAATAGGTATTCCAAACCTATTCTTCGTATAATCAGAAAAAAACATTGTATACAATCTTTCAGGAAAATTTCTCCAAACACTAAGGAAATATATATGTAAGTAAATGGTAAAGTAACTTAGCACTGAAACCAAAAAATTTTGTGTAAGTGAAAAATGTTAGCCAGAGACTATATGTTAAATATTTCAGTAAGTGGAGAGCTATAAAAATTATTTTCACAATTTTTCCTTCCTTTTCTTCACAAATTATTTAAAAGATAATCAAAGTATTTCTACCATTTTAAGTATTTCTTAATTAACCCCATTAACCAAATAATATTATCACAAGTGTGCCCCATCCAGGTGGTTCCAAACAATGGTTAATGAAATCAGTGGGATAATGTTAAAGTTTCAGGCCCAAGGGCAAAATAAATTATTCCCATGAGAGGAAGTACATAGTATTGCTGTAGGTCAAGGAATCTTTTTGATAAACTATTCTTGGTCCTTTTCAGAAGTAGGAAAATAAAACGCATTTTCATGTTTAACAGAGAGTTTCTCAATGAGATTTATTGCTAAATTAAGTGTCAGTGTGAGAGGAAGGACTTTGCTTCAGCAGCTTAGAAAAATGGAAAGTATCATTAAGTATCAACTAAGACAAATTCATCCTTATATCTTACTTTCCAAAACCAACAGTACATCGTGGTACTCCAGGGGTAAGATTCCCCAAAGTCGCTGGATGTGTGGATCCCATGGCTGCCTGAGACTCTCTAAGAGTCAGTGAGCCTCCATCTCAGTCCGTTATCCCCAGAAAGGCGAAAGGTGGAGGAGGAAATGCTCAGAATGATTTTTAACGGCGATGCAGTAACCACCCTTGTGACCAAAGATGGTCCATCTCCCTTCTTTCACTCACTCAGCGACATTAGGTTTTGACCAGCAGAGGAAGAAAATTAAAGTCAGTGAAAAGTGGAGTTCCTGAAGTGGGAGCAGAGATTACCTGGGGCTTTTTTTGTCCCACATATGGAAAGTCAGAAGCTGAAATTAAGGATGAGAAACAGAAGTACACATTCCTTTTGATTTTTCTCATAAATCTTCCTCTTCTATTGTGCTGAAAGGAAAGTTCTTTTAGAAGATGTAACACAACGTGCTTTTATCTGCTCACTCCAATTGGAAGCTGGATTAAAAACTAATTAATAACATAATGCCTTTTAAATGTTTAGGTCTCAATAAATATTTCTTGGATGACTAGATAAATAATACCACACAAGAAAATGATGTCTACTCTTTGTTCTAAGTCATCATGAATATAAAAATGTGTTATATTTTTAATGTATATTGTTAGATCAGTCTTAGGTGCTATGCATAAGTATTAATCTTTTTAATATTTCACAAAAAAGATTGTTTGCAAGAAGACTTGAAAATTTTTAATTGCTTATTTCAAAATACAACAAAAAAATCTTGTAAATACTAAGAATACTGCCTTCCTTTTTTCCATCTGTGTTTCATAAAGGAGGTGTTCAAAAGCTACAAGAAATTATATCCAAGATTTATATACACAGTGCTCTACATATGGTAGCTTTCCTGAACCAGAAAGTAGCAGAGGATGAAAAGGTCTGTTTTATGAGCCAGAACCTGACTCCAGTCACTGCTGGTGTATCAGCTTCACTCCAGTTACTTGATAATTCGAGGCCACCACGGTTCCAGTGGTCGTTTCATGCTCAGTGAGCCTTAAGGGGAGGGGAGAGTCGTCTATTTTTCCAAATGTCATCTTCCAGCTTAACGCTTACATTCATAAACTGATTATGTGAAAAATAAATCAGCTTGATTTCCTAGTATTAAACTGTGGGGAAATGTACAAAAAGAGTGCTGTAACTATTTATTATAATTGTCTTAAAATTTGAGAAGTGCTTAATGAAAAGGCAATTTCTTTTTTGTGAACAACTGAACATATAAGAAGCATTTGGTTCACTAAAGATTACCTTTGTTTAAGTAAAATATAGTCATACTGATTTGCAAGGCATTTTTCTTCCTTTTTCTTGATCAGTGCGTTGGTGTAGAGATACGTAAGTTTTCACAAAACAAAGACCTAGTCGTCACCAGTTTGAGAAGTTGTGAAAGGACAACATTGGTATGTTGATTGAATTAAAAGAATAACTAATCAAAATATTAAACAATCATATTTTCAAAAGCATAATTAAACTGAAGAGTGCCTAAAAGGAGACACTGTGTGCACTGAAGTCTTTCATTGACTTTGATCAATTATCCCTTTATTTAATAACTTCATAACTATCAATATTTTTATCTCCTTAAATTTAACTGTCTACACGAAATAAGTCAAAGTATTTCCTAAAGCATTTATTGATATAAACATAATTTTAAAATATTTTAAAGGGTAATATATAAAAATCAAATAAAAAAGAATATGGTACCAGTGAGTCTTTGAAAACATTATATAATATTAATTTCTACCAATATGCAGGAAAAAACATAAATACATGCTATTTCACACATGCTAAAAAAATCAAATAAAAAAATATAAACACTTGAAACAAAGCAGAATAAGGAAAATATTAGAATATAGTGAATACACATTATATATTAATATATGAAAAATTTGTTTTATTCTCTTTTAAATAGTGAATATTAAGAACCAGTCAAGTTCTCAAAAATTTTTCAGTGATTTCATGCTGAAATAGAGTACAAGGAAAAGTTGACAGGGCAAAAGAACATTACAGTGAGAAATAAAAAAGTAAAAGAAAGAAATAAAATGTTACACTAAAGCAAGCAACTTTCATCAACTCAACTGCTTTAATTTCATTTGATTTCCTAATTTTTCTTAGTTAACATTTTTCAACCAATAATGACAAGTTAAAATCACTGTGGACAGAAGAGTTAATGCTCATTGAATATTCAGACAAGAGAAATCTTTTTATAATATTTGAATTTTGAAATTCTTGATTGTGTCAAAGCTTCAATTATGATGATTATTTTAGTTATACTGAATCATCAATTGTTACATCAGTGAAATTTAAAAATTTTATTCCAATTTATTAATGTGAAGTCACTATTAAAAATGCTTCTAAGCTAATTTATAAGTGCTAATTTATTAATTTAATTTAAACATAGAAAATGGATTTTAGTTTAAAGATCCAAATATAAGAAAGAGAGAATATAAGGAACAAAGGAAATCTCTAAGGAGAATCTTCTTTCCTCCTGTCCTTATGGTCACCAGCTAAAAGCTGACCAAGGCAACGCAATTCCCATAGGATTTATTTAAGTAGTTCTGACATTCCTCAGCAAAATAACCCTGGAAACAGCTTTATACAGTTAAGTATATTTTTATATGTAAAAAACATTAAACCTAAAGATTTGGCCCTCTGAATTACTCACTAAATAAAATCACAGATTGTCTAAGGATATATATTTAAGGAGCAAACATGCCATTACAGACAAGTATAATTATTCAAACTAGTAACTCAAAATTGTATTCAGATCATTGCTAAACAAGGGCCACTAATATCATTCAATGAGTCATCAACAATCGTAAAGTTCCACAACAGTTATATTCTAGTGCCACTGCCAAAGTTAGGCTACAAAATCAGAGACCCTAGCTTGGATTCATCATTAGCCAAGTGTGTTGATATTAGACAAGATTATCATGAACTTCAGTGTCTTCATCTACAAGACAGAAATGCTAATAGCTGTATTATGAAACTCTTAGTAGCATTCATTCTGAGTATCTTTGAAAACAGTGGATTGTTCAACAAGTGTTAAATTTCAGTGTAATTATACAAATAGGCAATATCAATAATTTTATCATTACTCAAAATAAATAATCTAGTAAAATATTAATGGCTGCTTTCATTAATAGTATTTTTTACTTTTGGAAAATTTACAAGAAAAATTAGGGAATATCATTGGAACCCCAGGTCTTTTAAAATTCTCAACAGACTGAAAGGCAACATTTATTTTATGGTATGTAAATTTTTCTATTTAAAATGAAATGCTCAAAACCATGAGATAATCCTGAAGAGTGGATCTTGGTATGCACAGACTGAATTCAAATTCCTCACCCAGAAATTAAGCAGTGAAGGACAGCTGTCCTATATCCCTTTCCCCCACCCTTCTCTACCCTAAGTCTCACTCTGTGCCTTACATTTGAAAGGCAGACAGCAAGAATCCACAGAATGGGAGCTTGAGTGGTGGGATCCATGGAAGACAGGCTATGACAACGGCAGATCTCTTCAGGGATTTAAGAGTGAAGAAATCTTAAATGTACATATCTCGATTTATGTCTTGGCACTGACTCTTAGAGCTATCCTTGATTATCCTGATTTATCATTTAATGGCACATTTAGCTTCTTTTAGGCAGAAGATACCAAATAAGTATATGAAAGTAGTTAGGGAAGACCCTGGGCATTGTTTATATGGCATCAGAGGAGAGCAACAAAAAAGCTGAAGGTTACTGGCTTCCTTGGGACCCCTCCAGTGCAGTCTTGCACCGTTGACTTCCATGGCTGTAGCAATAGCCATCAGTGGGCAAGCCACTGGTTGAAAAAAGTCTTCATGGTGCATGTAAAAGGCAGAGTAATCCAATCCCTCTGGTCCCCTGCACCGTCACCCCCTTCCAAAAATGTCCTAATCCCAGGAATCCATAACTCTGTCACCTCCCATGGTAAAAGGGACTTTGCAAACGGGATTACATTAAAGATCTTGAGACAGGGAAGTGAAACTGGATTATTCAGGTGGGTAGATTCTAATCACAGGGGTGCTCAGAAGTGAAGAATCTCTGGCATAAGTAGTCGGAGGGGGATGTGAGGACAGAAGAACGGTCAGAGGGACACAATGCCACTAGCTTTGAAAATGGAGGAAGGGGCCTCTTGCCAAGGCACGTGAGTGTCTTACAGAAGCTGCGAAAAGCAAAGAAAATAAAACTCTCCTGTGGATCTCTAGAAAGGAATGTAGCCCCACCAAGACTTCGATTTTAGACCACTGAGACCAGTCGTGAACATCTACATAACTTTTAAGATGACAAATTTGTGTTGCTTTAAACCACTACATTTGCAGTGATGTGTTACAGCAGTAAAAGGAAACTAACGAACTGCTGGGCTGTCACGAGCACTGTAAGGTGATGAGCATCCTTACCCCTGTCCATCCATTGTCAGGAGTGCCCCCTGGTTACTGCCACAACCGAAAAGACCCTCCCACACTTCCAAATGCCCAGACTACTGCATGACATGTCCTGGCTGTAATACACAGTTACCTATAATGTAAATTGGCAATGACCTAACTAGATGCCAATGGAGAAATTAAAATCTTTGATAAACCTTTAAAAATCACCTTTGATGCATTTATAGGCCTTATTTCCTACCATTAGTAAAACTGCTGAGTGAAACCCATTTCACACTATATTGTTTACATCTTTCAGTGAAATCTATGTGGTAAGCAATTTTATTTCCAACTTTCTGGACAATGGCAACTCATTTATCAGGACAGCCATTAAGCAGTTGTTGCTAGCAGGGACTCTAACGGGGACCCAAAGGAGGAAGAGATACTTGTCTGACCCTGAAGAGACATGAACGCTACTTTAAACCACTTAAAATAAACACTGCATGATAAACTTGATCATTAGACAATTCTGAAATTGTGTTGATCCTTATATCATAGATTAAATAAATAAAATATTTATGTTATTCTCCTCCTAAGGAGTTAAGCACGGAATAATACTTCACTGTTTTAAAATGTCATAACTAGTAACTGTCTATAATATAAATGTATTTCAAATTTAAACAGAACTCAAGTTAATGTTTTTTGTATTTTTTTTTTAATTTAGGTAAGCTCCAATACACAACTCTCAGTTTCAAAATAACATAGCAAGGGTTAACTGTCCACTTTAAACATTTGAATCAAGAACCCTGGAGTGACAATAAAAATTACTTTTCATTTTTTTCTTAAAACATAAATCATATAAACTAGTGTGAATGTGATGATTTCAAAATTACTCATCATATCTTACTGAAGTTAAGTACCACAGAAATAAATTAAAGTATGTATTTGGAGTTTCAAAGTTTCAAAAAACTTTAAATCTAACTTTTGATTAGATTAGTGAAGTTTTGGCACAATTCCCTAGTTTACTAGTTTCAAGAATTTGGAATATCCTTCACCGAATAGGAAAAGTAAAAAAAAAAGTTAAGCAGAAAAAACTAAAATGATGTTACATGCTTTGTTTCAAACCTGGATATAAACAAAATACTTTATGTGATATCTACTTAAATATTTATTATTTTAACTATAAATAATAAATCTATCATCTCATAAAAATACATATGCTCTTCGCTCTTCACAGGAATAGGCAACACATTTTATTTTCTAAATAATTTATTCTCTGTTAATCAGATAGAAATAAAGATAACCTCATACCACTTTTTACTAAAAATAAATAGTACTCGATCTACACTTTGAAATATTCTTAATCAGCTTCAAGCAATAAATAGCTCAGGAAAGAAACACTACAATCTTATTTATTGCAATGCTTATTATGCAGTCAGATGGGTTTCACCACCAAGGTCTAATATACTTTCATCTTCACAGAAAAATATAAAATGTCCTTTGAAATCAAACAGACCTTCCAAAGACATCAGTCAGGCCATTGTGAAAATATTACAGCTTTGTCACTTTGGCCCAAGAGATTTCTGTCAGTCGCCAATCTGGTGTCACTATAGAATTACAGCTGGAGTACACCAACAATGCTTGCTGTGTCCTTTGGGAAACAAAGCTTCGCTGGTTGAACTTTTATGATTTAGTCCCAAAGGCAGACGAACAAAGCTTTGAAAAGCAGACAGGACACATTCTTCCTCTAAAATTCTAAAGAGACAAGACAGAATCTATTCGTAATCATTTGGTGTATTACAGATTAAACTGAGTATTAAACAAATTTCTCTGACCCATAATTAGTATTAGTGGTCTCTTTGTGTGTACTTCAACTAATTACATTGTTTTATAATTTTCAAAAGTACCTGTTCATTTTTAATGTGCTTCTTTTTGCCTTATTGAGCAATTACCAGGATAACAATGATTCCCTCTGTAAAGATGCAGGTAAAAGGAATAAAGCTCTTCACTTTCTATTCTTAAAAGTATATCCTTAAAGCTAAGTATAAAATTTCAAATTTGCTGATAAAATACTACAGAAAAAAAAAATTAAGTTTTGTTTTAAATGTCTTATTACTATAATTTTACTATTACAGTTTCAAAGATAAAGAAAATCTAGGCTTAGAAACATGGGTTACATGAGTTACATGGGTGAGTCTAATGGACTTACTTTTTTCCAAACAGTAGATATATGTGTATATATATATATATATTCTACTGTTTCCAGGAAACATATTTTTGCATGGATCATAACACTTCTATTTCCTTCTGGATGTGGTTGGATATTATATACCCTAAATCTTGAGTGATAAGGTTTTTCTTTTTTTCTTTTCTATTATACTTCCCCCTAGACTAACTCAGTCACTCAGAAAAGTCTACCTGTTACCTCCAAAAACAGCTTCTTACCATCAACGACTATCAATGACAGTTGGCCCTCCAAATCCGGTTTCCACATCCAAGATCAGCCAACCATGGATTGAATCAAATGTCTGTATCTTATTTGCTGGGTTAAAGGAAATAGAATTGTTTTCTAGTAGCCAGCTAAAGAAATCTGAAGACACAGACCAATCAGCACACACATATTTCACTTCTACCTAATTGAAATAAAACCTGATCCTTTTCTATTATGATTAAATACTGAAACATATGCCAAAATAAAATGTTTAGAATTAACAGAAAGCACTGAGGAGAAAATTATCTGGTTATTTAGAAGTAGAAACAAACAAAGTTAATGTATACATATACCATTTTCTTTTTAATTTAGGGCAGACTGAACAACTTCGTTCTAACTGAAATTTTACATCGTATATACATATATATTACCAAGAACTTTAATACTATGTGGAGAAACGTAAGAATTAAAGAACTTAATGTACAAATTGCTTCATAAGACTAAACATTTTTTTTCCTGCTTCATTCAAACACTTAGTAAAGGCGAAGGATGAAGCGACTTTATTATTTATTTCCCTATTTTATATTTAACAGTAACCCGGTAAGGTTTTGGGACTCAGAAGATAAAAATGCCCTTAGGGATTAAGGTTGTGCCAATTTAGCAAAAATACATTCAGACAGTGTAATGAGAGTCTTCAAAGGTGCAATAAGATGTTACATTTTCAGAGAATACCCAGTTTTTGCCAGAGCCTTTGAAATACCAGGAGGTAATCAATTCCTCAGCCCTTTGAGAATCACTCACTGAGCTGTCTGAGATCACTGAGGCTTGTGTGAGCTGGCTTTCCCTATCTGTAGATCTGCGTAATGTGTTGATTTACAACTAACCACCGTTGAGTGGGTGTGTGTGTGTCTCTTACTTTAGCACACTAAACTGCTTGTAAGACGTGGTGATCTTCTCCGTGGTGTGATTTTATGCAGTGGCTCAAAGCCTTGTCTGAACAACATATATTTCTAAATCACGCAAAATTCCTACCACTGTAGAAATGCATTGTTTCAGAGTAAATCTATTCTAGACTGACTTTCAAATAATGCATATTGTATTGTGTGCCAGTAGCACAACTGGACAAGATCGACGTCAAAATACGAGGCTAACAGTCTGCACTGCCCTCTCCAATCCGTAGCCACTAGCCAGTGGTGGCTACTGAGCACTTTCAAATGCTGACCATGTAAACTGCACCAGATTTGAAGGCATAGCATTTTAAAAGCTTGTAAAATATCTCATTTATTATATATTTAAATTTATGGTATTTTTGGATATACTGATTAATAAATTATTAATTTAATCTTTCTCTTAACACTTTTTTAATGTGGTTACTAAAACATTTCAAATTATATATGCCACTCACGTTATGTTTCTATCGGAAAGCGCTTGTCTCTTCTATATAAATTTGAAAAGTGGATGAGAGTTTAGAGAGAAAAGGACATTGAGTCAGGATAAACACTTCAGAATGCTACCAAAGAAACAATCAACGAACATTGGTGGATGGTCATTCTGCATCTCTTTGAAGGTTCTTGCTTTTTGTTGTTGTTGTTATTTTAACAATATGCTAATTGAAGCAGCATGAGACAGAGGAATAGTGCCCTAGTTCTCATCCCTGGCCACACTTCTGGGAAACTTTGGAATATCCATCCCTGAGACCAGCACTGAGATTCTGATTAAAATAGTCTGGGATGGGACACGGAAGATTTTTAAAATAACTCCCTTGGCACTTGTATAGTAAAGAAGGATCGTGAACCACTATTCACTAACAGGTCAGGGATTAATAAACTCATATCCAAGCGATTCACAGAAGGAGTGTGGAAGGTGGGCTCACAAAAAAAAATAAATAAATGAAGGTTTGAGTCACCCTTTTACCCAGGGCATAAGAACAAAGATGAGGTACTTACTTGCACCATCTCAGGACCAGTTCTGATTCTCTGACTGCTGTGCTATTGAGAAGGATTCAGGAGATGCAGCAGAACTTGCATGAATAATGTTCTATGATTGATTAGCCATCTCTTCAAGGGGGAAACAGTGGGAAGTGGTGTGAACTGCTCCAAGAATTTACCATGGAAATCTCCATATTCACTTAGATGATTTCTGACTATTTTTATGCTCATTAATGTCAGGTATAAACTGAAAATAATTTACAACTGGTCCACAACTCTGATACTACGACAGGACCCTTTAAAAACTCTTCCTGGTTCTTCCTCCCAATCTGCATACATGGGAACTTTTTGTCTTTCTGTTTCCTTTAAGTATTATTTCCTCGGCAAGTGCTTTTCTAATGAGCCAACGTAAAGCAGCCACATAGCCACCTGATTACTTTGTCCTAATTCAGGGCTCCTTGCAGTGCTTCTTACGAGGAGTGTTTTCTTTCCTCACTCCCTGGTTTGTACAGAAGGTCCCACGACCAGAGGTAACACAGAGGAGACAAGGTGAGACTGTGGGTCACCGCTATGCGCCGAAACAATTACCAGCATGGGGAAAACACTGCATAGAGATTTATTCTATCACTGAATTAAAGAACAAATGAACAATACATTTTTAGAGAATATTGACTTTAGAGATGAATGCTGTATATGGGAGGAAGGTAATTAAAAAACTTAAAATAATAGATTTTGTGATTTATTTGGATTGTTCTAAAATGAATGATGCTTTCTAGTAAAGGAAAATCTTTAGAAGGCATTCCTGACGTCAGTCTCTAATATACTGAGACCTTACGTGAGTCTATTTATGTGCAAATTGTCATGATTTGAGGTGCTGATTTTTACTTCTGGGGTCATAGGCCTTCGAATAATTCTTATTTCTAAATGCTTGACTTTGAACTACTTCATTTATCATAAAAACTGTATCAGGGAGTGAGCTAAGGATATAAAAAGACAAAATCAAAAGTTGTCATTTTGCTTCCTATTAGAAATATAAATAAAATGTAATGAGAGATAATAATGCAGCTGGATAAAATCAGAAAGTTTGTATTCTCGTATTCCTCCTTACCGTCACTCTTCAGTACAATTTCAATTATCTCAATGACAATTGACTAAACTGAGAATTCTTTCTAAATCCTGGAAGTTTTTTGAACATAAAAGGAATTGTAAGTCACGTATAAAATGTCGCTTTTGGTAAGTAACCAGAAAATGCATTGTACTATGACTTGGAGTTAAACTAGTCCATTCCCACATGTTTTGCTTATCTTTAAAAATATTACCTAGCTTGATTAAAATACATAAAAATCTCCATGGACAAAACTTTCATCTGAGAAATACAAAATATCTCACGCTAATAGAGTTACGAAGAAATCGTTTGAAGAGTTTATTTCTCTATCTTCACTGCACCCACAACACTGAAAGGGAGTAAGATAAATATTGGAAGATGCTGGCAAAATGTGAACAGAAGATTACGAAGAGGCTTGGGGATGTTTTAGACTGAGTTGATGTCGCCAGGAAACTAAGGCTGTGACAAAATGCTTTTGCATGATCCAAATACATTAGAAGACTATAGGGAAAATATTTTTAGGGCGCAATATTAAATATGATTATACCTATTAAAAGAAAGTGTACATATTTTGCCAAGCAGAATATGCAAACACGTCTACAGAGAAAGTCACGCTAGGCCAAAGGCTGTTCGGTTGCACTAAGAAATTCTTATGCTCATGTGAGCTTCCGTATTTGCTGTGTCCTTGGTTTGATTTCATAACTTTATTCCTTTATTAACTCTTTAGTCCACAATTCTCAAACAATACTTCAAATTTCTTGTGACATGGTCTTTCAGCACCACTTAATAACATCTGGCTGTTTTACTTTCCCGAAGGAAGGTTTTTAAAATCATAAAACATTTATTACCACCGATAAATAATCATTACTAGGAATAAACGAAGTGCTATTATCTCACAGATTAATAATCCTTAATAGATAGAAACCACAGTAGAATCGTCACCCATAGTCTGCCTGAAATTTAGTTGCAGAACAAGAAAAGGCAAGACTAGAAAGGGAGTAAAAATCCAAAAGAATCTCCACTTAAAAGCAGTAACTTAGAAATAAGCACTAAAACACTGACATATGCTATATTCCCCACCCCCAGAAGCCCCACAAAGAATGAAAAGCCAAACAAACGGCCTCCAGCTATGGAAAGAGCTGGTGTCCTCCCATCTGAACAGTGAAGGCATGAAACAAAGTGAATGCTGAGGCGCCAATCACACGGTTGATTTTTACGAGTAACATAAGAAGGAGAATCACAGAATTAGGAGTAATCAAATGACCTTATTAAAAATGGATTTAAAAAATCCAATAAAAGACATCAACATTTACATCAATCCCAACTCTCCAAGTGAAGTAATATTCTGGCCCACTTTTAGGTCGCCTGCTTACCCACCTTGGGTCTGTACGTTTTCACGTGAGTAATCAGTGATTCATGGCCTTGTTGGATTCCAACCAGAGAGAAGAAAGTATTAAAGAGGATGTCTCACAATAAAGCACCTTAATGTGGTCACCGGACTACTAGATAAGACGGATGAAGCGATTATGGACTATGAGAAGCTTCCAGTTCAGTACAGAATGACTTTGGATAAGGGCCCTCCAGACTTACAGAGAGGTGGTGTGTTGGTTCCTTAAATAATAGTGAGAGGACAAAGGACACTGAGAGCACATCACAATACACAGAGCACGAGTGAGCAAGCAGAACGGCCCTATTCTTTCCAAAACAAATTTGAAATGCTTTTCTTTAAAATGTAATTAATTTAAAGTGAATGAGGTGATATTATAAACATAAACACACACACACACACACAGTTGTCAAATAGAATTAGCAGAACATAACCAAATTTCTTGTATGAACTACTTCAAAACTATCAAGAATTGCAGGTTAAAAGGGTTTCCTCACTAAATGCCAAAATGCTTTCTGAATTAAATATATTACCAATAAAAAAGGTCTATTTTTTCACACTATAGAAGTTTCAAGGACAATGTTTTGTAATATATTTTAAAACTGTATCATGGAGAGTGCATCCAATGCAGTGTTTTTATAAGCCAATAAAACTGATAAGTTCAAGATATCATCTTCACCGGAAAATAACTTAGCTTTAATACAATTATACTGAAATTTTAAGAGTGGACAAAATTCTCAAGCCCTCTGTTACAGCTCCTTACTAAATGGCGCTCAGACCGTGCTGAAGAGTGTTTTCCCCATAACAGGATTTGCAATCTGACTCTTTCTTTCCCACAGAAGGCTTAACTGATGCCAAAGGATTTGTGATTTTTAGATTTTCCTCCATCCTGAATCTCTTCAGTCTCTCTGAGAATGAAAATCATAAATGACACTTCTGACCTTCTGAGACTGAGAACCTCAATTCTCATTTGGAAGATGAGGGAGGAGGAAGGCTGAACTTAAGTCTCTAACTCCCTTCCAGTTCTGAAACTCTACCAAGAGAGTCAAGATAATCTGAATAAGCACATCTGAGCCTTTGAGTCACTTCTCGACTGCAGTGACCAGAACTAACATCCTTCATCTACTTTTCACGTTTCCAGCCAATCTCAGAGCCGACCTGTTTCTTGATTAGCATCCTTCCTCCTAAGATGTAAGTATCATGGTACAGAAACAGCTCGGGTTTAAGAATTAAGCAGTTCTTCCTTAAAATCATGTCTCGACTGCTTCCTGACCCTTTGATGGTAACTGTATACTTTGTGTCTTAATTTCTACCATCTAAAATGATGCTAATAATGCAGGTTAGAGTAAAAAAAAAAAGTGTGATACAATTCAAAGATGAAAAACAAAAATGATATGGGCAGTCTCTGTGCTTCACCCAAAGTAGGGATGCAGATTAAATATTTAACTGAATGAGCACCACCTCTCAAGGTTATTTTCTTGTAACCAAGGCCACTACTTCCAGAATGAGAATCTTTCCAACGGCAAAATTTTAAGTAGTAAACTCTGACATATGTAAAGGCTATTTTTTCACAAGGTAACTTTCCTCAAATATTTCACATCAGTTACTTTTCCTGCTCATAAGAGTAAATGTGGTTGTCCCACACTCTCCGCGACTATTACAGTTCTGTTGCCTGTAGTTTCCACATCTAACAAATCCTTCTAGTAATTAGGCATCTTCCCAATAATATATATACCTCTTGAAAAGGACAGTCAAGGGGGAAAATTAAAATTGACTGAGAATGACGACCATCATGGCAAAATAACATTTAATAAAAATGAGTTTGATTCATCGGCTAACTGAGGCCACAATCAAGAGAGATTATTTCCCCATGGTAGAGTGTTAAAGAGTCTTGGAGGAAAGAAAAATACACAGCTAATTGAAGAGGGGGAAAAAAGCCTTAAGTAGAATATATATGTATCTCTAAAACTAGGTATCATGACTTAATTTCCTATGGACAATGGTATATCTCTCTGCACAATCACTCCAGATCAATACAAGCTCATAGCAAATACTCTCAGGGGAAGAAAAAGCTTTGCAATTACAGTCTTGATATTTATCTTCCTCTTAAAAGAAATACAATGCATGCAATCATGGCTTAAATGAAGTACAGTAAGTTGCCTCAAAGCATGTTCATTACATTATGCTTAATGTCCTTTTTTTTTTTTAAACATAGATCCAAATAAGTCCTCTTCCAGGAAGAAAAACAGAACTTGAACCCTACACTAAATTCTCCTCTGCCAAATTGGAGCCCCCTAACAGTATCTATATAAATAACTTCACACAAGTAGCAGACGATGTGTTTCACCTTGTGTGTAAACTTTCCATTGGTCCATTCCACATTGACAAATGACATCCACCTTGATTTCTTTCTTACGCCATGTATGACAAAAAAGAACGTCTCTTGGCAGTATACAGTAAGAACTTTTTTACTAGCATGCACTCCAATTCAATCTGAATGCAAAGGACAAAGCACTGGCTCATAATCTAGTATCTTGAACATGTAAATGCTTACGACTGTGATTATACACTATGTAGGGCATTTAGCACTTGGGATATGAAAAACAATAAACATACTATAGAGATTTTTCCAGACAACGTTTCTCCAAATCTGATGCATAAACCACCTGCATCAGAATCGTGAAGGACGCTTATTTAAAAGGCAGATACATTGCCCCTACTTAAAACCCTTGGGTCAGAATCTCTGGCCACGGAGCTCAGATGTCTGCATTTTAAACAAGCTGCTTGGGTGAATCTTCTACACACTTGCTTGAAATGCCCCCTTACAGAAAGAAATGACCACAGATTTCATTAATCCAGAAATGGATGGTAACCTCATGAGCACCATAAAGCTTCTTACTGGAGGACCAAGGTCCTTCGTGATACAGTCTCTTTTCTCTGCAGCCTTCCCCAGCCCTCAACGCTACGAAAACCAGTGACGCCAAAGCACGGACGTTCTGCACTTTCAGCTGGATGTGGCTGGACCACATCTGTCTGATTGCTTCACCAACCTAAAGTCTGATTAACGTGAAGCCCAGATGTTACCCGCTACCACCTCCTCTGCTGAGACCTTGTCCCCACACTTAGCCCAGTCAGGCACAACGCTCATTCATCTGACTTTGTTAGCATCTTTCTTACACATAATTCACATACCACAAAATGGACCTACCCATTTAAAGGGACACACAACGTAAGCTTGGAAGATCTTCATCACCCCAGAAAGAAACACCATGCACATCAGCAATCACCCCACATTCCACCTGCACCCAGCCCCAGGCAATGACTAATCTACTTTCTCCTGCCCCTATGCCGGACCTTTCTTACAAATGCCAGCTGCACGTGCTCCTATCACTGCCACCTACGGTATCCGAACTTTATTTATGATACATCTGCCTTTCTGACCAGACTTACAGAGGCTCCGTTTCCACGACCTGGCACTAAGCCTGGCACAGAGAGAATAATCAATACTGTAGGTTAATTAATAAATATCCCTTTTTGCTTCTTGCCACAGGCGAGGAGGGGCAGAACTTGGATGTGCCATCACCACTTCAGTGGAAAAGGCTGGGCAGTCACTAACCTGGGGCTGGGAGTGAAGTTGAGACAGAAGGCAAGGAGTTTGACAAAAGGCCAGCATTAAATACCTTCCAAAGTAACACTGATCTGTTAATTTAGGCATGTGTAGTCTTGGAGATGGGAACAGCAGACCCTGAGATTTCCTGTGACCTACAACCACCACTGCTACTGGAGCTCGGAGGGACAGCACACCTTTTACTATCGGCTACCTTCTTTTCGAGTCCCTCCCCCAGCCTCTGCGTACCCTCCCGTGGTCCAGGGTCCAGTATCAACAGATTGTCCAAAGCCTTCCTCCCCCAAGATACCCTCAATGTGAAAAGCAATATTCCTTTCCTTTACTCTTAATCAAAATGTCTTTTGCCTGAAAGCAACTCACATCACACTGAACACATTAACCAATAGATGGAATTGGCTAAAAGATTATGCAAAATCTCAGTCATTAAGAAAAAAAAATTATGATGCATGCTCTGGAAGAATCTTCACAAAAAAGCATATAAAAGAGAAAATACTTTAATCACTCAAAATGCCACAACGGGTGGGATATTCACTATCAACACTTTTCAGAACATCCTTTAAGGCAGGGCTCTGTGAGGATATATTCACACAGACAGACACAGATATACATATGTATAAAAATATTTACACTTTGTAACATGCTATGTCGAGCTTTCTATTTCAGTAAATATAAATCTACAGCATCCGCTGATGGCTGCATAGCATTTCACTGTTAAATGTTTGATGATTTGTCTAAACAATCCTTTACTCCTAGACATCTAGGTTATTTTCCTTTTTTTTCCCTCTGGCTACCATACACAATGCTGAAAACTAATATATATTTATCTCTGCACAACTGGTTGGTTACCTAGCTGAAATACATTTCTATAAAGACAATTTCTGTAGCAAAGTGTATCAGTGTTTTATGTTTGATCGAGGTTGGAAAAGTGCCCCCACAGAAAGAATATATCCCTTTACACTCGATCAACACTGTGTACGTATCTCTCTGCGCTTTGGAAAGGCTGCGTTTTCATAATATTTTGCTGTTTAACAACAGGCAAGAAACAAAGCTTGACTGCCATGTCAACCAGTAAAATCAACATTTTATTAATCTTTATTGCAAGTGAGGACTGCAGAAAAGCCTTTGCCAATATCATTTTCCTTGACCCTTTCTCTGCCTCTGACCTATATCCTCAGACTGCCCCCATCTCCAACCTATATCCTTCCCCAAATCCAGATGCCACCATTGTTTCTAACACTGGGGTCAAGGATGCTACGGAAAACACACATTCCCTAATATTCAAAACTAGAGAAGTTGCAGACCGCTATTTTTTAAAGACTCATCGAAACAGAAATACAAGATTCATATTTTTTTTTGCATTTCATCAATTACTAGTAAAGTTAAATGTATTTTTACTGATCTTTTGTATTTCTTTTCTGAAGTCTAGTATCTATTTGGCTGAGTTCATAACACAGGTTTTTTCCCACTGATGTAAAAATGCCTTTGTTATCACATATTCAGATTCCAAACATTCATAGATAGAGAAATACATAGAGATGTATTCATACATACATTTCTGGCCTCTGTTCTTTCCCTTATGGTACTATTTCAAGTTGTATAACTTTATAATGACTCTCAATATCTACCAGGGCATAACCCCACCCCCGCCCTCCCACAATGCTGCCTGGTGGTCCTTCACTTGTTTTCCATCTTTTTAAAGAGGTACTTTAAAACCACGTGACAAATTTTTAAAATTGTAGTAGGATTTGGTTTGATTTTACACTGAATGCAGGTTAGTTTTTAGAGAATTCATATGTTTAATGTTTCATACTTTTTAGTAGTAACAGCAGAGGTATTACTAGAAATAGTGGAAAGAATAGCAAATGGTAATTAAACAACTGGTATCTGTAAGGTAATTTTCCAAACACTTGACATCACTATCCCTTTTATCCTCTGAACACCTCTGTAAATGGGATAGTTTTATTCTTGCTGTTTTGTGGATGGGAAAACAAGGCACAGTAACTTTAGGTCACTTATCAATGGTCGCAATACCCAGAAAACACTGGCGCCAACACTGCACCTAAGCATTTTGAAAAGACAGCCCGTACACTGACAAATCTGCAATTTAGGTAAATTCCTTCATTCCAGTATTACTGTTTTATACTAGCTTTAAAATTCTGTGCATGTCTTGTTGAATTTATATTCACATATATTCTGTTTGTAGCTGCAGTTTTTAATTATTACATTTCCACAAAAACTTCTGGCATTACAAATACTATTGCTTATTTTGTAAAGGGCCAATTTACTGAGTATTTATTGTGTCTAATGACATTCAGTTGCTTTAGATTTTCAACAATTATTATCAACTGCAAATAATAATAATGTGGCTTCATTGTTTCTGAAGTCTTTCTATTTTCTGATTCCTTTGCCTAATAATTCTATATCTACTATATTAGATAACAATGTTGAACAGTTGTTTCATTAGAAATGGACATTAAAATTTACTGAATTTTTTTTTAATGGTCATATGATTTTTCCAATTTTACTGCCATCAGTCAGACTGATTTATAAAATTAATTAGGAAACTTTTCTCGTTTATCTATACTTTCCAGTAACTAAAACAGCCTAGGGTTCTCGGCTACTAAATGAATTCAACAGTAACTTTTTCAAGCCGTAGTGGCATTTTTTAAGGACAACTTGATAGCAGTCTTCTTACTGGTAAATTTGTATCTTACAGGACTTATTGAGACAATTCCTAATTTAAAGCACCGAAATTATCAATTTGATGCAGGTTTTCCTCTCTGTCATTTGATTTCTTATGTTTTCATCTTATTTTCTCATATTTTTTTGACCAGGCAAATGTTCTGCATCTTATTTACTGATTTCGAAAAGTAAGTTTCTTGATTTATTTTCTAATCTGCTATTTCTTAATTTACTTTTTTAGACTTATTAAATCACTCTTTGTACTTGTCTTCATTTTATTTCACTGATATTTTCAGATTTTTTTATCTTTCTTTTTTATTGAAGTATAGTTGGTTTACAACGTACTGTGTTAGTTTCAGGTGTACAAGTGATTTAGTTATGTGTGTGTGTGTACTTTTTCAGATTATTTTTCATTATAGGTTATTAAGATATATTTAATATAGTTCCCTGTGCTATACAGTAGGTCCTTACTGCAGCCATGTGGAAAATAGTATGGAGGTTCCTTAAAAAAACTAAAACTAGAGTTACCATATGATCCAGAAATCCAACTCCTAGGTGTATATTTGGAAAAGACAAAAGCTGTAAATCAGATTTTTAATTAAATAATTCATTTTCTTTTATTTTTAATTCAGTAAAAAGTATTTAAGATATTAAGTTCCTTTTCATTACAGTTTTGTCTATATCCACAGATTTTGTAGGCAGCAATATATTTTTTTTTACTATTGTTTCCTAAATTGTCTGCAAGTAGTTTCAGTTTCTTAATTTTGGGTTAATTATTCCTAAATTTGTTACTTTACTTTTAAAACAAAGAATTGTCTATTATTAGCAATTTTTCATAATTTACCAGGGCGGTTTTTTTGCACATGTGTGCATGGCTAAGTATATGGTAGCGAAAGTGAGGTATACAGCTTGCTTGACCATGAAGTTTTATTTGCTTGTGTAGCACAAAGTTTGCTTTTCATCTATCTAGTGATCTTATTAACTATATCAGTAAAACCAACCTTGCCACAATTTAATTCTTCTGTATTAACCTTTCATAAACGAAAGTGTGCTAAATTCAATTACTCTTTGTCACTTTTTCCTTGTGAATTTAGCAGTTTGGTCTCACTTATTTTAAGTCCATGTCATAAGTTAAGTTCTAATATATGATATGAGAGGGAGATGGGTTATTTCTGTTGAGGTTTTGGTGGAGGATGTCAGAGCATTATCAAAAACTCTTCACCATCTCCAATTACTTTCCAAGTAAAACAATACATGACATTTTATGGTCTGCAGCTACTAAGGGTCTACACCTACGAAAATAATTAAAATACAATTACTAAAAGAGCAATGAGTACTTTAAACCATAAATCACACAAAGGGAGGTTCAGGATGTGTCTTGAATTAACACACACATCTTACTATCATAGCATCCTTGACATCTACATCACTGAGGGACAAAGAAGGCAGCTTCTAGCAAACAGAGTTCTCAATTCATTATTTAAACCATGAGGAGTGTCTAAGAAATTATTTATATTTAATTTTCTTTTTTTTATAGTGCTGTGATTTCAAAGGCTATATGACTAATGGTTGCAACAATGTTCTGCAAAGAATAAAAGCTACTGTGGTGAAGAGAGGATAGTTAAGATTCACTAAGCTGAAGACATATATACCCGTTTCTGGTCACCCAAAATGTGAAAAACTGCATCTGGAGAGAGAGAAAAAAGAAAGAGAAAGAAAGGAAGGAAGGAAAGAAAGAAAGGAGGGGGGAAGAAAGAAAAATGAAAGGGGAGGGAAAAGGGGGGAAGAAAAAAAAAAGAAAGAGGACAGAGTAAGAACAAAGAAAAAAAAAAAGAGAAAATTTTCATACACCGGAAGTTGTGTCAGAGTTGCTCTCCTATATAACAGCCTGTAAGTAGTTATTTAAACCTAAACCAATTACAACGAACTACATTCCTAGTCCTCACCTTGTGGCTAGCAGTTACCACTTTGACAGCGCAGGTTGAGAACGCTTTCCCCCCCATGGAAACTGCTTTTGGACAGCAGTACCGTAGGGGCAGATATTTTTCTTCCCAAGACTAATGAAAAATAATTCTTCATCTTTTTCTTTTCAGATAGGACAACTAAAGTTCAAAGGAAATACACAGCATATTTATGTTCACAATACTAGTGACAGACGAACCAAAGACTTTACTTCAGTTCTATTTCACTGCTGAACCACTGATTCTTTCCGCTCGCCACGTAGAACTGATGGGAGGACAGAAACCCTTAACATTAGGACTGGCTGTGGAGTACCCCCACCTCATTAGAGATGCTACTGACACAAGTCCTCCCAGGGACATTTATTCTTGTCCTTCTTAAGTTCCAGGTCTCCTGCTAGATTCCCTGAAAAATCCTGTTCAGGGTTTTACCAGTATGTAAGTTCTTGAATTAAATTCATCTTGCTTCTCAGATTTCGACATAATCACCACTGCAAAGACTTATCAATCCTACCAACCGCTATATGTACGCTTTACAGCACTTACAGAGACAATTTCTGTAGGTGACACAGTCTAAATGGTCTTTCCAAAATCAACCCTTTAAGTTCTACCAAAGTTGTCGTTTTTAAACTGTCGTGGATTGAAGAGCGTCCCCCCAAAAGATATGCCCAATTCTTAATCCCCAGCATCTATGAATGTGACCTTAATTGGAAAAAAGATTTTGTGCAGTTGCAATGAAGTGAGGGTCTGCAAAGGAGGCCATCTTGGATTTGGGGTGAGCACCAAGTCCAATGACTGGTGTCCTAACAAGAAGAAAGAGAGGGAGTTGGCCATGGCAGCCCCAGGAAACTATAAAAGCCACCATCCCCATCAATACTTCTTTCCAGGGCTTTGATCTCCTTCAAAGGAGTTACTGCTCTCTCTGCATCTCCCAGAGACATAATCAAGAATTTCCTGTGATTGACTTCCCAATTAACTACAGCAAGGAAGCAAAATCTGGGTGAACACCTGAAGAAAAATGTCAGAAATACACAAACGTTAGGTTACTGGAAAATGACTTTGCCTTTTAAAATCTGGTTGACTGGCTGGATTTAGGGCGAACTGCCTCCTTTTTTAAAGTTCTGAGCACGCTCTGAGGCAGTATAAGCCTAAGAGATTTAATGACAAGACATGTGAAAGTGTACTGTTGATCAAACAATGCTGGGGAAGCAAAAGACGCCTAACGTTGCTGACAAAAGAACGGTTCATTTCCTGTGACATACGCTTAATGATATGCAAATGAATTATTATGCTGCATGGTGGTGAGAAAGAAAGGACACAGCCTATAAAAATCTGCATTTTGTTATTGATCTCATTGATGATCATACCTTGTATTTCTCTAGCATCTGCAAGAACTAATTTTAACAGCTTTCCCTATCATGAAACTTTCCATCACCACTGCCTTCTTTAAACCACACAGAAAGACTCAAAAGTCAAATATGACCTTTTAATTTGCCCCAAATCCTTAATTCGACTTGTACTTGGTTTCCTCCTAAGTATCGATGAGAAGTGTTTTTCAGTTATTCTCAGGGTCACAGTCCCCTAGGTGCTGACTAGAAACGGATGCTCAGGCTAAGGACAGGATGCTGTGGGGGAGATGCTCAGATGGATGTGAACTCTCAAACAAGGGAAGTGAGTGGAATGACCTCAGCACTTAAAGAAGGACAGGAGAGCAGGGGGTGATCAAAAGAACAGGAAGGAGGAAGGTGACCTGTCTTCTGGCAAGGGGAGGAAAGGTTTGGGGGGGCCAGGTGCTGGGCTTCAGACACCATGGAGCTAACAGCCCAGAGACAAAAGTTCTCCTTAGTATAAAAGGTTTAAGGGCTTAAACAGGAAAAGAACATATGGCCCGAGGCTCATGTGCATTTAAGTATAAATAATTGCAATAGCAATGTGGGATTTTATTTTAGGGGAAAAAGAAGTACAAATGCATTCAGTTCCAGAAAAGCAACCAGAGAGGTTAAAGGAAAAATTATGTAGGTAACTATGATTTCGAAGAACCAGGTTTCTTCAGCTTTCCCTGGGAAGAACACACAGAATGCATCTGAGGTTATTTAGAGGAAAATGGTTTGAAGGCATTCAGGCTTTGACCATTTAGTTAAATTTAAAGTAACCTGTTATCACTTGTGTTTATTTTTCTTTACATGAAGTAGACTGTAAAGGGCAGTGACCTCGAAGGGAACAGCCCGTATGACCATTTTAGCCTAATTGGAATTTATGTGATCACAAAGCCTCTAGGGTTCTCTAGTTAACAGAGACTATGTATTAAGGTAAAGGGAAAAAAAACAAAAAAACACTGCTGGAAACAACCACAACAGAACAGCAGAAAAACTGACTACAGGCTCATCACGAATGCCCTAGGAGCCTCGGTTTCTCCATCATTTACCATTCCACTCTCACTGGGAACTTCTACCATGCACTTCGGAAACTTCTTACTGCATGCTGACTCTATAAGGAAACACAGACAATCTGAGTTCTCACTCCAAGACTGACTGGAAATTTGTCTGCTGATGAAGGTCTGTCTCTAATTTTCTATCTACATTAAAGGTCTTTATATAACTAATTGAAAGTATAAACTTTTTAATGTGCTGTTTGATTGCAGTTAATTAGAATATACTAATCATTCTTTCCGGTTACAGATTTTACATACAATTGATCCAGGATAGGATAAATCCTGGAAGCTCTGGGATAAAGTATCAAACTCATGAGCAGGGATCAAAGACCTTTCAGACGAGGTTAAGGTTATGATTCCTGTTCATCTCTGTCTACCATGCTTGGAAGGCAGGATGGGAGACTTGGCGTGGTAACTAGCACAGAATGTGTGATCGGTGTAAGAGTCCACTGTTTGACAAGTTACGTGCACTTGTATTCCCTCCAACATATGCATGTACGTACACACACACACACACACACACACACACACTTAGATTAGAAGACAAACGTGTGAAACAGCAGAGCTTAGGGAGCACTAACATCTTCTATGATCATGAAACATAGTTCCCACAGATAGCCTCAAATATATTCCGAGATTACCTTGAGAAAGTATTTGTACACATCTTTTAAAAGCAAAACCTCTGGACAGACAGATCATTTTTAGAGATCAGGAGAAAGACAAGCACTGAAAGAGGAAACATTATTTTTGAGAACATGGCCCTAGAGAATCAGGTACAGGACTTCAGGCAACAAACAAGGGTGCATCTAATTCATAAGTTCATTTAACAGGCAAGTATTATTAAGTACTTCTGAAACTTATTTAATCTAGAGAAATAGTCAACCATAATGAAAGCATTCTTTTCCCACTAACTTAAAGTGACTGGGAATAAATATTTTTAAGCTTAAGTGACAAAACAGTGACAACTATTTAAATATCTTTACACCAATTTGTTTCTATTCCTACACACTATTTTTTTTCCAAGATTAAGAGTAAAGTTAGAATAATAAAATGTCAGTGTAGACAACGCTCTCTTAAGCCTTGTTAAAAGCTCCTAGGTTTATAGATAAGGAAATTGGTGCTAGTAACACCACCCAAGATTGCGCAAATTTGAGTGAAGTCAAATCTCAGATTCTGGCAGCGTTCAGTGTCATGCCTATGATAATAAAATAAGAAAATTAATTTTTTTCAAGCGATGATTCACTTAAGAGTCAACCACAACAGGATGGTGGTTCCAATTACATAAGAACATGCTTTTATGAAAGCTACCACATTATGCTAATTATATTAAAAATCAAAACCATTCAGGCATGCCCTCTCACATAATTTTACTTTTGAGAATTTACCTTAAATAACGCCTTTGGATGGCAACAAAGACACAAACAACAAGAAAACTGTTTAGCTTTTCTAATTTTATGAAAATGTAAAAAAAAAAAAAAAACTACCAAAATATCCAAGTATACGAGATTAAAGTAACTTCTTTTCAATCCACATAATGAAATAATAAGCAACCAATAAATTCGTGCTGTGGTAGATATTTAATGGCACTGATATTTTTAATTTAAAAAGTGTACGTAGGATGCTATGATAAATCTATGATAATGAACAAAATATAGATGATACACACACATCACAATATCATTCATATTTAGCTTATATGTTGTGTGTATTGCTCTGTGTTTTGTATTTGTCTTTTGTATTTTATTGCATTATTACATTTAAGAACTCTTTCAGACGTTAGAAAAGGAATACCAAAACCGTGGTTTAATCGTATCACATAAAGAAATACTGAACAGTATTTATAATAAAGTAGTTCAAAATACATGAATAAAGAAAAATCTTAAAAATATAAAAGTGAGAGGAAAAAAGTTTCACACAATGAATTTTAAGAAGTGACGGCTCTATTAAATTAGCCTTTAAAATTTCAAAATATTATTAAGGCTGTATTTTAAATCTTAAATTTTGGTTCTGTGAGTGTAAATAATTAAAAGCACCAATAAACATCACAATAGGAATATTTCTGTTGGAAGTATTTTCTTTCCATAACCTTATTTCTCCCAACTTCCCTTTTTCCTTTTTTGTTCCCTGAGCCATTTTAGTTTTCCTTGTTTTCACGCTATTTTAATAAAAAGGTGGGGATGGGGCTTCTTGTTCTCTGTGTTTGTCTCTGAAGGCTCTGAAAAGGAAGTCCTCACTGGTGAGATGATGAGGGATTGTCACTGTGGGGCCGCCCTGGGTGGCGGCACCGCTTTGGTGGACTTGGTCCTACGGTTTGGGTCACTGTGCATGTCAGCGCTGCAGAGCTAACCGTATCTGAGGATGTTACTCCAGCAGCTCTCAGAATGGAGTGAAATATATAACTGATATGCCAATTCAGTCATTTATATTAGAAATACAACAAATAGCTGCCTTGATTATGCAAGAGCCCGCCCCAAACACCTTCTTTCCTAAACAAAACGCACGGAGCAAACCGATTATCTGGAGGCTGTTTGGTGAGCACCGCATTAGAACGTTATTATATGCTCTGCTGCCAATGCCCTCCGCCCCAGCCAGCCCGCTGCATCCAACCTTCCTTCAGAAAGCTAGCACCCACCTCCTCCCTGGGGTGGGGGTGGGGGGGCAACGCAGTGAAGACGGCCAAACTTTGCCTCTGGGATTCTGGACAAGTTTGTATCTGTCTTTTCCATACACAAGAAACAGTTGTCTCAAATATTAACACTGTCAGTAAGATCAGAGATGCTGCCTTGGGAATAAATTCTGTTCCTTTTAGTAGAGGTCCTTTTTGTGTAGATCCGGCCTCATGACGAGGTGTCTACTGACCCATTATTGTGTAACTTATTGTTTGAAATCCTATGGGAGGGCTGAGGTGTCTTTCTTTTACTTTTGCCCACCAGGACATTTTCTTTTCTGGACTTTGTATTACCAACATTATTTTTAAAAAGGTTTTAAGCATTATTCATACTTTAAACAAGAATAAAATCTTTTGATACCGCTCAATGGAAAATATTTTTAAATAAGACTTTCAACATATGACTGGTTAAGCACGGGAAATAACTTTTAAATGAATATATTATGTGTAATTTTCCAAATGATAGTACATAACTAGCAAAACTATTGTCCCTGCTGGTATATGAATAGATTTATTTAAATACTTCCCTCAAAAGTGTCTCATTTTTAAGTACTAGAACTTCAAATTTTCAAATAAGCTTGGAAACTATTAATATTGTAGAGGGCAATACTGGTTGAAAAACACACTTTTTAAAAAAATTAAAATTATAAATGATTCTATGTAGATATTATTAGCATGGCAATTTGGACAGAAATCTTGCCAAATCAGTATCAGGAAACTGAAAACGCAATTATTAACACTGTTTTCTGCACATAACTATTTCAAGGTTATTTTCCCTCAAAATTTATAAAATCAAATGTTGAGATTTCTTTTATATATATGCTTTGGATTAGGTCATTCTTTTCATTTAATTAAAATTTATATTCAAATATATATATATATATATGCTAGCCATTAAATTCTTGTCTTCTTTTTTGTTCAAAATAATCATTATTAATTGTTTAAAAGGCAAAATCTTAAAAAGCATAATATGCCCCACAAACGTCAATAAGAAACAGCATTTTATATAACATCTTATTAAGAGATTTCCAAAAACAAATAGACTCTAAACATAAAAGAAATATTACTGACCCAAAATTATATTAAAAATAAACTTTTAATTAGTTTTGATCTTAGAGTTACCAATAGCATCTTGAAGAAATGAGAAACACGTTTGATTTACACAAATAACTTTTAGAAAAAATGTATTTAAAGTCTAATACTACTTTTGGCAATTTTAATGTATTTTTGAATCAAAGCGAAATGAAGTTGGCAATAATTAAAATATTATCAAATGCTCTCAATTTAATAAAAAAAATTAAGTTGTATGTAAAAGTACAGTAAAAAAAGTATGAATAAGGAAACTCTCAATGGTAAACAGCTCTTGGATCTGTATTTTAGGAAAGACCTACAGTATAAGTAATGATAAACACAAAATAAAAATTTAGTATTTCTAAACTATATATCTATCTATATGTATCACACATAAGAATGCAAGGTATTTATATTGTATTTAATTTGATCATAAAACAAACTTACTTTACATAAAGAAACTTCTACATACCACATAAGATTGAAATTAAATAGCAGCTTTATAAGACAATGAGAATAAGCAATTATGATACATTCCACCAGACAAATATTCTCCGGCTGTTAACTCTTGGATTATCTTGTACCTTGTACCTGAACTTAAAAGAAAAATATCAGTGTTCTGTGCTTTTTAATTTGGTAACGTGAACAGAACAATGAGAGGAAGAGCCTAATATTTATAGAGCATTTAGCGTGATATTTATCTTTTAAATAATTTTTGATCAAGCTTATGAATGCTGTCTAAATTTAGATAAATATTCTCCAAGAAAAAAAAAGTTCAGGGATAAAAAGTAAACTGACATATTTGTTTTTCAATAATATAGTCACTTAACTTTCAAATTTATGTTCAACAGGACACCATTCTCCTCTCAGGATATTCTATTCTAAGGACAATACAAACTAATTAACACACAAAATTAACACACACACACACACACACACACACACACGGAGAGCCATCTATCATTTCTAGTTGTCATATCTGCTGAAATATGGGGTTCTTTATTTATGCTGCTGTTAATTTTGTATAAAATCACACCTTAAATCTAGAAATATTTATCTCCTAAATAATAAAACAAATTTTTGAAAACTGCATCAAGTTCTTCTTAGTTTTATTAATAACTACTCTAAACCAGTGCATGCTGTTATCACCCTTTAACTGCCGAAATATTTTTCATTTTTAAAATGTAACAGGAATAAATCTTTCTGCTTTAGTTAACACTTAATGAATAACGACTGAGCTACAGGGCAAAAAATATTAAGTATCGATGTAGTCCATGAATGTGTTGATAATTTGTAGCCATTATTTATTCTCATTAAATACAGGGAGGTTTAAAAAATGTTAAAATCACATTTTCTTAATAAATTTATTGCATAAACAGAAAGGCAAGCAATCAGGTGTGAGCAGGTGACCTCAGTCACTTGCCTTCATCCTCCTGGAACTGAGGCTAGGAAAGGATGTTTTCTGCTCTTACTTGCCTGGGGCACTAGTTCAGCAAATTCTATAGACATAGAGCATTTTCTGGATTGTTTATTTTGTACGATAATGTTCGAAATCTGATGTTAGCATCAAACATACCTGTCATACAATAATGGCGATCGATATTTATTACAAAAGTCCAGCAAAAGACCAGCGGATTCCTAAACACACTGCACTACAGTAAATACGGGGAGGTGACTAGGACTCCTTTACGATCTATAATCTTAAAACTACTAGCAAAGTAGTAATAATGCAGACTTTTGAGAAATATATGAAGTAATATAAATTTGAACTTTTAGAAACAGTTACTCAGTCTTTCAATTTGCCAACACCATTATACCTGTCTTTAGGCACAAAGTTGTGAAAACTAGTCAAATATTTCAAAACTTTGAAAATATTCACATTAGAAAACAAAACAATTATTTAGGGCATGGTGTGTTGTAAAACAATCAAAATCATAAAACATCCCGATCATAATGTAAATGCCAGTTAGGCAACTGTTTTCTTCTAATAATATCAGGTAGTGAATTCTTTCATAATTACATTTTCTATCTTTTAATTCTGCCTCTCTCAACCTCTTTCAAATCTCCTACTTCTTGGAAAAAAAGCCCAGAAAGATACATTTACTGTACTCATTGATAAATGATTCTGCTAAAAACTTAATTTTTTTCCACTAATCTGATACCAAGTTTTGATTCATGCACCTTCTTCAGAAATAATTTCTAAATGTAGGTCTTATAAAAATGTTGAAGACTGTTTCCCACCACTACAAAGAAAATACCTCTGTTAATCTTATCCAATGATTTTAACTTTTAAATAGCATTATAAATAATCCATATAATATGCTATATTTAGGGATATCACGAGTTTTATCGTAGCGAGGTAAACAGTAACGTGACTTATCCATTCATATTTCTATGGCTGAATATCTCTAAAGCCAAATGGCAGAATTAGTAATGCCCTACACAATCATACAGAAAAAATTATCTGAAGTCACTAGGGCTTCAAAAAGAATTCTGGATCATCAATGAAATAAAATCCAGCCCTTGTTATTGATATGGTAACAGCAAAATTGTACTCACGTTAAAAATGTGAACATATATATGATTTATACAGATAATTATAAATATACATATAATTAACCTAAATTTATTCTTGGTAGAGTTTTATAAAAGTAAGTGCTGATTGAAATGAAAAGAGTTCTTAAATATAAAGCTATCTGTACCCAATACATCATAGGTATATAAAGATTAAGTCAGAGTAATATTCAAAGTTGGAAATATCATTTGAAATATATCGTCAGATTCTCATCATTTCTGCCAAGACTTATATTCCAAGGTACATTTTTAACTGCTGCACTCACCCAGAATTCTTATTTTCTTATTTTACAACTGTTCTCTTATATATACTGCTTAAAACTCTTCTAAGTTAGAACTAACAGTGCTGCCCCAATACAACTCAAGCTTCAAATATACATGTATCTTCTAGAAATTACAAGTGAAAGTCATACTCAGTCATACTTTATATTACAGGTGAAGTAAACAGTCTGGTGACAAGACAGAAATTAAGGGATAAAAAGATCTCATCTTCTGTTTGATCTTCACTGACTGATAAACCTATTTTATCTCTTAGATGATGATTTAATGGAGGAAAAAAAAACTCACTGCTTCTTCATAATCTCTCAATACCTTTAAATGTTTTTTTAAAGTTCCATTCAGTTGAAATATATTTCAGTCTAAAACCAGTAGTTACATTTTATGCTATTGGAAGAAAACTACCTACTACAGCTATAACAGAAGAGTCATGAAAACGTAGAAGCAAGACAGAAATAATGCAGAAAATTGATGAAAATCACTATAATAAGAAGGACAAACACTTAGTAATTGCCAAGCTACAAAAAGGAGGCTTGGGTTAATAGAGTCACACAATTTAACAGACACTTTAAAAGAGCCTGTGATCCTATAGTTTTAAAAATAAAAGTTAATAATTAAAGTATTTCCAGAATTCATCAATACACTACCACTGTCATTACCAGGAGTCTTAATGCTCTCTATGTATCTATCTGCCCTCTTATTCAAGGTTTTCCCTCTTAAACTTGAACCCAACTTCAGTAATGTGCTATATGATTCTGCCAAATAAACTTAACTGAGCAAGCTCACTACTGTATGTGGACAGTGTTGAGCATTTTTTAAAGTTCCAAAAATGTTATTTATCTATCTATAGATCCACGTTGTATCAAAATTACATGAATTTCATCAACATTTCATTGAGATTGAATTTAGGCGAAAAACCCTATAAACATACTTGGTTTTCTTTGAAATGCATATATCACATAAGCAATGACTGTAATATATTCACTTCTATCTTACTAAACTAACATTGCTGTTACTAGCTACTTTTTAAATTATCAATAAGAGTTATGCTTGAGGAATTTAACATGCTTAATAATGATAAAAATTAGTAAATGTCTAGTTCTCATATTTTAAACATTTAAACATGGCATAAATCTTTCAGCATCTCACACTGAAATCCTCTTGGTTTTACAATGAGTGAAGGGCAATGGCATGTGACAAATTTAGAAAAATTTATAATGAATCTGTGCGGTAACAGACAAGATAAAATCAGTTCCTTCAGAAGGTAACTATATTATTTTACAATAGGGGAACTTCCAAGCCTTCCTTAGCATTACATTAATCTAAAGGAAATAGAGTTTTTAGAATGCATAATTAAGTACTTTGCTAAAGACATTATCTGATGATTTAGAAAATAATCATGTATTTTATAAACATGTGCACTCAATGTAAAGCAAGTACAGTTCAAATAATTACTGGTACTACATTTCCCAAAAGCACCCTATTAGTCCTCAAATTTCTTAAGATGTTTGGTATATACCCGTAACTTTTAAATTACTAAAGGAATAAAATTAAACCTAGCTCACTTCAGCCAGACTAGTTAAGCAGAGTTCTATGTCACAGTAAAATCTACAGCAAAACACAATTAAAGGAACAGAGACTGAAGATGAGGAGACCAGATTCAAGAACCAGCTCTTTCCTGAAGCAGCCCAGCAAAGACCTGAAGTTTCTTAAGAATTTGCTTTGTCTTTAAAATGGGCAGCCTGTTTTTCTCTGCTAACTTTAAAGTTTCACTGTCAGATGCATGACTTCAGGTCAAGTTTTCAAAACTTTATAAGGCAGATTCTCTCCCTACATTATTATTGTCACCATAATTACCAATGTACAGTTACAGAAAGACAGCCTTCGAAGGTTTTTCCCTTTCTATTTTGATGTACAATTAATACGTTCAGGTCACAGAGGTTCCAAAATTAATGTAAGTCTGGGGAACAAGAGACAGCATTTTCCAGAATTACTAAAAAGTTCTATCAACTTTTCTTTTTCAATTTTGGCTACAGTAAATTATTCCAAGAAATACATATACCGGCCTAGCTTAACTCCTGTGAAACACAAACTGTTACATTCAAACTACTGAAAAGTACTCAAATTGAAAATGTGGATGGCTTTTAAATACATTTAAATTATAATGCAGTAATTAGACTTACAGCAAGATAAATTGTCTTCCAAGGTGCTGTGAATCACCCCCAAAATATAAATATTGGGCCAACTGGTATTTTTGGCATGAATAAATCACATTATACTCTAATCTGAACAAGGAACTACTTTTTAATGTATTTTGGGAGAAATGAGTTTAAAGAAGTGAAGTTTCTACAGATACACTCCAATTATATTTTAGTTGGCATGCATTTTTTTTTCAAATGGGACAGAAAATCCACTGTCTCTTTTCCTAAAATGAGCTCCATATACTTTTTTTTTTGTATCATCATGATTGAATGGGGATAAATGAGTGTTAGGCAGGTTCAAGTACAGCTTTCCACTGCTCCATCTGCTGGATGTGCCTACATCTCCTGCACCAAGTGGCAACCTCTAAAAAGTAACATGAACTAATTCAGCAGGTGGCTTCAAAAGGCTCAAGCACGTTGCCTGAGAAACTTACTGTGACTTTTTAATTTTTGTTACGCTAAGGGTTGCAATTTCACCGTAAATTTTTAAAAATGTATTCATTAAGAACCCACAATCGTCACGAAAATCCTAAGGCACAGAACATACACTTCAGCATAGGGGATATAACACGGACGAGAAGGAACTAGTCTATTTATTCATTGCAGGTTTGCGCCCTGCTCCAACCACAGATGTTGACATTTATCCTAGAGATACTACAGGCGTTCACCTAATCGGGAAAATGGAAATATATGCATAAAAGTTTTCAAGAGATTTTTTTAAGCATGTCTATCGGTAAGCCCATAAATAACCATAGGAGAAAATAATGTCTCTCCAAACAGGATTTACCCAACGACCAGGGAGCCCTCAGCTTTCTCCTCCGCAGCATCTCTGCAGGCAGCTCCAGCGTCGCGCTCTCCGACCCAGGCGGCCGCACTTCTCCTCCAGCTCCCAGTCACAGACGGGACAACGTGCCGCTGCCGCCACCGGCCAGGCCCCTGTCCCTGCCACCGCCGCCGCCACCGCCACACTGCTGCTACTGCAAAGAAAGGGTTACTCCTCTCTCGGAGTCGAGAGGCTGCAAACTTCCCCTGCTTTACATGTACCTTTTTCCGCAAACTTGAACGTCCTTCCGTGCAGAAGAGCCAAGGAAAACCATCACAAGCATCACAGGGAACACCGTAATGAAGGATACCCCCGCACGGTAGGACCCGCGCCTCCATTAGAAACGCGATTTTAATCCAGATGGGCAACACCGCCGCCAGCGGAGCCTCCCCGCCCCCCACCCCGCTCGGTGCCCCTCCGCCAACGGGGCCCGCGCGGCCAGGGAGGCCGGCTGCAGCCGCCGCGGGCAGGGCGAGGCGGAGGGAAAGTTTGACAAATGCTGACCGCTCCTGGAGAGGAAAGAGCCCGGGCAGCCCGCACGCGACACACGCCGGCTGTGCTGAGGTAGAAGCCGTGCATGAAAGTGCCACGTACCTTTCTGCGGTCGCCAGGCGCCGAGGCTGAGCCGAGAGCGTCGCCGGAGGTGGCGGGGCGAGAGTCCAGCCCCGGCCGCGGGCTCCCTCCCGCGTTAGCGGAGCCGCCGCCGCCGCCGCCGCCGCCGCCGCCGCGCCCGGGCGCAGGGCCGAGGGGCCGCCGCCGCGCCAAGGGCGCCGGGCACCGCCAGGCACTCGGCCCGGAGAAGTTGGGCAGCCTCCGCCGCGGCCTCGACAAGCGGCGCGAGCAACACGTTTAGTTTGAACTTTCCAGCTCCAGTCCCAGCAAATACACACTCACGCACACACACGCGCGCGCGCCGGGAGAGCCTCTCAGAGGCGAGCGAGCAGGCACCGGGGGCTCTCTGGCCGCGTCTTTCTCTCTCCCTCGCTCTTATTGGCGCGGAGGTTATTGTTTTATTTATTTATTTCCTCCTCCGCGCTCCGTCCTCCTCCCCGCGCCGCCCGCCCCCGCCCTGCCCCTCCTCCTCCGCCCCCAAGTCTGCGCGCCCGGCCGCCGGCGCTCCAGCTGCAGCGTGGCGGGGCTGCGCGGGGCTGCGCGCGACTGGCGGAGGGGGCTGCGGCGGCCCCGGGGTGCGCGCCGGAGCGGGGCGCGGGGTCGGCGGCTGGGGGCCCGGGCGCCCGAGCGGGCGGGGAGGGAGAGGACGCCGGGCTGCCCGCTGGAACTGAGGGGAGCGGAGTCAGAGGAGGCGCGGTAAGGATGGTGCGCCCGGTCGCCCGCCGGCTGCGGTGAGGAAGACGCGGGGCGAGTCGTGCGCGGCGCCCTCCTCACGGCGGCCGAGCCCCTGCGCGCGGGCGACCGTCCCTGCGCGCCCGGACCCGGCCGCCTCCCGCGCCCCGGGGGTGAGGAGGTTCAGCCCCCTCCTGCCGACCACCGCCCCGCAGCCTTTCCTGCTCGCCCTGAGGCTTGCCCTAACCCCCCGGGGACGCTCCAAAGCGCGCCATCGCTCAGCCAGGGGAGACGCGAGTTTCCCTTTAAAAAAAGAAAGAAAAAAAAAAAAAAAAAAAACTACGGTGGTTTAAATGCTACGCAGTTAGGCTTCCCCCCTCCCCGCCCTTCCTCTCCCCGGACTGTCAGGGAAGGTGCAGTCCGCCCCCGGTGCGGCACCGCGCGCCGGGGCTGGGCGGGCTTTAACCCTTTTAGGAAATGAAGGAGGTGGCTCCGGACCACAGCCTCCAGGCGCAGTTTGGGATGCCCACGGTACGCTCCAAATCCATCTACAAGCTCCCGAGCGCCGATGTTTTTGCTGCTACGGTTCGCCCCCAAATGAGCTCTCAAACATCAATTGACCGCTGGTGCCACCGTCTTTCAGTGACAGTCAACCTGGTTCCCCAAACTGCAGGAGAGATGACCTTAGAGCCGACCGCCCTCCCCCACCCCATTCAACCTGAACGGCCGGCTGGAAAGAGCCCAGTTCTGATTCAGTGAAATCCGTCCGCCACTTGGGTCTTCCCGACTCCACTTTGGAACAGCTTCTCCAAGGCAAACCCCTTCCAGGCTTCCCATTAGGTAAACCTGGTTTTTTGTTTTTGTTTTTGTGTTACAGGTTCGTGATTTCAGTCATGGAGAGAGAAAAAAAAATCAAAGGAAGTAATTCTAGAATAGAGCTAGATAAATAAACAGCCAGTAAACTAAGCGTCAACCCAAAGACTAGAACGCAAATCTCACCACTTGGATTTGGAATCAGGTCTCCTTTCCTCGGTAACTTGTCCTCCACAGACCTAGCAGTCTTGGGCTGTGTTTTACTAGAGCTCCAGGTATAGAAACACCGTGAGACTAGAGTGTTTACCATTATCTCATATAGCATGCACTCAATTATTTTGTTTTCTTTTCTGTGCAAAAAATAACTTCTGATTTCTCTGAATTGTATCCAATAGATAACCATCCCTTAGTGTTTTAGATCTTTTCTCAGAAATTGCCTGGTAAGTGTACAAATACTCCTTAAAAGAGCTGATAATTGTACAGATTTCACATTTTCATTGAGATCTGGAGTAAGCCCCCCAGAGGTCAGGCAAGGAACTGGTAAGATCCTGAAATGGGAAAAAATGGGGGGGGGGGGGGAGCTCATCCTTTCAGAGCGTTATTCTCTTGCTCCAGATTTAATATACCCTTGCCATTTTCAAAGGTAAAAGGGAAGCACCAATATCTCGACATCCAACTCTTCCTCACTCGTGAACCACTAGCTTATTACCGAGCAAAGGGGCCACAGCAGCTAAATTTAAGACCCTTCTACTGGATGGAAGATTCCAGAGAGAATCCCCCAAAGGCAGGGAAGTGCCTCAGCTGGCCAACCAGCTGGTGGACATGAGGGTGTGCTGGCTTCTGATGGCATCTGTACCCGTAGAATAGTAAGAACCGGAAAGGACCACGTGGAATTTGAACCTCAGGACTTTGGAAGCACGTGCATTTCTACAGAATACTCACTTGCCCCAGAGGTGGCCGGCATCTAATCTGGGGGGGTCACCTATCTGGCCTTGGTACTTTCATTGTGTTTTGCCTACAACCATTTCTGCATATATATCTTTTCTTTTTTCTGTTGGCTGAGAAACAACTGAAATGGCATTCTTTTATAACATTTTGCTCAGGGAATACAACTGTCCCCTGGTACCTCCCTCTTCACACTCCCCAGACACATTTGTCCCCTACATGCTTGTACACTTCAGTGTCCAGAGCACCAGTCCACCTGGAGCGGCAGTCCACACAGCGATGAGGAAAACGCACATGTGGTGGTGAGAGAGGTGTAGACCCTAGATGCAGCAAACATCATATTCTGAGTCATGAGATGGAAAAGAGGTATTTAAACCAGGGCTTGATATTAATCATCAAAGTAAATCCTTATTTTAAAGTGTCTATTATTTTTGAACCTCATCTGTTTCAATGATTGTGTTTATGTTTGTACCCACAACATAAGGCCTAATTCATGGAAATTTAAAAATATGTGTGTGGTGAATTAAAATTACAGAAACATAAAGGGAGTGGGTAACCTTTGGAAGTGTTAAGGATCACTTCATCAGAGGGAAAATAATTATTAACCATTACTTAGCGATTAAAGAAAACATGCTTTAAGAGATTAATTGGAGAAATACCCCAAAATCCACTGTTTTATATTAAATATAAGAATATATAACTGCATTGGATTGATAAATTTATTTTAAAATATTATTACATTTCTTATAGTGAGCAAGGAAAATCAAAGGAGATAGAAAGGATGTAAAAGAAAAAAAAAGGGAGATGAAAGAAAATGAAAAATCTGACCACTAGACAAGGAAGCAGGTAACTTGATGAGTAGAAGGTAGGAAACATGAAGAGAGACTGAAAGGTATTAGGGTTCCTTCATTTCTGGTCCAGAGCATCAACAATCCTCAGAAAACTTCTTAAATCTCTGCTTACGATCCTGAATTTATGGAAATTCGCTTGGACACCACTTTATTGCTTGTGTGATAAACAAATAACTGAATGTTTAATCAGTTATTTGATCTGCAATATGCAAGAGAGTTAAACGAGACCAATAATCCTCATTTCCACAATGAGGAAATGGACTTTTCTCATTTTTTCCATAAATGATAAGTTGAGTCAATTTTATTTGGTGAAAAAAGTTATTAGTCCATTTTTTGTTTTTAAATTGGTGAATGCACATTGGCAGGTCAACACATACTCCCCTCTTCCAAATTCCCTACCAGTAATTCCAACCAGTGACCTATTTGTTTGTGTCTGTGTGTGTGAACACGTGTGTGTGTGTACATATTATCCCCATCTAGCCTGACTCCCTGTCGTCTGTGATCATCTAGGTTATGGATGTGGAAACTGAAGCTCAGATACGAAGATTATTTCGACCTTTGTGGTTAAGATATAGAAGCCATGTGGTTTTGAGTACTTACAGCTAATACTAACCCATTTACAGGTTTCAAAATGACTACCAAAAATCACTAGAAATGCCTTCCTTGTATGTATCATGGTTCATCTCTTGCTTTTCAAATGCTTCAGCATTTACAATTATTGTAACTATAAAAAGCCCTATTCTAATATATACATCTTTGACACATAACCTGCACATAATAAAGCAAAGATTCTCAGTCTTGCTCTCCAGGCTTAAATTCCCTGTGCTTACCCTCACCTGTCAAAGTTGAGAAGGAGGTTTCCTCTTCCCCTTGAACAGGAGGCCCTCGGTATCCCCTGGTTCCTCTACCTCTGATGTAGTCGATCTCTGATTCAAGTTCGTTGAATCTTTGGATGTAGAACCTGGCGGATACAGACAGCCAACTCTACCAGGCCATTTTATATAAGGGTCTTGAGCACCCACAGATTTTGGTGTCCGCGGGGATCCTGGGGCCAGTCTGCAGATATCTAGGGAGGGCACGCCCTCCACCAACCTCCACGGAACTCAGTGTTTCTCCCTCTACCAGTGGCATCTTATAATCACCACATGCAGGAATGATCTGGGTCAAAACTCAGGGAGCTTTTGCACAAGTTCTTCGATTATATCTCAAGTGGGGAAAAAGAAGGGCAGCGGATTAGCTGTATAGTGAATTTAAGCTTATAGAAATTACAGGCGATTAGAAAACGAATCCCCTGGGAAGGCCAGTGTCATTTCCATCCCTGTATGAAGACAAACAAACTTCGTGGCAGGTGGAACTACACCTAAATCTGCGCATGCTAGCACTTGAATACGGGCATCCTGAGGGTCTCTGTGGCCACACTGTCTAGGCTCACCTTCAGGGAGCTCTACCTCCCTTTCTTTCTGTCTCACAAACTGCCTGCTTTGGTTCTTCACTCTTGAGTTTCTTTTCTTTTCTATTTTTAACATTTTTTATTGAGTTATAGTCATTTTACAGTGTTGTGTCAAATTCCAGTGTAGAGCACAATTTTTCAGTTATACATGAACATACGTATATTCATTGTCACATTTTTTCCACTATGAACTACCACAAGATCTTGTATATATTTCCCTGTGCTATACCGTATAATCTTGTTTATCTATTCTACATTTTGAAATCCCAGTCTGTCCCTTCCCACCCCCCACCCCCTTGGCAACCACAAGTTTGTATTCTATGTCTATGAGTCTGTTTCTGTTTTGTATTTATGGTTTTTTTTTTTTTTTTTTTTTTAGATTCCACATATGAGCAATCTCATATGGTATTTTTCTTTCTCTTTCTGGCTTACTTCACTGAGAATGACATTCTCCAGGAACATCCATGTTGCAGCAAATGGCATTATGTTGTCATTTTTATGGCTGAATAGTATTCCATGAGTTTCTTCCTTCCTCCTCAGGACCCTTGCAGACACTGTTGCCTCTGCTTGGAGCCGCTCCATTTCCTCCAGCCACCAGCCTCAGTTGACTCTTACTCATCGTCAGGCTCCAGGAAAAGTCACATGCTCACGATGACAGTCACTTCCCTGACTGATTCCGGGCCTCTTGCATTTGTTCTCATGGCTCCCCGTACTTCTCCAGCAGAGAATACAGGACAACTTATGATCTCATACACCTGAAATATTTAATGGAAATATTTTCCCCAGGTCTGGGCTATAAATTCCATGAGAGGAATTTTCATTCTGTCTTAAGCACTTAGTGCAGTGCCTGTTACAAAGTACTTGTAAAAAATATATATATATGAAAAAATACATATATAAAAAAAAAAATCACCACAATTCAGGAGTGGAGTGCTGGACAATTGGGACAGGATAGGGTAAAAAAAATTAACTACTTCATTTTATTCAAGTTCATTCTTTTTCCATCATTATTATAGAAGCCTCTGTATTGTCCAAAAGTTCTGTAATATTTTCAAAAATAATATACTTTATTTCATTTAAACTTTACAGTGAGGAAAGTCCTTTTAAAATAAAGACAAAAATGGAAAATTATAAAGAAGATAAAATTATAGCATTTTTATATTCTAAATAAACGTCTTTATTCTTAGTCAATTTTGTGAGACATTTTGTTAATACTTTGAACTTTTCCTTATTAATAAAAATATTCAACTATATTGTGAATTAATTATAATGTGTTCAGTAAAAAGCTGGGAATGTCTTATGGAAAATTTATATTATTATTAATACAGAATATATGAGTAAGGAAGAAAAGACTAATTTAAATGAAATTTAGAAAACAATATAAAATGTTTTATTATAAGAACTATTATATTACCACAGCAGTGACAAAAAAGGTGGAAATTAATATGCTTTCTGATATCAGAAGTTTCTGTGAAAGTGACAGAATATGAAAAGTACCTTTTAAGATCAAATTTTGAGAAAGGTCAGTAGAAGAAGGGGTATTTAGGAGGAGGTTAAGGTGCAAAAGATAGAGTTTCAAAAGTATGTAAATGGTCTATGAAAATACAGTCCCAGTAAGAAGAGAAACCTTATGTTCTAAATTTCCACTCGTCTTTGACATCTGCATTTTAAAATCTGATTTTGTGTGAATGTCATAGTTGGGAATAATTTGGCATTAAACAGGAGTGGAAACCTGAAGTTTTAAACATTTATGACATTTTTGATTTTTGAGTTCAGGGAGCTACTGGTATTTTTGTCATTGAAGATACCTGAAAAGTTCTGTACACTTAAATGCAATTTACAAATAGATAAATTCATGAATGTTTAACATAAAAAGAGGGATCTGTGCAAGCTGAAAGTTTTTTTTTGACTTTATTCTTTTTGATAGAGAGTTCCACAAATGCATTTGAAATACTATATTTATCAAAATATTAGTTATTATTTCTCATATACTAGAGTCAGTCTCAAAATGTTCTTCCTGACAGAGGAATCCAACAGGCTAATGTTAATATGCCAAGAGTCAACCAAATTTTTTTTTCAAATTTGGTAAGCTTTTTGATAACCTTTTCAAATATTACCTTTAACATTTCTTCCTACTAAAATTAATTTTATGTCCAAAATTTTGAAAGCTGTGAATGAGAGGGGAGGAGAGAGTGCAAACTTAATAAAGAATTAGGATCTGGAAAATGGATTCCTCTTACCAAGAGCCCAGCAGGTTTTGCAGGAGTAACTGAAGTCTGTTTTACTTATGTCAGAGAACACACAGGAAGGAAGTGTAGGGAAAGAGAAGCAGATGAGGATGTTTTATTTTATGCTCTATGAAGAAAGCAAACACTGAAATAACTTACCTAGGTCTAGTGAAGCACTGTCCTCAGGTGCACACTATTTAGGGGGTTAAAGTGAGGGACACCAATAATTGAGTTAAGTAATATTTAAATGCTATATATTTTTAAATTGTGGTAAAATATACATAGCATAAAAACATAAAATTTATCACTTAGATGACATTTAAAATGTACAACTCCGTGGTAGTAAGTATCTTCCCACTGTTGCACAATGATCACCATCATCCATCTCCAGACCTTTTTCATTTTCCAAAACTGAAACTCTGTCCCCAGCAAACCATCTCTCCCCATTCCTCTCCCTCCAGCCCTGGGCCAGCACCATTCCATTCTATCCCTCTGAATCTGGCCACTCCAGGAACTCATACAAGTGGGACCATACATTATTTGTCCTCTGGTAACTGGCCTCTGTCTCTTAAAATAATGTCCTCACTGTTCATCCATGTTGTAGCATGTGTTAGAATTTCCTTCCTCTTAAAGGCTGAATAATATTCCATTTTATGTACATACCTCATTTTGTTTATCTGTTCATCCTTCAGTGGACACTTGTTTTGCCTCCACCTTTTGGCTATTGTGAATAATGCTGTTATGCATATGGATGTACAAATACCTGTTCAAGTCCCAGCTCACTTTTTCCTTCCTTCCTTCCTATCTATCTATCTATCTATCTATCTATCATCTATCTATTTATTTATTTATGGGGGGTGTATACCCAGAGGTGAAATTGCTGAATCATACGGTAAGTCTATGTTTAATTTTTTTGAGGACATGCCATAATGTTTTCCAAAGCTGCTGCAGAATTTTGCATTCCCACCAGAAGCGCAGGAGTTAAAATTTCTCCACATCCTGGTCAACAGGTTACTTTAGTTTTCCCATTTTCTTTCTCTCCCTTACTCTCTTTCTCTTTCTTTCCCTCCCTCCCTCCCTCTCTCTCTTTCTTTTTCTTCCTCTTTCTTCCTTCCTTTCTTTCTTTTTCTTTCTTTCTTTCTTTCTTTCTTTCTCTTTCTTTCTTTCTTTCTTTCTTTCTTTCTTTCTTTCTTTCTTTCTTTCTTTCTTTCTTTCTTTCTTTCTTTCTCTTTTCTTTCTTTCTTTCTTTCTTTTGCCCTTCCTTCCTTCTTTCCTTCCTTTCTCTCTTTCTCTCAGTAGCCATCCAAATGTGTGTGAAATTGTATTTCCTGTCACTTTTGATTTGGGCACTTCCCTTCCCTAATGATTATCAATACAAAGCATCTTTTCGTTTTTTGGCCATTCAGATATCTTCTTTGGAGACATGTCTATCCAAATCCATTGCTCATTTTTTAAACTGGGTTGTTTGTTTTATTGTCAGCAGGAGCTCGTTGTTCATTCGTATCTCAAACCCTTATCACCTACATGATTTGCAAATATTTTCTCCCATTCCATGGGTTACCTCTTCATCCTAAAATAGTATCCTATGATGCACAAAGGTTTTTATTGTGATGTTGTCCAATTTATTTTTCTTTAAAATGAAATATATTTTCAAATAATAATTAATTTTAAAACATGACAAACACATTGTCCAAATTTTAAATATAGACAGGTCCGGATGACTGGGGTTTTTGGGTTGCTTTGTTTGTTTGTTTGTTTTTGCCTCAGTGTCCAGTCCGGCTCAGCATGGCATTGCTCTGAGCATTTTGTACACTATCTGTTGTGAATAGTGGATTCAAATAATTCTATTCAAACAGGCAGACAAATCATATAGGCAAGATTTCACAGAAGGGGTCTGCATTGCTAAATAAATCATACCAGATTCATGTAAGTTTATTTGGATTTTCTCTATTTTCAGTATTTTCAGGAGAAGGTTAAGAAATAAAATGCGTGTCTATACATGCAGCTTTTTTTTTCCTGTACCAATGTGATTACTCTTGTTTCATAGGAAATGGTCTTACTTCTTGATGGGACTCACAACTAGAAACAGTGCCCAGGGGAGCTGCCCTAGGAGGAGATGCCCCAGTGATGCAGGCAGCAGAGTGAGTAAAAATCTATTTGGTGTATATTGTTGTGCCTAAAGCTTTTTCTAACCCAAAGAAATCATGTTTTCATATTTTATAGGGAAATCACAAACCAAGAAGTCTGAAAATGTTCTGCAAGCTCAAGGAAAGTTGGATATATTAACAGGTTTAATGGATCTCTTTCTAAATGTCAGCATATGACACTCTAAGATTCCTTTTTTCTTAACCACTAGTGACTATATGTAGATTTAGCTTGCTGAGCAGAGCATGCATGTTTCTCATGGTCCTACAACTCTGTACTTCTACTTTTGTCAAATGAAAACAATGAACTACATTAATGTACATGTTCTTCTTTGTAGTGTCTCCCATTGTCAAATACTGAGCCCTTCTTTTTTAAATGGTTGGAGCAATGGTTGACTTTGTTTTGAAGCCTGTACTTAAGGAGGTATTTTAAAAGAATGCAGTTCATGCTCTTAACATCCTTAGAAATCAGTCCTCAAAGACCGTTGCACCACTTGTCAATCTAGGAGACACTGCCATGTAACAACAAAGCCCATGAAAGTTGCTTGTAAACTGCTTTTGAGTTGAAGCGGTTTACCTTCTCAACAGATGAGAACAGAGGCTTTTTTTCTTTAACAAAATGAAGCTCACTTTTATAAAGCTTTCTGAATCTTTTTAACTGCTTTCTTTAAACATGCATCACAAAATCTTTCATGTGAATTTTATTAAGCTTCAAGGTCATTTAGGAGAAAATGGTAAGCAAGCATATCAATGACAGGACTGCTGTGCATTCAATGCAGGTGTTTGCCTGTCAAATGGAGATGTGTTAAGACAACAGACTCTTTCATTCAGTTCTGTTATTACTTGTATATTTGGAAAGAAACCATAATATACCATCTTCACTTTCACTCTCTTTTCGTGACTACCAGCTTGTCTACCATACAATATATCCTTCAAGTCACTATGGTTATTTTTACTTTCAGTGAACTAAGAAGAGAGAGAGAAAATAATCTATTATTCCTTTAATTAATTATAATTATATCTGAATGTCTAGGATTATTTCAGTAATTTTGAGAGAAAAATATATAATTAATCCAAGATTGGACTTTTTATCAGAAGGCTATTTTAAGTCTATTGAGATTATAGAATTTCACAATCTGCACTTACTGTGTTTTTGTAATATGTATTCACAGTTTTAATTGGGGCTGGTGTCCACAGCAGAGAAAAAAATTTGAAAAGCAAGGTATTATTTTAATGCTTTTTTAAATTTCTGAAAGGCACCCACTTGAATGGCAAGAAACTAAGTTTTAGGTTAATTATTTTTATATGCTCATGTCAAAAAATGTTGCAACAGCTTAATTATACATATTACTGTGCAGTAATATAGACTGAAATTCTGTTTTTCAGACATGTCAAGATATAGAATTTTTAAATACTGGTGAATTTCAGATATCATTTACTGGTGCAATTTACTGGAATTTCAGTGATGATAACAAAAAAGTAAGATTCTCTTCAAGTTAGTAAATATTTGTGTTGTCAACAAATTTGTAAACAGTATACTATGTGAGCTTGTTACTTGGTGTAACTTGCTAATAAGTGTGATTACTGTATATATATTTTAAATTTTTTATTCTATAACTATTTTTCTTTATTTTTTTAATGGAGGTACTGGGGATTGAACCCAGCACCTCGTGCATGCGAAGCATGCGCTCTACCACTGAGCTATACCCAACCCCCATGTATAATTTTGAAAACACACGGTTAACCAAAGAAAATCCCTACACCAAAGAAAGCAAAATCATTTTAAGTTAAAACAATGAACAATATAAAAAATGTATTTTGCACTGAGGTGATCTGATCTGATGGCTCTTAATGACAAAAGGATGGCTATGATGAAGTCCTGAAGAACTAGCGTGCTCTAGAATAGCTGTGTATACGTCATTACATTTTTGATCAGCAGTTAACTGGCACAGCTCTTGGATCAATTGCTTATCAGTGTCCCACAGGTGTGTCAGGTGGTTCCTACTTTAGGAGAAAGAAGCATAAACATTCTCAGAAACACGATTTTTAGCTAACTTGAATTTTTAAACGTAAATTGCGTCTGTTCTATGTTTTAATATGGTTTGAACATTAGAATTACAAAAATGAGTAAATCCTAGTTTCCTAGGATTGGTATCTTATTGTTAGATAACCATCAGAAATGTTGAAAGTGACTATGCAGTGTACACTGGCCAAAACAGTTGTTACTAAAACAGTTACTAAACTTTTTAATCTTTGACAATCTACTAGGTAAAAATAATACTCCCTATATTTTAATATTTACTTATTTATTTATTTGAGTATGTTTGGCCATTTTCCTCTTTTAAGGTCCATTTGTAGTGCTTATGGTGTGAACTGTATTTTCACATCCATTGCCCATTTTTCAGTTGGGCTGTTTTTTGTTTTTTGGGGTTTTTTTTTTGTCCTTAGCGATAACTGTTACATAACTGTAATGCCTCCTACATCCCTCTCATGAGGACCCCAGGTAACCACCAAGAGCAGTCATGTAACCCAGGGCGATCTCCCCATCTCAAGATCCTTCATTTAATCACTCAGGCAAAGTCCCTTTTGTCATGTAAGGGAACATATATATGGGATTAGAATGTGGACATCTTTGGGGGCCATTACATAGCTGACCACAGGGTACAACTAGCCAACAAACGAAGATCACTCACAAGACTAAAAACATAGTCCCATTGACATACAGCTCCTAGAAGAGTGAGATGAAAACTTAAAATAAAAATAGGAGCACTTGAGGAAACTCAGGAGTGGTACATGTGCACACACGTGTAGGTACGTGGGTACACAAAACATTTTTCCAATTAAGCATTTAAGTAGGATATTAGAGGAAGAGACTATCATATTGGAGCCCAAATTCAGGCCCTGGAAAATCAAGAGCAAATTATACAGTGATGGACATCCTGTAGGATAAACAAAGAGACTATAGGATAGATCCAGGAAACGCAGAATGAATAGGCATTCCAGAAAGATAGAACAGAACAGATGGAAGAAAGGCAATAATTATGTAATAGGAGAAAATTCATCTGTGATGCAAAGAGACCTGCATCTATAGACTGAGAGGGCTTGCTAAGTTCCAGCCTGCACTGATGGGAAAAGACACACGCTTGGCATAGCCTGTAGACCTCCTGAATGATGAGGACAGAGAGAAGAACAACACAAGCACAGGGTGAAGCCTACTGATTCCTTACAAAGGGAAAACAAACTAGCACTTGGGGTTCTCTTGTGCAACCTTGGAAGCAAGAGGGCAGTGAAACAGCGTTCACAAACACAGAAGCCGTGGACCCGGAGGGTCTTTTTGCCTCCGAGAAGAGTACTTGAAAGTCTTTTTTGACTCTTCACTTAATAAAGACATGTCCTGAAGCAGACACTTCAAGAGGAGGGGGGAAAACGCACAGGAGGCTGAGAAGAGCACCCCATTATGTGCTGCCAGGGACCTATGTGTATCACTGAAAAGTAACCCAGTTGACAATGAATGCTTGCCCAGGAAGATATGACACAGCTGTGGAGTAAGGGCTTTTGTAACAGAAGGGACGTACTCTTGATGAAGGTCTAAGTACTGCACAACCCAGCAAAACATCGGACTTTGGGGCGGGAGGGGGATGGGTGGAGGAATAAATGCCTTCCAAAGCTGTCGCCTGGCAGAGGGTGTGGGGAAGAGAAGAGAGGAGCAGTGAAAGTGTTCAGAGAGCCTGATTTTACTGGGACAGGTGCAAGTATGGACAAAACCGAGACTCCTGGAGGAAGAAATAAATAGCATCTTGTTTTCAAATATGCTGAATTGTATGGGTCTTCATCCATGGACAGAGAAAAAGAAAGTGATAATTTGTGAGCACAGAAAAGTAGGATTTTAAGTTAACAAGGGGAAATTTGGAGTTATTGGCAGCTGTATCAAGCCAGCAAACATTAGGAAAGTCATAGATGAAACTAGCTTACTGGCCTCAACCTATCATCCTTGGAAACCCCATGTCTCGACTTTGGACTGCTTTTATTCTTCATCCACAGCACACCCTTAATGATATAAACTAAACTCAAGGCTTCAAAGACTGTTTGTATGCTAATTATTCCCAAAGTAGTATCTAAGCCTGAGACTCCCTCTCCAACTACACATTGTATATTCAGTTACTCACTGGATCATTCCACTAGGAAGTTTAAAAGATATCCCAAACTCACCATGTTCCAAACTCAACTTCTAGTAATCTGCTCCCCAAAATACACGTACACACTGCAAATTGAATATCTTCACTGCTACTGCAACCCAGCTGTGTCCCACCACTTCCGTGCCTCCATGGTCCTACCTACTTGGAATATCGTCTAATGTCATAGTTTCTTAATACTGTGCCCATTACTACCTCTGCCCCATGTGTTTACCTCCTTTTGTTTTTAACAGCAGCTTCACTGAGATAGAATTCACATACCATAAAATTCATGCTATTAAATAAAGTATATTATTAAGTAATTTTTAGTACATTCAGAGTTACGCACCCATCACCAGGATTTTAGTACATTTAGTACATTCCATCAGTGCCAAGAGAAACTCTATACCTGGTAGCAGTCACTCCTCACTCTCTCCCATCTCCCTCCAGCCTGTGGCAACCCCTAATCTAGCTTCTGCCTCTGTGGGGCTGCCTATTTGGGACATTTCATACACATAAAATCACATAGTGTGGTCTTGTGTGGCTGGTTTCTTTCAGTTCACATGTTTCCAGGGTTCACCTGTGCCGCAGCAGGTATCACACATGCAGGGTTTTGTGCGGATGTCTGTTTTCAGTTCTTTTGGGCGTATACATAGGAATAGAATTTCTAGGTAATATGGTAACTCTATGTCTAGTATTTTGAGGAACTGCTAAATTGTTTTCAAAGTGGTTGTGCTGTTTTAGAATCCCACCAGCAAGGTATGAGGGTTATAGTTTCTTCACATCCTCATCAACGTTTGTTATTGTCCATCTTTTGTTTTAACCGTTCTAGTGGACATAAAGTCATTGCTCTTGTTGGTCCTGATTTGCATGTCCATAAGGATTAATGGTGTTGCTCATCTTATCATGTACTTATTGGCTGTTAGTACGTCTTCTTTAGAGAAATATCTATCCAAATTATTTTTCTTTTTATTAATTAGTTTGTCTTTCTTATTGTTGAGTTGTAAAACTTCTTTTTTCCAGTGTTACTGGGACATAAATGATGTATAAAATTGTGTACGTTTAAAGTGAACCACATGAAGATTTGATACATTTATATATTATGACATGATACCAACAATAAGGCTAGTTACATATCCGTCATATCACGCAATTACAATTTTATTTTTGTAATTTGTGTCAGGTATGTTTCAGGAACAGTCATAGTACAACACCTGGCAGGGTGGATTTCTGGGAATAATTTATTATTTTAAAACATGGGACTACTAAAGCAGTAATGTTCTAGAAATCCATCAAAGTAATCAAATTTAGGTTCTGCACACTAGTAATTCATGGGCCTCATTTCTGTCTTGCTGTGCTATTGAAACCTCTGGATGTAAAATGCTAGTTTGTTAATAAATTCTGTGAATAGTAATGTGATTGAAAACAAGCCTAAAGAGCTGTAAAAGTGACCAAAATGACATAATAAATTTAATCAATCAAGACCAGCACCTGTTTACAGGTTTATTAATCTCCAGTGACAGATTCCCTAGAATAGTGACACGTTTTCTTTTTCCCAGTGAATATTTGTTGATGGAATGAATGAATGAAAAATTATAAATAAAGAGGTAAGCCAGACACCATTCAAATGAAACACAGAGGAACTGAATGTTATATAAGGACCAATGACAATGTAATGATGAATGGATTATAAATATGAACATACGAAACAGCAGAGGTAGTAAGTACATAAATCATTAGGCAAAGATGGTTAGACATGTAAGGAGAACATAATAAACTGACAAATGCAATTTTAATAAAATGTTCAATGTACTCCTCAAGTATGAAGTGAAAGACAGTATAAGACTAACAATTTCTATTTGCCCAATTAAAAGTGTGTTGATTTGTCTGCAAATGAAAACCATAGCACAGAATCTGTCTACATTGTCTTCAAAACCTCTCATCCTAGAATTTCCTTCTATATTCTACACATCTTACCTTTATCTTCAAAACTCAAATGAAATTAAATATTGCATGAACCTTCATTTTAATTTTTAGTTAATACAAACTTCCATTAATTTGAATTCATAATTTATTATTTATAGTTCATAAATACCAAATAAAGCTTGTAGCTTAATACATTTTTAATTTTTATTTACAACTTTAAGTGAAGATGGAATAACAAGGAATGGATTTATTCTACCACCTGAAACAACCAAAAACGAAACCCAAAGTATATGGAATAATGGTGAATGCCCATAGTCAGGCAATGAAAGACAGTGATCCCCGGAAACAGGGCACAGAAGAGGTGATCCTTACAATTACTCCCACTTACTTCTTTGGGAAACTTTCCAGAGAGAAAATAGGCAGAGCCAAGTGGATTCTGTGAGTTGAGGAAATGGATCCAGAGTTGATGGGACAGAGGGCCAGACAGAAGAGAGCGTCACAGAGAGAAAGCTCTGGAGGTCCACAGAGGGTCCCCTTCAAGTTGAGTACCGATCAACACAGACATGGTAGGAAAGAAACTACGTGAACCTGGAGGAAGAACCAGCTGGAGGATTCCAGGGGGATGGTATCAGATGCTCAAAATGGGCTGCGAACAGTGCTAGTTCCCTTCAGCTTGACTGGACAATCTCTTAATTCACAAGGTATGAAGTAGAATTCTTAGACAGATTCTACCCCAGAAGTGGGCAAAAACTGACCCTAGAAAATCGCTGATTTGATAACATGTGTTAAACCTTAAGAGCAAGACAAAATGATTTAACTGTTTCCAAGATACATAAATATATCCCAGGACAAAACTCAGGATTACTTTTAGGAGTACAAAATATTCAACATCTGTCAAGGTACAGTTCACAATGTCTGGCATCTAACTAAAGGTCACCAAACATGCAAAAGAAATAGGACTGTATGACCTATAGTGAAGGAAAAAAATGAATAAAATGAATAAATCAAATCAAATTAAAACTGGCTCAGATGTTAGGATTAGCAGAAAAGAACATAAAAGTTACTATAACTTTATTCCATACGTGTAAAAGATAAATGCATGGAAAATATTTTTTAAAAATCTAATCTGAAATTCTAGAGGTGAAAAGTAGACTGTCTGAGATGAAGAATGCCCATGATTGAATTAGTAGCCAATTCGATATTACAGAAGGAAAGACTCATGAACTGAAAGGCACAGCAGTGGAAACTATGGATAAACAAAGTGCTCACTAGCACATAATAGAGAATACAGGCATCAACTGAATGTGTGTGTGTGTGTGTGTGTGTGTGTGTGTGTGTGTGTGCAGCTGATTTTTGACTAAGGTGCAAATGCAAATACATTGAGAAGGAATAAGCTTCTCAACACATGGCACTAGGACAGTAACTTAACCAAGTGCAGGAAAAATGAACTTTCATCCATACCTCGCACTACATGCAAAAATTAACTCAAAATGTATCATAGACAAAAATGTAAAGCTTCAAACTATAAAATATGTAGAAGATATTTATTTGTAGTAGCCTCCAACTAGGTATAAACCAATGTCTATAAACAAGTGAATGGATAAACTGTGGGATATCTGTGCGGTATAATAAAATTCAGCAGTAAAAAAAAGGATGGACTATTAATATATGGGAAAACATGGATTATTCTCAAAATGATATTGATGAGTAAAAGAAGCAAGACCAAAAATGACATGTGGTAAACCAAACATCATTCCTGATGGATCTGTACTGTTAATGGTCCTGCTATAGGGAGTTGTTATAGTCTTCTATTACCCTGGACTGCTGGAAGCTTTGGAGAGACTTTCTTGGGTTCCAGAATGGTCTTCCCTGTCCTGATTGTAGCCGTATTTCTCCTGAGTAAGTCAGGATCCATCACCCCACCCAGTATAGTAACACCCTTCTATGCTGGTGGTTCAGTGGAACTAGCAACCCACAGTGCTTGTGGGCAGGTGACAAGCTTACAATACAAGGGTACCCTTGTTGTGTCTATAGACCAAAGCCTCTTCCCTTGGGAACTCGGAGAGCACACGTTTGCAGAGAGAGAAGCGAAAGTTGTAAGATGGATTATGAGGAATAATAGTCAAAGGAGCCATCCCCACTTCCATCGACTGACAGATATGTTCTCATTTTAGAGAAACAGCATCTTATTTTGGACTTTGGTTCAGAACACATGCCACATCCAGGGGAAATGCTCACTTTGGAGGATGTTATTTCCTGGCTCGTGCCAAGATACTGTCTTCCATAGACTGCTCTAAACTTCTGTAATGCTGGTAGATTTGAGTGAAGTGGTGTGAGACAGATTCAATGAATTCTGTGAGTATAATAGATTTTTATTTCTATAAATTGAGTTTCCTCATAAAAAATAGTATTTTATAAGATACCAGGAATGTAAGGCATTATATCAACATACATGACAACATTGACATAGAAATTTCCAGAAGGAGAGGAAAGTACATATTAAAAATGGGTGTCTACTTCAGTGAGGACAAATTGCTGCCTCCCCAGTGATGGACAGGGAGGAAAGTGATTTCATTGCACCCCTCCCCTCCACTGGGCAGGCTTCTGTCTAGGAAGATCAACATTGATATACACTGTTTACAGATTAGGCATTTAGCAGTGGCAGGAGCCAGGGCAGCTTTGGCCACTGGGAGTCCGTGTTATCTCATCCCTACAGTCATGACCACGCTGCACATGATCCTGGCTGGAGAAAATGACTGACAGGCTTCCAAAGAATGGGGCATCTTTTCCTCCTGACTATTGAGAGCCTCTTCTTCAGCGCACCCCTTGGTGGACATGTAGTTGTGTACAGATGCCTTACACAATGTCCCCATTCTTTGGAGACCATCCATACACTCTTCCCTACATACCCTGGTCCCCAGTACTCAGATCATTTTTATTTAAGTCTTTGTTATCTGGTAAACCTATGAGTTACTGCTTATAAATTAGCACAGATCCAAATCTCTGGCTATTTCTCCATCCTGGCAAAATAGACCAGTAGACACACTGTTCACAATTATTAGGATTTCCATCAATAAATTCCCCGAAGCAGAGATAAAATGAAGAAAATGCATGATTGTATTAGAGATTTAACACACTTCTACAAGTAATAGAAGAAGCAGACCAAAAAAGTTCAGTAATGGATAGAGGATTTGAACAACACAATTAACCAACTGACCTAATTGATATTCAAAGAACATTGCTTCCTAAAGCTGCAGAATATGTATTCTTTACAAGTGCACGTGGAATATTCACAAAAGTAGATTATATCTTGCTATGAAGAAAATTCTCCAAAAGGTCAGTTGATTAAAATCATGCAGGGATACTGTCAGAAACTCATAGAATTAAACTATAAATCGGTAACAGAGAAATAACTGGAAAACCCAAATACTTAGAAATTAAACAACACATTCCATAGCAAATATGGTTAAAAGCAGACAATACAAAATTAACTATTAGAAAATATTTTGAACTCAATGATAATGAAAACACAGCATATCAAAATTGTGCAGTGCAGCTAAAGCAGTGGTTAGGAATTTAAAGCTTTGTATACACATAACAAAAAGTAAAATAAAATAAAATGATATAATCTACCAGTTCAAGAAATTAGAAAAAAGAACAGAAAATGAAACTCAAAGTATAAAGAAAGGAATAATAATGATAAAATCAATTATAAAAATAATGCAATTTAGGAAGTAAGACATATGAAAGATTGATGTAATGCAGTATCCTGGATGGGATCTTGGAACAGAAAAAAATTTAGATAGACAGCAAGGAAATTTGAATAAACTATTGTTATTTGGTTAGTTAATAATAAGGTATGAACATTTACCCATTAATTATAACAAATGTACCATACTACTGAAAAAGGTCAGTAAAAGGGAAAATGTGTCAAGGAGTTTAATGGGAACTGTCTGTAAATCTAATTTTTCTGTAAACCTAATATTGTTCTAACAATAAAGTCCTAAAAAAACTCTACAATACAAAAAAGCATATGTACAATAGAGAAAAATCAAAAAGGTCAAACACTGGTTGTTTTAAAAGGTTATAAAATTGACAGAGTCACTGTGAAGACTTTATAAAAAGTCGAAACAGAAAAAATGTAATAACTATCGACATCACTAATGAAAAAGAGACATCAATATAAATACTGCAGTTATTAAAAGTTTAAAAATTATGATAATTTTAGGCCAATACATTTGAAAATTTAAATTAAATGGACAAGTTCCTTGAAAAGTAAAAAATAAAAAGACTCAAGAAAAAACAGGAATTCTATATTATAGACTATAGATACTTCAGAAATTGAACCTAGTATTTCAAAATTTTCAAATACGTAAAACTCTTATCTCAGTAGTTTCAGTGAGAATTCTTAACACAGGTAAAATAAATAATACTCATCTTGCACAGATGTATTTAGAGCCTAAGAATTAAGGAATCAATATCCAACTCATATTATGAAGATAACTTAGCCTCGTTACAAAACCTAACAAGGCCATTTAATGACATTAATAACGACTTTAATTAAAATTAGACTCTGTTCCTCCCATAAAAATTCATGCAAAAATTTTATAAACACAGTATTATCAATTTAAGTACAGTTACTTGTAAAAAGGACAATACACCATGACCAGCTGGGAGTTTATCCTGAAACTGCAATTTATCACTTAAAATAAATCAATAAATTTCATCACTATCAAAATAAAGGGGAAGTAAACACATTTTAATAGACGCAGAAAGAGCACTGCTAAACTTGTCATATGATTAAACCATACGATTAAAAATCAGGCAAACAAAAAGCTCAGTAAACTAGAAAGGACTTCCTCAATCTGATAAGAAGCACTTATTTAAAATTGGTAAAATTATTACTCATTCTAATTGGGGCATATTAAATATTTTACCCTTTGGTTTAGGGGTGAAATAAGAATGCAGACTTCTACCACTTTTATTCGATATTTGCACTGGAGGCTTGTACCACTGAAAATGAAATGATAAAAAAATATATAGGGATTAAAAAAATGCCATTATTCACAGGAAACATGTATAGAGTGAATAGTTTTTTAAAAAATAAGTTTTAAGATTATGAGTGAATTTCACAATGTTATTGCCATATTACTATACAAAATTAGTTATACTTTAGTGAACAATTATCAAGCAAATAGAAAATGAAATTTAAATACATATTTTTATGAGTTACAGTGGCACTTAACATATGAAGATAATCTGCAAACTGCAAGAAATATTCCTAAGAGGAATTTTAAAAGATACAAATAAACGAAGGTTTGTAACATGATCCTAGATAGGAAGATTCAATATTGTTAAATATCAATTTTCTCCAAGATGGAAGACTTCCACTACTAGATATCAGTATTTAGTGGAGAGTTAGCATTAGCAAAATGATAAACAGCCCAATGGAAGAGAATAGTGAATCCAAAAGCGACCTAATTTATGGAGTTCTCTGATTTACAACAATGACAACACTGTAATTCAATGAGGGAATTACGGTCTTTTCAATAAATGATATGGGTCATTTGGAAGATACCCAACTGAAAAAAATGAAAGCAGACCTGTGATTCACAACACACATACAATTAATTCTGATCATAGACCTAAATGTGAAATCTGAAACAGTAAATTTTCTAGAGTGAATTTAGGAGAATATCTGTATGTTATTTTAATAGGCTGAGGTTCTTAAACAAAAGCAAAAAGAACCAAGAAAATGGTAATGATAATCCTTATGATTAAGAATTTCAGTTCATTTAAAGAAATTTTTAAGAGAGTTAAAAGACTAGACAATATTGTTGCATACTAGATGACATTTTCAATACATACATTTAAAAAAAATGAATATGCTGTAACTAAAATTCCAAAAGAAAAAAGATAGATATGCAATTTACAAAAAAAGAAGGCGCAGTATACAGGAAATGATATGCAAATGACTATTAAGCATATAGAAAGATAGGAACCATCAATGCTAATTAAGGAAATGCTAATTAAAATCACAATAGATATCACTTCATTTCCTCCAAAACAGTTAACAATTAAGAGAATTGAAACCACAAAGAATAAATGAGGTTTGGAAGAAACTTGTTATCTTTACAGATAATGCTGGTGGGACTTTATATTTGTCTAACAATTTTGGAAACTTTTGAGCAGTATCCATTAAAAATAAATACACAGTATACCTCTGCTACCACTTAGAATACAGAAAGCTGCAAACAATGATACTCATACTCAAACAATGAAAAAGAAAAAGCTCAATTGTCCACAAAGTATAACTGTTTTTTGATCACATTAGAGAATTTAAGTTGCAAGCCAACCAGGTAACAAGAAATCCAAAGACAGGTTTTTAAAATAACTGCAATACATTAAAGGATTTATTGGAAAACGTCGATACATTGCATTAAGAGATGAGAATCATAAGCAGAAAAATGGAAAACATAAGCAAGTGTCAAATGGAAAAAGCTAGAAATAAAAACTATAATATCAGAAATTAAGAGTTTCCACAATAAAAAAAAAAACAAACACTAAAGATAGGTTGTGAGGAGTTATTCAAACTAATGGACCAAGTTAAAAAAAAAAACAAAACATAAACAAAGAACGGGAAAAAAAGAGCAGACTAGCCAGGAGCTGTGAAACAACATCAAATGGTCAAGTGTGCATGTAAGTGTAGTCCCAGAAGAGGAGAGAGAGTAGGGCAGAAGAAATAGCAGAAGAGACAATGGCTGCAAATTTCCCCGAAGTAAGAAAGATATTAAATAACAGATTCTAAAGACTCAAAGAATCCCAAGGAGAATAAATACCAACACACACACACCCCAGACACACTAAAGATAAACTGAAATTTTGATCACACTCAGAAAACAGACCCATATTCCACAGCACAGAGAGAATGAAGCGGTCCCACTAATCCCACTACTGGTGATGCCCCCAACAGAAACCCAACGTGACGAGAAATGATTCAGAGACAAAGGAGTATAAACTGTAGGATTTCATTAATAAAAAGTCCAAGAATTAGCAGAATAATCTATGGTGACAGAAGCAGACATATGCTTCTTAAGGGCCTTGACTTGTAATGAGCACAAGTGAAGCTCAGGGGCACTGGGCACATTCCGAATCTGGCTGTTGTATCTGAATTTTCTTGCTTTTTTTTAATTATTATTATAAATTGGGCTATTTATTTTTTATTTGCAGGAGTTCTTTATTTTGTATGTATTGTCTCTTTAAAAGAAACCTATGTATTGAAAATTTCTAGTCTGCAAGCAAGCTTTTAACTCTCTCTAAAGTTTCTTTCAATGAACAGATTTATTTTATTTTCTTTCTTTTGAGAGGTGTTCCATCAAGAGCCACTATCCTTACCTAGGTGCACCTCATTTTTGACACTCAGGGTGGCAATCTGTAGGAAACCCTGTATCATAACCAGATGTACACACAATCGCACAGTCACACTTAGTATAGGAAGCAGGTGACTGAGCAGCGCCCCTGCACTCCCCTTTAAGGGTACTTCAAGAGATCCGTGCCTTAACCTGACTCTGTATTTGACATCCTCGCATGGATGATTTGTGTAATGTAGCTCTCGAGTGGTTCTGTCATGGGGTAGAAGGACCTAACTGCCAAATCAGCATGGGAGTTACGCCTTTCATAAAACATTTCTGAGTTGGCATCTGAAAATGAATGGCTCCAAACTACTGAACATATTTGTTTGTGGGAGACACAGCCTAGGACTGTTCGTTACTGTGGAAAGAGCCACGCCTAAAGAGGAGGAAATTAAAAGTAACATCAACGCATTGCCACATTGATGCTAACAGAATGAGTGTGTTTCAAGGCAGAATGCTTATGCCTGTACTCAGGTGTTTGAGGAGACATGCAGGGACTCCTTCTGGCAACAATACAGACTGGAGGTAAAGTGCCCAGTGGGTGCAGGGGAACCCTCAAGGTCAGCCTTGCACCATCGCTGAGCCTGATTCTCCCGTCAGCCTGGCAGGTGTTCTGGTGCTAGCCAAATTGAGTGGGTTTTGAGCTCATATAGATTCTCTCCACAGTGATTTTGCAGCACTGCAAATTGTCACAGCTCAGCAATTTTCCAGCTATTTCTGCTCTGGGAAAATATGTGATGATCACCAAAGTTCCTTTTGTTCCAGAGATGCAAGGCCATAAGACAATTAAAAAGATACAAAATTTTCTGTAGCTTGCCAGGGACCTCTAACTCCACTGTTTTCGTGCATATTATTTTATTAATGAAATTATAAAGTAGTGTTGTCTTAAAAAGTGTCCAGACATCTAATGCTGCTGCCTCTGGACAGGCTCTAGAAACAGTCTCCTCTGCATAAATCCCAGGCTGCCATATGTTAATTATCTGGCCTCAGGCAAGATGTTTTGTGTAACCTGCACCTCCCCCTGTAAACAGGAGAGGTGTTCAGAGTGGTTCTTAATAAGGTCATGATGGAGTTAAATGAGTTAACTACTGTAAAAACACTGCCTAGAAGAAAGTAAGCACTTAATAGATTTTACAGTCATTTTACATTATATCATTCGCGTCTTGGCTTTCTCTTCTTGCCTCTCTAGCCATTTTTAGACAATGGTGTAAATCTTTCCTAACTCTTCCCACATGGGACTCCCACTGATGTTCTTGTTCAGTTCTAGAGAACCAACTCTTGGCTCTAATCTGTGCATTATTTTGCAAATCCCAAGCAAGAAGTAAGGAGGAGGCTACAGTTGTTACGTAGGGTAGCAAGAGAGGTTGCTGGATTCAGACACTGATACGCCAAGTGCTGTTCTAAGCAAAGGAAACATACAGTATCCACCAGGGGGCGCCTGTCTTGTACAGATGGGTGAATTTTGCCCGGCACAGGGAAAGATTCTTAGAGGCCTGAATTGATCAAAGACTAACAGAAGCCTTTTAGCCTGAATCTGAGGTGGACTTTTGTCTTCAGTACTAATTGCATGGGTGTAGAACCAACACTGCAGTCTAAAGTCACTTAATAAGGCTCTAGTAGAGACATTAGAACAATGTGAAGACTCCTTATACATTAGACATTTTTAACCATTCTCTCCTTGCAGTTCTGCACCCCCTGCCCCCAACACACACACACACACACACACACACACACACATAGACTCACGTGGCCCATGTTACCCTTAAAAAAAGAGATCTCTTCACATTTCCAAGCCACAGTCAGTTCTAACGTATTTTGTTAGCTGAAAGCTATGATATTTAGAATCCACTGAAGTTTCTGATTCTGTTTCTCTGACTCAGAAATGGTGTGGTGATTTTCTTCCAAACAGAACCAAATCACGTCATGTTGACTTCAATAAATACAACCTCAGTACTTGACTCGTTCCTAAGTCATCTGCATTCTCTAAGTCAACTTAGCAAGTCCTGATTATTTATCAGCTACACTCCACTAATAAGATCTACACACCTGTGGGCTTTTGCCCAGATGGCACAAATGAAAAAGAAGCCTTAAAAAAGTTGATTAGGAAGGACTGATCACTTTGTCACCAGTTAAGTATTTATTAAAGGCAAGTATTTTACAAAATTTAGAAAATTAAACTAGCTCCTGCTTTAGGGGGTTGATTAAACAATTCTTTTTAGGAATGTATGGATTTGAAATGCTTTTAAAATCTTATTTCATTAATACAGTTGCCATTCGAAATTAAGTTACATGGAGTATCTCAATTTGTTGCTCATGGGATATGATCTCTCTTAGTTTAAAATTACATTATACTTGGAAAGCTTCAAACTATCAGGTTGGCTTGTTTGGCAGATTGTTAGACTAATTCTCTAATTCACTGAAATATCTATTACCTTTTACAAAAGAATTGACTATAATGAATTAGAGAGCTAATCTCAACAATTTATCACTCAAATGAGGTCATCACACTTTGCAGAATATTCAAGACTACCAGCCCCTTACTAACATTTTCTTTATATTAAAAAAAAATGCATTTTCTATATTATGCCTTATTTTTTAAATGGATTTAAAAACATAATGAAGAGTATTATAAGGCAGGAATCACATAATCAGTCTGCTGTAAATTGTTTCTATAAAGTTATTAAAAATCTTAGCGTTAATATGATAGTATGATATCTTGATAATAGAGAACAATCATAGAACTATGCTCTAACATTTTAAACATTTATTAGAAAATCTACAAAGCTTATGCATGATTATCTGCTTTGCTCTTTGGAATCTCCCTGGATTGGTGGTGTTTGTTTTGTTTTTCACACATTCTGACTTGCGTGCATGTGTGGATGTGCCTAAGACTCTTTTGTAATAAAATGTCTACCCCAAGTCCTGGAGGGTATTTTGTGTGACTGCTGGTGCCCCTCTTTCCTTGTTCTCTTCATTCTCCACACGCCACTCCCCTGCTGGGAACACAGGCCTGCCTGTGACACTGTTATCCCCTTCAGAACGACCTTGAAGCTGCTGGTCTAAGTGAATTTTGGGTCTGATTTGGTCCTATGTGCACTGTTTTCCTGCTCCACCAATCAGAATGCTGGTCAGAGTGTGATGTCTCCCCAAATCTAATCTGCCTAGTTCTGTAGGGTGTGAATGACTGTTGTTTTTCAGATGGCCCGCATTTAGTGTTCTTCCTCATGTCTTGTGATTTTTTTTTATTGTAAGCTTATGTTTGCTGGAACTTGGGCTGTGAACATGCTCTGAGGTCTGAGTAGAAATAGATCCCTGCTGAACACATGTATCCCCTTTTTTATCCTCCTGTAACTCACCCCCAAATTAGAATTACTTTAAAATATTTTTTCACTTGAAATCTCACAGAATATCTGAAAATACATGAATTTTTCACCACCAAAAGGCAAATTTTCAATGCAAAATTACCTGTGTTATCCTCCTTTGTGCAAATATCCTGTAGCCTAGTTTAACAAAGCAGTAATCATGTGTTTGTTTGGTGTTTTAGTTTTTTTCCTCTGTGTTTTCCTGTGGTTCTTTCAACCTGTTACGGACCCTGGGCTTTGTCTCCCGCTCATCCACACAGAAATTAAAATGAAATTTTATGCTATCAGGCGTTAGCGTTTGTTTTATAGTGACTTCAGAGCCAGCTTATTGAAGGCAGGTTTCATTTTTGATCCCTACGGGGTGGTTTTCTTTTTTTGCATCTAGGCTTGGATTTACTTTTTCTTAAAAACAAAAAACAAAAAAACAAAAAACCCCCAAAAACTCCAACATAATGAATTTTTATTAGCACAGAGTACTTAGACTCAATATGTCCATTTTTATTGTGGGTGTGACTCTGTCCACATTTTCTCCCAGTTTTCAGCCTGTGATTTCATCATCTTCACAGGGCAAAAGTTGTTGAATTATGATGAGGTCCAATTTGTCACTTTGAACTTTTATAGATTGTGCTATTAGTGTCAATTCTAAACACTTTTCACTTTGTCCTCGGTCTCAAAGATCTACTTTTTAAAAAATTTGTGTAGTGTTACATTTCACATTTAAGTCTGTGATCCGTTTCGAGTTAACTTTCATATAAGGTGTGAGATTTAGGTTAAAGTTTATTTTTTAAGTCTTTGTATCTCCAGTTGTTATAACACCATTTTCTGAATGACCATCTTTCTTCTTTGAATTGCTTTTGCACCTTTGTTAAAATTCAGTTGAGCATATTTTTCTGGGACTACATCTGGGTTCTATACTTTTTCCATTGATAGGTTTGTCTGTCCCTCCACCAATGTCTTAATTGATTTGATTCTTATAGCTGTATTGTAAGCCTCCCCATCAGGGAGATTAAAATAAAAATTTAAAGTCTTTCCTCCACTTTGTCCTTTTTTTCAAAACGGTTTTCACTCTTCTGTCTTGTGCACTTCCATATAAATGTTAGGAGAAGCTTATCTGTATCTGGAAAAAAAATTATCACAGGGATTCTGAGAGCAGTTTATAAACCTGTGAATCAATTAGGGGAGATCTGTCGTCTGTTATTTTGCTGACTTTTTAAACAAATTTTTTTCTGAAAAAAAAAATTTACATCCTTAAAACACAATAGTACATTTCAAACAAGTTATATATAGAGAATAAACCTTGAATCACATTCCAGAAATAATTCGTAGTGTCAGAATCCCTTATAGATACTTTGAAAAGCACATTGATGATCAAAAGGGGATTTGAATCTCAGATGTTGTTGGCACCTAGTGAATGAGTTATGCAGATGCAATGATAAATATTTTTCTTGCAAATTATGGCAATGGGATGGGGATCTTTCCTCTAAATTGATATAAAAATTACATCTAAAACTGGTGTAGAAAAAAATTTAAATGTTTCAATTAGAAGTGCAAAGTTCCATTTGCATTTTTTCATCCTAAACCTTCAGCTCCCTTGAAGCTCTTCTGTTTACAAGTTCTTACAAAAGCATCAGAATGACAGAGGATCTGCTTTGGTTCTTGAGTTGGAGAGTTTACCTGAAGTTGCAGCCTCTTCACCTGCCTCCTCTGCACCGTCAACTTCTGTAATGAGAGAAAATTAATGACTGTTCAACCTTCCTCTGTGCCTCAATTTTCAGCTTTCTTCAAATCTTGTTTCCAACTCAACTGGTGAGTTATAGTTTATTACAGGAAACTGCCGTTTTATTGTAAATTTTTACATGCTGTTTTTCTCACAAATGTATTTATTGTTATGTGTTATTGGCCTTTCCATATCACAAACAAAATGTTTATGGGGCAACATGCAAACTGTACATTTTACTGCATAAAAAACAAATTTAACAACCACATTAATTGTTTGATGATCAGGAGGCAAAATTGTTTACCATTTTAATATCCAAACATGGTATTTTATAACTTATAAGTAAGCGTTTTATTGCATTTAGTAATGATTTAGGAAAGTGGTCGGAGGGTTTGATTTAGTTGTGATGCATTATAATTTTTCCCATTTCAAGCGATGAGGAATAGGTAATTACTCCCTTAAATATTTTCACACAGAATGTTAGGTTTTTAGAATCCCATCATTTACGTTAAGTGGAAGATAGCTGTATTCTGAAATAATACCTTGCAACAAAGCACTTGGTAAAATATTACAAATAATTTTTAAGTACACAGCTGGGCTTACAAGTAAATAAGGTTTTAAAACATGATGGGAACTTTTATACCTCGTTTTAAGGTAAAGGTGATGCTATTTTGACCCTTGGAGGGTGTTGTCTCTTGTTTGCTCTGGCAATACAATACCCTTGATTTGAAGTCTTAGGGTCGATGACTGCAGTGAACAAGAGAAAAGAGCAGAGAATGCTTACTGCCCATTTAATATATTTTTCTCATTGATCTTAATTATTGAACCCCAGTTATGTTTGGGTGACAATATGCACAGATAAAGATTAAGTTTCCAGCCATCGTCACAGAGAAAAGTGATGGAAGCATAAATTCTGTCCAGTGACGTGAAGTGCAGGTACTGAGTAGGGAACGTGTCAAATCTCTTTATCAGAGACTGCTGTTAGGAACATATTTTCTTCCTGCTGTCCCCTCTCTCTGCCAGGAATAGGGAACGAAAGGATGTATCACTCATTTGTAATTAGGTAGCCTTTGTTATAAGTGCTTTATCTTCAAGCTGGCAGAGCATAAATAGAGAAGAAAATTGGGTTTATAACAACTATTGAATAATCATGTCTAGACTAACTACTTTCATATATTTTTAACCTGAGAAAAAATGAATCTGTTTGTGTAAACTACTGCTGTTTTTGGTGTTTTCTGTTACCTATCACTTAACTTAGTCTTAAGCGATATAAGTAGGAGATTCCTGAATAAAACCAGGGCTCTCAAATTTAAATAAAGGAAGACCTACAATAGCAGAATTTCCCTTCCACATAAGAGAATGAATGAATGAATGAATGAATGAATGAATGAATTTAAAAGATGTTCTTTTCAAACTAAGGTCTAGCTGAGGACCCATGAGCATTTGAAAGCACAGGACTTCTTTCGCTTGGATACACTGTAATCTTGCTGGTCCCTCTGGGAAATCCCAGGCTGAGAAAATACTTAAAAGTGGTCCTTTATACAAACTAATACACAAACAGGAAAATAAATGGAAAAAAAAAACCAGTTAAGATGGAAAATATGAGCAGTTCAGAACAAGATTATCTACTTTGCATCTATTGCAAGTCCACAAGAATTAAAGAAAAATTGAGAGGTAATTTTGAAAATACAGTAATAAGAATGTTCAGTGATCAATGACATAAGAAATCTTCAGATTTAGGATGTACAATAAATTCCAGATAGCACAAATAACAGAAATTCACTCCTAAGTACATCAAAGTAAAACTAATGGACAATTAGAGAACTTAGAAACAGAAAGAAAAGACAGAATACTTTACAGAGGAAAGACAATTATGCTTATGGTTCAATTCCAAACATCCATTTTGGAATTCAGGAGATAGAAATGAAGCAAAATATGTGTTAATCTAGAATGATATGTGTAGCTAAAATATAAAATCAAGAAAAAGGGTAAAATGAGGATAATTCAGACAAAGAGAAATTTGCTATATTAACTCTTAATGGAAGAATTTCAAGAAAGAAATCATTCATCTTAAAAGTACATGAAGAGCAATAAAGAATACTGAACAAATACATTAATAAATGTGGGTAATTTCAAACTAATTTGACTATATGAAACATTATTCATATCTAATTTTTGTGGTAAATCATAAGGAGGAAGTTAAATGCTGAACAATAATGGCATGTAAATTTGGGATGGGTGGTTATTAAAGTTAAAATATTCTAAGTTTCTTTTATTTTGAAATATGTGGATAGAGATATTGCTTAATGATACATTTTTTAAAAATAAAAATTGCATGAAAATTTCATTTGTAAGCACTAAGATGAACAGTGTCTAATTGAAATGGGTACTAGAATAAATAAAATTAATACTATTGGGAAGGAGAATAATACAAGCATAGTAAAAGTGGGACTAAGATTAACATAAATGAGATGTTGAGGTAAATCCAGATGTATTAGTAATTACAATATATATATAAATAAAATGAAATTTCCTGGTGAAATATGGAGATTTATCAAGTTGGTAAAGACAACAAAATCAAGCCATGTTGCAATAGACACATTTAAAACACAACTTCATAATGTAGTTAATGATGAGAAAATCAAAGCTTTCCCTCTAAGATCAGGTGGAAGGCAAAGATGTCCTCTCTCACCACATCTTTTCAATACTGTACTGGAAGTTTTGTGGAAAAGATTACACACACACACACACACACAAATTAAAAAAAAAAAAAACAAAACCTGAAACTCTTGAAACTAATAAATGCTTATACTAGAGTACAAGGTTAATATACACAAGTCAGTCAATTTCCTATATAACTAACAATGTACAAGTGAAATTTGAAATTAAAACACAATATCATTTACATTAGCATCCCCCAAATAAATACTTAGGTATAAATCTATCAAAACATATATGAGGTCATGTGAGGTAAGTTGCAAAACTCAAAACCAAAGAACTAAATAAACGGAGAGGTATTCCGTGTTCATGGAGAGGAAGACTCAATATTGAAGGTACACTAACAATCATGACAAAGATTTAAGGAGAAAAACCCACATATAATTTGAAATTGATTAGATTGAAAGAAGACAAAATTAAACGGAGATCTATATTATGTTTATGACAGAAAGAAGCAACAACTTAAACTAATATCCATTCCCCAATTTATCTCTAGATTTAGTTCCAATCAATATTGCAATAGGATTTTTTTAGGAACTTGGCAAGTTTGTTTAAAATTTATCTGGAAAAGTAAAGGTCTAGCCCAAGCCACTTCTGAAGAAATGTAAGATGGGGATGATTATCTTGCCAGGTAACAAGAATGATTAAAATTATACACAAATTAAGCCAATGAAAAATTGGTGGAGACAAAAGTAAAAGACCCTCATATATCAGGACAATGGATACATGACAGGATGATACTGTATAATCTGGGAAAATGTGGGCTATTCAGATGGGGAAGGAGGCAGGGAATATAACTGAATTCCCATTTCACATCAAAGATAAAGAAAAATTCTTGATGGGTTTAGCATTTAAAAGTCGAAAGGAAAAATATTTTAAAAAATAGACTATCTTCATGGGTTTGGTTTAAGACAGAATTTATTTAAAAGGCATAACTAACTGTTACATATATAGAAATATTGAACATGCGAGTAAATATTGAACTTTTGACTACACTAAAATCAAACCGTTTTATCACAAGGCATTCGAAGAAAAGTGAAGAGAAACTCAAACTGCTAGAAGATAATTAAGCACAAACAGGTAGGAACAGAAAGATATCCAAAATGTTCAACTCCTACTAATAAAACAAAAATTAGAAAGACATTGGAAAATCATGTAAACTGGTATTTTGCTTAACAGGAAATACCCAATTAATCTATGACAAGGTATTCTACATTGTAGGTAATCAGGGAAATGAATGCAGACTGTAATGAAACACACTTTTATATCCAGCAGATTGGCAAAATTAAGAAGTCTCATAATTCCAAAGTTGGTGTAAATCAATTCAAACTCTTAGATACTGTTAATGGAAGAAAAAATTGATCCAAACCCATTATAGAACAACTCAGAACTATCTTGCTAAACAGAATTTATGCAAACCTTGTAACTCAGCTATTCCGCTTCTAGGTATTTATTTACTTTTAAATTAAAGTATAGTTGGTGTACAATGTTGTGTTAATTTCTGGTGTACAATATAGTGATTCACATATGTAAATTATATATATATATATATATATATATATGTATATACACACACACACACACACACACACACACACACACACACATATTCCTTTTCATACTCTTTTTCTTTTTAGGCTATTACAAGATATTGAATATAGTTCCCTGTACTACAAGTATTTATTTTTGAAAAAAGCTCATTTACAAATAGTGTTTAAATAGCATAGTAAAAAATTCAGGGTAGTGATAACTTCCACTGAGGAGAAAAGGAAATGGTGAGAACACAAGGAAACATACTAATTATCAGTTGGTTTCTAATTCTTAATTTAAGTGATGAATGATTGTTGCCCATTTCATAATTGTTTCATAGCTTCTATTTATTTTACAGACACAAACTCTTCTGTGGAAGTGTGATACATTATACATTTAAAAAATAATTCTAACTGGTAATACAAATAATTTAGGATAAAAAAAAAACAAATTATATTTTACCTCAAAGAAGGAACTTAAAAAAATCCTTATCCAGAAGAGAAATGGTAAATTTTCACCATAAAAAAGTTCAATAGAATATTTTTCAAGTGATAGCTCAGAGTATCCAGCATATACTTCACCAGGGGTGTTTAAATATGAGTTGCTAATGATTACCTGAATTTTTCAGGATAATTTTAGATACAGTCAATTATTTTATTACTGGAAATTTTACTTAGTCATCAATTTTTTTTTTCAATTGATTGGGAGAAAATGAGTGTCTAATAAGTTTTCGCTTAACAGACAAAAATAGATTTTCCCCCAGTTTTCATGCAGATGAACAGAGCCTGTGAATGTTTTAAAATGTTTCCTTTTCCAATGTAGTTTTAAAATGTTGAATCTTCAACAACTGAATTCACAAAACATATTAAGCAGCTCCATTATTCTAGGCACTTAGTACTTAGTGTCAAAGGTAAACAATGAGATAAAGTTTGCTCAGGATAATTTTTAAAAATGTAACCCACATGAGCTCATCTTACTAGCATGTGGGTACGTATCAGGTCATGATCATTTTAACACTCAGACTTCCCTAAGATATTGCCCCGCTTGCAGAATCCGAGTTTTCAGGCATGTAGCAATGTCTGCCTTGGTTGTTCTGCTCATGCCTAAGGAAAACATGTAGTAATGGAGACAGTGCTCATCTCTTCCCCGCTGGTCCCCACACTGACAGTGGTCCCCACTGCTGCCTGCCCTGTCCAGGGAGTGCTGACTCCCTGCCTCTGACAGAGTCCAGAGTAACAAATGGGTCCCTGCATTGTGTATACCGAGTGCCGTATGATGTCCCATGACGCACTGAGGACAGTGGTCTCTCCTCTACAGTGGGTACAAGGAGGAATATTGCAGTAATCCTAGGAGAGACGACAGTGGCTTGGACTACAGTGGAAGCCAAGAAGGTGAGTGAATGGTTACTAACATCTGTCCATGTCCTGGAATCTTACAAAACCCTTTGTAAACAAACAGACCAACCCAGAGATGCAATTATTGATATGGGTTTAGAAACAAGAATAAGATCATTGTGGCTTCACCTTTCTAAATAAACTGGAATTGTTTTTGGTATAGTAAAAAAATTGAGAACTTTTTGTTAAATGATTACAAATTTAACTAGGCTGATTATAACACATTAGCATGGCTACACCACAGGTTTGTAATGACTGCCCTCAGTGAGAGTGCTGTAACTTCCTTCTTAGGAATGAAGTGCCCAGGGCTCAAAGCTTAAGCCAGTCGCTCCTACAGCTCAGGCACGTGCTGGGGGGCACCTGAGTGGGAGTGCCTCCCTCAGTTTTGAGCCCTAGATACCTGCCTGCCTCACTCTATGCCTGACTGTTCCGTGTCATAGCGGCTGTAGGCGGTCAACGAAGCTTGTGGCAAACAAGGCTGAGGTGACAATTAATAACGGCAGAGTCTTGTTTGCGGTGATTATTTTAGGATGTCAGCACGTCACCACTCTACAGAAGCAAGAGAAAGAAAGAAAGAAAGAGTCCATTTTCAAATAGCTTCACTCACATAGACAGCGAATCTAGAAAGGAGCAGCCCCAAACTTCCTGTCCTCATTGGATACAGTTTGTTTGGGACCTATATTGTCTTGTGTATTTTCTTCTTTCTTGTTAAATTTTATTATCAGTAAATTTGAAATTACAGAAAGTAAGTGTCGCCCTTGTATGTGGGAGAATGGGTTTGTGTTGGGGCTGCACCCTCCCAGGCCATGAGCGCCCAGGGGTCATATAACCTGGCCCAGGAGGCTGCGCAGGGACTGGAGTGACCAGAACAGCCATGTCTAGCTCATGGCACTCACCTTCTGAATTCTCATTACTGTGCTGGAAAACCAAATAGCTCACTAATCTCGGATTCTGCCTTTTTACAATTTTCCTTTTAAAGCTTCTAGCTATACATGTAGTATTAAATGTTTAGAATTCTCCTTAATTAATCCTCTCCTCTCCCACTGACAAACAACAAAACAGCAAGAACAGCAGAAACAATAAAAACGCAGCCTTGCACCAGGGAAACTGAAATGATCCTAATCTGTGGTCATTCTCTCCAGAAAGATGGCAGAAGGTGTTACTGACAACTTAGGGAGGGCCTCGCCGCCATAGCCAGCCAATCACCTAGCAAGGTTTTGAAGGAACGAGGAAGAACTGCTGTAGTTATTGTGAGTATGGGGCACATGAAGTCCAGAGGCAGGCCCTAATGGGGTGCAACCGGTGGCCTTAAGGATTGCTGCAGCAAGAGGAGATAAACCAGTGGCTAACTGAAGGGAGTCCTTTGGAGAAACAAAAAGGGAGACTATGAAAACCAACCCAGATGGCTCTTTATTTAATTCATAGGATCTTCTGCCTAGGACTAATGCACTGCGTACACTTAAGAGTGTCTATTTCTTTCTTTCTTCAATAACCCAATTTTTAAAAATCAGAATCACTTGTCTGGAACAAGCATGGTGAAACACCTAACCCGTGGCTGTGACATAGTTGTAACAGTGTCTACATGAAGGCCAGGGAATATTGTGGACGATTTAGTTTTTAAATGAACTGGTGATTAAAATACAGAAATAACCACATACAGTTATATGTGCAAAACAAAACCTTCTATTGCTCTGTGTCAAGATCTATAGCAAAGAATAAGGAGGCAGTGAAAGCAAAGGAGATGTTCATTCCTGCAGCAGGTTGTTTTACTTAAGAAGGAAAGGTGTTGCAAGGGTGCATGCACTGAAAAGGTTACTGGACCATTTCAGAAGAGTTCCTGAGAAATCACACACCATTGTCCCTTGACCCCTCATCCCAGCACCACTCCCATATGGGCAACTTTTGATAATGGGAAATTTTGTTCCTGAGAAGTCTGCGAAGGATCAGATTCCATAAGCTTCCCGTGGTAGCTCTTTCTGGCATTAATGCTCAGGCCCCGATGATACACAGCAAAACTCAGCTGAAACTCACTTATGTGCTAAGCTAAAAACTATACGCTAAGCAATTTATTGATCCTTCTGATTACAAGAGAGAACAATAAAGATAAAGCATAGTCCTCTCTTGTCACTCACCATGTGTGGGGCAGCAGTGAACTAGGACCGAGCTGATGACCATGAAGAAGGGAGGAAGTTCAGTTGGTCTGGAGAGTATTTCAGAGGCATCTTTCCAAGCTGAAATAATCAGACAAAACCTCCCAGAGGAAAAGACATGTCAGGGGGTGCTTGAAGTAGGAGAAAATGTTGGCATGTTAAAGAAAGAAATACAGTGAAAGTTAAACCATAAAAATACATGAAAAAAGAGAAAATGTTTTTTTTTTAATTTACAATACTCTCATTGGAACACAGTAAATACTGCTATCAAGATTCCAGCATATTTGAGGAATTCCTCACAGATAGAAGACAACTGGGACCAGAACAACAGCAAACAAGCAAAGAAGAAACCAGTCAAAGGTCCAAAAATGCATAAAACACTGTGATGAGGTGGACATGGTTGTAACAGCAGCTGGAGGGAACTGAGGACAAGTGCCAGGACTATAGCTCAAGAGAGAATTCAGAGTGACTGGGCAGTGTGGCCTCACTCCGTATTCCGGACATTTGGTGGCTAACTGTTTGCCCCATGCAGAAGCAACACCCAGGGATAACAGAGCAATATTTCAAATAGCTACTGGCTTCCAGCATCTGTGGACAGGTGAACATTAATTGTCAAATAAAGTATCAATAGGAAATTGAAGACATCTGGCACCAAGACATAAAATAACTCATCACATTCAACAAAGAGCAGCAGTATTAAAGACAAAGTTATTACAGGGGAAAAAAGGAAACGATTGAAACAAAAATATAATTATCACCCTCAGAAGAAACTGACAGGAACTTATACACATGATGTTGAGTCAAAAGAGGTGAAGGCCAAAGATAATAGAAAATAAAAATATTTTCTTTGAAAGATAAATAATCCCTTTTTTTCTAAATTGGAAATTGGGTGGTCATAGTATATACTTTTTAAAATTGAAGTTGAAATTTGCAGAACAGAAAAAAACTGGAAAGTTGTGTGTATGGTCAAATATATGACTGATGTATATGAGGAAACAGAATGAGTGATTTCAAGCATCCGGAGAAAATGCAGTCATAAAGATTTCACAGATTTTTAGCTTTAGAGAAATACAAACAAGAAGTTAAAATTTGAAGCTGTTTCGCACTTGGTAAACTCTACAAACTGTTCAAAGGGATTTATAGCAAATATGTGAAGAAATGTTATATTGAAAAACAAGCCAGCTTATGTCATTGAATACACTTATTTTTGCAATGTCCTTCAAATTGTCTTTGGAAATAAAGCTTAAAGTTTATCCCATAGATTTTTTTTTCTTTTTGGCAGTAGAATTTAAAATCCTCTCTAAAATAACTTCATTGTTTTATAATTTATAGGAAGTTATTGCTTGCTTCTTCTTGGGAACATAAGCAAGTGAACATAAAATTATCTTGAAATGCTTCTAAAGAGAAGGACAGATTAAAATGCAGCAATGTGTATCGCAGATGTAGTTATATTTAATATGAGGCGCATGTGTTGACACAAATAGAAGATTAGAGACGATCATAAGGTATCATTTTCATAGAAATTGTTGGGGCTCAGAACAGGCCACCCCAAGATATGCCACAATGGCACACTGATTATTTTGAATTAAAGGTACATGAGACACAGCAAGTAAAAAAAATTGATATTAAAAGAACCACTCTGACCATCCTCTTTCCCCCTGAAAGCAGGAAATAAATCTCTCATGAGAACGCATTCTCCCTATAACAAGATAGAAAGCAACCTTATCACCAGAGTTAGGGAATTCAAGGCTGAAAAAAGCTATATAAACAAACTTTGTTACGTTTTCATTAATTTGCTACCCCACGCGCAAACCCTTTTGTTTTGTTAAATCTTTACAAATAAATGTTTCCTGGTCTAAAAATGATAAGGAAACAATGTGCTTTGGTTACTTTGGGGGTATCATTTCTGTGAGACTGCCATGCATATGAATTAATTTTCTCTTCTCCTGTTAATCTGTTTTATGTCCATTGAATTATTAGACCAACCAAAAGGACATCAGAGGGGTGGGGGTGGGGATTTCCTCTTTCCCAAAAAAATCTACTCATAGCAATAAACACTGAAAAATAGGAGCTGACTCTAACAGTGGCATACTGTTTAATTCTTTTTTGTGGAAACCATTCAGATGAGGATGGCCCTGAAAAACAACGTTTGAAGATACTAGTTAATGTGAGTAATATAGTTCACTTAAAGACAACACAAACTACGTCTGTTTTGGTGGAAAGAGAATAAATTAAATTTTTACAATTATGACACTTACTTTCCCTTTTCCTACTGCAGTATGACAAAGTCTCTATCATGTTTTCCTTAAAATGCATTTAAGTAATCACAACATGCCCAATTCTATAACACTCTGTATCAGTGTGTCAGGAGTGCCCTAGACTACTCCCAGCCCCACAAGATTTAGCAGCGAGTCCTACCCATGGGTATGATTTATGACAGCAAAAGAAATCAAAGCAAAATCAACAAAGGGAGAAAGTGCGTGGGGCAAAGTCCAGAGGACACCAAAAGCAAGCTTCCGATAGTCGTCTCCCCTGGGGCTACACAGACAGGCTTAATTCCTCCAGCAGTGAGTTGCGGCAAGTGAAGTGCCTACGAGGGAAGCTTAGGACAGTCCCAGCGCCCAGGGTTTTTCAGTCACGGCTGCTACATGGGCATCCTCTGCTTAGCACTGGTCAAAATTCCAGACCACCAGGAGGAAAACAGAAGTTCCCCACAAAGCATCTTGCACGCACAACTGTTTTAGGCACATTGTGGCAGACTTACTTGGTTGCGATGGTGGAAACACTTTTTGAAATCAGGTTTCTAAACGCCAGCCAAGAGCAAACCTTGCATGGGAGCCTTTCTAAGGATAATAGTCTTAGGGCTGCTCTGTTAATTAACTTTTTCTGCAGAGTATGATACAGCCATTAAGTTTACTGAGAATTATGCTGGGAATGTAGTAACTCAAAATTTTGGAATTTTTAATATTTTCTTATCACTCTCATAATAATAGGACAGTATTACCAAATAACTTGTCAAAAATAGAATGAAAGATGAACTTTATAGTTAGGAGTGAACAGAGTTAAACGAAAACACGAATACAGGGTCACATAAAAAAAGAAGACATTAAAAAATTTTAGTATATATATGATATTATTATATTAAGTCAGTTCATCTACTATTTAAAGACAGTATACCAAAAGGTTAATAATCTTTGCTCAGTTTGAGAAATGCCAATATAGACAGTGACATTAAATATTTCATTCATTTTATTTTTACATAAATTATTTGAAAAAAATGTGAGAAAAAGTATGAGATGTCTCACATGTGTCAAAATTTTGTGCATTTATTAAAAACCATCCATAATATAAAAATTCATTGAGCATCTAATGGAGGGTAATTGAAAGTGATTATCCATCTGGATATAGCTCATGGACTGTAACGATCAAGTTGTTGGCTGCCTAAATCTACTTCTTGTTGTCTTTCTAATTCTCAGTGAAGGTGGTTTATTCATGGTTTCTTTGATGTCATTAGCTTATGAGTTATACTTGGTTGACGGTATTATTTGGAAACTCTGGGGGCCCAGTGGAAAGATGCTTTCCCACAAAGAGTGACTGAATTTGACATGGCCAGAGCCTAAAGACTTCAGACATGGAACCACAACTCTCCCCTGCCAAGTCTTCAGTTTCATATGAGAGTCCAAGGCCCAGGGGTCTCCCTTAGTCTCTGGAAAATCTGGAAAAGGCCCAGTGTCCCAAAAGCAATGCTGATACTGCTCCTGCCTACAGACCAGCCCTTTATGTGTTTTCACTGCTCATCTCTCGGATTCAAGCTCATCCTGTTCTCCATAGCTTTCTTTATTTGTAGTGTTTTGTTACATCCGGCAGGATTTAGGTTATCAGAGAGGGAGCTCCCCCCCAAGAATTTAGCCCACAATATTGGTGAAAAACAGAAGTCCCAACAGATCACTATGATACTGTAATATTCAGTGAACTGTGGCTATTGCTGTACCATAGAATTATAATGCAGAGAAAATTACTATGGAAAAATAACATTCATTTATCATCCTTTCATTCAGTATTTACAGAGTGTTTACTGAGAGCCAAGCATTACAGTCAGTACTGAGGTTTCAGAGGAAAAACAGTCCTTACTCTTAAGGTCCAATGTCTAGTGAAGGCACTGACCGACCTGTAAATTAAGAAATTATATAATAACAATATAGAAAATTAGGGGATATAAGGATGCATGGGACAGATGCAACCATGTACTCACCAAATTCTCCTCACAGTACCTTTTCCTGAGCATTTTGGAAACGACCCTTCCCCACCCCCGCGGTTAGCTGAAGTCAGGTGACTAGAAACCTGGTCAACTAAATATGGGCCACATGGAAGTGGACCACTCTGAGGTTAAAGCTGTAAAAGTCTCCTTGTGATCCTACAGTTTCTCCAATGCTGTGCAGGGGCCAATGTGGAGGTCCCTCATGAACTCATGAGCGCAAAGTAGCCTGGGTTACTGGGTGCCACAAGGTGGATCAGTGCCCTTGGCCATGACTAGGACTCACAGTGAACTTTGTAAAAGTGAGCAAGCCACTGAAATTTTGGGCATGTTTATTAAATGTAGCACAGCTTGCACTATCCTACTAATAAAATATGCACGAAGCTTAGAGAATGGAACTGACTGTGGCAGAGGTAAGAAAGGAAGCTTGGAAGAGTAGTGTTCTAGGTAGACGTCACAAAGATCACGAGCAAGTATATTAAGGTGTAAAACTGACTATAATATTTGGGGAAATATAAGCTATTGCAGAGAAAATTATTGTAGGTGCCAGGAAAGGAATGAAATTTTAATACACTGGTCACAGTGAACAGCATTCACCATGATTTATCAGGCAGAGTTCCGGGTTGCAAGTAATAAAAATGGATTGTTGTTTATTTACATAAAAGAAAGAAAGAAATTGGACAAATGCTCAGGTAGATCACGGAAACCAGAGAACTAAGCTCAGGAAAGAGATGTAGCCAAGAGATTCTGGTGCACAGGAATCACTGCCAAGGTTATTAGGTGTACGCAGCCTGGTCCTACCACCCCTGCTGGGAAGACTCCACTGGATTTCATTATTCCTGCCCCTGCATCCTGGGGCTCCTGCCACTAGGTAATTCTGCTCTGAGATGAATTGCAAACCCTCCTTTTATTTACTCATTATTTGTCCATCGTTCCGGCCCCTTTCTAGAGACACGTGTTTGTCTGAGCTTAGGTAATGCGCGTCGACTAGTTGCAAAGGTAAGATTGGGTGTGTATCTTCCTGGTGTTTGTAGGAGAAGGCAGGGTTTGGACACTGGGGAGACAACACAAAAACAACAACAAAACAAACATACAAAGCAAACCATATGACCCTTCCTGGTCTCATTTCTCTCCTCTTTAGTCTCTGCATGTCAAATACTGTGTCTTTCTTTTCTTTCTTCAAACAAGCTTGACTCAAACCTACACCCACTTTCTACTTATCGTTCCCTTTTCATGGAATTTTCTTCCCATCTAAATTTGCATTCACCATTTTAACGATTCAGTTGTCACCTATATTGTCACCTCTGCAAAGAGATCTTTCTCAGACGTACTGTGTACACACTGTGGTCCATTCTCCCTAATCAGTATATACCATATGTACCTTATTTATGATATGAAAAGGAAAGTATCATTTGAACGATTTGGGTTTATGTTTATCCCTTTTTAACACTTGGGATAAACCTTATTTATTTTGCTTTGATCTTCAAGATACAGTGTCTTTACATTTTGAAGTGAAACATTCAATATTTTAATGATTTTTATGATTTTTATCTATAATTCTACTATGGGTTTTACTTGATGTGAAGAAAGGTGAATGCAAATAAACAAAATGAATTAAAATAATTAATTATGGGATATCAAGTATGATCTAATTATTCACTTTCATAAGGAATTCAATGAGCTCTCTCAGACTGCCCACAAATAAATGCAGAGTAATTCAGCACAGAAACAGATATGACTCTTTGTTTCATAAGTAAGACCAGAAACTTAAAGACATGTCTTAAAATGCTATTCCTAGAAAACCAGAGTTACACTTGAGTTAGAAAACAGCTCTTAGAGTGCATTAGAAACTTTGACTTAAAAGGCAGCATACACATGAGCAAACCGAGTAGAACTCTTCCGCGGGCCTGAGGGGAGAAGCACTGGACCTTAAATCACAATATACTGACTATTCTCCTTAAATAGCACAAGAGTTATAAAACTGAAAATGAAATGGAAAGAAAATAACTCCATCAACAACAGGTTTTGGTGTGTATGTGAAGATGAAGATGAAAATGAAAAAGTAAATATTGCTCATAAAAAAAAAGATAACACAGAATCAAGGCATCAAAGTAGCTAAATGGTTAGCAAAGGCTTATTTTGACAATTATGTATGAGAATTTGCTCCTGTTTCCTACATGCATTATGAGAACAGTTAAGTTACGTTTGAAAAATTTTGGAATAAGTTATCAAGAAGAAAAGAGAAGATCAAAAGTATAAAGTTCTCTCAGGTCATACAAAATGTCACTCTTTTAATATTGCTCATATTTATTTCATAAAAAAAGTTTTTCGTAGGCATGAATGATGTCTAATTGCATCTGTGTCACAGTGGTCCCTAAAATAGATGGGATTCATTTTCTACCAAGACATCTTTATTTTAATTTGAATATTGGAATTCTCTTTCTAGTATTTTGTCTTGAAGATTTTGAAATTAAATATGCGTCCAGTCTGATGGAAATAAATGACACTATATTGGTACTGGTCAAAAATCCTCTGTAAAAATCAGGAGATATTTTGTTTTTCAGTTTTCAACTATTCTATGAGATGATGTTTTTAAATAAGTTGGAAAGAAAACTGCAAATGTAAATTTCCTTGAGATTAGTAATTCTGAATTAGGACAGTGGAGTTATCCATTAATTTCTCAATCTTAGAAATATTTATTAAATCCCAAATACCATTTACTGGGGATAGACAGATGAATAGGGTTATTCCTTATCCTCAAAAAGCTCACTAGCCAATAAGTAAGAGAAGCCAAGAAAAACTGATATTACAGTTGTTACAGTAGAGTTCTGTTCATTCAATGTTATATGAGAAAGTACAGAAAAACAATTGTCTATTTCTCACCTCCTGTTTTTCACTACCAGATCTTGCTTATTTTCTTTATGAAATTTATCAAAACACTTCATTAACCATTTCTTTTTCACTTGTCTTTACTGTTAGATTTTATTCTACAATGTTCACCAGTGGGACATAATAATGTTCACTTAGCGTTCAAAACAAGTGATATATTTTTAATGCTACATTTTTTTATTTGATCCAAAAGGCAAACACAAGGTTTCTGAATCAGAGACAGACTTAAAGGTAATAACTGTAAAGGTTTCATAGGCCACATTCTTCTCCTTCAGGACAATGTGATAGGAGCCAAATGGTTGTGCCAATGGCATCTGTACCATAGCAGAGAAATCTCAGAACTATGAATTTGGGGTCTCATATAGTAAACTGGTACACACCTGCCACCCTCTTCTCCTGATCTTTCTAATAAAAAAAAAAATCCAAGAAAACAAAGTGAAAGTCATTGTTTTAGAACCCTTTGGAATGTAGACATATAACTTTGCCGAAATAAATCTCTATAACTCTGGACTTCTCTATTTACTCAATCACCCTTTAACTTTCAAAGCTTGTTATTTAAATTAGGTCTTTAGTAAATTTCACTCAGAAAGCCCTGACCATGCAGAAACATAAAAATATTCACACCCCTTCCCAGCGCTAAAGACATTGTTTATAAGGGATAAAGAACAGTGAAGTACAGAATTACTGAAAAGCATATGGTAACAAGCACAACCAAACTCATCCCACTCTTCCACATCTGAATCTATTTCTCAAAATATTACCGTGGAATATCATTTACTTGGATTCCTTTGCCCAGTAACTTGATTCATATATAAAGGAATCAAATCAAAATGACAGAGCAGTGATTAAGTCTCCTGATAATTTATTGCAGTTTGTCCATTTTAATTTGTGACACATGGAATAAACGTGTGTCCCTAGGAGCAGAGACAGACAGAATGAAAGGACTGAAAAAGAATGATCTGGGGGCCAAATACACTCTTCAAATATTTCATGAGATCTCCTATACTAATCTATATGACATAACTAAATATCCATATATTATACCGTGAATATGAGGAAATAATACATTTGGGTTTTAATATGCCTACAGGAGGAACAGGGTTAGAAATATGGAAGATGGAAGAATGGGTTATAACCCGGGAGAGCTACCATTTCTGTAAATCATTTCATTCTGTTGTCTTATTTCTGGTTTTTCCTTTGTGAAATTTTAGGGTTGGACTAGATGGTATTCATCCATCTGTGAAATTACGTGGTTAAACTAGACAAAATTATGGGGCTGCACCAGATGATGTTTAAAATCATGGTCAACTCTACAGTCTATATATCGTCTTGTTTTATACACACACACATTTCTTAAGAAAGTAGTAGAGAATATATTGTTAGTCTTTTTTCATATACACATTAAGCAGTTTATAAAAGAGATTGTTACTTTGCAATGAGCTTGTTTTCTCTCTTAATTATGAGCAAGAGCAAAATGATATCTTTTAGGATATTTCCACTGCCCCAACTTTGCTTGGAAAAAACGGGGACTTGATAACACAGCTGAGGAGCTTAGGAACTGAATCTTTAAGGAATGCCAGGACTGGTTTCGACTCATCTGCTGCAATGTTACTGATATAACAGTAGAATATTTAACTGAAATGTGTTAGGTTTCAATAAAAAAAGAACTGTTACCAGCTTTTTAATTTTAACATTGAATCAAAAAATTATTAATCCTCTTTAATAAAATCACTCCCTGAACATTTTCTGGTTTCCTGCAGTGATCTAATTCTTTCAAGTCAAAGGATTATAGGCATGATTAACGTCTGTCCTTTTTTTCTCATAAATATATGTTTACTGTAAAACAAGGGAGCAAGACAATTATATCCACTTTGTTCCACATGGGCAACCAAGAACAAGCCCTTGCTTCAACTGAAGTCATCAGATTTTAATATATAGTGAGCAGATAAAAGATCAGCACACAATGTTACTGGATCTTAAAATAATGGGTAAAGGAATCAAGAGATAACAGCTAATTAATTTTTTCCAGTTTTCCTCCTATTCTTCTTCATATTTTCTTAATTTTCATCATTTATCAGTGGAATGTTAGGGTCAATGTATGGAAGATCTTTATTGAATCGAAGGTACTTTTAAAGCTTTTCCATTGCCCAGTATCTATTAGTATGAAAGAATTAAAATAGTTATTGAAGAAATCAAATACATAAATAGGGCATAGGATATCTATTAAGCAGAAATGGTCTAAAAGCAGAAGTTTTAATCAAGAATATTTATTTCCTTTAACATGTAATATGTTCAGATTAAAACAACAAAAAGTACAAACTCAAAATGCATTCTAATTTAAAATTGGTATTATTTTAAAGTATTTTTCTAGTTTTTTAAATATTTGTTAATCAATAGAATTTTTCCTGTAACATCTCAAGTGTTTACTAATCATTATCCAAATAATCAACCAAGTTGAGTGTTTAAGTACTCACACATCCTAGCTGCTATAAGTTTTTTGGTGTTTTTTTTGTTTTGTTTTGTTTTTCATGCAGGAAAAAACCAGCAAAACAATGAGCCAAATCTGTGTCTCCTTAGTTAGGAAATAACAATGGACTGACAACACGGCATTTAGTAAAATACACTGAAATGTTTTTAGCTTAGAATTTTAAATTCCATGAATAGCTTTAGCTTACTTATTTAGCAGCAAAGTCTCATGCATTTTTATGTACATCTATAATATTTAATATGCTATACCTTATTTGAGCTAAGTTACTATTTGAAAGCAAACATTTAAAAATTCATCCTAGGGTACTATAAGAGTGCTCTCTGCCAAATATGATTTTGCCCTGGTCATATTTAGGGCATTATCATTAGTATTTTGCTGTGGTTTTATTTTAACTTTTTAATTTAACCTTTGTCATGACCTTGGGCACAGATAAGCTCATTAAAAATTAAATTGCTTGTTATAGCCTGGCATCACTTTCCACTTTGATCAGAAAGCACAATAGGTTCCTTGAGTGGATTTACCTATGAAGCATTCTAGTAATGAGAACAGAAAAGGCAAGCTTAACACTGAAACAAAAACTACAGAAATGCCACCAAGGGGGCGATAAGAAACATTTTATATGGTGAAAACAGAGATTTGTGATATTAAAATTTGGCCTTCTATCTCCTTAAGTAAGCCTCTCACAACTTGACAATCTAGTTGTCGATTTTGTTCTACAGAATTATGTTCTGCCGCTCTGCATACTTTGCTGGTAATGTTCGTGTCAACATCTCCCTCCTCCCCTCCCCAAACAGGAGAGGACTATGAGCAGACCTTGAATAATTCCACTGAGAAGAAAACGACTTAAGTGGGTTAGCATTAAAAGGGCTTCTAAATTAGGTACCCTGAAAGCTTTCTTCTTTTTTAAATTCTGAGGCTGTTACTTCACAGTTTTGATTGTGCTGTAACAATTTAGGCTGGGGTAGCTCTATTTCTAGAGTTTGAGGGTAATTTATAGTTTTCTACCTTTTCAGCATATGGGAAGAGTAATAAAGTAAAAAGCAGAATGGTTTATGTCAAAGGTTTACAGCAATTATATACGAACTAAAATAGTCTGAAAACTTTTGCATGCACTGAAATAGTCTCACATTTACAGTACATACACTCATTTTCATTTAAAATTTAAAGACTTTGTACTTGGGGTTTCAGTCTATGGATGAATATAAAACGAGTTCACCATAAAACACATTACGTCTATTTGCTGCCCTTAGATGTAGTTGGATCAATATGGAGAAAAAGAAAGCCTTTAAAGTTATTTAGTTTTTTTAAACTTTGGAATGAAATGTATTCTAATAATGATGTAAAATGTAATATCATTTCAATGAAAATTCCAATACTCTTCAACTCATACTGTCACAAAATCCTTAGATTCGTCAAAAGTATATCATAATCACTACCACTAATCTTTTAACATTAAGGTGAAGCCAATCAAACAAGGCAGAGGTCCAAGGTCAGCTTCATAGACAGTAACATAAATGTAGGATATTGTTGAGCAAGGATGCTTAAGTCAAACTCTGGAGATGAAATACATTCTATTATTGAAGATTAAATCAATTTTGTTTGTAACTCACTTTGTATTCCAAATAGAAGTTAAAGCAAATTTTAAACAGAAGTGTGTGTCATCTATAGATTGTATCCTTTTAGGACCACAGCAGTTTTGTTTCAGTTAGTATGTCCTTATGGCCCCAAGGAAAGTTAACTTGGGATATTTCTTTGCATTAAAATTTGGGTTTATTTCTTTTCTTTTTTTTTATTTCTAGGTAATTTGGGGGGTTTATTTCCTTTTTAAAAAAATTTTAATACCTGCTGTCCAAAATTTAAAAGAATATACAATACTACTTTTATCATGTACAATAAGCAATTTGAAAATACTTTATTTTCATATGATAAAAACTAGAAGTAGGATTGGAGATGGAGACTTGGGATCTGTCTACACAGAGGGTGTCCATGATAACTCATTTTTCATGTTGACAAGGAACTGCTACATTTTAAGACTTACCCCTTCTCATCTTGCAGTTTATTTTGGCTATTACAATTTTTTGCTTTTACAATTAATACTGTGATATTTATATTCTTACCTTATTGCTCTACCTTTGCCTATATTTACTCCACAAGATAAATTAGCAATTACTACATCTCTGATCTGGAAGTACATATAGTTTCTAGTTCTTTAACATATTGGTAAATTGATTTATAAAGTCACTTTATTAATTTATCATAATATAAACAAAAGAAAAATAGTAAGTATCAATTTGTCAATATTTCATTGCTACTTTTGTTTATATATGTGTTTGGTACTAAAGTAAAATCTATTATTCTTTAAGTTGTTTTTAAATTACAGTTGTTATCTGTACCAGTTATCCACATATCTACTAAATTCTAGAATGTTTTACTAAACTATGTAAAATATACTAACTAGCCTTTTTTATAACATGCTTTTTTTACACATATAAATTAATCTTTGGACTTTTATTTCTGCTATTTTGATTTTACCTAAGTTTTAAGGAGTTAAAGCAACTGGACAATGACCCATTTTTTTTTTCTCTTCTTACTTGTGGGGTATTTTGAGAATAAAAGCAGGTGACCCAGGCTGATCTTCCTGACAACATGCTGATAATTGGACCTCTTGGCAAATAGACTAATTATATTGCTGTGAGAAGAGTCTTTATCTATGGGATGCCTTTAGCAGACTATCATTAGTTTAGGGTTGCTTTTTGAAAAACAAACCCAGAATATTTATATTTACAAGGTATTCTCCTTGGAAAATGTCATTTAAGTTACAACTGAATGATTTATAACCACAGTGCTCTCTGTGTTTCAGATACCTGATGAATCTCCCCAGAGTTCTCCCCTCTGACTCTGGTCCAGAGAACTCATGCCCAATGCAGGGGAAAAAAAAAAAAAAAAGACCAGAGGGGTTTCCCTCAATATCTCAACCTCCTGCTTCCACTGTACATGATTAATTGTTACATCAAAATTATTAGAAAACAGTCACACTGGGTAAGGACTGCTTCATGTGAATCTGATTTGACAATGCAAAATTTTATTTTTATATATTTTAACTCATATACACATGTGTACACACATATATTCACATCATTTAATGTTCATTTTTTCCCTCTGTGATTTTTCCTAACAATAAAACCTCTTATATGATAAATATAAGTAACAAACGCCTATTATATGTCAAAAACTTGCACTAGATCCTTGTAATTAAATAATTTATAACACAGGGGGATCTGTAATCTGGTTGCAGAATCAAGGAATATAGAGCAGAGAAAGTGACCCACAACAGATAAATAACATAAGCAAGGCATAGACTTATGTACTTGTAAGCTACTGAGATTCTGGTGTGGTGGTTTAGGGTAAACATACTGATAAATATTATCAACATTAAAAAAAAAAAAAAAAGGAAAAGTGGCATAGGGTGTTGCACTAAGCATTCGATAGCAAGGAAACATTACTTGCAGATGGGAAAACTGTCAATGCATGCATTGTAGTGGCGGAACATTCATAAAGTTGCCCCTCCTGTGGCAACTCAGGAGGCAGATAAATGTACTAAATGAGTCCATGGCTTTAGTCGAAAGAATCTGGAAATAAAATGTTGGTTACCATTGGCTAGATTCCACAGGGTGCTATCAGATGAGTTTAGAAAAGCAAATCCTTTGTAAACAGTATTAAAAGAAAATTCAAGGAGTCTACATTTGGGGGCTTGCTGGGTGGATAGACGCCACTGATCCTCACCTAACTGTGAAAAAGCAAAACTGAGAAGAAAATCACAGAGCAAAATAGAAAGTCCTGTGGTAAGGACTGAATCAAGGTCATGGCCATCCTTTCCTCTGTTAAGAAAAGAGGAAAAGAAAAAGATAAAGAGAGATGTGATCACTTCTAACTCTGATTAAGTTGGTACCCAAGAAATACTTTCAATGGATCAATAGTGCTTCATAGGAAAAGGTCTAATGAATACCTCTCCTTTCAAATTCAAAGTATCTGTAACTAAGACTATTAGAGTGAGAAGCTTGCCAAATATCTTTGGGCTTATGGCTATGGCACATAGAGTTCATTGCTAAAAAGAAAGAAGTGATTTTTGAGAGATATAAACCATCCAACAATCCCCTAGTGACTAAGCTTAAGCCTGACATTCCTATAGAAAATAAGCTTAGTTTCCAGGGAAAGACTGCTCTCTAATGCTTTCTTTAGATGGAGCCAAGGAAGATAATGAAAAAGAACATCAAGGAAATGGAAAAGAGGAGAAGGGGTGTTCTCTCCCCCATTGAGACATCAGAATTGTTCTGGAGCAGTGTCTGCTGTGCAACTTTCATTCTTCTCCTTCCTGAATAGTGTTTACTGATGTTATCCTGTACATACTGGGTGTGTCCTCTTAATTCTCTGATCTCTGCATGGAGACAAGCTACATGCAAATATGACATAGAAAATACATGATCCTAGACACTGATTCTGATGCTAAACAGGATCTAATATACTTCTTGGGGTAGGTGGCTGAGCAAACTGCAGGTAAATAGCAGGGAAGTTTTTTTTGTTTGTTTTTTGTTTTTTTAGTTGGGGGAGGAGGAAATAATTAGGTTTATTTGTTTGTCCGTTTATTTAGTGGAGGTACTGGGGATTGAATTCAGGACTTTGTGCATGCTAAGCTCATGCTCTACCACTGAGCTATACCCTCCCTCCTAATTTTCAAATTATTTACCTCTTTTCTGGTGTTATTTAGGATGAATAATGGTCTCCCAAAGATGTCTATGTCCTAATCCGCAGACACCATGAATATGTAAATTTGCATGGCAAAACGAACTCTGCAGATATGATTAGTGTATGGACCTTGAGATGGAGAGATTATCTTAGATTCTCTAGTGAACCAAATGTAATCACAAGGGTCCTTATCAGAGAGAAGCAGGAGGGTCAGTGTGAAAGAAAGAGATGTGATCACAGAGGCAGAGAGAGAGAAGAGGGGAGAGAGGAGAGAGGAAGAATTTGAAGAAACTATGCTGTCAGCTTTGAACATACAGGAAGGGGCCACTAGCCAAGAATCAGGTGGCCTCTAGAAACTGGATGAGGCAAGGAAATAGATACCACCCTCGAGCCATCATAGGAAATGCAGCCCTGTAGATACCTTGATTTTAAGACTTTCGACTTTCAGAACTGTAAGATGATTTTTTTTAAGATAATAAATCTATAAGATAATAAAGTGTGACTGTTGGTTACAGCAGCAGCAACATTATTCACAATAGGCAAGGTATGGGGACCCATATGTCCATAAAGAGATGAATGGATAAAGATGTGAGATATATATATACACACACAGTGGAATATTATTCAGCCCCAAGAAAGATGACCATCCTGCCATTTGAGACAACATGGATGAACTCTGAGGGCATTATGCTAAAAGAAATAATCAAGAGAAAGACAAATACTGCATGATATTACTTATATGTGGAATCTGGGGTGCAGGGGGTCAAACTCATAGAAATAGTAAAAAACTGGTTGCAAGGACCTGGGGGTGGAGCAGAGGAATGGGAAATGTGGGTAAAAGGCTACAAACATCCAATCCAGAGATTAATAAAGTGCAGGGATCTAGTGTAAAACATGGTGACTACAGTTGATAACACTGTACTGAAAAATTGAAATTTGCTGTGAGAATAAAATGTAAATGTTTTTATTAAAAAAAGGTAAATACGTTAGGTGATGAATGTGTTAATTAGATGGGGAATCTTTTCACAAGGTATGTGCTTGTCAAATAACCATGCTGTGCACTTTATCTTACAATTTTGTATGTAAATTATACTTCAATCAAGCTGAAATAACAACAATAAAGATTAGGTATGCCTGTAAAATTTAAAAATGGAATGAGAAAAGTAATTTAAAGTCAACAGAAACTTTTCAAGAAAAATAGAAATGAAAAAGTTAGACAAATAGCACAAAGCAAGATCATAGAAATGCTGACAGTATATCTGTAATCACAAACAGTGTAAATGCTCTTGTTAAAAGTGAATTATTATTAGAATGAATTAAAAAATAACATTCCCTTTTCTTGCTGCTGAGAGATGTATTTGTACCTAAAACCACAGAAAATCTAGTCAAAAGTGAACAAAAATAAACCAGACAAATACTAATCAAAAAATGTTGACTTAGTTATATGAATATTGTACTAAAGTAAACTTGAATCAAAGATCTTCTTGGAATTACAGATTTGCTATGCATCAATAAATTTTTTAATTTATCAGAAGTTTGTTATTTTCAACTGATGTGCCCTTATATTATATTTTGACACATATAAACATTTTATAGAACTTTAAGGAAAAAATGACACGTCTACTCTCATACTGAGATATTTTCACACACCTCTCTCAGTGACTAATGAATCAGAGACAGACAAGATGGATATAAAATAGTTTAAAACCACAACCAAAAAGTTTGTTCTGTAGTTTTAAATATAGGATACATGGAGAAGAAATAAAAATGAAATCAGAGAACTATTAGAAAAGAATGATAAAGAAAACATCTGATATCAGAATTAGTGACCTGAACCTTAAGTAGGTCTTAGAAATGTATAGCCTTGAATAATTATCTACAAATGAGAAAAGCAAAAAGTTACTGTGTTTAATATCTGACTTACGTGATTAATAAAAATGTATCAAAATATAAACTTTGAACAAGATGAAATGAATTAATAAAGACTGAAACTGAAATCAATGAAACAGAGAGTATCAAAAAAGCCAAAAGTTTGCATGGACGGCCTAAAAGCTTTCCACATTTTATCCTTACTCGCCTTCCAGGCACTTTCTGTGACATTGAACTCAAGCCTGGCATTGCCACTTGTTTTGGCCAAGGGACAGTGTGCAGTAGTGACTCAGGATTCTTAGGAAAAGAATCTACTTTTCCATTTATGCCCTCTGACTAGGGACGATATCCCTGAGGAAGGGTGTTCCATCAGTTCTGCAACCTGATGAGAGAAACTACAATTTAAAAACTAATGAATAAACAAACAGAGATGCTGAATTGCAGTAAAAATTAAGTATGAGGAATCAGATGTGTTTAAACCACTAAGAGCTTGGGATTGTTTATCCCTGCAGCATAACCTAGCCCATCCTGGTTCTTTGAAAGTGAGAATAAAATAGACAAAAGCTTGGCTAGTCATAAATATACAAATATGAACACACAAGAACATACACACAAGCAATATATGCATATATTTTGAATGAAAAAGGAGAAATAATATAGATGCTATAGAGATTAAATCAGAATGAAAAGATATGGTAACTGTTATGCCAATTAACTGATAAAATAAACATAAATTTAGAAATGACTTGAAAGCCATTTAACAGTTCCCTACCAATTAAAGAATTCAGGCAGTACCTTAAAATTTTTACACAAATGAAATGCTAGGTTCCAGTGGCCATAGCAGCAAATTTTACCAAACATTCAAAAAATAAATAATTCCAATCTTACATAGACTTATGGAGAATAGAAGAGGAAGGAACATTAGTCACCTTGTTTCATGAGGCTTACAAAACCTTAATAACAAAACCTGACAAGGAAAGTAATAGGAGAAAAGAAAATTACTCACCATCCTAATCATTCATACACAGTACTGTATTAGCAGAATGAATTCAGTAATGAATTTTAAAAAAAGGTAAGCCTGATGTAGTTGAGCTGATTCCCATTCAGAGATAAAGGGGAAAAAAATAAAATATGTAATTATCTCAATAGGCCAAAAAAAAAACTTTTAATAAAAATCTATATCCATTTCTGATTAAAAGAAATTAGAATTTAAAATAGGGTGCCTTCACAAAGGTTCTCACAAAATAGTAAAGCAAATATGATATTTAATAGGAAAGTATTAAAAGCAATTAGTTTTAGACCAAATACACTATCACCACTTCTTTTCAACATTGTAGTTGACAACTTTGACATTAAGATGAGAAAAGGAAAAAAAAAGAAAATGAAGAAAACAAAGCATCATTACTCTAAGATCATATGCTTATCTACACAGAAAACCCCCCAAAAACACATGTAAATTTTAGAATTAGTACATAAATGGGCCAAGCTTTTTGGATTACCATTATACAAGTCAACTGAAGCATTACACATTAGGAACAATGATTGTTAATGTAATCTAGAAATGGTGATCACATAAATAGATTACAAATTATTTAAGCTATGCAAACTCTTATTGGAGAATATTTACTTATACAGAATAAGACTTTATTAAATGTTCATAGCAGCACTATTTACAGTAGCCAAGACATGGAAGCAACCTAAATGTCCTTCAACAGATAACTGGTTAAAGAAGATGTGATATATATATAGATACACACACACACACACACACACACACACACACACACACACACACACACTGGAATACTACTCGGCCATAAAAAATAATGAAATAATGTCATTTGCAGCTACATGGATGGACCTAGAAATTATCATACTAAGTGAAGTAAATCAGAGAAAGATAAATATCATGTGATATTTATATGCAGAATCTAAAAAAACATACCAATGAACTTATTTACAAAACAGAAACAGGCTCACAGGCATAGAAAACAAACTTATAGTTACCAAAGGATAAAGGGGATGGGGGAGGGATAAATTAGGAGTTTAGGATTAGAAGATACAAACTACTATATATAAAACAGATAAACAACAAGGTCCTCCCATATAGCACAGGGGACTTCATTCAATATCTTGAAATAATCTATAATATCAAAGAATATATATATGTATAACTTAATCATTATGCTGTACATCAGAAACTAACACAACATTGTAAATCAACTATACTTCAATCAAAAAAAAAAAAAGATGAAGCGCGCGCGCACACACACACACAAAGATATTGAAGCAGGCATAAATAAGGGAAGAAGTTTACCATGAGTTTGATTGCAAGGCTCAATACTGTGAAGTTATCAATTCTTCCCATATTGCTCTACAGATAAGATGAATGCAATCATAATAAAAACCTCAGTGGTGTTTTTTTTTTTTTTAACACTCAATGAATGGAAAGACAAAGGTCAAGAAATAGCCAAGACTTTGAAAAATAAAAAGCGAGTGGTACCAACAGTCTTAAGACTTCGTGGTATTACGGCAAAAGCAAGCAGACAAAACATGTTTAGAAGATATTACAGGAGTGTATTTTCTCTTCCTTGGATAGTAAGAATTTCTTAAATCAAATAAATGATATAGACCGTAATGGAAAATATTGATTACCTTGTCTGTATTAGAATATACAACATCTTTTCATTAAAAACAAAACATGATCAGACGCAGAAGGGCTGTGATGTGGTATAATGGATGCTCTCAGCACACACCAGTGGTGTTGGGATGTAATCTTGGACAATTGTGTTGTAAAACAATTCAGAAATCTTAGCGAAGTTGAGCCTACGTGTACTGTCAAAAATCCAAAAACAGTAAAAAAATAAAATGCGATCAGTAAAATAGTATGAAGAGTTTATTGTGCAAGGATAATAGTTCAAGAACTGGAAGTCTTCAAATCCAAAACTGGTATGAACATTACAAGACGGCTTATAAACTGGAAGCGAAGAAACACTTTAACCTTATTGGTGATTGGCTATTACAGTGAGGTGGGGTGGGGTGGAGGGGTTCCAGACAAGCAGGGGGTCAGTTAAAACTGTTATCTTACAACACTTTGGAAGCTGATTTAAATCTCATCTATGATTATCAGCAGCATTTACAAGAAATAAGCTAAGTATCCCTTACTGACATGGAATAAAGCTAGATTTAGTTTTGCTACATGGCTTAAATGGTTTTGTCTGCTTAGGAAACTTGCAAGTTTGGTCTGCATTATGTATTTTAACAATACTTTTTAGCAAACTCCTTACACAAAAATCTTGCACTAGAAGCCTTTTCTCTAAGCTGTATTAATCAGGATAGGAAAAAAAAAATAAAGCAGTGGCCTAAATTTCCATTAATAAACTAGTAGAATAGTAGAATGGGCATTTATGCTACAGTGTAATCATACCACAGAACACCATATAGCAGTAAAAATAAGTGAACAAAAGCAGCATGCATAAATATGATTGATTCTCAATGCGTACTACAAATTGAAAAACCAAGTCATATGACTTGGATACCCCTGTATAAAAAAGCAAAATTATAGATAGATGATGGATAGTTAGATACATAAAAGACATATGTTAAAAAAAAACCATAAAATCAAGCAAAAATATTAAGAATTCATGGTTATGATTACTTCCAGAGAGGAGGAATAAAGAAGAATCAAGATCAAAGGGCTATGGACATTTAGCGGGGGTTCTATTTCTCAATCTGGGCGTGGAGAACAAGGATGCTCATGTTTTTAGTATTCTTTAAACTGTGTAAACATGTGTGTATATGCAATATTTGCTCTTTTAAAAATGCGACAATTACAGTATTAGCAATTTTTACGTTTAGAGGTAAATTTATACCTACTATATTTTTCTTCTAATCTTTTTTTGACCAGTGTTTCTGCTTTTTTTCCTTTTCAATGTTAAAATTTAATCATTATGTTCACTCTCCCAGTAAGTTAAAAAAATTAGCATATCTTTTATGTTTTTCTAGTTTTCACAAACACCCATGTCCTATGTTTATATTTCGCGAGTCATTGCCTATCTATAAAGTTAAGATTTTTTTCTTCTAGGTTTGTTTTACATACAATAAGTTTTCTAAGGACTTTAATGCCTGGAGTCTCTTTATTTAGCACTTATGCATTTAAACAAAGGCATAAAGTGCTTTCCTTACAGCAATTCGGGGAGATAGCCTCGTGTGATTCTTTTTTTCTGTGTTGCACTTCAGAAACGCGGTGTTTATCTTACAATCTCTCCTTGTACGTGATCTATGTTTGTTTTCTTGCTGGGAGATTGTCACTGATATTCTTAAGTTTCTTTAGTGGGTTCTTTCTTGTTCTTCCTTTTTGCAGCTTTACGAGCCAGCCGTTTCAGGGTACATCTATCAGACACAGTTTTGAGTCGTGCACGGCACCCCGTAACTTACAGCAGCAGCTGTGGAGGAGTCCTTTGGAGTCCTTGCAGTAATAATTCATCTCAGGAGCCTGCTGTCCCTGCTTTTCTAGCCTTAGCAAGAGGACAAGTCTGAAGCATGTTCAGCCGAGGTCCTCAGGGTCCCCGTCAAGAATGAGTCTCAGTTGCTCACTGTCCCTCCTCATCTCCTCCTTCACTTCTGCTTCCTAGGGTTACCTGCACCTGTGTGGTCCAGCACACTGTTTTGTGGGGGACACAAACTATAACATTTATCTTAAACTGCTTTTCTAACCCTCTACAACCCTATACTTGGTATCATTTCTATAAATACATGTTCTCTTTCTTTCTCATTATTCCTTCCTTCAAAGTCTCCTCTTAGAGAGAAGTCAGCCCTTCTAATTCTATCCTTTTATAGTGATTATTTTTCTCATATTTTGTTTCTAACTAAGCTTTTTGAAACATTTCTGGGAGAGTTTCTCACCTCAATTTTACAACTCACTAATTTTCACATTGCCTGGAGCTCATGAGAATTTTAATTAAAAAATGAGCTTTGAATAGCTGATGTAAGGTCTGACATAATATAATTTGTATTGTTAACATTATATGAAAAATAGTCATTTGTCAAAAAGAAAAATAATGTGATTTAATTTATTTCCTGTCAAATAGAAAATTATCCTGTCTCAATTTCTTAGGCCACTTAGAAATATTAGACCTCCATAATCACCATAAATTTTCCCATATCTTCAATTATTATAGAGATTTCAGAATTTTCTCACATATTCCATTATCTTCTTCAAACACTTGTGTGTGTGTGTGTGTGTGTGTGTGTGTATCAGCATTTGCATGTCAGTATCAGTAGATCCAGTTTAAACAAATTTAATTTCTAGACAGGTCTTTTTTTGGCCTAATAAAAAAAAGGCATTATAGAGCATTATGTTTGAATCACTGTTTTTTACTGAGATCTCAACTAAAAATATACTTGAGGGCAGATGCTCCAGCCACTTCAGGTAGTATATTATATTCCATAATTTTTATTTTTTCAAATTTGATACATTTTTACATTGCTAATTTTAAAGAGCCATTTTGAAACATAATTGTACAACTCTCCTTTAAAGCTCTGGGAAGGAGAAGGAAGGAGCAGGAAAACACATGTGTAGGAAAAGAGACAGAGCATCACATACTTTGCCCTATGGCTTCTGAATAAAGTTGCTCATGAATTCGCCTCTCTATTGTGAACCCACTGCTGACTGTATCGGTAGCCGTAGCCATAACCTCTGGACTTCTCTATTTGTCATCTGAATTATGGAGATAATAATACTTACCTGCTTCACAGGGGTGGTGAGTAAACGTATTATATACTTATTTATAATACGAAGAAGAAAACTATGTATTAATAAAATCAAAACTATTTTGCCTATTATATTTTCCCTTTAGATATTCAAATTGTTTAAAGAACATCAAAATCTACAAAGGAAGCTGGAAATAAAGTGTATGTATAATGATTAACTTTGTTACACGCTTTCTATATATATATACTTTAGCTATAAACATCTTTTCAAAAGATAAGTTCCTACACGTAGCATAGTGTTCACCTTAATTTTTAATACTTTTTCACTCAATTATTCATTGAGTTAATTCAAAGTTATTGGCCTTTGTGTGTTATAAAGCAAACAAAACATACAGTTTATATGTTGGGAAGTTTTATTTTTGTAGTGAATTATTATATAATGCAATATATTTCGGGTTTTATAGTCCCATTCAAAGATGCATTCTGTTTTGTCATCAAAATTGCTTAACATTGAATATTTAAATATGCCAATAATTATTTATTGGCTAAAAAGTGGCAATGTTTGACTTGGCTATCTTAACTATAGAAGGAATAATTAGACACAAAAGTGTCACATAAGCTTATTACCTAAAAGATATTTCACCTTGAGTCAGTTCTCATACTTAATTCAACTTTGCCATCCATCGTTGCACAATGCACATTATAGGAACTCAATACATAGGGATAATTTGAAAAAACAAATGTATGGAAGTTGATAAGAAATGTCAGGACTTTTGTTGTTTTGTCAATGAAGAGATCAAAAAAATTCCTGTCTGACTGATGTAAATAGTTAATTGAAGTAGCTTTTTCCATTTATATGATACTGATCTGAAGATTTATTGCTAGGTCACTGTCTCTTCAATTGCATTTTTCCCCATTACCTTCTTTTACTGCATTTCTGAATCATAGGTCATGCTATAATCTATTTCTATTCAAGGTAGTTTTTGATGAAACACCTCAGCATCATGATTCTGGCTATCATTGTTCTTTACTAAAATCTTTCAAGGACATGTTTTAAACTGGAGACAAATCCCTGGTGAAATCCCCACAACTCTGCTGTGCATAATGGCAATAAAAACCAGGATTTAAAGTACGGCTCGTATTTACAGCGAGGTGCTTACACCATTCTATAAAAAGCATCTTGACACTGAATGTGTTACCAGCAAACTGTGCATGGGATAAACAGAGTAGATCACCTGTACCCCAAATCACTTTGCACTGTCTCCATCCAGGAAGCCTGTGGTCATAAGGGCTTCTTTATAACTCATATGCTTTAGAGTTGTAGGTTAGCATTCATCTTTAAAATGAGATTCTACTTAGATTTGGGCTGGTTTTATAGTTGGTCATACAAAGGCCAACTTTTGTACCAAAAGAAGAGATTGGATGGGCTTTGAACTAAAATATCCACGAGGCCTTAGTTTTCAACCTCTTCCTTTATGCATATACATCTCACCATTCTGTTAACTTCAGTTCTTGATTCTGGTGGAAGCAAAGGTGAAAGTACATGTTTAGCTAAAGGGGAACTGCATTTAGTTCGGTATAGAGTCACTTGCGGGGTACGTTAAATATAAAAAAATCGAATACAATTGTATAATCAGTTTGCTATTGCAAATTTTCTATGCAACTCAGGGACGTGTTTCAAAGAGAAGGATTCTCAAGACAATTTCTATTGAAAACCTGCAACAATAATCTTTCTTCTGTATTTTCAGGTTAAAAAATGAGTTTCAGCTAAACATATGCCCCACACAGGCATTTTCCCTAGTTTAAAAAACATACTTAATTATCTTTGGGATATTTCCTATCAGATTTACCCCCTTGAGGTTCATCCACTTATTCTATACTTGTCACAGAAAGGTCAGGTCTCGCTAGTGTTTGGGATACTAGGTTCCACTTAAAGAGTTTAAAAATCAAAGCAGAGAAAGAAGATGGAGATACCATTTTTTTCTTGTAAGATAGCTCTTTCCTTTTTATTCCTTAAGAATAAATTTATCTTAAGGTACAGATGATTTTCGCGTATTGAATGCTCAAGATTGGAATAAATATTTTCAAGCTCTGATGTGAAATTATGTGTTACTATTAAACAGTTAACAAGAGCAATCTACTGACTGCGAGAAACTCATTTAGCATGAATCCTCCTGAACTCACTAAGTTGAAAAATAACACAATATTAGTTAATAAAATTCATTTTTACTCATGCCATACAATTCTAATTCTGTGCCAAATTCTTAGACAGAATATGGCATAAATGATCATATCACCAGATTTTCTAAATGAAAAACTAAAAGCTATTAAAATCAGCAAATTATGAATAAAAGATGTCAATGTTTAGGAAATACTCTTCAGCTTTCTTGGTTGCTGGTTGCAGACATTAGAAATGGAGTCTGGCCACATGTGAAGAAAATGAATTTAGAAGCATATGAAGCAGCTCACAGAATGAGAAACCTGGGGAATCAGGTTCTGAAATCTTACTGGAATTAGAGGCATCGGGAGACCAGAGGCTTGTCTCTAGGCACCAGCATGGTTAGGATGCTTTTCCTGTTGCTGACGCTACTGGATCTTAGCCATTGGGAGCCCTGTCCTCAATTCAAACAGAGCTGCCAGAAGAAACCTAACATGGGTGGCTGTATCCCATTTTATTACCTCTGCCTCCACCATATGCCCGTGCCCCGATGGAGAGGAGACACCTGGAATTCTGCGATCCTGCCACCAACCAGATTTTACAGTGCAGCTTTTCTGACGGTTGCCGCATAACCTTCCTGTCTGCACAGAACCCCTGCTTCATGTGCAGCGTCTAAGCTGTGCTGTGACTATGCGTGAGGAAAATGGAAGGGGCCGCAGGTGGTCCCCTGCATCGAGGCTTTCCTTATGTCAGCCTGCCTCCCGGCCATCTATTTAGGTGCTTTTTAATATGCGCAATATCTTAAGGACTTAATGACCCTTTCGGAGTTGCAGAGTCTTGCTTCTTTCTCTACATTCTACTTCTAAAGTTCCTTAACGCTCCTCAGTTTTCCAAACCTTTATATTCTCTATGTAAGAAAGAGAAATAAAATAGATAGACAGAGAAGCAGGAGACTTTAAACCATCTTATATCACAAAACTTTTTCATATTTATTGGAATGATACTAAGTTTCTCTAGACTTCCCTAAATATATATTCCTAATATGTATTATTAACTACTTATTGTACATATTATATGTATATTAATTAAATATTATATGTAAATATTTTTTCTAAATATATATTTAGAATATATTATATTCTAAAGAAAGTTATATCCATGAATTCCCCATAAATAAGAATATTCTCTCCCATATGCTAATGCTTCATGAAGCTGCCTAGAAGTTTATGCATGTTTTTCACTTTCCATGAAATCATAAAAATAACAGATTCACACATTTCAGCTTCTTGAACTGATTTTTAAAATCTGTCTATTGTAATTGTTCCTTGCATCAAACAGAATCTTGAGAATGACATTATCTGTTCAAAGAGCTAACCTAATCATTCAACAGTCTCCAAATAACCTTTGGCAGAACATAATACACTCTGCGGTACTTGTTTTTGATTTTCTACCATATAGGGCAAAATCTGTAATAGAACAACGTCTGATACCACTGCAGAAATAAGCACCTACTCCTGAAGTCCTGGAGAACACTTGCAGCTTCAATAAAAATCTACTGATGTAGCCACCATTTCCAGGACAAAAACTTTTCTAATGACCTCGCAAAAAAATTTAAACAAAACCTTTAGGAAAAGTATCAGTGTCTAGGAAAAACTTTTCTCCTCAGACCTTGGAGAAATAGCTCATCTAGATTCAGACGCAGAATAGAGATCCTTTTATATGACAATAAGAGATTCAGATGCCTTGAAGATTAGACCAAATTCTCCCCAGTTCCATGTTCACTCTCTCACAGCCGGTGACATCTTCAGTTAACTGTCAGATAGCAGTACAGTTTTATCCCTTAACATCGATCAGTCAGTCACCTTGCAGGTTTGAAAAATTATCTTATGACTAAGCTGGGCTTTTAGTGAAACCATGTCATGCGTAGACTATTGTTTTAAGGATGATGAAGTTAGGATTTTCAATTACTTTAGAATAGATGTTTCTGTATATTTTCTCCTCTAAAGAAGTGGAGTGAAAATCCACTGCCTCCTTCCTATGTGCAGACCAGGGCCATATGCTTGCACACTTCCTCCCCAAAGACACACAGTACAGCAACTGTAAAGAGAAAAGGTGCATTCTTAGACTCATTTTTAGCTTTGTATTCACAGGTACCGCTCTGTGTTATACTCTCACGTGTGATGCCCGAGTCGGTCCTTTAAAAACAAGTCAAATCACATCATTCCTCAGATTAACATCATCTGATGACACCTCCTTTCACACAGAGTAAAAGCCAAAGTCCTCACAGTGGCCTCTTTGTGAGCTGCCTCATCCCCCTCTGGTCACCCCTTAGACCTCATCTTTGTTATTCTCTCTTGTTCTCATCACCGCAGCTACATCTCTGCTCTTCCTCACTCAGGCATGACACGGCCTTAGTTGTCTGTGCCCTCTTCCTCCAGACTCCTCGTGCTCATGCCTCGTGATCATTCCAACATTTCCCTTCAAGCGCAGGATCGAAGATCATCTTATGATCTTACCTTCTCTTGGTAAGCACAGTCTCTACCCCACCCCCATCACTCAATGACTCCTTTCTTGGCTTAATTACTGTCCATTGAAATGTGTCACGTTCTAATATACCATGAAACTGAGCAAATTTTAATTAAATAAATTGAAATTTAATTCAGTTTACCAAATTAAAAGAAAAAAAAATAAACATACTCACCATTCTAGCACTCAGCAGTCATCTAGTTGCCAAGATCAAGAACTGGTGTCACATTTCAGAGGTTACTTCAGGGATCCCAGCCACAGGCAGATACCCAAGAGAAATCCTGCAGACACAAAAATGGGAGACATGTACAAGAATGACTTCAGCAACACTGCACAAAACAAAACATGGAAAAACCTCAAGCAAGTGAGTCTAGGAACGAACTGTGACATAACGCAGGACCACATGGCAAAGTGAATGAACTAACAGGCCATGCGGGGAACAGGGACAGCTCTCGGTAACATAACCTACGTTCATCTAAATAATAGAAATTTGACTGTGCCATTTACATAATTTTGCTCAACTGCCACCTTCAATAAGGCTGAATATTTCAATAATTTGTGAGAACACTCGGTCATAAATTGGAACACAGATATGGGTTAAAAATGAACTTTCCATAATTTTTAGAAAAATACTTAATTAAGAAAGATCTATTGCATTCATTCATTCAGAGAAAATGGTTATCTTACCTACGCTCTTTATACGTTCTGTCCCTTTCTATACTCCAAATCAGAGTCTATCTTCAGCAAGGGTAGAGGCACAAGCCAAAGAAGCTCATGGCATTTGGACGTGGTAAACGTTTGTTTTGGGGACAAAGGGCAAGAAATTCTGAGAAGCGCTTTCCTGGGCCTGAAGGTCTACAAGTTGTATTGAAGCATCATTGAGGGCTGAATCCCCAGTGACAGGAATACCCGTGTGATTTGTGAAATACGTGTGTGCGTGTGTGTGTGTGTGTGTGTGTGTGTGTGTGTGTGTGTGTGTGTGTGTGTGTTTGATCATTTGATACATGGGGTTTTCTTGATCTTTGCTTAAAGGGAATATTGCCTTGAGCATAAGTCACTACAAATCTGGGCAGCTACACTCTATAAAGATAATTGTATCAGAAAAATGGTAGAATGAATTAAGGACTCATCTCCAGGGATGTTTTTCCCATTCCTTTCGATAAAAAGGGGGGGTGTCTGCCAAAGAACAAAGGAATCATTACATGGAGTCAGGATCTATTTTTGTGCTCTTGCAACTTGACCTAAGCACACATTAAACACTTGAATTCAATTTCTGGCTTTCGTTCGGTTGTGTGGTGATCCCAGAGAGACTCTTCCACTGACTAAATGACAGGAAGCAAGCTAATGTCACTGCTTTCTTTGGAAAGAGCAACTTTTATAGTGAAATTTGATGGGATAGAGGAAGTCGGTGGTAATAAATTATTCAAGATAACAATAGTCTTAGGGCATGCATAAGTTATCTATTTAAGTGGAACCTCATCGCTGAGCTGCATATCAGAATATGGTTAACTTGGTGCTTGGGGCTGAAATTAACCTGTTGTTAAGGTTAAATAACCCTTATGCCACTTTTCTTAACACCATATATTTTTCAACTTTTAACCTATCATTATACAGGCTCACCAAATTGAGATACGCTCAACGAAGTAATTAAACTAATATATCTTTTAGTACCCTGCATTGTTAGTCAATACAAAACTACTTTACATGAAGTCACTGGTAAAATATATCTTCAGGCAAATTACAAGGTATATGTAACAGATCAGATTTCTGAGAGCAATACTTTAATTTGTCCTAAAATTCCACTTTGAAATTTCCAATTAACTCTTCTGTTTGACCTCTACCTCAAGAGGTCCAAGTAGAAAAGCCTTCAAGGCAATGGTTAATTGGATACATGCTTTCTAAGTTAGAAGTTTGAAAAGTATTTTTATAACTAATTCTTTGGAAGTAGACATCTATATTTAACTAAGGTATTTTAATCTAATTTCTGTGTTTCATATTATAAATAACTGACCTTCTTTATGGTTTTCTCTTTGAAAAAATTGATTTTTAGAAACCATGTCATTTCAATTAAGAAAAATTATTAAATGTTTGTCTCCTGGTTTACAAAACGAATTCATATTAAAAAGCAAGAGAGGTTAGAAAGCCATCCCTGTTGTTAATTTCTCTCAGGGTTTTTTTTCCTGCTGTTTTTAGAAAAAAAAATTCTAGAATGAATAACAGTGTTGTTCATACAATTATTAACGGGCATACTGGTTATGTCATCATGACAAATAATCTGGTTAAAGATTTTACCACAATGATGGCATAATAAGTGTATGCTTTGATTCAGTTTCTAATTCAAATATCAATTTTAGTGGAGATCATTAAAATTGTGTATATTCAGATTTAGAAAGGATATTTGTAGATTAGGAAAAGAAGAAATCAATAAAGTGGTGACTGAGACTAAGCACTGAGCCTACAATGCCATAAAGCACGGAAGGATGGTAGTGGTTTGACTAGAAGCTCCAGAGGAATAGAAGGGGTTCATGTTAGATTTGAGACGGGAGATAGTTTGAAGGTGTGAAGCTGGGATGTGACTGCATCAGCTCTCAGTAAGTAGCCTGTGGCTACTGAACTCTGAGCCTAAGAAGAAAGAGCAATACAAAGATAAACAGTAATTATCAGCCATCACAGAGATTCTGCCTATAACATACGGCTGTCACCATGAGACTGGCAAAGTATACTATACCAGGAAAGTTCCTTGAGCAAGGCAACCCCATAATCTCTATCTATGTAAGACTGGGTGAACAAAGAAGAACAGAATGAGAAAAGTAAAAGTGAACCAAACAAGTAAAGTCTCCCATTTGAAATGAGTATACAAAAATAAATAGAAAGCAAAAAAATTGAAATGTGATTGTATGAAAGATAAATTATGAAAAAACAGCATGTTTTGGCTCATGAATTATAAAGAAAATTGAAGTATTTTAAATTTATCTTCAAAGAAATAAATGAAGAAATCACATCCATAAAAAAGATGAATTGATGAAATAACACAATCAAATGAAGCTAGTTAATTAGACTATGAAAGTGAACCACATCAATTTTTTTCTGCATGAAAAAATGTAGCCTTTTGAAATTTAAAAATGTATAGGAGGAACAGACTCTAGGCAGTCTAAAAATAGTAAATTGGAATATAAAATTTAAAAAAACCATATAGAATTAAGCATCAAAAATTAAAAAATGATAAAAATATTTTAAAAAGCAGGTAAGAGGAAGTCAGATAAATTCAGAACCTATTATTTTTCTGAGAAGTCCAAGGAGAGACGACGGAGAGAACAGCAAAGTGATATTCAGAGTTAAAACTCAATATTTTCAACGTGAGTATTTCTCTTAGAAAGGCATGATGTTGAAATAGCACTCAGAATATTAATAGGGAAAAAATTACATACAGGCAGCCCCCTGTTGAGAAACTAAACACTAGGACTAAAGAAGTGTTTTTAAATATCAGGAAAATAGTCAACTAGTGTAATGTTAATTTGGCTTACAACAATGTTTTTACAGCAGCAATTAATGCTGGAAGGTAGTGGAGCAATATGTGAAAGTAATGAGGAAAATTGATTTCAACGTAGAAGTAACTAATTTGCTAAGCAGTCATTCAGGAGATACAATAGTTTTCACTTCCTTCCATAGCAAAGTGACTGGGACAATTTGCACCCTCCACTTTGAACAACTAAAAATCCAGATTTTCTATATGAACCAATGGCTCTCAAGACATTAGACATCAGGCAATGAAGTACAGGAATCCCTCAGAGATGGTAAGTGAACAAACACTGTAAGTCATACGGCAGTTGTTACCTGCATACCTGTCTTTATTTTTTAAAGATGTTATGAAAAGAGAGAATATGGAAATACTGGTATACCTTATCATCTGAATTGCAAAAGGAGAACAGATAAAAATTGAAGACTACTATGTCACCTGGATGAGGCATTTTAACTTATGAAATTTACATTATTAACTTATTAAGGAAGTATTTATATCAGATGGAAATGACATACTCTTAGAAACATGATGTGAAATTACGCTTTTCAAGGTGTATAAGAGTAATCCAATACATCATCTGGTCATAACTTTTTTCTCTATAATTGATGAAATTCAATTATACTATAAAATTACTTATCGTCAATATTTATGATACATATTCTTAATCATCATGAACGTAATATTTCATATAAAGAATTTGGCAGAAATGTTTCTGTAAGTACCCTTTGAATTGATTCATATAACAGAAGGATTCCTATTTGATATTCTTCAAATTCATCAAAAACATTCATTTATCTGAAAGTCTGGATTTATGAAATATACAATGTAAATATTTAAAGGATTAAGTGATTAATTAATGTATTTGTAGAGATTCTGCCCACTTTTACAGTTGCATTAAACTATTTACAACTGGTTTATGAAAACATTTTAAAAAAGAGAGGAAGAAATTATCTTGTCTCATGCAATCTGCGTAAATTTTACATAGTTGATAAATTCTTAATATTTAAACAGTAATTTTAAACATAGGAGAAATGTAAGAGTTCTTATCAGGCAAAAATTTTCTCATTATTTTTCCAATGGTTTTGTATCTTGAGATTAATCAATGGCTAATGTTTGAGAGATTCAAAAGAGCTTTTTAAAATTTTTGATAGAAACACTCCTCACTTCAGCAATATATGTATTTTGCTCCTAAAAGCTTTCACACACACAGAGCTGTCTCTCACTATGGAAGTGTTAACAGCTGTAATCATCAATGGTGAAATACCTTTTACACATTATTCATTAGTAAAAAATTCTGAACTCTAACTTTCTTTTGTTAAGTAATCAGAACGACGTTCATGGATGACTGCAAGTATTTTAAGTGATATCTTCTATATTTGAAAAATAACTTTTTGTGTTAATAATATAAGCTTAGTGATGCCAGGCAGCTTTAATCATGAAGCCTTTTCAGCAATGAGACTGTTCAATCTGGGCCCATGATTTTTCTCTGTCTCGATCCATAATCATGAGCATAGTTTTGGAAATATTTTTGAATAGGAAAGGGAAGGTTGAGAATAAGCACACATATTATAATGCTTAAAATAGTGTTAGCACACTAAGAAATAAATCTAATATTCTGTGGAAGTCCTCTGAAGCCTAATTTGTTTTATAAATGGCTTTGTATTCAGCGATGTTATTCTAATTAAACAGGAAGAAAAGTTTGGAAGATCTTATAAAGATATAGTTAAGAATAGTGACCTTTTGTTTTGATACTGTGTATTGAAGAAAAATAGAAATAAAGTGGTAAAACAAAGGAGGCAACCAAAAGTTACCATCAGCAAAAATGATTTCGTTGTCATTGTTCCAACGACATTGAGAAGGGGTTCCAAGGCTCATCCTTGGTCAAACTTACTTACGTATTTCATTTTGCTGGCGAAAAAGACAAAGCCATTGCAAATAATATTGGCTTTTCAAGAGTTAAGTAGAATTATCTTAATTATGCCACCAGGGATGATGTAACCAGACTGGAGTTTCAGACAGATTACAGCTTCAGTTTTTTGGGCACTCAGTTAAATGCCTTAGCGGCTGTTCAGAGGAACCAAATCATAGATCTTCCTCAGTCTGCATCTGCACTGGAACTAGTGATATTTGAACCTAGCAACCCCCTCCTCCCAAAGTTATTTTGTTTGATTGACCAACACTGTCTGGATATAGCTGTTAAATTGGACAGAGATCTGACTTAAATTTTCTCCAGGGTAAAGAATACAATGATTTTGTGATCTTTGAATGCTAATTAACTAACCTGGGTGTCTTCCTTATTTCTACATGAGGGCTATTTCCATTTTGTAGGGCATTCTAGAAAGGGATTTCAAAGTGAGGAACTTGTGTTTGTTCGAGGTGAAGGATTCTGTATGATCCAGTGCAGTGATGAACAGAAGGGGATAAATGGTACAGAGGAGCACTTCACAAGGCAAGCCCTCAGAGAAGTGAAGGGCAAAGGAAAAATGGGGATGAGATTCAGAGCACTGGTGGAAAGAGCCTTTGGTCCAGAGAAGGGCCATCTGCTCATTAATGCACTTTTGGAAGAATTGTCCTTTTTGTGAGAGTTAATGGTGCATCTCTTTGCCACATACTAGCTTTGAAACTTTTAGCTCATACAACTGGTGTGACTTTGGCAAGTTACTCTCCTTCTGAATCACTTTATCTTTAATAAGGCGGGATTATAGTGCTAGCATTATCGATGTGTTATGATGAGCAATAAAGTTTACATATTTAGAGTGCTTCAAACAATTCCTAGTCTGTAGTAAGTACTTAATAAATGCTATTTATTATTTAATTATCATTGGGTTTGCTTCTATTCTATGTTTTGTCTTCTGTTGTTCACATATGTGTATGGATAATGCCATAAAGCAAACTGCTCAACGTTAAGGTGCATAGCTTGATGAATGTATGTGTACGGCCAGGTAACCACTACACAGATCACGATAAAACACATCTCCATTATCCCTAGGTATGTTTGTTGCACAATCATTTTCTATATGACACCAACAATTTTAAATTCATATATCTTTCTGGATTTTTGGAAGTTTTTAATCATAGGGTGGAGTTCCATATAATGTTAACATTTCTGCTTTACTCTTTATTTTGCTTAGTATTAATACTCATGTATCAGCATTAATTTATTAATACATGCCTAATATAATCCTATTTAGAATTTATTTTAAATGTTTTGTTTCAGGCAAGTCTCTTGAATTCAGCATTTCAGTTTGTTTCTAATATGTCATTTGTGCTTTCTGTTTTTTCCTCTTTTTTAGTCGGTCTAATCTTGAGGTTTATTACTGTTTTTCAATTTATTTCCACTACATTTTTAAGCAACTGCTCCCATTAATTTTTATTGGTTGTTTGAAGGGGAAATCTGTTTTTGTTTGTCAGATCATGTCTCTATTTTGTGTTTGTCTGTCCTTGTTCTGTTCTTGTTCTTGAAAGATGGTTTCACTGACTACAACATTCTAGGTTGAAATGTGTTTTCCTTCAGCACATTAACGATATAGCAATTCCCTTCACTTCCCTTCTTGCCCTTGAAAATTCAGCTCTTAGATTGATTGAATTTCCTTTGTAGGCAGTCTCCTTTCACCTCCAACTGCTTTTAAGACTTTCTCTCCATCTTTGGTTTAGCAGTTTTACCGTGTTTTGCCTAGGTAAGGAATTCATTTCCATCTCTTTCTTTCTTTTTTTAATCATCAACTTGATTTAAGTGGTATTCCTGGATCTAGTCCCTCTAACATCTTATTTTTAAATTCAAGATATTTATATGTTAGACCAGTTCATTGTTATCGTCCATCTTTTCCAAGTATCCTTTCATTTGTAATTCATATTAAATACAAATATTTTATAATCTGGTATTAGTATTTGAATATTATCTTATTTTAGTGTCTGATAATTTTTATATGTGAAGTCATTGCTTGTCTGTAATAGTGATCTTTCGTCTAGAGTTTCCACTGGTTCTCACTCATGGTATCTTAATTTCTTGTGTAATTGGCAATTTTTTAATGTGAATGCGGCATTATTTAGAATTTTTCTGTAATAGCATTGAAATCTGTATTAGAGTTGGGTTATGTCAGAGTTTTTTGTTTTGCTTTGTTTTGTTTTGGCTTTCGCTTCTGTCACCTGTGTGGAAACAGTATTATTCTAATATAAACTTAAATTACAATGTTTGTGATACTGTTGTGTGAAATAAGGCTTTAGATCCTTGTGATGGATTCCTTGTAAACATGAATTCCCAAAGAAGATATTCATATACCACCAATATCAAGGCAGGAACATTTCCAGTAGGCCTCTAAGAAGCACTACTTAATATTTTAAAATATATAAAGTCTTTTGGACTGCAGTAATCATTCCACACACTATATATATATATATAAACACACACACACACACACACACACCCCAAATCATCCTGTTGTGCACCTTAAATATATATAATTTTTATTTTAAAACATATAAGTGAAAAAAATATTTGCATAGCAAACTGCCATGAAAGAGTCTCCCTCTGTGATGGAGTGCTATCCACTATGTTAACAATGATATTTCCTAGAGATGTGTAGATACTGATAGGTATATAAGGAATAGATAAACATGTTTACACTGTACAGCACAGGGAAATAGATTCAAGATCTTGTAGTAGCTCAAAGTGAAAAAGAATATGAAAATGAATATATGTATATTCACGTGTGACTGAAAAATTGTGCTGTACACCAGAAATTGACACAACATTGTAAACTGACCATAACTCAGTTGAAGAAAAAGACAATAAATAAATAAATAAAAATGACGTTTCCTTCTGGGGTGGAGTTTGTGAAGGGTTTGCTTGCAGCCTCTAAAAAAGATTTGGTGTTTCCTCGACTCAAAGATTCTCAGCTGTGACGTAGACTCATGGTGTGTGCAGCATCCATCTGGATCCACCTCTGTAATTTGAGTGCAAAAGGAAGTGATGTGAACAGAAAACTTTTGTTGTGTGCTATGTCCTTTGTCTCTGACTCCAGAGTCTCACGTCTTCTACTAGTATCCACAAAACTGTATACACAAGAGGGGTAAAATCTAAGATACTCCGCAGTTCTTGACAAATGACATTTAAGACTCTTGACAAATATATACGACCATTACAGGTAATTACCTCAGCAAAATTATTATTACTATTTATAATAGACTATAAACCAAGGGCCTGAGACTCATGTCATGAAAATGAACTCACATCCCACAGTTCATCTGGGTGTGCTCTGGTGTGGTGAGTGTTTCTTTTCATCTAGTCTTCAATATTTCAAATAATTTAAAGATTATCTATCTATCTATCTAATTGTCTATAAAAGTATATAGGCAAATTAATTTTAACTACCTGACACAGAAATATTGTCCACCATAGAAATAGGACCATAGTGGATGGGTGGGTCATTGATAGTACTGGGAGTATAAGTATCATTTCCTGTAACAGGAATGAGTTAAATATTGTTCCCTTACTCCAGCAGGTAGATTTTATGAGGGGACTTAAATAGCTTTTGGAAAAAAATTCTGAGGTGAACAGAGAGCTTATATCAGATGAGTCTGCTTCTGCTGAAATAATTTTAGCAGAAATATTTTTTGACTTGTACTCAAAATAAAATTTTTACAATAGTGAAGGGTTGGATTAATAATGTGAGGGAAATAACACGTTTTAGAGAGAGCCTATGGGAGAAAATCTACCTTCGAAAGACTATCAGAACTAAATTTTGTGAAAGCTCATCAAATTGGGATGACAAATTTAGTAACTTTAAATTCAGAATGGTGTCTGCGGTCTTAGCAAAGTGACATGTCTTGTCTTTTCTTAGGTTATATTCATGGTGCAACTTGTTAATTAACTCAAAAAGCAAGAGCTTATGGCAACAGGTTTAGGAAATAGAAGTTCCCTGGGAATTGTGCTAAATTTTAGTTTTAATTCTTTTATTTTATTGTATTTTTTCTTCAAGGCAATGAAAAATTAAGATATGGGGCTAAAGCAAGGTTTTGGAAAGTACTTCAGTAGCTGTCCCTGTGAAATGTAGCTCTCCAACAATAAAACGTCTTATACTTGTACCTTCTTTTTCTCCACTAATAAACCCAATTATCATTTAAGACAACATATTTAATCGTCTATATTATCTCACAAAACACATTCTATAGTCTAACTGATTCCTAGAAGGCAAAAAAAGCCCAATAACAACAGTATCTCTGACAGCCAACAACTGGCCAATGGCAAACAGCCACGAGGCCATGATGTTTCCTCTTGATCATACAGTTTCTAAAGAATATCAACAGTAATTAGATCAACCCATTTTGATCACAGTAGAACAAGAAAAAAGCAAGATAACTCTTAAATCACGTTTGAACAAAGAATCAAGAACACTGTGTCATCATATAAATAATCAAACATACTCCTCTTGCAGCTAACATGTAGACTATTCTCATTTCAGACAATGACCCTAGCCACACTTTCCACCTCTTGATAAAAGTTACTAAGATATCCAATCTCCTAATTGCTACAATTCTCAACATATCCCAATAGAGGACAGACTTCTTTTTCTTCGAATTCTACAAAAAACTACCCCACATAAGTCATAAACATATAATAAATTACCTCATAACACTCTTTTATTGAGACACTCCATTATTACTTTGGTAAACACTTCTTTCCTATTGCGAGTTAATAAACTCATCTTTGTTGGACTACACACATGTCCCTGGTGTTCTTCAAACGATGGGCTTCAACAAAACTAGTTTCTGCCTATATTTGTCTGAAACCTTTGTTGTCATGGACCAGAGCCTTTGACTCAGTAATAAATAGTGCATACATCTGAGACTTCTTGCATCTCTCCTAGTTCAAAGGGAAGGCCACCACTTCCAGAACCTGAAAGTACATTGCCTGGGTCCTGGTTATTTCATTGAGACTATCAGAGTCGGTCTTATTTTGTTTGCCCCAGCAATAAATAAAATGAATACTCCTCAAGAATGAAATCTCCATTTAAAGGAGATATTCACTGAAATGTGGACTTTAAATCTGGGTTACATTCATATCTCTATACCATTGGTAAGAATTTCCCAAATCCCAGAACAGAAAGGGAAAATTTATTGAAAATTCAGATTTGTCCTTGGTACCAGAGCTGAACTTCTCTCTTTACTCTACCAATCTGTCCATTCTCTTGGCACAGCCAGAGGATACAAACACTTTACTGAAAACAGCTAGCTGGCAAGGCCATGGAAGTGATTTAGAAGTTAATGAAACTTTAAGGAGAAAAACAAAAACTCATTTTTTAAAACGGAAACCTGTCAGTGTTGTAAATAAAAGAGTTAGTGAAAAATTAGTTGTCACATCCTTGCTAAAAGTAAAGAGAAATATTAAATTTATAATTCTTTATGTATGTTTCCTCCTCTTTAAATTTCTTTCCTTTAAAAGTTTTAATTCAAAGGAGAAAAAAAGAGCTCAACTATGATTCTTTTTTGCAATTATGGCCTTGGTTACTAGGTTTCAAAATAAGATGAGCAAGGCACTCAGATTTGGCAGGATTCAAAGAGCCCTTAACAGTTGGTTATTAATTTAGAGGTTTATAAATTACATTAAAATAATATTTCAATAATATTTGAGATAATAGATATCCAATTAAGCAAATTAAAGTAAGTTAACGATATTGATTCAAAGACAACTCTATTTTTCTTCCCTGGTTTTACTATATAAAATAATGTAATCATAATCTTTTACTATGACAAGAATAGAGTTAAATTGCTTCTGAACACTTCCTAAATTATACTAATTTTATGTCAAGTATGCTTTAATTATTTTTCTTATGTATAAGATTTCAAAGTGATATAAATTTGTTTAGCTATATGTAATTTTAGTAAAGATTTTGAAAGAGTTTAAACTTATGAAATTCTCATAGTGACACAAATAAAAATTAAAGTTTTAGTGAAAATTACATATTCAGGTCATTTTGCTGACTTTAAACTTTTGGTTAACATTAAATTGAGTTAATTAAAATATAATCTTAGGATATCTTTACATTTCTAAATAAGAATAAGGAATAAATCACTTATCACTGAACCTAGTTATAACTTATTCTGATCTAGTAGGAAGTGTATATCATTTAAATACTAAAAATCTTTATTGTGCTTTCCTAAAATCAAACTCCAGAGTCAAAATAATAAAACTTTTTTGATATCTTTTATAACTGAACCATCTTTGGGTTTCCTAGAATGACTGGAAAGTATAACAAAAGATACTCGCTTTCTCACCTAATAAAAGAAAGAGTATTAAAATTAATTAACATTCGTTTGATGGGATCCAAGTTTTATTTAATGAGAGACTATTGCGAAAGCCCTTTTGTTTATCAAACTTATAATAAAACAATTGACAAATCAAAAAATCTATGAATTTTTTCATTTCATTCAATCTATCAGTATTATTTTTTCTCATCATTATATAAAGAAAATTGGGGCAGTCAGGTTTAATAAGCTCATAAGGTAGTGACAAAATTGGTAAAATTAGGTCTGAAATTTGTGTATGATAGTCTACTATTTTCTGATATTGTCAAGAAAGTCATCTTTCAAATTTGGTAGGTGGTTTTGCATCAATAGCTACTTCTTTAATTAAAATGTAGCCTTTTAAAAAGAAAGAAAGAAAGAAAAAGGACTCATGCAGGAGTGATTAAAGTCCAAGATAGAATTCAAGATGGATTTGAAATGTGCATTCTGATCAAAGTGTAATAAAACTGAAAAAAGATTAAACTGTAAAAGCAATTAAGAATTGATGTATAAAATATTCTTTTATTTTGATCTTGTTATATGTATATCATTGTGAAGATTACTATTTGTATACAAATGTAGGAAACACATTGTTATGATCCAAAATTCAAATGATTACAATTTCAAAAATCTTTTTACACTGATCTGCCCTCTGATTACATTGTGATGACTTTATTAGCAATTGCTTTACTAGCTGGTGAATAAATGCATTCCCAAAAATAAATTTTGGAGAAATTTAAAAATAATAGAAAAACTATAAACTCTTTATAATATTATTTCGCAAGGTCAGTGATAATTCAAGGCTAATTTTTCTAAGAATAATTATCATTAATGCTTTTATGTTTTTATTTAAGAGTCACGAATAAATGTTTTAAGTATGCTTACTTTTCTTTTCTTCTCACTTTGTGTGTAATGGTAATGTTACAATAACTTAGCTTTTGTTTTTAGTGGAACATTATTTACACTTTGTTTGAAAATACTTTAGAGGTTATTTAAGTTTGCCAATTAAGACCCAAATCCTAATGTTAATTTTTGTTCTGTTGCCAGAATAATTAACGCTTGCCTTGACTTGTCTGTGTCTACTATTCTTCAAAGTCAAACACTATAAAAGACAGCAACAGTCTGTCATTCATTAACACCTTTGAAAACTATAGTGGCACCACGTGTGCCTGTATTCACTTCACTGTATCTGCTGGCCTGACTGAGTTACTGAGTTTGCTCATTATTATTATGAAATTAGTAATTTAGCATTTCATTTTAAAATCAGTCAGGTTGGAAGCAGTAGAACCAGAGTCTGATGAACAGATAAATCTCTACTCTTTCTCCTGTATGGTCTTAGATGTCACAGGACTTCTAATGCAGAAACCTCCTCTCCTCAGTGGGTTCAGTATATCTGCCCTTTAACTTTACATGGTGGTTGAAAAGATTAAAATATTCAAGATATTCAAAACCTGTAAAAGGTAACAGAGCTGTGTGCATTCTATACTTAAAATAACTAACCCATTAAAGTAATAAGTATCTTGCACTTTAATAATGTGCATTCCGTGACAATAAGGAAAAATATTCTCTTATCCATAATTAATAAGTAACAAGTTACATGTATGTAAATATATATAATATGTATATATATGCTAATGCACATATATGTATACACATATGCACAAACATAAGGATTCATAGAGCACACACCTATATAGATAAATAGACTCATAGAGATCTATGCTTATAAACATTTGTATATGTGTATAAAATGAATATAAATGGCTAATAAAAAGAACGAAATTCTGCCATTTGCAACAATGTGGAGGGACCTAGAGATAACAGGCTTAGTCAAATAAGTCAGACAGAGGAAAACAAATACTCTATCTTATTACCTATATGTGGAATCTAAAAAATAAAACAGATGAATGTATATAACAAAACATAAACAGAGTCACATATATAGAGAACAAACTAATGGTTACCAGAGGGGAGAGGGGAGGGCAAGATAGGGGTAGGGGATTTGGAGATACAAACTACTATGGATAAAACAGATAAGAAACATGGATATCATATACAGTGCTGGGAAATATAGCCATTATTTTGTAATAACTTTGAATGGAGTATAATCTATAAGAATATTAAATAGCTATGTTATATATTTAAAATTAATATAATATTATAAATTGAGTATACTTAAAAATAAAGAAAAAATAAAAATTTATGGCTTATTTAATTGACTATCCATATGGAAAAAAACACATCTTGATCACAATATGGTATCATAAACAAAAGCTAATATCAAATGAATTATAGATCTAAGCATTTTATGTCTAAATGTGAAGGTTAATAAATTTCCTACAAGAAAATAAATAAGAATATTTATATGATCATGAGCAGGGGAAGATTATTGAAGGGAAACCCATAATCACTATTCATTTTAAAAATGATGATTTGATCTTTATTAAGTTGGAGAAATCTGTGTCTCAAAAGATAGACGCTGGACAGCAAACAAGCAAACTACATTTTTGGGGAAAAAATGTATACCTCACAGAGACTTCACATCTACAAGACCTCTGAATCAATAAGTAAACAAAAGAAAATCCAACAGATAAATGGCCCAGAGATTTGAAAAGTTACTCCATGGACGATGATGTAGAAGTTGTAAATCAACATGAAAATCTGCTTAAATAATTTCATTATCAGATAAATGCAAATGAAAACATAATAGGAAAACACTATACATTCACCAGAAGGGCTAAAATTAAGAGACAAAAGCATGTGTTGCTATTAACAGTGAGCGAGACACTCTCATACACTGCTGACGAGAGCATAATTTCATCAAAGTATTTTAAGAAACTGACACTATCTACTATTGCTGAAAACACATGTCCTATGGCCCAGCAATTCCACTTCTAGGTATTATATTCAGCAGAAGCGTGTGCATAACTACCAAAAGACACATCAAAGGACATTCATAGCAGCACAATTTATAAAGAACCATACACTAGAAACAACCTAAATAGTCATCTGTAAGAGAACAGATAAACAAATGTCCATATGTTCATACAGTAGAATACTAACCAGCAATGCAAATTAACAAACTGTTAAACACAACAAACTGGAAAATGTCCAACAAATGTTCTCTTAAATGAATTACATGGAAGGGTATTTCATAGTCTAATATATGTCATTTTTATAGCAAGTGACTAAAAACAATATTCATTCTCAGAAGGGAAACATGATATATAACCACAGTGTTATTCAGATCCCGTGCATTTTGTATTTTAATTGTCTAAATCCTAAACCATTAAAAGAAAATATTAGTACTATGTGATAAAGTTTCTTACTTCCATAATCTTTTGTAAAATTTTGTTTTATTCCTTTGAGTTTTTGTTTATTGACACTACATAATGCAAAGCATAAAAAATATTATATATATATTTTTTGTGAATGCTACATTTCTTCAATAAAGAATGAAATTCATTTTTATGGCTTTTTGTGTTTCTTCTTTAAAAATTATTTTGAGATAACAATATATATGGTTAATATTAACAAAATTTCTTTCTTTTTAGTTGCATTTTCTTGGTATCTTTTCAACCCACCTTTGCTTTACTATCTTTTGAGTCACATATTTTGAAATTTGTTTCCTATCATTAAGACATGGTTATACACCTTTTTCACCCTCTCATAATTAAAAAACTAAAATGAGGTTTTTGTTTATCAAGAAATTAAATCTCTACTTCCAGATTGCAGACTGAGCATGTCTACCAAAAATTTTTCCCCTAAATGTCTCTGAAATGCCAGAAAAAATAATACGAGTGTATAATATTAAGAAATTAATAAACCCATGATGATGTCAGAGCATGCTAAATTATACCACTGATGGAACTGAAAATGAGTGGAAATTTTAGCTGAGATCTGGTTGAAAAATTATGCAGAGTAGAGAATCTTCCACCTAAAACTTATAAAATTAAAGCCATCTTAGACAATAGATATTCTTCCCACTAAGGAAACAGAGAAACTCCAAATATGCCATTAACATATTAAAATATGCAGAAATAATTGTGGGAACCTAATTGTTCCCTAGGTTAATTCTAAAGTACATGTATGTAGAAATGTCTCCTTCCCTGTGTTTACCTGCCTTTAGAAAGAGTTGCTATTAGAATGAAGCCCTCAACTCTAATTTGGGATAATTGCATTGAAAGCAAAAGAGATACTAGTAACTGTGAATAACTTTGCATTGCTTATGTGGTGCCAGGCAGAACGCTTAAGAGATTTACATAATGAGGAATCCCAGAGGTTAGAAAAGAATAAGTAGACAGATGTGAACACATACACTTCTGTCAGTGAAACAGCATATCTAGATTTAATGCTTAGGTTACATATTGGCAAAACATATCTGCAATTTATGCAACGGGATGTAGATTTATAACCATAATTTAAAATGAATTCATAAACACCAATAAAGAAAAGCTATCATCCCCAAATAAAATACAAGCAGGAACAAAGTAGGAATACAAATGGACATTAAGCTCATGAAAGTTGATTAATCTTTCCATGGTCAAAATAATAGATGGAAAGCAATGTGTCATTTTCAGGAAATAAAGTTGGCCACATTAAAAATTTTTGATAATACCTAGTATTCGTGATTAACTTGGTAAATAACAACTTTCTTACATTGATGTGAAGAAGATAGACTCATGTTCTACTTGTTAACCTTGAGTACAATTAAATTTTCCAAACATAAATTGTGTTTACGACACATGAAAAGAAGCAATAGGTAAAAATTTCCGGTTCAGTTGGAACTTTCTTATGTTCTCCATCCAAAACCTAAGCGCCATGTGATAGTTTAAATGATTTTTTGAAACCCTTAAAATCCATCCAAGCTATTTTTTTTTAATCACTGTGGGTCAGAAACAACAGAAAGACCCAGCAGTAATCAGGCCCAGTGCCACAGCTTGCTGAGACCTGGCTCCAGCGATGGACAGAGGCAGCTGGAAGGCAACTTTGGAGCAGGAAGAGGAAACCAAATCCAAAAAAGACCCATGTTTGCCCATTTGCGTGGTAGATGTATATGTGACAATGTCACTCTCCTTCCTTTTTTTTTTTTTTTTTTTTTTCCTTAGAAAGAAATAATGGTCTTCTAGTCACAAAAATTGTTTGGTAACGAGGACTTCAGTACTTTTTTGGTTCGTAACTTTTTGTGACTAATATATGACTTGGAGTCTCAGTGCCTCCTTTTCGAAAGCTGGGGTTTATACAACACCCAACACATCAAATTTTCATGTGGAAAATTTTAGATTCTAAAGAAAATGTCTATACCAGAATATTCACACAGTGAGTACAGTATATAGATTAACCATAATCATGAATCACTAAACTCAGTCAAGAAACAAAATGTAATTCTGAGGTTGCCTTTTGAAATTTTTAAAATTTGGTTGACGTATATGTGATACCATCACAGAGCTCATCTCTAAGCAAAATATTTGTATTTGCAGAGGTAGAGATACACAGACAGGGAGACAGACATAATCCTTTAACCTTTAATACACTTCCATTAACGTAATTCTAATTCCAATTCCAATAATACAGCAAACTAGAAAATCTGAAAAAATGTAGTCCAAGAAAATTTCTCAAATACCGCAAATTCTGAGCTCATAAGAAAGTAACAGAAATTCTTCCTTTAAGGGGGATAAAAATACTGCTAGAAATCCAGAAATCAAGCTAGACCATTAAATACACTTAAACACTCAAAATCAGTAAATTATATTTGGATTGCTAAATAAGGAATACTCAACTAAAGGCTGTTGAGAGAAATTAGATGCAATAAGTAAAACTGAATTTGTATTTAAGAAGCCTAGCAGTGATACCCTGAAAAATATTCTGGGTAGTTACCTTTTCCCACAGTTCTATATATGACAGAATCAACAACATTTCTCTTTTTTAAAAAGGCTAAAACAAAGTATTGCACCACCACACCACACATTTTATCATCTATATATTTTTCTTAAGAATAGTAATGGCCATACAAGCAGAGGTGATGTGAACACCAGGGCAGATAAGTTCCATTATGCTCTGGTGATGAGTAATTCCAAAATCTAAGTGTCTTAAGCCACTCTTGTAAATGAGCTACATGTCCATTTCTGATTAGCTGAGGAGTTCTGTTCATTTAGGGACGGGGCTGAAAGAACAGCCAAAAATTCAATTGTTGTTGGCAGCTCTGCCAGAGAGAAGAGAGAGTTTAAGAGGGTCTCAGATCAGCAATTAAATGCCCCAGCCTGGAAGTGACAAATTTCAATTATGGTCACAATTCTCTGACCAGATTTAGTCATTTATTCCTCCCTCAGCTCAGAAGAGCCACACGCACAATCTCATCACATATTTAGAACAAGGAAAAAATGAGAAATATTTATCAAAAGCACGAATGACTACCATAACAATTTGATGTATTTTGTTTTTTATAAAGCTGTCAGCCTCAAGATGTCCACAACAAGACAGTTTTGTTCATGAGCGACAGATGAAAATATGGTAAATACTGGTGGCTTTCATATTGATTTAGTTTAGTCAGTGAAACAAGTGTTTTACTGTTCCATGTCTTCTGTAAAATCCATTCTACTTTGCAAATGGTATACTGTGTAGTGAGTTTTTATTTTTGATCCTATAGTGCAAAACTAATAGAGATAATTGTATTGTGAAACGAATGAGTTTGTCTCAACGTTTAGATAGCCCTTATGCAAGATACAGGACACGGGGCTTCATTAGTTCTTCCTTTGATATACTGAATTATCTCTTCATGCTCTTATTCAAAAATAGTGTTTCCTAGACTACATGTATAATGAACTCGATTATTGAAAACTTTCCAGCATCTACAAATTTGCAGCAAAGTAATGTTAAAGAAAAATTTATTCATGACACTTGTTAAAGAATGGTGAGGCAGATTTTATTCAGAAGGACTGTGCTGATTAATACAGGGATCGCTGCATTGGAGTTTTGCTTTAGGGGAAGGAGATTGGGCTTAACTTTGAAAACTACAAGAAAAGGATAAATTTATAGCCAAGAAGGAAGGGTGGGAAGGAGGCTGTCAGTGGATGGAAACTTGCAAAGAAGAAACATTAAGGTTCAGTGGATAGAAAACAGCAAAAGAGAGATTGTGGCTAAACCGACTTACTTCTAATAGGATGCATTCTGAAGGCAAGCCAGGGTGATCAGTTATCACTCGGGAGATGGTGGAGGATGAGGAAGCTGATCAGATGTCAAAGGTGATCAAATATTGAGCATGGAGGATTCTGGCTAAACAGACTTAGCAGAATTCTTATTAAAAGTGGATGATACAGAGAAAAAAACAGGCTTAGCTGAGAAGAGAATTCTGAGGAGTCTCAAAAGAGAACACGATCAACAGAAGCAGGCTGAGGTGTGACACAGATATTGGCACTCTATGATAGGAAATGTAAAATATCATTTATATGTAAAGACACAAATGGTAAAAGGTGAATGACATGCAAAAATCAGCTGAGTAATTTTAACAGAGGGATGGAATCTATAAGAATGAAATGGAGCGCTAGAAATGAAATTAGTAAAATAGATAAAGAATGCATAGTAAAAGAGATAAAGACAGACTCTTTGAAGGACATGACATAAAAAAAGAAAGTGGTGAACTTAGATAGAGATCATTAGAAATTATATTAATTGACACCAAAAAGAAAAAGTAGTGAAAAAACAGAGCAACCAAGAATGTAGGAAAGTAACAGGTGATCTAACATTAACATTACAGGAACTCTAGAAGCAGAATGCAGAGAAGGTAAACCCAACCCAACAAATCAAAAAACCATGACGGAATAGTTAGAAAATAGCTAACAAGATGAAGATGTCAATCTGAGCATTTCAGTAACAACATTAAATGCAAATGATCTCAGCACATATTAAAACCTGAGACTGTCAGATGAGGTAAAAAAGCAAGACCCAAGTATGTACTGTCTATAAGAAACTCACTTTAAATATACAGATAAACACTGATTAAAAGTGAGAGGATGGGAAAAGATATATTAGGCAGACAGTAACTCAAAGAAATCTGGGCTATTTAAATATCAGATAAACTAGATTTCAAACAAGGAATATTATCACTGACAAAAAAGGCATTACAAAATGAAAAACAGTTCAATTTTCCAGTAAAAACATAAACATCCCGTGCATATATGCATCTAGCAACAAATCTTCTAAATACATAGATCATAGACTGACAATATTGAAAGGACAGACAACTCCACACCTGTAGCAAGAGAATTCACACTCCTCTCAGGAACTGATAGAATGAGTAGGTACAAAATTAGTATGGATATTGGAAGACCTGAACAGTACTAACAACAAAGTTCTCCTTATTGATACATATAGAATACTTAACAGCAGCAGAATATACATGTTTTTTCAGGTACGTGGAATATTCACCAAGTGTAACTATATTCTAGGCAATAAATAGAAATGAAAATATATATATATATATAGATGGTATCAGCCATGTCATTGGATCATAAAGGAAATAAACTAGAAATCAATAATGGAAAGATATTTGGAAACTCCCAAATAATCTGGAATTAAATAACGCATTCTAAATGATCCATGGGTTAAAGATGAACTCAAAGGAAAATTAAAATATGTTTTGCAGTAAATAACTATGAAAATATAACATCCAATTTGTGAGATAAAGTTAAAGTTGTGCTTAAAGAGAAGTTTTTAGTTTAAATGCTAAAATTAAAAAATGAGAAAGTTCCATCTTAAGAAACTAGAAAAGGAACAAATTAAAAGCACAGTAAACAGAAATAAATAAGTTTTAAAACCCCAATAAAATGAAAAACAGAAAACAATAGAAAATTAATTGTAACAATGTTGATTCTTTGAAAATCAATAAATTTGATCAAGCTCTAGTCAGATTTACCAAGAAAAATGACTGAAGACACAACTGATCAACATGATGAATGAAAGAATTATCAACACCGTAAATGAAAGAGAAGACATCAGAATGGATCCTGTAGATACTAACTGAATAATAAAGAAATCAATGAATAATTTTAAGTCCCTCCATTCAACAGTTTAGTTGAAAAAGACTGGATGATTCTGCTTAAGAGTAAAATTTGGGGTGTCTTAATTTACCCTATTTCTAACCTCTGCTCCCCATGTCAATGGCAGTTGAATTTGTGTTCCTAGTACCTGTGTTTAAGGGAGCAGCATTATTCACAATACGCAGAAAATGAAAATAACTCAAATGCCATCAATTGGTGAACGGATAAATAAAGATGGTATATCCATACAATTCTTCAGCCAAAAAAGGGGGAATGAAATATTGATACACACTACAACAAAGATGAATGTTTAAAGTTATACTAAGTGAAAACAGCCAGAAACAAAAGGCCCTCTGTTGTATGATTCCACTTACATGAAATGTCCAGAATAAGCAAAACCAGAGGCAGAAAAGGAGATTACAATTGCCAGGGGTTGAAGGAGGAACTGGAATTGACTGCGAACAGGTAGGGATTTCTTTCAGGGGTTAATGAATTGTTCGCGAATTAGATAGTGATGATGGTCGCACAGTATTTACACATTCAAAACCAGTTAAAATTGGGCCCCTCAAAATGGTTAAAATGGTGAATTTTATGATATGAGAAACTTATCCCAAGAAAAAATTTAACATAGACACAGTGTGGTATATTTGTCCTAGACATTAGAACTAGTGAAGGACCTGTAGTTCCAAACATACTATTTCAAACCTCTGTGTCTTTACATATTCTATGCCATCTTCTTATAATTTATTTCCTTAAATATTGTTTAATTTTGAATTACTAATTAATTTTCAATATTCACTTTAAAAAAGTGTGATTTGAGGTATAGTTATCATTAATCATTTTCTTCCAGCCTATGACTCCACCTTGCACAAATTTAATAAAATTACCCACATTATTTGTAATTAAGCTTTTACATGTCTGCCTTTCCTTAACTTAACTGTTTAAGGACCAATAAAGCATTAATCAACATTATTTATTCATTAATTTTGTAGTACATGGGATATACTTTTATATCAATGAATAAATGATAATTTTATTAGAATTTGTGTTTTTTTAATTTATTTTAGAAATTATTGAAAAGTATTATCTGAGATTATTTGTATACATAAATTTTTAAATAAATCCTTTAAATTCCAGAATTTTTTAAATTAAAAAGGTTTCATCTATATCTATCATAGCTTCATTGTGTTTTCTCTTTTTATACATATAAAAGGTAAGATTTATGCTTAAAACATTTCAAGAAGATATTGTTTAATCTTAACTGTGAAAACAAGTCCTGCTTTTTCAGCTTAACCCTTTTCAAAAATCAAGGCTAACAAAAATGAAAAAAATATAAGAAAACCAAGTCCAAATGCAGGAGCTGTGGAATCTTTCTTCTCATCAAGAATTGGCAGAAAGGAGCAGACTGAAATAACAAATGACACAGTACCCAGCAAATATGTAAATAAAAGTGTTTATGGAGGGGACATATTCTAAGTGCCTGTTCAAGTGGCCTATGAATTTTTGATGTAGAGGGACTTTAAAATACATTGATTTCTTCTTAAAAGTTTCTTAATGAGCCACTGATGCAGAGAGTTGCAGACTGGACTTGTTTAGATATTCAGACAGTATAGGTTTATGGACAGATTTAAAGGTGTTAATTTTCATTGCTGATTTCATCACATAAACTATTTTCTTTGAGTTTTAAATTAAACAAAAGTTTATTTTTTGACATTCAATATTGAAAGAATTGTCATTTTCTATTTCTCTATTTCATTTTCATGGTTTTTGTGAAAGCAACTTGCATGAGGTTTCTCAAAAACAAGCAAGTAAAATTAAAGCTAATTTTTCTCAGAAAGTCTATTTTGAAACATTCACTCTTTCAACTATGTAAAAATTTATTTCTCACCTTCAACAAAGACACTTTCTAATCACTTCTGCTTCATATTATTTCACTTACAGAAGAAGCTTAATGGAATAAATTCAATTTTCAAGCAGTTATGTTACAAAACTTCACGTACAAGGTGGTTGGGGCTAGAACAATTCTTTCAACTGATAAAAAAAGTTGTTTAGAATTATAATTAGACGCTTTGGGTAGTTTTTCCAAAGTTTATTTAATGATACTAAATTCCTAAAATGGCTATTTTTTTTTTTAAACACTGGCAGCAAAATAAAATAATAAATACTGTGAAATATAATAAAAATTAAAATTAGATATATTGGTTTTAAATATCATTGCAAAAAAGGACTTAAAAAGAATAGAATTTTATGTAGGATGAGAGAGACCACTAGGAAATTTTATAGTTTATAATAAGAATAAAAGAAGTAACAGTGGTGATGACATCAGTTTTTGTACCCAATTTATATATGTATCTGTGTATATATACATAGATTTATACGTAAAATCATTTTTATCACAAAGAGATACATATTTATTATTTTATTTATTATTTTCCATGCAGATTGACAGGCTATAAAAATAAACATATTCCTTTTATATCTGGTGCGTTTTAGATATCAGGAAGATGGAAAATAGATTACATACTATAAAAGTGTATTTTACATAAATGAAGTTTTTGATTAAGAAATCAGGATTTTTACCCACTGCTTTGTGTTTCAAGTAGCCATTATATTCTGATCCCTTTCCTTTCCCTGTGCCTCCTAGTCAATTTTTTAATTCGTATAGACATACTGGATTATTTCTTGTTGTCAGTGAACGGAGTTTGATGAGTTGATGCATTCATCATTGTTCTTTGTTGCCAGCAACACAGAAAAGCAATCTAATAAGTAACAGCAGACAGCCCACGTCATCTCTGGAAAGGCTCACAACCAGATGATGAAGACTGCTTCACCAGGAATAATAGCCCAGAACATACCGCAGGGCTGCGACCTCACACTGCTGTCATCAGTGCAATTCACCACAGTCCGTGTCTCTGTTGCTGCTGATTTGGGCATGGAATTCAGCTACTAAAACCACTGAGGCTGTTGCCTCTGAAAATTAATTGTTCCCCACCTCCATAGCTAGGTGCCAGCCTCTCTGCATCCCTGGTTTATAAGCCAAGGACAGGGCTGTGTGTATCTCCTGGGTGAAGTGTAAGTCTCTTGCTTGTACCCTGGCAACAAGGGAGACTAGGAAAGTGAGAATCTGGCATGTAGTGTCCATAGAAGAGACTAACTGGTATTGGAAATTCTCCCAAATGTAAGAAGAATTTATAAGGTAGAATGTCACAAAAAAGAATTACAAATGTCCTCTTGAAGTAGCAAGTTTATTTGAACATATGTGTATTAAAGCTTTTTTTGTCAAGTAAAGAAATTTTCTGTTCATTTAAGTGCTCTTACCCTTAAAAAATAGTGCTTTACACACACGCCCATAATTATATACTTATATACAATGGATATAAAGTAGATCACTGGATACATCATAAATCAGAATATATCAATATTACTAAGACTAGTAACAACTAATTTGTACCTAGAACTATGCTATCTTTGATGTCATATAATTATAGATACCATTATATATTTAAATTGACAGTTAAAAGAGGTAGAAGAAATTGCTGTGGATAATCTCACCAGAGGGCGAGGGATGATAGTTGTTAAGTGAAGCTACTAGTTCAAATTTAATTTTCCACGGGTTTAGTGAGCTACACTGTGTGCCTCAAAATTATATGTCCAACTTCTAACCCCCTACCTGTGTAGGAAAACTTGTTTGGAAAGAGGATATCCATAGTTGTAATTAACTTTAGGATCTTGAGATGAGATCATCCTGCCTTGAGGGTGAGTCTTAAATCCAACGGCTGGTGAACTTGTACAAGAAAGGAGACAGAGATTTGACAGATACAGGGAAGAAGGCCATATGTGGATCGAGGCCAAGGATGACGTCATGCTGCTGTCCGCCAAGAAACGCCAAGAGCTACCAGAAGCTGACATAGCTGAGGGCTCTCCCTTAGAATCTTTGGAGAAAAGTGGCTGTGCTAGCACCCTGATTTCAAACTACTGGCCTCTGGAACTAGACAGAATAAATTTTTGTTATTTCAAGCCATCAAGTTTGTGTGTATTTGTCGTGACAGACCTAGGAAATTAATACAGTGGGTTAAACTATAAACTACAATGGCATTTGCCTAAGAGGTTTTCCTACTGGCCTTTGGATGGATATAAGGAAGAAAATGTTCTCTACTGGCTTTTCACATGAACAGATGACTGATAATGTAGCTTGCTTAGTATATGCCTATGATTTGAATTGTTCTGGTAAGCTTATCATTTTATACTTCTATTTTACACAATTTTTAAAAAGTTTTCTGTAGCTTTATGATAATAAATACCTAAAAAAAGTTTTATAATAAATAAACTGATTTTAAAATCTAAATGTTTATTGATACTTTAGAATTTAAATATTCTTGGGTAATCTCAGAAGAAATAAAGACAATAAGAATGGACAAATGAGAAAGCTTTTAACAATGAAACCCTTGAAATACATGTATTTCTATAAATAGTCATGTAATAAGTGTTTATAAATTTATAAAGTTTTCTATTTAACTTTGCAAAGTAAGTATTGAATATAAATAATTGTTTTGAGCCCACATGGCAGTGAGAAAAAGTAAAAGAGGATGGAAAGGAAACCCACAGTTCTGTGAGATAGAAGCTGTTTTAACATTTTGACCTTCAGATACAGTAACATTAAATTTACAGTCACTCTATTGGTTGGGCAGTATTTGCATGTTGGATTGGGATAAGAGACCAAAGATCTGAAAGCACTTGGGAGATACACATTCATTCAATTGTATAAAATGCTGTCCTGAGTAGGGATATTAAAAACTGGAGGGATTAGAACAAAACACAGATAAAGTAAAAGCAAAGTGCCAGAAGGACATGAAAATTATACAATAAAGTAGGAAAAGAAAATGATGAAAGACTAGTACATTCTCAGCTTGGATGAATAGAAGAATGACAAGGTGATTGGCAGAAAAGGTAATATAAAGACACTGAGAAAGACTATTAGAACTCCTACTAAATGATTCTCTTTGACAGAACCTACTAAGGCACAGCAAAGCATTTAGCGATTTAAATGTCTTTCCCCCTGCCCTTTATGATAGCATTTCTAAAGGAGTCAATAATGCCGGTTTTCATTCAAATTGATGATAGTGGTGTCTGGATGAGATGGTTTGTGAAGGACTCACAGACAGTGTCCCTGCCAGACCTCCCAGGAACACCTGTCTCTTTATGCCTTGGGAGGTGTGGAGAATCCCTTGCAGAGCAACAGGGGATGTCCCTCCTTATTTGGGGCTTTCATTTCAAAAGCCTGTAACTGGTGAAAACTGGAACATTTGAAAGCACAGAGTATGTGACAGAACTATTTTCTTCTTGCCTCCCACAGGGTATTTTTCACTGCCAAGATAAAATCCTCTAAGCTGTGGTTTGAGAAGAGTAGTGTCTGGCGAGAAAGCAAGTGTTTCAGGACCATTGGATGCGGCTGGAATGCAGGAGTTCCATGGTCGGGGGAAAGGATATTGTTTTCAGAATATTATAAGAATATGAGAGCCAAAAATATTTATTCTCCAGTTCAAATCTGGGTCTTGGGAGGTAAGGCAGGAATAGCATGTCTGTTTGAGCTGCCAAGGGACGAAAAGGAAATTAACTGCACCTTCCATAAATATTCTGCAGACTAGCAGAGAGAACATCCCATAGTCTCCATACCCTCCAGGGAGGTGGAAGTTAGCTGAAAGTGCCAGAGGTGGTTACCTTCATGAGATTTCAGAATTAATGAATTCTTGCTAATTCAGGATTCAGTTTTAATGTTGTTTTCTCTCAAAAATATTTTTAACCATAGGGCATACTTACTTCTCTGAGCTCTTATGGTGTAATGTCCATTAGATTACAGGTATTATGTATTATTAAAACGTAAAGCTCTGAGAAGTAGAGTTTCAGTTCCTTTTTCCTTCACAATTTCATGGACAGAAGATTCATTTTTACTGTAGATCTTGCAATCTCAGAATCCATTTTTTTTCCCCTCTCCTTATTAAGTGGAGAACTTTCACCTTTCATTTTACAGTTTCTCTTTGGCATTTCCAAATTGCCACCATCACTTTTCTTCAGCTTTGGGGCTACTACTAACACGAGAGTGACTTGAACACAAGCCCTGTGACAGGTGATCTGATAGCCAGGACAGTCACTAAAGTGACTAAGGGGCGGGATAGGCCAGATCAACATGTAATTTACTTCCTAGGAGGAACCAAGCTAAATGGCAGAAGATTGCATCACAGTACTGAGACAGCCATGCAATTTAAAACTTAAGAATTATTCATTTCTGGAGTTTTCTATTTAGTATTTTCAGACCCTGGTTGACCACAGGTAATGAAACCACAGGAAGTTAAACTGTGTATAAGTAGGAATCACCATACACTGTTACTTCTTTCTCTCCACCTAAGAACACTTCCTCTTGATTCAGTTCAGGCCCATTCTTTAATATTAGAGTACTTTGTGTATCACTCATGAGTCACTTCCTAAATGCTCTCAACCAGGGTTTCCAAATGTAAGCAGAATTGTCGATTGGGGGCTAGATAATTCTATGTTGGGGGAGGGGCTGTTCTGTGCATCTCTGGCTGTGTTAAAACATCCTTGGCTGTACCCATGAGATACTAGTAGCTTCTCCACACTCAAGTTGTGAAGACCAAAACTACCCAGATTTTGCTAAATGTTCTCTGAGGGATGAAACTGTCCCTGATGAGAATCACTGCTCATGACAATAATAATCTTTTGAAAAAAAAAAAGTTCACTACCTACCTTTGTATAGATCTGAATATTTTACAAGGCATTTAAAAATTATATATATATAAGTTAAAATAATGCAAAGTATTATTTATTATATAGAGAGTCTCATTTATCCTCGACCACAGTATCATGTATTACTTGGTCCTTACAGATGAGAGATTCAAGGACATGAAATTCAGTAGATGGTTAGTCTTGTGCTGCTTCTGTTATTCAGTGGTGTATAATGTCTGTATAAATCACTTCTGACTTAATCCCAATCTTCTTTATGAGATTTCCTGTTATTAAACTCTTGAATTACAATTTTGCTCTTGGTGGTTATTGTTTCCTTCTTTAAATAGACTGTAAGAATTGGAAGGAACTATTCATTACATAAAAACTATGGGCTATTTCAGCAGAAATGTTAGCTACCCATTTACTTAATATTAAAGAGAGGAAATGGTTTTCTATCAATACCTAGCACAGTCCTTCACATATAAGAACTGCTCGGTCACCATTTAATGAAATACTTAGCATCCTTAAGGACACATGTGAACATTTTTCTTGGTCAGCAGCTGCTTTACAGTCATTTTCTCTTGCAGAACACTTTACTCTGCTTCCTTGTTCTTAGTGCCTTCTTGATCATCCTGTGGATTCAAGGATGCATTCAGAACGCTCTGTTAAAACATATCATCGACTCCTGCTTACACTGAGTTTCCATGTTTTACAAAAATCTATTTTTATCTGGAATTCATCAAAATGTTAATTTCCCTGGAATAGCTAAGCTTAGAAAGTTGAAAGAAGTGATCAGATACTATGATGAGGTTACCGCTGAGTTAATTTGCAGTGTGAAAGAGAACTTACTTTCAACCAAAGTAAGAAATCATGTTTCCTAAATTTCTTCAAGGTAGCTTTAGAAAAAAATATAATTTACAAGAACAATCAGATTACGTAAAAAGGAAAAAAATGTTACCTAGCTGAATGACTAGAGTTAGAATCATTGAAAAAAAGTACATAAAAAGAATGAGGTACCTGACTCTAAGGAGAAATGAATTAGTGACAGAGATAATTTTGAATTTAAGACAAAGTGGCCATGAGAAGGATGGTGCTAGATAGAATATGTTTGTAGAAATTAATTTACTTTGAAATGAACACAGTCAAATTAATTTTTAAACAGCATCAAGATTACTTTGTACCTAATAGGTGGAAGCATGTATTGGAGAGACAGTGAAAAGACAGTCCCCAAATGCATGATTATTTCAAAATCTGTAGTATCTGATATAAGTACAATAAAATGTATGAGCAGAAGGAAATAAAAATGGAAAAAAATAATAACTTGCCCATTGCTTAAAGGATATCACTTCTGCAAGAAAGAATAAAGAATGAAATGAGCTAAATTATGGTTATGGGAATTCATTAGGAACAACTGAAAATTAAAAGTTAAAAATCCTGTTTCCATCAAAAATGTTTCTGAATCTGTTCAATTTCTGACAGAGGAGGACTTTAATTATTCTGTTGTGTCACTCATGGGGACCAAAGTATATTCCAAGATGATTGATTGCAGCTGGATTTGAGAGCAGCTCTCATTTTCCCTGTTTCAGACTCCATGCTAAATCTAGGAAACAGACACAATAGTTTGTAACAGAATATTCATCAACATACACTGACTTAGAGTTTGATGAGGGATCAAGGGATTTATTCAACTTTCATCTTACTGAAGAAAATGCTCTTGAATATGTCATTTGTAGAAAATTAACCTATGGTGATTGCACTGAAATATTTTGAAGATTCTGTGGCCTTTTTTTTTTTTTTTTAAATACCCAAAGATAGAAATGAAGAATTGCCTGAATGAATAACTGAAGTGATAGAGTTGTAGAGGTTATGTTAACTGAGGATGAGGAAACCATCTGGAAAGATCTCCAATAGGTCAGACATTTGAAAAAGTCATGACACGACTAAAAGAATTTAAGTTCTCACACAATGGGTTTCTTGATATTACAGTCTACATTCTAAACACTGAACTATGAACCTTTTTTTTTTTCACCTGAAAGTAAGTGAGTACAATTTTAAATTGCATAGAACCCTGGCTACATGGATAATATTTCTTAATCCATCAGAAGTATTTAGTACTAAGTATACTATAGCATTGCCATGTTTTGGGTGTAAAGTTCAAATACTAGATTAAATTGACTCATATTTTTGAAATCCCAACGGCTACAATATGGTTAAACACTAATTTTTTTTTTTTTTTAGTGATAATGATGAAGAATTCATGTCCCAGTCTTTCTTATCATTGAGGTTATTTCCCCAAAACACTATTTCTTAACTCATTTAAAATTTGACTAAACACTAAAGAACAAGTCACACTAAATAATCCTTCACTAATGTGTTAGCAAGATGGGCTGATTGGCTTTTAACAATTCTATCTTCTATAGTTCTACGAATTCAATATAGTGTATCAAAACCATCAAAGGTTATGCAGTGATGAATCAATACAACTTAACAGGAGTGAAAACTGAGCACTTCCTTTATTATGTGTTTAATATCTAAGATGATTGTACTAAGGAATGCTAAGCTATTCAATGTAGCCAAGGCCTCCCTTCCTCACGGGCCAAGTTTTAACAACACAACTTTATTTCCCCACCCTTACATATGACATTTTAATTGGCTTTCTGGATGACGCCCAGAAATTAGCACTTTAAAGAGGTTATCCAAGAACCTTATAAAGAGGTTATATCTATAGGTGTTGAAGCTAACAGTTTGTAATTCTGAGGTCAAAATTGTATGCATTTGAAAGTATACAGTCCTCATTTGCAAAGCAGGGCTCATGAGGAGACCAGGAAGGCAATTTTGTTCCATCTGCATATGTCAAGAATGAATATTGCCTTGATCTTAATATTTGGAGATTCAAACAGATGACTTTAATTTATAATGCATATCTTGTGAGCCTGCTCCCGTTTGCTCAGATAGCTACTTGTAAATTAAAACAAACAAGTAGCAGCAAAAAATAAACACACGGCCTGATAGTATACTTAGCAAAACTTCGGTGAATACTTTTTCCCCCAAAACTTATGTGCTGAGACAGCCTTGCAACAACAACCACCAAAATATTTTAATGATGTTTCAGTGTATTTGCTAAAAAATATTTCACAAGTTGAATCAAGCAACTGTTTAAAAAAGTATTTTCTGAGTTTATAGAATATATTTACACTCATGAACCATGAGAATAAGAATGAGCAGAGTGCCTGGAAATTTGGATGCGCTTAACACATATTTATACATTAAATGAAGTAATTACTAAGAAGAATTAAATTTATAAATATGAATGAATGAGAATATACAGATTTATATATGCCTATGTCATAGTGAATGTCTTTGATATAATACATTACTAACACAGATGTATTTACTATACATTATATCTAAGACAAGAATATATCTTATAAGAATTCTTCAGTGCTGTAATATCTTAATAAATGGCCATTTTATAATAAATTTACAGTATGGTATATCAAAGGAATTTGGAGAAAGGCTCTAGGCAAACAATTGTTTATAATTCATCGAAACCATCTAATATCATATTTCCCTAATTAAGTTATTCAGACTATCTTAAGATTTAACTTCCTTGTTTATCAAAGAGGAATAATGATATTTTCTATGTTCCTGTATTTTTGTACAGACTCACATATCGAGTATATGAAAAACTCTTATTGCACTGAGTAACATAGAGGAAGTCCACAAATGATATCATTGTGCTATTATTCAATTCATTTCTAAACCTTGTGGGGTTTATTTTTCCTTTTTTTTCTGACAGCGACAGAAGTCTAAAGGTATCAGAACATGATTATGGGATTAAAGTGCCAATTATGAGCACAGAGGAGGCAAGTCAGCGCCCGGACTAGTCACACCCAGGCAGGCAGGCAACAGGGGCCAGGGGCACCCAGGAGGGGCTTTGACACTGTCCCGCGCCCCCATCACCCGACAGTAATAATTTCCCTAATATGACAGTATATAAAGTGATATCAATTTACTTTCTCACTATCACATTAAAATATTTTTAAGCCCAGCAGTATTTAAATTAAATGAATGATATTAATCATAGATAAATGCTTCACTTTGAAAAATATAATTTATTGATTTTGTTTTAATTTTGATGAGTTAAATATATCCTGCAGTCATCTTGAAGGACTTTCCATAGATAAAAGATGTTTTGATTTCCTGAGAGGAATTAGAGAATTATTTTAGGGTAAGACAGTTATACAATTTTATACTTTCCCCAAAGCATAAATATGTATCCTTAATATATGTTCCTTCTAGAGTTTAACATATTCTTTTTGCTACATTGCTAATTAGAGATTTGCAGGCCATGAAGATTTGCATGAAGAGAAAATAAGCCTCTACTCCAATAAATTGTTTAATTCTTGGTGGAAAAACCTAAAATGAAGCTGCTTCTAACTTTGGTTGAATTTCTTAATGGAGAGGAATCAGTTACAAACTAAGTTTAAAGAACTCAATTCCAAAACCCACTATTGTTTCATATTAATGTCCTGCATCTTATTATTACTCTAAAAGCCAAGGTTGGTATAAATGGTCTTTTAATAAATTCTAATAATGTTCATTTGATTAAAAATAAAAGTATATAATCTGTTAGTTAAAATTCTTCTAAATGTTTGCTTTTAATGATTTGCTTTCTAAAACTGGACCAAGTAATGAGTGTGTGTTAGAAAGAATGGCGCCCTCATTAATGGTAATTATTTAAATATTTATTAACATTTACTTAGAAAAAGGCTGACAATGCAGAAGGGAAGGGTAGAGTGGGATCACTGGGGTCACTCCTCTCTTAATATGTTGTCCATAGAAATTCCCCTTTCGCCCTAAACCTGCATATCCCACTCAACTACAGTAAAACTTAGCACTTCGCTGGACACATTATTTAGAAGACTCTTTCACACAACTCAGATGGCTGAGCAATGTATGTGTCACATTTGTACTCACTGTGCAGAAGAATTCAACAGCGTATACGATGAAGCTTATAACGTTGCCTGGCACAGAGGAAGCAGACATGAGATGTGGTCTGGTAAATTTAGTTTTCTACATTTTCAGTTATATTTAGAATCGTAGAGGAAGAGTACCATTTGTAGACTGGCAACCCAGGACCCTCCCAGCTGACCCACAACCTAGTCCTTCTCTACCTGGATCTTATCACAAAGAAGCAAAGAGAAGATGTATTCTATTTGCAGGTGACACTAGTTAGGGTTATAAGTTAGAAGTGATGATGAAAATTCTGTAAGCAATATTTCCTAATTTTAAAGACAAAGTAAATGGTTTCCCCATTTTTAATTGACAAATGTTAAGCAAACTGTCCAAATTCACATAGGCTTTTATTAGTATAGAAATGAGATTAAAACTCAAGTATGTCTGAATCTATAAGCCCATGCTCTTAAAAAGATAATTCTACTGCTTCCAAATGGTTTTAAGAAACAGCAGAGAATCTCATCTAAATCTCACTAGAAAGAAAGAAAGGCCTCAGATAAACTATTCTGAATAAGCACCATTTCCCAAAATATATTTTCTATACATCTGGTTTAGCGCTAAAAACCCCATGGAGTAACCGATCATATTCAGTTGACTAAACATACACTTTCTCCCCAACTCAATATATGCTGAAAGTTGCATCAGAAATTGGCATGCTTAATGTCGGATATTCTATGGGTGTAGTCTTTCCCACATGGCTGAAGTACTTGCTGAAATCTGTTTTAAAATTATTTAGACTGAAAGCATTTCAAATGTGATCTGTTGACTAGGCTTGCCCATTCAAACATGAGATAATGTAGACCCTAACTCAGTTACTGATGAAAATCTTGAACGTGACTAGTGTTCTCATCTGACTATGATTTGTTATTTGGTAGAATATTCATTAAATTGTTGTGTATCTGGGACTGTGCTAGATACTGAGTATATGTCGGTAAATAAAATACTTTTATTCTCCACAGGAAGTTTATACAAAGGAGAGGAGGCTAGGTACGTGTGTAACACATAAATATGAATTGTAATTATGATAAACAATATTTAGAAAATACCAATGTATCAATAACTTAAATAACAAAGAAGTGGAACCAACTCATAAAGGAGGTCAGATGATGGAAAATTACATTTAGGCCACCACTGAAAGATGAGAAGGAACTATCCATATCAAGAACCACAGGGAGAACATTCCAGGGAGAAGTAACAGGCTTCTGCATTAGGAAAGCCTTCCAGCAAGTGAAAGAAACTCAGTGTAACCAGAGTAGACAAAGGAAAAAGAGACATCTGTCAAGGTTATAAAATGGCCAGGTCTGGGGGGTCTTATACTCGGATAAGGGATACACGTTTACTCATTTAACACATTGCTAGAACATTCATGGCAAGCCAGGCATTCTTCAGAACTGAGATACATGTAAAGCTGACATGGTCCTGCTCCCGTGGGCTGTATCTAATGAGAAAGTTAAATATGAATTAAGCAATCATACAGTTGACGTAAACTGGTGATGTCAGAATTTCCTTCTAAGACTGATGACTGGTGCTGTGGGAGCTGGGAGAGAGATTTGCCAAGCGAGAGAGATCAAGAAGATTCCTAAGAAAAAGTGAAACTTGAGAGCTACCTGATGACTAGCCAACAGAAGAAAGGAGTGTTGTGAGTCACAGATTTGAAAACACATGTCATCATGAATGACCTCTGGGGGGAAAACTACTTCCTTTATTGTATGAGGAGAATACTTACAGAAGGACCAAGAGCAGATGTGGGTGGTAAGACAGTTACCACAGCCCCGGTGAAAAATGACATTGACTATAACGAGGATGCTGGCAGTGTGGTGTAGAGAAATGGATAATTTTGAGATATATGGAGGAGATACAAAAGTCTGACTTACTGACGCACGTGGGGTGCAAACAGGAGAGGACGAGCACAGACACTCCTCAGGCTCCTGGAGAAGCCACACAGTGGATAGTGCTGTAATTTATGGGGATGGAGAACGGTCAGAACAGACAGTTGAGGAGAGAAATCAAAAGTGAGTTTGCAGGCATGTTTTAAGTTTGATGCCGATATTTCAGTGCGAGACTTAGAAGAAATGCCAACTAGACTGTTGGTTATACAAATGAAGAGTTCACTAGTGTACCCTACCTGGCAATTGTGAGTGTTTAGATGATATCAATGTGGAGGCTGTGTGGGCTTCTAGCTAGGCACCTGTGTTCACTGTGCTTTAAAACTTCCATAAAATTATCAGGACTCATTACAGGAGTCTTAACTGATAACAGAGAGTATCCACGTTACTAATATTTCAGGTGGGCCATCCTGAACATAGTTTTAGTCAACAACTTCCAAAATATTGGTTGCGAGAAATATTTCAAACTTTTGAAAGCACATGAAACGCTCTGAAGCTATCTTCTGTATGTGACCAAGAGTGTACAGCTGCCAAGTAAACTTTATATCTATTTTGTGTTAGTAGAGAACCTTTATTTTGACTAGACATGTTTCTGTTACAAGAAATACTTCTTTTCCTATTTTGTTATTAGAAATGTATATTATGTTAACTATGTGAAACAACCAGGAATCACTGTTGATTTCAGCATACTTTCTTTTTTCAGCATTGAACAATATAATAATTGGTGCTGAAATAAATTTCTAGCCTCAAGATGAAGCTGCTCCTACCCGTGGTGCCACATGAATGAAGAGAAATTTAGATAATGTCCATATCCCTGCAAATGCTCTGCCACATGAATGAAGAGAAATTTAGGTAATGTCCATATCCTAGCGTGCACTGTATCCGGTCAGCCAATTCCCAAATGCCAAGCCAGCTCTGAGCCTTCTCACCCCAAGCACTGTGACTCTGCAGCCTCAGCCAGATATTTTCTACTGTTCTCGTCCTTGTTCTTTATTCTTTATCCTATAAAAACTTCCCGTCTTCTGCCCCATTTTGCAGTTCTCCAAAAGGAGACTGTCCACTCCTTGAAGTATTAAAGTTTGACTGTATGACCCAATCTTCAATCATTCTTGTAAACAGTTTTTAGCAATGAGGAATGGGCTCTGAAACCAATTGCTAATGGCTTTCAGGACAAGGGCAGGCACAGGCAAGTGCTCGCTGAGTCCTTTGGTTTCATTGTTCCTCTCTTTTTTACAAAGGGCTGTGGGTAAGTCACTCTCAGATTTTAGCTCTGCCCCCTTGAATGCCTCTCTCCCATTTCAAACTCCAGTACAGTCACCTCTTGGTATTTTGGGGGAGATCAGTTCAAGGACCCTGCTGTGGGTATCTAAATCCAAGGATGCTCAAGTTCCTTGGATTCATTCATTGATATTCATATCCATGGATGTGGAACCCACAGATGTGGAATGACATCTATATATTTATTGAAAAAAATCTGCTTATAAATAGACTCTGCTCTTCAACCAGTATTATATATATATACACACACACATATATATATATCCCAGAAAGTTTCTAGGGTCCTGGAAAGTTTCTGGTATAGTTATATTGGGAGTCTTCAACGGGTGGTGCCATTAGAAGGCTAAAATAGAAGGAATTCCAATGTCCAACACCTATGGCAGCCGTGGGGGACTCGCAAAGCCCCCAGATAAGTTCACAGCATAAATCACTGGGAGACTTGAAGAAATGAATTGACAAAAAATTCAGACTGTTTTGAATATCAAAATCAAAATCTAAGTAGGCATAAGTCATACTATTTAAAGCCATCAGGGCATCCCCCACTATAAAGAAATTCTCTCATGAAAGAAATAAAATAAATCTACTGCTACTGGGAATCTTAGAAGCCAAAGCCTCAGAATTGATGGGCATGGATCAAGCACGTAAAAGCTGTTAAGAGCACTGGCCACCTAACTCTTAAAACTCTCGTGCTTGATGGATTGGTCATGGAATGGGTTAAATTCACACTGAGTTACCCATTAACCTCAAGAAAACTTTCATGCAAGGAGGCACACAGTAAAACACACAAAATTTCCAAACCAGCAGCACATCCCTCATAGGTATTGATTTTATTCTGAAAGACCTAAGGCTTAGCTAAAGAAATGAGATCCTCGAGTTTCAAAGAATTGACCACCCTATCAGAATAACTGCTTATTTTATAGCTAATGGCTGTGGTTCAGGGAGTTGTAGAGATCTAGAAAAATGGCCAAAACTTACTCAGATAACCTAGAATTATAGTAATCATTATGGGGAATATTCCAACTAGACAAGATGCAAAAGCATTTAAAAGTCTTTAAAATCCCAAAACACCTCAAAATTCATGCAAAAGGTAATGGAAAATCAAAGGCACAAGAGGAATCTAGAACAAGACGATAGCACTGACATGATTCCTACTACTCCCTTCTATGCTCCTTGACCCCAATACTCAGAGTCTACTAATCCTTTATCTAAATTGCTTTTCCATTCTAAATAGACCACAAGACCATAAACAAAATTTCACCAAGTTAGTGGCCTTACCAATGCCCCCATATCTATCCTCAAAGTTGGGCCCCCATATGGGCTCCTCCCAAGGTTGACAGGACTCCAGAGGATTCTCTGGTACACTGCTACCAGTTATTCCCTTAATGGACCAAAGGAAAATTAAAATTAAAATGAATGGAAAACCTTGCCAAATTCTGGTAGATAATGGAGCTACACTCTAAGCCCATATACTCAAGACCCTGCAGAAGGGATCCTGGGAAAACTGGCAGAAGCCAGGGAAGAGTCAGAATTCTTACCTGAGTCTGCTCTCCTGTATCTATCTGCAGTGCTCAGTCAAGAAGGTAAAGTGAAATTTCACATTGTTCTTTTCTTTCCAAATTCAGACCCAGTGGTTACTGATTCTTTCTCTCCCAGGGACAGCTACTGCCTTCTTGTTTATCTTGTTTTGTGTTCTGAGAACTTGGCTTGTCAACCATGAGGCTTGGAGCCTCAAAATTATGGCCAGATAGAAGCGGGGGTCACACTTTATTTGCATGCAGCTCAGGTCCTGTGACTGTTGGCAGCTCTCAGAGGAACTGTAAAGTCTTTCTTTCCTTGGTTATCTTTGGGAGAGGCCCTGGATCTTGGGAGGGTAGTATCTTTATACCTTCTTTGAAGACTCCTCTTGTATCCAAGGGGCTAAGTACTAAATTCTGGGAATACTTACCCTTTGTCCCAGCTGAAATCTGACAAGATATTTATTAGGATTTCTTTTTAAGTAGCCCTGTGGTCAGAAGTTGGCCAAACTGAAGCTGGTAATTCAGAGCCTGTTAGGAAATTTTTAGGCCTTCTTCCCAAAGCTAAATAAGACCATATACCCAGAGGGAAAGAAACACATTCCAAAGACAACCCTAAATCTAGAACTTGGAAACGTTTTGATTTTATCTTAGTTGAAGACCTTCCTGATATAAAGAAGCAAATTGAATACAGTTGGATGGGTGTGTCAGTGCCTTGATACGATTCAGGTTGCAACCTAATTCTCTGAGGAATTAAAAACTGTTCTGTAAATGGAGGACAACTCTTAGAAGGAAAAAGTGGGAGAAAGGCTATTTGGAAACTAGACGAAAAAAAGTTTATCACCTAAGTTATCTTCTTTCAACATTTTTAAACAGTGGTCAGGGTAAATATTTGAAGAAAGAAGCCAACAAACATCTCAAGTGGCAAAACTGAGGGTGAAGTGAATGAAATATTTATTTAACGAACAATTAAGAGCTGAAATCTACATATTTACGCTAATTTGGAAAGGACCTAGAATAGTTGCTAAATAGTCACTGACCCAGTTGAATAAAACAAAAGTCATTGGCAAACAGTCAGCAGGGGAGTAGATCAGAATTTAATGAGCAGATCCCCCTATTTCTACAGGCCTTCGTTAGAAAAGATAAGAGAGAGCAGACTCTCAGAAAAAGAACTGTATCTCACTGTGCACAAGTGAGTCTGTAACAGAGCCCGGGCAGTGATGATGCCCCGAGACAGCGAAAAGGGGAGAGGCGCTCATCGTCTAACTTTGCGGAGGCCAATTAACCATCCTTGTCTTCTGCTCTGTGGCCTCAGTCACTCTGTGGGTTCAAGTCAAATTTTACTTTTATCTCTTCCTGATAATGGCTTTATTTCACTGGGATCCTATCCTAGGTGGCGTGTTTGGGAATTACGGGTTAATGCACACACCAAAGAACATTCTAAGACTGTCTGAGTAGATTGATCTACCAAGTTCCATGTGTAAAGAAAGGCTTAATAAAACTAAAGTTAAAACTTTAACAATAAGTTTAACAATAAGGTTAAAATTAGAAGCAAAAATTAAATTAAAAATTTAAAGGGCACATTCATGTGCTTAGAAATCAACATGTACAGTTTTTACTGAAACAATTATTTTAATCACTTCTATTTCCATTCATAGTATCATTCTGAATATTAAACTTATTTATGAAAATCAAATAATTCCACATTTACTGACATTTTATTAATTTCTAATTACATAGACATCTTTTAATCTTTATTCTGAAATGTTTATATTCATATACCATAATTCAATAACATATGCTAACATAATATATTCATCTATATTTTTATTTTCTTAACATATAAGAACATTATAAATCATAATCTCTAAACAGAATGAACTATATTTCTATTTAAGGGTAGAAATATCTAGTATTTAAATGAGGGCTTTAGTAGACTCAAAAGAATTTTTGGTTGCTGCTCATATCTAATTAGAGGTTTTTAATCTTTGAATCTCACAGTTAACTTCTAGAAAACAAAATTACTTTTGAATAGGTTTCCAATTTCAAAGACTTCAAGAAAATAGGAGCCTGATAAAGACGTACCAGTGGATCAAAAGGCAGCTTATCATGATTAAAGTATCATTTTAAGTTACTGTAGGAGAAATTAAAATCACATTTATGATTATACTATTAGAAGCTGTCAAAGATAGTGTAAAGAAAAAAAAGAAAACTTTTTTTTTTAAAAAAAGGTTAATACGTTATTTTACTTTGAAGAACTGGAATTATTTCATGTAAATAAAACAATTAAATTCCCTTATTAAGTGGCATTTTATAAACCAAAGAAGTAAGCAATCAGCAGAAGAGTATCAGAATACAGGTGCACTAAGAATAACAATAAAACTGAAATAATAAAATAAAATAGAACAAATGAATTTCTTTATATCTTCTGTCTTAACACTTAACACCCGTTGTCTGTGCTGTGCTCTGTTGATCATACTATATAGTTCCTTCTTTTCTTGACTGGACTGTGTTGCAGAATCCAGAGGAAACAAAACCCAATAATATGTGTCTCCAAAAATTCCAAAGTCCCAAACAGAAGGTTCATCTATTTGGTTTCTAAGCAAACCTAAGAATCCAACAAGGCAGCCTGATCAGAAGAAAGAGTCAAACTCTCAGTCGCTTTCCCGCAGGAGCCAAAGCAACAGGCAATGTAGGACAAAAGTAAATTGAAATAGATAGCCTGATTTTGTACCTGTAATTCATTTATCCATAAATAATACATCACCGAATACTAGCTGTATTTTTTTCAGTCTCCCTCCTCTATTTATTTCTTCCCCCAAACCGCCTTCATTCTGGCAACCACCTATTTGTTCTCTAAATCTATGACTCTGTTTCTGTTGTTTTTTCCTTTTAATGTTTGTTCACTTATTTTGATTTTTAGGTTCCATGTATAAGTGAAACCATACAGTATTTGTCTTTCTCTGAGTGACTTTCTTCACTAAGTGTAATACCCTCTAGGTCCATCCATGTTGTTACAAATGGCAGAATTTTATTCACCAAAATAAAGAATTCAGAATTTTGTTCGCCATGGTGTTTGTCTTGTTAAACGGCAATATCAATCATATAAAGGCATGAGTTAAATATTTCTAACAATTATAAATAAACTTTCATAAATAATAACTGGCTAAGTGATAACCTGGCTTAGATTTATATAGTTTACATTATAAGGAAGTTTCTGTAGTTTCCTTCACATTGCTGTAAAGTCTGCCCGAAATCCTAGTTTACATATTTAGTATTTAATTCTGTAAATGAATTTATTTTTAAATAACATAATAAAATGGAGCAAATATTTTCGGATGAATATATTGGGTCCTCTCTAACCCCTGCCGGTGATTCAGAGCCAACGATTTAAGTTGCCCTGAGGAAAAGGAAGCCTTTGAATAAGGCAGGTGATCTCTTTGCTTTAGGAATCAGTCCTTTACTTTCTAAACACTACTTACATCATTCTATGCCTTTAACCTTTAAAACTTTATAAAGCTAAATCATCTCAGGTTCTAAGATTGTTTGATTTTGTAAGTTCATAGGAAAGATGTGTCAGAGCCCAGTACTACGAAAAACTGGCATTTATTTAGAAGGTTACAAAAACCTTTTTTCTCTGAGAGCTCAGAAGTGCAGTATTTACAGTCTTTACAAAATAAGATATTCAAGTGACTAATGATTCCATGACATTCTCTGTAAAGGGAATCAGAGCACACTTCCATTTGATTATATATGATCTATTTTTATTTAAATATACTCTTTCGCAAATAAAAAATGTTTGCTGAACATTTATAAGTTGGCTTCGTCAAAAATTTATTTATTTTACTCTAGAGAATTAATTCTAATGTTTATATAGGATTAGTAATCCAGTTTTCCTCCATGTAAAGTGAGGCTAATGATAATACTTAAATTTATGGTATTATAAAACTTAAATGGATTACTAAAATTAAAAGCACTTAAACAATGCCTAGCACACCATAAGTAGGTACAGTTAACTTCTATCATCATCGTTATCATTTTTATTAATATTGTTATATTTTTCTTACAGTTTTGAAAACAGTCACACCAAATGAGAATGGTGCAGTAGAATGTCATTTAATTTTGTAGTTCTGGTACCCAGACTGTGTCTCCCCCTTCCTCCTGCCCACCAGTTCCTTCTTTCTTGCATCTCTGTCAATTATCTAATTGTCATTGTCTAATGGGGTTAAAAACTTGGGGAAAATATATCAGATAATCTATGAGATTCCTGTTTATGTGTGTTTTTTTTCTATTTATCTTTTTCCTTTGAACTCCTTTTGCTTTTTACTTATGTCTGGAAGGCATTCGATATGTCTCATTTTAAGAGAATCTAATCCATCAGGGTCCCCAAGATGGACTCTCTAGTTTCTATCCTTCATAGATGTATTAGGAGAATGACTTTGATGAGATCAATACCTCCTCCCTTTTGATAATCACAAATTCCAGAAATGTCTGAAGATGCATGGGAATAAGTATATACTGTATTGTTAAATATATCAACACATCCATCAAATTTGTAGTCACATTTCTTTGTAAGATTTACCAATGAGCTGTTTTCTTGCTTTCCTCTTCCAGTACTCCCTGTCATTTCTTTAAATTATGCCATATGGTTTTTATCACTCATTTGACTTTTTATTCATTCATTCACTTATTCATTTATTAAATAAATATTAGTTAAGACCAGGCACTCGGAAGAGAGTGATATGCAATTTAAGACACAGTTTGATCTCATGATTTACCTTATGTGAAAAAAATAACAAAGTGAGGATAGAAAAATTTTTTTTAAAAACTAGAAAATAAGCACCATAAAAATTGACACACCTTATGAAATAATATAATGGGTAAACCTAATGGGTGAATGAAGGAATGCCAGAGAATGGTTCTTGGTGAACCTGACAGTTAAGCAGGAACCAAAATACTGAACAGAAGTTAGCCCAACAGAGAACGATGCTGTTTTCTCCATGCTTTTCCATTCTCTGAATACACAGGAAGCCTGTGTTTCCTAGACACTCACTCCACTATACTCATTTGAGGTCATAAGCCTGAATTCTGGCCAATAAAATAAAATACAAAATAAAAGTGAGGATACCTTTTCCAGGTGTAACTTCTATAATGCCTCAAAATTTATCCTCAATATATGGTAGAACAGAAACACTTTGAATTGTCAGGGCCCTGAAACTGAAACTTCCTAGAATTTTTAGTTATAATTTATACATGCCCCCCCCCCCCGCCACTGGATTCCTATCTGAACGGGTGTATTCATTGATGAGTAAGAAATAAACATTTATTGTACTGAGACACTAAGATTTGGGTGCTGCTAATTATAACAGCCAGTGTTTAATATAGAAGTTAGTCCCTTGAAAATATACTTTACTTACTTCAGTAAATATAACAAAACCAACTTATATGACATTGGCTTTGTTGTATGGTGGCTGGCAAGGAGGATGCTAATACCAATGACTGAAATGATATTGGTCAACAGTGAAATGTTTTATGAAACTGTCACCTCTGGAACATAATGCTTACTGGCCAGCATCTTTAGAGAAGAGGTAGGAAGACCTTAAGAGCATGTTTATTGGTTAGTTGTTCTTGGCTCTATTTTAACAGAAAGAGATGAGCTCAGAGAAGAATTGGCCAGTTTGCAGGCAGAAATATAAAGGAATTGTAAGTGGATCAAGAAATTCAGAGCCTTGCAGGGTTGGAAAAGGTGACAGGTGATAAATTCTAAAAAATAGGAGTTGTGATTTAAAAGGGATTTTAGTGACTTGGGCCCAGGAAAACATTTCAGTAAAATAAAGCAAGTCAGACAAAAGGTCAGGTTCAGAATAAGGACTTTCTCCCTGTTCCTCCAGACAGTCTCAAAATAGTCAGCATTAACTGGAGAGAGAACTATGAGAAGTAAAATAAAGCAGGAAGTAAAACAGAGCAGGCTTGAGAAAAGTGTCTGGGAATGAACCTCGTGGTGAGTACAGGCACACAGAAATAACTGAAATGGAATAAATCCGATGCCTATTCTGTTTCTGAAGAAATTATACAGACACAGAAGCCGTGGTCCTAAAAACCTTTTGACTATTCAAGGCTGAAAACAATCCTTGTTACCTCTCCCTCTGCCGTGTCCAAGCAGAAACTGGGTTCTGAAAGTTATAAACCCCCTGAGGAGGGCATATCAGCCCATACCCATTTTAGGTGTGGCCACAAAGGACAAGAGAAATACAAGACATTTTCAGAAGGTAGAGAAAAAGGCTACTGAGAAAGTGATCAGAGGAGTCTGCAGCAAACACGGAGATTCGGGACATGGTCAGGGACTCCTTCATCCACTAATGAAAGGAACCCTCTCAGAGGAGAGACCCACGTAGAAGCATTGCCTAGAATGTCCACCTAGGACTTTTTCTGAAAAAAACAGACCATGGTTGTATTAGCCACAGATGTTTGGGGTTTTGCTACAGCAGCACGGTGAAGGATGTAATGTCCCATCCTGATCCCTTCCTCTGAACCCCCTTGAGTCACTTGTTCCCCACCTTCTAGTTGCAGCATTTGCTGCTGACGGCTCCAGAGGCATCTCTTTCTGTGAACTGACTTCTCAAGGTAGCTGCTCCACCCAAGGCTAAGCCCTGTCCACAGAGCTGCCTGCATCAAACGACTGGTCAATCAGAGGTACAAATGCCAGTTTCACTGTCTCTATTTGAACAGCTCCAAAGGGTCATCCAGCCCCAGAGCACCCATGACCTTTGCTAAGGGTTCTGTGGCAACTGTGTTAAAGTTCAGCTTCTCCCCCTGCCCAGCCCGGCTTCTTTTACTTCCTCAGAGTTGTCATTCCCAAGTGCACTTTCCGAACAATTGCCTGAAGACACATCTTTCTGAGAGTCTCCTTCTAGGGAACCTGGCCTAAGATGATACTTCATGATTTTTACTCTAATTTACCCTTAGTTCCTCGTTTATTACATATCTCAAATTTACAGACTTCTTGAAATATTCACTGCCACCTTCCTAATCTAAGCTACTATCCTCCTAGAGTATGAATAGCTTTTTGACTGGTCTTTTGTTCACTCTTGTAACACTTGAAAAGTCTCTTCCTTCAGAAGGAAAGTGACAATCCAGTGTAAGTCATGTCATGTGATTGCCTCACTTAAAACCCATCAACACTTTATATTTCACTTGGAAGAAGATTCACTCTTTTTCATGGCCTAAGAAACCTGGCATGCTATGGCCCAAGCCTGTCTTGTTAATCTTATCTTTTCTACTTTCTGCTTTCATCATGCTCCCACCGCACTGGATTTTCTTTAGGTTCTCAAGCACATCATGCTTTTCCCAACTTAAGAAATGTTTATCCAAGGGCCTAGCTCCCTACCCTAATTCACATATGTAGTTCCCTTGCTTCATCTCATCAGGGAGGTCATCTATGAGATCTTTACCTAAACGGTGCCCCCTTCTTTGATTTTCTTAGCTCTTTGCTTATTTAATTTATTCTATTCAATTTTATTTCACTGTTTTATTTTATTTATTCATTGTTTTCTTTAATTCTTTTTAAAATGTATGTACCTGTCTTCCCCCTTTTAATATACATTTTTTTTCCAGAGGAGGCAGGAACCATATTCTTTACCCTTGTATTCCCAGCCCCCAGCCCAGTAAATCTACTGATCACTCAAAAAAGCTACTGCCTTAAAATTATTCCGATGAGACTATTTGGAAAAAAAGTTCACCTAGTTAACAAATAGAATGGTCATATTTCAATATTTTTCATATCAGAATTTCCTGGATGTTCCTTTTATGAAAAATCTTTCCATTTTTGCTTATTTGATATGTCTCTATTATAACTCTTTCTAGATTTTTCATAATTCCCTTGCATTTTACTTTGTGGACTCCTTATCCAGTGCCCAACATATTATTTTAACATCACTGGTCTTTTTCTTACCTCACAATCACAAAATTTCATGTATTACCATCATATTTAATCTTATGCATCCCTATGTTTCCAGGTATCACTGTGTGTCAGACACTAAATATTTACTCATTGAGCACCAGTTCTAAGTCATGTTTTCTTTGCCTTTCTTTATGCTAGAGGCTGGAAATCTAAAATTCTCAATACACCAGTTTCTCATGTAGCTAGCATTGGGAAGGGAAGAGAGGTAGTGATAATGACTGTTACAGGCAGATATTATAGATGATCCCACGGCATGGAGTTGACAATAGACCTAGAAATGACTAAGCTATTGAAAGAGTTGGGTTTGAATAGATATTGGGGGAAAATGGGAGAGTGGTGGAAGAAGGTTCTAAACAGATGGACAAAGACAAACCTTGTCAAATCCTGTTGAAAACATTAGACCTTCTCCTAAAGGGAATGGAAAACTACTATAGGATTCTAGCTAGAAGTGTAAAATAATCAGACTCTGTTTTAAGTAGAACATTCTTTTTACATCGTGGAAAATAGATTGGATAAAGAAAAAATCTAGAAACTATTGAAATATCCAAAAATAGTTTTTAGATGATGGTTTGGACTAGACAAAAGAAAGGGCTGAGTGATTATTTAATATTACCAATGAGGCTGTGGGAATGAGAATAAAAAAAATCCCATGTTTTGGGCTTGAACATTTTTTAAGGACAGTGGTACAATTTAATAACATGACATATCAGGTATAGAGATAGCACACATATCAGAATAGAGAAGACAACATATTAATTTTGAAAATGGTGCTATATTTGATGTGTTTGCATCCACTTGCAGATGTCAGTAACAGCTGGATATACTGGTTTAGAGTTCAGCAGAGAGAGCTCTGACTTTGAAATATTGATCTGAGTTGTCTGTATCCAGCTCATCACAAAATCTATAGGAGAAAGTGAACAGACATCCTTGGATTAAAGAGTAGAAAGAACTAGGAAAAGAGGAGAAAATAAAATGGAAAAAAGATCTAAAATGAAGACATGGGGAACTAGCCTTTAAGAAACAGTTAGATGAGTAGATATCGGCAAAGACTGAGAAAAATGAGCATGGGAATTTGGTAAAAACTTGGATCATGGAATCTCATGAAAGAAAATGGATAATGGTGTCTTAAAATGGAAAAAAAAGTAGAGTGAGCAAACAGGTCAGCTGCTGCGGTGTAGAAATAGTGAGGTCCCATTGAATTTGGTGATGTGGAAGTCAGGGACTGTAGGGAGAATGGAGTTGAAGAAGAAGAGGAAATAAAGGCCACATGGAAGTGTCATGTAATGAGCAGAGGATGCATAAGCCAGGACAATCAATACAGAAAACATGTTCAATAAATGTGGCAGTTTGAGAGGGATGTTAGGTGAAGTTGAAAGATAATGTACGTGTGTTTGTGTTTTCCTACTAAAATTGACTGATTTACTTTTAGTTTAATTTTAGTACCAATCTTCCCAGCCTTACATTGTGGTTATATACTGATAAATTGTTTCGGTTTACTTATAAAATTAGAGATGAAGGTGATACCAGAATGCATTAGTCAGTTAATGGCATCTTCCATTCCAATTATTTTTAGTTTTGGACATTGCTTGCTCTTATATTGTATATACTTGATTTTATCTATTCAGATAAATAAGAGTTAATAATAGCAAGAGTGTGAATTTGGCCCCAATAGATAATCAGTATAATCTCTTTTGTATGGAAGCTAGGTTGGCAGGATTTGGAGTTTAAAAATGCCCATGGTATGAAATCAACAATTTGTCATTATGACAGCAAAATGCACAGATGGACAAACACTTATTCCTCATTTTGGAATTTATTTGTTTTTTCAGAAGAGTCCACTGAGATTATCCTTCTTTTCTTTGCATATTCAAAATAACAATAAAAGCTGACTCCTACATCTACTGCAAAGAAGGAAACAGTGTCCGATGGGCTTCTTGGGTCCTGAAGGCATAAAACGAGGAAGAGATATTTTTATAAAACCAGGTTGTTTTTTTCTTCTCAGTTCAATTTTTATGTGATGTCCATCAAACTATAGCACTGGATAAACAAACAAAAAATAATTATGCTTTTGCTTGATGCATATCAATTACCTTGTACAAAATAAACAATTGGGAGGGGGATTGTACTAAAGTAGTGTTATTGAGTAGTATCATTAATTAAGGATATGTCTTGTTTTCAGGGAAAGAATCATAAAATATCAGGTCCATTTTTTCAGTATTCAATACTGTCTGCCACTGTAACATATCAATTTTTTCTTCATTTCCAGCTGTGTTGATGTTTCTGTGTCATTGATTTGCTGCCCATCAAATCTGAATCTGATCTGTCTCATTGGCAAACTGTCATTCACAATAGTTTACTAAGTGGTGCATGGCTTAGTCTTAAACTGCACCGTGGAACAATTGTGCCCCACCACCTGCAAATTAATATGATCATTTTCTCTGTCTTAAATCTTCCTTTGTTTTTCGTTGGCTTTATCAAGCATCACAATCTTTTCAGCTCCACGTTCCCACAGAAGGACCAGCTTCCCAATGAATTAGGACCCTAGCATCACCAGGAAGAGAAGAAAACAGAGAAGGCAGTGACGAAACTCACTTATTTCACCCTTATGAGTAGTTTGAACTTTTGCCTGTAGTCCCTGAGGATGTTATCTTTATCATTAAGTATGATAATTTGCTAAGATAAATCTCATATTTTATTATTCCTGGTCAATTTTAATTTGTTCTTCATCTGAGATGATTTTGTCTTTAATTTCTTTCCTGACTTTGATCAACTTTCATTCCTTTGTATTTTTCCTGCTGCTTTTTCTTTTTGGTCCATGTTTGGTCTTGGTTTTTGCATGTCTGATTTTTATTTGTGTTTGCTTGTTTATCTCTGAATGCTTGTTTGAAGGTGTTTACTTCAGTTTGTGATGTTGTAACTTTCTTTTACTTCTGTTTTATTTTTATTTCTTTAGGGGATTATATGAGGTTTAATTTTTATCAATTGAAATGCTATGATTTATAATTCCTGTTGGTTTTTCTTCCTTACAGGAGTTTGTTTGTTTTTTTAATGTTTCTTCTATTTCTACAAATGTGGTAGAGAGCAGGTGTTTTCTGTGATATAGTGATATTCAGGCTTCTGAATGGATGTAGTTGATAGCAGTGGTTGGAGAAATAGGAATTTGGGAGGTTCTTATTTCTCTGTGATTTCTGCAGATTTCTTAATTTCCCCATTTCTTCCTTCTTTCTGGTCACTGCCACATCTTCACGGAGCACCCTTCTCTACGAATCTGCTTCTGCCTCAGAAGCTGGGTGTTATCAAGGCCGTCACTTTAATCTGCCTCCTTGACAAGCCTCTTGCCCAGTAAGTCCCTGATCTGTCTTCACCATCTTCATGCTTGGTGTTGAATTTGGGGGAGGCACTTTGTCTGTGCTTTCCCTATGCCAGTAGTCATTGACATGGACTCTCTTCAGACTTTCTTGCCCTGCTCTACACATCCACAGGTTTGCAGTGGCAGTGAGAGCTCTGTCGGGATTTAGAATTAATTTCACCACTTACAGATAATTTGGATTTTGTGATGTTCTTTGTCTCCTACTAATCGTGAAGGTATGAGTCATTTATGATGTTATTTGTGCTCCCTGCTACATTTATGGTGTTTTGGGGAGGATATGTGAAGAAATTTGATTCAAGTGGTTACTGTTATCCTCTAATTCTAAATCTCCCTGTTTGTTTTTTCTAATGTATATATATTCACCCTGTAGCAAGTTACCTTTAGCTATGAAGAAATAAAATTTCTTCCCTATTTTGGCCTTAAAGTTTTCTTATTTATTGATTGATTTGAACTTTTTAATATATTAAAGATAATGATCATTTGCTTTTTTAGTTGCTATAACTATGTTTCAACAATGTGTATCCCTTTCCATTTAATTACCTATGCTATGATTCACTCATTACTTATTAAATAGCACTTGGCTTAGTAGTAACCTCCTAGGGACTAAATTTTTTGCAAGGTAACTATGGTAAAAAATGTAAAATTTAGTTTTCTTTGGACATCCATTACAGATTCAAAGAGCACTTTTTCTTAGTGTATTTCTTTGGATATATTTCTTTTAAGTTTTAGAATCTAGTGTAATTACAAAATAGTCAATCCTTCTTTTTGGATTTCATCTTTGAGTTGATAACTGGCTATTAGTTTAAAACTATCCCTAGTGATCCCATTTTACTTTGCTCCTCATTTTGTTATACACGGTCGTTTTATTATTTTATACAAGGAAAATAACTTTAAAAGTCTTATTGCGTTATTTAGGCTTTCTTTGTGATCTAGTTTTGAAACATTTTTTTACGGCATGACCAGTTGACAAATATGTATTTTTGATGTTAGGGTATATTTATTAAACAAACAGTTATTTTTATCAGCTGTGATAATACTTCTCTGAGAGAATGAACAGAGAAATCGACTGAGGCTTCCTTGAGTACAAGATACTTGAGCTGATAATGTGACATCTTGAGCAATGAAGGTGGTGGCAACTGGTGAGCACTGTAGATAGAGGTAACTGTTTAAAACCCCAAAACTAAAAGAAAACAAAAAGTAAAGGGCTACTGAGCAAAATGAAGAAAACTTGGAGGAAAATATTGATAATTAAGACTGGAGAGGTACTTTGTGGATTGATCACACAAGGTCTTTTTTGTTGTTTTTGATGTTAAGGATTTGAGGTTTCGTCGTAAGAGAAATTCAAAGCTGCTTAAAGATTTTAAGTAAAAAAATGGTCTAATATTATAATTTCAAAAATATTACTCTGACTACAAAATCCTATCTCAACTACTAATTTCTTGTGTGCTTGAGCAAAATGTGTGAACGTTGTCCAAGTGCTAATAATAGTATCATTTAGAAATATCAAATATGAAAATAAATAAACAAGTGAAATCTAGAAAACCAGATGGCGGTGTGGCAGCAAGAAGGCACCACGGCAGAGGTCAAGGAGAAAGAGAACTTGTACTTAGTGCAGTGGCTGGAGACACAGGAAAAGGGAAAAGGGAAAAAAAAACTGTAGGAAGTAAATATAATGCATTTGAATGGATTGGATATTGGGAGATGAAAACTGTAGTGTTAATATAGGGTGGTAAAGTCATAGATGTGGGTGAGATCACAGACTAGAGTGAGAGGAGAATCCTGAAGGAAGTGTATTATTAGGGATCTACTATGTAATGGCCTGAAAAAACTCAGGGAAGAACTCTGGTCAGATGGACAGGAGGGTTATCAGGGGAAACTTGGGCCTTGGAAGTTTTAAGAAGAGAGTATGATAGGGAATATATTAGGATCAACTCTATAGATTTGATTATAGACTGAATATTATATGATTTATGAAATTGTTGTCAATTATGTGATGTGTTACAATATTGTTTTAGTTATGTATGGATTTATATGAGTATGCATGTAAGAAGAATCATCCTGAAGGTTTTGGCTATGGAATAGCTTAGTATGAATACTTTAAAATATTTCAGAACATTATAAAATAAAACTAGTTAAATTAAGGGGATGCAAAACTGTATCATATTCTACTGTGAGTCTGAGTCAGGTGATGGTTGAATCATGCCTTTTGCATTTAATTATAGAGAAATAAAGATCTGCTTTGGTGGAGGGAGGAAAGGGAAGAGGAAGATCTCAGAGCAGGATGAAAAATGAAAAGAAAAAAAAGTAACTGAAAATGGCAAGCAGATATAAACTCTCAATAAAACTTTCAGATAGCACCGAAGAGGAAAAAAAAAAAGTTTTGTTCATTTTTTTGTGTTTTTAGTAAAAAAGAAAAAAAAAAGTCAAGGCTGATGGAGAGGACCCAGCTGGGAAGGAGAATAATAACAAATAATGTAGGCGGTTTATTGACGATCTCATCAGGACAGAAACAGGAACTAGTTTTATTTTGCCCGGGCACTGCTTTTTACTGGACTGTGAGGAATCTAGATGTCCCACTGGGTTGTAAGTTATTTAACGACAGCTTTCTCCGGTTCCATAAATCTCCTGTCACTTTCAATTACTATTAAACCTCAGTCCTATTCATTTCCCAAACTTCAATCACAAACTCGACAAATTCTGGCCTCTGCTTAACTGCCAGCCAAAGCTTCTTCTGTGTGCTGGCTATTAATGCCTTCTTCCCTTCCGTCTCCTAGTTCTGCTGTTGTCAGAGGCAGGAAGTCAGAGGGACAGAGGAGACAAATGCTCCCTCACAGAACTACTGTATTCTGGTAGGGAGGTGGCCTTCTAGTGAATGCCAGCGGACTGTGCGTGTGTGATGACTTTCATCTAGGTTGCGTCCACATCACCTTGGAGGGTACTCAGCTTTCCTCATTCTCCTAACTGGTGAGGGTCCCTGTAGAGCACCAGCCATGATTCCCTTCACCTGCCAAGGACATGCCCTCAACACCTCCTTGGGTTTGGCATTCCATCATTGGCCCAGCAGGCACCTGCTGCTCACTGTTCTGGCCCAGTGATTTAGAAGCAACCCTGAGGTCTTCTTCTACACCCTTAGGGGGTTACATAGACTAGGCATGGCACAGCAACTGTCCCTATTCTATCCAGGTATTTAGTCCTGGAGCCTTAAAACCCTGCTGCACTGCTTATACCACAAGGCTTCCTGCATTCAGACACCTCTACCAAACTAGGCTTCCATCTTGATGTTCAAGCATTCAACCAAAGTTTAGGGGGCCCATGGGAGAATATCCCACATCTGTCTCATATTCAAAGAAGGTCTGAAAAGGAAGCTGTACCAGACTCAGATCCTCCCAGAACACCTTCCCTAGATCTTCCTGAACACCCTTTGCTCCATTGGCAGCACCAGGATGGCTGTGGGCATTCAACTGTTTTGCAAGCATCCAGCTGTTAGAATGAGATTTGTATCTCCTGTCCTGGTGGAGGCAAGTTAAACATTCAAGTGATCCTCTTGGAACTCCCTTCAATTGGTTTCAGGGAAGAGTGAGGCTCTCTGCCTTGTCCCTTAAGAAAGGGCTACAATGGTCTTCCTTCCACTGGGAAGGAAATTGTAGAATGACAGTTGGAGAAGTGAGAGAGAAATCAGTTCAGCAAACCTGTCTAGAGGATTGCAAGGGTAACTACGAGTGTCAGGCTTGAAGCTTTCTTTTTGGCATGGCTCTCAGTGCCTTTTATTTCTCAATCCTGGGTCTCTTTACTGAGACCCAAGAGCCAGAAGTTGCCAGCACTAGCACACTATTGCCCCCAGCTGTGGGACAGCAAAATTTTGCAGTTATATTATATATCCAATAAGCAGTTGCTCCAATGAACAAACCAGGATGTTAAATACATACTCAATGAGAACAATATTGTGTTTGCCCATGGATTAAAATCTTAAAAATTTCAATTGTGAGTTCTTTACATAAAGCTAAAAAAAAAATTGAAAATGGAATAGCAAGAGAAATAGTGACCAAAGTGTCTTTTTATTTTCTTACAAGTAAAAAAATCCTACAGTTAGTTGGTAGTAGTTTAACATAATCTAACAAAATCTGTGTTGGCCTAACACAGATTGATTTATATGTTATATGTATAGTTAATTAGCTTCATTGAAGATAAAATTCACATACCTAATTCAGCCATTTAAAGTATACAATTCAGTGGCTTTTAGGATGTTCAGAGATGTGCACACATCACTACAATCAATTTTAGAACATTTTCATTACACCCAAAGGAAACTCCGTTCCCTTTGTGATCACCCCCAATCACCCCATCTCCCCTGGCCCTAAGCAACCACTAATCTACTTTCTGACTCTATATACTTGCCTATTTTGGACAGTAAATATAAATGAAATTATACAAGATGTTCCTTTGTGACTTCTTTCACTCAGCATGTTTTCAAAGTTTATAGATGTTGTAGCATGTATTAGTACTCTGATCCTTTTTATGGCTGAATAATATTCCATTGTGTGACTATATCATATCTTATTTATCCCTTCATCAGTTGTTGGACATTTATTTTGTTTCCACTTTTGACTATTACAAATAATACATTATAAACATTTGTGTATATATATTTTGGGGTAGACATGTTTTCATTTCTTATGGGTATGTACCCAGGAGTACAGTTGGACCATACAGTAACTCTATGTTTAACTATTTGAGGAACTGCCTGAATGTTTTCCAAAGCAGCTGCACTATTTTACCTTCTTATCAGCAGAATGTGAGGGTTCGAATTTCTCCATGTCCTTGAAATCATATTTTGTTGTCCATCTTTTTTAATTTAGCCATCCTAGAGGGTATAAAGTAGTATTTCATTATGGTTTTGATTTGCATTTCCTTGATGGCTAATGAGTGTGTGCATAGTTTTCTGTGAGTGCATAACTGTGTTAATATTATATATGCCTCACTTTTAATGCCACCTTTTTTTTTTCACATGACTCCACTATTTCCCTGTTTTTGCCCCAACACCCTGTTCATCCTGCCAGAGTTAGATAACTCAACTTTACTACAATATACCTTTCTATATTTATTACCTGTTCATATAACCATGTAAAAGTTTATATATATATATATACACATACATATTTGTTTATATGATTATATACAAATATATGTATATATGTTTTTTGCATATCACTTTCTTTACTAAATGATTCTTAATATAAATCTCTCCAAGTTAATTGTTATAGAGTAAACTCATTATTTTTAGTATCTTCATGATATTCTATTGTTTGAATTATAGTTTCCTCAGTCATTGCCTTATCCATGGATGTTAGAAAGATTATTAGTCATTCTTCTTTTGAATAATACTATAATAATCATCCCTGTGCCTATGTCTTATATACTAAGGACTTCATTTTTGTGAGTTGGGTTCCAGGATAGTATAGTTGAATCAAAGGGTGTAGGTGTTTTTCATTTTAATGGGTATTGCCTGTTCTCTTTCCAAAGCGATAGCACTGCATATTTCAGATAGTAGAACATGAAGGCATCTTTTCCTTAACAGGAAGATCAGGAAGAGGAAGTTCTTTCTCACTGTTCTTTATTCATTTCTCTGACAATTCTAGGCATTAATTTTTCATATAACTTTTCAGATTATTATATCCAATTAAAAAAACTACTGGGATGCAAATTAAACTTGGATCACATTCCAATAATAATTTTGAGAGAACTGACATTTTTATTATTTTAAGTCTTTCCATCAAGAAACATAATACTTTTCAATTTGTTCAGATATTTTGTGATCTTTAATATATTTTTATAATATAGTTCCTGGGCTTTCTTATTAAATTTATTCTGAGGTATTTTATATTTTTAACTATTTTTTTGAAATAGTTTTTCACATTCCTAACTTGTATTAAGGTATTAGGTTACATATAATATATAACAGGTAAATAGATAGATAGATACATACATACATACATACATACATACATGGATACAGATTTCCTAAAAACACATTCTGTGCTTTAAGATGAGATGCTTACATGATAGGCACTGCAAAGACTGAGACAGAATAAGGTAATGTTGGTAGAATGACTTACACTAATTAAATATTTTTCTTCTTTCTCTCCACGCCATTAGACAAAGCTGAGTTTTACATAACTTATGTGGACCTCTAATATAACGCCACTGTATCTGAGTGGTTGTCTGCAGTACCATCATGAAGCACCAAATGCTAAAGAAAGCCTCAGCAAACTCTAAATTAGCCAAAAGAAGAAAACAGCTGATGGACATGATGTAGAAGAAACGTTCATTTCTTAATTGCATATATCTCCTCAAATCCTCAATTTATATTAAGTTTTGGTGAAGAGAACTGAAATGATTTAGGTTCTTGTGTGAAAGAGTTACTTATTTACTCATTCATTCATTCAATCATTTATTTATTTATCAAATAATTACTGAACACTTACTATGCATGTGTAAGGCAGAAGTCCTTGCTTTCTTGTGCAAACTAGGCCCGGGTTATGGGGAAAACAATATTATAAACAAAATAAATAAAGCTTGATGATGGTAAATGCTCATGAGAAAAATAAAATAAGGTAGAGGAATGGAGTTTGGAGGAAGGTGAGGGAGAAGGACTCAAACTCTGATTACGAGTCTAAAGAAGATCTCACCGAGGGGTCATCTGAGGGATGACCTGGAGGAAGTGAAAGAATGAACCGTGTAGATTTCATGGGGTGCAGGGAATTTTAAGCAGAGGAAACAGTAAAGGTAAACTTACAATATTTTGTTTGAAAAGGTGTTTAAACTATTCATTAGTTCCATTTGATTTTCTGTAAGGCATTTTCATCTTTTAAAGGAATTACTATACTAATTGCTTCCAGATGCTTTGATTCTGACTTCCCTTGAAAGCCTTCATTTCGTCCTCTGAGATTACATTAGGAAATCTGTTGTCAATACTTGTTTATTCTAATTGTATTGGAACTGGGTGCCTGGTGAACACTGAGTCTTAATCTCGATGGAGCTAGACTACATGTATTCAAAGGTCGCCACACTTTGTCTCTAGAGGTGGAGAGAGATTCAAGGTACCTTTGGCAGATTTCCTTTCATCTGTGAAAATCACAAATTTGGGACCCTTAGATGCACAGATGTTAAATCAGTAGCTTCATTGTTCTTGGATGACAGTGTAAGGTCATCACCAGTAACCAGAATTTAGTAACTCAAGTCAGGTTTATTAATAGAATCATGTTTTTGCAATTTCTCTCTTAAATATGATTTTAGCCTGTGAAGTGCTTTAAATACCTTGTCTGTTACTGGTAAATGTGCACGCTTTTTGTTTAAGCCTTTGTCCATGACTTTGGAAGGAAGACCAGACAAAGGCAAGCCAACTTGTTAACCCGCATGGCCTGTCTCTTCTCACGGGGGATAAAGAAGCCAAGGAATTGATTGAGCTTGGTACAGTCACTCTCTTTCATTTATGTGCTGTTTATAACTGTTTCCTGATAGACAGGAAGAACTGAGTATTTGCTAGAGAGACTCGTAAGTTTGGCAAAGCCTAAAAATACACAATCTGGCCACATAGAGGAAAACTTTCCTGATCCCTGTTTCCCTGTTGTAGGATATATCATCATATTTTCTTCCCTAGATAAAAATGATTTTAGAACATTTTTAGCAACAACTGCACATATATGAATTATAGGAACTTTTTCATTTTTCCCATGTTTATTTCACTCTGAGAGTTACATTTTCTGTGTCATAACATGTTTTTCATACTCTCTTCTTCTGATTTTATCAAGGATTTTTTTTTCTGTACTTCAAGCCTTCTTTTCTAACTCTCTTTTCAAGTAGTAAAGTTTCCCGACAACCTATTCTTCCTTGATGTAGGGAGATACTCTTGTAAATTACCTATCATTCTGTTATCATAAATCATGAACCAGAAACACAAAGACTGCTCTTCTATGCTCTCTTCCTAGCCAAAGCTCTGCATACTGACTTTTGTTCTATAGTCTGAACACAATTTAAGGACGAGTTAGCTATCCCTCCTCTGCTTTCCAGATTTCAAAGCCACTAGAAATTCCAATATTTACCTTTTTAAGATTTATTCCCATGTGAAACAACACTGAAATCTTCCCAACTGCTCAAAGAATAAGTTGTTTTCAATGTAGATTTGTCCTGAAATAGGCCATCTTTTGTTACCTCCAAATCAACATTTACACTGGGAATTACAGAAAAATAACAATTTGATATGTAATTTTATTTTAACCAGTCTGATGCTCTAATATTAATTAATTTCTATAGTTTAAGGCTATCTGTGTTTAAAATTAAAATGACAATAGAGAGACAGTGGTCTCTTCTGCTTCTGTCAAAAATTCTCCTTTAATGTTTCCCTGTTTTTTTTTCCATTTGTTCTCTTGCACTTGGGAAAAATACCTTTCACAAAGACGTCCTTTTCATATCTGTCTTCTTTGAATATCTTGGAATGTAAGCTCCTTGGAGGGAGGACCTGTATCTTTTACATGTTAAAGACCTGACACAAAATGAGCCCTAAATAAATGTTAAAACATCATTATACCAAACACTTCAATCGTTTCCTGTTTAGAACAAGAGGACTGGGGAGATGGTGACAGCTGGAGTCTACTTGAGCCTTCGATACCTTTGGGTGCCTTTGTCAAGCTACAGCCTGAGGCCCCTTCTGTTGAAGAGATAATAGAAAATATTAAATGTACTGACAGGTGACTTAAGCAAGAAAAGGAAGAGAAATGAAGGAAAGTGCCTATGGGGCAGAACGTTTGAAAAACAGTTTGTTAGGAAAAGTAGAAAAATCATATAATGCAAAATCTTTTTTTCCCCAAATTTCTTTGAAAGGTAAAAAAATAATTATAATCAAGTTTGAAGGGAGAATGAATACATATTATTTTGAACAGAGAACAGTACTCCCAGCAAAATGATGCTTTATCGATGAAAACTGCTGCCTGTGACATGACATAGTCAAGACTGCTAGAGACAAAGACAAAAAGATTTCCTTAAAATACTGAAAGCATTAATTCTGGGAGATGTCTCAAATGTATAAGAAATAGGATGCCTATCTGAAATACAGACGTGAACAATATGAGGAAATTCATGGTCACAAAAATAAAATTAAGGGAGAATAATTATGATCCTTGTAATTGGTTAATTAATTACAGGGCTAATCTAACAGAGTTTGAGGGTTGGAAGGGAAGAGTCGGTTGAGGAGGAAATAGTATTTTTGCCAGCATATAAACCCTCTCGCTCTCTTTTTTTTTTGTTTACTTTCTCTCTTGATTATATTTCACAGTGTTGCAAATTAAATGTAATAGGTTTTCTTTTAAAAATCCCACATACAGTCAAGATAGGAGAACACAATTTAAGAATAACAACAACCGTTAGTACAACAGCTTTTAAATGGAGAACAATACATTAACTGATGATGGATCAGTACGTGTCTAAGGTAACACAAAGTCCGGTCTCATAGTACTTCCTGAGACGTGTCTATCCACCCTCAATATAATGCATCTTCATCACTCTGCTCTTGTAAAAGAAAATCACTTATTTCATCATCAATTAAGAGTCAGGCTCAGAACCACTAGCTAGCTGAGGCTGAATATCTATCTATTGATGGATCAATCAATCAACCTATTGATATATCTCTATCAAAAAGTATAATATTCAGTGGGGCTATTCGAAGTTTAATTGTTAAAAAAACTAAATAATTTGTACTAGAAGCATGCTTGGTTCCTTAGAATTTGCTATTTCTCATGACTTAAGAGATTTCTCATTGCTTAAGGCAAAAAAAGGAGTGATCATATGTTAAGTGAGAATATTTAAATTTTCATGCACACTTTTAGCTACAAGAAAATTGTATCTGATCACAATCTGAACATTTTAATATTCTGGATTCAATTTTGCCACCAAATAAGTGTGAGGAAATTGTGAGAATGCAGTTTTTACTTATGTATTCCCTGTAGAGTTACAACCAATCTGGCATCAACAGGAAAAGGTAATGAGAAGTGTAATTACCTAATATAAATGAATTCAGTGGTGGCTGTTTTCCATTTGAAAATACCACCTGTTTCTATTAGCTTTTCCAGGCTTCCCAGTTATGATGCATTGTCCAGAAATGAGTATTAAGATAGCACCGAACTCTCAACTTAGGAGCTTGTTTTTAGTTACTTATAAGCACAATAAGAATAATATAAATTAAATACTGAAAGTCAATCTTAACTAGTAAGCAAAAGTGCAAAATTTTATTACATCAGGGTATTTTGTAAACTAGAAAGCCAAGTTTATAATGTAACTTAAAAGAAGAGGTGAAACCTGGTATGGGAAGCCATGTGGTTAAAAGGCACAATTGAGGATTTGACAAATCTCCCTTGTCAAATGAAGTAAGAATGCATATTCTTCAAGTTCCATACATTTTGTGGCATTTTAATTTTCCCCTTTGCACTTGCTGGAAGCAGAACTCTTTCATCATAACTTGTAATATATAATAGACAGCAGCTTCTGTGAATATAGACTAGTTTTTCTATTGACAGATAAGTCACAGTGCCCTTGAAATTAAAAAATATATATATAGACTTTATTGTTACTGACAGGTTTTGTGTGTGTGTGTGTGTGTGTGTGTGAATAAATTGAGCAATGGTGTCATTTTAATCCTTCAGTAAGATAGCAAAATAATTGTATTACAATTTGGAGTCAGAGTAAATATCTGTAGTTTTTTAATTCATTTTTATAGAAAACTGTTATGAAGACAAAAAAGTCAAGTATTTCACTGAATGGAGAATTTGGTGTGAATAAAATAATTAACATTCATGGAATTCCATATATACATTTGTAATGCAGGGCATTCTCCTGTGGCTATGCTTGGATAGTCTTCTAACATTAAAATTCAGCAAAGTAAATTGAGCACAACAGCAATGGTAAAATTTCGCAGTTCAATTAGGTATCTGTTTATATATTTAGCTCGTCTGCCTTTTTGAAGAAACACTTTAGCAAAGACCACATCACATAGGGTTTTATGTTTTAAATGAATCTTATTACAAATGAAAAATGAATTTTTAGTAAATAACTTTAGTTTATTTAAATAATAAGCATGCAACTTCTAAAAGTTGAAAGTGAAAAGGTTATAAAGTTTTCTCTCCCATGACATATTACTTCTCTGTGTTCACAGTCAAGCTCACTATTAATAGAAATGTTCTCCAATATTGGGGGGGAGGGAGGTCCCTTGTCTCAGATATGCTCATTAAGTAGGTACTTTTTGACTGTCTGAGAAAATAATTAATTATGTGGATTCATCCCTCTACCTGTGTTTGAACTCTAAGTTTCTCTTCACCTCAATAGTCAACCACCATTTGTGAAATCAGTCTTTCTCTTCAACATTTAATCAAATTGAACATTCCCTTTTGTGAAATTAATCCATTCTATATCTTCAACAATAACAAAATCCCTCCAGCTATTACTCCATCACTCCCCTCCCATTTTTAGCCTACCTTTGTGAAAGAGTTGTCTATACTCACTGTATGAGTGTTTAACCTCCGCTCACTCCTCACTCCTTAACTCATACCAGTTCTCTATCCCCCAAAGACTTTCTCCAAAAGTAAATTTTGCTAACACTTCCTAGGACTTTTATGTCATTATACTCAATGAATATATTTCAATTATCTTATTTTATATATAAAATCATTTGACTATGTTGACCACTTGGTCATTTTGAACACTGTCTATCCACATGCTCTTTGCTCTCTTTCTACATTTTTCTGCTTGATCCTTCCCTTTCTCCTTTGCATACAGTTATCTACTATCTGACCATTAAATTCTGGAAGTACTCAGTTTTTGACTTCAACATATCTCCATAAGAAACCTCATATGTGTATTCACATCCATGTCCATTATTACATGATGACTCTTAATTTTATATATGAACTTCTTAATTCTATGAACTTCAAATGTCTATAAAATATGATTCGACTTACATATGTAGGATACAATTGAGTCTAAATATATTCCAAATCATCCTCACACCTTTTCCCCAAAATTATGTCCTGTTCTGTTTCACACCTTGCACAGAGGTTAGCAAGCTTCCCTGCTAGGTCAGCCTACGTCTGCCTTCAGTGGTGCTGCGGATCTACCCACAAATCCATGCCTCCTGCAGGATCCTAGCTTTGGCAGACTACTTACTGTGCTACGTCACAAAGTATGTTTAGCCCTATCGGGCACAGTCACTAGCCAAAAGTCTCAGCTAACTTGCACTTTCCCTATTTTGGGGGCATATGAGAACATCTGGGTGACTTTCATGCCATATGACAACCAAAATCAGCTCAAAAGAGTATATGCTCAGTTCCTCCTGCTAACCATTCTGTACCACTAAGGTTTTATTGAGGGGACCACTATATTAATGACACCCAGAATTTAGATGTCATACTGGGTAGAAATAGAATAGGAAACTTGCATCCTGAACTAATTCACTGAAAAATTTTATTTATCTGGAAATAACTAACATTGTGCTTTTCACAAAGTGCTCAAAATAGAAGTAAGTTGTATTATAAAATTTTAATTCAATGTTTTAGCACACAAGATTGGGATTAGAAATTCTGAATTCTATACTAGAGGTGGTGTTCCCTCCAAAAACCAAAGCATTCACACATGTGGTAAATACTAAAACTGCCTTGGCTACAAAAGATTAGTTTTCTTTACGTACAGAAGTATCTAATCAGAGACATAGCTACATTAGTTACAGTCTAAGTTAGTGCAACTCTTCCTCCCCTGCTAATTTGGAAATGTATATGGGCCTTTTATTTTTATCTTGCATGATACTAAATTTAAATTGAAAGTCTTATGATCAAGTAATACCAATTCAAAAATGGGGAGAAGTGTTTTAATTTGGCCAAATAATGGATTAAAACTAGGAAAATACTATTCAGCATTTTGTTTAAATAAGTAAATGTTGTATGACTAACCCACAGACACACACACAGTTGCACACCGACTAACTCATTCAGCATTATGCACAATCTGTTTCTCACTGACATTTTGAGTTAAAGAAAATGATATTCAGAAAATCAGGAAAGGAAAGTGACAAGATCACTAATGTTGATTGCATCAAATCCAAGAGGGACTTTTAAAAAGTCATTAGCAAAGAGTCAGTATGTCTGCTTTCTTAGATTTACCTAGGTGATACATTCTAGTTAGCTGGGTAGCTGACCACAAGCACATTTGTGGTAAGTCAGAATGGTTTCATTTTTATGGTAAGAATTTCACCAGGGGACATAGTACAACCTTGTATTCACTTACCCCTTATCCCCAGTTTATATATAGATCTGTAATTTCACTGTAGTAAACCACAAATCTGCAGGAGTATGTTACTGGGTATAGCAAGAAGAAATTACTTTCCTCTAAGTAAAATTCCTTTGCATTTATGGGAAATAAAAAGGAAAAGTATTTACTTTAAATTTAGCGTAAAATAATACAAATTAAATTCATGTTTTTGAAAAGTAAAGACTTCAATACAGCAAAACCAAAGCCCTTTTCTGTTTTCCTTTGGGAAGAATATGCCTATATTTAAGTATGTCTAAATAAAAGAATAATATCTACTTAGAAACCTGAAATTGTAGGCTCATACTACTCTTCACATTTTGGAGAATGTTTTTAAGTTTAGATAAGGGAAAAATAACTTTGGCATTTGTATGATCCTTGGGTAAGACTGCCAGGTTTAGGCTCTATGGTCTCCTGAAATAGATGCAGTTATCCAGCTACTCCTGGTCTCATTCTTGTCGGTTCTCAGATCCATTATAAACTACTTGGATATAATTTGGGAATAATGGTTACGTTTAGTTTTCCCTAGTTTATGGAAAATTTCTAAAAGACCTTGAAACCAGCCAGTCTTTCCAATTTATCCTAAAATGTGACAAAGGTACAACTGAAGCACATCTCCAAGTCTGTGTTTGGGCCGTAGTAGTTCCTGGACCCACACTGGTCTGAATGGCAGCTCAAAATACAGATGCTAAAAGTAACTAACTGTCAAAGATAAACAAAGCCCCACGTTGGTGAAAGGGGTCAGGATAGATTTTATTCAGTAATAACCACTGCAAGAGGGAAGAGGGTTCGGTGTGAACAGAACTCAACTTCATCAAAACTAAGGGTAGGAGACTTTTCCAAGGTCAGGCTGTGCTAAGGGGGTTTGGTCCGTGTGACCAGGCCAGCTGGGTTTCTTAATTGGCTCACATCCAAACTTCTGCTGTCTTCATGGCAGGAGGCAGTGGTGCAAGCAGGAGCAAGGTGCCCACTGAACTAAAGGCCCTCATCCTCCCACGGGGAGCTAGAGTGACACTTACCTCTTGAAGGCTTGTATTTTAAAGAGAGGGCATTCAGGTCCTGGCAAAGACGGTTCTGCGTGGTAGAAGATTTACATCTCAAAGGGGTGAGGGAAGAATGTATAATGCAAGCCTTCTAAAGTAACTGCTCTAAGAGGAGGTTTAGAGGCCAGTCTACCTATCAGTAGGTTTTGGCTGGAACAGAGTAAAATCTCCTGGCAGCTTTGAGCTTTCTTAAGCAAGAACTTAAGGGTACTGGAGTCAGCATCCTGGGGTGGCAGCCTTGAGCAGTAAGAAACGATGCTAGTGTTGGTTCAAGTCTTTTAGGTTGCTGTGTATGTTGTGGGCCGGAGGTGAGTGAACAAAATCATTTGCACTGTGAGTTGGAGTTCTCACAGATCATGACTGAGACTTAGTTAAGAAGGGAGTTCAGAAGACCCTGACTAGAGGCTAGTCAAGGAAAGTCTTTGCCATTTTTAAACATTCTTAAGCAATGGAGCACTCAGTTTAATTCCTCTGAAAATGTATTATTACATATTTAATTTTCACGACTTTCATATAAAACATTGCTTCTTTCTAGCAATCCTGACACTTTTATAGATCATCTGAAAGTAAGAGACTTACTAGGACAAACTGAATTGCACTTTATTCCATATGAACTAAATATAAGTGTTTAAATCTAGAAGACATGGCTACCCAGATATTCTCAAATTTCTTAAAACTAAGGAACTAATATTATTTGCTGGAAAGATGTTTTGCATACAGAAATCCATTGTTTAGTTCTAGAAATTTTGACTTGGCCTCCATCCAAGCCTAAGGCTTTGGCATGTATGCTTTCTGTCACAATTAAAAGAGTATTTTTAGTTGTTATTTGTTCCGCTAGGGAACCAATGAGATTTAAGTTTGTTCTTTCTAGGATTTAAAAAAAATCAATTGTAAAAGGCTAAAATCCTCCAGAATTTAATTTTGTTTTGTATGCTCAGAGTATTAGCTACTGAATCATCAAAACTTACTCCTCCATTCCTGATGCCACCTCTAAAAACGTACTGGAGATATAACCACATCCTCTGGATAGCAAAAGGGAGGTACAAATTAATTTCAATCAGGTTGAAATTTTATAATATTGAAATTGGTTAGAAGATAATATGCCTCCTGAGAGGACTGTTCGAAAGGAGAAAAGGCAGTGATGGAATTCCCCATTTCATTATGTGCTTTATTTGGAAGTGTTTGTTACGGTAATTCTTGAATTTGTCCAAACATGCTCTTGTAGCTTTATTTTTATTGAGTTATCTTATCCAACACAGACTGAAAAAGTGGGATGAAATAGATCTGTAATTCCAATAATGACTCACAGCCTCTAACTTAGAACTTGACTGTATTCCATATATTCTACATTTCTTTGGATTTGGTAATATTGCTCAGCCCTTCTTCCTTCCTTTCTTATTTCTTCCCTCACTTCTCTGTCACACTTCTGTTTCAAACTCTTCCAGGGTTCTTTATTATTTGCAGGCTGGTTCTTGATCTTTAGTGATCATAAAAGTACCTGTTGGGACATACAGCATTCTTAAAGAATACCCCAAGATGATTCTGATGCCACTTTTAAGGAACATTAATAAAATAAGTCAATAAATCTGCTCATAAGGCATGCACTCCTTTAATAATGCGTCACCTGCATGTAACACCTGTGCTCACAACCCTCCCTCTGTCCCCTATTGCAGCCACATTAAACTGTTTCTCTTTTCCCGAGGAGGTTTGTTCTCTCATACATCCATATTGTTGCACATAATGTGCCGTTTCAGATGTAGTTAATAAATTAATTTAATCAGGAGTCATTTCTCAAACCTATCAGAAAAACTCAGACTAAAATTTATGATACTTGAATACTTGAGGCAATAAGTTTCATGTCCATGAAGTCCATAAGTCATTTTATCAATTCATAACTAGAATAATGCAGAAATTTACTAAAAGGTCATCTTTTATATGCTTGCTTTCTCTCTTCTTAGAACTCAATACTTTTTGATTGGTTGATTGATTTGTATAATAAATTCTATGACCTTATAACTTGCAACACAATCTCCTTTTTTACCCACATCAGTGCACCCAAATATAATCATGCACAGTATTATCACCTAAATACTAAAAATGCCAAAACTCTCTACAGATAAATTTTCCAACTATTTACTCAATTTACCATTTTTTATTTTGGTATTTTTATGTTTGAAAATTTTATGACTGTTTTAACTCATAAATTTTTATGTAAATATTGAAGTCTTCTAGTGTCTTTTTCTAAATTAGCTAATATGTTTATAATAGACCCTGCTATTTCATTTTTATCATCAGCAGTGGTAACTAGTGTTGAATAAGAGCTCTGAAATTAGACCTAGTTTAAACATTTTTGATGCAAATGTAATATAACAGTTCTTAGCAAGGAAGTGGCATATCATTGATATTTTAATGTATCGTGGATATCTAGGTCTTTGCTCTACTGAGTGGAACATGGTGGTGTGCCTTCCTCATGTATTGATTATGGCCATGTTTTACAAAATATGGACGTGAACCACGGATAATTGCATAGCAGCATCATGATTCCTTCTCTTTGAGATTCAAAGTGATCAAAATAGATGGAAAAGAGTGTACCTGGTGGAGAGCAGTTAACAGAGGTTACAAGAAAGGACAGCACACAAAGGGGACATTTGGATGGGTACCAAGCCTCAATTCCAAAGTTGAGATTACTTCAGAGGAGTGTTGATTATGTCTGGTCCTCTGGTCATGTGTGAATGTTTTAGGGAAAGGACAGTATGTGGATAAATTAGATATGCTATAATATTCAAAACTGCAGCCATTGAGACCTAAACTGTCTCCATCGCAAGCCCTGAATGGAAAACCTCCCTGAGGGGTAGTCTCCTCCCTCATGCTCAGAGTGAGAGGAAGAACTCGTGGCACAGATGTGAACCATCTCTGATGGACACCCAGGGCTTTAGACTATCTATTGGTAGAATAACCTGTTACTTGTCCAGGAATATTAAAGTTTGTCCTCAAGAAGGGATGTCTTAAGTTATGACCACTATAAGCAGAAGCTGAAATGCAGATTTTTTGGGGGGGAAGGTAATTAGATTTATTTAATGGAGGTACCAGGGATTGAACCTAGGATCCCATGCCTGCTAAGCATGCACTCTATCACTGAGCTGTACCCTCCCTCCAAATGTAGATTTTTATAGAAGGGACTTACTGAGGGATTACTTTTGGGAGAAAGGGAGTAGGAGACACAAAATAGGGAAAAGAAAGAAAGTGAAAGATGTCTGAAGACAAGGTCTTAGCCCCAGCAAGCTCTCATGGGGAGCCTCCGCCAAGGAGAGGGGGCTGGCCTGTTGTATCCTCATGTCAGCAAATCTTTGGACAATTCATAGACAATCTGGAAACTACATTTGGAGAAAAAGGATTAACAGATTTTTTTTTTTGAAAAGTAAGTGAACATTAATAAAGTGCTTTGAGTTTCAAACTTCTATCTTTTAAAATATAAGACAAAACAAAAACTGAGTTTGAACTCAGATGACTCTTTCTTATGTAACTGGTGATCTGTTCTAACTTCAACCCTGAGGGGTTCACTAGTATCTATGCACATGTGTGAGTATATACATATTTGAAGTCTCACGTGTGAAATCCCTATTTCTGTTCACAAGAAGCAATGAGTCTGAATCAGCTTTATTCTTAACTGAGGTTTAAATTGCACAAATAAAAATTCCTCTGCATAAAGTGGATGGTTTGATGAGTCATTTAATTCCAGTATCTCTGCCTTCATATTTGCTTTTCAAATTATACCAATTTGAATTCCTGAGCAATTTGTTTTCATCATCTATGTTGATTCTAAAAGTTCACCATTAACGAGACTGTCTGCTGTATGAAATGCTCTGTATTCTTGTTGTTTTAACATTGTATTATTGTAATTGCTTAATTATTTATTTTAGTCAGCAAAACAGCATATTGCTTGTATGCATTTAGTGTATACATTTTTATTTAGTGAACATGGATATTAATCAGATTTCACTTTTAAAATAGGTTAAGTCAGATTTCCCTTTATGTTCTTACACATTTAGTGAACATGGATATTAATCAGATTTCTCTTTTAAAATAGGTTAAGTCAGATTTCCCTTTATGTTCTTACACATTTTAGTATTTTGAAGCTGCCTATTATTTCCTTCCATGTGGCTAACATACTGGAGATATTCCACAATATGCAACTAGATACACTTTTAACCAAGTTTTCAGATTTATAACTGCCATCAAGTTTTAAGACTGCTGTTTGCTTTGAGTTTTATTAAATACTTAAAAAAAAATACTGATCTCAACAGAACCAGGTAAACTGAAATGCCAATTACAAGAAAATGGTAACATACTACCAAAACCTAAATAAGGAATTAATATTTTATTATCAGAGTATCTTAAAAGCAAATGGCTGGAGGATTTGTACTACATAATAGATATTTTCTTCCAGCCACCTTGTTTAATCCTTAAAAATGCAATATGCCACAAAACCAGAATGCTGCTCTCAAGCCTTCCTGTTTAATAAATTGGTTTTTATTTTGGGTCTTGAAATTATTACTCTAAATAGAATTCCTTGAGTTTAAAAAAAACCCTACCTTTTTGCTCTTTTGTAATATTCTTTTTTTAATCTGTGTTCTCATTTTGCTCTTTTAGTAAATGTCATTTTTAGACTTATGATTCACACTCACATCAACAGCTGTTTTTCCCCTGTATTCTGGGTCATACTCATGCTAACTGCAAATTGATGAGTATTTCTTTAAGCAAAGTATTTAATTTAGACTTGAGGTTCTGACCCTAATCTAAAACATCTTACATGGTCAGTCACCTGAATATGCTTATGATTTGGTTTCCTTCTGGGTCTCTAATGACTCTTCCTCACATATAGAGCAACTTTACACTTGATCAAACACTAACTGACATTTGGGAGGACAATTTTCTTTCTATGATTGCTTCATCTGAGTGTTACGTTTTGTAATCTAAAAAGTTAGATATGTATATTTGTGCCTACACTATTCAGAGATTTATATTTATTTCCTCTGCTCTTGCCTATTTAATCATTATGCTGGTTATTTGAACTGGTATTCTTGTGGCAAATATGTGGATACAACTCTGATCATTATAATTGCTAAATCTTTCTAAAATTAATGGGAGAGAGTTTATTAAAAGTTCCCATTTACTTAAGCAACATGAATTTTGAATTATAGTGGAGCTTGTTCAAATGTAATTATGATCTCTTAATGACTTCCAATTGATTTTTGTTATGGCTACCTCAATTAGAGAGCACCTAATTAATTTACTTTACTAAATAATAACACTGATCATGACCAGTGTCAGAATACCAGAGTTCTGAGCAAGCAAGTTGAAAAATATTTATAGCAGCAAAAACAAAGAATCAGTATACTTCAGAAATAAAGGAGACTTTAGAGCTCATCCAGAAAATCCTTTCATTTCACAAATAGGAGATTTAGGTGTAGACAGTTTGCAAAATTTGTCTCTAGACATAATAATGAAACAATAAGGAATACAATCCAGTTCTTCTGATCCTTTTCACTTTCATTTGTCCTTTCTGATCATATACCCAGAAATATTGTTTGGTTTGGGAAGCTTGTCTATGTGGTCAATAACTTACCATTTCCTTTTTCTTTTCCATAACACACGTTATGGTAGAGAGATGAGTGGACCAAGACATCTGATAACAATTCTATCTGTTCTATCGTCACTAATGAATCCAGATGAGACTAGAGTCACATTTCATGTTTTGGAGCTTATGGTTTATTAAACATGTATTCCACGCTAAACATAGAATTGATTTTAGGTGTAATATTTCCCAAATAATTCGAGTCTTACTGATTCTTTAGCCTGAAAGATAGTGGGGAGTAAGAGGTGATCTAAAATGTTGCATTTTAATACCATGTCAGTATTCAACTGAAAAACTGATGTTATTTATTTAATCTGAGAGACCAAAAATCAGAATATCCCATTTTGAATGGTGGTTTTAAAAAATAATGTTATGATCATAAATATTTATTGCTATATATATTCTTGAGGATTAACTTCCCAGGGGGTCTGAAAGTGTTCTCTGAGACTATCAGTATCAACATCATCTGGGAACTTGTTAGAGATGATATTTCGCTGGCTCAACCCAGATCAACTGATAGCAATTTGTGTTTTAACAAGCCCTCTTGGTGATTCTAGTGCACTCTAAGTTTGGGAGCCACTCTTATTTAACAAATTTTAAGAACAAGGTAAATATACTTCTAATAGAAAACGCTCATCGATAATGCAAAAATTTTTACACTGCTAATAAGTGAAACAGATTAGAAATATTCTCAATACATGTTTGGAATTTGAGTTTCAACATGTTTTAAGCTGAATGATATGCACCACACTGTATCTAAGATTAAAAAAAAAAAATCTTAGGATGGCATGTGTAAATTTTGAAAAGCCAAACTGGCAATGCAATTTTGAAAATATTTCTAAATGCTTTCATTTCAGCATAAATGAGTATTCAGAGTTATAGTTATTCAGTAAGATCATTTAAAATATTTCTAACCTAGAGAAAAGTGATGCACCTCTCCAATGCAGTACAAATAGAAATACTGAATTATCGGCAATGTTCTTCCATATCAACTTCCTTCCAACAGAGCAGCAGTAAAACTCTACCATACCTTACCCAATACCCACGATCATGTAACATATTTTACAGAAGTGATAAAATTGCATAAATACTTAAATAAGGACAGTAGTATTCAGTCACTGAATGAGTTTCTAATGGTGGAACAGACCCTTTCAATATGGCCTTGGCTAAATAATAGCAAACCTCAACGCTTCTGGTAAGCTTCAAATATTTTAAGGTAAAACTTAATATAGTGATTTTATATTTTAAATCACACAGCAGAACCAAGTTTGAATGTGAATTAGATGATCTGGGCTCTTTAGTAACTTTGCAAATCACCTGACCTCCCTCAACTTCAGTCTCTTTATGCAGAAAACATGGGAGTCCATGAACTGATTTTGGTTCTTTTGAACTTTAAAATTTCTGGTTTGTTGCTCCATGGTTTTAAGATTTATTGTGTATGCCATGGATGGAAGAAGTATTTTTTGAGTAGTCCTACGGCTACTGAAAATATGACTGTGAGTATCATGAGTTTCCTATACTAATCATATTATTCATTTAGGGTAAATGTTTATTTTAGTCACTTACATTATGAGCATGATTATCAAGAAGGGTCAGTGTTTCTGTGTTTTGTAAAGCATCAGTCATCATGCCATGAATTCTGTAAGTATTTTGGTTGGTTGGTTGCTAAGTCATAGAGTCCATATGACTTTGCTTCTAAGCTCTTGTCAAAGCCATAAAGGACAGATCAGTCCCATTGTGGGAGATGATTTGAGATAATGTGTGTTTTGGTTTAGGATAACATGACATGAAAAGAGAGAATGGTTCTTTTCATTGGAAATATCCTTATATCATGGAAGGCCACTGTAAAAAACTATTATGAGGAATTTGAATAATATGGTTTCTTGTTGCTTTCCTGTTTATGTTTCCTTCATGTTAAGTATGTAACCTGAGTAGAATACTTCCTCTACTATAATCTCTAAATGTGGGATGAGAGTATTGAATTATACGCAACAAAACTCTTGCTTACATACAATAATCCTTTATAACTAATCAGAATATTATCAATAATGAAATATTGGTCTATATATTTAATAAGAGCATGTGACCCCAGGATGCACAGTAAAGAACTATTCTGTTAAATGACTTATGTCACTTTTTTCCAGAGAAAATTAATATTTTCTGTTGCATTGAGAAGAACTACTTTTTTCATAATTTACATATGTCTGAAAAAGAAAATTCATAAACATCTATTTTAATCTTAATATGTGATATATGTAAACCATTATCCCATTATGATGATCCTTATGTAATCTGGAGCATTTTGATGTGTGCTTGTAGCATATAAAGAACTAGGAAAATTTAAGTTGTATTATGAAGAGTTAAACTTTTGCCATCCTTGCTGTCTTTTAAATAACCAGTAGGCAAATAAAGGAAAACAAAAGGTTTCTTGAAGATTACCAAAGTTACCCATACAAACTCTTATCATTTCTATGGATTTAGTCATTAGTAAATCTCACTTTCCACTCTGTGAAGTGAGGATACGCCTGGCCATGGGCTTCTCTCTTTCAGGATGCTAATTTGAAGTATTTCCATCACTTCTCAAAGTTGTGGAATAATCCACATACTGATCCCCCAGGAGGAATATCATAATGCAGATGTGCGATACTTTGCAGCTACAAACAGACTTTTAAAGATCAGATTGCCTTTCTTCTTGGAAATGGACACTACACCTAAGATGTGAAATACAGCTTTTCTTTTGCTGGAGGCTTTCAGAGGTGCAGCTGCTAGTTGGCAAGCCATTAAGTAGGTTCAAGTTGGGAATGGAAGGTTAACAACAGCTTGTGTAATAGAAATGTAGACAAAAGATAATCCAACTTTCCAGCTTTCAAGGGATTCACTAGCTGTAGCTGACTGTGAGCTCTGAGTATTAAATCTAATAAAGTCCTCAGGCAGGGCAATGGTGGGGTTATTTCCTTTGAGAAATGACACTGTGGTTTCTGCATTTGGATCAGAAATTGACACATGGAAAGATTATTTTTTTCACTTTAGGGGAACCTGAACTAAAATCAAGATGTGCAATGCTTTTATGACTGTAGTTTTTATAAATGAATTAACATTTCCAGGATGAAAACCTTGAATGAAAATACTATTATAATACTGCTTCCTCTCCCAATTATTTTTCCAAATAATAAACTGATACAGACACTGACATAATTTTGCAACTGTACTTCATCAAACCAAACTTCATCTTCCTAACTTAATTTTCTCTCCAGCTCCCAGTGTCATCACAGGAAGAGTCTCTAATTCAAGTGCTTCTAATCACTTTATATTTAATTTGAATATAAAGCAGAATATTAGCCAAAGAAGAACCTTGCCATGCACAAAGGTCTGAAACATTCTAGCTTCAGTTCACTTTTTCAATTTGCCCTTCACATATTTTCTTTTCACACGTTTCTACTTACTCCAGAATGACACAGGGTTCACTGAAGACCCACTACCATCACTTTACCTAAGAAGAGCTAAGTAGAAATAAATGGTGTCTCCCTTGATGAGGACTTAACATGCTCTCAACAACTCTGCATTTGAAATCTTTACTTTCCATAAAGAATTTGTCTTATGTGACCTTTTCTTCTTATCTAATTATTTTTTTTAAAGAACAGCAATCTGAGACTAATGAGAAACATAACTGCTGTATCAGTCTAGCCATTTTTTAAGATTAAAAGTATATCTAAACAAGAAATATATCAAACCACAAGCAGTAAAAACAGAACTTAAACACTAAGCCCTCTAAACCGCTAAAGGGAAGAAAACTTCAACCGCCACCGCCATCTATGTGTAAAGCAGGTGGATGCTGCCTTTATTTGAAATTCCAAATTTCTCCTTGCTTGAACGTCTTTATGAAATACTTGATGGTTTAAGGCACTGTTAAAAATTGTTAGATTTAGATTGGGGGATTTATTTTCTAATTTGCATTTAATCACTCAGTCCAAGACTGGAGTAAAATGAATCTACTGTAGTCTTTCTAAAATGATGGAGGGTGAAAACATGACTTTTCATTAGCTATGACACAGGGAAAAGAAAGGAAAAAGAATTCACAAGAAAATGGAAGTGCTAAACAGGAAATACTGGATAATTTCTGGGTCAGAGCAATTCTCCTTTGGTTTGATTTTACATTGCATTCATACTATGATCTGATTCATTTTATACACATGCCACCTGTTTTAACACTGATGCATACACACAGTTCTCTCCAGCCTCTTATCCTTCACGATAAATGCACCTAGTGTGAATGCTCTATGACATCTTCAACTCTGCTGAGATATTGGATTAATCAGCATTCTCCAGAGAAACAGAACCAACAGGACACATATTATAGGAGATTTATTTGTAGGATTTGGATCAGGTGGTTTTGGAGACCATGAAATGTCATGATCTGCCATCTGAAAGACCGAGGAACCAGGAAACTGGTGGTATAACTCGGTTCTAGTCCAAAAGCCTGAGAACCAGGAGCTCCAATGCCCAAGTACAGGAGAAGCTTAAGGAGCAGAGAATTTGCCCTTTTTAAAAAAATTTATTTTTTAATTTTTTAGTTGAAGTATAGTCAGTTTATAATGTGTCGATTTCTGGTGTGCAGCATAATATTTCAGTCATACATATACATACACATATTTTTCATATTTTTTAACTTATAGGTTACTACAAGATATTGAATATAGTTCCCCATGCTATACAGTATAAAGTTGTTTATCTATTTTACAATATAGCAGTTAGTACCTGCAAATCTTGAACTCTTAATTTATCCCTTCCCACTTCCTTTCCTCCCTGGTAACCATAAGTTTGTTTTCTATGTCTGTGAGTCTGTTTCTGTTTTATAAATAAGTTCACTTTTGTCTTTTTTTCTTCTTTTAGATTCCACATATGAGTGATATCATATGGTATTTTTCTTTTTCTTTTTGGCTTACTGCACTTAGAATGACAATCTCCAGGTCCAGCCATGTTGCTGCAAGTGGTATTATTTTATTATTTTTGATGGCTGAGTAGTATTCCATTGTATAAATATACCACATCTTTTTTATCCAGTCTGTTGATGGACATTTAGGTTGTTTCCATATCCTAGCTATTGTAAATAGTGCTCCTATGAACACTGGGGTGGATGTATCTTTTCAAATTTGAGTTCCCTCTGGATATGCCCTTCTTTTATCTTTTTGTTCTCTTCTGACCATCCATGGATGGAGGTTACCTACCTCCTGTAAACATATGTGAGGGGAATCTCTTTACTCAGCCTACGGAATCAAATATTAATTGATAGAAACACCCTAACAGACACACCTAGAAATACAGTTTTACCAACTATTTGGGTATCCCTTAGTCAACTCAAGTTGGCACATGAAAGTAACCATCACAAATAAGAATTGGATATCTTGGAATAGGAAAGATATGTGGATTCTCTAATGTGGAATATACACCATAAGGAGAAGATATTAACAGTTATGGAAATACAATGAATAATTTTAAAGGAGGAATGCACTTACTCTGCCAAACAGATTTCTAATTTCTCACACAAAATACACCGGTGCACAGCACATAAAGGATGGCAGGGCAGAACTGAGTGAGCATAATGTAAGAGCATTCAAATTACTGTACTGTTTATGTCCTAACATCGCACATTGTGAGGAGCAGGTCTGCGGTCTGCTTTATCCCTTCATGTGGACGGTGAGGTCAGACCACACACTCTGTAATTTTGAGTCAGAAAACTGCTGATTCATAGCTCTGGTTTCACATCTGGCACGTAGATTGCACAAAAATTCCCTAGAGATAGCGTATGGTCTTTGAAGACCTGGATACTGTTGAAATTAATTGAATTTATGTGACATCTGGATAAGCAGAAATGTCATGATGGCACTAAATGGCCTTATTACAGTTGCTACATATGAAGTTAGCACAAAGAGATAAACACCAAGTGCACTTCAAATGCTTAATCAGTAGCATTGCCCACATTATCTCTTCAACTGCCCCATGTTTTCATTGCCCTTTCAACTTCTCATGATCTGACACATTTTCTTGTGGACCATGTTCTAACAAGGTCAGGCCACCTTCTAATGGAAGCCCAGAAAAGTGTTTATGGCCCTACACAATAGTGCAATTAAGACTTCTAGCCAAGATTCCTATCATGCTTAGTTTACAGTTTAATTACCCCCTCCAAACAATTAGAAAAAGCTCCCAACACAAAACAAATAAACAAGCAAAGAAACAAACCTCACTGAAAATGAAGACTTATCAATACAATTACTTTTAGGGTGAGAAAGAGAAGTAACGTGGTCCTTCTAAATTGTTTTTCCATTTTCATCATGCAGATTTAAACTGCTTTAAAGAAAATAAACCCCTCTAAACAGCTGGTCTTTAGCAAGTATAAGAAGCTCTATTTCAGGTTCAGATTTAGGCTAGAGGTAAGGGGGAAAAGGAAAGTCTGTGGATATAAATGTTTTGGGGAATGTTAGAGACTTTTGATAAATTTTAATAACTCATTGAAATTGCAGAACCCACAGATTGAACTTTGCTTATTAAACTTTCTGAGACCTACCTAATCTATCTTGCTTTAAGCTAGCAATTTACAAAAGTATATTAGCAAAGAGTTTTATTTGGGAAAAAAGTCACTGTTTGCCTCTGTATATTATTATTTTGAAGCTAATTTGGGAAATGTTAGACTAAGAAAACAAGATTTTTCTGTCCTAATATCTAACAAGATGATTAGTAAAAAGGGAAATTGGAAGATTAAATAGTTTACTGAATTGCCACAGGTAAAATTTTAATCCCTGTAAATATTTTGTGTTTAACAAGAAGTTTTTCAGATTTCAGAATTTAAGATGCTGTACGAACTTGTAGAGTTTTGAAAACTCATTAATATTTAGGAAACACTAGATATAAATTTGTATTTAAAATTTAAACAGATTTGAAGTCTCAACATGTTTAACAAATTCACTTCTGATGTTCTGAACACTGATCTATTTTTATATTTAATACACAACAAAATTAATTTTAAAAAGGATGGTCCTACTTGTTGTCACTTGAAGGGAAAACAAAAACACTAAAATCCAGTAAGCTGTGTCAAGTTTTGTGCATGTTACAGGGAATTTAAAGATAAAAATGCAGTTTGCTTAAAGTAGTTCCCTCTTTGTGAAGTTGTCTGAGAAGTAAATAGTCATTATGAAACGATATGGAAAGTGTTCATGTCATCACATGTGCGTTCAAAGTGTCCCTGAAATTGGGGAAGGTGGGTAATGACTAATTTCCTAACCCCCCTACCCAAGGAGACTGATTCATCTCACTTTTTCTTTGTTTGTTGGAAGACGTTTGCCATCAGTGTCTACTGTTGTCATAGCTGTTACTGCTTTTAATTCTGTTCAAACTACGATTAGCATCTTCATTTTCCTTCCTTGACTTTCTTTGTCTTCTACCCTTTTATTAGCATTTGTGTGAAAATTCTTTTTTACAGACTTCATACATCCATAATAGACATCTTTTTCTTCTCAGACATATAACAACAAACTGTTACCCCAAAAGATAAAGATTAAGTTCATATCATACCCGAAAGATAAGTTTACAGTTGGGAAACAGTGCATTGTGTAGTGAAAGATTTTAAAAGATATATTTAAAAAAGTAAAAGTACACCTCTAAGAACAGGAGGCGGGCTGATTCAAGATCGGAAAAGTGGCGGGTTTTTTATTCCCGTCTCTGATACCCTCACTTAGAGGAGGGCTCTTGATTGATTGACTGTTCTTGTCCCTGCAGTGCTTAGTCATGTTTGGCCCCTTTGAGCATGTCCGTACCCATGGTGTATACAGGAAAAAAAAAAAGTAGGGGTGGGGGACTAAACGGTAACGTTAATTATAATACAATGAGCATTGGGTCATGTCCAGTTAAGCCTTTCTGCTACCGTGCAGTCGTGGCTGTCAGGTTCTAACCAGGTTTCTTGCTGGTGCTCATTTAGAGGAAGCAAAGTCCCTTTATGTTGGAGGTGGGCACAACGCCATCTTCCAGAATATCCTCCCTCTCCTCCACCCATCTGCTGGGTGCCCCGACTTATCTACCTACCTAACAAAACATAGGGTATTAGGTATAGTCTTAAGATTTGGATTAAATTCTTCCTCTCTTTCTCTCTTTTGTCTTATGCTGTATATTCTTGAGCTGATCTATGGACCCTAAAGCCAATGAGGATGTTTAGGGTGAGATAAGAGTGTGTGTGTGTGTGTGTGTGTGTGTGCGCGCGCGCGCGCGTGTGCACATTAATGGCAATATATAATTATGGTTTCTGGGATGTTCTAGAAAGCTGATTTCCTTAAACTGAGGTTTTACTATGTTTACATAGCAGCTAGTAAAACTATGATATTTATTATTTTAAAAGGTATAAATACTCAAAATATAATAAAAGTTTAGAAAAAAATCACGGATAAAGGATTTCTTATATCACCACTCTACTTGACAACTGTTTTGGTATTAACATTCAGTTTCTTTGTCAGAATAATACTATCCTAGATATATAACTGGTCTGACAGAGAATTTAGTCTTATATTCTTTATATCTTTCAGTCATCACTAATATTATGCCACCCAGAAATTCTAAGTCATCTGCATCCCACATATGATTCAAAAATGCAAGCAAGTATGCAATGTATAAGTTCTACTAAATAGAACACATAGGAGTAACTTTTGATTTTTGTCTCTGGAAATAATTTAACTTTTCCATTCAAATACATTTTTTTTTTTTTTGCTTTTAGTATGATCTACAAATACTTATTTTTAAGACAAATTGAATCTGTTTTATCTATGAATATATTGGGAATGGAATGAAACTTTAATACCAGCAGTTTTCATTGGTATTGTTAATTCTATTTTTATTTTTTCTTTAATATGAAGACTCTGATTCCCAGAAACAAGGGGTTAATTAGACAGTAAACTTCCTTGGGGGGAAAAATGCAGCACTGAAACTGTTTTTAAATCAATAATATTGCACTTAGATTGCAAATAAGCTCTGAGGTGAGAAACATCCCTGGACGATCAGGTGAAGCATGACAAATGCCAAGAAGCAAGCCCTGATGAGCGCTCTGGATGTAAACGCACCTCTGCTCCCAACTGAAATACTTGAAATCTCGCGTCTTCAGAGTGCATTCCCCGTCCACCCTGCTGGAAAATGTTTCCTTTTGGATTTGGCCACAAAGGGTTTTGTTTTGTTTTGTTTTGTTTTTGGTGTTTTCCTTTGTTGCTGTTCTGTCTAATCTAAAATAACATCACACAGTAGAAACAGTTTTTTTTAGCGTCTTTTCTTTTCTATAAACAGAAGGAAATTTTATATAAAATATTTGCAGATGAGAATTGGACAGGTTTTTTTTTTCAAGTAGGAAACCATTTTTTAGAGAAACATCAAATATTTTAAAATGCTAAAGAATATGCTTTTATTGGCGTAAAATCCATCATACACAATGAAATATGACATTTGTGGGAGAGGGATTCATGTTTCTCAATGTTACACTTTTGAATCAAGAGCATATTTTACAGAATGAGTAGATAAAATGCACTTAATAGATAAATTTACTAAAAATATTTCCCCTGATCATTATTCTCTTAAAACTACGTTTAGGTCTTAAGATTACTAGTGTGGAACCTGCTTTCTACAAGGAAATGTTTAGGAGTATTAATTATGTTAATTTTATATGAAGAAATTTCACAAATGATTAATAATCACACTTTCAATATCTAGCTGAATAAAGGAACGAAACCTCTTTGGCTACAATTTCTAGGTCTGTGTAACCTTTGACAGAAGTGCTCGGATATGTATGCTTTTCCTTTCTCCTAAACATCGTTGCTGACTGTTACTCTATTTGAGATTTACTGTGTGGTCTGTCGACTTAACGGAGCAAACGTAACCTCCAGTTTGAAGCCGGCACCAATAGTTTTTCCTGACTCTGCTCTCTGCTTACTGGGTTAGTCATTCTTTAGTTCTGACTTCTAGCAGTAGCCAAACAGGTGCTTTTTAATGTACTTCAAACACGCCAGGCTGAGAACAACAGGCTTGTTAAATAAATGTTTTTCGGAGACTTAATCTGAGGGTCATTAAAGGTAGGAATAGACTTCTAACTGTGACTTGCAGTCTTGTTTCCTGGAGGCATGTGTGGATATAATGAACTGACTTGGATGCTTCCAGGAGTGCCTGTTACGTGCCAAACAATTAGGCTTAGCATTTTCGTGTACATACGCTCTTATTCAAATGCCAGAACACAGTGAAGCAGACTTGCTAGATAGAAATTGAGGCTCAGAGAAGCTAAGAACCTGCATATAGTCATCCCCTGGATCAGAAATAACCTAGGTAGAGACTGGATTTTAATCCAGATGTTCAGACTAAGTGTAGTGTGTTACCCCCTCACTGTGTTGCACTAGAAGCCTATGACTTTGGGAGGCCCATCCGGATCTGGAATTCTGCCTTTAGTGAAAGATTTCCTGTACTGTTACAAAATAGTAGACCTAAATCCTGTCCTGCGAACATTGTTCCCAGGTCGGGACTTCTTTGCCGTGTGCACAAGTTATTTAATCTGTTAATCTTAGGTTTCTCTCTCTAAAAATAACGAAAATGATATTTCAAACCATTGCCCACGGGTGTCATGAAAATTTATATAATAATCATGGTCATAAGTCATCTTAAGCTACTAAAGAAAATTTCCGACTAGTAGATAAATCCACAAATTCTATTTTTATCCTCCTACAGAGCCCCCACCAGAGGCCCACTCCCCCGTATCCTCCCATTTTCTAAGAAAACAATGAAGAACTGATAGAAGACACTGCAGCAAGTAGCACCATGGCCGCAAGGAAAACACTAATAAAGACATGAATCTTATTTTTGAATTTGATGAACATTTCTCTTTGCCCAAAGCCTGGTTCCTTTTTTAATGCACAGTGAATATGAGACCAACTAACTTTTAAATAATTTATTTGATAAAATCATAATTGTAAGCCTCCAGAGATCTTAATGTCTCTATCAGGCTATAGATATTACATGATCCTCATTAATATTTTGTCAATTGAATTTTAATGCTATCAATATTGTCATGCGGTATTTCTCCGGGAGACCTTATGCAAGACAGTCTTGAGTTAGAAAAGAATACAGACATTTATGATGATAAAATTTATCCAATATTAGAAGAAAGATTCAATAATTGAAAGAAATAGCAAAGAGCAAAGAATTATTGAAGATTAGTGTAGCAAGAAAACATGCTTAGCATTTTATACCAACAGAAACACTGCCAGCCTGGACTGAAAGGGAGAGAGATGGGACAGAATAAAGGAAGAATGATTCTAAGAGTAGAGACAAGGGTGCTGATGTGAGAAAGGACAGGTCTGTTTCCCTAGAGGGTTGAGAAGGTGGGCTGTCTCCAGTGGCCCAAAAGATTATAATGGAGCATGAAGCCACATGAGATTATTCTTGGGCCTCAAAACCCAGCAGAATTTGCTCTACTGGGTTGCAAACTTGCTTTAGACCAATAAGCCCTATATATATATTATTCATTTTCTCACTTTTAGAATAGGAGTATATATTTTATGCCTGCCACATCATCGTGTTTTGGAAGAAGATAAATTATTTTCTATTTTCATAGATCAATGGACAAAGAAAAATTTTGTCTTATGGCAATATGTATAATCTTAACCATACTTGATTGAGATGATGAGATTTGGAATATTTTCGAGTTGATAATATTTAAGTGAGATTTTGGATATTTAAATGCTAGTCTGTGTTAAGAATTTTGGGATGTTGCAATTGGGTGAATGTCTTTTGTACATGTAGCAGTAGACAGCGGGCTATACTAGTTGGTTGAATAGTGCCCATTTCCAAATTTGCATCCACCCATAACTGCAGTATGTGACCTTATTTGAAAATAGGGTTTTGCAAACTGAATTAGGTTAGGCTCTAAACCAGTATGGTAGGTGTCCTTACAAGAAGCAGGAAATTCAGACATGGAAACAACAGAGAGAATGAGACATGATGACAGAGGCAGAAGTTGGACTGATACATCTACAAACAAGGAGTATCAAGAACTGCTGGCGACCACCAGAAACTAGGAGAGACGGATGACACAGACCCACCTTCAGAACCTCCAGATGAAACCAACCCTGCCTCCAGGCTGATTCTGGAATTGTTAAAAAAGAAACAAAAACAAACAAAAAAAACATCTATTTGTTGTTGCACATGCTCGTTTGTAGTTCTTTGTTCTGGCAGCCCTAGGATTTTGGCAGGAAAATCCTATTGCTGTTATAGTAAAATTAATACTAAGAGCTACCCTATCAGTTACTCTCTTAATGTAAACGTTTACATTGCAACTAAAACAAACTACCATATAGTCACAACTATATTTTGAAGTTAACCTTATAAACATAGCATGCCTAATTTGAATGCAGACCAAATAGGAAAAGGACACAAATTCATATTATTCATAAATATTTTGTGCTATATTCAGAGAAAAAGCAATGACATTTTTGTCATAGGAATCTTCCCATGTCATCACAAAGTAAAGATAAAGAGATATTCTATCATTCATCTAAGTTGGTTTCAATTGTTTTGAGCAGGTATCACACAATTGTATTTAGTGAAACTACATTCAACAAGAAATAATGTTTAATATACTCACATGAAACTTTGCAGTTGTTTTGTTTTTATTTTGTTTTCCTGGAATTAGGGTGAATAAGATCATAAAAGCAGAATATGGGGGAAATGTCTACATTCAATTCAACTTAAGACTGCACTGTCAATAGTGTTGTCTACAAATTTAAAGCTAAATTTTTAAAGTGCTAAAACTAAGAAAATACTGCTTTTTACTTTCTTTATTAGATAAGCTTAGTCATTTTTGATGTTTTGTTATTTTTGGTATATTGACTAGAATCTCCATAGTGCAAATTTGATTCAGGTTTGCTGTAACTGATAGTTAGAGATAAGAAAGCAAACACAAATACTGAGAATTTTAAAACTGCTATTCAGTGAGTGTCATTATCTTTCTGGAATTCATACTTCCTAAATGATATAAAACAGGTAATTAGACTGGGTTTTACAGTGTTAAAAACGTCTTCTCTTATCTCTCTGAATGAAGAATGTGAAAGCATTAATCCTTTGTATATGACAATAAAAAGAAGAGTACTATTCTTTAATCACTTTGTTGATATTTTGTTGCTGAGGTTAGAAATTCCTCATGTAGCATAAATATATAAAACTTAAAATGGAGAGTGTTTGTTTTTTTTGGTTGTTGTTGTTAATTTTAAATATCCCAAATCTCAGAATAAAGTAATGATGTGATGAAACACAGAAATGTTATCTAATATTTAAAAAAAATATTTAATAAAAAAAATATTTAATTTTTAATATTTAAATTAAATTTAAATATTAAATAAATATTTTAAAAAAAACTCAAGATATATGGAAAGACAAGAAGAGAAATAAATAGTGAGTTCATTCTGATCACCTGTGAGCTTTTTGGATTATGATAAAAAAATGCATTATCATAGAACATTTTTAGGATTTTGAGATCTGGAAAGAAAAGTGAGAGACTGTGAATAAATTAAGTGACAGCTGAAGGTCATTTTAACTGTACTAATTTAGAAATACACAACAAAAAAGAATTTCCATTTCTTACTGACATACAATATATGCACAGGAGATATAATTAGACACGGTTTGAGATCCTGTTTGGACACCTTCTTAATTATCTTCAATAAAAATGAAATTTTAGAAAAGAGATTAATTCAACAAATCAATTGATAATGACTAATTAATTAATGTCAGTTATCATTTATAAAGCCGTTTGAAGCTGGAACATGCTGTGCGTGTAAAGTAGTTTTATTAAGATTATAATGATGAAGAATGTGGGTGAAAAATCTGGCATAGATAACATTTTAAAGAATCATTTATATTATGGCCCAAAGATGGTACAGTATTTTGGAATAGATATGCAGTTATGTTTCTTACGTTTCTTTTCAAATTTTTTTCTTATATGACTAATAGTGTCTTTTTAATTCACTCTAGGCATCATTTCTTATGTCAATCTGTAAATCAAAAAGTATTTGCTAAGCCCCTAATATATACCAAATGCCATTCTGAGCATTAGGAATTTAGTGGTGAACAAAGTGAGCAGAATCCCTGCCTTTAAGGTATTGATATTCTTATAGATGAAGGAAATCTAAAGACATAAACAGAGAGGGGGGAGGGTATAGCTCAAGTGGTAGAGTGCACGCCTAGCATGCAAAAGGTCCTGGGTTCAATCCCCAGTATCTCCTCTAAAAATAAATAAATGAATGAACCTAATTACCTCCCCACACTAAATAAACAAACAAACAGAAATAAGAATTTCAGGGTCTAATGGGTGGTATGGAGAAAATTAGCTAAGATTAAGTGATAAAGTGGTGTGTGGATATGGCCCTGTGTTGGCTAGGTGATCTGAGAAGCTCTTCTGAGTTTTGACATTAGGCCTGAATAATAAGACGACACCAACCAAGGAACAAAGAAAATAGCAAATACGAGAGCCCAAGTCAGGAATAAGCTTGGTGAGTTCAAGAAACAAATGAAAAAAAAAAAAAAAAAAAAAAAAAAAAAGAATCTAAGGCAGCTGGAATATGCTAAGAGTAGAGTAGAATATGACATCAGGAATCTAGGCAAGGTGGTTAGAAGTCACTGGACAACTGAGAGGGAGTGGTGTCTGACTTCTAGTCTGTAATATTTTATTATGGCAACTCTAGAAGACTAGTACAAGATGTTTCAAAGAGGGAGAAGTAACTATGTTCAATGCTGCTGAAAGTCTAATGGGATGAATACTGAGGCTTGACCACCAGCTTCTGGCATACAAAACAGTCATCATGTAACAGGGACTATTTGTTCTCTTGCCTTGCTACAGAAGGTTTTCTGTATTTTATTTACTGGCCTGATTAAGCTGTACTAATTCCACAGAATGCATTAGAGTATTTCACTTCTACCTCCCAGTGTTCATCCCCCACAGCATGATAACCACTGACCAAACCATAAGTCCTCAGAATGTGGCCCATATAACATCACCTGAATCTTAGCTCTTTTCCAGTACTAGATGGTATAAGGGTGGAAAAAGGTGACTTAGGAGCTTATAACTCGGACCAACAGACCACCTGCACATACCTCGCAGACATCCTGTCTCCTGGGAAAATGCCACAAGAAGATGATTTGACCCTCACCTCCCTTCTCCTCCTAGAATAAAGGAAACCTAAACTCTGTTCTGAACTAAGATGGTTCTTCAGGACGTTAGTCTTTCATCTTCTCGGTTTGCTGGCTTTCTGAATAAAGTTGCTATTCCTTTCCCCGACACCTGTCTCTTGATTTACTGGTCCATCCTGCGGCAAGCAGTATGAGCTTGGACTTAGTAACGATCAAGCAGAACATTCCAAGGACTCATAGTTCATTTCCATCATAGCAATTCATGTTCTAAAGACACACCTTTCTTGAGAATGTCCAAACCTGGTGAATTAACCTTTCCCACACAGTCTTCCAAAAGTTATTTAATTACTTGACCTTGAATTGAGAGGGAAAGGTGGAGCTGGGAGTAGCATGAAGGAAAGGGACACCATTCAGTGAGTGTTTACCATCTGTCAAGTACTGGGCCAGGTGGTATATGCAGTACCTCTCTCATCCTCACCACAACGCTTCAAGCAGGTTATGGTTCGTTTGTTTGTTTGTTTATTTATTTATTTATTTAAAAATTGTTTACTAAGGGGCTGTGGAAGTGTGTCATAACACTTCTAGTCTATGTCTAAAAGGATTCTGTAAATTCTTTGCTATAGTTACAGTTTCAGAGTGAGTTTATATACCTAAAACTCATAACTGAGTGAATTTTATTTAATTCAACACATGTTTGTTCAATTATTATTATATAGTGGGCTGTTAATTCAAGTTCAAGCCTTGCATGCACTAAATTTCTTATAAGTACAGAAGAGTGGAGGAGATAGCATTCTTTGATAATAAATTTCTCATTGCATATATATATATTTGGTTCTATTCCTGTTGGTTCTGTTTCTCTAGAAAATCCTTAAAAACACAAAATATTCCATTCATTGTTCAGTTTCTTGATTAAAAGGTAATTCATGATTGTTATAGAAAACTACCCAGATAATGCAGAGGAGTATAAAGATAAAATCAGACACGAAGTAAAAATCATTTCTAATCTGAAAAATTACGGCTATTTTTTTAATCACCCCATACAGCATCATCCTGTATACAGTTGTACTCTTCCCTCTTAACAACCATACCATTGTATCTCTATATTGTTAGACACTATGTAATTGTATCTAACTACCATTCAGACTGATATGAACTCATTTTTTTAACCATTTAACATGTTTACAATATGCCAGATATTGCACAAAGTATTCTACATTAATATCTCATTTTATGTTTGAAGTTATCCATTGGTGTGTTTCTTTTTATTCCCATTGTACAGTTGAGGCTCTGAATATGAAAGATTTCAAGCAGTTTGCCCAAAGTCATAGAATTAGAAGTTGTGGTTCTAAGTTTTATACCCAGGTCACTCCAATTCCAAAGTTCTAAGTTATCTTGGTCTTTAATTATTTCAACTGTGTATCTCATGTATTTTTTAAATGATGTTTTATGTACCTGGAGAACATATTCTGTGCTCTGTGCTTCTTTTGTATGCCCTTCAATATTTAATAAACTGCAAGGCACATGTTTGTTTCTAATTAAATTCTTAATTAATTTAATTGAATTTACCATGGTCTTTGCTACTTCATCATTAATTTATTTGTGCTATTGACTTGGACTCAGTAAAAATATACATGATCTCCATTGATAAAAACATTGAGTTATGATTTATATGCCCTAATCAAGATATTGTTTTAATAAACACCTCTGGTTTATATAATCAAGAAAAGAGTTTCTATAATTAGGTTTTTTCCCAAATAGTATATATCTAAAATTTAAAGAAATGTCAAGTCACTGATTAATGTTTTAGTTATACTACTTATCAAATGATGAAAAACATCAGAAGTATGGATCAAACTATATGCATTAACAAAAATCTCACATTTTCTTTCCAGAGAATTTAGTGGTTAATAACTGGAAGAAAACAATGCAGAATAATTTCATTTTCACACCTCCCAATAATTTCTATTTTCTTTCTGTGAGTTAGCCTACAATCTCTTTTTTATATTTGTTCTTGCAGTGATCCTCATAAAAATTCTTCTGCTGTAGTATTTCTTCACTCTACATTTTTTCTGAAATGTCATTTCATAAAACACTTTTTTTTTTCTGATGTGGCACAAACTGTTCAATGGCCAATAGGTATCAGAACAAAATGACCTGGAGAGTGGGGAGATGGTTCTTTGAGACATAAGTCCACTTTCTCCCCGGGATTGCTGGCTTCCTCAATAAAGCTATTTTCCTTTTATCCAACACTTGTCTTTCACTGTTGGATACTTGAGCTATGAGTAGCTGAACCTGAGTTCAGTAACACTTCTATAAATAATAGGAACTGACTGCATTATTAAGTTCCTATTTGTCAGTGATCTCTATATATAATTTACTATAAGTTAGTAAGCAAAAGCATAAATACTTTGGACTATAATCCTGGGGGGAAAATGCTAAGTTTTAGTTATTTGGAGTAAAAGGCATTTATTTCTCACACAATCTTAAGGTGTCGTTAAAATTTTTTAAAAAGTATGATTAACAGATTTCCAAACTTGGTAGTTTTCACAGCCTCTTCAAAAGATGAAGCAATTCCATAGATATCACATATCTTTAAGGACTTGTTAACGTTCTGAAAGACGTGTAAAGTATTGGAATATTCAGGCAATACTGATTGTAAATTGTATTTCCTTTTTTTTGAATATTCATATATATTTAGCTTTTCGGAAGAAATCAAGATGCTAAGTAAAATTTCCAAAAACTTATCATCTTTTCAACCAAACATTCAATAACAGTGTAATGCTTAACATGTCTTCAGGAAATTTATGCTTTTAGCCCTGCCATCTCTCCTGCACTCTGGATTCTTGTATTTAACTCCTAGACTAACATTGTTATTTGGATGTCTAATAGGCATCTAATGGACATCTTAAACTTCATATGTTTTCCCCTAAAACTTGCTTTTGCATTAGAATTAAGAGCAAATCCATCTTTCTAATGTTCAGGTCAACCATCTCAGTCTTCCTTATCCCAGCTCTGTCTTCCACACCAAGTATCCAAGCCACCAGGAAATTCTGTTGGGGGCAGTGAATCCCTTAAAAATATATATTAAGAACTCAGCCCCTTTTACTATCTGTATTGCTACCAAATCGATCCATTATTTCTCACTGTTTTCCAAGCTCCTCTCTTGGCCACTTCAGTCCATTGTCAAATGAGCAGAGAAAGCAAAAATTTAAAAACTGAAATCTTATCACTTTTTCATCACTGAAAATTATCTAATGGTTTCATAGCTTGCTCAGAATCAAAATCAATTTTCTATAGTCCACAAAACTCTTCATAACTTGTCTCCATCAATCATCAGCCTTTGTGGTTATATGAAATCACATTTCTATTTTTGAACTAGAAAAAAAATTAAATAAAGTCAAGAAGATAATCCAGTTATGAACGTGATTAAGAATACAGCTGTATAAACATATAAGCCAAATACTTGCTATGAATGGATACTAGAAAATACAATTTTGCACAACGCTGATTTTTCATATTTTGGAGGAAATTATTTAACAATTCACTATGTAGATTATTATGGAGATTTCTACCAGCAAACTAAGTTTATAACTCAGGGGTTATTTTTAATGGCACTTTTCCCTTAAGAAGTAACTAAATAGAGTCATAAACTCTGTTTCTAGTCATCTACCTAAATTATAGTGAATAGAAGTAAAGTGTTGAAAAAGCTCCTTTTTAAAAAACTTTATTGCAGATTCAAGATAAACTATTTCGTTTTTGCTCATTTTATTTCATTTTCATTTGTACCACTCTATTAATCATAGGTAGCTGGCTCTCTGTATCTGCAGGTTCCACATCCACAAATTAAACCAACTGCAGATTAAAAATATTTTATTAAAAAATCCAGAAATGTCCAAAATGTAAAACTTGAATGTGTTATGCACAGGCCACTATTTACGTAGCATTCACATTGTATTACATGTCATACATAATCTAGAGATGATTTAATGTATAGAAGAGGATGTACGTAGGTGATATGAAAATAACGCCATATTTTATGAGGGACTTGAATTTTGAATTTTGGTATCCATGGGGTGGGGACGAGGGGTCCTGGAACCAGTACTCCTGCAGATACTGAGCAAAGGCTGTATTTAATATGGAGGTACTATTTACATCAATGTGAAACCATAGTCAGTATATTTCTATTCAGGAAAAATTTTTTTAAAAACTTATTTTATGTGGAGACAATTAAAAAAATAGTATGTGTGTGTGTGTGTGTGTGTGTATACACACACATACAATGTAGAAACAGTCTCTTGATTTATTTTATCTGTTTATATACACTTCTGACAAAATTAGTAGGAAGAGAGAATATCTCAGAAGGTTGTTAGAAAGAGTTATTAGAAAATCAGCATATTTGATGATTTATTAAGTCGACTGTCTCCCTGGTCTTAAAAAGTGTGTACTGTCCAACATTTATTTTCTACAAATTATAGTAGATTATAGAATTAATCAAAGGGTTTCTGCCTTCTATAAATTTAACTTAGAAAGGATCCTTTGGAAAAATAGAGGGCAAAATAAAGTTAATGACTGCTTTCAAAGAATTTTAATAGAACATAGTGAAACGCTCCTCTATAGCTAATATTTTTTACAGCAAAATGCATAAGGAAAAAAAGTGAGAGAGAAAAAGACGGCCAGAGGAAAGAGAGGAGAGAGCTACTTAGGCCCCTGGGATTTCTTTGTGAGAGGCTGTTATTTGTATTGATTTTAGTTTGCAAGTTCTTTTCCTCCTTCTCTCTGTTGGCCCACTATGTAATCCATAAATAATAAATACAGGAGCAGTGAGTCATTCTTTAGACTGCAAGCATAGCAACCATCACAACACATTAACCTACCAACTGAACACCACATCATCTCCATCATAAAATGCACTTCATCGTGGAATCAAGACCCTAGAATTTAAACTCTCTGTTGGCCTTGAGATTCTAACTAAACCGAGTGAGTAGTGCAAAATGAAAGGATTCTTACATGACAACTGCCTCAGCTTCTAGTATTCCTTGTGCCTTAATTCGTGTCCTTACCTCTTTGCCTTTAAACACCGACGAGCAGCGAATGTTTAAGGCAAGAGCTGTTGTTATTATAGTTAACAGTGTGTTATATATGACCCCTTTCTGAGTGATTTGATCGGAATTACAAATTTTTTTTCTAAAGAATGTAACTGTTATTTATCATATAAATCTGTGGGAAATAGAAAGCTTCAGACTACAAGCAGGTAACTAAGCGGTTAGTTCACAAGCCCAATGAAGAGAGAAGTGATTAAAATCAACTTTGGAAAGTAACACCAATAAAGATAATTGGGAACTAATAATATTTCAGTGAGCAATACGACCTCAGGGAGTTTCGGAGTTTCAGTGTTTCAGAGAACTGGACACTCATATCATATAATACATGTGCAAGGGTCTTTCTAATTTTATGGAAGAAGCATCTTATTTTTATGATTATTTTTTAACTTTTTTCTGGTAGTGAAATGAACATCCAGGAAATGATACAAATCAGCGTACCTTCATAAATTTCAAAATGTTAGCATGTTTGTCATTCCAGCACCAGAGGAAAAGTAGAAGATGATCAGCATCTCTCAAACCCCCTTGTCCACTTTCAGATACTTTCATCCGCTAAAGCTGATCTCTAAGTATTTGCTTTTTATCTGGCTTCTGTGTGCAGAATAGTTTGTTATTTCTCATTCAGTAGAGTATTTAATTGCTTAAATATATTACAATTTATTCTTCCATTTGATTGACGAACACCAGAGTTATTCAAAGCCTTGGGCTATTATATACACTGCTGTTACGAACATATTTGCACACATTTTTGGTAGCCATACATGCTGGCTGATATGCTATGCATATATTCACTCTAATAAATATTGACAGTTTGGAAAAGTTGTTGTACCAGTTTGCACCTTCACTAGCAGTTTGTTAGCATTCCAGGTGCTCCACACTCCAGCTACTGCTTAATGTTATTTATATTTTTGATTTTTTTAAAAAAAATGTTAGCTATTCTGAAAGTTGTAGTGGTGAATGCTAGCATTTCTCAATATCCCACCTTTGCCTCATTCCCTTTTTAAAATTTGTTTTCTTTAAATTTCCTCTATTTCCGTGACTTCACCCCTCATCTCTTGTGAAATGTGAGGTCTGTATCTATCACTCCTGTTATTCTCAATATTCCAGAGCCATAAATTTCTAATTACCTATAAAACACTTATGCCTGTTGCATTTTCAGCAACTCAGATTGAACATACCCACAATTTTTTTCCTACTAAATGTGTCCCCATTCAGATTCAAAGTTTCTATTCATCATACAATCAAGCATCTAGTCATCAAAACCTAGCATTTTTCTTCACCTTCTACACTTCTTAGTTTGGCATATCCAATACTTTTTCAAGTTTTCTGGATTCTCTATACTCTCTTTTGTTCTATACTTTCATTTCCACTATATATACACTAAAATTTCAAGTGTGCAAAGAAAAGCAATGCATGGCATTTAGAATAAATCACTTGTCTTTTGAGCATTTTGAATGAAGGCCAAAGGAGTTAAAGATTTGAGAATCCATTATTAATAAATCTAAGATATGCAATTAAATGCCCCAGGTCTTGGAGTATGTTAACAGGCCATGAGGTTAGCATTCAGGTTTAGACTGCAAGGGATACTATTCTGTTAGAAACAGAGATTAAGCCCAAAAAACAGAAGAAAGAGAGACTAAAGACCCCATTAAGAGCCTCACTTGAATGAGGCAAAGCAAATAGAGAACAGGGAAGTTACAGTTGGAAGAAACTGAGAGAGTATCTTAAGATCAGGGAGGGAGACTTAAATACACTTTATCTTGATGAAGAGTTGACAGGGACTTCTCATGATGGGGAGAAAAGTAGCTCCAAAAGAGAGGATAATAATAATAATAAAAAGAAATTACTGAGATGTTAAAGCCAAAACTAATGATTAAATGTTGGATTATGGAATGTAAGAATAAGGCAGTGTAAGTCTTGGATAAATATTGAATCAGAACTGGTGTTCAAAAAAAGGATATGTAAACGGTTTAGAGTCCAGATTTTCCTTTTGTCTAATTTTTACAGCAATTTTTTTTAGGTACTGTTGGAAGCTGCCCAGAAAAACCGTGTACCTATATAAAAACTTTATTCCCAGGAAGATGAATGGGCTCTTGAGGTCAAGCATAGCTCTAGAAGTCTAAGAATGTGTGGAATCTTTTATTTACCTCTCTGTTGTCTCCTGAACTTATGTAAGAATTATTTATCTTCCTTTTTCAGAAGTGGGAACTGAAAGAAGGTTAAGTGACTTTACCAAAATGTAAGAGCAGTTCAGTTCGATACGAGAATTCTAAGAGGAGTTCTAGAATCCCTGGTAAACTGCTAAACTTGTTTAAAATTAGATGTGGCATTTTAGAAAATTTCAAGTGAGTGGTCCTACTCATCTACTATACCTTATTAGATGGATACAATATTTAAAAAGATTTATTTCTTTTTAATACAATTAGATAATTTTTATTTTTGTAAGTATACGAAAACATTTTAATAGTCTAAAAACCAGTGCCCAGTAGCATGCCTAGTAATTATAACCTTTAAGAAAATAATATATATTAATTAACAGCTTATTTGACCTCAGAGATTATTATTCAAGTCGTATTTCTTGAGTTCCTATTATTTTCACAATACTATGTGTGAGAGCTATAGAGAGGCACTACGGTACAGCATGTAAGAGCATGGATTTAGAGTTTAATTGTCTAGGTTGGAATCGTTGGCTTACCATTTACAGTATGTGTAACCTCGGGAAAATGATTTACTTCTTTCCTTATCTATGAAAAGTGTATTATGACAGCACTCACTTCTTTAGGTTACGATGAGTGTTAAGTGAATTTACATGTAGTAAAGTAATTAGAACAATACCTCACACATAGTTATTGCCCAGCAAATATCAGTTCCTGCGATATAACTGGAAGACATATCTTAATAAACACGGCTTAAAGATTCAAGTCGCTGTGCTGTGGTCTTGCACTATCATGCTACTTATCAAGGTAATTATTTGTGGCGTCGGGGAGAAAAAGAATTCTCCTCTACCTTTCTGAGTTCTTAGCGGAGACCCTTGCAATGAAAGGCAGGCTAGCAAGAGTAAAACAAGCAGAAGCCCGTTAACACATATGTCACATGTGGGCATGGGAGATGTCCATGGGAAAATGAGTGGCGCTCCCTGGTGACAGAATTTGGGCTTAAATCGCATCTTACTAGGAAGAGGGAAGGAAGGATGTAGGTCTCTTTGGGGAGAGAAGATTTTTTTTTTCTGAATTATGAACAGGCCCTTAGGAGAGTGGACAGGAGGTGTGCTCATTTGTGACAAAGTGTGTCTGGATGTGGAGAGGAGACTTGTAGTCTCCTCTCATGACAAGAGTCAATCATTCCTGGTTGACAAAACTCCCAGAAAGACGATTTGTGACATTTGGTTCCTTTTGGAGGACCTGTCTTCAGGCAGATAATGGGAGTTCAGAGAAAACCTCTCTCTGCATTTTCAGTTTTTCAAGTTCCTGCAGCTCAAGGTAATCAATATATCAAAGTGCTTTATTTGGGGGTGGCACATCCTGAACTCCTACTATCATATTTTGAAGTGGTATCTTCTGCCATACGTCACTCGTTTTGGATTTTTAGTAAAATAGTCCCAGAATCATGCTCTGACTCTATGTTGTAGAAACAAAGAAAACGAAAAGTGATTTGGGGAGGAAATATGATCAGGTAGCTAAGTCAGCCAGTTTCAGAAATTGACCGAGGAACCACATATGCATATGGGGCTTGTTGACTTTCTTTTCTTGTGTTCCTTTTCTCTCTCTTGACAGAGATACTCAGGGTTCTCTTGTGTTACATGAAACCTCTGGGTACAGTGTTATTACATCTCAAGGGACCACTGACTAAAGAAGAGCGTTCTTAGAAGGAGATCATGGATGATGGATCAATTAACAATGAGTTATAGGTCCTTAAACACATGGGTTCTTTATGAGGATATAAAAGAGCTTTTGTAATCTCAAACTACTGAGGAGAGGGAAGAGTCCAGCCTTGCCTTTCAGCCAAGGCTGTGGTCCCAATTTCTTTTTCCTGTAAGCAGACTTCAATCAATGACAGTCATCTAAAATCTAAGGTCTGTGGTCCTGACAGCTACGTCAATGAGGCAGCGTCTTGCTTGGATGTAGCATAGAGACTCCTACTACAGCAGAGAGTCCTACAGTACGAGTACCAACATCACACAGTGGTCCTACACTAAATGCCTCCTCTTTCATCCTTTCTTCTGCCAGAGGCTGCCAGGTGTGACTCAGTGCCTTAAAAGCAATCAGTTTAAAATGTGATGTTATCTCAGATGGGAAACACAATCTGGGCTTGTCTGCCTGTCAATCTCATAAGTATCTGTGCCTTAAGTGTGTTAAGTGTCTCTCTCCCTGCCTCATTCTTTTTGAAGAAATAATTTGAAAAAAAAATAGATTTTTCATTTTCTTAGGGTTACATAGGAAGATCTACCCCACTCATTTTATGATGGACAACTATGGTTCCTGGCCTATAACATTATACTTAGAATAGCAGCAGTGACTTCAGATTGTAGTTTTCTCTTCCCAAATTCTGACTATATTTTTCCTGAGATTTTTAATGAAAAAAAAAAAATCTGAAAAACTCTCACTCTGGCCAAATGAAGTCCTAGTGTATTTAGAAAGACGAGGCTTGCCACAAATTAACTGCTACGTTGTGACAGCTGAACAGAGAAACTCCAGTCAAAACCAGGGAAGATTTCAAAGGGGTGAAGGTACCTAACAACCGCTCACTCCTTATTACCTTGTCCGAATGTTGGGCCCTGAACTTTGCCCCTTTAAGGGAGCCCAAAGGTATATTGATAGGTTTTTCTTCTCCTTTGCTCTGGAGCAAAATCAGTCCGTCCCTAAAACTATCTCACACAAGCATATGATTCCCCACCCTTGAAGATACCGGGGACCCCTTCGTCAGATCCCCTTAACAGAAGATCTGGCCCTCTTGTCACTATCATTAAAGTTGCTGACCCTCGATGGATGGGCCCATGTTAGAGATAACAGACATTTAGACAATGTGCCAAAAGAAATTCAGCACTTGTATAGAAACTGTCAAAAACCATCAAGTCAGTGTTAACTGAACTAACACTTGTCCTCAACAGAAATTAGTTTCTGAGACTGATTGTTTATTTGTAGAGCTTTACATGAAATCTGGCTTTAATTTAAAGATAAGAACTCTGGGTACCTAAATATATAAAAGTAACCAATGAATGAATGTTAATCTGTGAGTAAAGAGAGTGTATCTTTGACATCCTGTGAGATGCAGTTTTATACTCTATCTGTGAGGATGGGCTACTTTATGCTGCAGTTAACAAACAACACTAAAATCCTAGGGGCTTGAGCAAAGATGAATTTCTTGTACTGCTTCATGTGCATCACTAATGGTAGCCACTCAAAGATCCAGACTACTCATAACTTAAGGACTCAAGCTGGCAGAGTAGCAACTATCTTACAGGATGTGAATCACCTTGTCAAAGGTTAAAGAGAGCTCAGTAGGTGGGTCTTGCATCAGTAATTAAGTGCTCTGTTTTGGAAGCGATGCACATCATTTCTGCTCCTAGTTCGTGGGCCAGAACTAGACATACGATTCACACAACTACCAGGAATCCAGACTTGCATTTGACAAAGGACACCGATGACTACACAGAATGTATTCTTCCCTGAGCTTATAGCTATCCAAGAGAGTACATCCCTTCCTTAAAAGACACCTCATGGAACATTATAAATTTTTAAATTCACACTAATCTATACCAATTCAGGCACAAATATTAACTCAGAGGGATATAATGGCAGTCATTGGCAGAATTAAGCCAGCATATTTTACCTTAAACTTGCTACCAGGTTCTATTGAAAAGAGTCTTCACAGCAAAATTTTCTGTACATGAGTATTTATAATCAAGTAAGCAAAATGAAAAACATTAGATTTTGAATACAGTAATAGTACACTAAACTTTAGATATACCGTTAAAAATAACTTGACGTTAGTTCATGGAATGATGTGAAAAATGGATTGAGGCTGCTGAATTATGCTAGATCAGATCAGAGAAAAGAACTCAGTAAGAATTTCCTGGAATAATCACATGGTCCTACAGAGACAAAAGGGAGAATTTAGGTGACAAGGCATCACACCCACGACTGTATTCCTATATAGTTTACTGCACTGAGATGTCTCATTATACCTACGTCTGGCCGCTGTGATTTGGTGGTACAAAAATAAACACATCGGGAGATTTCACATCTGAAATAACACAACATCTATTAAAACTGACATCATTCCCAACTTAATAATAATATAAACTAATTAGTATACAAATATGTGTTTTACACAAATATGTTATAGCAGAAAAAACAGTTCTAATTTAAGCCAGGCCATCTGGTGTTAATCAGAGATAAAGAGAAATGGCATGCCTATCACAGTCACCTTTGGAGCACTGCTTTGCTCAAGCAGCTAATCCCTCCTCAGACTGAAATTCACAAATAAAGCATCTAATTGCACCTATGCTTTCAGTTAAATTAACCAGTGTAGTCCTAGTATAGCATTGCCTATACTTAAATATTTTAAAGTAAACTGCAGATAAAATTTGAACACTAGTTCAAAGATATAACCAAATGGAAATCATTTTAAACATTTCTAAGTCTTACATGGTATCAATATGCAAGCATGCAAGTTTTGGCACATACTTAAAATCTTTAAAATTTGATGAAAGATGCATTTGTGTATTTTAGTATGCCATCAAGTTAAGAAAAACATTTAGAAAAATAAAGAAGACCATTATATATATTCACTATATAAGTTAAAATTCTAATAAATGATCAATCTGAATGAAAGTAAGAAATGTATACAAATAGAAAAAAAATTAGGTTATGTTTATATCTGAATTCACAGCTATGAGCTTTATTAACAATATCATTACTTTTCTTGTGTTAAGAAATAAATATATACATATTTGACACCTTTATACATGGAATGTCTAAGAGACTCTGGCCTTGTTGGAATGATAGTTCAGTAACTACAATTTAAAATGTAAAATTTGTGAAACGTTACTAAGTTGTTGCTCATTATTAGAGCTAAGACATCTTTAGCTAGACCCTCTTTAAGGATGAAATGATTAAATTAAAAATTATTAAGCAACATGCTCTCTCAGATTGCTGGCTCCCTCATTATTGAATTAAAAAAATCTTTGACAGATGCTCCAGTCATATTTGTGAGAGAGGCATGTTTTTAACTTTTTGAAAATCATCTTTGATAGCTGATGGAGGTTCCACTGAGAGACCCAAGAGGATTCAGTTGCCAAAGACATTTAAACTATGGTGGTTAAGACATGGAACTCTTGGACTCAAGTATTTGTGTGTGTGTGTCCCTGGAAGGAATCCCAAATAGCAATAAACTTTACCTTCATTGACATTTTTTTTTTTTCACTTTTCTGCCTCTGTTGTTTGTGCTTTTGTTTCTGATATTGGCCAAGTTTGGACCTAGTCTGGCTTCTTGGCGGCCAATACATCATTTTTCTTTGGTGGTTGCTATGATTGAAAAACTGACTTTATCGTCTGATCAGTTGATGATCTCTGTCATGTAGAGACGAGGACTTATTCTCTGTCAGATGAAAGATGACAAAGGATCTGGTCTTTAGCCATTTTTGTTTGTCTGTACAGTATTACATCTCATTAGAAAAAAGGTGTCCTCTTAAAATCTAGCCAGTGTAATTTCTAGGCTCGTGTTCACTTTAACCGTGGCCAAAGTTGTAAAACCAAATGTAAAGCTCTCCATGGTCTGTGTGTCTGTAATTGAGAAAAAGCTTTTATCTCATATCATGTGAATTGCAAATATGTGCTATCTCTAGAATGGTTAAATAAATTAAACTACAAAATCTCTTAAATAAAAAGTATCATTTTTATGGCTTTACAGAAGCTAATAGCCTATATATATATGAAGACCAACAGTCCTAGAAAAAAATATTAAAAACTAACATGCTTAGTGCTTAAAATATGCTGGATATTGAAAGGGAGAAAACTCTTTCAAAAACAGTCAGCTTAAAAGTAGTTTTAGGTAACTTACCATCCATGTTTATATGAACAAAATAAATCCCCAAAGAAACCCTGATTTTATCCATGTTGTACAATGCAGGAATGCACTTTATAGTTTTTAAAATGATATTTGCTCTCATTTCTCTTATTTTCTTGTGGCAAGACCAAATAATCTGATCCTTAAACTCATGCTTATTTCCTGACTAAGTAAATTTATTTGGTTTCCAAATAATGTTTACATTCAAGAAAAATGTAAATTTGCTGTCAATAAAATGTGAATTATAATTCTGAAAATCTTTTCACTATCAAGAGTAATTATGTAATGAATCAACTGGAATATGATTTCTAAGATCCTTAGATAAACGTGCACATTTGCATTGATATTGACAGAATTCAGTGATGGATAGATTTTAGATACTTGTCTAAGTTTTCAGTAAGAGAGACCACTACAGCATTGGTTACTGGGCATTACACAAATACCCACCCCTGTCCAATGCACACACATGCACACACATATGTACTGTTTATATTAAATAATTTTCTGTTGTATATATCATGTTATAGAATAGTTATACCTCTACGTTACTTTAACTTTTTTTTTTTTTTTTTTTGCCTCTTTAAATTGTGTGATTAGAATGCATGAGACAGTATGTTGCTGGCTATGTGCTCATGAACTCTGCCGGTCTTTAAAATGCTTGTACATTAGAGACAGTTCTTAAGCTCCCAGTAAAATAAAAGGTAGTTACTTTGGCTCGATAAATTTATATGAGGGATTTAGATTTTATTAGTAGCTGCACAGAAATAGGAATATGTATACAGGGGTAAGAATGTATTCTTCATGGAAAAAGAGGATTTTTTTTTCTTTTTGAAGATAAGTGTCTCTTGTTACAAATGCGAAAGACAGTGAAATTAAAATGTGAATGAATATAAAAGGTTGCAGAAGGTTTGCAGATAGAAAACTTTTTTTGCCTTGGCTTATAATAATGACAAATCATGAATCTGAAAAGACTTAATAGATTGGGCTAAAATTTTAGCAAATTTGCTCGATTTTGACAGGTTTGTTCATTTAGAAAAGTATGTGAAAGCTTAATGTTATAAATTATAATAATATAAAATTAAAATTTTGTTTTCTGTCTGTTAGAATGATAAACTCTATTAGGCTATCTAGTCTGCTCATAATAAGAGGGAATAAAAGTTATTCTTTCTTCTTTCTGTAATCTTTCTAGTTGAGAGATTTTGTATCTCACCAGAGTAATTTTCTACACTCCACACTGACTTTTTTATCTCCTTGATTATTTCAGATAAATAATCAATAAAGCCTTCCTCACCTGTGAAAAATAAAATAAAATAAAATAAAATAAAATAAAATAAAATAAAATAAAATAAAATAAAATAAAATAAAATAAAATAAAATAGATACAGGCTAGTAATGTGTTCTACCACAAGGAAAGCCAGTCTGAGCTTCATAAACAGAACTATGCCAACCAGTCTGTGATACTGATACTTCAAGGTAAGACTGGCAGTACAGGCCTCAGAGCTGACATCACACAGACAAATGTCTGAATCTGCTAGGGGACTGAGTCAGCAATTTCAGGCCATTTTAATGCATATACTGCATAAGATTTTATGAAAGCTGACAAGAGACACAATATCTGTTAGAACAAAAATATGAAAATTTATTAAGAATGAGTGAACTGATGAAGAATAGTTAATTATGATTATTCAGAATATTGTTGATATTTGAAAATTCTTTCTCCCATTGATAGATATTTTAAAAAGCTTCTTTTCCCCCTTTTTACTTGTATGTCATCTTTAATTTAGTCACTCCGTTCAGGAACAAACACTTTCCCTGAATACATTTTTTTTTCACTTTCAATGGCTGTGTAGTTATTTTAAAAGACAAGAATCAGTTTTTCTTTTTAAAAGCCAGGATACAATTTAACAAATCAATTAGTCAAACAGTGTTTACATTTTCTGAAGTGTCATATTTGAAAATAAATTTTGTCCAGTGAGGTATAGCAAGTGTCCATTTTGTCTGGAACTGATTCCTAGGAAGCCCTCCTGGGAAAGTCAATTAATAATAGTTCTGTAACTAACAGTGTGTCTTTACAGGTAATTAGTCACTTCCTATTAGTAACTTACTTAGCAGATTCTGGAGCATGCAGTTTAACCATATTTATTAATACAGTAGACAAAACAGAAATTAATATTTGAGATTTGGTATCCTAAGCAAATTAAAATATTGGTATCCTATTGAGGAGTCACATACAATATGAATTTTTGTACAGATTGGCTTCTTTCACTTCATAAGAGCAAATAATAACAATAATAATATCAACAAATTCATGGAGGAATAAAGCATGTTAAAAATACAATCCTTTCAAAACCTTTAAATGAGACTTATCTTTATGTTCTTAGCAGTGATTAATCACTGCATGACTTCTGATTTGCTGACCATACTACAAGGTGCATCAACCAGCACCTGTGAAAACACAATGACACCAGGCATTTTTGTGATTAAAAAAAAAAAACAGAGCTTTTTTTAAATCATTGGCAGTAGTACACTCTTAAGTAAAAAAAAAAAAAAAAAAAAAAAAGAAAGAAAAGAAAAAAATCAGAAACTTGGAAATAGGCAAAAGACGACTATGTCATTTTGTGTCAAAGCCTAACAAGTCAATCAAAATACTATCTCCTTCTCTATAGGAATGCAGGCTTGTTTTACTGTTATTTACTGTTGATTAATACATTTTACAGCTCTGAAAGGCTGGAGGTTAACTGGTTGAAAATACATAGCAATGCAATAGATTCTTGTCTGAGAGCAATGCAAATGATTTTGTTCTACAAATATGCAAATGCTTTCTGGGCAAAAGAAAAGACCCAACACAGAATTACAGTTGCCTTGCCCCAGAGTGCATTAATCAGTTTTGTCTGTAGTTTCACAGCCTTCTTCCAGTTTTCCTCCTTTCAGTGATTCTATATACTTCTGTATCCTGTATGCTTCTTTTTAAATAGACTTTATTTTTTAGAGCAGTTTTAGGTTCACAGCAAAACTGATGGTAAAGTACAGAGATCTCCCATATACCCCTGTCCCAACATATGCAGAGCTGCCCTCAGGATCAGCACCCCCTGCAAGAGTGGTACATTTGTTACAACTGACAAACCTACACTGGCACATCATTATCACCCAAAGTCTATCCTTTACATTAGGAGTCACTCTTGATTTTGTACATTCTGTGGGTTTGGACAAATCTACAGTAACATGTATCCACCATTATAGAATCATATGGAATAATTCCACTGCTCCAAAAATTACTATATTCTCTGTCTATTCATCCCCACCACCCCCAACCATATCCCAGGCAAACACTCATCTTTTTGTTATCTCCATAGTTTTGCCTTTTCCAGAATGTCATATAGTTGGAATTATACAGTATGAAGCCTTTCCAGATTGACTTTTTTTCATCTTGTAATATGTATTTAAGGTTCCTCCATGTCTTTTCTTGTCTTGAAAGCTCATATCTTTTTAGCACTGAATAATACTACATTGTCTGAATGTACCACAGTTTATTTATCCATTCACCTACTGGAGGATATCCTTGTTACTTCCAAGTTTTCCCAATTATGAATAAAGCTGCTATACAAATCTCTGTGCAGGTTTTATGTGGTCGTAAGTTTTCAATTCATGTGGGTAATTGCTGGATTGTATGGTAAAAGTTTGTTTATTTTCAAATAAATCACCAAACTGTCTTCCAGAGTGGCTGTACCATTTTGCATTCCCATCAGCAATGAATGAGAACTTCTGTGCTCTACATCCTTGCTAGCACTTGGTGTTCTGGAGTTTGGCTTTTCTAATAGGCATGTTGTGATATATTATTGTTGTTATAATCTGCAGTTTCCTGATGACATATGAAAAGATGTGGAATATATTTTCATATGCTTATTTACCATCTGGATATCTTATTGGTGATGTGTCTGTTAAGGTCACTGACCCACTTTTTAATTGCGTTTCTGTTTTCTTATTGTTGAGTTTTAAGATATTTTTGTGTGTATTTTGGATTACACTGCTTTGTCAGATATGTCTTCCGCAAGTATCTTCTCCTAGTTGGTGGCTTGTCTTTTCATTCTCTTGATAGTGTTTTGCATAGCAAAAACGTGTAAAAGAGCACCTGTAACTTCAAAGGAAAAAGAAATAAAGAGGATTCTGATAAGCTCCAATCTACGGAAATCCTACAAATCACAGGCGTTGAGAACGCACCATTCACTGGGCCAAAACTTACTAAATTCAGACAATCCAAACACGTGCTTTACCTTCCTTTATTACCCTAATTTGTAACTGACTCTCTGACCAAATTGTCCCGGATCCCAACACTGTTCCCCTTTCTGAGATAGAACTTTGCCTCTACCCTTCTTTTTCCATATTCCATTCTTATTCTCTTCCATTCCCAGCATGTGATCACTCATTTTTTCCTCCTTCTTTCCATCAGTAACCCAGTGAAGTACTAACATCTGAGCTTTGTATTTACTCCTACCCTTCTTTCTATATGATGATAATAGTATATTAACATCTTAATCTAAAATTTGGATTTGTGACATTTTCCTTTTTCCATCATTTATTACCAAACTTTCATCGTTATTCACTTTCAGATTTTTGTTTGTTTGTTTGTTTGTTTTGAATCCCCTTTCCTCCCCAACTACTCTGGAGAAAGGCTGCAATTTTGCCCAGACTCACAACACCGAATGGAAGATCCTGAGGAGAAAGACTAAAATCATCAGTCATAACCACCCCAGCCTGCACCTCCTGTTTAGCATTTGTTTGATTCTAACTGTAAGACTTTTGAGGTCAGAGACCATGTATTCCATTATTTTTATATCTCACAGACTGGCTAACTGGGAGATTGGCACACACTAGGCAAATATAAGGCATACAATCAATGAATAATTGATTGATTCTGATGCTCTAATACACATCCATATTTGCTTCCGGGAAGTAGTTTAGTTGTTCAAGGATCAACTTCTAGAATGAATAATTAATCATTTATCAGATGCCTCCAAAAGGCAAGGTCAAATGTGATAGAAAGGATGAAAGCCATTAGGAGATTGTTGATATGCACACTAATCCATTTCAGAAGTGTCAGTTTGCATTTGTTGGTGGTTAGTCCATGGAGCACCGCAGATTGCAGTTGTATCAGAAGATGCACTTTTCAACACCTCATTACTGGAGACTCAATAGGAATAAAGCCCCCATACCCTGCACTATGAGCAGTATTCCTTCTCTGCCTTCCTGGAACATCTTTTCTTCCTACGTATCTGTTTAAGGTGATCACACAGTCCCCATCTGTAATGGAGTCTGCTAGTGATCTCCCAGTATATATTCTTCCTTTTTTCCATGATAATAGGAGTTTAAGCCGAGTACAGATCTGGCCAGAACAGTGCAAAATTATCCAGCCACCTTAGCAGCCACATATTTTCCTATGGCTAAATTATGTAAATGACAAATAAATGTAAACGGAACGTACATCTTCTGAACTATGTCCTTAAACGTAGAGGGTGTCTTCTCCTTTTTTTCTTTTTCACCTTTCTGCTGGCTGAAATACAGAATTTGTGGGTTTGTCATTTTGAACAATGGCTTGGAGGTAAACAACATGAGAATAATAGAAGATAGATGGAGCAGTAAGATAGAAGATGACTGGTTGTTGGATAAATTTTTTAAACAGAGCCATCATATCAGCCCTGCATCTGCTGTGGGATGTTAAATGAAAAAAATTAAAAAATTAAACAACAACAAAAAATCCTATTTTATGTAGCCACTATTAATATGAGTGTCTGTTGTAAACAGACTCATACAGACCCAGTTACTTGAGAAATTTAACATCAGCAAAGATGAATCTTAAATCCAATGGTTCTATATGATAAGTGAAAGGTGCTCTAATGGTTGACCCTAGACTTAACCATATTTCAACTCCTGATCGTGAGTTCACTGTAGGAAAATGTACTTTGCATAACAGTTTCTCTTATTAAAAATTAGGTAAAATCTAGCTCCTTCAATATAAAATACCTTTCAACCCTTTATAAACTGTGTCATGGACCATAAAAACTCATGGTTCTTTTTGGTGTAACAGAATAGAAATATATTTATTCATGGCATTTGCTGCCGTCAGTTTACATACATTTTTTTACCCATACCTGGTCAGCCCTCTTTCCATTTTAGTCAAAGATCTGATGATAGATGTGCTTTGTGGTGAGCCTGATAAATTAGGCATGGATATCAGAAGCAATATCTGTATAGTTCTAGAAATTGCACAACCTAATCGGCTAAACAGCATTTACTAGATTCATGTTCCTTCAGGGTCAAATCTACCCTCTTCTATGTGCTGCCTGGTGGAATTATCATTCAAGGGAACTGAGTGCCCAAGAAGATAGTTCCACAATGGGGTCACCTGACTGAAAACGAATTCAGCTTATTTCTTCCTCTGTTCCAGTTGGTTGGTTTTGCTCAGTTCATTGCTTTCTAAGTCTGCTCAGAGAAAGAAAGCAAAAACATTTTCTGAATGTAATTAAGGCCATATCATGGTGGCTTTAAATATTTTAAAAATTACCTATTTCAGATCATTTTAAACTTTTTTTTGTTATTAATTTAGCCACCCTGATTTTAAAACAACTCTACAAGTCATTTCACTAACAGGCTGGATCGTAAATTTGTTTCTAATGTCTTTATGACCCCAGAAAGCAGAGATGAATTGAGCTGGCTTAATTGGCTGAAACACCGTTGAAATGTAATGTGTGTGATTTAATCAGCCTGTGGCACTAATGGAGGTAAGTGCTCTGTCTACTAGGAAACTGTATGTATGGTCTTTCACCGAGTTTCTAAGTACCTGCTTATTGCTATATGAAAGGTGCTTTCTTCGGTAGTTTGCATGTGGCCTTGTATGGTAGATTAAAGGGGAAACATATTCAGAGCATATATTCAAAAACAAGAACAGTGGCAGCAACAATGGTGAAAGAATTGAATGGCGTTTTTTCCTTTGTTGTAGAATACCTTTCTGGGACAACTGATTTCCATTTTCTCTAAGCCACCTGTTGGCATCAACCAAATGGAGCCCACTTTGCCCCAATCTCTTTTCACTTTTTTAAAAAATCTTTTACTATTCTTTAAATAATAAAATCAGGCTATTCATTGGCCAGTGTAAAAGGGGGAAAGGCAAAAGAAAAAAAATTTTTAAGTATCATCAGTTGCCTGTTTTATGTGAAGCAAGCTGTTTCCACTGTCAAGAGGTGATACTGCCTGGCAGTCTCTAAATTCAGACCGTCTCCACTGACTCCTCTGCCAGTTCATGTTCCTCTGACATTTCTTAGCTGTGTCACTTTGGATAAACTACTTATCCTGGGAATATCATTAGACTCTTTGATGACTTCATAGCATGATCCAGTCATCAACCTGCAGTGCAGCTGCTCTACTGGAGAACTCACATCACCCTCCATGCCATCATGTCCCAGGTATCACTCCTGCTCCAAGTGGTTCATCTCCTCCAAGGCTGGAACCCAGAGAATAGTATCTTAACTTCTCAAAGGTTCTTTCCTTCCTAAAATCCATTTGGGGAGATTGATCCAAATAAATGATCTCCCTGAGTAATTAAAGCTGGACAATAACAGAAACCAAAACATTTTTTTGGTCAGTGTTGTAGACCAGGAAAAATTTATCTCTGGTTAATTGTACATCTTAAACCAGAACACTCATTAGTGAATTGTTTTATCCTTCATTTTATGACTATCATAACTATATTCCATAGAAAAATCCCCACACAAACAATGCTTTATCTTTTTCTATCTCCAAATCTTATTAACTATAAACATATTTTTATGACTGCCTACATCCCTGTAATAAATTATTTCTAAATATGTGTTTCATATCAGCTGTAATAAAATCTAGCAAAATTACAATTAATTGTCAAAACTGCAGACCAACTTTATTGTCATTCAGTATAAACTATTGCTATTTTTAAATGAGAACTATGAAAATACATTTTTTTTAAATTAAGAGGGATGACATATTCTGGCTAAAATAGCAATGGCAAATTCTAGTCAGTTCACCCTGCTTCTGTGCTGAGAAGTCTGCTGAAGTCTGGGTAAAGACTCACCAGGCCAGTGAAGGCTAATCTGGCAAATCCTGCTGCAGGCTGGTGGAGAACATAGATTCTCTGGGATTCCTAGCACCCTTCATGCCACATCCCTGAATACAGATTTTTTTTTTTTTTTTTGAAATTCTGGCACTTCTTACAACCCAGAATCTCAAACACATTCTCATTCCCCAAGTGGGGGAGAAACTTAAAACTGACAAAGTGACAACATTTTAGGTATTCACCTGAGTTACAGAGTTTAAAATGCCAGTTACACACATTCCTTTCCTCTTCTGCTGTATAGTTGCTTTTGTTTGGAAATGTGTTCTAGCCTAGGATCAGGGAAATTGATAGTTATAAACAAATGCAATTAAATTTGATGGGGTAATATGATGGTGTCTGAAAATAAGAGGTGGTATAGGAAGTAAATTTGGTAGAGATGGTAGAAAATTGTAGAGAAATTAATTTAAAATGTAGATAAATTTTAGATAAATATGTTTGTGAAAAGGAGAAAAGATCAGAAAATGCGAATAAACAGCTTAAGGTAATTGAGCTGTTTAGAATAGTTTTTAAATTGTTACTCATGAAGCATGGAATTGGCTTTATTTGGGTTTTTTCATTGTTCTTTCTATTTCATAGATGACTAGTCACTATTCTGCTTTGTAGTCAATAAGATTTTTACAGTGTTATCATTCTGCTGGTATCTAAAATTTTTTATGAATGTCATTTTTGAAATATAACCAATAAAATTTATTGAGAATTTATTTTATGCCAGGAAGGTTACTAAGTATTTAAGTCCATTATCTCATTGAAATTTTACAACAGCTTCATAACTTAAGTACTAACTATTATAGTTCCCATTTTATAGATAAGAAAATGGAGACTTTGAGAATGTAATTGACTTGGAGATGTCACAGAGTCAGTTACAGCAAAAGCAGAACTCAAATACAGTAATGCGTTTTTTTTTTCAATGTCCATACATTTGATTACCATGTAAACAATATATCGCCATATTCTCAGTAAAAGAGTGACTTGATTTTTGTTTTATCCAGGCAATAATATTATGTAAACAGTCAAGAATAGAGTATTTGTATGCTTCTGAATAGATTTCATATTTTATTTTTATTATTCACTTTAGTGACTCCATGTGTAGACATGGCATGCGGTACTACATATACTGAGTTGTTATTCATGGAAAAATGATAGCTTAATCCAATCAGCAAATATTTGCAGGGTTGAATTGGATCTTTCGTTTTATTAAGAAAATACAGAAATACCATTAACATCCTATATTAAACGTTAATTTGATATTTTTAATGTCAAAATAATATTTTTTAATGATGAAGCAGCATGTAGAAATATATATATTTGTGCAAGTAAAATATTACCAAGGAACATAACAACAGTTTACCAAGAAGATTAATTGGAGAAACAACTTTTTTCTTCTCTTGGCTAATCTTTCTTTTCTAATAAATTTAAATTCTTTTCCAGAAATAATTGATATTTGATGCTATTTTATCAATAGTAGAGAAATTGAACACCTGTATTTCCATACATAAATGTAGATTTTATTCTTATCTATTGAAATTAAGAATATTACCTTCATAATGGTTCCAAAAGAAACTACAATAAAGACTAAAATCTATTTTACATTATTTCAGTTCTACTCACTGGAACAAACATTAATAAAGACATACAATATTATAAGTGCTGCAAAGTTCTGGAAAACTTCATGATCACTAGTCAAATTGGGAAAATTTTACTGTTTCCTTCTTTAAAATTTTATGTTACTGGATTTGTAAATTGAACAAACAATGATGTGCCTAAATGTCAGTCCCATCTTAGATTTTAATTTGCGGTGTAGCTTTTGACAAATAATTTAACCTCAGTTTCTTGGTCTCATCGTATGACCTCTAAGGTCATTTCTAATTAAAAAAAAAAAGTGGCGACACTGTAAAATAATTGGTGAGAAGATACATTCCATGGACTTATAAATGTAAATGCTATTCAGTTATTTTTAATGCAAATATTAAAACCAGTGCAGTAAGATCACACACCACATTTTGTAAAAGTATCTAAAAAAACTTGAAAACTTCAGAAGTAAATGCCAAGCTTAATTACTACATCATTTTTCTATAAAGAAAATGCTTCATTTTGTTAGCTCAGTTCAAATTTAGTGTAATTAGATAATTATGCTTCTTTCAAAGTATTTCCCATTGCTTTTTATATGAAACAACTGACAAAAATAGTGATCTTAGCACATACTTGATTCCTTTCCTAATTAAGCTTCTTTTTATTTGATGCAATGTACATTTTAAGTACAGTCAACAGGAAGCGTTAACTATCTTGTGTTCATTGAATTATGTACTAATTTATTAAAATTGAGACAAAATGAAGTTAATATTTTAAAAATAAGCATATCTTTCCTTCCCCACTTCAAATTACATGTAAACAGAATTAAAAGTAAAGTGCTTAGAACATTTAAATTAGTTTTATGGACATTTTTAAAGAAATACGCTTACTTTTTCAGAAAGAACAATAAACTTCTCTCAAGAAAATAACCAGGGTAGCAAAATATCATTTGCCAAAATAAATGATTCAGAAGATTACAGGAGAAGGATGTATGCTTGAATATAGCTGGTTTTCAGGATGTGTTTTCTCCCCTATTCCCAATAGTTAATTTTTAGCATATGCACACTTTACTATTTTTGTATCATTGACAGTGACATATTTAGAATTAAAAAGAGACATGTTCTTTGTTTTACTATTAAAGCAAGTAAATTCCCTCCCACCCCGCCATCCCCATGCTTTTGGGAAATAAGTAATAGGCATTTTGCTTATTTTTTCTATTCCTAAAAATCTAATTCAGGGTTATAAGAAAGGTATGATAATACTCAGTGTAAAAATAAAATTCACTGCAGTGATACAGTTCAGACTTTAATACTTTGTGTTTAATTATCTATTCTGCTCTTATTGAATGATTATTATATAAGCATTTTCACATTTTCTTGAAGTTTTTATACACAGAACTTTAAGAACTACATAACCTCTCAAAAGATATAACAAAAATGTTCAGTCATCCAGCTCTTTTGGACTTTTGTATTGTTTTCAGGTGTTTAACATTATATTTGCAGCAACAATGAACATCATTTTGCATAGTTTTTTTTTTAATGTAATGATTCTTTAAAGAATCATTTTCAGAAACAGAATTACAAGGTCACAAGGGATAAATTTTTAAAAACAAGTTGTATACAACTGTCAAGTTTGCTTTTCTAGAGAGTCCTTGCTGGTCTACGAGGGAGTCTACCTAACAATACTGTGAGCATTTTAAAGATCATACCTATTTAGACAGGTCAAATGTGAAATCTCACTGTTTACTCATTAACCCAAACTTATTCAGATTAAATACTCGGTATTTAACATTTATTTAGATTTCATATTCTGAATTGTTATTTTAGATTGTACTTAGGTTTCTGTGGAGTTCCCAGTGTTGATCTTATCTTCTGTTTGTGCCCCTAAGGAAATTAATTCTTTGTAATTTTTGTTAGAAATATTTCCTCATAATTTTCTTTAATTTTATTACATATAAATGTAGACTTTTAAATGTTTATGTAGTAAAATCAGTCAGTCTTTTTTTCTTTCTGTTACTGATTATGTACTTAGTAAGTTATTATCAATCCAGCAGTCAAATACTCGTTTATATTTCCTTCAGTTTGAATACTCTATCTAGAATTAATGTAATTTTTGGTATATATTCAAAATCTAAAATCATATTTTCCCTCAAATACCTAAAAGGCTGTTTATGTCAAAGTCATTCCAATTTAATGAGAATATTCTAAAGATCACAACAGCTAGTAAAATAGTTCCCTGATATAAAAACTTACAAATACTTAACCCTTGTCATGTTGCATGTCAAATCAATAGTATAAATGTGTCAGGCAGGAGAGTCCAGTTCATGCTTTAGAAACAAAGTCCTTCTAAACTGTAGTGGCTTCAAACAACATAAGCTTATTTCTCATTCACACTTCATATACATCTCAGATTCTCTGAGAGGTGTTCTTCTATGGTGTCCGTATTCTGGAACCTCCAAAGAAGAGCAGCCACCATCTGGACCATTGCAGAAGAAAGGGGAAGGAGTGCGGAGGGCTAATAAAACTTCCACTTAAAAGAGGCACCTGCCAATTCTTTTTATGTTAATTCACCAAACGGACCCACTTAACTTTAAGGTGTTGAAGAAGGGCAAGACCCATCTGTGCCCAAGAGAATGGGAACATGAGGTGCAGCACTAATGACTAGACAGTCTGACTTCCTTGTCCCGAGATAGTCCATGTATTTTCTTTCCTCCATGCCAAATCTGTTTGCTCCCTCTCCAGGACAAATAATCCCCAAAGTCCATTCAGTCACTGGGTCCACCTCAAGGGGCAAGAACTTGAGTAATAACTAGTATTTTCAGCATTCACTCAGCAGGGGGCTCCTTCTGGCTAGAAATGTATAAACTAACAAAGAAAAATTAGATACCCTACACATGCAATATAAAATGATGGGACTGGGGCAGGTGCAATACAACAGACACCCCCACTGGGAAAGATGTGGTCTGGGAGATCACAGGGGTTCTGGTGTCCTGTTGAGCACTGGTGGGATGGTCCCTGACCTTAGTGGTGGATAATATTTCTTAATTCGGCCACAAATATTTTATGTGAATGAGACTCTTCAATTCATATGACCCCTGGTCCCTGACTCTTCATCTACTAAGAGATGTTTCATTTTCCACTATTTTCCTTATCTGCAGGCTGTGAGAAATAGAAAATATTTTTTCCTGGAGGCAATCGGTTTTCTCAGACTGCTTCCTTACCCTTAAGGTTTGGAGGTTCAATGTCTTAGACGTTCTTATTTATGGCCTATGGGTTTGTTTGTTTGTTTGTTTATTCATTCATTCATTCATTCATTCATTCATTCATTCATTCATTCATTTATTTATTCATTTATTTAATAGGATAAGCCTCTTAAAACTTACTTGGCTTCTTAGCTATTTTATTTTGTTGATCTCCAAGAGCTAAAAGCCACATCTAAAGCTATTTCTAGACATCTCTTAGATTTGCTACATGTATTACTTTCATGACCCTATTCCTTTTATCACAATTTAATTGTAGTTACCTTGACTTTATGAGACTTAGATTTAAGAGTCTGATATTGAGTCTTTCTCCAAGCTACTTCTTAAATTCAGTGGATTTAGTGGGTGTCACAACCATAAATGTCTCTGCTTTAAGGCATCTTAATTTATTTAGGTATTTTAACATTGGGTCTGATGACCACAGCACTGATTTGATATTTGCCACAAGGCTGAGTTGCAACTGGCCTCGACTCTCAAGTTAACTTTTCATTTTAGCATTATCATTTGGGATTGAGCAACACTGCCCTTTCTAACCCTGTGAGTCCCCAGATTTCTGCACTTTATTCTCTTTTATTCCCGCTATTAAACCAGACTCTTCTTTCTTAGATTGCCTCTATTTATATACCACATTTTCCAAATACAGCCTTCAATGAACACACAGAGTTCACACTCTACTTTGCAGTTTCTTCCCCTAAAGCTACCAATTCTATAGGTGTACAATCTGTTCCCCAAGTTAAGGGAGTCAACAGTCTACCAAATCCTTTGCTAATGTGTAATGTGGACCACCAGCATTCCATCCTGCAATATCTGTTTCTGTCCTGCTTTCTAGTGAACCATTAAGACAGTGCCACATGCATTATGCTTTGTTATGAATGCAACCATCAGCGGTACCTTGTCAAGATAGTCCAACTGTAGGAACAAACAATAATGACTTGTTTCTCACTTATGCTTTATGCACCTCTTGGGTTGGCTGCAGTCTCCATTCTACTCCATGCCTCCCTGCAGGGCCCAGAATAATGGAGGAATCACATCTTGACCACTACCAGGCATGAAGGCAATAAGGAGACTCTGGAAATGCTCTCTCTGGATGTTCAAATGCCTGTCTAGAGGTGGGACACATCACTTCTGCTTGTGGTTCATTGACCAAAGCAAGTCATATAGTCACATTAATCTTCAAAGTGATGGAAAAGGGAAATTCTACCATGTGTTCAGAGAAGCCGAATGACTACCAAAGTAGCCATTTCGATAATTACTGGCTTTAAATCTATTTTTACAACTTTGTATCGCCTATTCTTACTATCATCTACTAATATTCACAGCTAAGAAATTATCTATAATTTATGAAGAATTACAATAAAATTGTGGATGATATTTACTAATTTTATCCTTCAAATTAAGATAAAACATTTAGGGTATATTTGAAAGAGTCTTTATGAACATGAGTGCTGATAACTATTCAAATGTAGGTAGAATCCATTAATTTAGAAAACTTTTTAGTTGTACAGATTTTTCACCTATGTTGCAATACTGACTATTACTATTGAAGGAATGTTACCAAAAGAAGACAATGCTACACGGAATTAGAAATTAATACCTTAACTAGTGTTTAGCCCTCAAATTTAATTTATAGCATATTTATCAGAACTTTTGTTGATTTTAGAGGTATTGTGCTCTTTGCTGTTCTGCAACGGAGGTGCCTGGAAAGTTCTCATGGTATAAACCAAATAATTATGCTCTCGCAGTTTATAACAGTCCCCCTCTATGTGCAGTTATGTCCTGCACCCAGCTGTGTCACTCCTTGAGAAAGACAGAATGACACAATTAGGGTTTTAGCAAATTCTTAAACTCAAGTGACTCTCTCTAGGTGATGGATTACAATAGTTTAGGCACAGCTCCTGTTTTGTTAGTTTACATGGGAAAAACATCCAATGATATCATTTGACATATTCTCTTAAAGAGGGCCCGGGGGATCTTTTGTAATCCTGTCTTAAAGTCCCACACCTCTAGTCAGTAAAACATTTTATTACTTATCCTGATGCATGGGTGCACTGAGCCTCTGTGCCCCACATTATTTAGTATTATTTCCATATATTCATAGGCACATAGTTTAATGGGCATTATGATATATGGTTAAGTAGTGTAGGTGACATCTGATAGTAATCTTTGAGTCAATAAAGGGAACAGCATTTTAAGAAACAAATGAGCAAACCCTAGCTGTAGGAGCAAGAAAGAGAACATTATAAAAGATTTAAAAGCAAGATGCACGTTTTCTGCTCCAGAAGCCATTCACTACAGCAATAAAATCTGTTCTCAATCCTATTGTAAAGATTTGACTATAATGTAGCAAATTTGTTTAGGTAGATGGCATAATATTACCATTTAAGAATGATTTCCCAAGGTTATATTTCTTGAATATTATAAAAATAAATTGAAAAATGAGTACTGGTAATGCAGAATAAAAATATCTCTGGTATACTGTTGTTCTTCACAGAGAACATTCTCCTGATCAAACCAAGGATTCAGATGCTAATAAACTTCATTAAATCCCTACTCATATTGTCTTTTATTGTGAATGACATATTCCAACTTTTAATTTTTCATTTTACCAGAACTTATCCAAAATGATTACTTTGAACAGTGACCTACTGAAATAAATCAAAATAAGACTATGTTGGGTGATCGTAGCATTTTACATATTGATAACAAAGATGTATGCATTTGTCAAAACTAGGCAAACACACACTTAAGATTTATAAATTTCACTGTACAAAAATGTTTCATTAAAGAAACAATTCTAAACAATACTGAATTCTAGTTGGTGTCATGAATACTGAAGTACTTGGTAAAAGTGTATAGATATCTGCAATGTAATTTTATTACATCAAAAATAAGACTGATATGTGCTAAATCTGCTAATGTGTACCATATATGGTAATAGTAAATTCTGCCAGTACTATGCAGGTGTACACTGTAAAATTCTTTCAACATTTCTCTACAATTAGAAATTGATGTTTTAAAAATCAAAATCAGACACAGACGAGAGGCATTTGTTATGTTAAACTCTAATAACAATCAAGGGGAGTTTTAAAGAAAATTATTTAACACAAATTACACCTCAGAGGGCTCCAGTGAGGATCAGGTTATTGCACTGCATCTGTCAAGCCAAACCATTAAGTGGCCCACAGCAAGTAAGGATTCAACAAATCCTGCCATCATCATCACCACTATACTGACTTATGCATATGACTCTGCCATTCCATCAACTGCTTTGGGTGAGGATTTAAGGTCTCTGAAAAACATTTTTTAAAAACAACTTGGAAAAATGACCACTGGTCTTATTCCTCAGTTATTACCAGGAGGTGATACAGTTGCCCTATCCATGTTATCAGCATCCAGGGAAGTCAACTCTTGAAGTGAGGAAGTAGGCAAACCTAGGGCTGCTTGTTATCATCCCATTAGTAGCTGGTTTCATGAAGAAGTTTAAAAGAAAACAAGGGGTTATGACTTACACGGGGCAGGGGATTTAGGGAAGAGATCAAAAAGTCCTATCACAAAAGACAGACAATAAATTAATATGAAGCAAGTCTATTAAGAAATGGACCGTCGTAGAGATGCATGCCCTCTTTAATCGGGGCTTTTGCTATCTGGCACTAGGTGATTGTGCCTGTGTGTGAATGTGGATCAAGTTACATTAGATATAATGTTTGTTATTCATCTTTCATTAAAACTGTAAACCAAAATACATACGAAGTAGAAATCTATAGTGAACACCTCCCATGTTAAGAAATCTAATATTGCCAGCTCCCCACCAGGAGCCACAGGTACCTTTCCTGTTATTACTTGATTATCTTGCTGATCGTTTTCTGTTTATCCCACATGGCCTTTATTCCTTTATGACTCTTTTTCTATCTCATTACATATTAATCATATTTTTTATTATTTCAGTTGCTTATACTGGCTTTTGCTATCACTTTTAATATTGCTTTATTGGTAGTTTACAATAGGAATTACAAAATATATGTTTAACTTATTTCAATCTGTATGAAACTAATACTTCACATCTCAAACACAGCACAAAATGGTATAATATTTAATTGCCTTTAGCATCCCTCTGCCTTTCTTCACCCTTGTCATACATTTTATTTCTAAGTAATTTATAAACCAAAATATTTTTCTTATTATATTTATTATTATTGCTTTAAGTAGTAAATACTCTTGTAAATTTACTCATATATTTACAATCTCTAATGATGTTCATCTGTGTTTTACTTCCAAGCTTCCAAAAGACTCATCTTTACTATCTGTCATACTTTGGGCCTGTTGCTAATGAAGTCAAAGTTTTTGCTTCTGATAACATCTTTACTCTGCTTCAATTTTCACAGATATTTTCACAGGGTATAGAATTTTATATTGACTGTTTTCCCCTCCTTTCATCACTTTAAAGTTTCCATTTTATTATCTTTGGTTTTTGCAATTTCTATTAAGAAGTCATCTGACATTCTTGCTGTTGGTCTCGCTACATTTTTAGTTTTATTAATTTTCTACAATATGTCTGAGTGAATGAAGTTTTACTTATATTTATTCTGGTTGGGGTTGATGAGTTTCTTCAATTAGCTGGGCAAATATCTTTCACTAGGTTTTGAGACTTTTCTTCAAGTATTGTTTTTGTCTCATTATCACTCTCCTCTCTTCCTAAGATTTCCCTTACATCAGATTAGATATTTTGATCCTCTACAACACGTATAGTTTTTTTTTAAATAGTATTTTAATGTTTTTCTCTCTGTGCTTTAGTCCAGATTATTTTCTTAATTGAACTGCCTTCAAGCTTTCTAAACCTATCTTTGGCTGGGCAGGCACATATGCTGTAAAACTAATGGGTTCCTCATTTCAGGTAGGATTTTGTACTTCTCAAAGATTCAGTGGGCTGGATGATAAGGATTCTAATACTCTGTTGCTAATACTTATTTTTACCCATATTGTCTATCTTTTCTTCTAATTTACTTACATATTAATTATAGTTCAAAAAATCTGCCTGCTTAATATCTGGCTCCTCCATTAAATCTGTTATTTACTGCCTTTCCTTCAGATTACTGATCAATTTTTCCTATTGCTTTGCTTGTCTACTTTTTTTTTTTAATTTAGACTACATATTATGAGTTATACTCAATAGATTCTCTGAAGTTTAATTTTCTTTAAATAATGTCATGCTCTGTTTTGGCAGCCAATCAAATTGCTAGTAGATTTCCTAGCTCCTCGTAAACTTTGGGTATAGGTTTTGTTAGGGTTTGTCTATATCCAATACTAACCTTACTGCTAGAGAAGAGAACTTACTCTAAGTGCATGTCACCACGCCTATTATGTAGCCTTTTATTTGAACTTCTGAGATTTTCTTGAAGGTCTTTCTACTCTCTCTGGGCCAGAATCCCACTATTTCTCCAACAATGAAAATTTTGAAATATTTGCTCAGCTTTTAGCCTCCCCGGAGCTATTCTTTGATAGATTTTCTGGAACCTCACTCTGCACACAATACAATTTAGAATTTAGTCAAGACTGATGGGGAATCCTAAGGCAAATACTTGAAGAGATATTTTGAATAGAAGAATTTTAGTACAAGAATATCAATGGGGACAGGGTGAAGACCTTTGCATAATCTGTTAACATCATCCAGTACTGACCATCACAGAAAAGGCACTAGATAAGGAGCTTGTTGAGGATATATGAAAAAACTTGAGTGTAAGTTTTATTGATCAACTAGAAAAAGGGACAGGAACAAGATCATGATGGACCTTGTAGGCTGTTAAAAAGTTTTCATTGTATCCTCTAGATGAAAAGGAGCTACTTTTCTCTTTAAATGAGTGGTGAAGTAAACAGCTAATATTTTAGAAAGCAATTCAGAGCTTCTGTGAAGAGGACCAGCTCAGGATGTTCAGACTGAAAGTGAGAAAACTTTCAAGGAGGTTGGTGCAATAATCCAGGAGAGGGATAGCATGGGCAAGTGATATAAGGACAGAATTTGAGGGATGCTGGAGAAATAGAGTAGAGATCTGATAAATAATTAGGTATAAATAGGGTAGAGAAAGGAAACATCTAAAGTGACGTTTGAATGGCCACTTTGGATGATTAGGCAGAATCTGTACAAGTAAGACTAAAATATTGTAGGACGAACTAATTCTAGTGAAGAGGATTTTAGTTTAGTTTGACACCTTAAGTATGAGGTACATAATTTGATTCTAGGTGTAACATGTTTTAGTACATATTCCAATATATGGAATATAGGTTAAGAAAACCACACAAAAAAACCCCCAGTTTTGCAAATCATAGTAGAGATCATGGATATGAAAAATTCATAATGATGTGAAGAAATATATAAAATGGTAGTACATAATTATACATAAGTTACAATTGCAACTATTATGCACTACTCTATGTATATATTTATATATAATTACACAAAGGTTAGAAAACATTTGTCAGTTTATGTGATCCAAGAGCCATGTGAAGAGCTGGAATTAGACATATCACTAGAATCTTCCCTTAGTAAAAATGTGGAAAGGAAAAATATTAAACAACTACCAGGATGAACTTACTAACATTTTATTCCACAGGTTATCAATTTCATCTAAATAATGTTAGAGAAACACAGGCAAGTTTTTTTAAGTAAAGATTTTGTGTATTCTATAAAATCACAAAATACTTTGATATTCACACTCAGCATAGTCTATGCAGTAAAAATTAATCTCACATGTAACTTTACAGTCCCATTTTTGCTGATTTTCAAAAGCATTAGCCATTAGTAAAATACAGAAAAATCTATATGCCTGCTAAGACTCCTTTCTCAGGCTTCAGGGTGTATACCAAGTTCAATCAGCAGTGACTGTCAGATTAGATTTGGATAACATTTAGTGTGTATGATCACTGGTATTTCCTTTATCCTTTTTGCCATGAGGATTAATTGGGTTCATGACCTCAGCAGAGGAAAAATGCCGATAGTTGTGCCCAATGGACATTTAAGTTCCAGACGTTATCTTCTTGTGGCAATAATGCCGTACTACACATACTAAACGAAAGCTAATATACTGGAGAATGGACTAAAATGTATAATTAAAACACTGAATGAAGTATGCTGTTAAATTGATTTAGTTATTTTGGAAACTGGCCTTTTTGTTTAGTAATGGTGTCAGTATTTTGAAACATATATGAGGCAAAATGCAGATTTATTTTGCCCTAAGTTTTTTAAAGTAAAATAATTACCAATTTCCCAAACTAAGATTTCCTTTTCTTTTAATATTTAATTCCTGAATTAGACTTATTATGAAGGCTGTGATCATAGGCTTATTTGTGACATGAGAAAAAGAATTCTTAGAACCTGTATAACTGTGTCAAAAGTATCTGATTTGCCGGTCTTCATGAAAAATACTAGACTATAAAAAATTACAAAGATTTTTTTTTTTAAAAAGCAGGAAGTGCAAAAATGATGGCAGTAAGCTACATAATTCACATAGCAGAGAAAAGCTTAAAATTGCCATAAATTCTTTCACAAAGGCAAAAGAGAAAATAAGATGGATAAAAGCCATTCCAGACACGATGGACAGAAAAAAGAACTGTAGGTAAGCTGTAGCTTAAATAATGACAAAACCAATTAAATAGTTTCCTCTATCTAAACTTCTATATCACAAAACAAAGAAGCGGCTGTAGTTGACATTTTGTGAAAATGGCTTATCTTCAAAAACTGTATCAGGATAAGCCTTCTAATTAACTTGGATGGCAAAACCAATGATTCATTATAATTTCAATTGTTTTTAAAAAGGAATGTCATATCCTATTCTGTGAGAGCTTTTATATATACTTTGTTGTAAGTTGAAGGGGGAGAAAGTAAATAGAGATTCCTGCAGAGATGAAGTGTATACCAGATGCCTAGAGCCAGAGAAATGATCTTGGAGAGACATGATAAATTTAGTATTATAAAAATCTCCACTTGAGAGTGACAGGAAATTGAAACAAAGTGTAAAGAAAAAGTACAGTCTTTAAAGGCCCATTTATAAATGTCACAGTATCAAGGAAACCTATTTCTAAAGAAAGAATTTCAATTCATTTGGTGTTAGGTGTCAGTGACAAGTAACACAAGTCAATCCTTACTCAATGACAAAAGGCAAATGAATGGCAAATATTTAGGAATATACTAAGCTACTCATGGAAGGTCACATAAACACCAAGTACTTTTAAATTCAACCCTGAATGGCATAATTGCTTATTACTCATCCTGACCTTAGGAAAAAAATTCATCTTTAGTACCAGCAGCAGGTCCTACATGGTTTCCTTTCCCCAGGAGGAACTGCTGGAGCCCCTTTTTCAAGTCCATCACAAAAACTATGTTATAGGAAGTAAAATAAGAGTAATTTGTAGTAATACAGTTGCTCTTTCAAAGGGTAAAATTCCTTACCCTAAGTAAAGATATTCCAAAAGATACTCTTCTGTGACACATATTTGAACATTTTAAATGGTATCCTTAGTTTTGAAAGATAATAATTTCTATTTCTGCTATAATATTTTAAGAGAGTTTTAATATGTAATTCTTATAGAAGTCAATAGAGGACTATTTCTTTTGATAATTTTTTCTTATGAAAATAATATATTTTCAAGGAAAAATAAAGATGTGACCTAAAAAGGTAAAATCTGTCAAAAGCTCATTATCCAGAGACAATCATGGCTAACATTTTGATAAAAATTCTGTTCATTATTTGTACCTAATAAGTATAATTATTACCGTATTTCAACATCAGAATCACTCTATCCATACTGTTTGGTAGTCTACATTTCTTTTTAGTTAATACTATGTAACACCAGGTTTTTTTCAAAGTTCTCTGATTAATATGATTGCCAAGTGCATCACAGATGTAAACTGGATAGTCATTCAAAAAAAGGTTCACATTTTCACGGCTAATATTTTCTCTACTAAGTGCCTACAGATATGTATTATTGATATTAATCAAGCACTGTTATCTTACTTTTTATGAAGATAATTCTCTAGATACAACTAAAAATGTATAAAACAAAGAACAATCAGAAACTACACAATGTTTCATTTGCCATCATTAAAGCATATATTTTATAATTTTACAATAATTATGTTATCACTATGAATGAAAATGGAAGGAACTAAGGAGTAAAAAACATGAAAGATACTGATTAAAATTTATGCAAAGAATGATGCTTCTTTGGGTGTGGAAGTTGTTCTTCACTTGTAGAGTATCTGTACTTCACTTCCCATTGAACTCTGTATACCACCAATAATAGTAAAAATCAAAGGCAGATTTTCTACAAAGAAAAAAAATCTACATCTATCTTAGGGAAGCATAGCACTTTGGTAGAAAGATCTAGTTAAAAAAATAAAGTATGAAAGGGTTAATCTCTGTAAGTATATATATATGTTAAGATAAAGATAAAATGTATGTCTATAAATTTACAAAACATTAAATATGATGCAAAGGGCATAAATGTATCAGAAGCTTTCTGACAAAAAACTGGTCCATTCTACTATACATCACTATGCATATGATATTTTTCATGTATCAGATCTCCAAAATCTATATTTGCTCTATCCACAAATTGTTGAACGAGCATGATGATGTTGTAACTAAAGTTTAATAAACCTTTAAAATACAAAAATTGACAGAAGTGCTCTCAACTTCAGGACAGGGTACATGAAATTTAATTTCCACTAGTTCATCTGAGATTGGACAGTAAGAACAATCAATTACTTGGTTTTACTAGGTTTTTTGGTCCCTTGTGATTCCCTGGCTAAGGAACAAACTTTCTAGAAAACAACTGATATTAGCATTCGTATTACAGCTTGATTGTAATTCACACATTCTTAACTGACTATTTTTATTTAAGTCAATGAATAAATATTGTGGACAACTTTTTGATTGGTGTGATCCCTAAGCATTCATTGAGATTTTCACTGGAGGCTGAAAGATACAGTGCTAGCAATCAGGAATATATTTCCGTTAGATGATTTTATGAGAAATAAAGGATTTTATGAGAAGTAAAGTATTTTAAGTCTCACATTTTTAACTAAGCCCCAGAGCTGCTCTATTGTGGTGGTAGCTTAAGGAATTTGTTTCACCCGGTTTGAAAATGGATGATTATTATTCAAAGATACAGGACAAAAGGAGACTTCTCTTGTAATATAGTGCTAAGTGGAGGCAAAAATAATGCTAAGATGCTAAGATAATTTAACTTTTAATGTCAGCTCATGATAGATTTCATAAAGAAAACTGCAACCATTTTGTTGAATATGCATTTTTCAGTATATAGGTTTTCTGTGAATATCTGAAATATTGAATATAGTGTGGTTCTTTTTGCTTCACTGTAGAAGCAAAGACTCCTCTAGCTATTGCTACACGTATAAGAAATATTTCGGAAACTTCAAGGCAGCATTTAATATGGCTTGCATCATTTCATTTACAATGCAAGGTCTGTTTGTCCTTGTTGACAAGAATTGGCAATTAAAGTCAATTAAGCAGAAATAGAATTAAAAAATTAATTAGGCTTTATGTGCATGATGAGTTAACTTTGTAAAGACAAGTCTAGGTTTTAATATTTTTTTACTTCCCTAAAGTCATAAGCATCCTTATTGTTTTTCTCGTTTATAAAGGAAATGACAGAATCTATGGTCCCCATATCCCTGGTCTTCATTATTAATTTAATGAGCTAGTCTCCAAACTGATCAATTTTTTGTCCTTACCTAAGCATCTGCACCAAGTAAACCAAAGGATCACAACTCTTGTGTGGCATCCCTGCAGTGTCCATCTCCCTTTTAAGATAAACTTTATAAGTCGATGGAATTTGTTAAGACTTGTCATGTGCAAAACACTCTGCTGTGTATTGTGGTGAGATGCAAGGGAATTAGAATATGCAGATCTTACTACCCTTTCAGGGGCTTATAACCTACATTTATGCAAAATCTCTCTCACAATGCCATTGATAATGCTGCATTCTGCATGGCTTGTCTTCCTTTTTTGATTCAAAGTGACACACGAAACTGTTTAAAGTCACATGATACAGGAAGGGGTTGAATGAATAAACTTACCCTCCCCTCCCTTTACATTGATTAGTCCTCAGCAGCAATCATCTTCAATCATCTACATTTCTTATTCTTCTAATACTTAACTCTTTACCTAAACGTTACGGTTAGAGTGCTGTTTTGATTTACCAACTATCAACATCATCCATTGATAGGTGGCAGTGAAATAACTGGATTTTAAAAATGTATTCAACTTTCACTTCTCTCTATCATTTAGCCATGGTTATTGTCAATTTCACTTTTTTCTAATCATTGCATTTGTATTTTTAAGTAAAATACTTAGGATTATTGTCTTAATCTGCTTAGGCTGCCATTAAAAAAAAAAAACATAAACTGGGCTGCTTGAACACTAGAAATGTATTTCTTACAGTTCTGGAGGTTGGGAAGTCCAAGAGAAAGATGTGGCCCATTCAGCTTCTGGCGAAACCCCCTTCCTGGCTTAAAGATGGTCACCATTTCTGTATGTCCCCACAGGGTGGAGAGAGAGAGCAAACTCTTGTGTCTCTACTTAGAAGACACTAATTCTTTCAGGAGGACCCACCCTCATCCCCACATCTACTTGTAATTATCTTCTCATGGCCCCATCTCCAAACACCATCTCACTGACAGTCAGGGCTTCAATATACGAGTTATGGGGAGTACACAAATATTTAGTCAATAACATTTATATTTCTTAATTTTTTTAAAACTCCTCAGCATGTAAGACAAGGATATCATATAAGACAAGGATATCATGTTTTCTTACTGTAGCCTCACTTTTCCAACAACTTTCCAAATTCTGTCATCTATATTTTGATGGCTCTCCAGTTCACCCTAGGTAGCACTGCCCCGCTTCACTCATTTCTTTCTTACACCTTCAGTATTTCAACCCACTGGCCTACATTTTTTTCCTTCTCAAGATAGCTTTATATTGTATTGTGCAGCCCCAAATAATGTACATTCAAAATTTGAAAAGAGTGTAATGGCATCATTTAATATTAGCAAAGAATATAGCACATTATTAACCCCCATAGAATCTTCGCACAACCCCCCAAGCAATACCCTGAGATCAACATTCTAACTTGACGAGAATGTGGTTGTGCAGTGACATGCCTTTGCTCCTGTTGTCAGGGCTAATGTCCTCTGATTTCTTACAAGACCCCTTTGCTCAAATAATAATGAAATTATTATAAAATAATAAAAATTATTATAGATAAACTAATAAAATAATTATAAAAATTTTTTTCCTATTCTGGATCATGACTTCATCACGCAGTTTTTGCTTTTATTTGTTATGCCTTCTTGACACATCACTAAGATTTTCCATGTTTTTGCTTATACTACCTTTCAAATAAAAATAATTCTGCTTTTCTTTTTAGAGATAGTCCTCTTGTGCCAAATGAATTATTTTCCAATTTACATCAAATAATACCTAAAACACTAGCTTGGCTCTTATTCTGAAATTTATCTCTTATGTCACTCCTTGGTCAATTCTAATGTTTATTGCAAAGACAATCTTCACTCTTATTTTGCCTCAGCATTTAAAAAAAAAAGATCTGAAAAAGTGAATATGGGTTGTAAGTAACATCTTGCTTAATTGGCATAGAATTCTAAATTCTGAACTTATCTTCACAGTGCACAGAAAATTTTGCTCTACTGTCATCTAGCTTCCATTGCATGGGATGGCTATCGGACTACACTTTAGTGGCATGTTACCTTTAAGGTTTATTTTATTTCATTGTCTGTAAACTTTTTTTTCTATCTTTGGTTTCAGAATTATCACCAAAATATGGCTATAAATGATTCATCCATCCTGCTCAGCATCCAGTGAACCCTTCCTTCCTTCTTTTTTATTTACTGCCACAAAAGAGAATATATGATACATATGGATATTTCTATGACTGTTTACAGTGGAGACACTCGTAATAAAGAATCTACAAAAACCACTGCAGTTCTCTTTCCAGTGAAGGTTTTATTGCCTTGAACTCTGTGTTAATTATTTTCCTGCTTTGCTTTGGAGGTTTTATTTCATGAAATACAACAGATGTACAGCTGACCCTTGAGCAACACGAGTCTGAACTTCATGGGCCCACTTATAAACAGGTTTTTCCCAGAAAATAGATACTACAGCTTTATGAGATCTCTCCTGGTTGAATCTGTGAGTGGGGAACCTCAGATACTGATGGCTGACTGTAAGTTTGTACATGGATTTTTTTTGACTGTTTGGGGAGTAGGTGTTCAAGGATCAACAATAATTATTTTTGAAAGTGACAGAAAAAAAGCATACTGTATATTTTCATCAGTGACTATACATTTTTAGACTCATTTTTTCCCCCAGATAAATCCATATTAAGTTATGTAACTATAGTTCTTTTGTTTCCACTGTGGCGTATCATTTCATTTTATGAATAGACTACACTTTGTTTTACTGCCAATGGACATTTGAACTGCTTCCAATCTTTTACTACAGAAGGCACATTGCTGGAAACATTCTTCATGTCATCTTATGCACAGTTTGATGCATCCCCCCAACAGATACAAGATTTTGTGTGCTACATGCATCTTCCATCAGCTAGGTAATAAGAGAGTCAATGTGTTTGAAACAGTATAATCTGCCCTAAAAGTCTATAAAGTTTTCACTTAGTCTCTGACTTCCTCACTTTTGAAGTATGGTAACTATGAAAAGGGGCTTGTTGTGGGTTTTTAAAAAATTTTTTTTAAATTTTTTAGTAGTAGTAACTTGTTTTTTGTAATTGAGGTATAGTTGATTTATGTTGTGTTAATTTCTGCTGTACAGCACAGTGATCAGTGATGCATATATATACATATTCTTTTTCATATTCTATTTTTCCTTCATTACTAGGGAAGCTGAGCTCTAATTCAAATAATCATTCTCAGAGTCTGTTCTCTTTTCTATGAGAAATGCTTGTACACATGTTCATGGCTTTTCCTCTGCGCTCTCTCTCCCCCCTTCATATTTTTTTTTCTTTTTTAATATTTTGGTTTGTAACAAATCATTAAATTATTTTGTATTTCCAGGCTTTGATTCTTTTATCAGTTTAAAGTACGAATATAATCCCTTAATTTGTAAAAAAAAAAAAAAAAAAAGATCCTTTGTTTCTTTTCATTTTTGTTGTATCCTTTGAATGACAAAGTATCTTCATTTGAATACAGTCATGCTTACCCAAAGTTGTTTTATCAATTGTCTTGTTTAAGAAATCCTTCTCTAGCCTTCTCAATCACAAAAGCTTTCTACTATATTTCTTCTTAATTTAAAATAGTTTTATTTCATACAAAATACTCTATTTCATCTGGAATTGATTTTACAGTATAATGTTAAGGATCCGATTTCACTTTTCCTCATGTAGATAACCGATTTACCAGCACCATCTATGTGTTAGATCTCTGTTTTCCAACTTTGTATCTGCAATACCAAATCTGGCACCATATCTTGTTTCCCTGTTTGTGTGTATCTGCTTTTTGGCACTCAATTCAGTTCTAGTGATCAGTTAGTTTAACTCCATGCCAGTAGTCTGTCTTCACCTGTATGTTGGGAGACCCAGTCCTTCATGAGTCTCTCATGATCCTGTTTGCAAGAAAGCATGTGTCTGGTCCTTCTTCATCAGAATCATTTGCAAACAGCATGCTCTAGAGACGAGATGATCTCACCTTTGGGCACAAATTATAGGTTGAAGTGCTGTTAGTATGAAATGAGATGAACTCCCCAAGTTCAGTGATTTTCACCTGTAATGCAGGTCTCTCCATGTACAGAAATCTTCCTAAGCCCTCCTGGTCCCTTTCATGAGACTTGGAGGCAAGAGAAACTGCTGCTGCTTGCTGTGTCATGAACACTTATCCTTTGTCTGTAACCCAGAAATAGTGTATATTCTGCCAGCAGCCATCAAAGAGAGAGGAAATAATCCATTAGCTTGTGAATATGATAAAACCACATCACAGATTTGGTGTTTTTTTCTTTTTTATAAAGATTTAGCCTTAGCTTATTCAACCTTCAAATGCTGGGGTTATGATTGAAAACTGTATTGGATCTAAAGATCAGTTTGAAAAGAAATTTCATGTTGAAGTGCTTTCATGTTTTTTACCTATAAACAAAAGGATGCAGTGTCTCAAGTTATTTAGTAGCAATTTTAATAAATTTGCATAATATTTTCCATCAAAAAGTCTTACGTAGTTTTGTTATATTTGTTCCTAAGTACTCTATTTTGTTGCAATTACCTTCAGATCTTCTGTTCCCATTAGGACTATTTTTAGTAAATGGTATTTTTTAAAGAAATGTATCCTTTTCATCTAGGTTGACAAATTTGTTGACATAATATTGTTCATAACATTTCCTTATTAACTTTTTCATTTCTATAGGATCTTCACTTATCAACACCTGTCATATCTGACACTAGTAACTGTGTGCTCAGTTTCTTAATCAGTCTAACTAGTGGGTTATCCGTTTTCTTCTTAAAAGAATCAATTTTGGTCTTTGGTAATTTTGGTAATTTTCTTTGGTAGTTGTTGCGTTTGATTTTGTTTCTACATATATTTATGTTACTGTTTTCTAGGCGGTTGTTGTTTTATCTTTTTTAGCTTTTAAATGTGGCAATTGCAGTTTTTAAAATTTTAGACCTGTGTCCTATTTTGATCGAATTATTTAAAGCTGTAAATATGTCTGTCGGCACTGTCTGAGCTGTAATACATGTATTTTAGGTCAGTTCCATCTAGCATCATTTCCCATCAGCCTAGAGAACATCCTTTAACATTTCATGTATTGCAGGTCTACTGGTGATGAATTCTGTTAGTTACTGTTATTAATTTTTGTACTCCAAGATGTCTTTATTTTACCATTATTCTTTACAGACACTCTTGCTGGAGATTCAAAGGTTTTTGCTTTTGTTTTGCTTACAGCAGTTTAAAGATGCTATTACATTACCTCCACAATTTTGATGAGTTGTCAGAGGATTTCTGAACTGTTTTTTGCCTCATTTAAAGTATTATACTTCTTTCAATGCTTTGAAAAATTTTGTCTTTGATTTCTAGGTGCTTGACTATGCTTTGCCCAGATCTTTTTTTTTTCATCCTGTCAGGTATTTTTTGAACTTTTTGAATCTGTCAATTTTTGTTTCTCACCAAATTTGTGAATTTTCTGCTATTATTCCAGTAAACATTATTTTTCTGCCACTGCTGTCTGTCTTTTCTGTTCATAGGACTTCAGTTACACATTAGTTTAGACTAATACCATCTTCATTGTCTTAGTTCTTTACAAAATCTTCTTCTTTGAGTTCTCCATTTGTAAACTGCTCCTCTGCCTCTGCTTTCATGCGGCTTTCTCCTTGTGCACCTCTCACTGTGTCTCTCCTCCTCTCCCCACAGCAGACATACTGAACCAAGGCCCATCCTGATCCAGAATGATCACATTGTAAGTTGACTGTATCATCAACAACCCTATTTCCAAATAAGGTCAAACTCACAGGTACTTCAGGTGAGGACTTCAACATGTATTTCTGGGAAACACAATTTAACCCACATACATGGTGTTTGGGAGGAGAAAAATAGACCAATTAACCAATACTAAGTACAAGACCTGGGAATCTGTGCCACATAGGGATTAATTTGAGATAGATTTTAATAACTAGATCTTATTTTTAGTATTAGCAACGATCATAATTGTACTAATTTATATTAACAAAAAATGGCTATAATAACATACGACTAAAAGGTCCCTAAGATACATTTAAACAAAATTAAATATTTAGTAAAATATATGATCTTTGGATGGAATTTAATGCAAATATATGAAAGGAATGTTAATGTTATTGCTAACCACATGCCTTAATGTCTTACAAAACAAAGAACATTTCAAGGGACATGATATAAATTTTTAATAATGAAATGATTTGCTTTAGAAAGAAACTAAAAAAAAAAGTAATATCAAAATATTCCTTTAAAGAAACTTTAATTACTTCCATAGGTACAATTACTAAATTAACAAATAAAGCTATTCCTATAATAAAAATATTCAAATTGATATAAATATTTTCCAAGATGATTATAAAACACCAAAATATTTGTTGTTATACATCTGAATAATTAAGAATTGTCTACATAATTAGAGAAGACAGCTTTATTTCTGCAGTTCATAATTGAACCTCATAGTTCTCATAATTACTTAAAAATGTTTTTTCACCTGAAGCAATGTCTTTGAAGAGCTAAATTCTGATTGCATTGTTTTTATTTTTCATCCAAACTTCTAAAAGGCATACAAGTGTTTATCTTTAACTTTTCAATGGTTACCATAGATACTGACATTTAAAGTCTATGTTATAATATATGCTCAGAAGGAAACCACTCAGAATTTCTAACTCTGAAGCTATACAGTATTAATTTTAGGAGGGCTATTTGGTTATTTTATTAACCTAATTAGTTTTCTTGTATTTTAATATCATTCATGCGTAAGAATTATCTTAGATGTTCCCAGTGATATGCTTGTTTATCCATGTGTCTCATCTAAGGAATTATGCATAAGGAGGCTATTATTTTAACTGCCTGCCCTCTCAAAACAGTGCTTCTTGGTATTGGACTGTACGGGGCCTTCACCATCTCCTACCTGGACCCCAAAGCTCCCATAAGGCACTTGTGTCTGGGTTTAGATGGCAAATTACTGATTTTGAGGGGAGATCCGTGCAAGGTGTGTCTTACTTGGCCATTTTGCAGATGTCACTCCCTCTCTTTCCTAAAATAACTTGTTCTTAAAGAGTCATTCAGTTCAAGTCAGTACTGTTTTAATGCTTCTCACAGGATGAATCTGCACGTGAAACATGGAACTACAGCATGTAAAAGTGTCTGGATTATAAAACTTACCACTCTGGTATAAATAGTAGTAGTGGCTTCATATAAAAGTAGTTTAATTTTTCCAATAAAATGTACTTTATGGATTAGGGCTTATACTTCATATTTTAACCCTATTTTATGTTTCTCAAATCCAGTCTCATTATAAAAATGTCTGACAATAAAACAATGTAATTCTTACTATGACTCACTGTGTTATTCCTAAAAGTAAGGATGTGTTTAATAATAAATCTATATTTAGATTAAATTATTAAGGATGAAAATGACAGGAAGACCTATCATGGATCTTGAGGAACAATGGCCTTATTTTAATGACATATTGGAGTGCTTAACAAAAGGGATCGCCTTTAAAAAATGACATTTTTACAAAAGCAGGGGTGAAATCATGGTGACACAGGTCAGAGCTCTTTCCTCTTACAAGCAACGGTCTTGCCACTTGACCTGCACAGAAGGCTGATTGAGGGAGCCATTTTGAAATGAAACTTTACTACAAAGTAGTACCCAATGGCAGTGGATGTAGGAAATGAGAGCCCAGTGAGATAGAAACAACAAAGCAGACACCTCTCAAAATAAATTATGAGGCTATCAGGAATGAAAGAGGGAGAAACAGGTGCAAACGACAAGCTGATGTTGAATTAATTGAAACTTTTCATGATAAATTTAAACAAAACAAACTAGTATGCTCTGCTTCTATTCTGTAAGGGGAGCTGCTAATAAGTTTTATACCACAGATTGTGAAGCTGCAAGAACGCTTAAGAAGAAATTTGTATGTATAATAAATTAATATCACCAGAATGTAAAAGTTGCATTTCTGTAGGTTTCCTGCGTGGAATATATAAAAATGGGAATAGCAGCCTAACTCCATGCATAGCTGCATTACACATAACTGAAACGTTCAAGCGGTGTTTAATTAAACATAAATGGAACCTGACCCCAATGGCGGGAGGGGAAAGAGAAAAAAAGGAGGGGTTATTTTTGCAATTGGATGGACTTATGTCTTTAGTTATTTAGCTGAGTGTGCAATCTTATAGCCCAGAAGTTGGCAAACAATGGCCAAATGTAGCCTGTCTTCTGTTTTTGACACTAAACATTTGTTGGAACACAAACATACCCACTGGCTAACACTGTCTACAGCTGATTTCACGGGACAGCACCAAAATTAAATAAGCTTAAATTATTCATTATCTGTCCCCAACCAGAAAACCTGTTCTCTTTTTCAAATTGAGCCTGAATTTTGTCTTCTATTCCTTTAAGTGCCAGGAAGTTTTTAGTGGATAAGAAGCTCAAGATCAAAATATAATGTAATTTAGAGAAAAACTTCATTTTTCACATGGGAAAAATCTTCCTGAGTGGATTCAACCAAAGTTTTCAAATATTTACTTAGTACTTACTATATGGATAGCACCAAAATCAATAAAAAATAATGATAAGAAATTACCAAATTTACAATCTGGTTAAGATATGCAATACATCATTATGAAAATTAAAATCAACATATATAATCAATTTAAGTGAATGAATTCTTATTAAGGATATGTAACGAAAAGCATAAACATACTGTTTTGCTGTATTTAAGAAAATTGCTCATAAGTAACTCTCCCAAGGAAAGCTGACAAAATCCTTTTAAAAAAAATAACAGATTTGCCAAACATCTACTTGAACTTATATAATCAAGCAACCTTGCCTCCTCTGGCTTATTTACATGTTCTTCATGGCATTATGTACTTAATCCAGGAGAATCAATGGGCCTGGTAACTTGGTGGGGGAGCTATACTCATGAAAGTAAACTTTTTTTTTTTTTCACTTTATTAAAGGAAAGAGCAAGAGAAGAAAGCAGGAAAAACATAAGAAGAGATTGAGAAAGAAGACTTATGTAAAAAAAAAAAGAATAAAAAAACTTAAATGACTAATTCTCCCCTGCATTGGGGTCCCCAGAAAAAAAGGCAAACCAATGGAAGTAATAAAATCTACCTATATTAAGGGGGAAAGTCTAGGTAACAAAATCTTGAGCTAGTTTCTTACTGTTTAAGCGAGTCTGCAGGAAAACAGATCCAAAATGACTCACTTCACATGATGTACCACAAAGCTAATGATACGTAAGTTTATCCCAAAGTGAGCCTCCTCCAAAGTCACTGAGGGGTCCTAACAATGTGTTCACATACCCAGGTGTTTAAACTTTTCTGTAAAGAAAGGTATTTTAACCATTATCTATCATGAGTGTTGTTTCTTTTTAGTCTGTCTTCCCTTCCTCCAAGAGAGCACTGAAGTGGAATAAAGATCTTTATAAGGATTGGCTGAGAGGAAATTGAGTTGAGAACAGATTTAATTCAAGATTATTGGGACTGATTGATGAGATTCAAGATCATGCTGTGGATATTTCTGTAACAGCCAGGGATAGGAAGGGGTTTACAGAATACTCCTTCCATCACTGCACACCTACCCACCAGCATTATGACCCAAAGTTGCAGGACCAGAGGCATATCACTGTACAGCCATGTGCTGTGGCAGCCAGAACTATCAAGTTGCATGCAGGATCAAAGAGAAGACAGGTTTGAAATACGCAATACAGGAACCTAGTCTGTGGAAGATTCTGCCAAGTATCAAGCATGTAAAATTGAAAAGAGTTAAAGGTACAACATTCTCATGTCAAAATACACTTGATAATGCAATATTATATATATATATACACTTGTACATGCACCATAAGCCTTAGATGGGTATTAGGTGAATAGAATTCATCAGAATCCCATGTTTAAACACCTAAACTGATAAAAGTGAGTATATTTATGTGAGAAATGGCATGTTTTGCATGTCCCCAGTTACCAAATTTAAAAAAAAAATTCACTATTCTAAATGAAAGATTGTATTCATGTATTCTTTATCCATTAAAAAATATAAAACTGTCATGTGAAGAGGAATCAAAGAGTACACAAAAAGTAGAGAATATTATAGTGTTATGCAAGGTAGTTGATAAAAAATGTTACTTTTTTTTCTGCATTTCGTGTTGTTTAATATTCGTCAGCTTTTTAAAAATGTTTTATCTGTTGTTATTTCTTTTCTCTTTCTAAGCATATCTTCACTTCTGCAAATAAAAATATAGGTCACTCCTCAACAAGCATTTATTAAATACCTACTCTGTGGAAAAAAAATGCACTAAGGAGAGGAACTGCAGCAGTGAACAAGACAGAAACAGTCCTCATCGTCTTTAATATAGAAGGTAAGACAAACATTGAATTACTAATGAAGCAATTATTTAATACAGTGCTACAAAGGGGAAATTCAGAGTGCTCTGAACTCATGTAGTCGAATAGATCTGTTCCCCAAGGACAGGGAGGGGATGAAGATAAGAGTTTCTTAAGGAAGTGGCAGTGTGAGTAGGGATTATTATGTAAGAAGATGGTTGGAGGGACTGTGAGAAGAGTAGTTCACATATGCTAAAGCTTTGAAGCAAGAAGGACCAAAGACAAAGTACAAACAAGGTGATTAGAGATGGAAAATGAGGGGCAGACAGTGGGTGGTCAGCGGCACATGAGCTGAGCTGGGTAAGCAATCTTAGTAATTTTTTTTCTTTCATCATCAGAACAAAGATGAGCTTTTGAAATTTTAAGTATATGAGGGGCATGATCAGCAGTAAATATGGTTCTGACTTATCTGTAGATAATGCCTGAAGGAGCATAGGTTGAGAAGAGGATACAGCAGGAGATCAGGTCAAAAGTAAGAGCAGGTACAACTGGGATGATGGCAGAGAAGTGGAAAGAAGGAACACCTACTCTGGATGGAGGAAAAAAGCGAAAACAAGAAGGTAGAAGTGGGAAAATACAGAAGGTACCAGAACTGTGAGTTATTCTATGTAGCACAGGTGAGTCCCTAAAGAAAAGGACTAGCAGATCAAGTTTCAAAAGGCAGGTCTGTCACGTCCTTCAAGACTCTGCTCAGGTGCTTGTCAATATTCTTTTAAAATACACTTGTGTCCTCCTAACACTCTGTAATGTGAGTTCTATTTGGTTCAGTTATGTTTTCTAAGCTCTCAAAAGAGTGCTTAGCACACCTAGAACGAAGTCAATACATGCTTATCAGATGAATAAGTAAGGACTGTGTTTTAAGGGTTAATTCTGGAGAAAAGAGGCCCATTTTGTTGACAATTGCTGGCACCTTTAAACCTTCTAGAGTCACACCTCATTTGCAGGTTACTGTGAAGACTAGGAATGGTTATATTTCTCTTTTTATTACTCAAACTCTGCTTGATGTTTCAAAGTAAGAATTCACTGACAGATGGTACTTAGCACTTAATTTGGAAAGATAAAAATTCTACTCAGGAACAATTACCAAAATTTCCAAAATGAGAACTATCCTAGTTCTTATCCACAATTCATTTATTTGATAAATATTAACTGAGTATCTACATTAGATAGACACCGTACCAGAACATTGAGAAATGTTGGTGAATAGAGCAGGTACAGTGCCTAATGCCTACATTAGATATCCAAAACAAAGACACAAAGAAAAAGAAACAAACTAAAAGAAAAAAAGTTTTTCAAAGAAACATGTTAATTCCTTTGTCGGTAACAAACAAGTTATCGAAAGAGGGAACAGCGAGATTGCTTTTGTATGAAATGGTTGGGAGGCTTTCCCAAGGAGGGAACAGTCAAGCTGTGATATGAAAGAAAAGAAATTTTCCATGAGAGGAGCTGGGAAAATACAAAGGGCACAGGAATGCTCTAAAGCAGGAAAGGGCTCAGCAGGCTGAAGGGAAAAGACAGAAAATAATAATGACAACAGTCAGTCTTTATTGATGCTTTACTGTATTCAAACATTATTCCAAGACTTCATCTCTATTATACTTAAACTTAAGTGCTGACAACCTCACTACTATCTCACCGTGTCAGAGTGGAGACACATAGAAAGAAAAATGGATTTGTGCTGGGTCACTGAGCACAAGGTCACACACAGGTCTAACAAAAATCAGGCAATGAAACTTGGGTCTAGATCAGTTCTACGAGGGCTTACAAGAGGCTGTAGAGTCAAGATAACCCAGAGCCTGAATTCAAGTATTAACTACTCTCATCAGCCTAGAAATCTGTTAAATATAATAGTATCTTCATTTCATAATTTTTAAAGTGATGTTAACTAATCACTATGTTGTACATCTAAAACTAATACAATATTGTAAATCAATTATACCTTGGATAAAATATTAGCAAAATAAATAAGTAAATAAATAATAAAGTGATATTAAGAGATTCTTTTTTTCTCACCAGAGACATTTCTTTGATAAAGAAATAGCTAATTACTTTTAATACTATTTTGTGTATTCTGGAAAACATTCCCATATTTATGAGAAAAATGAAAGACTATTTGAATAAATGGAGAGATATAAGTATTCATAGACTAGATAATTCAATTTTTCAAGGTTTTAATTCTTCACAGTCATTTAAACTATAATCCCAAGGACATTCTTTAGAAAGAGAAATTAATAAGATTTCTAAAATGTATAGGATATGCCAAGGACGTTGAAATTCAAAAAAAAATAAAATTAAGAACAAAAATATAAATGCATGCCTTGAATATATGTATATATATGACAGAAACAGTATGCTGTACACCAGAAATTGACACAACACTGTAAACTGACTATACTTCAACTAAAATTTTTTGTAAATGTGTGCCTTTGATTTCATAGCTTACTACCTAGAATCATCAAAACAGTGTAGCTTTGGCATAAGTATCAAAAAATAGATCAACAGAAAATGACAGCTCAGAAATAGATCTACTCCTAAAAGATCACTGCATTTACTACAAAAGTACAAAAGCCATATGATTTGTATAATAATGATTTTCCAATGGTGAGAGAATAATGGAATGCTCGTACTGAAAAAAAAATGAAAAGTGACCTCCACTGAAACCTTATGCACACAAACTGATAAATTCAAATGTATAAATACAGTTATATTCCTAAATATAAAAGCTAAAACCACAGATCTTCAAGAACATAAGACAAAGTTCTGTGGCTTGTGGGCAAGGGAGAGTTTCTCAGGTCACAGTTATAACCATAAAAGGAAAAGTGATTAATTACATTTGTTAAAATTTTGCTAAGAGATATCTTCAAAAAATATATAGACAAGCACAAGCCTAAAATAAAAATTCGTAAGATACATATTTGACAAAGGTCATAGGCAGGGTGAAAATTTAAAATTCTATCATCACTTGAGAAATATTTTAGAACATTTCCTATAAACTAAACATCCACTTGCTCATTACCTCATAACGGCCATTTCTAGACCACATAGCTAAAAGAAGTGAAAGATATGTTCACAAAAATCTGTACAAGAATAGTAATAGTGCTTTATTTTTAATAGATCAAAACTGCAAACAACCTCAGTATCCATCCATGAAAAGGGTTTATATATTAGAATATCATGTGGTGCCAATCCCCTCTCATATCTCATAGCTTGTCTTTTTCCATGATCTCCTGAGTATTTTTACATATTTGTTTTTTCTCTGTGAACTTCATTATAAACTTTTTGAGATTACATGACATTAAACTTCATTATCACCTTTTTTATTAGGATTATATTACATTTGCAACAATTTATGAAAGCTGACATCTTTATGATGTGGAGTCATTCTATACAAGACTAAAAATTATTTCCATGTTTTTCAATCCTGCTTAGGGTCTTTCAAGAGAAATGCACATATTTTTTAAGTTTTAGAAGATGAAGTGTAATTGCCATTAGCATTCACTTTATTGATGAAATCCTACCTCCATTTTTTCCCCTAATTTTCAATAATAACATCATATTTCAGAAAAAATTATCTGGATGCTAACATTGTTGATGAAATCACAATATGGAATGGGATATTTGCATGGTCTCAAAATATCTCCCCATTCATTAATTACAAAGGGAAAGTAGAAACTTTAAAGAAACCCTAGTAATCATAGTTAACCTCACCAATAAAGGGAAAGTCAAGCATTATGACGTGACTAGTGCTATAAGGCCTTGAGAAGGATGCACGCAACATTAATTTTGTGTATTCCTGCCAAAAATGCATAATGCAATCATGAGGAAACATGAAAGCCAAATCAAGGACGCTCAACAAAAAGACAATAGGCCTGTTCTCTTTTTAAACAGTCAGAGATATGAAAGACGAAGAAGATAAAGGAAACGTTCCAGATTACAGGGCAGTTTAAGGGGCCATTTGCCACATGTGGGTTGGACCCTGGACCAGAAAAAAAATTATTTTGCCATATCTGTTATAATGGATATTGAATAATTGGCAAATTTTCGATTAGGAACAGAGATTAGATAACAGTATTGTTATTAGTGTTAATTTCCCGATTTTTATAGTTGTACTGTCGTTAAGTAAAAAAACTTGTTCTTAGTTTCAGGAAACTCTCATTTAAGTATTTAAAGATAAAGGCACATCACCAAAGTAAGCACAACTTACTTTTTAAATGTTGCATAATAATGAGGAATCTAAGTAAAGGGAACGATACATAAAAAGTCTTTCTACTATTCTTGTGAATCTTCTATAAATCCAAAATTAATTCAAAATTAAACATTTAAATTATATGATAAATTTATGTTAATATATACTATACAAAAAATGAAATAATCTGTATTTATGTAGTGTATATTGTGTTCAGTTATCTTTAGATACCAATCTGGAAAATACTAAAATTAAAGAATTGTTAAATGAAGATTTTAAAACATATTTTTTAGGGCTCTAATACATTTCTAGCCACAAATTGAAGGAGTCACAGATTGTACGTATCTTCATTTATTTATTATGTTTTAATATCTCACCTATGACATCAGCCCTCTGGAAACACTAGAATAATTAAATTCCTACCAGTTAAATGTGTGGAATACTTAAAGCTGTCAAGGTCTCCAACATGCACAAATCCTGAGGCCGTTCACATAAACAAAGCCATGCAACAGGGATGGAGTCACTTTCAGGTCCCTTAATTTAGCATTTTTGAGTTAAAAAAGAATGACATATAAAACAGTGTAAGACATCTAATATGGAACTTATGAAACCTGGGAAGAAGTTTTATATTTAGAATAGAACTATAATAAATAATAGGTTAATAGGTTAGATTTTTTACTTAATGTCATCCTCTAATAACTAGCCTTTACCATCCTACTCTTTTTGCATTAAAAAAAAATGCAGTAGTAGAAAAAGTTATGAGCTGTGAGAAACTCACTTAATGTGCATTCTTTCCAAAAGGTGAGGCTCTTCAAAATAAAGGCACGGGGTTTAAAGCACTGTGAAAAGCTGTTTAAATAATTATTATGATTTCCATGTAAAGAGCAAAGACAAAACTAGAACTGTCATCTTCTTGTATAAAATGTCTATACTACGGAAACTTCTAATGTAGGTGGCATTGCAAGTCTGCACTTTGAGTTCTTTGTCTGCTTCAAATATACAGCAATAATGAATAGAATAAAAATGTGCTGTCAAAAAATAAAAATTTACCTGGACAAGAAACAGAACAGAAGCAAACAAACAAAATAAAGGAAACTGGATCTGTGGGATCTCTGGGAGAAGCAGCAAGGGATGGTGACCTGGGTTTTCATCTTCTGAAGGACAATGAGTACCTGTATCAGCCAATATGACATGTAGAACTAGAGCCAGATGCACTGCCTAAAATAAAGACCTAGTGAGGAACTCCTCTGTCCTTGAAAGGAGGCTGAAAAGTGCTACTCCTAAGCACCACCCGTAACCAGGGCTCCTGGGAATCTGTGTACTGGGGACACAGGAGGAAGCTGACTGGAGGCTTCATCCAAACGAGGCAGCTGACTGCTCCTCCATCCACAATATTGGCATAGTTCATAGAACAACTGCAAATATGGTCCAGGAATGGGGACCCAGGGAGTCACAGGGAAGAAACAAATAGCAAACACACAAAAATCACTAAAACAGAGAGAGAAAATTCACTCCACTCAAGTGTGCAAACCAAAATTCCAGAATGTATTAGGAAAACTTCGGACATTAGCCAAGGAAATTAATGCTCAGGAGACACATTCACTAAAGTAAAAGGAAATCAGTAAAGACATCTAAAAATGCTTGTAAAACATACATTTCAAGATACTCAAAATGCAAGTGAAAAGAGCATTTGTAAAAAAAGAAAAATTAGTTATTTAAGAAACATCAGAGCAATGAAGCAAGGAGAAGTGGATATGAAAAGTAATGAATTCGAGTTCAATGGATATAAAGCTTCAGTTACACAAGATGAGTACGTTTTATAGATCTGTGGTACAACATTGTGCTGGTATTTAACAGCACCATACTGTATACTTAAAATTTTGTTAAAAGGGTAGATCTCATGTTAAGTATTCTTACCACAATAAAAAATTAATGAATTAGAAATACTTGAAAAACGTTTCATAGAATGAGTTAAATGACCTAGATAGAGACGATAAACTTGAGACTCTATGCAAAGAGAAACTAGGAAACTGGAGAATAATTTCAGAAATTTACCCAGAATACAGCAGAGAGAGAAAGGGGTTTTTAAAACAGATGTATACAAGGGGATCTATCTGATGCAGAGTGGATTCACTAGATCCCTGAATTACTTATCAGTGGTCACCTTTCGTCAGAGCCAAGAGGAAAAGATTTCAAGCAGAAGGATAAGTGTCCTTTAATGTATTTTTGATAACGAATGACTGTCAATTAGTTAATTTTATTTTGTGGTAAGAAGAAAACACTGTTACACGTTAGTAAACAAAAGATGATTTAGGACCTGTCAATATATTCCTGGACATCAAACAGAACATAGAAGAATATATTTAGGGCAGAGAAAAGGAAACAAAATTTCCACTTTGAACGTGTCCAATGTGAGATTTCTTTTGCACATATATTAACCTAGTGCTGGGGAGACTGGGGGCTTGATACGTAAGCAGAGCACACTGGTGCTGTAGTCTGTGTCTGAAGCCATAGGACTTGATGAAACAGCTATGGAGAACTCACAGAAGAGAAGACAACAGGTCCAGGCTGGGGCTCACAGGCACTCCTATATTTAAAGTTCAAGGATGACTTAGCAAAGGAATTCTTAAGGAGTGGCCAGTGAAGCAAAGGCAAACCAGTAATGTCTTTGGTCCAAGGACAGGAAAGAAAGATTATTTAAGTGGAGCCCTGAGGTGTGACAAGTGGGTGTGATTAAAAATCTGAAGTGCTCCTGAGCAGTACATTAGGGTATGAAAGGGAATTGGCCCTTGGGTTTGAAAATCTGAAAGTGATGGAGAGTGACTGGGGTGCAGACCGTGTAAATTTGTTGTAATACTTGAACTTAAAAGTTAAATAAGGTATACCTAGTCAGACAAATTTCTAGGGAAAAGATAATAACTTTGATCATTTCCTTATTGCAGGGTTGCAGAAAGGGGCCGAAAGGATTAAACTCCTAAACTTGACAATGACTGTTTTTGTGTCTCATCTCACATATTTCTTCAGCTGTGACAGAAAAATTACTTAGCACTAACTGATCATCCCAAGGCCTTCTGCCATTTCAACCTATCAGTTCCCTCCAATGCATTAAAATCACATCTTTGTAATACAATAGGCAAAACAAGCCAAATGGTTCAACTTTAGTATTTTGATCTTTATTAATACTCTAGTCTGAAGGAGTAGATCTCTTTACGCACCTAGATTCAGGAATAAAAATTACAATATTAACTTCCCCAATTGTTTTCATATAAGATTTTATATACATTCCCTTTCTATGAGCTACTTTAATGAAATACTTTATACTGAGTGGCTTACAGTTATGAAGACTAGAAGTCCAAGATCAAGACACATACAGATTCAGTATCTGGTGAGAACCCAGTTCCTGGTTCACAGACACATCTTCTCAATATGTCCTCACCTGGCCAGAGGGGTAAGGGAGCTCTCTGGGGTCTCTTTTACAAGGTCACTAATTCCATTCATGAAGGCTCCGCCCTTGTGACCTGGTGACCTCCCAAAGACCCCACCTCCAAATACCATCACACCGGGGATTACATTTCAACATATGAGTTGAGGGAGAACACGTTCAGTCTATGGCATTCCCTAAAAATGTTATGCAGAATTCGACACGAAAGTAACATCCATCAAAAGCATTCAAAACGGCAAAGTGTTCCATTCTGTGCTCTTAAAATTATTACTCAGCTTTCAAATCAACACCATTTAAGTACTTAACAATTTACCCTGCACAGAGTGTGCAGTGATGATGTGATTTTCCAGGCACCAAAAGACTAATCTGTGATGTCTGGTCATCTCCACTGGGATGGTGAGAAGAGAGGGGTGCAGTTCAAAGCAGACAGAGGGAAAATGCCTGTCAAAGCCTGTTTGATGTTGCGACAAATCTCATAAATGTTATAGAACAAAGGTCATTTACCACTGAGTAGGAGGTACTCTTGATGTTCTGGCTGAAACTTAATTTGACAAAGTAAAATAAAACAAAAGAAGTAGAAAATGTGACATGGTGTTGCAATACCTTGTCCTTTAATTTCTGTAGGTATCTTTTCAACAAATCATGAAGATGAGTAGTTAGTATAAAATCATGACCAAGTTAATCCATTGTATTACAGAATTTAAATGAATAACTTACATATTTATACCTTTTAATTATGGGTGATAAGCACATAACCGGTGCTAAAACTGTAGCGTACAGCTTAGCAAATCATTTTGAAATGATTACCTATAAAAACACAACTGAGAAGCCTTCTTCATTCCTCCATTCAATTACCCGTCATCATCTGCTCCCTACTCCCTATGTGAGTACGCTAGTAACACAGAAAAAGACCCCCAGTAAAACTGCCATTTTGTTAGCAATCTGAAGACAAAGCTTATGCAGTGTGATTGTGAAAGAACCCAGACAAGCTGCACCTTGAAGTCTCAGATATTTGTGATACCTGCAAGTGCTTTCTTTACTTTATCTAATAACATTAGTAAAGCTTTATCTGAGTATACCCCGTGAGAACTTCTCATTGTGTAATCCTGCATAATAGCTGCAAACACTTACATATATTTATAATGGTCATTTGAATGCATTTTAGTATACAAAGCCTATTTAAGTTTCTAACAGATTCTCTACTATTTTCTATGAGTCACCATGTTTTCTCCTTTAATTTCTAGGGGTTTCTTATAACTTAGGAAAACAAGCCTATTATGGTTATATACAAATCTCCTTCACCTGATTTCTCATTCTCTTAACAGTGGCTTTTAATGAAAGAATGTACTAATTTAGGTTTACTGTGTGGTAGGCAGAATTCTATGGCTCCAAAATTTCTGCCTTTTGGTGTACATAGTCACCAGGGCTGGGAGCTCAGTGGCCCTGGCTGATTACTACCAAGCAAATAGGACCTCAGTCCCACAACCACAAGGAATTGAATCTGCTACAACGACATGACCTCAGAAGTGGATACTAAGTTCCTGATGAGAACTCAGTCCAGCTGACAGCTGGTTTTTAACCTTGTAAGAACATAAGCAGTCATGCCATGATTGGACCTCTGATCTACAGAACTGTGAGATACTACGTAAGTGTTGTTTTAAGCCACTAAATCTGTGATGATTTGTTACAGCAATACAAAAATAATTGAGAGTTGAATTTATCAGTTACTTCCTTTTTGCTTTGCATCTTTTGATAAAAAGATCACCTTACATCAAAGTCATAAAGGTAACATCTATTTGTCTTGGTATTTTGTTGATCTATTTTTATATTGACATCTACCATCAAAATTATTCTCAGATGGAGGGTTTACATGGTAGAAATTTCAAAGGATTCCACAGGTAATTTTTATAAGTAATATATTATTTTACTTGAGGTTGCTAGAGGTGCCGTTTAGAATAACATCCTAAAATTAAACACTTTACAAATAAATATCAGAAGACATATAAGCTCTTTATGCAGAAAAATATAAATTATTGAAAAAATAAATTATATAGAGGGATATAGAGGGATAGTTGAAAAGACTTAATGTATAGTTGTCAATTAGTTTCAAAATTAATTTCCATTTGATTTTAAAAACCATAAAAAGGTGACCAAATGTTGGTTGTTTATTATTATTAACATACACTGGTAATACTAAACAGTATCAGTGACGAAGTATTCCGAACTTCCAGGGTTGTCACTGCCACTATTCCCTTCCTATTATGAGGCTGGGCTTATTAAAAGGTGAAGTAATTAAGACAGTATGGGTCTAGTACAAAGGTAGACACATACCCAAACGGATCAAATAAGAGTCCAGATCAGGCACAGTTAAAGTAACACTGGCTTTGTGACAAAGACTGCTCTGTCTAGCAGTAGAAAGAATGGCCTTTCCAGTAAGTAGTGCTAAGTACACTATGGGGGAAAAAAAACAATAAACTTTGATGTTTACAACCAAACAGAAAGCGATTGTAGATAAATTGCTTGTCAAATCCATGACAGGTATATTTAAACCAAATAGTTGGTTTTGTAACACACTTAAATGTTTCTACAGTGTCTAATTTTTTTTTCTTGACCAATGTATTTTTTTTTTGTATTACACTGCAAATCTTAGGCTTAAAATGACTTTACCACTCTAATCTTTGTCCTCTTGTGTTTTTGATATATAAACCACAGACAGTATCATTAATTTGAAAATCTTCAGGTCTTGACCATTTTAACTGAATGAAATTCAGTAATTTGAAGATTGGGTAGTTATTAACACTGAGAAGCTTAGCAGATGGATAAGACCATAGGTCAAAAAATGACAAGAAATTCTAAAAGAATGTTGGAGTGAAAATCCCTTTGCTTGTATGGGAATAGAATGATTCTTCTGGGTGTGATTGTGAAGTGTCAGGTTTTGCCTTTTGTGTCAGCCCATCTTGGAAATAACCTCTTTACAACTTGTCACAAATTCCTGTGTTAATATTAGGCTAAGAAATATTTGGTGTCTGACACGTAAGTCTCCATTCTCCTGAAGCTTTGCAGAATCATGAAAAACTTACTAGGCAACACAAGATGTTGGACATTATTTAAACTCAACATCTGGATAATTGAAATTGTTTTCCTTTTTATTCAAATGATTTGATGTCATGTGGGCAAGATCACTGTGTCTTCTCTAAGGATACAAGCATCTCTAACAATTGGTGACCATATTTGGTAAACTAATATGCCTAATAAGGCAATAAAAATGGAGCATAGCTAAGTGGATATTTTAAAGTGTCTATAACACAGGGAATAAAAATTGACAGTATATTTAGATGTCATTTTGACCTTTAAGAAAACATTTTGAAGCATTTCAGAGATGAATTAGCTTTAACTCGAACATATTAGCAGGACTTGTCAATGGAAAATGACTGATGAAATGTAGTACAGATTATGCAGCATCATTAAAATGCCTGAGACATAATAAATGTTCAATAAACATTTGCTGAATTAAATCAGAGCCGACTGTGACAGGATACTCTATATAATAGACTAAAACAGATGTAGAGAGTTTCATGAACATAGGATTCAAATACAGTTATATCTTATTTACCTAAGTAAACACTTAAGCACCACTGACCCTGAAAAATATACACACTAATATAGCCTTCCACTTGATCCTATGTGTTGTCCAAACATTAAGTTACTCTGTTTCAAAAGCAGGGTTCTTTCATGTTCTAGGAAGAGAGCAAAATGAAGAATCTGATCTCCTTGTGGTGCTATTTGCTTTGGTGCTGTTACATAAATTGAAAACCATTCCTGTGTAGTCTGATGGATTGTTATTCATGGCTCCTGTGAGTAATTTTCTCCCTAAGATCAGTGTAATAGTGCTATAGACTTGAACCCCAAATTTATGCTCTTAGTGTCTCCAACCTAGACTTTCCATCTACCTCACGGTAGGATTGGTTCCCCTCAAGTCTCTGGATGTCTTTTTTTAATGTGGGGCCACCAGACTTTGAATCCCTGGAGCAGCTTCTCTTCAAGAAAAAAAATGTGTGTTGCCACCCAAGGCATCCATTAAAAAGGTCTCCTAATTTTCAGTATTAGATTTCACAAAAAATGTTTTACTCTTGTTAAATTTATAGTCCATGATTAAGAAAAAAAAAAAAAAAAGAAAGGTATTTTCTTGTGTTACTAACATAAAGCCTAAATTGTTTTTTAAAAAAATCACCAATTTTTATAGTAAGAAAATCGTGCTAACATTTCCCCCTCTTTAATTCAGTGTACATTAAAAAATGACACACTTAGCCGCATGGTCAGAGATTGTAAGGTAACTGGAGCATCTTAATGTTTGAAATTGCAAATATAGACAACTGAAATGATATTTGTTTTCCACTAATTAACTTCATTTTACTTGATCTTTATCAACAAAATCAAATGGAAGAGTAAGATAATGATAGGAATATATCAAGCAAAAAAAATCAGTGTAAAACTTTACATATCTCTATATCATAAGAGTCTTAATAGGTTAACTGAAGAAATTTTCTTTTATTTCCACACAGTCTTAATGCAGTTGATCTTGTCTATGTCAAAATGTAGAAACATGGGTTCTCTATTGCTGGGTAATAGTAATTACATTAAAATTCTGTATTTCCAGGGTAGTATGATTATATATTAGGGTATACAGAGTACTTAGGGATTCAATGGTACGGAATACTTCTTAAATAATTTTTATTTTTCAGTAAGGATGCTTTTAATTTCAGTTGTCTCTTCATATTTAGAATTAAAGCACACTTTTCCTTTTGTGTTCACCTCCTATTAATTTATTATATAAATTTTACTGACCCAGGTGAACTATGAATATGAAAAATGAAAAGAGGAATTGAAAATAAGGCAATAAAGTAAAAAGATATTTATATGATTGTTAATGGTATCATATTTCCTCCCATTTTAGACTATATAACCTCACTATTTCATATATTCTTTTAAGGGCTGAGTTAAAAATGCTCCCATAATTGAGGTGATATTCATTTAAAGGTTATCTTTGTAAAGAAGTATAAAATATGAGTGTTTTTTTCCATCTTATATGATTGTGGCACTCACAGTTTGAAGAATGTGGAGAGTCAGCTAGAAGACACAATTCTGTCATTAATATACTAGAAACATGCCACCTTTCTTCTGTTACAATTGCTTTTTGAAAAAAATGGGAATATATGAAGCTGTTCTAACAAGTTAATTTACATTTGACAAATATTATAATTGGTACAATTTGAATTATGTCATACTCATATTTAAAGTACAGGAATTAAACATTAACTTAAAATTGACAGGTAACTCTTACTTCTGTAAGTATCAGAAAACCCAGAAAAAACCAAAATCAATCCTAAAGCTATTAAATATTTTGAATCAATGTGATGACAGCTCATAAGTTTGGTCCTTAATTTTTTTTTACCTAAATTACAAAAAAAAAATTCTTTTACTCATTTTTTCGTTGAAATAAAATTAAATTGTCTAACTAGCTTATGAAATTCTCTAGTCACTGATACAGATAGCCATGTCTTCATTTAGTTATCTACTAGATTGATATATAACAAATAGATTTAATTAGTTTAGTTAAATGTCTAGACAAATCAGTCAAAATTTCAATTAAATTATTTATCAAGTGTCAAGTAAATTTTTAAAAGAGTTATTTTATTTTTTAAAAGGTATTTTCTGTAAAGTGGCTTAATAGCCACTTAAACAACAAGAGGAAAAACGAAGTCCACTCAGTGAAAGTAAATATGAAGCATTTTTCAGGTGTCTTCATAACCTTGATGACTTCATAGAAAAGGATATTGATATTGTCTTTGGAAATCTAACATTTTGAGTATTGTTTCAATGATACTTCATACAAAACAAATACTAAATTCAAAATACTTTGCATGCTAACTTTGCATAACTTTTTACTTTTATCAAAAGTCAAGAGCTTTTAGTATTATTTTCATCATTTTCAGTGCTGTAGGTGGTTATCACATATGTGCTTCTAGGATAATTTTAATACTATGTTATAATAAATATAATCTTATACATTTTTCTACTCCTTTGTATCAATTTCTTTGAAATCAGGGAAGGTTTTAATGCCCAGAAAACAATTAGCTTTCAGAAAAGGAAAAAAATGAAATAAGACTGTATTAAAATAGAGAAGTTAAAAAGAAAAAAGATATGACTATTGTGTTATAAGGGTTTCAAGATACTGTACAGTCTACTGTCTCTAAGGATTCTCTGCACAAGAACAACATGTTGTGACAAAAAACACAAAAGTGATTTCTTCCTCTATTACTTCAAGAAACTTCTAAAATTTTGACATTGTTCTAGTAGATCATTTAAGAAAAAATCATGTTTGAGGTTAAGTGTGTATTTAATATACGTGGAAGGTGTCACTAAGATTTCCTGGGCACTCACTCACAAGTGCTCAGAAGAAACTGCTAACATAGTGCCGCACCGTACAGCCTCACTGTTCCTGTTTGAGAACAGCTTTCTAATATTTATGTATGTATTTTAATGGCCCTGTACACATAACTGGAGAGAAAGAAAATGGCTTCACTTTAACATTCATCCATAGCTCATCAGTATCTTCTACGTAAACAAAATGAAAGAAAATTCCACAATTGTATTTTTTTTTAAGAACTATTCTGTAAGGAATTTAAAACGATCTTTATTCTTTTTCTAATAAGCTTTAAGATCTGTTATTTAAGTTGACCAAAATACTTTCATAAGCATTTTGGAGCCAAAAATATTTTATCTTACCTTACAAATTACTATAATGTAATTTGTAAATTATTAAGTTTATCTAATTTTCAAATGCATAGAAATATCTTAAATATATTTATTTACATATTTTGATTTGAAAACAACGAAAAAAAGTGAATTTTGAGGCATTTTATTTATTTTTAGTTGTAGATGTTTAGAATGAAAGATAATTTTCTCTACAAATCTCTGGCAAACTTTATCATAATTATTGTCAATAGAAATAATTAGTCTATTGGATTTCAACTAGATCAGTTAAAATATGGTTTTTGCATATGTATATTTGAGGAACTTCTTTTAAATCATTAAAAATATTTATATAGTTGAGTTTGTGTCTACTGGATGCCAGCTTAAGTACTGTTTAACCAATCATTTAATGTGGTTTTTAAAAATGCCAAAGATTTATCCATGAATGAACAGTCTGTAAAATCTGCTTATTTTTGAAATTTAGGGAATTTTGTCTCTAAGAACGTAATGGAAATTATTCTTTCAAGATTGAAATACTAACAATGAATTACAAATTATGTATATTAAATCCCTAACAGTTTACTCATTACAAATATAGAAGTGCTTTGTCATGGTAAAAAAAAAAATAAATGAAGAAAGACCTTAAGCAGCATGTAAAGCAGTGACGCTAGAACACTCCCTTACACCATATGCAAAAATAAATTCAAAATGGTTCAAAGACTTAAACATAAGACAAGATACAATAAACCTCCTAGAAGAAAATATAGGCAAAACATTATCTGACATAATCTCAAAAATGTTCTCCTAGAACAGTCTACTCAAGCAATAGAAATAAAAGCAAGAATAAACAAATGGGACCTAATTAAACTTACAAGCTTCTGCACAGCAAAGGAAACCATAAGTAAAACAAAAAGACAACCTATGGAATGGGAGAAAATTTTTGCAAATGAAACTGACAAAGGCTTGATCTCCCGAATATATAAGCAGCTCATATGACTTAATAAGAAACAACCAAACAACCCAATCCAAAAATGGGCAAAAGACCTAAACAAGCAATTCTCCAAGGAAGACATACAAACGATCAATAGGCACATGAAAAAATGTTCACTATCGCTAATTATCAGAGAAATGCAAGTCAAAATTACAATGAGGTATCACCTCACACCAGTCAGAATGGCCATCATTCAGAAATCCACAAATGACAAATGCTGGAGAGGCTGTGGAGAAAAGGGAACCCTCCTACACTGCTGGTGGGAATGCAGTCTGGTGCAGCCACTGTGGAAAACAGTATGGAGATTCCTCAAAAGACTAGGAAGAGACTTACCATATGATCCAGGAATCCCACTCCTGGGCATATATCCAGAAGGAACCCTACTTCAAAATGACACCTGCACCCCAATGTTCATAGCAGCACTATTTACAATAGCCAAGACATGGAAACAGCCTAAATGTCCATCAACAGATGGCTGGATAAAGAAGAAGTGGTATATTTCTACAATGGAATACTATTCAGTCATAAAAACTGACAACATAATGCCATTTGCAGCAACATAGATGCTCCTGGAGAATGTCATTCTAAGTGAAGTAAGCCAGAAAGAGAAAGGAAAATCCCATATGAGACTGCTCATATGTGGAATCTAAAAAAAAAAAACAAAGAAAGCATAAATACAAAACAGAAATAGACTCACAGACATAGAATACAAACTTGTGGTTGCCAAAGGGGTGGAGGGTGGGAAGGGATAGACTGGGATTTCAAAATTGTAGAATAGATAAACAAGATTATACTGTATAGCATCGGGAAATATATACAAGATCTTACGGTAGCTCACAGAGAAAAAAATGTGACAATGAATATATATATATATATATATATGTTCATGTATAACTGAAAAATTGTGCTCTACACTGGAATTTGATACAACATTGTAAAATGATTATAAATAAATAAAAAATGTTAATTAAAAATAAATAAATAAAAGAGGTCCTCCAAAAAAAGAGAAAGACCTTAGATGGCTCTTAAATTGAATAGGAAAGGAAATCTGCATTTCCTTGCACTAAAACAATGGGTTTGGCTGATGGAGACACTGGAGGTCAGAGTAAGACAGGGAGATGCAGGACTCTCATTTCCTCTCTTCCATTCCCACCTTTGTTTGGCAGGGCTGTGCTCCTCTGCCGAAGCCAGACACCTGTGTGGAGGCCACTCCCAGGGCTACCATCAGTGCTGTGTTCTCCTAACAGCTTATTCCTTTTTGCTCTGCAGGGACAATGAAGGTTTTCTCTAATACAAAGTCCCAGAGGTAAAATGCTTACCTAATGGACACTGAGAACAGTTCAGGTAGAGTAGAGGGCTCTAAGAACATTCTAAATGCATCAGTATTTACTCTTGAGTTTTGAGCAAAGAAGTGAGGGCATCTTCATCAAGTTATCAAAAGACACTGTAGCTTGTTTTTTGAGAGCAGGCTGCATGTTCAAGGGTAAGGCTGCTATAGAGCTGGGTCCAGGGGAGATGACACATCCCCAGGAGCCTGAAGGCTGATATAGGGACTAAACTGGGACAGGAATCCTGGGAGAAGATCAGACTATTTAAGTGGGTGAGGGCTTCAAGGTGTCAAAGGTGTGAGTTGGTACAAATGTGACACACATACTCATCTGAATGCCCAATCAGGAAAAGTAGTACCAAAGAAAAAAATTAAGGGAAAAAAAAAGAGAGAGAGAGACATATTAACTATCCTAGACTGCAGTCTAATTGAAGACTTTAAAGCTTAACATATTAGTGAGAACTAATGAGCTGGTGACTTATAATGGCACACATATTAAAGTACACCTAACATTGAAATTAGCTAGATTATCTCATCATTAGACATTGTTACTAACTAATGTTTTGGAAAATCAGAATATCAGTTAATAGGAGTTACCTTTCTACAATTCCTTCCCTCTTTGCATTAATACTAACCTTCTTTTATTTTTATTTTTTTTCTATTATCTGTATCACTGGGTTGTGCCATGTATTTTCCTACTTTACCCATTTCAAGGCAGCTGTGAATCTAGGTCATCTGGTCTCCCAACAAGAACAGTAAATGGTATAAAAGCTGCCCCTTTAAGAAAACAATTTTTTTTTCAATTAACTTGATCTCAGATTGACTTATTTTCTTAGACTTATATCCAGACAGTGTTTCTTGTTTTTGAATATAGGGTGTTCATGAATTCAACACGTATTTTAGGGAAAAAAGAAGTTACTGAATATGTTATGGCGAGCTAGGTTGAAACAACATACTCACTTGTGTAAAGGTGCAACACTACAGAAATGTATTTCTTGTTTACATAACAGTTCTAGGAGATTATTCATGTTCAGAGGGCACCTCTTTTCCATGTGATCTTTCAGTGACCCTGACTTCATTTATATGAATCCATCACCTCTGAGTACCTCATTATTGAAAGTTTAAGAGGTAAAGTGGGAAGAAAGCTTGGGCATGCACTCTTGCATCTTAAATCCTTAGCCTGGGAGAAGCATGCATTACTTTTACTCATGTCCCCTTGAAAAGATTAGGCCCATCGCCCCACCTAACTACAAAGGAGTAAGAGGAGTGCAGCTCTTAGATGGGCCTCTACTTTCCGGCTACTATTGTGTTTCATAGAAAAGGTGAAAATAAAATTTGGTGGACCAGCTAAATATAGCCCACACTCCTCCCCGGCCCTCAGAAATCTGTGTCCATTCCTGTTCTCACACATAGAACACTTTCCCTCCCTTCCTCAGAATTATAACTGAAAGTCTATCCAGTTATTTCATATCCATTGAAGTCCAGGGTATCTGGATAATGCAAAGCCTTCTCTGCTGAACCTCATGCTCTTGTTACTTAATAACTAAAGGTGAAAGCTATTTCACACGTTCGGCCTGCTGGCACGTTCACAAAGATAAACTCATGGGAACAGGAGGAACATGGGGTTTGCAGTTCTCCTAGAACATATGGAATCCTGATTCAATGCACAGGGACCCAGCAGGGACAGATGTCAGCTCTGGGAAAGGGAGGAGGGATTTCTTAAGTTATGAGATTGAGGAAGCACCAGACCTGCCCCCGGTAATGCGAGGACCTGGGCTCAACAGCAGTAAAATGTAGCAAATCCTTGACTCTAGCTCAATTCTGCCAGCTTATCATTCGTGGGAGGAAGAGCATTATACCATCTCCTGGTGTGACCTGGGCCTTGCTATTACAGATGTCTGATCTACTGTCTCAGCTTTCCTGTGGTTGAGGGAGTGTAGCCCCTCTCAGGGGGTGATTTTGGAGGTTGGGGTTCAAGATCTGTGGTTGCAGCAGAGAGCAACTGACGGACAGGTGACCTAATTCACCACATCCAGGACTCTACCAGAAATGATGGCTTTAAGTACCCTACTACAGCCAGGAGACCATTCTGCAATACATTATTTCTCACTCAAGTACATGGACTTGAGATTTATTTTACTAAACATCCCATGAGTATCTGTAGGAAGAAGGAAACGTACAGAACAGGTAGACATAGGACAGTAAGAGATACTATGTTTTAAGCTTTTGTTTTGTTTTTGCACTTCTGACAGGTATGTCACTTAAAAGCATTGACAAGAATTCTATTTAATATAAATTAACAGAATTCTGTAGAATGATATATAGACTCAAACTTACAGAAATGTTTTACAGGTAGAAAAGTCATAATATTAAATCTTAGAGTAGCTTAATATAAATAATACTTTTCTAAAAATAACTGTTTCAGGATAAGACCAAAGAAAAACATTCTGTTGTTGATATAAGACACAAAGTCCATACTTGTATATAATGTAGGGCATTAAGTCAGTAAGTGCTTAAACTAACTTTTAATATTTTTATACAATGTAGTTATTCCTGACTTCATGGAGAAATTTAAAAGGTGTAATATTTGAATAATCTGTTAAGGCTTTATCTTTTATATTTAGAATCATATATATCACACACACACTTGTTGGTTTTGTATCTCTCTTAGTATTAGATAATATCTGATGCAGTTTGAGAGAATATACTTGATGGGAAAGGGAGACTAAGGAAGAATTAAAACTGTGTAATGATATTATGGGTTTGAACTAGCTGTCAGTTTCTTATCTTGGTCACATCAGGGATAAGAATTTACTAGATATATAATAACTGGTAACAGTAAAGAACAGCCATATATAATAAGAATACATATATATGTGCAAATTAGATAGGTTTACAACAGTAAAATTTTAAAGTTATGTTTCCTGTTATATTTATACAGGTATATGTTTAATGCAAACATAAATCTCTTAAAATTTTGTTTATGTATAATAAAATGGATTTTTTTCCAATTGACTGAGGAAATATTTTCTATATTTTTACTAAGAACAGAAACGTCTTCTTTATTTGGATGAATTCTACTTTATATTTTTAAAATACACAGTTATTACTAAAAATGTATTCTACCATCTATCGTGGGAAGTTTCAAAAATACAATTAAAAGAAATTCAAAGGTAATGGAAGGCTTGGTCTCTTTGGCAACTTATTCTGCAGGTTTGATCAAATCATTAATTTGATAGCAGAGGTTGGAAAGCCTGAGCTATTTTAGCATGGTTTGAAAAATATCCATTGGTCTAAGTCTGGAGCAGAACAATAGATTCTATTCTACTGGTCATTTTATCAATTAATATCTAGTATTAATTCAGTTGTAATGATCAGATTTTATTATATAATCACTAAGATTTCATTCAACTTTAAATTTGTATTTAAGGCCATTTTTTGGTTTTATTTCTATTTGCTATGTAGTAGGGATACATTTTATTTACCAAATTTTACTGACTGTATTGATTAGATACGCTTTTCCTTATCGTATGAGATATGATGATAAAAACAAAATGAGGAGTGGGTTTGACAAACACATGGACACCTGAGGGAGGTGACACAAAACTGGAATGCAGTGTGCTCCTGGCCTTTAATTTTTATGAGATTGCCTCTGTTCAAGGGTTAAGTCTCTAAGATCTGGCACTGAGGAAGACTGGTGAGTTATTAAATGGAAAAGTTTTTACAAAAGGAAGAACAAATTCAGCTTCAACAGTAGAAATCTTCAAGATACAAGTTAGTTCCTAGGAGCTTAACGATCATGCATTTCCTGATTTTTTCTGATTTGATACTAATAAATCAGTTAGCATTTAGTTTTAATTTTGTGATTAAAGTGCACCATATGCTACATCAGTGCATTTATTTGAAATTTTATTTATTTATTTTTTTACCAGTTTTGTTTGTTTTAATAGTTTAAGGACATCAACTGTGAAATTTCAGTTCCCCCACTAATTAAGTTCTCACAGAAGACCTTGAAAGATGCCATAGGAGACACCTTAGAATTTATTATCCCGGGTAACCTTAAGATAGATTTGGATTCTGTTCAATTGCTGCTTTTAATTAATTCTGAATCCTTTACTGGCCTTCACTAGAAATATCTTAAGTCTTCTCCAAATGTTTGCTGCACTATCATTTACATGTTTGAGTGTTTTAAGGCATGCAAATAGAAATATCAAGTACAGAATTGATCAGAATTGACCTGAGTCATGTCGTAGAACTGCCAGGAAGACTGAGTGTCCCGATTCTCTAATAATGCCCAGAGTCAAGCTTGGAGGAAGTCTATCATAGAACTGGTTCATCCAGGTTTGCTAAGTGGATATAATGAAAAGACAGAGAGGCAGGGAGGTTAGCTAAAGTAGACAAATGGTTATCTAAGGGAGAATCATGACATCCAAAATTGATAAGGGAGAGCAGAAAACTAAAACACGTTTAATAAATTGGAAAATATTTAGAAGTCAGAAGATTAAAGCTTCTCTTTAGGTACGTACATACTCCTGGTCATAGCAAGGGTAAGGGAATTAACTTTTGAACAGAGAAAAGTTATAACAGGATGTAAGAAGGAGAATTTGGGTCCAGATGTCGATAAGCTTGTATGCTTCCGGGAGGAAAGTGACAGGGGTCCCTCTGATTTGAGTGTCATGGGTAATTTTTCAGCCACACATTCATTCATTCCTTCATTCATTCAGCATGTAGTGAGTGGTTGCTACGTGTCAGGCATTAGTCTAAGTGTTGGACAAAAATCCCCGCCTTCGAGTGGCTTACACTTCAGTTGTAGGGGAGAGAGAGAGATTACCTGCTTGAAAAATAAATATGCTTATAATAAATTAGATGATAAGTTGTACAGGGAAAATGAAGCACAGAGGGTCTACAGGGAGTAGGAGGACTGCGTGTGCAAGAAGTTTGAAAGAACATAGTGAGGGCTTCAAAAGAAGAAACCATATGTATAAGTTGGTGAAGGAGGTGAGGGAGCCACACTAGTTTCTTGAAGGAAAAGAAACACCAACTGAATTAAAAGCCAGTGCATTTCCGAGAGACAAAAAGGAGGTTAGAGCTGGAGCGGAAGGAGCAAGGGGGAGAACCGTACAGGCTGAGGCCAGAGAGGTATGGGGGTGGGAGTGGGGGAGCTCCTGTAACCTTGTAAACCTTATAGACTGACTGCTGATTAGCTCTGAGACAGCTGGGAGGGAAGTCATTGTAGAGTTTTGAGCTGAAGGTTTTGTTTTTAACGATGTCCCCTAGGGCTGCCAGGATAAGAATAGATGGCAGGGTGGCAGAAGCAGAGATAGTGGAGTGAGTTGTGGGGTGACTGCAAGAATCTGCATAGAAACAACATTGATTCTCACCAGCATGGGGGCAGCAGAGATGGAACGTGGTGGTCAGAGTTTAGATATATCTGAAGGAAGAACTCAGTCGTGGAGCAAAGAGAAACTGGCAGGAGGGTATCTTAGGAAGAGGCAGCTGTGGAGACAAAGATCAGAAATTCTTTTTTTTTTTTTTTTTTTTGTTTCTTAGTGTAGTGGCATGGAATATTAGTTTTAGGCCATTTCATATGTATTTTAAAGGGTATTTGAGAAAAAGGAATTCCAGCTGTTTGAATCACTTGGTCTGGTTCCTCTCTTCTAAAAAGCACAGTGATCATATGCAATGTTTTCAATAAATGCTTAACAGAAATATAATTTACTTTTGTTAGTTCCAGGCAGGATGACTGGTTGATGATAAAAAAAAAAAAGATTGGTCTTGTCATTTTCAAAGCTGTATTTAACAATATGACAATAATTCACAGCATAAATAATTACCATGGCAGCAGAGTTTGGAAAATGAACAGCAAGCAAAACATGAATGAGATGAGGCGAGAGCGTGGTGATGTTGATTTACTTCTTTAAAGCCCCTAATTCTGCATGTTGCCATGATTTAAATATTATTCTCTAAGACCTATTCTTCATTTAAAAAGTGAGCAAGGATTTTTGCCCAGAGTATCAGCTCCTATGAAGCAGTTGAGTTAGATGTTATTTGGAAAAAGTTATCTCAATTATTATGAACATGAAATCAAACGCATTTAAATATTTAAAAACCTCAAAATGCTGATGTTGCTTTTGTTTGTATAAGTAAATTAATTGTATATGTTCTGTATGTATTTTTATTATGAAACCTTTTCCCAAATGGAGATGGTTTACGTAAGTCAGACTTCTAAAGAACGAGTTTTATCATTTTCTGTTACGTTCTATGACCTAAGTCTATTCTTCAGTCAAGCAAACCATGCATAGGATCTGACCAAAAAAAATGAAAGTTAGGATTATCTTAGAGCTGTTAGTTTCCCTGCTTCAAATTGAGTTTAGGGAGTGGGGAGCACATCCTGGAAAGAGTCCTGAATTTTAAAGTAACTACATGAAGGACAGACGCCCTGGAAAACCAAGCTTGCCTTCTGTGGACTGTGCTTGAATAAGAAATCACCTTTATTGTTTTCAGGCCCCTTTTTCCCCCCTTTAATCCTGTCAGCATTAGCTCATCCTCACTAACTTTCTTACACGGTCTTTAGGTTTGGTTTTAAGGTTATAACTAATACAAAATGAACTGCAGAGCATTTCACCTTTCTCTTACTTGTTGACAGATTTTGTATCAAATTATCATTTTTCCTTCTTGAATGTTTGTCAGAACTTATCTTTACAGCTGTTTGTGTCTCCTAATTCTACTGGTTTAATGGATATAGGTGTTGCTTTTGTAAAACCACCTGTGAACCCTTTGAAGTTATTTTTGTGACTGCAGTTTACACGATCATATTGGTAATAAAACTCAGACTCTCCACATCAATAAAGAAGAGCAGCACTTAGAAATTCTCAGCGGTAATGTAGTTCCCACCTAGAACACAGGCTCCAAGAGACAACCTCTATATTAGATTGTGTATAGACAATATCTACCTACCTACCTACCTATCCCTTCACCTGAGAACGACCTGCAGGGCTCAGCCTTGCTGGGACACACCTCAGTACTCGGCAGCTCTGGGTGACCGAGGTTGGACAACTGCCCAATGCTGCTGCAGGGTCAGGACCTGAGCTGATGTCCATGACTTTGGATTCCTGCTCCTTTCACATGTTGGTTTCTGTGATGTTACCTTACTCCGTCAGGGTTAGCCCATAATGTCAAGAATGATTATAAAATTTTATTCATCATTAGTAGGTATTTTCAATGGTATGATTCCTAGATTTCAAAGTCTGAAAGGAACACTCGCACTTTATGCCATGAACTCTATTTCTCACATCAGTGTTTTAGTCCAAATTACATACAATAGCCCCTTTCCATATGTTTCTTGTCACTCTGAATCCTAAAGATTTTCTGCAACTCCAGAGGTCTCAGAGGAAAGCTCTTTTTTTTTCTCCCCTTTATACTTAGCAAGTGATTACTTGATTACTGCTCTCCTAGTAGCTCTATTTTCACTCCTGAGTGTGATGAACCCCCAGTGTTCCTCTTGGTTCTTTCCTGTTTACAGGTTAATTCATGGTCACACAAGTCATCAATATCTCAGTATCTCCAAGGTTAGCCTCCTAAACACATGCAGTCCAACTGAGCTAATGGCCTTGTTATGTTGAATTGTCTTTGCATCCTGCTCTCTGAGATGGAGAAGTCTTGAGGTAGTTGACTATCTCCTCCTCCTTCTGTGTGTCTCACTCTTAACTGTCTCAGACTTAACTCCCTCTTATATCCACAACTACAGATACGACTGACCTCTCTCCTCCTTCTACATATTAACAATTTATTCCAAAATATACATATTTAGGAATCTCCTTCATGTTATTCACACGTGGAATATGGGCTAACATACTACCCCTAACACAAATATTTGGTTTTCTGACAATTGATACCTCATCTTTGGTCAGAGGTCTGACGCATTACCTTAACTCTGGTGTGCAGGAAAAGTAAAATGTTTATCTACAAATCTCTCAGCTTAGAGAGCACCTGATTATCCCAGCCCTTAACCCGAGTCAACTCTGGAAGCTCAGTGTGCAGACACATTCTTTAACCAAGTCTGTTTCATAGCTGTGACTTCTTCCTAAACACTTGTGTTGTATTAAGGTGATCAACATCTTCCAACTTTCCCCATTTTAGAACCAAAACTCCTTTGTCCAGTGAGACCCGACACTCCATCCCTGGGAAACCAGATAAATCATGTAATATAGTTTATGTTATACAGTTTATATTTATAATTTAGTAATATATTAACATTCCCAAGTAGTTGAGGGGGATGTTCTGGGAACCACCACTTGACAGTAACTTTCAGCTCCTTTGAAATCGTGGCATGTGATACAGACATTTCTCCCAGGAATCAATTTGTTACTGCTATGAGAGGGTGCCACTGATGACAGTATTATTTCCACTCTAGACCTACGGTGTTTATTGTTTACGCTGACTTGACCATAATCAAAAATATTTGTAAAATCTTATTGACTCAGTCATAGGTATGGCCATCAAATTGTGGAGGCTTCAAGGACTCCCTGAAGTGATCATTTACTTCCATAGGAGAGTTATTTAGCTACAGTAGTGTGATTCATTTCTATCAAAAGAACATTCATCAGAGATTCAAACTTTCATCTGAAATTATTCTTGGAAAAATAATTCAGATATTCTTGAGCAAGCTATGGATCAACCAACTTTTAAATCTACATTATATTCTGAAATACTTTACTTACAGGGAAATTATAAATACTACAGAAAATACCTCACATTTACAAAAAATAGAATATAATATATAATTACGGATTTGACACATCTTTACTTATATTTTAACTAGAAGCCTAAATAATATATATAGATTTCTAAAACAAGTATAGTCCAATTGAGAAATAATTCAGGTTACATACTTGATTTGTCATATCAAGTATGTGATGTTTTTTAATAGATAAATAAGCAGAGAAAATAGCAAAATTCCACACTGCTTTTAGCTAACTTCCAACAGAATAAACAAGAAAACTATTTTATGCATACAAGAAGTTAACCTAAAAGACTGAGTTATTTTCTGGGAATCTTGAACAGAATCCAATAAAATAGAATAAAATGTACACTTTTTATGTGAATTGATTAGAGCAACAAGTTCTTCAACCATTCCTTTACACATGCATTAAAACAGAATTTAACATGTGGTATTTCCACGTGCTGGGTGTCAGTAACTTGGTAACGTTGTCATGTGCAGGGGAAACAAATGTTGAGTAATGGCCTGTACTCTTCTTATTTATATTTATATGCATTCTTGTCGTAAAATGTCTCAACTGGTTTTATGAGGGTGTAGTCTGAATAAACTCTTCAGGAATTAATCAAATATTTTTGGCTCATCCTAGGAACTAAGCAATGGCCCAAAGTTATTTAAATCATTTCAAGATTTCCAAGGTCCTGGGACTTCTGTAAGGTTCTGCTAGACCTTAGAGAAATGCGGCCTTTCTAACCCCTGTAAGGAATATTGTAGACCTCGGATAAATTATGAGCTGGTCATGGTTAAGAAAAGGCAGAACTTCATCTTAATAAGAAAAAAAGATTATAATAAGCTTTTTGACTCCTACATTTCCTTGAAATTGAACTTCCTCTAAAATTACATGAACCTCTTTTCAATTTACACTTCCTAATATTACTAACTACTCCTATGGTTTGAACAATTTTCCTTATACTTGGCTTCTGAATATTACTTCCAGTTTTCTTTATTTTTTGACCTCTAAAATTTACAATTTTATTATCAAACTCAGAATAGAAAATGTGAAACTTATTGTACACCTCTTTCCTAGTAATGTGTTCTTTCTACTCAGTTCCAGATGTAGGTTAAGACAAATGATAAAATGTATCCTGCCTTCTAGGCTAGCATTAAATGACCATCTAGGACTTTGATTCCTGACTCACAATTTATCACCAGTTTCTTTTAACTGTCACTTTCCCTTGAGTACCTTGCCTATTGTACATCCTTAATGCCTTAATTCAGTCCATTGGTAATTTGGATCTTAATTACCACAATAATCTCAGAACTGGCAAATAAATCTATTTCAGTTATTTACAGATGTGTTAAACAAGAAAACAAAACAAAACAAAAATCCAAATATTTAGAGGTATCAAACAACAACCATTTTACCTCACCATTTTGTGGATCAGGAATTGGCAATGCTGCTCCTTGTGGCTTCATCTGGGATTACCTGGGATTACCTGGGTATTGAAATAGATACTCAGTTAGTCTGGAGAGTCCAAGATTGATTCGCTTATATGCCTGGCATTTGGGACAGCTGGAAGACAGGGCTCATCTGACCCACTGTAGAGTGGACTTCTGACATGACAACCCAAAATCCTCTAAGAGAGCAAGGAGGAAGCTACCAGCTTTCTTAGAGACAAGACTTGGAACTGCCATCGTGTCACAGCATCTGCCATACTATATTGATCAAAGGTAGCTACAGGCCAGTTCAGCTTCAAGTGTAGGGAAATAGATCCCATATCACAATGGGGAAATGCTGAAAATGTGCAGACATCTTTAGCCACCAGTCTTTCCTGTGGTTATAAAGATTCTATGGCCATTTTTAATCTAACATTTCTGATATATCTTACATCTCTCCAATTTTGTACTTTTTTATAGAAATTCTGTGAGAATTGTCTTCCTAAAACACAAGACTAATATTCCATTATAGACAACCCTTCATGACCATTCTGAGCCCCCCATCTTAGCACAAGTATTTACTTTTCTCCTTAATTTGTTGTTATACCTTAGTATGATTCTTATGTTTTGGATCCTATTGCAAGCTTTCTGATTTAACTAGATAATAACTGATAATCTGCTTTAATATTCTCATCAGAATGAAGGAATTACACCTCATTAGTTTTACTAAAGTCATATGCATATTAGGTGTGATACTTTCATTGCAAGGCATAGAAAACTCCAATTCAACCACCTCAAACAACAGGGAATATTTTTCAGCTCATCACCCACTAAGTAGGGTGGTTTGACGAGTATTTAGTCTAGTGAACCCATCTTAACACTTCAGTGTCCTTCCATCCTAATTTTCTTCCATTAGCAGCTGTTGATTTATTTCCTTCCTAGTGACAAGTTGGTTGTAGTTTTCTTTTTGTGGCTTTTGGTTAAAATCACACTCAATACTTATGACTTCAAAAAAAAAAAAAAAACTCGTTAAAGGGTAGGAGACAAATGATTGACTTATTCAAATAAGGATGAATCTCTGAGTCTCAGAGAGAGAGGAAAGCAAGTAAAAAAGCTGAGGTCTGGCCAGCATGGAAGAAAAATTGAACAGCTGTTGAGGGCCTCTCAACTATGACTGCTAAAGATTCAACTCAGAGGAAATGAAGGCTTAATCATTATCAACTTAGAGCCAACATAATTAAACTGACAAACCAACTTATTCAAAATTTTAACATTTCTCATTTTTACAAATTATCTCTGATTTATAGAACATTATAAACCAAAGATGTCTAAAACCTAAACACATGCCTTCTAATCTCTCCTTTACCCAAACTAAGTTAATTATAACATGCTGGAGGAAATTCTCCAGCTGAGTCTCTCTTCGCTTCCTTTCCTCATTTCCCAAAGTGAGATGAACCTCATAATAATTTTCCAAAATCTCACATGAAGACCTGCATCAGGCAATTCAGTCTATCCTTACAAGTACACCTTTTTTTCTCTGCATACTTTTGCACTATGAGTTGGATGCCTTTTCCTTTCCAATTAAATCCTATTCTTATTTCAAGTCCCAGTTTAAACACTGACTCCTCTTAAAAACCTTCTCTAAGTGCCAGTTAGAATTAATCCTTCCCTCAGTGCTATGTGCACCCTTCTTTATCTCTCTTCAAGAGAACAGCACATGCTCTGGAGTGAAGACACTCAGTGAAATCCTGGATCTGCCACTTACCAGTTGTGTTACCCTAAACAAGCCAGGTAACCTCCCAGAATTACGTATTTCTTACTTTTAAAGTGTTGAAATCAGAACTCATAATAATATTGTATTATGAATCATAAAACAGTGTAAAAATATGTATTTTATAATTACAGGAAGCTTTATTCTTTTTCAATAGAGGAATTATCATGTTGAACAGGTAATACTTTGGGTAACAATTTCTGTGAATATTTTACTGAAATCTAAGGACTTCCTCATTCTTATAACAATGAACATAAACAAATATAATATTTTGCATGTTTCATGACCTTGGAAATGCTAAACCTGACTCACAAATCAGTGTAGCTTCAAATATACTCAGAACTTTCACACTTAACTTTTTTCAGAGGAAGGTAGAATTGTGTCAAATAATGCCAGAATTCTTCATGAGTATTTTGAATTAAATTAATGTCAGAATGTTTCTTTTTCCTATATCCTTAGTGCTAGAGTCAGTTTGGTTAGGGGATACATTATGAATGCTGTCTCTATTAGCAAGGAAGGTATTATGAATCCACATTTCAATTCAAAAGTCATCTAAAGGAAATATTTTAAAGTGTTCTTTGTTTTAAGGTATCTGGAGATTTCTGTCCACAGAGAAATTGACAAGACTTTGTAGTTATCAATTCCATCTTGCAGAAGTGCTTTTTCCAGCTTTGCAAAGTTTGCATAATTGAGCTCTGTATCTTCTCTTCCAGAGTGGCACCATGGAAAGAACCAGATAGTTCTTTTAACAGCATCCGTAATGGTGACCTCGGGGTATTCAAAAAAGAAAGATGGATCTCATAAATGTGGCCAAAATGATCTAAGACAGTGAAGCTCTAAAAAAAATTCCCTCGTCTTGAATTATTCGGAAATTACACAATCTTTAAAAAAAAAAAACAAGTGATATTCATACTCAAAGATAAGTTTTAAGACATGACCTATTTTTAAAAAGTCAGACTAGGCAAGAATATTACATATTGTCCTCCAGTTTTTTAGGGATTTCTTTACTCAAGAATTTTTCATGACCCTGATTGTGAAGTTGAGATTTCATATCTGTAGGAAAAACACACTTTAGTCTCATTAGCAGAGGCAATGATGCCAACGGATATTCACACAGAAAGCATGAGTCACAAAGCCATCTGGAGTTGTACCCTTCATTCATGTAGCAAAATTAAATGTAATACACAACAGCACGTGTTTTCCATCTGTGATCAAACTGAGAAGACTTTTCTTCCAAAGTTTTACTTAAGAAAGAAGTAATTCATGACTTTGAATATATCAACTGCCTTTCTTGTTTCCAAAAGAGCATCACAAGATAGAAATTCTCCTTTACTACTCAACATATCCTTAGACGGAGGCTTAGAAACTGGGTCACTGAGAAGTACCAGTACTTTTGTGCAGGTACAGACTGAGAGGAAGTGGCAGAGCTGAGACATCTACCATAGCCTACTTCAAAATACTGAAGACTAGTGATTCAGAAGTGATGACATCACTTGGCAGAGAAAGTACTTCCATTTCCTACTTTACTTAAATTATGAAATAACCTGGTCATTTCCAGGTTATATAAATTTACCATGTTCTCTCCACTATCAAGTGACTTCTTTCGATTTGCTTTTCAACCAGCTACTCTGCAGGTAATTCACATGAAAGTTTTGGGGTAAAATCCCAGACTCCTCAAATGGGGCCATTTTCTTCTGGAAAAGGTTCATATTCTTTTAGCTTCATGCATGCCACCCAAGTAATATCATGGCTTGTAGTTCCAAATAAATATGAAAAAATAGGTATGGTTCCTGGTGCTTCTTCCAGTATATACATAAAGACTTCTGCCATAATTACAATGTCTGGTCAGTACATTTTCTTCAGATTTTTCAAGTGGACACTTACAGATAATGTGATAAAAATGACTACCACCTCAATGACAATATATGGTGTCAAAAGTTATCCTCTGGTTTAGAGTGAAATAAAACACTCATAGTATTATGTGTTTGTTTTCAGAGAGAAACAAGGAAAAAAAAAAGCATGTAGCAGTTCATGGACCTCATCTTATCAATTATATCCCCTAGATTCTGTAAGTACAAGATTTGCAATCCAGTTTATTATTCACTGGCTGTGTCCACTTAGGCGAGTGACTTAATTTTCCCAAAGCAGTTTCCTCAAATATAAAACCAGAATGACTATGTCCATCTCATTTTCACAAAACTGAAAGGATATAATTATGTAGAGTGCTTAGCAAATATCCAGCATATAGGTACACTATAAAAACTATGTTCTTTCTTTCCTTTTACATCAACTTACATTTTCCTCTACATTCCCTGTTACTTGAAGTCAGGTCCTTCCGAAAAAAATTGACATAGCTCAGCATTTGAGTATTGTAGGTGCTAGGATCGTTTCTGGATTGTAGTCATGTGGTCACAGTCCTGTAATGCCCTTGTATTTAACAACACCATTTATTCTTCTGAGAGATTTATTGCGGGTCCATGATCTTCTGCTCCATAGTTGATCACCAACTTCTGTTAACTCACTGGATCCTAAATATTGGAAAGTATTGATTTTTTTGATTGGAGTTTGCTGGCCGTTTCTAAATCCTTCATGCTGTGGTTGAACCTCTGATATATTCCGTACCTCTGACTTGGTATTCATGACCCTGGGTTCTAGTCCCTAACCTGACTTTGTTCACAGCTCTATCTGTCTAAGCCTTTCTCAGGAAAAGTCCCTAGTGATGCTCCACTAAGTAGGCACCTTTCCATAGGATTCAATTATTTAATGCATGATGCTTCTGTATTGCTCTCAAATTCTTTTTCAACATGATGATTTTTTTAAAAAATCCGATTATTGATTTTTCATATTATCATTTAAGCATTTGTTCTTTTTTTATTTATTCCCCTTGTCTATTTCTCAATGAAAACTTTATATTTATCCAAGAAAACTGATACATGTCTACTATTATATCTGCCCAAATAATTGGATTTAAACTGGAAAGAAAAAATAACAGTATCTGCTAGTCTTTGGAAGAGGAGTGCCAGCATGTTCTCTCTGCACATTACACAGGTGCCTAGGCTTCAATGGCTACTCACGATTTACTTGGTTGTATCCTGACTTGGGAAAACACTATCCTTCCTTCAACAGAAGACGTAAGACTAACTGAACATTTCCCAAGTGGCTACTCACTTTGCTTCGAGCAAAGTGCACAAATAATATTAGGTACAAGAATTGAGGATAGGGGGATAAAAGAAACAGAATGTACTATTTGGATGAATTCCATGTCTTGGTGCTATCAGTGCATCAAGATTTCTGTGACGTCAAAGGGGGAAAGTATATGGATTTTCAATGAACAATTGTGTCCTGACCTCTTAATTCTAAAAAAAGTCAAGAGGTAGAAAATTGTTCAATCCAGATACATAGGAATGGTAAGGTGTTCTACCATGATACCAGTCCCCTCCATCTTTCAGAATCGAAGCATACGTTTCTCCAGATGCTGGGACCATTGACAACTGTACCACAGCGTTGTCTCTTCTGCTGATTGTCCATTGATGAGGAGATTTGCTTGCCAAAGATGATATCCCCTTTTCTGTGGTCACCTCGTTACAGGATGTTGTGAAGTATAAAGATCCAGCTACCAGGCTTTAACCAGGGACACTTTTATAAATCATCCTGGCCCCAGAACCAACAGGAGGATCAACTAAAAGGGCTTTGCTGTCACCATCCAGAGGCCCAGCTTCTCCCTACTAATCCTGCTTTGCTTTCTTTGCCCAGGAGTTGATCCTAAGAGCACTCCCTATTAAATTCCCAGCACAGAAATCTTCATCTCAAGAGTCTGTTTCCCAGGGAACCTGACCTGCAACAATATGTGTATGGCATTTTACAGAAATGTAATGAAATTCCCTGCGTTGTTGTGCCATATGAAGGTTTTCAGGTGTCTCATGGGTTAATATCAGATAAACAACAATAACCAGGTTTATTGTGATGCCAAAATAATTGTGATGAGAGAAAGCACTTGGTAGAAATTAAGGTAAGATGTAAAACAAGAGGTGATGTTTTGTTTACTAGAACCGTAATGGGAGATAAATATATCAGAATTAGATTAACAAGTTCATGATATGACTCAATGGAACTAAGCAACAATATTTTATTCTTGGAACCTGTGTCATGCTGTTTAGTTCATTAAAGGAAAATTAAATTTGAAGGTAAGAAGGAGAAAAACAATGTGATCAAAGATAAATCTAGCACATAAAATGAGCAGAATCTGAGGGATCTCCAAGAGCAAATTCCATGTTCTATTCACTTCTAAGTTAACAACAGCACAGTAACGGGCCATAGTAATAGCTAACCAAATATTTACTAAACCAGAATAAAGCAGGCCCTAGTCTCTCCATGTCATCCTAATCTTGGCTAGCATTCTGGTTGTACTTACTTATTTAGATTTTGGGAAAACACTTTTGATTAAATAAGGTACTACTTTCTGCTGTACATGATTGCCAGTGGACCCTTAGACAAATAAAAGATTCTTACATTTAGAGTGGTCACTCTAGCAATGTAAACTCTGATGAGAGTGAGCAGTTGAAAAATCTTACTGACAGAGTCCCCTGGCCAAAGGCACTGCTGTGGAAAGTGCAGGTTTTAGGGAGTATGTGCTATTATCTCCAGCCTTGAAGATTCATAAAACAGGTCTGAGAGCACCTCCACCCCAATTACATCCAATTAAGGTTCCTACTTGATGAAGTGCAATTTGTATAATAGGCTGTAAAGTAGAGCAAAATAGGTAGTCAATCATTAAAAATCAGATGCAATAACAAAGTCAGGAGTTTGAGGGAAATTATCTTAGGGAAAAAATGAACTGATATTTCACGTTTTTAAAAAGGCAACTGCAAGATACAGAAAATAGCTTGATAAATTTAACATTGCTTCTGGATTGGATATACTTCTATAAGAAATAAAAAATCCTGTGCCTGGGCATATTGTAAAGTGATACTTTAATTTTGATTCATGATAGACATCAGTATGCTTTACGCAGCGTCTGGGCAAGGGTAACGCTACTTCAAAGAGAAGAAATCTAAGTCTCATTTGCACTTGAGAGAAGGCACATGAAGGACTTCAGTCAATATAGAGGAGTTCATTGTATTTCTGTGTTAAGTATTTGATGTACTCTCTTGGAAGTTCAGTCACATACTTCATTTGCATGAAGAGTTTTTCTTAAATGTCAGAAGTGAAATATGACAATAAGTATTCTCTTTGATTAACATGTTCAAAATTTTGCTTGACCTTAAATGAAGTTATGCAATAATAACTCACTTCAAAAATGTGAATTTGGTCTTTATAAACTGAAACAAAAAATCCATACTGACAGTTAAGATCAGAGTGCCTTACCTTGTATGTATAGATCCAGTGCTAAAATATATATTTTGCCATCTTTCAGACATTTTCTTATATTGCCATTATTGAAATTCATTATTCAAAGTAGATCATTGCCTTTTTAAAAATGTCTTTGTGCTTTACTAAATTCATGAACCATCTCTGTCTAAGACATAATGTAAGAGGCACGTGTCTGGTAGTAATAAAATTTAAATAATATTATTTTATAGGAAGCAATTACATAATGAAGCTTTCTTATAACTGCAATAAAGCATAAAATGCCTATTGCCATATTCGTGCACATATCTACATTGTTTTGTGTGTGAATGTGTACATACCCACACATGTATAATTACATTATAATTACTGACAGTTCCAACGGTTTTTAGTGGAGTAGGAGATCATTATATTGGGAGACTGTTCATATTTAGATGTTTGGTAAGTATTCTGAAGACATGTAAATATAATATATTCAACTAATATAAAAAATTGTCCTCACTGTTATAGAATGTCTAGTGACTATATTTTAATATTCCTATACCCAGAAAACATAAACAAACCTGGAGAGGTGTAAGTATATTCAATACAATCTTAAATTCGCTTAGTAATCCATGTTTATACTCCATTATGCATAGCTCTAGTCCATTCTCAAATGCAAGCTATTACTTCATGTTTCTTACATGTTTAACCCAGTTTGAATGAATTAGCAAGTCACTGGTTAGTTATTATCCAGTCATTAAAAAGGATTCATTCCTTAATTTTATACTTGGCACACAGTCATCAACTATTCCTGTGAGCTGCTTAAGAAATGTTCAGAGGGAAAGAAAATGCTGACCAGTATCCCCCAACTCTGTCTCCACAGACCAGGTTCTGAATTGCCTCCACTTCAAATACGTATAGAGAGTCAGGGAAGCCCTGAGTGTGTGTTAAGTCTTGTGCTGTTTGTTTCCAGTGGTTATACTGTACCAGCTTCCACTGCTGAATGGGAAAGTGTATCTCCCTAGCCTCTCTCTGCCCTAAGCAAAAATTATGTACATTCTTGAATCTCTCTAGTTTTCTTTATGATAGGTTAATTAGGTTCAGCAATTCTTTATCTCATTGAAAACTGACTTTAAGTCCCACTGGGAATGCTATAGCTCTTTAAAGACAGTGAAGAAAGTAAAAATACTCACTATTCTAATTAATAGGAAAGGTATATGTTAGTTAACTCTAAAGGTATGTTCCTCTCCCCTCATCTGTTCCCTTCAGCAATAGCATAACCTGAATGAACCCCTACTTAGCACACTCTCCTTCTCCTGAAAAAATCTGCTATCCAGTTCCTCTTCATTGTTAAATCACTACTCCTTACAAGTCTCTTTTCAAAGACCACTTCCTTTGCTAGATTTCTCATCCAACGTAGCTGTCACCTAAAACTTTACCATATCTCTATATTTAAAGTGTGAGCAGAGGAAGCCTAGTAGTACCCTTTCCCAAAATAAGTAAGATAATATGAGAAACAGAGGTACACGGTGTTACAGATGCTAAGTTGAAAAGACAACTCTAGAAAGAGAAGCATGAAAAAGCAAAGATGTGTTAAGTCAGACAAGACGCAGAACCGGTGGTGAGGAGCAGACAAGGCTTTAGTGATAAATGGCACTGTGGCACTTTGATCAGTTTTATACGGCAGATTCCACACAAGACTCCATTTTAAGAAAAGCCTCCTTGAACTTAAAGCAAAACAAAACTTTGTGAAATAATCACATAGTAAAAGGGTATTGTAAAAGTGGTCATAAACTTGGGGTTGCTACACTGTACCTATCTTCATTAACTTGCTCTTTGATTTTGTGCTTGAATCATACAGTGAGGAATTCAAAACAGACTGGCCTTGAGATGTCTTACACTCATGATAGAATTTTGATTATATGAGACACAGCATAACACTAGTTAACTGCACAGACTTTGGTGATAGTCTACTTGGATATATATTTTGGTTTTAAGATTTACTGGCTGTATGACCCTGAAAATTTTACTTAACCTTTCTGTGCTTCAGTTTCCTCTTTGGTAAAATGTTAATAAAAGGACCCAACATATAGTCTTATTGTGAGAATTAAATGAATATTTAAAAAAAAAAAGACTTGAAATATTCTGACATGGTAGGTGTTATCTGTTTGCTGTTAATCACAGCCATATCATATAAAAATTCAGGATCAGTAGAAAGGTAGTATAAACTCCAGTACTAAGGGTTAGAGGAGTGAAAGGAATTTGTTACTACTTCCATGAATCCCTCAAACAGCAAATCACAATGATACCCTCATAGCTAAACGTGATGATACACATTCAGCACTGGAAGCAATCTATAAAATCTAGTAAGAACTGAACCAATCCTGTTGTCTTACAATGGTTCCCACCAAGTGCAAGTTTCAGCATAGACTGGGAGAATTAAATCACAATGTCCCAAGGGATTGAAATATATTTACAGATACTTTCTTGAACTAGCTGGACCATGAAAGAGAAAATCATGAAATAATTTTGTTTTTCCCCCCCACCATTATTTTTCAAGTCTATGATTTTGAAATTCTTGTCTCTGGTTTTGGGAGAAAATATGCGGAAGAAAGCGAAGATTTCCAGTCGCTCTCCTTCAGATTTTCAGAAATTAGCAATATAACCCAATGTAAATGAAATGGGAATCACTATTCCGATTAAAAAGTCCCCACTCCCTCAGAGCTCACTCATTTCATTGATAAGAAAAAAATAAGTGGCAACATTTTAGTAGTCCAAGGCCAATTAACACATCTTGCCTGGTTCAGTGATGTGATATTTCAACAGTATACGGCTTTTAATCTTAATTACATTTTATATTACTTGAGATCTAGGAACTACATTTTTTTTATTTCACAAATTTAAATCTCCTAATTGCCAAATTCACATTTTCTGTATAAATGAACACACACAAAACATTTTTACTCGAATAAAATCTAATAAATACAAGTGACAAATGATTCTTTTACATAATGGTAAACTGAATTGTAGATGTGGACAGCTGTTAAGTATATGTTCTAAACAACTATATGGAGAAGAGAAAGCTAAGTTTTCAAAGGCTTATTTTTATGTTTAAATATATAAGCGGATTAATAGCACTGCTTTTAGGCCTTGGGGCCTCAAACCATCTACTGCATCAATCAACAGTGTGTCTAATTCTCAGTATTTGCACATACAGTGGTTATACAAGTTCAATTATTTGTAGCAGGTAAAACAACATTTAATATGCTTGGTAACATCATAATTAATAATAGATATGTTCTTTTAATCTGTTTGGAGGGTATGCTCAGTTTTGACAATGTCTTTACTACATTCTGCAGCTATTTGTTTGGATTATAAGCAAAGGATGGATGAGAACATATTTAATTTTTATGTACATGTGGAATCTAGAGAAGGATGATGTTAACCCTTGTTAGGCAAAAGGTTCAGAATCATAATGAGTTTTGTGTGGGTTAGCAAAGAAAAAAAAATTCATGGTTTGTTTAATATCTTTGATTCAGGATTTTATACATTTTCATTAGTATGGCTTTTTTCATCATTATCATAATCAAATAGGAAGAGACTGATCTCTCTAAAATAGAATGATCTTTTTTGATTTCCATGTTAAAGATAATTTTCAGATAATGACGTATTTGGTGATTAAAGCAAAACTTTTATTGCAATATTCCTAGAAACTTTCCTTTCTGGAATGGAAACTTAATACTCATCGTACTTAGTTCCTCAGTTGTTCAGCCATTTTCCATTAAGTATGACTGACGCTATTTTGTAAAAACATCTTCAATGGAACAAAAAAAATCTTCAGAACTAACTGATTCATCAGCAATAAAATCCCTATATAGGGGTTTTCTGCCTCCAACATGACAGGCTATGTCCACTGTGGGCTGTCTTTCCTACTAATTAAAACTAAAAACAATAAAATGCATAAAAGGCGTATTTGAGGAGACTGAAAAATAAATAAGGGCAGGAAACGGGTCACAAAGGGGTGAGTTTCCTCTTTTTTTTTTTTTTTTTTTTTGTTCTCTTTTCTCTTATGTTTGCCCCAAAGACAGAATCCAGTAATAGTTGCAAAAAGTGGCAGTAGAGCGGGAGGAAAAACTCAAAACAAAACAAAACTAGTGGAACTGAGGAAAGATAAGTGCGTGGGCCTGAGAGCGCAGACAGCTAAAAAAGGGTATTCTCCGACTACACACATTAATCTACACCGACCTCAGCTTCACCTGCGAGCTCTGCATACATTCAGTAGACCCAATGCAACACTGCAAAGGCTCTGAAACACTGAGATTAGACCTGGCATTTAAAGAAGCCAAGACCACACAAACAAATCTGCAAAAATAAAGAAAATATTTTCCAGAGGATAAAGGGGCCATAATCTAAATATAATATTCAAGATGTCACTGATACAATCCCAAATTAATCAATTCACAAAGAACCAGGAAAATGTGGGCAATTTTCAAGGGAAGTGAAAAATCAACAGATGCTAACATCAAAGTGGCCTAGATACTGAAATGATCAAAGACTATGCTTCAAAAAGAAAAGACAGAAATACTTTAAATAAGTGGAGAGACAGGAGTCCTCAGCACAGAAATGGAAACATTTCTTAATCATTTTTATTAATAAAAAAAATGTAGAACAGGAAAAACAGTAACTGAAAAATAAAATCATGAGGGGAGCTCAAAAATAGCATAGAGATGAGACAGGATGATCCAGTGTATCTGAAGATAGATCAATAGAATTTATAAAATCTGAAGATCAGAGAGAAAGATTTAAAACAAAAGGTAAACAGAGCCTCAGGAATCTGCAGAACAATACCAAGACAGATAACACCCGTGTCATTAGAGGACAAGCAGGAGAGGTAAGAGAGAGAACAGAAAAATACTGGACAAAAATGGAAAGAAAAATATAAATTTACAGATTCAAAATATCATCAAACCCCAAACAGGATGAACTTGAAGAAAACTAGCAAGAACCCATCATAATCAAACTTCAAAAAACCAAAGGTTAGCAGGAAAAAAACTTGAAGGGAGATAAGAGGAAAATAACACTGTATACACAAGAGGAAGATTGTACAGATGACTGCTAATGTCTCACCAAAACCACGGAGGCCAGCAGATAGTGGAAAAACACCTTTAAGGTGCTGAAAGAAGAGAATTGTCAGTCTATATTTCTATATTCAGCAAAATCATATTTCAGGAATAAAAGCAATATAAAGACATTTCATATTAAAAAAAAAAAAAAACTAGAAAAAAATTGTTGCCAGAAGGCCTGTTCTAAAAAAAAATGCTAAAGAAATATCTTCAGGCTAAAGAGAAACTTGGATCTTCAGAAATGAAGGAATAGTAACAGTTAATGTCTTAGTAAGTTCTTCAAAAATAATTTTTGAAAGCAAACATTATAGTATTTTCTAGTGATGATGCATATAAATTTAAATACATATAAATTTATATATATAAAATAATTACAACAACTATGGCAAAATGGTCATGAGAGGTCAATGGTATCCACATAGTTGCAAGGTTTCTAAATTTTATTTGTCATGCCATAATTTTAAATCTAAATAGGAAGTTAAAGTTTGGGTATGTCTATTATAATTTGGTAGAAGAACCACAAAATTTAATGAGATATAATTGAAAAAAATTATATCAATTAAATTTAAAGGAACACAGATCTTCAAATAGATATAAAGAAGGCAGGAAAAGGAGAAGAGCATAATGAAAGTAAAAAGGATATAAAGAAAACACATAATAAAATGACAGAGCTAAATTAAAGCACACAAATATTTACTTCAATTATCAGTGGATTGGCAGCTTCAGATTTCAGAGTTAAGATAAAATAAACAAATACTATGCTATGTCTCCCATCAATTATCCCTAAAAACCCGGGACAAAAGATGTAAAACACTATCACGAGCAGAACTGGAAAGGGTAACTAAAAACTCAGAGTAGCTACACAGCGGGGAGGTTCTAGTTCATGTCCCTTCTCTATCTCTGGCTCAGTTTCATAGCCGCGTGAATGTCAGAGCTGCTAACGAGAATGACCAGAAGAAACTGTCCCCTCCTTTCCTTTCTCTCTCCCTGTCCTGGAAACTTTTGGGGTGTGTTAAACAAGACGGAGCTTGAGAAGATCTAGTGAATTGAATTGTGTCCTCCCCAAGTTCATGTCCACACAGAATCTCAAAATGTGACCTCATTTGGAAATAGGGCCTTTGCAGACGTAATTATATTAAGATGAGGCTGGAGTGGATCAGGGTAGATCCTAAAGCCAATGATTTATAAAGAGAAGAGACACCCGGATATTCAGAGCACATACAGTGAAGAAGTCTACATACAGTGGGAGGAGGTGGAGACTGAGGTCCCATTAGGAGAAAATAATGATACTGATACAGAAAAAGTACTTGATTAAAAGATGCAAATTTTAAAAGTCGAGGAACAGGCAAAACCCAAACATGATTTTTTTCTTGAAATGCCCTGACCCACTGCAATCAAATTACTGAAAACCAAACAGAAATAAGGCAATCTTGGAAAGAGTCAGAGAAAAATGGCATATTACATGTAAGGGAACGATGAGGTTTGTCACTGAGACTTTCTCCATTGAAACTAAGGAGGCCAGAAGACAAACAGAACAACACTTGTAAAATGCTGAGCCAAAAAAACCTGATTTTTCATAATTCTATAATAAACACAAATATCTTTTAGGAATGACAGCAAAATAAAGACATTCTAAGATGAAGGAAAACTAAGAATTCATCACTAGAAGAACAGCTCTTATTAAAAAAAAAAAAAAAAAAAAAAAAAAAGCTAAATGGCTAAATGAAGTTCTTCAGGCCAAAGGAAATGATACCAGAGGGAAATACAGAACTTGAGGGGAGAGAGAAGGTCCAACTGAAATTTTAAGTATCTGTGTGGATATAATAGACAATTTCTGAGAACAAAAGTTGTAACAGTACCTGATGGCTTTATATGTAAGTGTAATCCATACAACTACCAAAAAGTCTTATTTAAATTGAGAAAAATCTTAATTATAAGAGCATTGTGGAAACTTACATCTATTTTAAAGAGAGTAACTACTAAAAATACACAAAAATATAGTAAAAATAGATAAAACGGAATTTAAAATATTTCACTAGTACAGAAGGAGAAATGAAAAACAAATGAGAAAACAAAAATGGTACTCCGAATCCAAATATCTAAACATTTGTATACACACATCATCATTTAAATGAAACACACCAGAGCATTCTCTTCTTAACAAAACCTTACTTCAGGAGAAACTACTTTAGTAAAGGTGAACCCGCTGGAGTTTTATCAGTGCCTAACCTACCCAAAGGAAGAGAACACAACTGCAGACCCCTTCTCGTCTTCCTGTCCAACTCAAGTTGTGGGGGTGAGAAAACGGACAAGCATTTGTGAAGTTAACAGTCCGGGGGCACAGGCTCATGGAAAGATTAAGACCTAATCATAGAACCTAAGAAGATTTCCTTACCCCCACTTCTGATCACTGCATTGCTAAAGGTCCATTTACTGCCCTACCTTTTACTCACTACAACTTTCCATCTTTCAACAAAAAGTTACAAGGCATACCAAAAGGTAAAAAAAAAAAACAAAAAACACATTTTGAAGAGACTGAATAGCTATCAGAACCAGAGGCAAATATCAGAGGAATACTGGAATTATCAGACTAGGAATTTTTTTTAAATAATACTAGAGACCCAAAACACTAACAGAAATAACGTCTTTGATGGGCCCATTAACAGATTAGATACAGCTGAGCAAAGAATCTGAGCTTGAGGATGACAACAGAAACTTCTAAATTGAAAAGGAAAGAAAAAAATGGGGAACAATGCAGAATATCCAAGAATTGTGGGACAACTAAAAAAAGTTTAACATATGTGTAATGGCAATACCCGAAGAATAAAGGAACAGAAGCAATATTTGAAGCCATAATGACTGAGAACTTCTTCAAACTGTCAGACTCCAACCCACAGATGCAGAAAGTTCAGAAAACATTGAGAATAAATGCCAAAAATAAAACAAAAAACCCGTATCTACACCTAGACATATCATAAACTGCAAAAAAATCAAAGGTAGAGAAAAAATCTTGAAAGCTGGGGGTGGGGGTAGGAAACACCTTATTCCGAGGAGCCAAGAAAATTACATCCAACTTCTCAAAAACCATGCAAGGAGAGTGAAATGAAATATTAAGTGTTGAAAGAAAAAAGCATCAACCTAGAATTCTGTACCTTGTGAAGTTATCCTTCAAAAGTGAAGGAGAAATACTTTCTCAAACAAAAATGGAGGGATTTTGTTGCCAGAAAACTTGCCTTGCAAGAACTTTAAAATTTAAAAAAAAAAAAGCTCTTCAGAGAGTAGGAAAGTGATAGAGGTCAGAAACTTGGATTTACATAAAAGGGAGATCTTAGGAGAATGAATAATTAAAGATAAAGCTTATCAACCAAAGGAAATAAAAAGCTATTAAAAGCCTTTCAGCAGAGATGTGACAAAATCCTATTCCTCTTTTAAAATGTTTACCTAGGGACTCTGGAGCTGAGATTTTGAGTTAGGATTCAGGGGACTGTACTAAGAGGCTGCTTTAGTTGTCCAGGTGACAGGAAATGAGAGCCGGAATTAAGAAAATAGGAGTGGAACACAGAAGGTTGGGTATTGCTATTTTTTAGAAAGTTTCTCAGCTTACTCTAATATACGTCACAGGCTGAAAATCACTGTGCCAGATTGATAGCAGTAGGTAAAGTCTGCCTGTGGTAAGAGGGCCAGAGAAGTAAAAGCAAACTAGAAGTTTCAGAGTCTGTGAGTCCAACTAGCACACTTGTCGGTTTTTTTTAAGACCACTTTCCTTTTTAATAAAAGCTGCAGACTATGTCCCACCTGGTATCTGTAAGGAGGAAGGTGATGAGATAGTAACTACGGGTGGTGGGTTTGAGAAAAATGTTTCTCAGACTGTAAGCAATGAGCGTGGTAACTGCTAGGCTTCCAAAGATTTTCTCAAGAAACAGTTCTAAAAAATACAAGTTTCCTTAGATTTGATGGAAATCTCCTTTGTATAAAGCAGAGAAAGAAAACAAATTGCATTTTATCTTCTCTGAAAATCTACCAAGTATGTCTCCTCTGTTTGGACACCAAACTTATCTGAGAGGAATCTGAATTTGCTTCACCCCTGTGCACTTCTCAGCCCCACCCTGCGGTCAGAACCCACCCTCTCTCTCAGCAGGCTGATGCACCCTATACTTGTGTCTACAGAGGTGACGCCCTATCCTTTAACCTCCAGGCCTCACTTTGAAAATGTGTAGCAGGTAGATTCAGGGGGTTGCCCACCAAACTTCTTTCTACGTATCCTGTTCGCATTTAAAATTCCGTGTTATTTTGAATTTTCAAATTCAGTATTTTTATCTCAAACTGGGTTTTCTATCTACGTCCTTCCACGTTGGTTAAGTTTTCTAGTCAGTCAATCTCGATACTGTTCCTGAAGCAGTTTCGGTTGCCCGCCCCAGCAAGAAAAGTGGTAGGAAAACACTCACATCCGCCTCCAGGAAGCCAAGGAGCAGGGGTATTTATGGGATAAGGGAGCAGGGTGGTCCCAAGTGCACGGAGCGTGGGGAAACGTGTTTGGAAAAAGGTGTGGTAACTTTCGCCCGCCCAGGTGTATACCTGCGGTACCCGGGCCTCTGTCAGTTAACAAATGGCGGACTGAGCCTGAGCTGGGGGCGGGGCTTTCCGCCCTCTGACGTCAAACGTCCACGAGCGGACGCGCATGCGTGCCCGCGCATGCGTGCCCGCGCATGCGTGCCCGCGCATGCGTGCCCGCGCATGCGTGCCCGCGCATGCGTGCCCGCGCATGCGTGCCCGCGCATGCGTGCCCGCGCATGCGTGCCCGCGCATGCGTGCCCGCGCATGCGTGCCCGCGCATGCGTGCCCGCGCATGCGTGCCCGCGCATGCGTGCCCATGCCCGGTTGGTGGGTCAGTGGCCCTATCCGGTGTTAATCAGCTGGGTTCAAACCAGTCGCAACCTACTCCAGCTTCCAGGAAAACAGCTGAAGCATACTTCTTACCATTTCGGCTGCGAACCTGACGCTTGGACGGCCCTGAAATCTTTTGTAGCAACAGTTAAGAAGAGCCCTGAGGAGCGAAGACACGTTACAGGTGAAATGGGTTTAACTAAGGACTACTCAAGGTCTCACTGTGGAAATTGCCAAAACGTTACTCCTCTTTGTGTTTGGTGTGTGCACTGGGTTCAAAACGTAAACTGAGTTTGAGTGTCTGTTTTAAAAGATTTTTTCCCCTCTTCTTCCTCACAGTAAAGTGAAAACCTCTGTCTCCTTAATCTTTAATAGGAGGGAGAACTATCCGTACAGTTTTGAGAGGGAAAGAAAACTGCGGTAAAACTTCGCTAGAACACAAGTTTACATTTTCCTCAGTTGGGCGCATATCCTTATCCTGAACCATGTCCTAAACCCGACGTGAGGGGAGTTCAGTTTCGTGGGGACGTCGAGCGAGGTAGTCAGAGATTAAGTATAAGGGCTTCTACAAGCATTCACGAGACTACCACTTCCTATTCCTGGGCTGCTTGCTGAGAATGTGCTGTTCTGTGTCTGCGGAGCTGTCCTTTTTGTACAAAGTAGAAGCAAATGAAGAGTTGCTGGTGCATAAAGCTTAATATCCAAGTAAGGCAATCCAAGGTCTATTTCAGACTCTGCATCCAAGGTGAACTCTGGGAACTGTTGGCATGTTGTATATAATTTTTATTAATAAGGGAGAAGTCATCTACGTGGCATCAGTAGTTTTAACTTCTGAGTTGCTTTAAAACAGTGTGTTTTAAAATAATCATAGGCATTCAGTTACATGTTTATTCAAATTATTTTTTGGAATATGATTGCCCCTTCTCATTATCTACTAACCCTGATACCGAGAATTTTGATGTGTCTCTGCATTATTTCAAAGCAGTCGATTAAATCTGAGAATGCATAACTACTTTTTTTTTTACCCCCAATTTGTCATAGCCGTCTTTAGTGATAATTTTCTCTCTAGTTCTTGTTTAAGCTAATATTATTATGGAAATATTTCAAAAGAACTTAAGATTGATTATTTTTTACTAAATAATATAATGTCTTTAATATATAGTTGTTAAATATGCAAATGTGTCGTTTCTTTAAATACAGAGTTTTCTTTGATTTATTCATGGAGGACATGTGCCAGGCAGTTTGGAGCCCTGGCTTTTCTCTGTGCTTGGTGACCTTACATCCTAATGTGGAGAAAAAAAGTAAACAGGCAATCTCTATCAGGTGTGGATAATTGTTACAGGACAAAATAGCAGATGAGGGAAAAGAATAATGATTATGAACCCCTCTCCGAGAGGATGATGTAAGGATAGAGGGTGGAAGAAAGTGAGAAAAATCCGTGCAGAAAGCTCCTGTAAGAGCACTGCAGATACAGGAAATGGCAGAGACAAGTCAACTCTGGAATTTTAGTAGCCAGAAGTCACCATTTATTATTTCACAAGAGTCTGCAGGCCTAGGCCCATCCGTCTCTGTTGCGCTTGATTACGCATCTGCTGTCGCCTGGGGGTTGATTGGGTTAGAATGGTCTCTGCCAGGAGGGCCCATCTCTCCCCACACAGCTTCTCATCCTGCCGTGGGCTGGCTCAGGCTTGTGTTTACGACAGGGATGGGGGGCCCGGAGGGAGCACAAAACCTACAAGGCCTGTCCCGTTCTAGGTGTGACACTGTTGCACACTCACTCCTGCTGCCTTCTGTTTATTGTGTAAAGTCACAAGGCCAGCCCAGGTTTATGAGATGAGGACACAGACTATCCCTTTCTGGCAGGAATACTGCAAATGAAGAGAGAAAGCACTAAGAATATTTTTATAATCAGTTGACTACAGCGGGTACCAATTCATTAAGAGCTCATAGGCCATAAGAGTAAGATGTCTTTATTCTGTATAGAACGAGAAATTGTTATGGTTTTGAATAAATAAGGGAATACTTTTATTTCTGTTTTTAGTAGTATTACCCTGGTGAATGGAGAAAGAATTGTATGCAATGTGGGCTGTGGGTAGGGGAAGAAAGGTGAGAAATGGGGCTTTTTTGGTAGTCTAGGTGAAAAGTGAGAGTAACATAGACTGGTGGTATCGGTGAAGCAGGAGTAAAACTGAGACTTCCACTTTGCATTATTGGGCATATTGATATTAGCACTCACATGATTTATTGAATGATTGGGAGGGAATTGGGAATGAAATTGTATCCTAGGTTTTTGGACTGAGAATTTTTTGTAGTAATTTTTTTTTTCAGTTTGGATACTTTTATTTATTAAGTGCTATAATTTTGCTGCTCATTCCGATCAGTGAGCTGATTCTAATTGAGTTATTCATGCTTTGTGAAGGACAAACACATCAATTTTTAGAAAACTGTCTTTTATAGAATCAGCTTTGTAAGTTGGGGGTAATAACTGGATTTAGAGACATATATATTTTGAAGATGATGTTTGATAGCTTTTCCATTGATGTTAAGGTGAGAAACTAAAATATGTAAAGGGGAAAATTCTGGGGCGGTTCTAAAGCTCACATCCCTGGAATCTCTGTGTCCAAATTTCCTCTTCTCAAAAGGACACCAGTAACAGACTTTGTAAGGGCCTAACCTAACAGCCAACTTTTAACTTAATTACCTCTTTAAAAGACCTGTCTCGACATACAGTCACATGCTGAGATACTGGAGGTTATGACCTCAACACATGAACTTGGGGGCAGGACACGAGTCAGCCCATGGCTCCACCTGATCTGCAGTCTCAGGAAGCTCTCACCCATCTGCCTCCACCCATCACATAGTCCTTTACTTGGCTTACAAGCAAACACAGAGGAAAAGAGAAATTACTCGGTATTTTATACCAGGAAAAATTACAGTCTTCAAGACGTGATGCAAGTACATGACTTTCAACCAGTTGAAACTTATCTTTTGACTAAAAAATAAAATGGTAAAGCAGTAAATGTCTAGTGAGAAACTCAGTCTACTCGCATAAAGTTTATAGTACTTGATGTTGGTAATATCTAGATACATATTGAATTCCTAAACAATTACATCAGTAAAGATAACATTCATTTCTTCATAATACACTCACTGAAATTCAGCTGTAAGTCTGAATTCTGAGTGCTGGAGGTCTGTTCATAAGTGAAACCAACAACGTGCTATCAAACAGCATTCGTGGTCTAATGCAGGAGACACTCCACAAAAATACAAACAAATACAAGTTATCATACGTGGTATGCAGATACTAATGACCTGTGTGCCATTAAGCATTTTTTTCTACAAATTTCAACTAAGAAAAGATTTGATGTACTTATGTTTAATGGATTTTTAAAATATTTATACCTACTAGAAAGTTCAACAAAATGCAGCTTTATCATAAAATAATAAAGGTGTGAGGTCTCTCACACTTTTAGGTGACGAAGGTAGCATGAAATGTTTTCTTTGAAGAGAACATAAAGGAGGCAAAAAAGAATGGTTGATTACCAACTGGAAAAAACTACTTTCAATAAACAGCAAGTTCCTACTGTGTAGCAGAGGGAACTGTATTTAATATCCCATAATAAACCATAATGGAAAATAATATATGTGTATAACTAAATTGCTTTGGTGCACACCAGAAACTAACTATTATTATAAAGCAACTATACTTCAAAAAATAAATAAAAAATTAAAAATCTGTATTTTCAATTTAAAACTTCCTCTTTTTAGGGACCTTTCATGGTTCTAATGATACAAATATATAGCTATAAGGGCAAAATCATAATGGACAATTCGATTTGTCAACTTAAAGAAATGTGCAATATGGTGGCAGTATAGATAATATATTCCTTGGATAAGAAAAATGTGTTCATTTAAATGTGTAAAATACAAAATGGTAGTATGATATTATACATTGCTTTAGTCTTTTATTATGATACACAACTATAGTTATTTTTTAACAGAGGTACTAGGAATTGAATCCAGGACCTCGTGAATGCTAAGCATATACTCTACCACTGAGATATAACCTTCCCCCTACTTATTTTTTTATTAGAAAAAAATAAAATACTGAGAGCACATGTAGAGAATACTAAGAAATGTATCCAGCACAGATTAATTAGAAACACACATCTGTGTATGCATTTTAGTGACTCTAAAAATGTAATTTTCATAATATTACCAAATTTCCATTTCATATATTTAAAAATTAATATCTGTCATCTATTTGCATATGTAAATACTGCAATAGCTGTTCCAAAGATTTCACTGAAGCATTTTTGTTCCCGTGAAAATCACATTACTTGAAATAAGAGTAAAAAAAAAAGTGCTGTTAAGTTTTGGTACATCTTTTCTATGTCATAATGTTTGAAGACAGAAGATAAAAAAAGTTATGAATTTCATTTAATTTGGAATCAACATACTTAGGTGAAAAATCCTGAGCAAAATTGATTAGAGTCTCCTTAACCTGGGGGAAAGTAAATTAGTTTGCCTTTCTCTAGGCCCCTAGTTAAAGAAAACACTAGTGTGATTAAAAAAAAAAAAAAAAAAAACCTCAGAGATATTTAAATACAAATCTGGAAATCAAGATAAACTCAGTGTCATCTCATAAAAATTGGATTTATTGGTTTTTATTACAGTAATCTGCTTTTAACGAACATTTCTACTGGGAGATATTAAGAAATTATAACATTATTGTAGTAAACACTTAATTTTAAAATGCCCATTATAAAAGACAATATTTCATTCCCACCTCTACTACTTATTAGCTACAATATCTTTAACAGATTATTTAACCACTTTAAATTCAGTTTGTTTTGTATTTTTAATCTGGAAAATTGAAGGCAATCTTTCTTCCTCAAGAGTTGTCTTGCAGATTATTTTGAATCCTTGAAATGAAAAAAGTACATCATTGGACTCTTATTAAAAGCTGTCTCTAAAGATACAAGTATATTGTACATTTTATGTACCTAAAAATCATTCTAGGTGATGCAATGATGATTTGGTTTACTTCAGCATTTACCAGTAGAGATAACTGTGTGTGATGAAAACGAAGTGTGTACAGGTATGTGGGTGGAAGGGGGTTGTTTGTTATAAAAGCAAATTGGCCACCTTTTCAGAGCATTCCTACACAGTAAACATAAAAACAGTTTCACATTGAAGCACGCTGGGATTTCATTTCAAATGCTGACCCGAAATCACAGTTTCTTTTGATTAGAGAACAGGAGACGCTCATGCAGGAAGAGGTGTGTCCTAAGATGGAGACACAGTGGAAAGATAATATGTAAATCACGCTGACTTTTTTTTTTTTTTTGAAGGGTTTCATGATCTAAAAGAATCTCTCTGACTCAGTTTGAAATTTATGTGGACGAATTCATTTATGAAAGCCTTTTTCTTTAAGGCTTTTCTTTAAGACTATAGACCGAAAGCGTATTTCATTATTACAAGAGCTTTGGGGAAGGAAGTGGCTCTGAGTCAAGCTCTGGGAGATGCTCTGTTTTGTGGTCTGGAGTTTCCATGAGCTCATCTCCACGTGTGTCACCCTCCCTAGCAGCCCTTCTCAGGCAAACCTTCACTTTGGGACAAGAATGATGTAGTCGGCTACTTTGGGGTTAGACAAGAAAATGGACTAAATGATCCAGCTTACTAAGAGATTTAATTAATTACCATAATTACTAGGCTGTCTTCTACCATTTATTTAACCCAAGTTCATGTTCACTACAGCCCCTTCTCTGAGAAATACAAAGATGACTAGAGTGGGCACCTCAACTTGTTAGAAGAACAATATGAGAAAGAAAATATTCCATCAAATTTCAGGGTAAAGAGTCTTCTTGTTGTTATTAACATTGCCATCTCCTGAACTTCTTCCTATTATTAACTTGTCAGCATTTTTTTCTTTGGTATCACTTTTCTTGGGCACAGATCCATTAGGACTAAGTAATCATGTCATAGTCAAAAATAACCAAAGCTCCCAAAGGCATAATTTTTAGATACCAACATCCAAAACACTCGAGGTCAACATAGGATTTCTGATGTCATCATATGCTTTCTGGAATTAAAACTTCCACTGTCTCTTTCCTTAAAAGCAGTTTTGTGAGACCTACAATAACATTTTCCAAGAACTCAGTTCCTGGGTTGGCTTAAGAATCTTTTGCTAGAAGCAAAGTATGAAACACATGCTTATGACTGTAAATCCATTCTTAGTTAAGGCTGACACTGAAGGGAAAACAAAAGTCACATAATATGGTTTAAAGAATATTAATGGGAATAGGAATTAAATGCAAACTGAAACATTATCATTATTAAAGCAAATCCAACATGCAAATTGGTAGTTTTGAAAAATCACAGAACATTTCCCCCCATAGGAATAAGGATATGTACTACACATCGTTTCTCATGACCCTCCATATGCTTGTTTCAGCTTTAGTGTATTTGGATTATGGTATTTTTTAAATGTTCATAAATTGTTTCATTATGATGCATGCCTTTGTTATGTGTAACGAGAACAGATTGAAAGAAATTTGAAACCTTAGTCTAACGTTACAGCGCTTAAAGGATGTTACTTCTTTGTTTTGCTTTTCATTTAGTATGAGAATCCTAGAATTCTCATACTAAAGGGAAGTTCTGCCCAGTTCAGACAACTATAAAAATATCCCAGTGAGATCTTTTATGGCAGTTTCATGAAGATAGCAAAGGTATTTTTTTTTCATAGTTATTGAATGCTGCCTGTGGAGTGACAACTGTAATTATTTACCACTTAGTCAACTTGGAAAGTATACATAGGAGATGTTTATATATATTGGAAATATTTATATATAAATAGATACTCATGTACTATATATATACACACACACACATACATACATACAATTGAATTCTCATAAAATAATTATTTTTATTAAACGAATGTGGTAAATTTTATAAGAATATGAAAAAAGCGGCTATAAACATTGTGTGCAGTGTTTCTGTGAACATAGCCTCCATTTCTCTGGGGTAAATGCCCAGGAGTGAGATTGCTGAGTCAAAGTCTAGAAGGAATCCAAATATCCTTCCTCGGAGGAGTGGGCAGACCCTTCACATCTGCTCAATGGGCTACTACTTCACAATAAAAAGGAATGGACTGTTGATGCAAGCCACTTGTATCCCTGTACTGTCCTGTTTTTTCTGTTTTAAGAGACCTCAGATTCAGGTTATAGGATTAAGTAAAGTGAAAGCATCCGAACCTAGTCACTGCAAAGCCTCATACTGTAGGGGTCAATTTGAGTACTGAACACCTTGATCTTAATTAAGAGTGGAGAAGCTAAGGTATTTTGTATGTCAGTCACAGAAACGACACAAATCACGTTATCCCTTATCATCCAGCCTTAATCTCAAAGTAAGAAACTCGGTCTAGCCATTCTCCACTGAGATAGATGTGCTGAAGATGAATATATTGTCACTAATGCCACTTGGACCATGTTTGATTTTGCAGGTTCCTTTTGATAAAATATGCATTTGTCAAATAGTCTCTAAACATTCAGAATATTTGCTGAAATAGTTCAGATCTGTGACCACAGTTCGTCATGTAATTTCCCTCTTCTCTACTCATTGCACTGTTCTCAATTCATAAATGATACTGACATTTACTCTATTTATTTTATTTTCTTCTTTCCATAATGATAAGTGAGGGATGCATAGACAACTCTGGATAACTGAAACACCTGCGGAGCATGACTGTATCTCAGTAAGAATGGATGCAGGGCTTTCACTGTGTCCAGGACCTGTAAGGCAAGGGCTGCCGTTCTTCCATCTCTGTTTTATTCCCAAGCTTGCAATATTGTCAGACTTTGTCGTATCTCATGTCTTCCTATGGGAAGTCTAGTGCACTGCTTAGAAAGGGAAATGGGCTAGGGCCCACAGATATGCCCCGCAACCCTGGCTTGCTGAATGGGTCCTGGTATGGACATCTAAGAAGACGACAGAAGAGTCAAGGTCAAATGCCTGTGCATAGTTCGCTCTCGCTCCAAGCCAGTTCTCTGCTCCATGACTCCAACAGCTTTAGGCTAAAGAAATTTCAGTAAGAGTGGAACTTAAACTAGGGCTTGATGTTTAGAAGAATCTGGTCCCAGAAAAGATGGGGAAGATGGGAATGATATCAAGGAGAATTCATCCTTATTTCTCAATGAAAGTAAAATGTCTAAACCCATAATGAGAGGAAGAAACGGAGAGACAGAGAAAGTGTGCAAAATATGCAAAATGCAGTTGAGAAGTCTAGTCAGGAAGAGAAAGTGTAATTCAAGGAACAGAAGCAGATTTCCCAGTTGTGATTTATTTCACAGACAAATTGAATTTCATATGTATTCAGTAAATCATTTTGTTCAAATACAAGCTGATAAAAAAAAAAGAATGTGTTGAAATAAGATCACAGAGCTATGAAATCAAAATGAGAACCAACCTAATACCATTATTGTACTACTGGACAATTTAGAAGAGAAAGACAATATATAATGTGTTTAAAATAAAACTAATGGGATGGAAGAAATGACTGATATGATCGTATTAGAAATCAAGAAATAAAAGACAATTTGATTATAGCCATTAGAGGTAACACAGTGTATCTGGAGGACAGAAAAGACACTCCAACTTTTCCTGAAGGGGAGAATCCCCCCAAGATGGGCTCAAAAATCTGTTTAGAGGACATACGAAGTCCATCCACTAGATAAATGGCAACTGGGAATAATTGCTACAAACTGTTGACCTTGAGGTGTATTACTTTTAAGATACTGACACGTGTGAGAAAGATAAACTAATTTAAACATCTCATATAAAAAGCATCTCATTACAACTGGCCTGTGTGTGTGTGTGTGTACGTACAAATAGACATAATGAGGCTAAATAAAGCCAGGGTTAATGAACGTAAAATTCAGGCAAGAGTAGGTAAGTCAGGGTGCTGGAATGATTAGATGTATGTTATTTTCAAGAACCTAGCTTTGTTTTAATTGATGGATTTGTCGCTGCTTAATACAGCATTATGGTTATTATTATTTTAATTGTGGTATAACATAGGAAAATACACTAAAATCTTAACCTTGAAATATTACATATATGTCTGTATAAACATACATACATGCATATATATATGTAATCGGCTTCTACATGTAGCCACCCCTCAGATCAAGATAAAGAATAGTTCCAGCATCAGGGAAGGTTGCTTTGTGCCTGAAAATGCTCTTGTCCTCTACTGTGTTTGGCAGAAAGAATGATTGGAGCTAAATCCAGTCGAGCATTGAGCCGGGTCAAGCAACTGTAGTTAGAGTTTAGACCAAGCCCATGCTTGAATTGGTTCTATTTCTTGGGTGTAGCCCTCCTGAAATTTAGACTGGCATGCCTTGGGCCCCTGTGTGAGGTTCATTTGGGTCCTCTGGAGTTCAGAGTCTTACTCTTCAGCCTCCCACCTCATGAAACTTTAAAATCCAGCAAGTGTCTTGAGTGCGAGATCTGGTGCACTTGATGCAGCCTCTCTTCCAGGGGGCTTTTTTCCTAAGCATCATAAGATTGAGCCATTTCATCTCCCTTTCTGGCTGAGCAGAGGCTCTTCCTGGCAAGTCTCTGTCTCCTGGGCTCTGAAAATTTTAATCCCAGGAGATTTCCAGCTTAATCGGTTTATGGAGGTTTATGTCACTGCAGGTTCAAAATCTGGCAGATGCATTTCATTTGTTTGCTGGAACTCCTACGCTCTAAAGGAACCTTACTTCTTAGATCTGCCCCAGTGCCTATTAGAAGCTTCCCTGGTTTCTCTGTCCTCTATAGATTCCATCTGCCTAGGCTAGTGGTTCTCAACTGGGGAGGATTTTGCACCCCACTGCTCTTACCCATCCCTACATTTGTCAACGTCTGTTGTGTTTGAGGGCCATCTTCCTTTTGTGGCTTTCTAATTATGCGTTTGAATAAATATAATTATGCTTATTCTATTTGTAACCAAGTAGCTTCCAACATTAACTGAGAAAATGATAAAACTGATTAGAAAACTGAAAGCTACCTATCTTGTTCAGTGTCAAGTTAAGAAAGATGTTTTATTGCTAAGCAACAAACTCACATTAATGAAGATATTTAATGTTGTGAATAAGGTAAATGACAGTTCATGTCCTAAAGCATCATTTCCATGTATATATTATGCAGTGGCAGGACTTTCTCTGGATTAGCTTTTAATTGATTTAAATTGTATGAGTTGATAAGAAAAGGTTATAGGATGCTAGGAAGAGATTTCTGGATAAACCAAATTTTTGGTTTAAAGAATTTCTTTTTAATTAGGTCACTGCATATCTAAGTTTCTGATATGGCTGTGTTGCTGAATGAGTTAGGGCAACTTTATTCTTGCTGTGAGCAAAATATGAGAACCTGACACTTGAGTGAACAAGCTCACACTTTGCTTTTATCATGCAATAGAAACTATAAAATTCTATTTATTCACAAGGATTAAAATATTAGGCAACTTATTTCTTTTGGAAAAGAATTTCTTTTAGACGAGCTGAATTTCCAGCTTTAAGTCAGTGATTAATTGGTGCTTTATTCTCATGTAATATAGTTAAATATTGTTTGAAGATTTTCATGTATAAAAATAACAAGAAAATAATAGAATATACTGTAGCTTTACATGGTGTCTAAAAGCTGAATGCTTTTAATTACATCCTGGTAGTTCATTGGAGATGTGGACATAAGGACTTTCAATGCGTGCTTGGCAATAATTATACTCAAAAGGTAGTATAGAGAGCGATAAAATAGATATTTTCTTATTAAAAACTATATTAGCTAAAACACTTTAATATTACATTTTTACATTACAGGAGGTAGACAGGGAATGTTACAGGGAATATAAGTGTTGCGTGATGAGTCTTTTGTTTCTTTTTTTTTTTAATCAAACACACATAAAATGGTCTTACTTTGTGCACTTCCCAACATGAGACAGTTTTACTATTTGCTCTGCTATTCTGTTTTTAAACCCACTACAATATATATCTTTGTTTCCCCATAAAGTATGGAATTGCATTAGAAAGTAATAGCACACATTATCAAAAAGGAAAAATACTGAAGCACCTAGAATTATAATCATATTTTAAAATACCGATGGAGTGGAATTCATCAATATGAATTTCTGTTCTGAAAATATGCTATCTTCTGTGTCTTATTGTTTGTATTGATTATGTATAAATACAAAATTGATTTATGCTACAGACTTCATGATCTTAATAATCAGTAGGGTTTCTCATTGTATGATCTGTCAGTATTTTCATAGTTTGGAGATTGTACTGAACTCCAAGTTTTTCTCCTGCTTTAAGAACATGGTAGCACCTTGCCCTCTGGGGGCTTTCTAAGGCTTCCAAATTTCACTCTCCAGCTGCCAACTCATTTCCATAGAGTGTGGGAAAGGAGTTCCTGCTGACTCAGCTCATCTCAGGAAGAGTTGGTCCAATTGTTTATTGATACCCTATATTCCTGTCATGGGACTGAGGTGAGGTTTAGTATTCTTTATGCTGCATTAAAGTCACGAGAGTTCTTGAGACAGGGAAGTATGTCTGCCTGCAACTGATCAGTTATTGATGACTTTGTACAATGATATGAAAATACACACCCAGACTTGTAGGTAGAATCATGATGTTTATCTTGGGGGCACTTAACTGCCATTGAGATGAAGATGTCATTCAAGTTTGGTTTTGTGCCCTAAAATTAGTAGTGTTCCTCCTTGGCATTTTCATACCCAAAGATGTTCATTGTTCTTCCAGCACTTTGTTTAATTTCTGTGGGATCTTCTATTCCATGTGTCATCTGTCTTCCTGAGGTTCTGTCAGTGATCTATGAGGCAACTGATTGTTCCTGTCAGCCTACCTGAAAGATCCAATGAAAACGAACACCTCGGAAACTGCTCTCAAGCATCCTGGCTTCTGATGGGTTCATTTTCACACCCCTCTTTGGCTACACTCTATTACTTTCATCTTATATGCTATTTTATAATGTGACCTTAGTCATAAAAAAAAACCCTACTTGAATTTTAAGTGGTAATTGAGAGAAAGCAATGTTGTGAAAAGGAAGAAAAAAAGGAAAATAGGTTTTCTTTTTAAGGCATTGCTTGTTATATGCAAGGGTGTTAATCAGAGCTGGAATGAGACTTTCAAATCTCAACAACATAATACATCAGGGTCCCTGAGTCTCTGATGAGGGAAATGTGGTTTTTTTTTTATTTTATAGAAACTGTAACTTCTTTGATAACCTTGTTTTTCTTTGTTGTATGAAATATGATTTTATATATATTTATTTAGTTTCTTGTTGACTTAGCTTGCTATAGTGTTATGGCTTTTTACAGGAAAGGAGTGAATGCTATTAAGAATATTGTCACCTGTAAATAAGGGACCATATGAGAACATATGTCAAAAATGTTCCAGTTAACTACCTGAATTTTTTTGGAGGATTTACTGCTGACTGAGTTATGCATTAAAAATTGAAAATTCTCTTTTAATTATGCCCATTTTCTGTATTAAATGTATATCCAGCTAACATCTGCTTCAAAAATTTTTATGATGCTAAAACCCTTGCAGAGTAATTTGTTATAGGAGGAGTTGTATTTTTGTCTTTGTGTTTTCCTCTCTGGCATTCTACAATTAGAGCTGCTTTTAGGCTTCATTGCTTCAGGAATTTTTTTGGCAGGACAGAACGCAGGTGCGGTAGAAATTCAAGGTTTGACCTCTGTTTTGTGAAAGCCGAATCCTATTGAGAAAATGAGGCTAGCTGGGTCTAAGAAGGGAGACAAGGAAAAAGCCTTTGAGGTCAAGGGGATGGAATGATTTTAAGAGACCAGGGAGAGGAAAGTCTTCTAGGATTTGGTCCTGTGTCCTCATACAGGTGTCAGAAATCAAGATGTGGATGCAAATAGAGGTAAGGAGGGCTCAGAATAAGGCAAAGGAATACCCAGCCACATCCAAGAATCCCACATCCCCAGATGGCGTGGAGGTCGACTTGAAGGGCCACGCTCACCACCCAAGAGCCTAGGACCTCCCCCACTGAACTGGAAATGGGTCAGGCCTTCTACAGTCCTGGTGGGATGTGGATGGCAAAATATGGCTACAGACTGAGGAGCTGATAAACAACATTTATTTCTCACAGTTCTGGAGGCTGGGAAGTCACGGTCAAGTCACCAGCAGATTCAGTGTCTGGTGGTGGGCTGGCTGGTCAGCCTCCTTACTGGAGCCTCTTTTCTGTGAGTACTAATCCCATTCAAGTGGGGTCAGTCCTCAAGACCTAATCACTTCCCAAAGATCCCATCTCCCAGTATCATCACTTTGAGGATTAGATTTCAGCATATGAAATGGTGGGGGAGGGTCACAAGCACTCAGACCATAGCAATATCCTTTGCTTTTGAATCAAGTGGGTTTAAAGACACTAATGAAATGCAGTGCTTCTCACACCTAAATATAGCTAGATACAAATATGTTCAGAGAAAAATGGTTCATAGTCAGATATATTTCTATGCCACTCTTCATTTCAGTAACATATAATGCCTCAAGTGAATATAAATGAATGGCCAAAAAGCTTTGGATGTTCTGAAAACACAATGCAATAAAATACCACAATTCTAGTTACTTTTGAAATTGTTTAAGAATGTTTAATTTTTTAAATAAGTATTTATTGTGGAAATGTTTGAAGCCAGTAATCAGTTTTCCAGAAAGAAGCTGTTGCTAATGTCAGAAAAGGCCCTTGAAATAAGACTCAAAAGAAAGTTGAGGCAGGAGCTTGTTTACTTTCCATCTTGCAGCTACCATATCTTCCGTGATACCAACAGCATTTGCCGTAGCTGATATCATCCTGTTATCACTTGCCCTTAGAGTACATTTCCTTTCCTGGTTTTAGATTCAGCATAGCCTATGGAAGCTGCGGAGTGTATATTATCAATGCAGGAAGGTGCTTTTTGGTTTGTGTCTATTTGTAAATCTACAAGGGGGGGGGTGTGAGTTGTACGCACGTATAAATTATAATGATTTATCTGCATAGGTGAGTTAAATTCTGTCCCTGTTTCCATTTTCTTTTTTCCTATTATTTCTCTTCCACTAACTCTGCTGGAAGGGTCGAGTCAAATTTTGTTGCTACATCTGTAGGGGACATTCTGCATTTCTGTCCTTCCACCCTACTAGGAATGTTTTATCCTACAGCTTAGTCAAAAACACTCAACCTCCCTACTTTGTTCAGTATTCAAAAATTCAGCCTAAAATCAAGTGCAATGAGGTCTGGTGTAAGTTTCAGGCAAAGCAGGACATGACTGTAGGCTGATGTGGAAAAATGACTTTGAACTTGAAAACCTGGTGGCTGACACTCACACAGTGGTTGTCAACTTGAACACAAGCCTGAAACCCATCAGAAAGGTCAATTTAATCCTAGAAAATGGACCCAGGGTAAGGAATCAGACAGGAAAGTTCTTATGGACAAGAAATGTTAAGAGGCAGTTACTAACCGAGTGTAGCTTGTATATACTTAGAAATAAGTCAGAAAGTATGATTTGTACTACTGTCATTTTTTATCTTGTGTATCTTTTGTGTGATTCCTCCCGCCACTAAATGATGATTAAGGTATCTGCTGGCATGAGATCCATTACAATAATGTGAACATATTTAAACTACTGCAAATGGTAGTAAGTATAAGTATCCCTTAATGCTATGATTTGGGTTGTATTTTGGTGCTGTTGTTATTGGTGCCAAGTATCTAGGCATGTCAAAATTCCATACTGTAATCTCTCTAGAGCTTTCCAAGATGTGATACATGGAGACACACAGGAAAAGAAGACTTATATCAAAGAATTGTGTGTTACAGTTAACAAAAATGCCATTTATTCCAACTTATAAAAAGCTTTTTATCAAGTCTGAGAAAATCTCCATTTAGGGCTACCTAATAAAAGACCTGTCAGAGTGAGAAAGAAAGAAGGATGGAGGGAAAAAGAGGAGGGTATGGGCTGGGGAGAGGTGAGAACCCATCTGCCCACCTGCATGGAACAAACGGAAGAAAATAAGGTGTTTTGCTGCATTAAGAGGCTAGTCCCTGCCTCGGTCTGAACCAGGACAGCAAAGAGCAGATTATCCCCCTGTGGCCCTGTGTTCAATGGTGTCCTGAACTCAGACCCATCAGACAAGTAACTGAGAAGAGTTGGGCTTCTCTTTATCTTATAATTAAGAATTAGGGAACAAGGAAAACAAAATTCTTCCTTTAAAATTTAAATTGACAAAAAATTTAACTGTAAGAAAAGTGTTTTATTAATTAAGGGCAACACGTAAGGGCCTGTAAATCTCTAAATAGATCAGGAACATCCTGTATGTACCAAATTTACTAAGTAAAGGCCTTACCATTTGCATTTTACCTTGTTTATTCAAGGTCTATACAGAAGGGATGAGGATGGATTCCTCCTGGACCCCAGAAAAGGGCACACAACAAGTAGAAAAAGGAAACAACTTTCCAAGCACTATTTATGTAATGCAATGGCCACGTTCAACCCCTGTGATAGAGCTCTTCTGTGAGTCCTCATCTCGAAAATTAATATATAGAAACCTCGTAAATAGAGTTGAGAGACCAGAAGGGGGAGCTCTCACACCCTGTGACCATAGCAGAGCTCAACAGGAAGACTTTCCTTTCCTGACAAGGACTCAGTCAGTAAATGCAGAGCCATGGACTGTACTTCACCGTACTGCAGCCCTCCCAACTTCCTTTTCCTCTCTGTAAAGGTGTTCTCCTTCCCTTGCTGTGGAGGGACGTGCACGTGGTTGCAGACCCCAAGTTGCAATTCTCTGCTGACCCTAAATAAACCCATCATTGCTGGAAAAATATTTGGCAGTCTGTTTCAGGTCAACACTCTCAGTTCCATTCTGTGTTTACAACACACCCTCTTGGTTCTTTCTGTACAGTTTTGTATAGTGGTAAGATATTCCTCATATATATTTTTTATATTTTCACATTTTCCTACTTTTAAATATATTTTATGTTTGGTAATGCTATGAGAAAAAAAAAAAGGAATTGTATTGTCCAGCTGGCAATGGCAATTCTCCTTTTAAGAAAAGGTGCTATTTATACTTAGATAGGGATCTTTGTAAGCTTTTTTTTTTCCTACTTGCAAATGACATTTTGCCATTTGCAACATCATGGGTGGACCTTGAAGATATTATGCTAAGTGATATAAGTCAGACAAAGACAAATATTATATGATTTCACTAATGTGGGGAATAAAATAAACAAAGAAAGAAAATAAATACATAGATACAGAGAACAGAGTAATGGTTAGCAGAGGGGAAGGGGGTGGGGGAGGTCAAAATGGGCAAAGGGACAACTGCACGATGACAGATGCAAACTAAACTTTTGGGGGTGAACACCCTGTAGTGTATACAAGAATTGAAATATAATATTGTACACATGAAACTTTTATAAAGTTACTAACCCATTAAAAAAAAAAAGAGAGAGATGGTGAGTTAAAGCTCCTCAACTGGAAATCACAGATGATTTTCCATCTGAGCTCTGAAAAGGGCTCCTAGTCAAAGGTGGACATGTTTAATGGTCTATCATTTGTGCATACAGTCAAGGTTGGGTAAGGTGGAGGGTGGGAGAAAGGTGGATTCCAGACGTGGTTGTCATTTACATTTGGGAGACAGATCCAGAGAAAGTGCCCATCTACTGGAAGCCTCTCTCCAGTATGCCTCAATAGCCAGGCATGGCGGGTTTTTTCAACTCTTAATAAATCAAAATTTTTAGAGTTGGTTAAAAAAAAATAAAAAAAGGAATGATTAGAGATAGAGAAGTGAAAGATAGATCAAAAGTAAAATTATAGGAAAGTATCTGTAAGTAAGTTGTGAGTATAAAAGCCATCAGGTGCCAGATGCTTAGTGAGCTGGCTCATCACCTGGGAGTGTGTGAAAAAATGCAGACCCTCAAGTGTCGCCCAGACCTACTGGTTAACAGTCTGTGTGCTAATGTATCGCCGTGATCTGCAGGGTTAACAGTCCAGAAACCCAGGCCTAGATAACAGTGTTGCTCTTTCTGCAGTGCATGATTTCAGACCATAGTCTCTGGATTGAAGGATACCTCATTTCAAATACATCTTTGCCACCTATGAGGAGTTTCTTAGCATCTTCAAGCCTCAGTCACCTCGTGTGTAAGACAGGCTTATTAATTACCTACTTCTATAAATAGTTGAAAGCATTAAATGTAAAAATCCATGCAAACTGATTATGACACCCAATAAGTGTTAGTGATTTGGGTTATTACTCCTGTAGAGGAACCACGGTGTAGCTGAAAGTGGATGAATCCAGGAATTTAAGCTCTTGGACTGCTGTTTAGAAACTCACTGGCTGTGGGACTTTTGTCAAATTGAATGTTCATTCTGAGCTTAAGTTTTCTTAGTGTTAAAGTGGAATCTTGGTGCTTATGTGAGCATCTTTTAAAATGGAACATTCTAAAGCATCCTTAAAATGATGCTTTTTAAAGTACTTTAAAATAATGAATAATAATGTAAATACAAGCTATTATTATTATTATTATTATTATTATTATTATTATTATTATTATTATTATTATTATTATTATTATTATTATTATTAATCCTATGGTAGCTACTAGGGTCCGATCTGGTTTGTATCAGATGGAGATGGACTCCATCTGTAGCTGGGTCAAGCGACATGTTAACATAGGTTTAAATACAGAAATCAGAGGCATTTTAGGCAAGTCTACACCTGTCTTATTGAAAGCCAGTTTGGGGGTACTTTCAAAGTATAGAGTCCAGACATCTGGCTCATAATTTTCAGAATCCTCAATGGATAGAATGTCTTAGAGCAGATAATGATATGAACAATTTATGTTTTTCCATACATGGGAGGGAATGACCTTCATAACTTACTTGTAGCTTCATTTCTTATTACTCATGAGTCATTCAATAAATGATAGAAATAAATTATGTTGTTCAATTGCCCTTTGTTATATATTCCCATTGTAAATGGATATTCTTCATTGTCCTGACATATTTGCAACAATAATGTGTTTTCAGGCTATAAATATTGATAGAGCAAAGATGTGTGTGTTTGCACTTTGAATATTTAGTAAGTTTCACAAACACCTATAGAATGAACATTAGCAGTTCTGGGAAGCTTTCCTTATCCCCCAAAGGACAGTTCATGCTGCGGGGGTTTAAAAAATATCCTTCATTAAAGGAGTTGTTTCCACTAAGCAATTATTTAATTTTAACTGGTTTTTCGCTAAGGTTGAACTTTATCGTGAATATTAATCACTGCAGGGAAACTTACAGATATGCCACATTATCTGATCCCGAGTGAGTAAAATGGTTTAAAATTTAATCTAGAATTATATAAAGGCAATTTTTATTTAGAATGATCTCTTCATTAATTGAGATTTATCTTTAAACAAAACCTGATGGAAAGGTAGCTGTATAATCTAACTGCAGAAGGATTTAGTTCTGTGATGTGTGCAAGAAATAGGCAGGTTGGAATGGAGGAGAGGGTTTGAGAAGAGAAGCTGGAGATCTCTTTCACACCGTAATTACTGTCGTTTATTTTTAAACAAAAGCAACCTTTTTTTTAAAAAAAATTCTGTAGACATTTGTCTTCTAATCTAAATGGCCTAAGGGTGGAGGTTATTAAAAAGCAAATACACATCTTTCCTTGGTTAAACTTAATTTTTCAGAGCTTTAGACAACTCCTCTTTCTAACAAATTTCATCTTCTTACATTTCTCCTCTTCCTTCCTTTTACACCTGTAGCTTAAACAAACAAGCAAACAACTTACTTGCATTTTCAGCCCCTTCTTGAACTCACTGTAGCTCCCTAACTTCCAGAGGACTTTTCTGACAGAAACATTATTTAGGGAAAGATTCTTGAAAGATGGTCAGTCCAGATAGTTCGCTGGATAAACTGAAAACGCACCTCTAAATTGAGCAGACTCTTGAGTCATGATACTTAGGTTATTTTTAATTGCCACCCCATAGAATTGCTTGTCATGCACCTTGATTCTAGCCTGTTACTGATTTTCCTTGAGGTTTGCTTGACAGCTTTTATATTCTGTCCCTGGACAGTTGTGCTGTGTGAACTAATGCCTTCCATGATTCTTCACACATGTAACTGAGATGAGGGGCCTTATTAACAGTTCAAATTGAGGAGGGTAGCCCTGAGGTGTACCTCTACGGTGAATATACTTCTAGGTTCTGTTTATCATGGCATAGGGGACACTCGATGAAACTAACAGGACCAATTCTACAACCAAGTAGGACTTCCCCTTCCCTACTGGAAGGGCCTTAGTTCCATTGTTTTCTAAGAGCAGCTGCTGTACATCCAGGAGTTCACCATCACTCAATCAAAGGCAACATTGGAGAATTTAAAGAGAACCCAGCATATATTTGCCCCAGTAACAGCACTTTGTGGAGAAAGATGGAAAATTTTAATTCCTGCTGTGAGCTTTTTTCATCCCGAAGTTAGAAAAGATGACTCTAAGGTGCAGTTTCACAGGGTGGTGGCTGAATTAAGGAACTAGAAAGTATGCCAGGGGAGGCACTGAAGATCAGGACTGGGCTTGATAAGGGATGACTTATGCTTAAGGTACACAGACATATTGGGTACGAGATTGTTAAGGTTCCACCATTCGGGACTCACTGTATTCTTATCTTCCAGTCATGGCTTCAGGTTGAAGCATGAAGGAATGTTAAAAATCTAGATACCTGGATGGCTTACAGGACAACATCTAGGTCGGGGCTCTTGAAATTCTGAATGAACATTAAGCAATGAGATAACTGATAGGAGTAGAGTTGGTCTAGATATTAAGTCACACAAAGAATGAAAAAACCTTTGACTGTGTGTTTAGTTACTAAGTCATAGAATTGTACCCCCGGATATCCCTTAAATCACCCGTTCTTCTCCATTCACACTGACATTCTTGATAGGAAATGACTCATCAGCTTCTACCTGATGGTTGGAAAGGCTTCCTAACTGGGTTCTTGCTTTGAGTCATTTTCATTATTCCAATTTATTGTCCCTCCTTCCTATTTAGATTCAGAATAGTGGAAAACAAATTTCTTACAATTTCACCCTCAGTTTTGAGATGTCCTTGGATGTCTTCTCACCACTTTTTAGAGTTGGCAAGAAGCTCATTGACCTGAACTTTCCCTGTCTACTCAAGTCTGTTGGAAGGCCCTGTGGCACAGGGCTGATGAACAAGCTCTACAACCGCAGGGCTTGAAGCTCCTCAGCTCATGAAGCTGCCTGCCCTTTTCCCTTACTTTTCTAACAGGTAACATAAGGCCCTTAATCATAGTGTGTGTCTTGTAATGTTGCTGTGAGGATTAGAGAGAACTGTAAATGCCAAGCACAGTGTTTGGTACACAGGAAGCACCCTTCCACCCATTTTCCTCCTGTTCCACATATCCAGTATCCAAGCGCTCGAGTCCCGCTGAATTATGTTCCATTCCTGGAAGGTGGCGTGCTGTTTCCCTGTGGTGCGCTTGTTCATCTGCATTTCAGTGCAATCTTCTCCACCATCCCAGGACCACTGCCAGTGTCTCTTCTGGCCCAGATGCTCCCACTGTCCACAAATGTAACGCACATGCTTGGACATTTTCTATCTTGCAAGATTCATCTCAAGCATTCTTGAACCTCTTTCGCTTAAGTAACAAACACGAAAGGTACAAGGTAGGAAATGACTTCAGAGAAAACTGAAGCCAGGAATCATCAAAACCTTTTTCCTCATTCTCTCCCATTGCAGGCAGGCTTTTCACTGAGGACGGCTGCAGAACTGATATCTCTCAGGTTTAGGGACCCTAGAGAACACAGAACATCAAAACCGAAAAATGACTATGATGTTGTAAGAATCCAGTACAATTGCCATTTGGATCTAGCTTTATAACAATGCGGAAAACAGTCTGTATGAAATTAAGCAGAGTTCATATAAACTTGTCAACACTTACACTGAAGCATTAACTTTTTCATAGGTCAGTAGCCTAGGAATCAAAGGATGGAGAAGTGATTAACTTTTTTTTCTAGGAAGGGATCACATACACAAAATACACACAGACATAAAGTAGGGTTTATTGGGGAAAACCTTATAAACAGAGATGTTACAAAGTGCACACACTTCTTAAGATCTTCTTATTTCACAGAGAGGTGTGCTCAGGCCAGGCCTGACCCTGCATACTGGTGGCCAGTGACCAGTGGAATGGGGTTTTACTCCACAGTCCTCTGTGCACAATGCAGAGACTTTCTTGATAACTATGTAGCAAGGAAAGTTCTTTATCCCAGGAGGTCTGAACTTTTTCAGTGAAGCATCTGTACCCCAGGATCTGTGCTTCTGGAAGCCAAGTTTAACTAGATGTCTCTACTAAGCTGTTGAAATGGGGCAGAAATGAGCCTCCAGAGTCATCCTGGTCTGTCTCCCCAGTTTTCCACAAATCCCAAGGTGATCCTGATTTCTTTCCATCCAAACTATTCTTAAAACAATAGATTTTAACATATTTGGGGGAGGGGTGGCGTAAGCTTGCTTAAAGTTGATCTAAAAGGTAAAAATTGTGACTTAAACTCTTAGTTAAGATTGTGATAGAACTACTTCATGTGATTATCTTCACAATTAATCATTAATTGAAGGTGGACTCTTGGAACTTTGCTGTGCTTCCAGTTGTATATTTTCTGTCATTTTTGTATTTATTCTTTAATGCATTTGTATATTTTAATACTTGCAATCCTGTCATCACTTAACTTTATTTAGCACTAGAAGTTTCACACTCACTTCAAAACAATTGCAGTCATGCCAACTCAAATGACCTTTCCCTGAGAGATTGTGTATCAAATTCAGTCTGCTCCACTGACAATACAGTTTCCATATCGTACTCTACAATATATCAGATTTAAACTCTGGTTCTCAAAAACTAAAAGGTTCTGTTTCCCTTGCAGCCATTTGCATCTAATTAATACAGTCTTTGTAAAATCCATTGCTATGGTGATAGAAGTTCTGTGCTGAAAAAGAAACTTAAAATGCCAACTCAGTATGTCATATATTTACAACTCTTTGATAATGTCGCCATCTTATCATTCTAATCTTTTTATCATCCCTAGATAAAGACAAGTATATTTTTTACTTTGAACTGTGCTGTAGCTGCCCTGAACAACAGATTTGATAATGAACTGCATTGATTACTTTTGATGTGACTTGTAATTGTGCACTTCAGTTTTAGCAAGGGCTCTGTCATGTCGTGTTTGTACCTTTGACAAACTGACCCAGTTTTCAGAATGCTTTCAAATCTGTGGTTGAGTTAATGACCTAAATCTCTGTCTTGATGGGTTTGTGCATTTGACATCTTTTTCGTACGAGTAGGGAGCTGTTATAGCTGGACATTATTCATGATTGCCTATCCTTCCTAGGAATTTAACTGAAGCATGGTTTGCAAATGAGAACAAGAAATCAATTGAAAAGTCCAGTCTTCCCTTAAGCTGTATTCCTGGAAGTTTAACTGTAAAGTTTACTTTAAACCACAATTTAGCACACATCAATTTATCTTAGAAGCAAATTATTTACAAATTAAAATGCATCTAAGCACTTAAACTATGTTTAAATTGTAGAGGATCTGGGCATGTGTGCAGTGCTACCGATTTTATCATTATGTTGTCGTAAGGATCTTTAGCATACAGAATTACAATGAACGTGGTGGTTCAGGGATTAAAATCTCCTTAAATACTCATTCACATGACAGACTGGAGCAATTAGTGTATAGTAACAATGGTGCATGGATAACAAGAGTGTCTCATATATTTCCACTGAGAGTCATCTTCCATTATAATCATCCTAATGAAAAAATCACAGTGGTTGAATGGAACTGCTATTGGTGTAACATTAAAAAAATAAAATGAGATGAACACTCAGAAAACATCATTAAAGTCACATTAAAGAACTGATTGAAATTGACCAGAAAGGGAATAATCGTGGAGTTGTCATTACTACCCCTTTCCTAGAGCTTTCAGTCCAGGTGTTAAAGAATCTCATGTCAGTGGGTGCCTAGGCTGTAATGCCTTCACAAGATACTGTGTGACAGACCTAATGATTCTCGTAGCTCTTGTTTGCCAGCTCATATTTATTCTCTACCAGGGAATCTATTCTCCATGTAGAACTTACATGGATGTCTGAAAAGTTACGTGAAGAAGCTGAATAACAAACAAATTATAGAATATTGACCCTATCATCTTTTTTTTTAAGTGTAGTTGATTTACAATGTTGTGTTAGTTTCTGGTGTACAGCAGAATGATTCAATTATATATATATTCTTTTCCATTATGGCCTATCCAGGATATTGTGTATAGTTTCTTGTGCTATACAGTAGGACCTCGTTTATTTTATATATCGTAGTTTGTATATCAATTTTTTAAAGAAATTTCGCTTAGAACCTGGTCGTGTTTAGCATATTCAAAGGAAGATTTTCAAGTGATTTCTCTTTCTGCTTCTTTAAAATTTTCTCTTTTTTGTAAAAATACCAAATAAAAAGAAATCCATGCTCAAACTGAAGATAAAAAGTCAGAAGGAGAGATTTTACTGAGATTGATGTCTAGAGAAACAGAGCGTAAATCAATACATGGAGTGGAATTGGTTTGTTGTAACATGAACCTGCCGTGCTAGCAGATGGAAGAGGGGGTGTGTGTGTGTGTGGACTTGGGATGAGAGGGGCAAGCTGGAGAAGGCTGACGACCTCGCAGTGAGAGAACGTGTTGACAGCTGGTCTCGTTTAGCACCACTTTCCCCTGATCCTTGAATAATGGGCCGAGTATTGAGCTGCCACACTTGGCAGGTAACAAATCGAAATGAGCTCATCTGCAAGTGAAATAGTCTCACTGAATTAGCCAATCTGATGATGTTCTTTCCAAGCTTATTACTATGGTACGTTGAAAACCTGCTATTGATTGTTAGAATGTGAAGGTGATGTTTCTATTGGGATTCTAAGTTTGGGCAGAGGGAAAAGTGGGGATAAGTTATGCCAAGTTAATAAACCACAGCACATTGAACAGAAGTACAATGGCTGCTGTTTTCGGGTATTGTGATTGCTGAATGGAATATCTGAAATACTCAGCAGTTCTGCCAGAAATGCTTTGAGTGCAGGCACAAGGGCCTTGGCGTATCATTTTGATACTCACCTTCTCTTCTTTCATCAGGTTTTGGACATTCCTGTGTTACTCAAACCCTTTCTAAAACAGCAAAGTAAAGATTTTGATGGAAAGTTCTTTTTCTTACAATCTCTTTGACTTCTTTGTTCATTGGTACACGATTTCCTTTTGCACAGAACTCCAGTTCCACCTTCATTTGACACGATTGAGTGGTGTATAACCTTAGAATGAGCAAACGATGTCAGCATATATCAGACAAACAAGAGAATTCATGTTATAGAAAATTGGAAAATGCTTGCATATAAAATCAAGGACCTTAATGTGAATCCAGTAGAGGTCGAGAAATCAAAATACTTGCCTGTCCTTCAAAGGGATGTGATTCCTATTTGATGCCCTGCTATTTGGCTGCCTATTTATAACAACACAGCTGAAATTACCAGACTGTTACTGTGTTGATGATCACTAATATGAAGCAGCCAGAGATTTTAAAATGTTTCTTGAAAATGGTTGGTATCAATCTTGTTACTTGTCAGTATGTCGGTTTCCTGGGGCTGTCAAAACAAAGCACCACAAACTGAGTGGCTTAACAGAAATGAATTGTCTTACAGTTCTTGAAGCTAGATACCCAAAAATCAGGGTTCTGGCAGGGCCCTGCTACCTCTGTAGCCTCCAGGGAAGGATCCCTCCTTGCCTTTTCCAGCGTCTGGTGCCCCAGGTGTTCCTTGGCTTGTGGTGTAACTTCAGTCTTTACCTCTGTCTTCACGTCACCATCCTCCTTGTGTGTCTCAGTACTACTTGCTCGCTTCTTGTAAGAACATGGCCATTTAACCTCATCCGAACATGGCGACATCTGTAACAACTCTATTTCCAAATAAGGTCCTTTCACAGGTTCCAGGGTTAGGACTTCCACTTACCTTTTTAGGGGATGCACTCCATCCATAACAGCCAGTATTGATTTTAGACAGTGACGTGCTCTAGTTTTTGCCTAGCCCCAAGCTCATCTGTCAGTGTAGGTAATAAACAGATAAACTGTGGGGAAAGTCTTGGCAAACATATTAGGGAGATAGTTTCCTCTATAAATGAAGAGCAACTCCCATTCTGTATTAAAAATTTAATAGTAAGATCATATGGGTTTGGTACAAAAAACATTCATAGGTTTGAATCATCTGTCATTATGTTAGAATTGCCTGCTTTATTTAAAACCAGATTCCTCAGTGTTCAATTACTTATTAACCTTTTATACCTAATAAAATAATTTTGATGATCGTATTGATTTTAATCTTTAAGTTTTCAGCAACTTTTAAGTCTCTTAGCCTGAGCTCCAAAATACTGTTCCAATCACATTTTGTTCAGGTAAATGGAAAAGAAATATGGAATGACCTTTCAATATTAAATATAGAAATCATTTTTCTAGTAGTAACTCATCTCTTGATTTTATGTTATATGGACTTCTGTACAGATATAGCTAAAAATGTATCAATGTGATTTTTTATTCAGAAAAGTAGAAAATGTAAATTCTGAATTTCACTTAGATAAATTTCTCTCAGTGTAGCTAAACAAAGAAGAGTTATAGTTTTAGCATTTGCATGCAGCCTAAGAAATGCAGTAGAGCTCCCTTGCGGATACAAATAGACAAGAGGGCGGAGTTAGCATCACATCTTTGCTTTGTTCTGTTTTCTGTGTTCTGCCACACGGTAAGAATTATGAATGTCTCATAAGTGGTACTCACGTAAGAAAACTTTAATTTTTTAATAGGATAGCTGTTATACTAAAGTAACGTTGAATAGGGTTTAGGAACATGGATTCTGAAGTTAATCTACCAGTTTCCGAATGTCAGCTGACTAGCTGACTAGCTGTGTGAACTTGGTCTGGTCACTTACCTTCTCTGAGCTTTAGTTCTGTAAACTGATAATAACAATACTAAGTTATCACTAAACACTGATGAGAAAAATAAGTAGTTTACCAGAGCCAAACACTTAGAATATTCTTGGTATGTAGAAAGCACTATATTAATGTTAGCTGTTAATCCTATTCCTATATCTATTGTTGCTAACACTGTTTAATTAAACAAACTAGAGAATAAAGCTGCAGTGACTACAGCAGTGAGCTAAAAAATCCCAGTCACTGCTCCAACCTCTCTCTTGTCTTTACTTTCTGCATTTCCTCCCACATTACCTACCACATAACTAAATAAAGAACAGAGTAAGAATATTCTAGACTGATGTCCTTTGCCCACATTGGCTGACATGCCTGGCCTCATATGGTGATAAGGATGCTCTTTTGGTTTCTCTCCAGTACTTTTCTGTAATCTGTGCAGTATTTTCTAAGCCACACTTTCTTACGGTAAAAACCATAAAGGTTTACGGAAAGACCTATACATAAATGTTCATAACAGCTTTATTCCCAGTACTCTCAAACTGGAAAAAACCCTAAACACTTGTCAGTTGGTGAATGGATTAAAAAAAATGTGGTCTTTTCATACAAGGGAATGCTACTCATAAGTAAAAACGAACAAACTACTGATAAATGCAGTACCATGGATGAATCTCAAGAGCGTTATACTAAATAAAGGACACGAGACACAAAAGAGTGCATACTGTGTGGTTCTGTTTATTTGACATTTTGCAAGAGGGAAAGCTATCAGAACGGAAAGTAAGTAGCGCCTGCATGGGGCTGGGGTGAATGGCCATGGAGACAGACTGTGAAAGGGCAGGAGGAAACTCTTGCAGGTGATGGAACTGGTCCAAATTTTAATTATGGTGGTGATTTTGAGATGGTAAACATTTAACAAAACTCATCAAACTGTGCGCTTCATAAGAATGAGTTTTACTCTGTGAAAATTATACCTGAAACTGACTTTTTTTAAAAGGGGAAAAAACTTCACATTTATTGAACACTCAGGATGGGTTAGATACTAAGTTGACCAGTTAGGCAGGGACTCAGTTTATTTCTGAGTTAATGGAAAGCATATGAAGTGAATTCACAGATAAAAATATAATATCAAAGTCTATCATAGGCTCCATGTGTAATATTTCCTTTATATTGCTGCACACATTAATTTCAAAGCTCCCAAATTCCTTTTTACCTTTTCTAGAACATAAATTGCAATGAAACAGTATTTATTAAGAACTCACAATGAATACTGTGCCTGAAGTCAAACATCATCTCAGAACCCTTCCTTGGCCCCATCAAGGAGGTTCTCTTGTGATGATCTGAAGGATATGTGCCTGGTGGTGATGACTGCCACAATTTAAACACTTTCAAGTGATAGTTTTATACTGTATCTTCTTCAGACAAAAAAGGAAAATGAAACTTAAGAGAGTCTAAGGAAGCAGAAATCTTCACACAGTCTTTAAATGGGACTAACACTTTGAGATCCCATCATTTAGCCATTTTTTCCCACTTCCTTATTTGATAAATACATTAGAAAGATATTTACTTTTATCTTTTAGGGGGCATTACTTTTAGAATATTTTGGTTTTTAGTCTCTCTTACTCTAGTCTCTAAATCAGGTACCTAATACTCTGTAAAACAATTATATGCATTGAGGCAATTTATAAGTTCAAAAAATGTGTTGAAACTGAACTCAGAGAAATAGCAAGTTTAGGCAAGGATTTGAAGTCCTTTATTGTGTCATATTTTTTTTGACTGCTGATGTGTGGGTTCTTGGGTAAACTCTTCCAGTTTTCTGTGTCCCGGTTTGCTCACTTGAAAAATTTTAAGGATTGAGTTGTATGACCTCTACCGGCCCTTCAGGCTCTAAAATGACTATATATTTGGTTTGGGATAGGGATATATTTTGTACTTGAACCTCTCAGATAAATAATAAGGTTATAGCGATTTTTTTTTTTAATGATGGTTAAATATCAGTTTTAAAAAGAATTTACAAAGTAATGACAATTTTGAAAGATACTGTTAGTTTATAAGAACATATCGTCTATCCAAACCGCCTCTATAATTTTTGGGTATTTAGACAAGCATGTTAAAGTGTTTACACTCTGTTTTAGACTACTACCACTTTTGTCATTTAAATATTTAGCATTTTCCCTTTTGATTAAACTTGCCATGGTTTTCTTTCCTTCTACTTCTTTATCCTTTACTTCATTTCTGTTACTTTGTTCTTGCCCATTCTTTCATCTTTTCTCTCTATATTTTATCCATTCCCCAAAGTCTTTTGCTATCTGTGATTTGTGTTTTTAAACAATGAGATAACCTTAGGGCATAAATTCTTTCATTTCTGTATTTTGCACATTTTGTAGACTATAGAAGGAATCTTGGGACTTTAGCACTGGAGGGAACTTTGAGACGTCAACTCATCTGTTTTGCTGTGCACCATTTGGCCACTATATCACTATCTTCTACATTTTGTAGAACCGTTTCTGTGTGGCACAGCCTTGAAGCTGGCCCAGTGCCCTCCTGAGGGAAATCGTGCTGTGGCGTCAACTTGCCAGTCCCTTCCAATATTAAATGAAATCTAATATTCTGTAATGCACAGAGTAAGATGTTAAAATACATGAAGATTCCATGATGTTACTTGCAAGTGAATCGAAGTTGGATTTTATAAAGTCTTCTGTTGTTCTACAACTGCCTTTCCCATACGGTTGTTTCCCCACTAGTTAGCAAGGAAATAAAGATTTTTTTGAGAAAGAAATGAACCTGAGGGTTAAGGCTAAGCCTGAAGGTCAAGCATGGAATCTAAAGAATGGTGACCACTAATTTCCCTTAGTCCTCTTTTTGGTTACACAACAACCTAGAGAAAAAAAAGGTTGACAATCAGAAGAAACTCTCACTGTCCTAACCCTGGGCTATAAAAGGATGTAAATATTTAATATAAACATACACTCTTAGAAATGCAGCACATTTCAGAGCTTACAAAGCATTTTTATACATCCACAAATAATAAAACAATGTAAAAGAAAAGTACTGAAACCTATATATTATCTACAGAACAGTGATGTGCCACTTTCGGTTACTAATCAGCACCAGAGAAGAACTGGGACTTGGGTTTCACATATTAATGCTTTCACTACAATAGTGTAAGGTCTTTCATGCAGGTACTGGCTTATTCCAAAGGATGGAGAGCAGGTGAGGTGTACGGAAATCAAACCACTGTGGTAAAAACCATTGGAACTGGACTCCAACTTTGATTTTTCCGTCAAACTGCCATGTGAGTAACTGGGGACAATTTTTTTTTTTTTAAGGGCTTCTGACTATTCACTTCAAGAAGATATGTAGAATTTTTTTTTTCTTAAATGTGATGATTCTGTCAATTCACAGAATCATCAAGTTTGGTCAACTTTAATTTTAGAGAATCTCATTATGACATATTCTTATCTAGTGACTTAGCCATATTAAAATTTGCCTAACATATTTTGACCAAGATATAAGCCTGGTTCTGAGCATTATTACTGTTTGGTCCATTGTTCTTCAGGTATTAGAGTCTCGATGAAGGTGTCTTTTCAAAATTATGTTTAGAGGAAAATTTGACCTGTACTGTGCTTAGATTTCTAAGACATACAACATGACCAAGAAGTCTTTGCTTTCCTTTTTTTTTTTTCTTTTGCCAGCAAAGCATTCACTATTGAAGTGAGGCTTGCACAGATTTATTGAAAAGACAATCATGGCAAACAAATATTTTGAGACTTGAAAAAATTTGAGGTACTACTAATAATAAAAGTAAACCATGTCCAGGGAAACAGTAGTGAAGAAGATCCAGAAATGTTAGGCATGAAGAAAACACTTCAGTGTTTCTCAAGTGGTATTCCTAGCTTCCCAGCCTGTCATTGTCACAGTGCAGTTAGAAATGAAGCTGCAAGCTCTGGGGCCGCATCCTGCCTTGCTGAGTGATGTCCTTGATGGGGAGTGAACATCCAGGTTGGGAGCTACAAATGGGAAGGCCAGAGGCAATGCCTCTGCCTTATTACCACTTCAGTAGCCTACTCAGCAGGAATCAACATGTAGTTTGAACTGAGTCTTTTCCCTCCTCGGCCACAACACCCAGTCTTCTCTTTTTGAATCCTTGACTTCTTCCCTGCAAATTTCATTACATGAAAGCAACATGCCAAGTGACACCCCTGATGGTCTAACTGCTCTATTTCATGCTAGATCAATAGTGTGTGCTGCTTTGGGGCAGTCTGTAATTTAACATGTAAAACTGTACGTTTACGCAATGCCACTGAGCATGGTAGCTCTGAACAAGCCTTTCCTGGAATCAAACCTCGTATTTCTCCCAGGAACATAAAAGACTTTGAAACATACACACGTGTGCACATATAACATAACTGACTTCCTTGAAAAGACCTAGCTTGGTAAGTAGTGCATGAAAACGCCCATTTCTGATTTTGTTGTTTCCCTTCCCTTTGTGTGATTTATTACCAAAATACAGCCACAGTAATTCATAGCAAGATTTTCCCAATCATTAGAATATCTTATTATATCAATGTTGGAAAGCATTTTTCAAATGTTCATTGTGGAAAGATTGATAGTTTATTATCAATGTTGGAGTCTTGAATATTAAGTAAACTAATGGTATGTTTTATAGCAGTAATAACAACAATAAAACTTGAAATTGCCTCCCTAGCCAGCATAATGGTTTCAGCAGTCAGGTTGTGAATTCACACTACCTAGGTTTTGACTCTTCGGTTAGCAATATGCTGGTTACACAATCCTGGACATGTTACTAAACCTTGCTGCACTCATTTTCTTTATCTGTTAAATGGGAATAATAAATGATCTATCTCACGTGTTATACTCTTACCAACCCTCCCGAATGGGTCCCCAACAAGGGTCCTTCTGCTTGTTATCCTCTGCGCCAATAGAACGAAACTGAGTTTGGTTCAGAAGCAAAAGAAAGCATTATTCTGTGATTAAAGAATGGAGAGCTGCAAGCTGGAGCTCTAGAGTACAGGCTCCCCCTGGCAGGTCCTGAACCAACCTGGATACTTGATAGGGTTCTTGTCGTCCGGGAGGGAGATGGAGCTCTCACGGGGTGGGTGCAGCTGTGCTGCTCACAGCTCCAACAGCAGTGCTGGTTAAGGCTCTCTGCACACGGCCTGCCTCCGCTGTCTTCAACCCAGGTGCCCCCCAGGCGCTTCTGCACACGGTGGGGCTGAGGTGTCAGCGCTGGGAACTCTGGTCTGATGGGCCGAGTGTGAGACTTCTACACGCAGCAGCCTTCGGGCAAGTGAAACTAGACTAAGCATGGAAAAAAAGGTTAGACTTAATTTTCTCACCCAGGTTCTATTTTTTATTCCCTGAGAATTATGAATAGGACTTGCTGGTGACAGTGTAACGTCACATAGAATGTCGGGCAAATCGTAAGGGCTTGGTAGATACTAACTCTTACCATGCCACTTTTGTAACAGTGTCAGAGAGAGCCTCATTTAATTGCATAGTCAGAACTGCTTGTTTCCAAACTTTTCACTTCAGTACTTTTGCTTTATGTTTTGCTCTTACAGAATTGCCTTCCCTTATTCTCTAGGTAGCCTGGAAAACACTCATTTAATGACTCAAACCAAAAATACACTATTCTGAGATGTCTTTGGGGATACGCATCCACATAAACTTGACCCCCCCTCCTCCATTGTCCATCATTCTCCATAGGTACCCCTGTCATAGAACGTAGTGCATTATCTTTCACGGATGTATTTACTCCCCTGTCTTTCCTCACTAGTTTTATGATGTGCTCCTTGACTCTCTCTCCATCCACAGAGCTGTTAGTTAGAATGAAATGTAATGCAGAAGGAAGGACTGTTATTGATTCCATCTTTAGTAGCTGTTTAATTTTAGGCAGAGTACTTAACTTCTTTTAGTTCTCATGTAAAAGTGGGCAAGATACATTGCAATATTGTCCCACCTACAAAAACAGGATATTCACCAACTGATTGGCAATATTTCATCTTCTAAGTTAATTAGCAAAGTGGATTTTACTTGTGTTTTCTTTTAGTAACTAAATATTTTAGTTAAATCATCTTCATTAGATACTCCGCAACCTAAATTGATGTTGCAACCAATACAAAACATTAATCCAATTGTTAGCTAGATTAAACAAGTAGGAACTGATAGTTACTAGTAAAACAGCAGCTAAATAAACCAATATTGAGAGCATAAAATACAATTTGTTGCGTATTGCAGCTAACATCTGCTGATAGACATTATTATGTGTGTCCTATCTCTGTGTTATGTCAAACTCACAAACACACAGACACACATTCCCATTAAACCCATGTGTATAGCTACATGGTATAGTAAATCCTCAGCCATGCAGAATTTTAGGATTTCTTACTCCCTCCACCCCATATCCTCTTTGGAGCTAATGGAGCAGCTCCAGAGCACTTAGCAGTAAGAGACCATTGAAGGATCACCGAGGAGTCACAAGTCCTGAAGCAAAGTGTTTTCTGATTGACCCTACATGTATGCAGGGCCTCAGTGCTCCTCTGAAGTTTCCCATAGATATTGTTCTGAATGGTAATGTCCTTTGAGCCTTTTCACATGAAATGCACAATATCTGTGAAAAGCAGATGTTTAAAAGAAAGAAATAAAAAGAGAAAAGAAAATGAAAAACAATGGAGGAGAGTAAACAACCAGTAGCAGCAATTAAAAGCTCCTGTGGAATTAGTAAGCGGTAGCCACCCCCAGGCAAAAAGGAGAGCCGGGTATTGTGAGAGAGAACAGAGGAGTGATCTGGGCAGCAGAGTACCTAAAATATTCTTAGTGTCATGGGACTTGAGTAAATCCTGATTCCACAAAATAAATGGATAGACAAATAGAAGACTGATTGGTAGATAAACACAGATACCATACGCTACACATTAACCATCTGTATTGAAGAATATTGTATGATGTAGAGAATATTTCCACACAGTATCTCATGACAGTGTGGTAAGTGTACTGAGGCTTAATAAACCCTTTTTATGGATGGAAAAACTAATGTTCAGTTATTTGAAATGGATTGCATAGTTAAATGGCAGGCAAAGATTTTGTTTACATCTTCTGATTCCACAAAATACTCTTTGCAGAGAAAGTTTTGAAAAAATTTCCTTAACATTTATGAATAGTATGAGCAGCGCCTCAAAATTTATGTAATTACAGTAGTTAACAAATTCTAATAGTTCAAGCCAGACATAGTTCCTAATCTGTGCTGTTAAAACCTAGTGAACAATTACGATACAATCGGGTAGATATGGAACAATATACTGCAGCTTCATATACACGCGTCTTTTCGGGGTTGCACACAATATATTTGGTTCAGGTGTGGTTAACCTAAATAATTTGCCAAATAGAGCAAGCACTTGAATAGGCCAATGAGTGCTAGCTGGTACATTTTTGGATCAAAAGGATGCTGATCCTTTTTTGTGGTCATTTTCAGCTTCTGTTGCTGCTGATGTGCAAAACTTATGAGTGGAAAATATTTCCATTTACCTTAACTGTCAGAATTTAAAGAAAACAGACTGTTTGGATACAAGCACTGATGGTACGTTCAATGGGCATTGCTTCACGAAAATGGGCCAATCCTGTTTATTCCCTACGTGGTTTGCAGTAAGAAGAAAAATTTAAGAAGAAATAAAATGAAATTGAATATGTGTGTGCTTGGAGTTACAGGGGAAAAGTGCTGAAAATGTGAAATTATTGTTATTCCATGTTCAGGAACAATTCGAGTCATTAATAATAAACCCTATGTAAATACCATTTGTTTTTTCTACTGTATTCAATAGTAGATGGAAGGTAACTTGGAAATTAATTTCTAAACCTTAAACATATCTTTAAAAGGTTTTGAAGTATTTTCTTTTGTCTTATTTCATTTTAATAGCTGAGAGTTTAATAAAATTTAAGCTCTTTTGCTTATGGTACAGAGTCCTTAAGGCACTAGCCTCAAATTTTCCTTTCTGTCCCAGGGATTCTTTCCTTCTTCCATCGATCCTCTTCCTCCTTTTTCTTCTTCTTTGCTTTTATAATTTAAGATTCTTTCAGTTTTAGGAATAGGCAGCTTTTTAGGCTTGGATATCGTCTTTAGTGTCTTTTTTTAGATCCTATAGACCTTAAGCATGTTATTTATTCTGTGTGGATTTCAATCCCTTCAACTGTAAAATGAGGCTAACACTGGTCTATTTCTTAGGGTTACTTTTGAGAGTCAGATGAGATCATATGTGTATAAACAGTTGGCAAATTCCAAAGCAGTAAATAATTTTGAAATAATATTAAAGCAAAATACCTCATATCAAAAAAATGAGTGAAGTATTATGTGCTGGGATTGGGCCAACAAGATGAAGATAATGTAGTTTGAAAGAGTCCCAAGTGATTCTGGTTTCTAGGTAGAGAGATGCCCCTAATCTGGCACCGATTACCTTGAATTAGAAACTTGAGCTCTGGTGTATAAGGAGCCTGTGGATCAGACTCTAGTATTTACAGCATCTCTCGGAATGTATGACAGTTTGAATATAAGAAATGGAAATTTTAAAATACTGTACTTCTATTCAGTGAACCAGAGAGTGCTTAAAATTTAAGTTTACTTCATACATTTAAAATGAACATCTTCTACAATCTTCCTTTGTACTTTTGCCTTGCTGCTCTTTATTTTTTCAGTTTCTTAGGATATTGTCTTTATTCTGTGATCACTCTCTCACTTTCTTTTACTTTCTTTCCTCCTACCTTATATCCAGGGATTCCTTAGAACAAACATATCCAGAGTTTTCTAAATCCATGTCTTAATGTGTAATTTAAATAAAAAGGCTTCATTGTCAGTAAATCGGTGGAATCCACGAATATGAGATTATACTGGTGGGAGCATATACTCTGTTGTTTTTCAGGTAATGATGGATTAAGGAGGTTAGCCTTTGTGATGTTCCACTGACACTCTGGTTTCCATCTCGCTTCAGGAACATACATGTCTACAAATGTGGGACGTAATATTTACATACCTCAGATAACTGGCCCACACCATAGTGTGATGGTGAAATAAATCACATACTATGTACTTTAAACTTCTTTCCACTCTCGTGCCAAATACCTTAAAAGGTACTCTTTGGACTTCAACATTCCAATGAATTATTATTTTATCTCTCTCAATACTGGTTTAATTTACTAGGAAATCGCCATTTTTATATTTGGTTATCTTTGAGGACAGGCAGTGTTAACCAGTTGGTATAGAATACTATTTGATATGCATTTGACATCTATGGTTTTTCATGGGTCCAACAAACTGTTACTGCATCGTGGGTTCTAGTTCGCTCGCCAGCTGCTGCTCCTGCTTGAAATACTCGGCAGTTGAGGAGGGAATGTTCACATCAACCTCTGGTGGATTGCAGCTGTGATCTGTGAGCTCATTGTTCTCCTCTGTGAAGCTGGTTATGGCCTTCACACTATGCCTATTAATTAGAACATATGAGCACTTAGTGGCATTTTATGAGGAATTTAACAATAGATATTGAATATTAAATGTGAGACTGCAATGATATGTGATGGTGGTAAAGTGCTAAAAGGACAGACATGCGAAGCACATTTTTAGCTCTGATTTAAAAGAAACTGAAGGAAAAAGGCTTCTTAAAGCATCAGTAGGCAACGTACATACAGAAAAGAGTGTTGCAATTTCGAGAGGAGGAAGGAATAAAATTAATTTCAATAATGGAATCAAAAATTGGGGAACAGTAAACATTATTATTAGAAATATGTGACTTAGTTTTGTAATCCTAATAGATCAAGAATATAATATGAATTTGTAATGTGATTGGCAGTGTTGGCAAGGCTTGACAAGAAGGCTCTCTGTACGTTTTGTTACAATAAAATACAGCTCAAACATTGAAGTTCATATGATTTTAGTGTGCAGCAGCTAAAAAAAATAATGTGCAGTTAATACATTGACTGCAGTAGGAATGTATCACGAATACATAGCTTATTTATGGCAATTTATCCAAACATTGCAGAATTCTATTGGGTGGAAGAAATCGAGTTTTGATAAACACAGTGTTCTTTAAACCCAGAGGTTTAATCTGAGTCTTAACAGTGGCCCAGCAGCCCATGAAATATTTATATTGTTTTTCTAAGTATATACATTATTTACTGAACAGTTGATAAAGTATTTACGTTGTTTTCCTAAATACAGTATACATTATTTACATTTCACTGTACTTTTTCCTGATTCAGGTGGAACAGAATGCTTGGAAATCACTATAAGAGGCTCAACTGGAAATTAGAATAGGGTGTGTCAAAATATTCATTATCATTCTTTGCTTCTCTTCCTGGATACCCACTGAGCATGGGGTTTTCCACATCCTTGTACGCCCTGGACAAAGTAATATTTGAATTAGACCATATGAGAGTAATGCCGTAAGCTTACCTAAATGAGTTCCACGTAGTTACACAACTTTATAGAACACGTGGTATGACTTCTCAGTTTTAATAAAATGTTTGTTCTTAACTTATCCAAACTAGGAATCCTTAGGCGTTATATCCATAGTGTCTCTTAAAAACCCTTCCAGATATTTAATACTAAACATCAATAATTTTAATTAAAAAAAAAATCTCTACATAGCTGTTTATTCCTTAGTGTTCCCAAGGATTACTGGGTACCCACAGTAGTTACATGGTGAAAGTTGTAATTTAATAACGCACTTACCTATGGACACATACTAATAAACATGTCAGTATGCCATGCATTTAAAATACACATATTTATGCACACTAATTTTAAGTATCCTGTGAAGTGCTGTAATTTGATAGCCCTCAGGATTACAGAGGATGTTCTGAATTCCTGCAACTAAGTCAGTTCTTTTAAGGCTGAAATAACAGTTTGAAAGTGGCCTCTGAAGTGAGAAAATGTGAACTCGGCCACTTTAGAATGTAGCTCCTCAGCCAGCCTGCTCTAGGCCACACTGCTGTTCTCCTTTAGAAAAGCAGTCTGAGGAAATTTTTTTTTTTCCCACTTGAAGGTATTTAAAAGAGTAAGATTGAGACCATAGAGGCAAACAAGTCACCCTAACTGGGCATTAGAGGAGGCCACAATAGAACCACAATAACTGATAAATAAAAGTCAAGTGAGCTTCTTCTAAGCTGTAGTATTTGATTTACAAGATAAAAATCATTGAAACTACAAGGACAAATAAAATCCTGCAGTAAAATGGTTAAATCTTTCATAGCTTGCAGCCTAATTTTCTTCAGTCATTTACTTGGAAAAATAAAATACAGTTCAAGATTTATAATTATACAAGACCTACCTGAGGACTGTATTTAATCCTTAATGAAGGGCACAATATGACAGAACCTGTCATCTGGGTAGAACTCTTTGCTGCATGTGTACTTAGTTCTGTGTTATCCACGGATACAGGAGTTCTCTGTTCTCTCTCTCAAATAAAAGGAGGAAGTAGATTTGCTCTGCATCTCTCTCGGCTCTGCTGATGTCATAACTTCTATATGAATCTTCCTTTTGTACTCATGTCACTATAGGGAACGCAGTCTTGCCCTTAGATGCACTGACGTTTATTCCCATGAAGCCAACGTGATGATGAGATGAGCCTGTCCTTCCTTCCCTTCATACTGAAGACAGTTAGGCAACCGAAATTGCAACTCCAAGATATAGCAGACTGGGTAAACATCTTTGCTGCAGAAGTGGGGCAACTACAAAATGGGATTATGACAAAGAAGAGGAAAGCTGAAAAGCTAACTAAATTGGCCCTTGCCCCAAGTTTCCAGCAAAAACTCAGGCCCTGCCCGGGGACATCAACTCTCAGGGTTATTCCACAGTCTCGCTCCTCCTTTTCTTTCTTCTGGATTCAGGTTTCATTAGTTACAAACCTCAATACCCTTTCTCAAAGTTATGGATGACACTGTTAACAGTAGTTTCCTTGGATTAGTGGCATGTTTCATAATAGAATATGGATTGTTGGAATACACAGAATATATGTGGAATAATTCCACAATGAAAATTACCACCTTTAATTTGCTTAAGTAGCATCAGATTAGTTTTGATAAACATGAAGATTGATAAACTGAAGACAAAACATTGTATAGACAATTCAGGTATAGTTAATTTGGGGTGCAGCTCAGAATCTGCATGTTTTAGAAACACCCCTTGTAATTCTTATTCAAGTGGACTTGGAGCTGGAAATGCTGGGAAACACAAGTTTGAAGTTACAGACGTTAAACTGTAAGTGACTACCTATAACAGTAGTCTGTGATTCTGAAAACTAATGCCCACTGAAATCAGACAGATAGATTTTGTGCACTAAAAGACCAATAGATACCAGGCATCTCAGGAATGGATGTAGGAAAAAAATACTATTGCTCTGACTGTTGCATGGTGGCTGCCAGGAACTGGAGGGAGAGAGCGGAGAATGGGAAGGGAAGTTGTTAATGGATGTGGAGTTTCTGTTTTGCAAGATTTAGAAAGAGTTCTAGAGATTGGTTGCACAGCAATGTGAATGTTTTAAACACTTCTGAACTGTGCATTTAAACGTGGTTAGGATGGCAAATTTTACACTACGTATCTCTTACCCAAATTATTTTTTTTTTTAAACTGTAGGGCATACACGTCAGTACTCTGTAATATAGCTCCATGTTCCTTACAAATACTGTAAGGCATCTAGAAAGTAAATTCAGAAGAAGGCAAATAAAATATTAGAAAGAATGTAGAATTAAAATAACATTAAAATAAGACAACAAAAGCAAAATAAATTGGATGACATAAAACTAAAATGCTTCTGCACAGGAATCATCAACAGAATGAAAAACAGACCTATTGAACAGGAGAAAAGAGTTGCCAGTAATAAATCTAATACAGAGTTAATATCTGAAATGTATAAAAGAAAAAACCTGAAAAAACTTAATAGCAGAAAACCAATTCTAAAATGTGCAGAAGATCTGAAGAGACGTTATTCTAAAAAATACAGATGGGCAACAGCTACATGAAAAGATGCTCAATATCACTCATTTTCAGGGAAATGCAAATCAAAACCAGAATGAGATATCACCCCACACACCTGTTAGAATGGCTTCAAACAAAAAGACAAGAGGACAAGGTTATTGAGGGTGTGAAGAAAGGGTAACCCATGTGCACTGTTGGTGGGAACATAAATTGTTGCAGCCACTATGAAAAGCAGTATGGAGATTCTTCAGAAAAAAAGTAAAAACAACTATCATATGATCCAGCAATCGCAAAAAAAAAAGTGTGTATATATATATATTTACCTTTGTGTATATATATACATATATAAAGTATGTGTATATATAAATGTGTTATATATACATCTGCCTATGTTCTAATAATATAAAATATTATTCAGCCAAAAACAGAAGGAAATCTTGCCATTTGTGATAACATGGATGGTCCTTGAGAATATTGTGCTAAGTGAAATAAGTCAGATAAAGACAAAATACCGCATGATCTCACTTATATGTGAAATCTTAAACAAACAAAAACAAAAGCAAAGCCCCAAGCTCATAGATAAAAGATCAGTGGCTCCCAGAAGCAAAGGGTAGGGCTTGGGCAAAATGGGTGAAGGGGGTCAAAAGGCACAAACTTCCAGTTATAAAGTAAACAAGCTATGGGGATGTAATGCTCAGCGTGGTAGGAAAAGAAAAACACTGTTTATTTTTTAAAGGGTTCAGGCTGTAGATTTGATCAACATTTTAAAAGTCTTGAAGGTTGTTGTGAAATGATCATAAGCTTACCAACTTAGAATGTATGATTTAGATAGTAAACAGTAAACTAATATAATTTTTTGTGGAATGATTGGGTCTGATAGAATATTCAGAATCTGTATTCTGGGGCTGAGCGTGGGGCCTGCCACTCTGAACTGTATGAACACAGTGAGAACTGAGAAGTGGTTTATCACCATTATTACCATCATTATTGTCATCAGGAACAAAGATAAAGGCAGTGGATGTAAGGTTGATAACAAGGATCTCTGCTATTATTTCTCACGGGTAGTCTGAGCAAACTAAGGAAAACTGGAAGGCACAGTGTCTGCCTTAAGTGAGGATTAATTAGTGTATATATGTGTGTGTGTGTGTGTGTGTGTGTATACACACATATATAGGTAGATTTTCCAAATTTCTGTTCACACACTGAGTCATATTTACTAGCTGTTATTATTTACCCATTATCAACTATTCATCTATGGTATTGGAACTTTATGCCACTTAGGTACTAAAGAAAGAGTAAGGTCACATGATATTTTCACGGACTGATTGCAACTTCTTTTGTAGATAAACTAATAATGCAATGGAAATTGAGGATACAGTTATTTCCATGATGTCTACTTTGATGTGTTTAAACCAACATTTGATTTTTTTTTTTAATTGCCTTAAGAATCTTTGGCACAGTTTTCAGTTGTTCTCAATATCGCAGATCTTGGGTCATTCAAGGCACTAGGCAAAAGTCATTTGCATTGCCTCCTTTCTTTTACTTATACCTGTATCTTCCCAAGTTTACTGAAGGTTTACTTCGTTTATAGAAACCCCACTTTTTTGGTTTTATAACGTTTAATAATAGAATCAGTTTCCTCCTCCTTCTCTGTCTTGCCACTGGCTGCTGAGAGCTGGTATTAGGTGATTTCAAGCTGTTAATAATATTGCTAGTAGTAATAATATTAATTCTTACTTAACATTTCCCTATATCCTTAACAAGGACTTCACAAAGATCATCTCATTTAATCTTAACAACCTTGCTAGGTAAGAACTACTGCCTCCATTTTAAGAAGGAGGAAACTAAAAATTGAGAAAGTAAAACACACTTGATTAAGGTCACCCAGGTGGTGCATACTGGGGGCTGAGGTTTGAAATCAAAATGGTAATTCCAGTTCACATGCTCTTTAACACAGCACTGCAGCTGGTAGCCAGGTCTGTGTCTGAGGAATTCCTTTTTCCCCTGCCAACTTCCCTGCCTATCAGGCTGGGTAGGGACTGCTTTGATCACCACGGGGCACCCAGGCAAGCCTAAATCACAGTCACAGCTACTGCTCTTCAACTCCAGGAGGCCCAGGCACAAGAACTAGAACTCTTGAGTAATTTCCTCTCCTTAGTCTTAACAAATCCCCAAAGTGTAGTTCCAGGTTCTCTGCCTTTGGTCCCTAAGCCATATAATGAAATAGGACATCACTACCACTTCTTACCCAGACCAAGCCTTCTGAAATGTTGCTTTCAATCGTTGCTCCAATTTGAAGGCATTTTTCCATTAGTTTCTCTAAGTTAACCTGTGGAACCAAGGCAATTTTTGCCATCTCCATTCTAAGTTGTTTAATGAATTTAAGCTGTTCTCAATTTATTCATCCAATAGAGACCTTAAAAAATCAAAATCGAGGATTTGAATCACGTATACCAAGTGAACTTGCCGAGTTGAACAGAAATGAACAATACTTAAAAGAAAAGTATAAACTAGCAAATTTTACTCTAGAAAAATTCAAAACCCGGAGTAAACTAATCATAAAAACAAAATTAATTAACCAGAATACCCACCCTCATGCATATCCAGTTTTAATAACACAGTGAACTATTTTTCCTTTGCATTTCCTTCCAGTGACGGATGCTCATATCTGCATATTGGGATTTCTCTCTTCCCTTTTAGTTATTTTACGTGTTGAACCACATCTTTATTGCATATTATTTGGTATTTACCTATGTTTGGAGCAGGAAGGTTTAAATTTTTTACAACAGTCCAGTCCACCATAGGGACGTCAAATCTTTAGATATGCTTTTTACTATAAGGTTTCTAAATGTTTTTTAATGTGTTAAGTCTTGATTAGGGCTCTCCAATATTGTTTGCATTAAGTAAGTGCATTTCATCAGAGATCCCCGTATTTTTGGAGTATCGATTGACAGCTCCCAAAGTCATATTTATATATTTATTAAAGAAATGCTGATGCAGACCTTTTCTATATATAATAATTTCCCAAACTTGTGCACAACAGCATTTTAGTAGAATTTACTAGAGGAAAAAAGAATTTGTCAAGTGTGTACATAGCATATATTCCTTTAGACATTCACAGTGTACACTCGTCTACTGAAGGCTAGAGGACGTCTTCCAGTAGAGAGACTTGTTTAACTTAGCTTAAGTTCATTTACTGCTTATCTGGCCAAGGAATTCTGCATTTATTTTGAATCGTTATTTTAAAATGTAATGTGGGATATACTGTTATCTTTAAAATGTATCCCAAGCACAGAGAGTAGCTTCCTTCAGTGTAGCTTCATCTATGCATGGCTTTCCTGCTGCTCTTCTCTTAAGTTCATTTAAATGTTTATTCAGAAATCTGAGATCAGGTAACTATTCATGAGGAAATGGTATATAGTGGAAATAATGCATCACTTCTGTATTCCTAAAAGCCTGTTTTAAAGATATTCTTAAAAATGCCTTGCAACCAAGGCATGGAATCTTGAAAATGCTCATTTCCAGGTGCATTACATACATAGTACAAGGTAGTTATTGATATTTGTGATACATTTTGTTATGCCTTACCTTTTCAACAGGAATCATGAGTCTCATTGGAAGATATTTCCTTTTTACAAATTTCAACTATTTTCTTCTGGGAGATACCCTGAAACTTAGAGTAATATGATATGAAGACTATGAGCAGCCTTAAAGTATTTTGTTCTCAGTCTGGCATAAATTAACTCCTAAATTCTTCAGTATGAAATTATCTCTTAAGTCTGTCAGAATAATTGCTTTTAGTATTTAGATAAAATGGTAACTGATGAAACGGTCCCCCACAGAAATGATGCTGGAGGTGCTGGTGCTGTGTGCCACCTGGGGGGCTTGGTCCGAACAGCTGCGCGGGAGCTGAATGTTCAGCTAGGCGGAAGTTGCATATGAGTAACTATACATCACACACACCATTTACAACAGCGTGAGTGCAGAACACGGCAAGCTTTCACATAACTGCTACCTTATGCAGCTTTCCTTTCAAATGCTATTTTTCTTGACCTTGATAATCATTACAGATAGCTACCACAATGTCGGCAATCTTCATGTTTTATTAGTAACAAAATGTTGCTTATTACAGTAGCTAAATAATCTTATTATATTTAAACCAATTTGTATCAGTGCCAGATCCACCCCCTGGTCATGGAGGAGGAATACTTGGAGAGCTGCCTGGCTGTAAGGCAAGCTTATGTATATCGCTGATTCTCAGATGGACAAAAAATGTGCAAAATTTGCTTAGAACCAAAGGTTTGTCAAGAGAAATGGTGTCTTTGAGGAAAAGACTGCACAAATAGCCTCTTAGCAGCCAGAAGTATTACATACCCAGAGGAAACTATAAGCTTTTGTACAGATGCTACATAAGCTTGCCAAGGAACCATATGCTGCCACTGGAAGGATATTTTCGCAGTTTGGCATCTGGATTGTAGAATTACCATTCAATAGGGAAAATGAGAAGCATGTGAATAGGAGGAATAAGATCCTGTCCGCACTGCAGGAAAATCCAAGTTGCACAAAGGTGAATCTCAAATGTCATTTTAATGGAGAAAAAATTTAATTAATTTCTATGACTGTTGCATACAAGTTTTAAGTGGCTACAAATGTTCTGCCCCATGGAAATGAAGGAACTAGATGAGAGGTATTCATGTTATTAATAAACTTTTTTTTTTAACGTATGGGATTTGAAATCTGATAGAACAAAGACTGCAAGACAGATTTAGTACAGTAGAGGATATTTTTTTTCCCTATTGGTCTTCCTGCTTTTCTTTAATTGTTTCTATACTCCATCCTATTTTTAATACAAAATAAACCTAATGAAAAAACTAGTTTTCACTTGTTTTTTGTATCCAGGTTATCTGATGTGAAATGTAACCTATCAGATCACTGTACTAAAAAACCCCCGATACCCATTTCAGAATGGCATTCACGTGAGAGTGAGTGAAAAGGGGTTGATTTGGACTGATGTATTACATGACGAAACAAAATGTAAAGAACTCCGTAAGTCTAACTACTATATGTAAAATAGATAAACGACGAGCCTCTACTGTATAGCACAGGAAAGTATATTCAGTATCTTGTAGTAACCTAGAATGAAACGCAGTATGAAAAGGAACATATGTGTGTGTGTGTATGACTGAAACATTACGTTGTGCACCGGAACATATGTGTGTGTGTGTATGACTGAAACGTTACGTTGTGCACCGGAAATTGACACATTGTAAACTGACTATACGTCAATTTAAAAAAAAAAGACTCCATAGGTATTTAAATATAAGATCAACAGACACATTCAAACTGGCAGCCACCAGAACAAAAAAAAAACTGCATTGTGGATCTAATTTAGTCACGTTGTATCAGTATAAATGTGCCCGTTTGAAAGGGGATGCTGAAGTTTGTGCAGTTTTGTGAGAGAACTCTGCAGATACCCTGGAATTCATTCCAGTTTTCACCTTTGACTGTTGTTCTCTAGTGGCTAATTAATAGCACTTAAAAATTTCCTGTCCTAGTTGTAGTAGCTTGTCAGTCATAGGTCAGTGTAGCTGCTGGAAACAGCTGAAACGTTTTCACGTTCAGAAATCTTGGGATAATGTGTGGAGAGGGTCAGACATTTTTTTGCCCTTTGCCTCTCCTCTACTTTAGAAATAGATCCCATGTTTTTTAATTACAACAGAGGTTGTCACTACAAGAATGAGTTCTCCATCTGCATTTGGTTTCATATTCAGAGAGATAATGGAGGTTAGATAAGGTTAAATTTTCCTCTGGCAGTGTTTACATGTTGCCAAAACAACTCATCTTTTCAGTCAATTTAGGGGGAAAAATCAGCTAGGTAATTTATTTGTTGTCAGGTAGCAACCAATTGACAGAATTTCCCACCTCGGACCAGTTTAATATTGTGAAAAACACAGTTTCATTAGGTAGATCATTTCAGTTAACTCAGTTTCTTCCCATTACTGTTCTTCATCTGTCTTGTTCATATCTGTTTCTAAAAGCAGCTAATTAATTATAAAATACTTTATGATTTTCATTTTACCTTCAGATATATCGTATCATGATGACTTTGTGTGGCCGGTAAGTCAGATCTTGGTGTCCCCATTTTTCAGATTAAAAAATATTGACCCAGCTGGAAGGTAAGTGACTTATACAAATTTATTTAACTAGAGGCAGAATGTGGGTCACCTGATTTCTAATCCAACACATGCACACGTGTGTTCAGACACACACACACACACACACACACACACACACCGGCCTTACACACTCACTTAATTTTATCCTTTTAAGTAACCCTGTACAACCCTTTCCATAGTATAAAATTCAGTCAGATTTCCAATTTGTATGGTATTAAACACGCATTTTGTTGAATTAGTCTTTTTAAACTTAATTGACCAGTTTTTTGAAAAAACTGTATCATCATAATATCTCTAATTTTAAAAGCCTACACTTTGTGAACTGTGTGAAAATGCAGAATTTTTCTGCTAAAATCCTTTTATAGAGTAGATATTTTACATTTCTGAGATGTTACTAATCATAATTGTCAGATGATACAATCAAAGAGGTCTAAATAGCTCTACATCTAGTCATTATTAAGGTTAAATGATTATGAATAGTTAATAACATTAAAATTTTGTTTAATACTTATGTGAAGAGTAAGAGAATAAGGATAGAAGATTTTAAAGAAAAATGAGTAAAAAAAAGATAAAATCTGCAGATGATAAATATGTCCGATTTCATCAAGCTAACAACATATTCCCATAAAAACCTTTCACTACAAGCACTGGACATTTAAATCATTTTTCTGCTGTAAATCTCCTGCCTGATTCACATTCTGGTTTATGAAAGTTACATGGATAACAGCACAAATTGGTGAGTGTTGCTAAACTTTGAAGTCAACATTAGAAATCTAGGTGTAGATACTGAAAATCTTGTTATTATTAGTTATTGTGTTTATTATTTGTGACTCCATCCATACTGACCCGAAACCAATCCGAAACATTCAGCGTTTCTGTATTTCTTTTAAGGTTAGAGTAGAAAACATCTGTGTCTAAGGCACAATGACCAGCCCACCATTGAAACAAGTTTAATTTTGTTTCTCTTTGTATTTCTACATTACAGCAACAACAGCCATGCAGTGTATCTCTAAGGTTATATGCAATGATGTTTGTGTCCTAAACTAGATGTTCAGTGGCTTCTAACTGTCACCATGTGCAAGTTGAAAATGGTGCTCGGGGTCTTTCACTCTTTTTTCCCCCTTGTAAGCCTTTGCTCCACAAACATGTATTATGTTACTTATATAGAGAGGATATATGTTGTGAGCAATATGTGTTTTCTGTATGTTGCCAAAGGCCGTTGCCGAAGAAAAACATTTATTTAAAGCTATGTAAAAATGTGAATGTTTGGTATTTTACTATTATCTGCCTAGTATTTTGTTAGTCTCCTAGCTTCAAGGGAGAAGTTTGGTCATTACAATAATATAACACAACTTTATCCTTGAAATTCAATTTTAGGAATCCATATACATAAAAAGCAACAAAATAGAAACTCCAGTGTATCCCCAATACTCTTAATATTTTATTATTATATTACAATTAATATCCCTAAAGAAAAAAACTGAACTGTCCATCCACTTTGTGAGAATATACTGGCATCTTCCCATCTAAGCTTTGTCACCCGTCTTCTGTGTTGTAGGCATTTGAGATACGAAAGCTACTGGGAGATTCGCCTGTCAAAAGAAGGCAACTTGTGAGCCCTCCCTATAGCTATCCTTGAAAACCATTTTTTAGAAAAATGTTAAATGTATTAACCTTGTTATGATCTTGGGCACATCTCTGCAAAGCCATTCTCAGGCAGGGATAATTGAAAGGTATGAATTTTTATATAGGTTTAGCTGTTAAAGTATTTTTCCAGAGGCAAAGCTAAAGGCTAAATCTGGGCCCTGCAATCAGCTGCAGAACTGTGGGCTGGTTCTCCCGCCTCAGCCCAGTGATCCATGGATGAGCAAAGGGCTCCTGTTTAGTTCTTGGTATAATTTATGTCTTTTTTTCCCTTCCTTTTTTACTTAACTCTGCACATGTTCCTGGTTATGAAAGTTAAGACTGCTTCTAAAGTTCAGTTTTAAGCCAAGAGTAAATAGAAGATATTGTTAACTTGATCTTTTTCAGGATATTTCCTTTTTTATATCAACACTGCAATTTTGGGTTACTGGTAATATACAACACAGCAAAATACTGTTCACATATAATTAAATTACACTCCTTACATGTACTGTTAAGGCAGCGAACATAGAGTGGGTCAGCTACACTTGGGTGCTTTTCTGCTTTCAAAGAAAGTGTATATTCAGCAGAAGGATCACAAATGTTCCAAGGCAATTTGTTTGTGATCTGATTTCACTGAAATGCCAGTGGACTTCACCTAACAAGACTAATACAGCAAATGCCTATTGTGTTTCAGTCACACATTCAGGGGATGGAATGCCAGGGTTGGCTCCAGAGAGGTGAAGCTGCCAGGGACTCATAATTCTCAAAAGGACAGTCCCACTGACAGCCCACGAGAGGGTTCTGTGTTTAATGAGGTTTTGATTGAAGAATCATTACTAGAATTTTATTGATCATAACATTATCCTCATCTGAAATTTGGCTCCTTGAAGATTTAATTTCATCGTATACGAGGTATATTTTCCAGGGTGGGTAGAGCCACTGCATTTTCTCTTAAAAAAAATTAAAAACAAAATTTCATCTCCTCACCCATATTCCTTTTAATGTCCTGTTTGTTTTGTCAAAGGGCATGTTTTGAAGAATGAAAATCTGGCTTGTGTGTACAACAACACCAACTGTTGTACTACTCTTTTAAAAGACAAGGGCATGTGACCTTTAAATGTTGTTGTGAATAGTCGTTCTTTACATGGCATTGACAGATTTGTAATCAATTTAGAATTTAAGTGGCAAAATGCTAAGTAATTTTTTTAAGTTGAAAAAACATTCTCTAAAATTTTGATAGGACTGTTGAAATCCATTGATTTCAATTACTGAATTATTGAACTCACTGAAATGACACTGAATTGCAAATTAATAATGAACACAGCATTTTCATAATAAAACCTGTGTTTGTGTTGCTTGTACTGAAAGGTAATCTTAGGGTTGACTTTCAGACGTAATTTATGTTGAGAATATCTTGATGGAAATTAGGCAGCATGGTTGGCTAATGCTTTCTTGTTCTCAAAACATTTTAAGACTTACAAAAAGAGTTCTCACAGAATAAACTCTGAATAATTTGAGAAGGTAGAAATGGTTGTTGCAAGTTCAAATTTTATATTTGCTTAATAAGATGGAGAAGGCAATATATTTTAACGTCATCCGTATTTTAATTTATCAAAATAGATTTTAAAAAGAATAAAAAATACTATTTCGGTGAAAATTCCCTTATTACTCAATTGGGTAATATAATGGGAAGCTATATTAATTATACCTACTTCATACTGTCCTCTTTCATCTGTATGAAAAGAACATATCTGATTTCTTATTCTAAACCTTTGGGATTGGTTTTAATCATAAAACTGTGAGTAAGCAAAATAAAACTTCCAAAAGTAATCAGGGCAGGATTTAGTGGGTCCAGTTGAGAACCAGAGAGTCCTCCCTCCTTGGCTTGCAGATGGTTGCCTGCTGACAGTGCTTTTATATTATTTTCCCTCTGTGTGTGTGTGTGTGTGTTTGTGTGTCTCCTAATTTCCTCTTCTCACAAAGGTAGCAACAATACTGGAGTAGGGTCCACCTTAAAGATCCCATTTTAACTTAATCATCTCTTTAAAGACTCTGTCTACAAATAAAGTTCCATTCTAAGGTACTGGGAATTAGGACTTTCCTGGGGAATACAATTTGACCCATAATAGACAGTAATTCCTTAGTGGTTGCCTTTATTTTCACTCTTAAACGTCTTTTGATTTATCTAGGAATATTTTTCATGTGCTCATCACAAAATAGGAAACTATAATGATATGTTTCAGAAATTATTTTTTAAAAACCTGCTTAAATAGCTAAGGCCAGTAGGAGAAAAAGAAAGAGAATATTCGTTCTAATTCTGCTTTTATTTTGCCAGTGCACATATGCTACAGCTGGAGAAGATGGGGACAAGTCTGGGTTTTTCCAGATACTCGCAGAAATAAGTTCTGATGTCATACCAGAGCTTCTCCCAGGAGCTGAAGTAGAGCCCAAAAACCTTGTCTGCCATAGTTGCGGTGATGGAGAGCCAGTCAAGACAATGATGAGTGGTGCTTGAGGGTCCCAGTTGTTAAGAAACAGCAGAGATGCACTGTACCATTTCTAACTGAATGTCCACCTGTGTTGCGGTTGGTTTTAGAACCACTGGTGAAACCTAGACGTTACCCCATCTGCTCTACATCTGTCCTGCCTCTTCCCTCAGTCAGCTTGGAGCATGAGTGGAGTCTGTTGGGTTTCTTTTACTGACCACGCAGATAGGATCTTGCTTCACATGAGGAAGGCATCATTCAAGTCTGCTCTTTATTCATTTCAGTTTGATATGGGTCAGAGCAAGAAGAAATTTGTCTAAGGTTTTAAAATGTGGGTGCCATCCCTTTTGATGTTCTGGCATCGAAGCAGACTTTACCCAACAACCATGCATTCATTTATTAATCTAAACAGCAGCTATATAATGAGTCTGTTTTGTGTGGGGCACTGTTAAGCATTGGGGAGCTTGCTGCGAAGCACAGGATCTTTATATTGACAATATGCCCCTCTCTTAATGAGCCATTTAATTGGGATCATTGCAGGAGAAATAGAGCTTGGCTGTCATAATGTCTTGGAGAAAAATTAGGGGAGAGGTGGGGGAACTGAAGGCACTTTCTCAACCATGATCTTTTTCTGTGACTTTATTGCTATACAGGCGTAGCTTTGATGTTGGGAGAGTTTAGCTGCTGTTGTTACTGTTACTTCCCAGTTGAAGACATTTCGTTGAAGGATGATCCAAGTTGAATAGTGTGTTCAGTCAGTATAAAAATAATTAAAATAATGATAACAAATGGTTTCAAATGGAATTGCTTAGACATTTAGTGAATGTTCGAGAAGCCGGGTACCTTTTTTTAGATGAGGGATGGCTTGATGATATTAAACCATACACGCAAACCGTCACCATAAGTGCATATCAGTTCTGTTTATTTGCCAAAGGATAGCAAACTTGGAGGATGGGAGGACCTCCCAGAGCAGGTCCTGATGAAGCAGGATTCCATCCAACTTACTGCAACTGAAGTATCCACTGTTTTTTGGGGGATGGCATCTTACTCAGGCTGGTACCGTGGAGTCATTTGGGTTGTTTCAGGACATCTAGACATTAACTTTGCTCTTACCACCTCATCTACCCCCAGAGAAGATTGTGACTTTGGTGTGTTTCAGGACATGATAGAGCAATGCTTGTAAATTTATCTGAAAATAAATTATGTAAAATTTTAATATAAAAAAATTACGTGCTTAAAATGGCAACCTGAGGACCTCTAAAGAATTGGTCCTCAGTGAGACAACCATAACAGATGGAAATTATAAAAACAACAACCATTTAAAGTTTCTGGAAATTGTCCTAAGAGCAGCAAGTATAGAAGCATTTGTTCAAGAAAATCTAGTCAATCTCAATAATGACAGGGAGATCGTGGCATTTGAGACACAAGATGTTCCCTTCCCCACCAACCTCCAGCTCAGACTGATGGAAGCTCCACTCTGGGCACCTGTGGCTGGGAAGGTGGGGCACCCTCCCTCTCCAGCTCACAGTCAGCAACTATGGTACACTCCCTCTGCGGCGTGTACCCAGGAGTGTCTGCAAGGAGGGCCCAATTTAATCAAGTCAGGCTGTGGAGTAATTTATACCAAAGGCATCATTGAAAGCAATAGTCAGTGTTATTTATGGACACTGCAGTTGAAGCAGGATCTCGGGTCAGGCTTAATAACTGATATGAATAAAAGCCGAATCAGTGTTGTGGTTCAGTAGGCTCTTTGTATCCGGGAGTCCCACAGTCACAAATACAGAGGGTTCTCTGTGAGGGACCTGAGCATCCGTGGATTTGGGTGTCCACTGGGGTCCTAGAACCAATCTACCGTGGGTGTGGAGGGACGACTGTATTCTGTTGTGAATATTAAACATGCTGCAATATTTAGAAATAAGAAATGAACAGTTGACACAGACGAGACCGATTCCCTTACCACCTTATTTACAATTTAAAAAGAATTAGAAAATATATAAAATGTTGAGTGTTTCTATTAGCATTTTGTGAAACTTTTTTGTCCATTTCAGTTCACCATTGGCATATTTTTTATCACTGAAATCTAACAGAAAATGTTCACTTTTGAGGGAATTCTGAGATGAGAGCACATCAAGACTATACCGGGGAAAAGATCATTTGTAAACACAACTGCAGTGACAGTGGTATTGATATTGTGGGGTATAAATAAGAAGAGTATAGCTGCACCCAGGAAAAGAGTGATATTAAGGACATGAAGGAAGTAATTATAAATACTTACTTAATCTCTAAGAAAGGGGCCAAAAAGATAGATCAACTGACTGTATCTGGGAAAATCAGTAATATTACTTTAGTAATAATATTCTGTGAATTCCAGAGTCACTTATCATGTATATATATTTCACATTTCATACCTTGACCTTGGATAAATTGCCTAAACGGTTTTTTATCATAATGTCATCTTTAATAAAATTGTAATAACTTTTACCTCACAGAATTGCACTGAAAGTTTTCCTTTGAATGTAAAAGTCTTTTCAGTCTGTTTACAACTAAAGCCAAAATAACAGATTGATTGATTTAGTCATTGCAATAAAACGCCTGTCAATTCAGGAAAACGATAAAAATTGCTATGTTCGCTTGTCACTGTGGAAAGCTCATTGCTTTTACTTTCACTCTTTAACAAAGGGTAATGCGAGAAAGAGCTTGGAGTCTGTTTTTAACTCATCCACACTCGACACTACGTACATGTATTAAGTTTCTGTGTCTCACAAGTCCTTTGAGACTGAGTGGACTAATGATAACCAAAATACCAAGTAGTTGGTGATTCTGGGTTTTATTCACATTTCAGTTTTTGTATCAGTTAATTCCGTACTAAAGACATTACATTTGTTTTCTTGCCTCGGAGACAGAAATGGCATGAGGCAGAGGGGCCAGAGTCACCAGATCATTGCAGGAGCATCATTTTGGACTAGATGTGAAACAGAAGGAAGACCTAATCCTGTTAAGGTGAAAAATTGGGCATTTATCTTAACCAATACACACAACAAAAACTTAGTAAATTTATGAGGGTTAAAATGAATGTGTAAAACAAGAAGCCTGTTCTCGTTAAGAACAATTAAACTTTCAGTGTTGCTTGTATTATTATTATTTAAAAATATGCCTGATAAAATTTATTATAGATCTCCAAAACCGGAAATAAAAATAGTGTAATTAATTTACTGCATAAGAAGTGAACTTTAATTTTTCATTTACACCTATAAAGACATGATTAAATTTTACTAACACTATGTAAATACCAGTGATTTTAAATTACCTTGAAAAAAAATGATTACTAAATTCATGTATATTTGAAATAACTTTTGTAGGTACTAACGTAAGACATGCATATTTTCCCATTTACATTTTCATGTAATTAACATTCACATTATTAATGTAAATTTTCCCTACAAAAATATACTGCTTTTTAAAAATATCTATTTTGTATAACTTGAATGGATTTATCTTACTGAAATGTTTTATTCATTTAAATTTGATTAACACAAAACCAAGCTCATAGATACAGAGAATAGTTTGGTAGTTTCAAGAGGCAGGGAATAATGGGATGGGAAAAAATGGATGAATTGTCTTTTTGCTTGTTTAAAAATCAGATAAAAAAATTTAAAAAATACATCAATAGCTTAAAAAATAAGAGTATAGAGTGACCCATTTGGATAATCGAGGATTATCTTCCTATCTTGAGATGTTATTTAATTACATCACAAGCTCCATTTTGCCAGATACAGGTTTCAGGAATTAGGACGTGACCATCCTTGGGAGGCCATCATTCTCCCATCCGTATATTCATGGCAGGTTTCCTCCTGTGTACTTAGTTTTGATTCCTGAATGTTGCACACCTTTTGGCTCCCGTTTTCTCATGTCCTGTTCACACTTCTACAAATTCCATTTTGGTTTTGTGCCCAGCTTTCCACTGACCTGTTCATCCTAAAATCCCTCATGACTTTCTTTTACTAACTATAATTAAAAAGTGTCAGTATTCATCCTACTTGATTTCTTATTAATTTTTGGCATGTAACCCAATTCTAGGCAATGCACAACGAAGGGCAGTTGGTTTGAAAATGTCATGGTAAGACGTGCTTTAAGAGGGAGCATATGGAAGGAGACATCTCTTTTTGTATGTGAGGAAGAGATGAGTAGAGTTGCAACAAACATCTCAAAAACTTCGTTCTTGTAGATGGCACAGTAGACAGATTAAAAAACCTGGACTGAGCCTCTTATTAACGTGCTCATGCTGCCCTGGTTCCAATGGTCTCACATATGAGATGATTTTCTTTCTTGTATACATCTATTACTTCTACCCAGAAGGATCGTACAGGGATGAAAATTGTCTTAGAATTCATGTTCCCATGTTAATATCATCAGATGCAAAATATCTTCACAGAAGTTATAACTATGTGGTATGGCCATTTAGTGTGTGTGTGTTCCTTAACCAAGATGATGATTTTTTTTAATACACGGAGAAAATATTTCCTGGAAAGAAATAACCTTGAGCAGTGTTTCTCAAAATATCTGATGGAGTACAAATTTTGCTTTTGTTTGTTTTTTTTTTTTTTCCAATTCTTTACAGTCTATCATTTTGACAACATCAGAAATCTCATGCTTGGATGTCACTGCAAGGTCAGATTGCTTTACAAGTTTTTAAGTGATTACTCTCAATTTCCATCCATATTTTATAGCAGACCAGCAATAGTTTATGGACTACCCTCCAAAAGGAATTGATCTAGTGTGAGTCCCATGTTCAAAGCAGTTATTGTATGCTTGGAATTTAAAATCAATTTTAAAATTTCTTCCTTAGTTTTAGGGTTTGGTTTTGTTTTTGATTTGCCCAATAAATAAATCATTTTCTCCAGAAACATGGATTTTTAATGCGACAAATTTACATGAGAAATTCAAGTATTTTATTTTTTAATCTGCTCAACAGCTGATACTGATATAAACAAGTGTTACTTTTCGTGGTTCATATATACAGTTATATTGTATGATTTTTTTTTCCCCAGAAACATTTTACTGGAAGAGCAATCTACCTCATTTGCTCTAATTCCCAGTGTGAAATTATGTCACAGTTCTTGGGAATAGCCCTACTTTATAGATTATATCTCTAAAGAAGCTGGTTTAAAATTGTTTATTCTAAAAGTGTTTTCCAGCGGTTGCTGAAATGGTCCCCCATGTGTCTTTTAACTTGTCTTGATAGTGCAGGTTAAGTTTTGCAGTTGGTCTAAGGGTCAGTTCACACGATGCCCTTGAGATGTCTCAGTAAATGACCTTTGCTCCGCAGCTCCAGGTTCAGGAAAGCACTTGAACCTGACTGTTAATCTGGGGTGATTGATAAGGGAGATGTTTATTTGTGTCTGAAGGTTCTGTGCTGTTTGTCCCTCTGTAGTCACATTCTTCATTTGTAAAATTAAATTCATAAAATTCTTCCTGGTTCAGATGAGAGCTAGCAACCCACATCCAAATGAGACAAAGTGCCTAACTTTTCCAGCCAGATATGTAAACGGATGGATTTGAGGGGCCATTGGAACTTTCTAAAGACCTGATGTGACTCTTGCCCAGTGAGTCTTTACCACCTGCATTTGTCCACTCATGTGTGCCATATTGTCTCCAGAGGACAGCGTCATCTCCCTTCTGAAGCACTGACTTTCCTCTGTATCCTTGTTTGATTTGTAGAGATATTTCTTTCTGGTCCTTTTGAGGGGCTTTGCAATGCATATTTACTTAGATTTATTCACATTTGAAAAAACATTCATTGTGCTGATTAGTAACTCAAGAAGTTGAGTTAAGTCTATTTCCCATGTGATTTCCATACAACTGAAGGTACAGAATATCAAGGAAAGATTCATTTGAAGAGCAGTTTCATGAAGGGTAGACCTTTGTCTGTAAAATATAACATTTACCAGCTTGCTCATTCAGTCAACTGTTTAATAGTTGCAATGACTGCTGTTCAGTGTGGACTAGAGAGTCAACAGGACACCCTAGAACTTGTTCACTGAGCTGGAGGAAGATGTGGCATGATCTCAGATACTTAGAATGCATGATATAGAAAGCATTTTTTAAGTAAAAAGTGAATTAAGATTCTTTAACATTTTTTCTCAATACAGTAAATGTTTGGGTTTTTTTAAGGGAAATTAAGCCAATTACTTTACATTTTCAAAGTATGGATGAAAAATGGTTGGGAATACAATTGTTCTTTTAATTGTTTTGCTTATGCCTGTTCTTAAATTTTTTTTTGTTATGGAAAGCATTATTAAATACTGGAATCAGTCAATGAGTGGGAATTTATAATCCTGTTTCCCATCCCACCCCCCATAAGTATAACACCACCACTCTACAGTTACTCTCAGTAAATGTTTTTCTACTAATCCTCCAGGCTTACCTTAAATCTTGCTCATTTCAATAAATTGTCATGACCATAGATAATGTTTTTTCCTCACACAATCTTAATTTCCAAGGCATTTCTTTTTGTAATAGCCTTTACCATATAACTTAAGCTGCTATTAATTCCATGTCTTTTTCTCTCCAATAAGTTTATGGGTATCTTATATCAAGCGCCTAGATTTTATATATTCCTGTATCCCATGCTAGCCAGAAAGTGGGACACACAGTAAATGCTCAAAAAGTGGTTTCTGAGTGTACTGAAGTAAGATTCCCTTGGCAGACTTTGAGGAATATTGACTTTTGAAAGCCGCATGCTCTCTTGAGTGGCAATAATAGGAAATGAGCACTACTATGTTTATTGAGTTACACTGGTGTAGGACTCATTATTATATACCTAGGCATTTGTTATTTTTAAGTTCTCAGAATTTAATTTATTATTGGTAATAGTCAAGAAGATAGATGTATTTTTGATGTGTAAATAAGCCCATTACTTTGAATTATTGTGGGCTCCCTGACAAAAGCCTGGTTTATCTTTAATCCAGTAAATCCAGAAACCAAAGCAACATCAAAGAAGATTCTCCATTAAATATAGTATGTTTATATATTTCTATTGACTGACATTCTTTGTCCCGTATTATATAGACTTAAATCATTTTCTGAAAGCAAAATATTGAAAGTGATTTGACTTTCCGGGTTTCTCCTCTAAAACTAATTAAGTTAACTTGGTGAAAACGTGACGTGAGGGTGAGGAGTATGCTGGGTTTTGATTTTAATTCTGTTGCAAAATATTCCTGGAGTTTTGCCACAGCGTGTTTTTTTTTTTATTGGGTGGGAGTGATTAGTGTTTTCACTGAAATCTGTACACCCATCTTGAATGCATGAGATGTTTAAGTTGTAAGAATTGTAATCAGTGAGGTATCAATTAGTATGCTTTTATGAAGTGAAATATCACAACTATGGATATTTCCTGAGTTCAGTGTTTAAAAATAAGTTTATCCCTGACCTGAATTTTATTTTATTTATTTATTTTTAAAATAGGATTTCTTTTTTTTTAATTTTATTTATTATTGTATTATTTTATTTTGGCAAGGAGGGGAGATAATTAGGTTTATTTGCTTTTAATGGAGGTACTGGGGATTGAACCCAAGACCTCATGCATGCTAAGCATGCGCTCTCCCACTTGAGTCATACATACCCTCCCACCCTGACCTGAATTTTAACTAAAAGGTATGATTAATATGTTTTGTCTACATGCTCTTCTGCTCATTAAAAAACTGACAGTTTGCAATTGTCTTGTGGCTTTAAGTTCTATGATTACCAGCTTGTGAGCTTCCCAGTCAGAATGGTGGGGCTGTTCACATGAGAGCAGTCGGGGATGCTGTCTCTGCTTCCCTGTACAACTGCTGCCGAGAGTCACCCAGTTAGTTACTCCTGAAATGGGAAGCAGTGAATGCAGGGACCCTTGTGAAGATGGGGCCACAACATCTAACGTTACCATGGACTCTTTCTAACCCATTAACTGGTGGTGATACCACTCTTCAGTTTCACTTGACTTATCTCTCTGTCCTGTGTAGAGAAATCAAAATAATTCCCTTGTGCCTGCATCCCCTCTTTCATGCAGGATCAGTACGTCTCTCAAATGCACTAGAGAATTTATCAGCCACAGCCCATGTAGGATCAGTACGTCTCCTGAGTGCACTAGAGAATGCAACAGCCACAGCAGAGTTTGACGGAGCCTTACTCTTTAGTTAGAAGCACTTACATCACTCCTTTTAAAAATCCCTATGAAAATCTATCATTGAGGTCCCTCCAAATTTTCCTTTTGACTGATAAAACATATTTGATTCAAGGGAAAAATAAAAACAACCCACACAATCTTTTATCAGAAATTTAAATAGACTTAGTAGTTGATTATGAAATGATCCCCAAAGTTCTTTTTAAAAAAAGGTTTGACTGCATATATATATCATATATATGTGATATTTATGTCTATCTGTCCCAGTCATTTATCTGTAAATATTTATCTACACATGCTACATAATAACTAGGAGTAAATAATTTTTCTCTCTTCCAAATTATATGTGTATATATTAGTTTTATCTTTTCATGAAATGCACAAAATGCAAGAATACTATCATTTTCTAGCTAAAGAGATCCTAATTATTTCTTCGTATTTTACTCCATTATTTTTGTGATATTTTATACCACATTGTTGGTAACTTCTCTCCTTCTCCATGTCTTCACCAGTTGCAAATTCATACATTATGTATTATAAGACATATACAATAGGAGCATAAATTAATGGAATTTAATACTGAACAACAGAAAATGTGTAGTCACATATATTTTTTTTCTACTGGAATATATTACACATATTTACCTTTACCATTGTACTTCATCTAAGAACACACTAAAGACTTCTTTCCTTCCAGTGAGGAATTAGAAGGAATTACATGAGAGCAAATAACTTCATTTTGACCTGTGAAAAGACTTCTCGGAATGAGGAGAGATACGTTTTGGAGTTAGTTTAATAATACCCTTTTTGGTACTTCATCGTACTTCATTCATCTATGCGTAAATCACTTTACTTTAGATAAAATCACTTAAAAATATTCAGATTAAGGGACCATTGACCTTGAAAAGAGAAAGCTGAAGGAATGAGGCTGGGAATATATTATGAATTGAGCCTTATCCCTCATGTGGCTCCAGAAGGAAATACACTATTCTTTTGAAGTAGAAAAGAAGTATCAGGCTGATTTGTTACCACCGTTATAATATTTAAGCCCTGGGCAATTTCAGGCAATGGAATAGTTTGCAGAAAGTAAGTGCAAGATAGATTGATCAAATTGCCTCTTTATCCTTGTTTTGTAGTTCATGGGGTGTCAGCGATAACTTCTTAAATGTGGTGTGGGCTGAGAAGGGAATTTCTTCTGTGTATCTGTGCCAAGACACTTTGCTGTTTTTGATGAGTCAATTACCCAAAGGATTTAAAAATGTATTTATAATAGACATCATATCTATGGAGTGAAACATCACCAAAACTAATGTTCTTTTAATACTATGTTTGGCATTACATTGTTGCCTTTGTGTAAATCTGACTTCCGAAAGAGGGAGTTGTACATCTGTTTTATTCCCTGTAATAAAGGTGATTTCTGGAAATTGTTTGCTGAGTATCTCTATAACAAGATGTATATCATTTTTATTGATGATATGGGAAATGTCATTTATCGAGCTTAGGTACCTCATTTTCTTGTTTGGAAGACATAAACCTGTTAGACTCACAGAAATAAAAGAAAACAGAATTTTATCACAGATTTAAATAGAATGGGTAGAAGAATATGAAATGATCCCCAAATCTATTTTTTTTAAAAAAGGATTGGTTGTGTCTGTACAGAGATACAGATTTAGGTCTTCTAAGTGCAGAGAGTAACTCCATTAGCCCTAATTAAGACACCAGAGCCAGAGTACCATTTGGTTAACGAACACCTAAGGAAAAAAAATTGTCTCCCAGTGCCCCACTTATTTTCTGGCCCATGTATTTTTTTAATGAACCTCCAGTACAAATCAGCAATCAAAAGTATTATATAATCATATTGTACAGCTGTAGAAACTAATAGATAACTATATTAAAATATTACATTTAGTCAGGTTGCTATGTCAAATTATGCAATTAATTTAATTTACATTAACAAACTTGTTTTGATGTTCATTTCTATGTACAAGCATCATTTCCACAGAGTCCCGTAATTTGACTTTCACACAGTACACACTGAATTCCCAGTTTTGAAGAACTTACATTAATATAAATTAGCATGTGCTGGTATGCATTTGTTAACACTGTAAACTATACCATTAAGATATAGAACACCTATCAGTTAAGATCTGTTCCTACCTCCATGGACTTATTTAACAGTAGCAAACCCATATTGATGAACCAAGAGAATATCGCATGATTTTTTTAAACTTACCATCTCTGACACCTATGTGGTACCAGGAATACAGCTTGTAAATAATTAATTTCACTATGTAAAATACTAAAATACTTCTATTTAGGGCTAAATTACCATAGTTTGTTTAAATTTTTAATTATGAGAGGTGATAGTAACTGACATATAAAAGCAGAGTTGTCAGATTGGGCCAGCTGAGAACAAATGTTACTTTGTTTCTGGCGACATGTATCAATAACCTTAATTTTAAAATGCCAGAAGATGATTAGTGCGTCCTCTCTCCTCTCTCTCTCTTCCCTCTTTTGTAAATCGTCACACAGATACACACGTGTGAACACACCTACTCATGCACATGGATGTGCACACACAGCTGTACCCAGAACAAAAGTTGAGGAGTGGCTTTCAACAAATGTTGCTGGAGCAATATTAAGACATTGGTCCAAAGAAATGTTTCCTGAATGCAGCTGATAGATACAGATGCTGTTTCTTATTTATACTTGTTTACAGTTTACTATTTTAAAGGAAATATGAATTAAATTGTATATAAGGAGTGCCTAATTCATGCGGTCAGTCAGTTTTGGCTGCTCCCTGTACATCAGGCCCTATGTTCTCCAATTAAAATTTGTGGCTTTAGATTGTACTTGTGTTAACAAAATGTAATTTCTTCATTTAATGAAATATTAAATTTAGGGATATATTATTAAAAAGTTCGGTACAACTAGATACCATAGCAATAGGAAACTTTCCACCATTTTCCAGATAGTCTTAATTATATGGCCTATTTGTTCTTACATAATATCATCTGAGAAAAAAATACCACGCAGTTTCGTACATTATTTGATGAAACCAGATCAAGAAAAAACAGTTAATGCATAACCTTCTGTTACCATAAGAGTGACATGGGTAAAGTTCCATATTTTAACAGGATTTTAACATTGTTGTAAAATTTGGATGCAAGTGTCCATTGTTAATTAAATTGTAATCAAGATTCACAAAGGAACTCATAAATAATTCTTAGTAGCAGAGGTGTTATTGACACATTTGGGAACACAGGTGTTTTATTTGATTACACACACTAGTTAAGTCAAAAATATTTCAAACATTTTTTAGTAGTTTGAGAGTTCATATTGTACTAGGTGCTAAAAACATAAATCTGTCTTTGAAGTCTGGGGTAAAGCTGTGTATCCCAAACAGAAGCCTCTCCTACTCCCTCAGGCTCTCTTTAAGAGTTTGTTTCTCCTGGCCGCATCCAGTAGCCATCTGGGACTTTTCCTTGTCTTCCACAAGCTATAGCTGAGGGTAATTTTTCCAACCTCTATGTTCTGTATTAATAACCTAACATTGAAAAATTCAGTTGAGTTTGGTTGTCATGTTTAAACATTTCTGGCAAAGTATGAAACATATGAAGTATTTATGATATGGACAATGGAATGAATGTTATTAAATGTGTTAAAAAGTTATTTACTAATTTTAATGATGACCCCAAATCATTAGGGATGACAGAGTCTGGGCACTTATATGAAACTGTAGATTTTGACTGGAATAAAAATTTGATTTGTCTTTTCTCACTGCAGAATTTAATTCAGCTATCAGTTTGTAGCTGCTTTTACTTTTCCTGTGTCTTTGATCTACTTTCCACAATAATTTAAAATGCAGTGTTACTGGGCTCATGTCTCTGGGGAATGGTTATCATCTGGCAGGACAGCAAGGAAGTAAGATCTGTTGAAAGCCTACTACGTGCTAGGCATTTTGCTGTATTACTTTATAAGCAATGCCACTTTCAAAGATGAATATTCCTATTACACTCTATGGATAAAAAAACTGCAGCTCAACAACGTTGAGTAAATTAATCCATGTCACATGATCAATCAATCAAGAGATGAGGATCTGAGTTCCTCTTTGCCTGACCCTAAAAAGATCCTAAAGATCCTCTGTAGTGCTCTCTTGAGTAACCATATGTACCCAGGTATCCCAGTATACCTTCTATGACAGGCAGCAGCTGACTGGTCTGAGAACAAAGAGATATTGAGTTGTTTAGGATAAGCCTGTTTGTATAATCCAATCAAGAATGGTTTTCATTTGAAGGCACTGTTCTATGACTTTTGATATCTTCATTGAATTTATTTACATGTAGCCCTTTCCCTTAAAAAGAAGTATTTTTCAAAAGATAGTTAACATGATTAATTTAAAAAGTAATTTTTAAAGTGAAAAAAAAAGTGGAGGGCAAAAAAATCTACACAGGTTCAGGGATTGGGCTTAAATTTGCTCTGCCTATAAACTAGGTTTACAAACTATGAATTATAATTATATGCACTGTAATAAGCAGTTTGTGTGTGTTAACTCCATTTGATCATTGCAAGACCACTACATGGTAGATATTATTGTAACACCTGTTTCACCATTGAGCAAACTGAAGCACAGAAAATGATTAAGTTACTTACCTGAGTTATCACTGCTGGTGCTGGTGGAGTTGGAGTTCAGTCTGAAGTTGGGTAGCATCAGAGCTCATGATCCTTCAAATTATGATTATTAAGCATGGCTTATTACTTGAACATGTTCTTTGTACCAAATACTATTTTACAGCTTTCTTCCATTTCATAAAATTCTTGCAACTGCTCTATGAAATACGTACCATTATTATTTCCAGTTGCAACAAGGAAACCAAACCTTACATATAGGAGATGGCTTGATAAAAGTAACACAGCTGGTGAGTGGCAGAACTGAGACACAAATCCAGGACTATTGGATTTGTTTTTCTTTAGGAATTTGTTATCCAAGATGGTCTAAAACAGTTTAAACACTCCTTCGTCCGTTTTTCTTCCATTTCAGTTTCCTTTCCAGCTAACTCTCAGTTCCTTCTGTGTTGTTCTCACTATCTAGCCTGGCCTTGAATTTATTTATATATTTCTTTTACATTATTGGGTGATTTCATCTGCTCCCGTGGCTTTCACTGCCATAGAAATGGTGACAGCTTCCGGAATCGATACCTGAGCCTGAAATATAGATGGGATTCCCAGCAGCTTTCTGCACATCTCTATTTGAATTTCCAAAGACAGCTCTAAGTCTAACACCTTAGTTCATCATCAGGCCTTCCCCTCTAAATCATACCCTTCCTCTTATTTTTCCCAGAGAAACGGGAATGGTAAATATTCTCCACCCAACTGATGGAGCAGAAACATTGGCAAAATATTTAACTCCTCTCCAATCTCAAGGTCCACTCAAGTACTTTGTCTTATTATTTTTATCTCTTACTTGTTACATTGTCTTAAAGATGAAGCCCCCATGTTTTAGTATGGCTATGAAGACCCATTTTGAAGGAACCTCTGTTTATCTACCCAGCTCCAGTGTTCATTGTTGCCAGTGGCTGGGTCTAGGTTCACTTCAGGTAAAACAAGAGCCTCGGGTGAAAACTTTGGGGCTCACACAAAACACAGCAAACAAAATAAAAAGCATTTAAATGCAATAATTTTTTTTGAAAAATTAAAAGCCAATGCAAAAATAATCCTTAATGAGCAAATATCAATTTTTAAATAAAGACAGGGTACAGCTGGGTCCTCATTAGGGAAAATTAGGTGGGTGATTTAAGAAAAAAAGTTTCCGTTAAAAAAAGCATACCACATTCATGGAAATTCATAATCATTTATTTGAATGACTTTTCTGTTGTGATTTTAGAGCTAGAAAAATGTAATTTAAAGGTTAGTTTCTTGACAAATGCAGGATATACTTTTTTAAAAAAACTTGAGAAAATGAAAAATAATATTTGACAGAAGAATGGACTTCTTGCCATAGTCCTCTGTAGTGTGCAAATAGAAAAATCAAACTCTCTAAGGGTCAAATACCTCATTTATAAAATAAGAGTAAAGCAAGCTATTAGTTTAAAAATAATATCTACATGGTACTTACTGTGTCCCTGTAAGTGTTCTAAATCCAGTGCAAACAATAAGTCATTTAATCCTCAATAACTCCATTTTATAAATGTCAAAACTGAGGTTAGGTGATTAAATTCACTAAAGTCCCAGTATTCTGAATAGTTGTTAAGATTTGGATAAGATAATCATGATATAAGGTCTCTCATCTGGTCAGTGCCAGAGCTAGGATTTGATCCCCCAAAATCAGTCTCCGGAGTCCAAGGTTTAACAGGCAGGTTGAACTCCTGTAAGGGCCAGGGTCTACGTGGTGAACAGATGAGAGCATATGTCAAAGTTCCACACATTTATTTTCTTTTCTAATCCTCCTACAAATAGTATTCAGGCTACTGAATTCTCATCACTGTATTATTTTATTTCTCTGATGATCAGATAAGTTACTCATTTAAATGCAGCCTTCTTGCTTAATTATTCACATGCAAATGTAATTAATATTATTCATATTTAAATTCAATAATGTTTGTATCTTTTATTTATTTACATACTCTCTGTAGTACACTCTTATTCAGTAAGTACATAAAATATGAAGCACATTCATAGAGCTTTGATCCTAAATTTATATATAAAGCAGAGTATGATTTAAAATTTTCTATTATAATAATATTATATGATAAATGTTCTGAAAGCATTTGTACCACAATATTAATTGGAGATATCACTGACTGATGAGGTTATAAACAATTTTTATTGTTTTCTACATTTTCCTTTCTATGATACTGATTTTCAAAAATAAACGTGCTATTTCTATAATGATACAAAAAGATATAAAAACACCTTGTATTTGCAATTTTTATTCACTGCTTTTACCATAGAATATGCCAGAAAAAGAATGGATGTTGAAGAATTCATATAACGACATTGCCCAGAATATGTGTATACTGCTGCAAATCTTGTTACAAATAATTTCAGACATAGTATTCATCCAAAGAACAGTCTTTTATTACAGATTAAATATTTAGAGAGGAACATAATAATGTAACTGAAAAATACCTTGATCTAATACATTGAATCTTTTTATATTTTGTATTTACTGTTATCTACTGAATTTACTTTGCTTTCACTAATTTAAAGAAATGTTGATTACTTCTTATAAGTATTGAACTTCATTTTCCTCCTAATGAACACATTTTATCACATTCTGTTGTTTTCTTACCATTCTCAAATCACAGTGTACACATATTTTAATGTTGTTTTGAACCATTTTTGCACTCTTTTTTTAAAGGCAAATACGTATGAACTATTATAACTCCTGCCCCCCATCCCCAGCCACATCCTCCCCTTACACTCCCCCACGAGTTTTAACAGATGGTTAAGAGCACAGATCACATTGAGGTAAGAATTTCAACTTAAAGAATGACTCTATTGTTAAATCATATGTTATTTTGCATAGAATATGCACTTGCATTAATTTTTTTCAACCAATAATGGACTTTTAAAGATAAAGAAAAAGAATAATGCAGCTTTGATTGCTTCATTAAGCTCAGTAGTTTATGACCTTACATTTCTGCATCATTTTCCAGAAAATGTTCCTAGTTCAATAGTGTTTCAATACCCAATTTCCCATTCTCAAATGAGACAAACATTTTCAGATGATGGAAGCTTCCTCTATTGGAAGGATAAAAACCAGTGTCTTAATGTCACTTTGAAGTGAGCTGTATCCTTTACTCCCAACTGCCGTGAGCCTGAGATGAAGGATCTTGCAGACCATTAAGTTCCATGGATTTTTTTCCGAGTCAGCACAAACCCTTAAGCACAGGTGTTTCTGTAATTATGATACATTGGGGAAATTCTCTGTGTTCAGTGGCCCTCAGACTCACACTTCCACCTCATCAGTCACATGTCAGTCTAACTCCACCCTGTGCCCTAAATCTCTGGTGTCATTAAGAAGCTGAAAACTTCAGAGGGCAGATTTGCAGCTGTGATGTATAATACAGAACATTTCATGAAAAATGTATGAGTGAGAGTTCTTTTTCTAATATTTCCTCTGTAGCAATCTGCCAGAACCATAACCATCTAGACATGTTTATTATACAGATTTTTTTAAAGAGGCTTTCATTGCTCTTTGCGATGTGATGTTCACTTGTTATTTCATAAACACTCCATTGATATTCTTTCTGCAACAAAGTGCTCTAACCTCAGGAACACAGCTGCTGCTTCTTTCCTACAAAATCTGTATTTTGAATCATAGAGAAGGCTTCACCTTGATACAATTGTAGTCTTTAGTATACTTTCTGACTTGCTAGCCGAATTCAAGGAGCTTATATATATTTTAAGAGAACATTGATATCCTTTAACAAATATTTGATGCCTGGATAATCAGACATTTTTTGAAAATTATGTTAGTGAAGAATATGACAGTTCTTTGAGTCGCTGAACTCCATAGTAAAATAACAAATATATATGAAATACTCAGCATTCTTGGCTATTTTCTCTGAACTCCAATAGCATTTATAGCCTTTTCAGCTCTTTATGATTGACTTATATTGTCTTCTTTTAGTGTTTATTCAGTATTTAGTATTTACTTCACATGTATTTACAAAATTACTACTTGTATTCTAATCTCTTTGGGATGATAGACATGTCTTTTACACTCCTTTTGTTTTGTAAATACTGTAGTATATACTGAAATATTTCCTTCCTTTCTTCCTTCCTTCTTTCCTTCCTTCCTCCTTTTCTTCCTCTCTTCCTCCCTTTCCCTTCTTTCTTTCTTCCTTCTTCTCTTTCTTTCTTCTTTCATACATTTATTCATGAACTACTTCTTGAAGACTCTAATGAGCCAGGCACTTTGTACAGTTATTATACTGATAATTAATTTTTGACAGAATTTTGGTACATCTGTATTCACTGTTAACATTTGAGATTACTGGGAGGATCCAAATGCACTGGTGACCCTTGGAAAGAGAAAAAAATGTGTATCTTGCAGAAAACTGAAATGGAGTAATAGCTCACCACTGACACCTGCTATCACACACTTGTCCATTAGTGAGAAACTTTTATTCAAGGAGAAACGAAAATTTCCAGATTCATATGATTAACAGTTATTTCCATGATAAATAATAATATGCAAGTTTTATTTTTTGTTTGTTTCTTTATGTGTGGATTTTTTTTTTTGCAAAGGAAGCACAAAATCTAAGAGTAGCTTTGATAGTGAGAATCAGCAGTAAACAACACATACAGAAACGTACAGACGCTGTTTTTAAAGGCACATCCAAACCTGCTGTGATTTACTTCCTGCAGCATACAGCAACAGAATCTTCACACACAATTTGAAGAACTATCTCTCTCCCTAGCTCTGAAGAGCAATCCTTAAGTGGTAAATGGAACCATATTGCCACTGAGTAGGAACAAAAAGAAACAATTATTTCCAAGGAAAAGTAATTATCTAGTGCTCTTTTTTTTTGAAATAGTGACTTTTTAGATAAAAATATTGATAGAATTAGCAAACAGATATGACAATTCAGCATATGTAATGGAACTGCTAAAATAAAATTTTGGCATTGATTATAGCACATTGATTCATCAAGAAAGGAGGACTACCTATACATAAGGTACATTCCTTTATTGCATTCAACCTTTGAGTTGAAATGTGTAGCTGAATTCATCAAAATTGATGCACAGAAGAAACCCTTTTGCTGAATTTTACCACCAATTTAGATAGCAACATAATATGCAAACAATTGAGAATACTGGAGTGTTTATTTTGATTTATGACCTTTACTAATATATTCGCTTGAGAAGTTCAGTTTTCATTTATATAGTGTTGCTAAAATAATTGAAGCCAGCAATGCTGCTTATCTGGAAAAAAATAAGTATTATTTCAGAATATATATTTAGTTTCACCTCAGTGTCCATTTCAGTACATTCTCAAATGATAAATATTATCAAATGTCATAAGTAGATGTATCAATGTATTGGCTTCAGTGGGCTTTTCTGCTGCCTGAAGTTATCTTTCCTTTTAAATAATCAACTAAGTATTGCAATTTAAATTAGATCATTAAGTTCATTTGATCGGTATTGTGCTGAGCCAGTTTCTTCACTTCACCTGTGGAGTTTGATCACTCCCTGGGTAGAGTGAGAGAAAGAAATACCTGGAGGACCTAGGAGTGAGGCAAACGATAAAATTTTGTGAAATAGGAGCTTTTTATCTTGAATTAGCTCCAAAGGAATTCATCAAAGGCTTTACTTCCTGTGCTGGTAGAGCACTCTCCATCAAAGTTAAGACGTGGTGTCACAGCCTAAGTGAAATGAAGACCAGCCTTATGAAAAGTGTGAGTTGTGTACTTTTATCTTGGTCAACACCTTACTGCTGCTCAAATTGCCTCATTTTAAATTTTGACTCCGTAGTATGACCTTGGTCAAATTATTTAACCTTTGTGCCTCAGACTTCTCATTGACCAGTGGGGAGTAACAGTAGCTAATCACAGAGTTACAGTGAGGATTAAATTAGATAGCCCATATAAAGTACCTGGCAAGTAGAATCACTACCTATTAATTAGGGAGTTTAGAGTCATATTCTATATTTTGTGTATATATATAATTTTTTTTAATTGAAGTATAGTCAGTTTACAATGTGAGTCATATTCTACTTTTAAAGGCATAGTGGTAAGTTTGTTCTGGAAGGACATTAATTTTTAGGATATGTGGGCAAGATGGTTTAAGTATTCCTAATCAAGGTTCTCTAAGAGTACTATTTTGTTTTTAAAAATGAGTTACAGATACATGATTTAAAAGAGTATTTATGTAAGTTATGGAATCATATACCCAGTATGTACTGTTTGACTCACTACATTGGATCTACTGGAATTCCACTAATTAATCCTCACAGCATGAAAATAAAATTTATGTCCAATGAGCGTTCATTTATTCAGTGAATTATTTTTGAATTATTTGAACTCAATATAGGGTTAACATGAATCCAGGTAGCTTGTTGATTTTCAGCTAAAGTTTTGCTGTCTCAATATATGGAATTTTGGGTTGTTTTTAGGGACATTTTTCTTTGAGAGTAGCTGGGGTAAGAATCTAATAAAGCACACATGGCCTGCCATACTTTGTGTATTTCTCATTACCTTTTTTCCCTTTCGTATATAATCAACAATGTATATATCTGTATTTGAGTTCATTTTTTCACTTTTGCCTTAATAAATATATAAAGCCTCAGAAATTATTGCAATACTAATAGGTTTGTGTGAATTATATTTTCACATGTATAAGTAATTTGATATTTTAAATTCAATTTTGAAAGAAATGAAATTCCTATTTAAAAGAATAGTTTTTAAAAATAATTTTATAAAACAAGTATTCATTCACTATCATTTCATAAGTTTGAATTTTTACAAATCCAGTTGTTTCATGTTAAATATTTCTAAATTGTAAGGTCTGTCACTTGAAAGAGAACTAAGAAAAAGAGGGCTCCAAGCAACAATACTAACCCTGCAGAAACTTCATACATAAAGTAATTGTTTTAAAAGAAAATAAATAGCAAATGAATACTTTTCTTCATTCATAGAGAATTGATTTTTAAAAGAATGTTGGTCTAAAGAGATTTACCAGGAAGAAATAGCATAACTTGCTTTGCTTGTTATTGGAAGTGCGGAGTGAAATTAGTCATTTGCTACCTAAGAAATAAGCACATCACATAACTTCTGTCATTTGTATGTTCTTATTGGAAGGTAAAGTTAGGCATGTTTAAAGGAACAAATTCAACATTACTTTATAAGAGAAACTTGATAAGTTTCTGAGAACACCAGAACTGACTGCTAATAAGACCATTACTAAGATCATGAGTTTAAAAAACACTGTTATTACTTCTATATACTTATTTTTTAAACTTAGCAAAGTAATTTACATTTATTAATAAATGGTGAATACATCCGACCATAACTTATTTGTTATTGAAATGTTACAGGAGAAAATAAAGGAATGATTGTTAAGCTACAAAATATTGCTTAATTTCAGATGTAAATTATTATTTGTGTTTTTGCTTACTCTTGGTGGGAAGCAGAAGCCACCTAAAGTTATGTGACATAGAAACCCAATAACTTAAAACTCTTAGAAACATTGCATTTGTAATATCAGTGTGATTGTTATATTCAGCAACAACATAAACAATGTAGAGTAGATACCATTTACTATTACTATCTTTTAAAATGTATTATTTTATTCTTACCTCAAGTACATGGCAGAGTTATTACTTTCCCAATATCATGGGTAGAAAAATTAAGTTTAAGGAAGATTGAGGAATAAGAAACACCTTTCAAAGCTGAGATTTGAACTCAATTCATTCTGACTTTGAAGTCTATATATGTAATCAATACAGATATTTCCTTTTATTGCTCTACAAATCAGGTGTTTTAAAGGAAGCATTGCTGTAGTATTAATGTACTGTAGAAGATATTGAGGATGTGGGTGTAGATTCATTAAACATATTAATGTCTCATAATGTATTGACTTGGTAATAAAATAAACCTGACTAAGGTGAATGAAATAATATATTTTTGTTGTTTCTAAAGGGCAAATGGAAATTTCCTTAAGTATTATAGAATCAAATTAATATTGAGTGCCATTTTAAAAAATCAATATTTTGTTAGTAAATTTAATATTATATTAATCATTTCCTGCAGTTCAGTACATGTGGCTAATCATTGCCAGACTCTTTTTAACATATCTCAGGATTTTTATAGCTCAAATTACCTATTTAGAGTGAGTTTCAGGTGGGTCAAAATTAAAAAATTAGTAAATGTTATGTTCTTTATTTCAACTTTTCTTTTGAATATGTTTTTAGTTCATTTTTTAATTCATATATCTATGAATTGTATTTCTTGGCATGTAAGCTTGGTGACATAACTTTACACCTAAAATACAATGATGAGATTGAAGATTCATATTTATAAACGAACATTTTTTTGGAGTGCGGTAAGCCATTTAACGTTACATCTCAGAACATGATAAGGTGATCATTCCCTACTATCCTTTTACTCCAGTAGATATGAAGTCACTTGCAGGGATGCACTCTGACTTACTATTTTTCAAATTTCTAGAATAGTACCTGGCAATTTTTTGGTATACCATAATAGTTATTAATTGAAATAAATGAATGTCTCCTATAAATATTAGTGATATATAACCTACCATGTTACAAACAAATTCTGTAAACTTTAGAAATCCATAATATAAATAATTATATAAAAACAACCTTCTTTAACTGAAAAATATTTAAATTCATGGTTTATTGATCTGGGAACAATGCTGAGGAAAATTACTATGCTAGGAAGTCATAAAAAAACTTGCTTCTGTCATTCCTGGAAGGGCTAACTATGAAATAAACTTGGTCATTTGCTTCAGTCTTTCCATAGGAGAATAAAGATGTGCTGAACATGTGAACATGTCATAGTCCAAAAGCTTATTTGTAAGTTAGTTAAAAATTCAGAATATTTTGTTTTTCCCACTGAATAAAGTTCTGTTTAGGTTCCTAGGACATTTGACAAAAGCCGATCATCACCCTGTAGTTGGAATGTTGTATTATGTACTGTGTTTTAAGTAGGCCAGTGTTTGAGGTCAAGAAATACTTGATTCTAGTTTGGTACCAGTCAGGCCAACTAGGGAAGAATCCCCTTAGCAGTTAACTATCATGACCAAAACAGGCATTTATCATTCACGCGAGTAGGCACCAGCAAGGAACTCTAGCAAGTAGGGGCAGTTCAAGCTCCACGTGTTACTGCTGCGCTCTGAAAACAGCTGTGCAAACAGTCCATAGACAGTGATCCTCGTCATGGGAAAACTTCATCATTTTTGTTTTTGTGGAAACATTAAAACCTCCCTTTTTGTAGGTTATAAATGCATAGGGAAATGGGAAAAAATCATAACTATATATCACTAATTTACGACATTAGGAGCATTGAGAACTAGAGTGTTTTTTGTCTTTGTAAAATCTTTTCAAGAGTAATTTGAATACTACTTGCTTTTTTTCTTGTGATCGAGTTTACAATGTGAGTGTGAATCGCTCTTACACTTGACAAATTGTCATGCCCCTTTCTAAGTACGGGTCGACTTAGAACATTTTATCCTTTGCATTTTCAACGTCATGAAATATTTCTGAGAATTCCTTTAATGTGAAGGCTTTTGCCAGCATTGCTTCCTCGGGGACGTCTTGATCCTTTTCGTTATACCACTTTCCTCATTTATGTTTATCTAAGCTCCTCCGGCTACATATCCAGTGTCTCTTGAATGGCAGCAGTGCCAATATGCCAGGGTCAGCAGTTTCTTTTATAACTCCATGTAAGTCCAATTAGAACTGTACTTCAGCGTTACTACTTGTCGTTTCTTTGCTGCGCTTTCAGTTTTGTTGGTCAGATTCCCTCTTCTGATTATCCATTTTTGTACAGTATATGTGGGAGACAAGGAAACAACACAACTACAATCTTTGCTCTTTGTGCATCAACTGAGTAACAAATGCAGGGTGATTAGTTACAGACGTATTTGGAAAGATGTGACATGACTGTTCATTTATCATGGTGCATATCTGTTATTTATATAGTAATTTGAGGACTGAAGAGCTGGCAGTGATGTACTCTGAAATTTTAGTAGTTCATTTATGATGGTAACTGAAATTTGAACCACGTTGGTGGGGGCACTAGTGTTATTTAGACCGTGACAACTGAAATTTATGCGTATTTGAACTACTCAAAACAAGGACTGTCTATAACATTGTTTGAATGTATGAAAGCCACTGATTTTGTATGTCAGTTTTATATCCAGTTACTTAATTGTTTGTTTAGTTTGGAATTTTCTCTTAGGTACCCTTGAGTTTCCCAGATAACTATTATACTGTCTGCATATAGAGGTATTACTGATTTTAAGCATTTTAAAATTTTCTATTGTCTGACTATGCTGGTTAATTCCTTCAATAGAATATTAAATAATGATAAGGAAAGTGGACATCCTTCACTCATTTTTACTGTAGCAAGAATGCAAAGTGTTTTCCCCATTAAATAAAGTGATGGCATGGCATCTGCTAAGGAAGAACCCATCAATTTAAGTATTATTATTATTTCATTGGGAATGAGTGATGAGTTTGTTAAGTACCATACATTCAGAAACTAAGATTTTAATATGGCTTCTGTCCTTGGATATTTTCATGGTGTGAATTATGGTAGAGCCTATTATAATAGCAAACTATCCTTGTATTCCAGGATAAAAGAGCATTTGGTTGTGATACATCATTTTTTTCACATGCTAATAAATTATTTCTTCTAATATTTATTTTAGTGTTTCTAAGACAAATATTTTATAGTTTTATTTTCTGTGCATGTGTAGTATTTTCAGATTTAAATGTCTATACTATACTCACATCATAAATTTTTTGGAAGATGGTTTTCTTTATGCTGTGCATAATTTAGTTAGCATTGGCATTATCTGTTCCTTATAGAGTGGAATAATACCCCTCCAAAGTTTCTGAATCTAGGACATCTTTGCAAATGTTCTTTGACATTTTTATCTACATTTGCTATTTTCATTGGTTTATTTAGACTTCATATTACTCATAAGATCATATTTAGTGAATTACATTTTTGAGACTGTTACGAATGGCAACCATGGTTTCAAATTTATTTACTTTGAATTGTAAAAAGTAAGGTAGTAAACTTCGTCTTATTTTATTTTCATTTTCTATACTTTACTAGTTTTTTTCCCTTACTGTTTTTCATATCTTATTGTGTTTATCTGTCTTCTTCCTGCTTCTCTTTTACTTTCTTTCACCTTTTAATACTGTTCTAATATGAAAGTCTATCCACGTTATTTTCTTTTCCCATTTTTTAAAAATTGTGGTGAAATACAGGTAAGGTAAAATTTATTATCCTAACCATTTTTAAGTTCAATGATACTAAGTACACTCACGTTGTTGTGCAATTGTCACCACCACCCATCTTCAGACCTCTCTTTTCATCTTGCAAACCTGGAACTCTGTACCAGTTAAACAGTAACTCTCCATTCCCTCATGCCTCCAGCCTCTGAGAAGTACCATTCTATTTTCTGTCTCTATGATTTAGACTAATCTAAGTACTTTTTAATAAATGGAGTCATACAGTATTTCTCCTTTGTGACTGGTTTGTTCCAGTTAACTCTTGAGTAGCTTCTCTCTTGCTGTTTTCAAAATGCTCTGTCTTTGGCTTTCTACAGTTTGATTGTAAAGTGTGTCACTGTGGGTCTGTCAGTGTTCATCCTACTTGGAGTGTGTTGATCTTCTTGAATGATTATATTTCTTTCATTAAATTTGTGGAATCTGTGATCATTTTTGATCTGCTTGATGGTGTTCTATGTATCTTTTAGGATCTGTTCACTTGTCTTCATTATTTTTTTCCGGTTCTAGATGATTTCTGTTGTCCTGTCTTAAAATTCACTGATTACTTTTTCTATCCGCTTCAGTCTGCCTTTGAATTACTCTAGTGAAATTTCCTTTCAGTTATTGTAAATTTCGGCTCCAGAATTTCTTTTAAAAAATTTATATCTTTATTGATATTTCCATTTTATTTATACATCATTTTCATGACTTTTTCCATGTCTTCCTTTAGTTCTTTAAGTAATTTTAAGACATTGTTTTAAAGTTGTTGTCTAATAGTTCTGCCATTGGGTCTTTCTCAGAGAGAGTATTTTTTCCCCCTTTAAATGGGCTATATTTAAAACTGAACATTTGAATCTAATAGTGTGGTGACTCTGGGAAATCAGATTCTTCCTCTCCTCAGAGTTTGTTCTTTATTGTTTTTGTCCATTTCATCATTGTAGGTTGTCTCTGTGGTGAGAACCAAACAGATGTGTAAATTTAAAGTCTTATCAAGTCTTTTCTGAGCCTGCTCCTTCCTCTTGGCATGTGCAATGACTTTGTAATTTTCCTGATATATGTAGTTACTTTTCAATGTTCTATTCTTCAATGCCTGGTTCCCCAAAGGAGAAAAAAGGGAATAATGAAGGGAGGGGAAATGATTCCAGTCCTTTCAATATTTTGGAAGTCACTTTGGCTAGAGGAGGAGGGAATTGGAACAATGGAGGGAGGTGCAATAATATTGACCCTCTCTGATTAAACACAGTGATCAATGACCAGAGCACAGGTCCCTGATATTTGGAGACAGGGTCCCTGTTGCCTGCCCTAGCCCTGTAGGCTGTGTAAACTGTTCCAGAAACAGTACACAGTTGTCTGCCCAGGAGTGAGGGATGGAGGACGATCCAGATCTGTGTAAGAGCTGCAGTTGGTCAGAGTTAATAGCAATTTACCATCCAGGGTTTCTCCTCAAAATTACAATCCTTCAGTTGACTCCAGAATTCCAAAATAGTTGCTTCAGACATATTCTCTCAGTGCAATTGTTGATAGCTGCTTCCTACTCTGCCATCTTCTCAGAGTCATCTATCCAAAATTATCTTTTATATATAATGCAAAATGTCAGCTAGTATGTGCCTTTAATATACATTCTTTGTACTATAAAACTTCATAAAATGTCATGACTTTGAAAAATATTGTGGGAGGTTGATGGGTGGTTGTAAATGGGTTATTTGTACGTTTTGAACAGTTAGGTTACTATATAGTGTTAATGTAGCATTCTGTTGTCCTTGATGGTTCCAAATAGAATGTCGTCGGTGAGAATGGTTATATTCTCTAACGTCAGTCTATGTTATCAACCAGGTGGGTTCTCTTGTATTGTTTTGCAGAAAAAAAATAACTTTTGAAAGGTAATTCTGTGTTGCTATTTATTCTGGAACACCCTATAAAGAATTATGAATTATAATTGCACAAAATTGCAAATAAACACCTGCAGCTACTCAAAAGGAGTTGCCCCTGAGGATCCCCTAAAGTGAATTTCTTGAATGCTATGTACCTCATGTTTTATGTTAGCTCAACCCAAACATATCCTTTGAGTTTGGCAAAAACAGGCTAAGTTTTAATTTTATGTAGATGAAGTATCCCCGCCAGTATAGAAAGTGTACTTACTGCAGCGTGGAACCAAGGTAGCTCTGTATGTAAATAAAATTAAAGAAAAGAGTCATAGTCAACTAAGTGATTTGTAAAGACATAAAATGAGAAAAACAGAACTTAGAGAAAGTTTATGTTAAAAACAATAACATTGTACAATCTAAAATACTGTGTAAAATATTTGAAAACACCATCAACTGTCAGTTTACTGGATGGGCAATGATTACATATAACATAGTTTCTTCTTTTAGGGGAAAAACATTTTCAGTAATTTGCTTAGCTTTTCTCTTTACTGCTTCCTACTTGCTAGGTGCTATGTAGGGTAATAAAATTTTTATAGCATTCCTATGTTTTTCAAAATAATTCTTGCCCATACTTTATATGCTTATCCAAATAGTCCTTTCATATGATGATGATGATGATGATGATGATTAATTTTACAGATAAGAAGACTGTTGCTTGGCTGGTATGTTGGCTTTCTCAAGGTCAGCCTAAATAGATAACTATCACCAGCCTACTTTATATAAACACCATATAGTTCCTGTCCTCCATAAAATTACAAATTAGTACTTAGGGCACACAGAGAAAATACACAGTTCTAAAGAACTAGCGATTCTATTAAAATTCAGCTTGCCTATGAGACAAAAGGCCACACTGACTTGTCAGCGTTCTCTGCCACAATTCCTAAATGAATAATAGCCATCAGCAACATCATCTGTGGGTGCAAATGACCACACAATAGGTCGTGTTCCCAGGTGTTGCCAGAGTCACAGTCAGACCTCCCTGTGGATGTGTGAATGTATAGAAGCGTAAAGACAAATGTCTCTCCCTGCAGAATTGAAACATTTTGCAGATAACCAAGGCACTTATGGCCAGTGCTTTCAGGGTTTTCCTCCCTATGAAATTCTATCACTTTACTTCACTCTCCTATGGCTTTTTCTTGCGCTAACATATCTCAGCTGCAAGTCAGCGTAGCTTGTCCAGCATCTGTCACTTTGCAGCAATCAATGGCCATGTTTTATTGCTTTAGGTTGTATTTCCTTGTAACTATTATCTCCAAATTCAACCTTCAGAAAACTCTTCTAGGTCTCTTGACAGAAATGATGTTGTTGGAATTAACTAAGGAGTAGCAAAGCAAAGCCCAAAACTGCCCCTCTCAGGGCAATATGTGATTGTGCGGCAACGTGCATTGAAAGAGTCAATGAGTAACATGGCAGAAGGCATATGTTATAATGCATGGGGTTCATTTTGTCAGTGCATTCATGCTGTCATATAAATTATATAATATTTTTATCAAAATAATGTTCAGTCCCAATTTGGGGAACAGTCATTAAAATTATGTAAGTGTTCAACTGATTTCCTTCATAAATAGCATAACATAAATAATATGCCAGAATTGTATGTTTTATTTTTTATTAGAAGGATAAGCCAGTCATTTCTTAGAGATGTTAGTGCCTAAGGTGGGAGCCGACAGGTATCTGTACCATGGGGTGTTTACTTGATGGGACCAATCACCAGTGCTCCAAGATCAGAAATTCAGTTTCATCTGTGACCTCAAAGTTAATAAAGTGCTTAGGCATTGATTTCCACAGAAAAAAATCTATACATATATCCATATCTCTGTATTCTCTCTATATCTCTGTCTCTCTCTCTATGTATATACAGCATAATAACATCAAATTTAAATTTATAGCAGATGTCTAAATTTCATGGGTCCAGGATATCCATGTCAACATATCAGGGATGCCCCAACCTGGTAGCAAAGTGCCTAGGTGGCCAAATCAGAAATCAGAAGACTATGTAGTAGGTATGGCGACAGTAAGAGGAATCAAATAGGTTTGATAAACACTTAATTGAGGCCATGAGAAGCTTAATACATCATCCTGTCTGCTGAGTAAGCAACTCGCTTCTGTTTTTCGGTGTACTCACATGTCCCTGGTGCTGTGTAAACGCAGTAGGCAACAGGCTCTACTTCCTAGACTGACAAAGAAATCCTTCTTTATCCACACAATTTTTTTTTTCTGCAGGCATTTTAATATTAATGTCAGCTGTAGGTGTTTTTTTCCTACAGAAATCAGCTATCAGATGTGCCTCCCTAAGGTGTTTATTCCACTCGCACTTTTTTTGATTTCTTCTCCTGCATGTTGATACTTGCACACCGTGGCTTGATGTGTTCTAGTTCTATATTCTAGGGTCTTTTTGTGTTTCCATGTTTCTAGTCAACAAATAAGAACTATACTATGTTAGCCAAGCTGTATTTGGAATTCAGATGCCTGAGAGATACCACGTTTATGTTTTTCATGGATTTATATGTTAGCTCCGGAATAAGAACAGAGAAATAACGTGGGGTAAATTTATTTTATAATATGCTGAAAAGCAGTACCCATGGCATTTTTAGTGATAGCATTGTTTGAGGTGTTGAACTGTGTGATAAAGGTCTTGCGAAAATTGACTGAGATTTTTCCCCTGTGTGCCCTCTTGCAATGTGACTTTGGAGGGCCACCTACATATAGCAGGTGGAATCTATTTCCCATGCTCTTGAATTGGGCTCACCTTGTAGTTCACTTTGGCGAAAAAATGACATTGTGCCAGTTCTAAGCCTAGGCCTCCAAAAGCCTTTCACAGCTTTCCTCTCCCTTTTGGAAACTTGCCCAGTCACTGTGTAAAAATTTCTGGGCTATTCTGTTGGATTATGAAAGACTTGCAGCCCAATTGCTCTCATTTTTCTAGCTGCCAACCAGCCAGAGCCCCAAGCAGAGCTGCCTAGCTGACTGGCTGCTGGGTGGATGAATGAGCTCATCTGAGGATGAAAAAACTGTCCAGATGAACCCAGCCAAAACTGCTGACTCACAGAATCACATGCCAAATAAATGGTGGTTGTTTTAAGCTGCCAAGTTTCACATGGTTTGTTATTGTCAGTGGTTGAATTGTGCCCCCTCCACACCAATTCACATGTTGAGGTCCAAACCCCCAGTGCCTCAGAATGTGACCTTATTTAGAAATAGAGTCATTGCAGGTGTAATTAAAGTTGAATGAGGACTGGAGTAGGATGGGCTCCAATCCAATAGTCCAATATAACTTGTGTCCTTATGAAAAGGAAAAATGTGGACAGAGACGTGCACATAGTGAGAAGGCCGTAGGGAGATGGAGGCAGAGATGGGGGCTGCTTTTACAAGGTGAGGATCTCCAGATGCTGGCAGGACATGACCAGACACAATCGGAGAGGCATGAAACAGCTTCTGTCTTGGAGTCCTCAGAGAAAACCCTAGTCTGCCAGTACCTTCATCCTGAGCTTCTAGCCTTCAGGACTAAGACAGTTAATTTCTGTCTAAGACACTCAGCCGATGTTCTCTGTTAGGGCATCCGTATCAAACTAATACAGTCATGCAGCCAAGGGCAAGGAGTCCAAGCTATGTATTTGTCTATTAAGAGATGTTGGAAAGACCTTTGCTCTCAAGGTGTTGGTATGTATTTCGACATCAGGTCACGTTCAGAAAGTTAAAAAATACATTGTGCTATCTCCTATCGCTAGTGACGAATGATAAGGCATTTGCCATTGTTTGGAGAAGGAGGTTGACTGGATGTGCTATGCATGTCTTCATGGGAGGGAGATGTTTGCATGCTTGTACCTTAAGGAACAGACAGATCATGAAAAAGGGACGGGAGTGAAAGAAATGGTAGAAATGAAGATTCAGGAGCTCAAATGAAAGAATGTTTGTGGAAAGATGCATAAGCCAAATCAGCTGAGTTTAGAAAGGTACCTTTTTATGTAACTGTAAAGAGTGGATAAGCAGTACATAGATAGAGTAGAAGGGCCAAGTTCCCAGCAAGCCTCGTCACAGCATGTGGGCATTATTTATGAATATTCAACATTTATAAAAGTTTTATGCATGTCAACTTTATACTAAAAATTTGAAGTTGTGGATAAAATGTATGGGAGTGGTAGAGATAAGAGGAAGAAAGTTCACTTAGAAGCTTCTTGCTGATGAAGTCCTGAGCAAAATGTCAGTAATTTATGAAAAGGAAAGACTGACATAAATATTCCTCAAGAATAATTTTTGCAAGGTTTAATAAGTCCCAAATATGTTTTAATCCTGGGCATGTGGTTGAATTTTACTAACAGATTTTTTTAAAAAACGAGGCCATTTTGAGAAAGTTCTGGTTTTCCTGAAATTTAAGTTTGGATTTTAATTATTTTGAAGTTAAAGTGTTTATAGAACATGTGCATGAAAATATTCAGACTTCAGTAACATAGGCCAAAGAATGGAGTCATAACTGATTATGCACACTTTGTAAGTCTTTAAATGCAACTATTTCTGTTTCCTCCAGACAATCAAATTTCAGATGGTTAAAGATAAAAATGCTACAGAAGAGTTCATATAGAAACCAGCACTAAAATTTGGGTCATCTTTGCTCATGTGTGTATGTCTAAGCAAGATGGTACCCTAAGCAGCCAGGCACTTTCTTGTATATTATAAACTAGCAGCCCAAATAGTGTTGTTCAGGAGAATTCTAAATACCTTACCATAAATAGATACTTGTTGTCATAATGTGGAGAATGATGCATACAGTTGCCAATTAGAAAGTATCTTTATTGTAAAACAGCATTTGCCTTTTGTAGTGCAGAAACTAGTGGAAATAGATATTTATGTTGCATGACTCAGAGTTGGAAGTCATACACATTTTCCATTTTACTTTTATATTACCCACTCTAAAGCATGCCTTTTAAAAAAATGCCTTCTGCAGCTTTCCAATGTTAATTTGAATATACGATATGCAATACAATCCTAAAGAATTCTTTCAAATTTAATTTTACATATCAGCTAGTAACTTCATATTATGCAGTAACAAACATGCTGGCAGAGATCTTAATTTTACATCATCAGTCTAGCTCAGAAATGGTTTGGATCTTGCTGTATCTCCTTTTCTCCATAGTAATGAATGATGAACAAAAAGATACATAGCACAGCTGGAGAAACCAGTCATCTTGTTTAAATAAACTGACTTGAAAAAAGAAAATGCGTGCATTCTATGTAAAAATGTATTCTGAGAATTCCACCTGGTGAAATTCTCTCAGAGATAAAAACTGAAACTCTGAGAGAAGTAGAGATTTCCAGAGAAAGAGAGCAGAAAACAGTACTGCATGCATATACAGGGTCAGAAAGGAGATGTGTTAGCAAAGGAAAAGAAATTTTGGTTTTAAAACCAAAATATTCTCCTAAAGTTACAGGAACCAAATCTGGAATTATCCATATATTACAAATTTTAAAACAAAGAAGTTCATATTATTAACGCTTTTTTCTAGGTTCACAATTCTCATAGGTGCATGTATCCATGTTCTGTAAAAGACTGATTTGTGGAAAACATATGTATGTGTATATAACAATAAAATCAAGCTACATTAGGTGTATGTAATATGGATAATCTTTTAGGATTCTTTTCTTAATTGCAAAGCCCAAAAAGCAAAAAAAAAAAAAAAATCAAATTGAATCAGAAGATAAATAAATAGTACATATGTGTGTGTTATACATAATGGATGCTCTCTGTTTCTAACACTTGTTGTATAAAGATAAGTTTTAAAATGCTCCAGAATAGAATGTTACCAACCCATGTCATTTGCTATCACTACCGCTGAATTCTTTCTCGTGATTCACACACACTGCGTGATCCCAAAAAAGGCATTTCATAGCAAGTCATTTATCCTGTACTTTTTGTATATACCAATCTCTAATGGAAGGCTAAATTTATGGTTAATAAGCTGGGCATAAAGATTTTTAATTGTAACCATTACTATTCTGAATACGGAGGAAATAAAAATTGAACTGTAGGAATGAAAACAACTATGGATTTTAGTTTTAAGTCAGATATATTCATCATAGTACCCTAAATAACATGAAAAATACTCTGATGGATATTCATGAACATGCTTTTAGAACTGATCTTCTCTAGAATTTATGGGAGTTTATGGAAATACAGTCAAAGGTTTCATCTCTTTGTTGAAAAGGCATGTGATCCTTACAGGTTTCTTCACAGGCTTATGAAAACAAGAGTTTAAATGGGGCCTCTCTCGTGGTAAGTTGGACAAACGTTGTCCCAATAGGATATGGAAAAAAATAAAGTAAGCTGGTAATCAAGCGAACCTTATAATTTTGGTATCAAGGATCTAATTATGAGTATCATTGATCTGTCATATTCTATCTTTGACAAGTTTATTAGGAATTAAGGAAGCAGAGATTACATCTCAGTGTTTAAAAATGCAGCAGCAGTTGTGGTGTTGTATTTTTCGTTGATAGGAGATAAAGAAAATTTTGGTACCCATGAAAGGATTCCTGTGCCTATCCATAAGCTTAAATATCTATGTGATACAGTGAAGCATTCCTATGTCCATAATAACGTTTGAAAAAGAAGTAGTTCAGTAGAGTCAGGCTGTTAATTATCAACCAGTTTTTCTTTTTAAGGAGTTTAACATCTGTTTTCCCCATAAAAACAGGTTTTACAAATGTAGACACAGATCAAGACAGCAAGAACCTGTGGTTTAATATTCATGTTATTTTTACATTATTGTTTTGTATCAACATCTCATTGCCAAAGTCATGCAGAGCACTGGGGTCATTAAGCTTACAATTTACAAAATTAAAAAAAAAGAAAAAAAACTGGAAAATAGCTTCAGTTTCCACGATTTGGCAGAAGAAACCTGGATAATTTTTGGTGTTTTGTGCCAGTAACATTTTAGAGCTGGATTCACATCAAGACCATTAAACATCTTTCATAAAAAATGAAGAAAAACCGATCCTCTGCCCTTTGTTTCTGTACTGTCGCTTTCAGAGCTTGACTTTCAGAATGCCAACTTGGATGTCAAAACATACAGCTGAATGTTCCTCTATCACAAGGGTCTCTAACATGTGTTGAAATTTGGCTGAATTAGAAGTATGCCTACAGTTAAACATCTTGAGTCCTTTTCATACCGAGTCCCTGGAATTTAATTTTGATGGCTCTGTCATGTGCCAGTCTCTAGCCATGACTACAGGCATTTTCATTTGTCAACATTTTGCAGTTCTATTCCGTGTACATTTAATTCATTAGCTTATTGGTTGTTTTCATTCATTATTTTTTCTAAGTCTGTAAATGCCAGAAGGGCATATGGGTAGTTCTGTGGGAAACAATCACTGTTCCTCTTACGACTAGATGTGTTTGTGTTAGAATAGAGACAAACCCTAGCTACTGGTTTTTAGCTCAAAATTATTATTTGTCCTTAGGGGTAACTTGCTGTGAAAAACTATCATTTTGCCAAGGTTCAAACTTTGAAATGAATCATCGCCTCTCTGATTACTATTCTTTTGCAAAAGTAGAGCCCTCAAGATGATAGTAAGGGAAAAATTACCATAGCATTTAAATTCCAATAAAAATGTTTATTAATGGAATTTAAACAGTTCTTTCAGGAAAAATAAGATAATTTAACAATTCATTTTGTTTTAAATAACTTTGTATTCTCTCATTTAATTTTTTCATATGTATATGTCATCAACTTTATTGTAAGTTCCCAGAGGACAATTATTCTTTTTTTAATATCACAAACAGTATTAGATACAATGTGAGCACATTATACTCAAAACATACTTGCCAGTTAGCTGGTTAGTTGAGCTTTTAACTAATCTTTCGAGGGATAAAAGCATTACATTTCTGTATTACAAAAGGAAAATTAATTTCAAATTACAAATCTGTAACTAATTGAGTAGCTAGTCATAACAGCTATGAAATATGTAAGAGCAATTTTGATTTCTTCCTGTTCTTTCGTTGTCCTAGTTGTAAAATTGTAACTTAATAACCCAGTGAAAGCAGAGTCAAATATTTAACTTATTTTTTCCACAAAACGTACATGGATTTCAGGAGAAAACAACTAGAAGCTGAACATGTATTAATAGTAATGAAATTATAGAAAGTGTCAAAATCTACCTAGGAGTCAGAAACCCTTGAGTTTAAATTATGACTTTTTTTCCCATAGGAACTTACACCTTCCTATATAACTTGCTATAACAAGTTATTCAAAAGTCTTTCAGCTTCTTCCATGCGTCTTGTTACTTTACTAGGTAGTTTAGTGAAGTGAGCGATAATAATAATTGGCAGAATATGCTTTGGGGGCCAATGAGAATTTGTTTCCTTCCTTGAGTTATTCAGAGATGCATAAGCAATAATTTAAAAAGCACAATAGCTCATGTAATGTTAAAGATTATTTAAAACAGTACTATTATATTTGAGACAGTAAAATATTATTGAAGTATTCACTTTGTTTAAATGCCACACAGGAAGTTCTAGATAGCTAAGAATAACCAGTACTCAAAAAAAAAATGACTGCTTAAATAGTTTAACTTAAAACAAGGACCAACATTTTATAAGAGATGGTATAATAATGGCTTGCATGTTTTTCTCTAAGAAGTAAAACTAAAAATTATGAAGAAAAAGTTTAAGCTTTTATTGATAATTTTTTGTTTACACTGAAATGCTAAGTAAACAAAAATAACTCAGGTGAAGATGTTGTACATAATGTTAGTGTAAAACTAAGATAAAATTATTTAATGGCATATTTTAATTCATGTTTTACTTTCATCATGATCATAAATGTTGCCATTTTTGAAAAAAGATATGGGGATTATCAGTTTTTTCCAAGTCTAACTTGACTTTGATATGCGTGTAACTGTCTTTTTATAGCCTTTATCTTTTTTTTTTCCTCCCTTTAATTGTTAACTCCTCTCACTCTGCCAGATAAACATTCATTGTCAGTGGCTTTAAATGAACACCTTCTTTGCCTTTAGAGACCTAGATTTTCTGAAAAATCAAATTCAAAATTTGTATTTGTGTATTTTCCACTGCCATGAGAGCATGGTAACTATGTTAGTATTAAGTGGTGTATGATTGTATTAGTCAGGATTCTCCAGAGAAACAGAACCAGTAGGATGTCTGTCTATCTAAGGAGATTTGTTGTAGGAATTGGCTCACACAATGGTGGAGGCCAAGAGGCCACACATTCTGCTGTCTTGAAGATGGAGAACCGTGAAAGCCAGTGGTGTAATTCGGTCTGAGTCTAAAGGCCTGACAACCAGGAATGCTAATATCCAAGGGCAGGAGAAGATGGATGTCCTAGTTCAGAGAGAGAGCAGACTCACCCTTCCTCTGCCTTATTGTTCTATCCAGGCTCTCAGCAGATGGGATGATGTCCACTCACACAGGGAGGGTCAGTGTCTTTACTGGAGTCAGGGATTCAGATGCCAATCTCCTCTGGAAACACCCTCGGAGACACACTCATGAATAATGGTTTACCAGCTATCTGTGAAGCCTTTAGCCCAGTCAACTTGACACATAAAATCAGACATCACAGTAATGTTTGAATAGTGACTAATTTTACTAATTTATTAGTGGAAATGATCTGGTTAAGGCAATTTTTCTTTCTTACATAAATTTTATTGCTGGGGAGACTCAAATATTGTATAACAAGGAATCCTTATACTATTTAATTATAGCCATGCACTAAGTTATAACTACAAACCTGGAAAGCACTAGAGAGTTGTTTCGACTCTGATTTAAACTCTTCTGGGAACACTGGAGAACTGGAATACCATAAAATAATGACAAACGCTTGATCTTTACTAACATACACCTAATTTCACAGTGGCATGCAAATCGTTATACTGAAATCTTAAACCTTAGCATGTTTTGAATACAACTACATTTTGCTTATTAAATGTATTTCAATTCACTTAAAATTTTATTTTTACTTAAGGAAGATAAATCAAATAGGTGGCACGCTGATCAGTCTGCAATAAATGTTTTCCAAAACAAGGATGGACTTTGCATGGGTCATATGGAATCAGGAATGGAGAGCTTCCATTCCAGTGCCAGTTTCATGTCATTTACTGCCTCTGCCCTGTTTTCTCATGGCTTCCCATCTGCCCTCCCAAGATGTGCCCTTCCTTGCTCACACGTCACTGCTGTACAACCTCTTGTCCTGTTACTTCTTTCTTCTTTTATTCCCCTCAGTTCATGGAGTTTTCTTATTCTTCCCAAATACTTTGGCACGCTGCTCCTGCAGGGATACGGTTCTAGGCGCGACCTGTGCCTAAAATTTTCTTCCCTCGTGATATGCAGATGTCTCACACACTCACCTCCTTCCATGTCCAATAAAATAATGTGTCACTGAGTGCACCTGACCACCTTATTTAATACTGCAAAAACTACCCCTTTTTCTTTCATCCTTATTTTTCTTCACAGCACATGTTAACTTTTAATGTGCTTTATGTTATACGTCTCACTTTCCCCATGGTCTGCTTTCCGCAACTGAATTATAAGCTCCATGAGGCAGCAATTTCATCTCTTTGTTGTTTAATGTATCCACAGCACCTACAATGGTACCTGACACTTAATAGGTGCTCAGCAAAGAAATGTGGACAGACTGAATGAATGAATCAAATATCCATGATCAGAATCACTTTAATTTGAGTGTCTAAATTAATAAACATCATCAGGAGTTTACAGAAATGAGAACATTGTGAGTTTTTTTTTTTCTTATGTATTTGAAATAAAGAAGACTGCAGAGTTAATTTTAAATGAACGTGGTTACTGCTCTGCTCTACCAGGCAATGAGCCCTACAGACCTCGCCGATGCCCAGCGGGCCCTCTCACATCAGAAGCGTGTGTGGGGAGAGTTCCGTGAGAATGCACCATGATCAGAGACGAGTGCCCCCCACATCATGCTTATTCCTCGACCTCCTTGCGATTTCCTGTTTTTAAATCTGGGTTCCTCTCATGAACTAACCCAGGGAGCATATTTCTGTGCTATGTGCATGTGCAGAGATTTGTGTATATCAAGGTAGTCATTGTTTAGAGGATGACGTGGCTCAGTACAGTGGCAAAGGAGGCTCTTAGCTGTTACCTAGAACACGGGGAGGCACAGGGACCATCAGTACAGTGAAGATGCCATGTAGATCTACTGGTTCCTGAAAAAGACAGGGGCAGACATAGATGTCTAGTATTGGTCCAAGATACTTCTCTTTGTAAGGAATGTTTAGCCCTAGTAATAGATATGTGTTGAACACATAGACACCCCCCTATAGAGTATTGTGTGTGCATATGCATATGATACAGTATTTTTGGATATAAAATACACATATAAAATAAATGAAAATAGAAAATTATATATGCTATAAAGCATGGCCAAATATCAGTGCCTTTGCCTACCCACTTAAACCTGATTACTAAATATTAGAAGAGACAAATGCCCTTTTTAATTAAGTGAATTAAAAAGCAATTTGCAACTGAGGGAAAACCTAAACAAGATATTTGCATAATTCTTTAAGGCTGATTGTACACAAAGTGGGCAGGAGAAATATTGGAAGGATACACTGAAACGTAATTTAAAGCATGCAATTACAGCATAATTATCTGGGAGGCAGCAATAGCAGAGTGACAGCTTGTTTGAAGAATCTGAAATGGGCATGCGGGAAGACTGCCTCTGACACTGGAGACTCGGTTTCTGTCCCCAACAGTGGTGCTCGTTAGCTGGGTTCCTCCTTGGGTAGAGAATTTTAGTGTTACCTCTGTCTGTTCAGTAGCATGATCTATAAATTAAGAATAATTAAACACATTGCCTTATCGTAAAGCAGCTCAAGCATGATGTATAGATGTATCACTGCTTTGACTCTGGAATATCCTGGGTTTCAGTCCTGTCATTAATCTTGTGTGTGTGTCCTTAAACTTGACAGAAATCTATTTCCCAAAAATACTACCGACACCTAATAAGGTTTAGTGAGGACTTAGAAAGTTAAAAATCTTTCTTATACACTTCCATATTTAGAAAGTAGTTGGCACTTTTTAAGAATTATAATATGTTAAATACTTTTTATTATTTGTATTACCTTGAGCATTTATACATTTTATAGTCTCTACCTATTCCATTTCTTATATATATTGTATATGCTAATTTTATTGCATATTAATGGACATATAACAATACTTTATCGCTGTTAACAGCTTGATTTATAGAGATATTGACAGTGAGTACAGTTGATATGATCGATGCTAGTTTTCCTTCCCCAGGTTTTTTCTCCACCTTCCTTTGCCCTTCTCTGTCCTCAGTTGGCTTCTGGGTAATCTGGTAATGGGGAAATTAACAGACTACCAGAGAGCAGGAGTTTATATTTATCCTACCCTTAGCTGGATATCACCAAGACAACAGCCAGCTCTGGGTAGAACCCCCTCAAGTTCTCAGGTTCTCGTGTAGGTTCTGGCAAGACTATTTCTTCCTTTTATCTCTTTATTCCTGTAGGTGCTAACAGCTTCATACCGTTGACAGCCTCTTGGGGTCATGGCTCAACACCTCTTGTTTGATCCATGAATTCTCCCCACAATTGTGTGTGTGGTCCCTTTGTTAGCTTATTTCTGTTTGAATCACAGAGGGTCATTTTCGTTTTCTTTGGGGCTCTGAGTGACAGTTCTCTGTTCTAGAAGAAGCCCTCAGGACTGCATTTATTACCAGTCTGGGAAATGCATAGATGGTACTGATAACCCTGGGAGGTTTTATTACCACAGTTATTCAAATTATCCTTATCATGAGGTGGAAGAGAAAGCTTTTGGAGATCAAATTCTGTTCTCCTTGATTTTAAGTGTGATTATAAATACTGTGAGTTAGACTAGTTGTCCCTGACTGCCTTGGAGAATTTGACAAAACAATGACAACAACAACAAAATGGCCCTTAAATTCCCAGCATGAGTTGGGAAAACCTCTAGAGGGATCTTGAAAATAATTCTTATTGTTTCTTATATTTGCAAGGCAGATATGCCTGAAGATCAGGTCTAGGATATAGTTTGGTGATTGCAACATCAGAAAGCCAGCTCAGTGCAGGACTTCACAAGCCTTACATTAACGTTAAGGTGCTGATTGGGAGAAAAATGGAGCCTTGAGATTTGCAATAGGAATATTTGGATAGTCAGATAAAACAAAAATCTCCAACAACCTAATACCCCTGAACCTTCATTGTTGAAGATCACTACCTATTCTTTCCTGTCTGATAATTGCATTAAGATTTTCAGTAACTTCACAGGGGCAGGTACCCCCCAACCCCCGCTTCATGTACCAGCCTTTCCCAGTCAGGGTTCATCAAGAGAATTAAACTTTACAGAAAATGATTTTAATGACTTCTCTGAATTTTCCTAATTGAACTGTAGCTCACTAGTACCATTCTAGATGGATAGACAATAAGTCAAACCATTATGTACAGCAAATTCCTTTGTACTTTGGAGCTTAGTTTTCTCATGGAATCCCCAGATGTGAAGGACTGATTTTTGATCCTAATGAGTGTTAAATGATAGCACAGAGGAGAAATGCAAGGCCTCTTCTGGGAGCAGATAGTATGTATGCCAAAGGAATTGTGAGACCAAGCTTCTTTGTATCAGCAAGAGCTAGGGAGCACTTGTAGGATTTGATTCAAAATATAGTAAACAAAGAGTTGCAATGTAGGGTTGGATTAGGCAAAATTTGCTGATGCATTCATTCTGGATGCTGTGTATATAAGCATACTGTAAGCTTTTCTTTAAACCCTCACAAGAGGGTGCTGTGCCCATTTTCCATGGTGACTGTGTACTTAGAAAGGATAGTACAAAGACGTTTGAGGGACTATTAATTATTGCTACCATGTTCCCCTGGTCGGAATGGAGGCTTATGAAGGACAGGTAATAAATAAAAATCTAGCCTCAATTCCTCAGAGATTCCAGTGTACCCTCAAACCCAATTTATGGCTGTGTTCCTAATTCTTGAATATGTATTTGTAATAGACACCCCTTAGCAACTTGCAGAATATGCACATTGGATTGTTGATACACTGAATGAAAGCTACTATAATAGCAAACACTAAGTGGAATCCCATGGAACTGCCCCTCCCCCAACATGCACACACGCACACAGCAAATAGTGAACCATAGCAATATTGCATCACTGGGAAAATTGCAAAGATCAGTCTATTCCAAATTTTGAAAGATGAAGAAGTGGTGATTCCTTCTGCATTCCTGTTCTACCTGGTAGTTTGCCTTGTGTAAAAGGACGTGAATGGAGTGACGATACCAAGAGTGGCAGCATTTCCATGCAATAGAATAGAACAAAAGCAGCACAGCCGCTGGTACCTGGTATGTGTGCATCTCTTAAGGAGGCAGATGTGTCTTTATAAATCCCAACCTGTGAGAACAAAAAGAAGCGGTTTGCTTTGCCTTGCCTCTAGACTCTGTTAACTCTCCTTTTTATAATACGAAGGAGGTGATGGTTCTGGCTCAACGTGATATCCCACAGAGCATCACAATATGCTGCTGTCCTCATGCTGATGAGATCTAGTGACTAGGGCATGTGAAGTACCCCACGTGGTTTATTAAGATGTATGTGTGAAGAGAGTGGGAGAAAGACTCCGAGGTAGATGACTCAGGGCCTGCCATGTTGTTTCTGGAGGTTCTGTATCAAAGTATGTTATCAACTCTGCAGTTACAGGGCTGCACCCCATGCTGCCCACCACAATGAACAAGGCCTTCTTGCTGGGCACTTTGCAAGTGCTCAGCTAACCCATCTACTAGGCACTTGAGAGGCTGACAGTTCTGAGTAGAATCCAGAGTAAGGAAGGAGCTCTGCGGCAGGCATAGGGCCTGTTACTCCATTTTTTGACCCTGCAGATCCAATGGTAACTGAGGCCAGGTCATTTCCACTTTATTTTCTCACTGAACTGTTACGACTCTGGCTGGTGCTGTGTCCCTCCCAGACAACAGCTCCTGTAGGGAAGTCCCTATGTGTGATGGATAATTTTATGTGTCAGCTTGGTTCCGCCATTGTGCCCAGATACTGGGTCAGACATTATTCCGTATGTTTCTATGAGTTGTTTTTGAATGAGATTTACATTTGAATTGGTAGACTTTAAAGCAGAGTACCCTCCATAATGAGAGTGGGCCTCATCCAATCAGTTGAAGGCCTGGAGAAAACAAAACACTAACCTCCCACGAGCAAGAGGCAGTTCTGCCAGCAGATGGCTTTCGGACGTGAAAGGCAGCTCTCCCCTGAGTCCCTAGCCTCCCAAACTACCCCATTAGATTTTGGACTCAACAACTCCCCACAGTCATGTGGATAATGCCTTAATATACATCTATTATATCGTCTATAGATATCCTATTGGTTTCATTTCTCTGGAACCCCAAATACACTCCTCTATTACTCCTGTTCTGATTGGAATTCAGTTAACACCATTTCCTTCTCCTGACACTTAAGCATAAGAAGCCATGATAGCATCTTGCTCTGCATAGTCTGCTGTCTCTCTAGTCCCTGCTCGTTCCATTAACCTTGCCCCAGGAATGTAAGTGATCTCCCCATTAGCATCTCTTTTGAACTATCTGGACTGAGCTCACATACGCAGGGAGACTGACAAATATCTCATTTTTCTATTACTTTCTTTTTTTTTTCTTCTAAGTTTCAAATTGTTCTGTTTTGCATCCCTAACATAATCATATTTTGGGTCTTTTATAAATTTTTAATGAAAGGACTCAGACCTTAAAATTAATCTCCCTGTTTACAGAGATATGAAAATTCCTTTGTGAATTAAAATTCCTCTAGGTAATATGTGCCAATCATTATGTTAACTATCATAAAACTTACGCAGTAAGAGCTAAACTGAGTTAATTTGTTAATTTCCCATTTACAAATCGGACAATTGATTTGGCAGTTTCAGGTAAATGAGTAATCAATTCAGCAGTTAAAATATATAATTTTATAAATAATTACAATATTTAACTAAACATACTTAGGATATGAAATATATGTACACACTTTGTTATATACCCATATTCTCCTCATTGAATAATAATTATTTGGAGGAAAAGAAGCACTTGATTTCAAATAGTGAATGCTACTTGAACCTATAAGATGACAAGAATACATAAAAATACACTGCAGAGGCATAACTTTTTTATTGCCATATGTTTTAAAATAATTACAAGAACATAAAATACATCTGGGAACTTGTCTCAATTAGAAGTCTTGCCCCTCAGGGAAAAATGATAATTTAGAAAGCAGAAGTATCTTATAAACTGAAAAGATTCACATGATTTATTAATGTCCATTACTTCACAAGTAAAGAAAACAGATCTTTAGGATCTTTAATTGAATGGGGACTGGTAGATTTCCAGGGCAAAAACAATAATCTTTTGAAACAAATTATGATCTAATCAGGTTTAGTGATGAACTTGGATGATTAACTCACTACCTATAACATAACCAAGAGTATATTGAAGTCTGGAATGTCATTCCATCTCTGCTAAATCTGTGTGCCTTCCAGGTCATTCTTCAAATATCAAAAGCAAACAAATAATTTTCCTCAGCATGTATGTGTGTACGTATATATGTATGTTTGTCCTTATGTCAAGAGATCCTGCTGGAACTTGGCTGGCCTTATAACGTAAAGTAAGGATAGCCAATGTGGTTGTTTATCAATTAGCATAAGACTTTAATCTGGGATGCCAAATGTCCCTATAATTTTTATTTTTATGGACCAAAATATCTTTTCTTGTCGAGATAAAAATTATAGGACCATATAAAAAGATTTCTAATGATAACATTGGCCCTCTGTCTTAGAGTCCAACAGCATCATCAAATGCAAAAAAAGGAGGGGAAAAAAGCTATCTTGCAAACAAATTTAAGAACTCTTGTTTGCATCTAGTTTCCCTAATAGAAAACCACAAGTTTCTTTTCAGTCTGGATGATTCTGAACCATTTTGCTCAAGTAGGGATTCCTCATAAACCCAGGTGCTGTGATTCTCCACCTGTGCGTTTTTTAAATCTTTGTTCCCACCACCTCTAAGTCCAGCCACCGGCGTCTCTGATTTGAACCACTGCAGTAATCTCATAACTGATACCTTCTGTCAAGTAAAGCTTCCATATAATCTACTTTCTGTTCTAGAAAAATATCTTTGCAGAAAATGTGAATAGTTCCGACTTTTAAAACTCTTTCATTCCTTTCTAAGTGTCCCTATGATTAAGAGTAAAACCTTCATAGGCCCAAAGTGCCCTTTCCGTTCAGACACTTGAACCTTTCCACCTGAGTCAGCCTCACCCTCCACCCTCAAGCGCATTGCTCGTGGACCACACGTTAGAGTCTTTACACAGACTGCTCCCTTCGTCTGCAGAACTCAAACTGATTTTTCAGTCTTAGCTTAAATGTCATTTCCTCCAGCAAGTTTCCCTGACCTTCAGCCTAGAATAAAATTTCTTGGTATAAGCTCATATAGCATCTTGAAAATTTAAATTTCCCTTTCTGGCTGTATGTTTGATGTGTGTCTTCCTTCCTGAACTGTTCCCCGAGGACCAGGGCCCTGTGTGCTTTCTCTGTCGCTGCATCCTTTGCCTCCGTTCCGTGCGTGGTGTACAGCAGGTATCACATTTCCTTCCAAGTCAACAAAGGCCTCATCAGTTCCTCTCAGAGCTGCAGCACAGAACTAGGGTATAGTAAGTACTCTGCTTTTAATGAAGATTAATGTAAGAAGTAAGCTTTTGAGGAATACCTTTTTGTGTCTGTGAGAGACTGATTTTGAATAAAATACCCGGTAAGGTTTTCCATGTCCTTTGTATAAAATCTTCAAAATATTTAAAATATTACGTGTTGTGTTATCTAGAATATCTTACCCTCTTCATCAATAAGCTTAGGTGTGCTTATCCTTCAGAAAGAGTAGCTCTTCTTAGTCTGGGTTTTTAAACACAACTGCATTTCCTCGTTTCCTTCCCTCTTCCCCTTTCATTACTACTCAGTTGTGGTAATGGGCCTTTTGAATCTGTTTTTTTTTATTTTACTCACCCTCAGATCCTTTTTGGAATTAAGCACAGTACAAACAATAAATTATGAACAATTTAGAAACCTGTTTCAGTGTTAATCAATTCCTTCAGCAGTCATCTCTCATATTTTATAGTCTTTCTTTGGAAAATAATGCCTTAACCTAAGAACTGAAGTACAAGGCATAAAATTATTTTTCACGTTTTTCAGTGCTATCATCATTTACAAATAATCATGGATTCAGATATGTCTGTTCACCCAATATAAGATTTCTGTAAAACAGTGCATATTACAAAGTCTCACACTGGCAGTTTCAAGGCTTAAGAAAAAACAAAGTAAGGTTAGAGCCTGTGTAATCAGAGAATGAACAGAAATGATAATGATTCTTATGATAGCAGTTTTTCTGATAAATAAATGAGTGCAACAATCAATACATGATTTAACTTTAGGAATAATATCAAGGTGATCTGACTAACGAGGAGATAAGGAAGGGCTGAGGATGCTGATTCTGAAGAAAAAACTAGAATTCACTAAGATTAGGGAGAACTCTCCAGTAAGCTTTTCTCAAGACATCCCTGGGCTACACTGAGATGAAGAGAAAATCCAGAGTGCGAGGGCACCACCTAGCACTAGGTCCCCAGGCAGCGGCTGAGCTTCCTCCTGTTAGGATGCGCGGTGCTAACCTCCCGTACCAGTAGCAAATGGACTACTGTGTGACACAGATGTTAATGCTGAGGGGCTGGGAGAGTTGTGTTATTCCACCAACTTCCATGTTAAACAGATATCATTTCCCTGTTTACCAAACTCTCATTTTCATGAGTTTGAAGCCTTAATTTTCATTACCAAACCACGTTTTGAGACAGGCAGTACAGACTGCATTTGATCTTTACTCTAGAGGAACTGATGAATATGAAAGTAGTTTGAGGCAGTGCTTCTCAAACTATAATTTTCATACAGGTCACCTGGAGATCTTGTTAAAAAGCAAATTCAGATTCAAATTCGGTTTGTCTGGGAGGGACTTCAGATTTGCATCAAGATGATGCATATGCTATTAGTCCACAGGACACACCTTGACTAGCAAGAGTCTGGAGCAGCCCTGTCCAGTGGAAACGTGGGCCATGTATGTAATTTTAAACTCTTCAGTAGCCACATGAAAAATAAAAATAAATAAGTAAAATTTATTTTAGTAATATATTTTAGTTAACCTAACATATCCAAAATAGTGTTATTTCACCGCGGAATCAGTATAAAAATTTTAATGAGATTTTTTTGTATTCTCTTTTCATACATCTCTGCTTGAATGCTGCATTTTCATCAGAAATACCTAATGTGGTTAAGACTTCATAAAATTTACATTTGAAAAACTATATTCACATCTCCAGTTGCTTCTAAAACTACTTAAAATGTTTCCAACAGACTTTGAGTATCAGTTTTTACAATTAAATTTAAATTAATTAAAATTAAATAAAAGTAAAACTCTAGTACCTAAACCGTCACATTTCAAATGCTCAGCCGGCGTACATAGCTAGTTCCTACCATGTGAGACAGCACAGATATATAGAATATTTTAACACAACAGTTTATGGCAAGTTTCAGAAAACAACATCCAATTTCTCCTTCAGTAAATATTGTTTAGAGTTTTAATATGTGCCAAATACTTCACTGAGTGTTTTAGCTCGATAAAGTAAAAGGAGAAAACTTAATTTTAAGGGTATAAAATGCCTTATAAAATACAAGAGCAGGAATTCAGCTGGGTGTTAGTGGTTGGAACTTGGAAATGTTAAACCCAGAGGAGGAAAGACATTTTCATTTGCTCTGTATCCATTGGGAAAGAATACATTGCTTCTCACTCCCTGCAGGACAACATCTGTCTCTTCTCTTCACCCGCATCCTGTATAAAGGATGTTTACCCCCAAACTCCTCAGGTCACATGCTGTGCTGGTTATTTACTTGTGGTCCTCAGTGCCGAGCCCGCCCTTCTTTCTTGTCTCTCTGACACTGGAGCCGGGGCCTGTGTATTACATTCGTCAGACTCACTTGCTAGGTGGCACTAGGTTTTTGTCTTGAATCTGGAGAGAGAGTGAAAGGCAGGAGGCTGGGAGAAGGGATTTACTGGCATATCCTGTCACTTTCACTTTGATAACAGAAGGTGCCTGTGTCTCTGTCTGTCCCTGGAATGTGTTAGCGTCGTCAGCACGAGTCATGCTCTGGATAGATGCTAGTACCAGCCAGGTGCTCCCTTCCTCTTTCAAGAAGCAGATATGTGGTGTCTTCCTCAAAGGTCTGGGGTTCTTTGAGCTCCTAGATTCTGGGAGCAGCATCTCTTTACTTTTGTCTGTGGGTGGTGGCTTCAGGGTTAACGCGGTTCTACTGGTGGTAGTTCCTTCCTGGTTAGTAACACGAGAGCTAGCTCAGCTCCTTAGGCGGTATGTTTTATTCAGTTGATAACATTCATGTTACGTTAAGGTTTTGTTTTTTGCTCTTTCAGTCTTCTAATATCTGGATGACCAATCTGTTCTATTAAATGTCCTCTTTTCAAAAACAAACAAAAAAAACTTTGCACGATTTCTATTTTCCTGACTCACACTGACTGATAGACTTGGTGCAGGGAGAAACTCACTGCAGTCCCTCAGTTACAATTCCAAACGGTAGGAGAAAGAATCCAACTAGACTCTATTGTGTTGGGGGGACGGGTTGGGGGGGCAATTCTTGATCTAATCAACCACAGAAAAGAGAATACGTTTCATGTATTTCAAAAAAAAAAAAAAAAAAATGGCTGCTGGAATCCACCTGCATGATATTGTGGTTTGAGAGAAATTTTTCCCAGAGAAAAGAAATAATCAGCTGTGCACATATCTCAGAATATTTCTTCCTAAAAGATAGTTATAAATTTAAAGCTCTATATACGTGGCTATATTACTTTGATAGCCTTGATTCACTTAACCATCCTTCCAATTAATTAAACAAATTTAGCAACTCTTATCTGCTGAAGTATTTTGCTCCAGATATTATTCTATTTTTTTCCCCTGCATCATCATCAAAAAAAAATCTCTACTGGATGTTTTCTGATACCATAAAATCACATTATTATTTTATGTGAATAAAATATTATTTAGTTCACCTCCTTCTTTAGTCAACAGTTCTTACATAGATATTCCTCAATATAGAGTTTCTGATATGAGCTATTTCTAACTCCTTTCTTTATATTTGCCATGGAAAGCCCTACTTTTAGGATTTTATCCCTGTATTTGTGCAGAAACTGCTCATGTCAAAGTCCAAGAATGATGTCTCCATTGTTAAATCCATGGCCCAGTCTAATTTGATCTATCAGCATCATGTACATTTGATCACACCTTCCTATCAAATTACTCTTTTTAGCTGACTTACAGGTCATCACATTCTTCTGCTTTTCATTTCCCTTTGTGTAGCCTCTTTGTCTCTCTGATGTATAAATACTGGAGTGCCCCGGAATTTAGTCCCTGGATTGCTTCTCTTTCCACAAACACTTGGTAACCTCATCAATTCTCTAAGCTTTAGAAAGGCTGACAAGTCCCAAATCTATACCTTGGCTCTGAATTCTTCCCTGAATTCCAGACTCATATATCTAACCAGTTTTTGACATCTCTACTTGAATATCTAACAAGAATCTCAAACTTTAAAAGTTACCCCCAAAAAATCTTGCAAGAAAATTCAAACAAGCTTTAAAAAAATGTGTCCCACTCAGTCTCAAACCTGCCCCCTCACCTCACTGCATCCCCCATTTTAAAATATGCCAGCTTCTATTTTGCAACTGCTTAGCCTAAAACCTGCCATTCAGTCTTCCCTCTTCTTCATCTTTCACACTTCTCATTTAAACTAAAGGAATTCTGTTGTCTCTACCTTCCAAATATTTGCAGAAACTAATCACTTCTTTTTGCCACTTACTATTCTGCTGCCCTAATTCAAGCCAACATGATTTCTCAAAAAAAAAAAAAAAAAAAAGAAAAAAAACAGTAGCTAATTTTAATAGCTTCCTAGCTGGTGTCTTGGCCTTAACCTTTGACCCTCATGGTTCATTTTCAACATGGCAGACATATTGACTCTTTAATTTTTTTAACACAGTCTTGATACTCCTTACCCTGTGCTTTATAAATATTAGATCATTTAATGCTTATCATATTTCTGTGAAGTAGATACACCTGTCATCCCCAGTTTACCCATGAGAAATATGAGCCAAAGTAAGACTAAGAAAATCAACCAAAACCCCTAGTTGATTAAATCAAGTCAGAGGTGAGCTCTTAGGCTATTTGGTACCAGAATCCATTCTCTTAACTGCTCTGCTAAACTGTAACTCTTCTTCCAACAAAAATCACATCATGTCACTCTTCTACTCAAACCATTCAAGTGAATTTCCATCTATACTCAGATTACAAGTCAAGGCTTTGAACATCGTTTAAAAAGTTTGGCCTCTGTCCGTCTCTGATCTCACTTCCTATCACTCTTTTCCTCACTCTCAACTCCAGTTACACTGACCTCCTTGAGGATCTTGGAACACATGTAATACACACTCTTGTTTCAGGGCCTTTGAAGTTGCTTCTCTCTGCCTGAGTTCTTTCCCAAATGTCCACGTGGCCTGTCCCCTCACTTTTATCAGATCTGTATTTGAGTATCCCCTTCTCAGCGTGTCGTTACTTATCAGTGTATCTAAAATCTCCCTTCTTCAACTCTCTGTTCTGCTTCATTTGTTTATTTTTTTCATTTTGGACACTTTTCTAATACCTCATATGTTTTACTTATTTATCTCATTTTTTTGTCGTACCCAACTCATCAGAATGCATGTTTCATGAAGGAGAGATTTTATTCAGTTCTGTTAATTGCTATGTTACCAGTGCCTGGCAAATAATAGTTCTATTTGCTGAATAACTAAAATTTTTAAAACAAAATTGGAATTTATTTAACTAACAACTGTCCTTTGAAAATATCAAATCCAGTTTTGCATTTGACTGTGACTTCTATCACTATGTTTTATGCTTTGACCTCTGGTTAATTTAGTGAAGAGAGGGCTTTGTAAGCACAAAAGAATTGTGACATTTGGGCACAGAATACTGTTCCAAACAGTGGGGATGTAGGGAGGAAATTTGTGGAGGTGGAAGGGTTATAAAGAAAGAGGCTAATTAGCACTTGAGCTAGTCTGGATCTCACATGAGATTGATTCAAATTTTCAAAGTAGTATCTAGTACACGGATAAGGCATTTTTTATTACTATTGTATTTTATTATTTTCCTTAAATGATGAGTCTCTGATAGGGCAACTGTATGTCTCCAGCAAATATTTTAAAGAAAAAACATCAGGCTTTGATGGTCCAAACACTGTCGTGTCTCTATTACTATATCTCTGTGCCTCTGCACTGGTACTCTGTGTCACTGTTACTCTGCCATGTAAACAGTAGGTGATAAGTCAGTATTTTAAAATTCTAGAACTAACGAAAAGGAAAAACATGCATAGTAAAGAGGTAAGAAAACAGGGAGAGAGAGGAAGAGGAACAGAAGAAAAGAGGACCCTATTTCTCTATTTGTGGAGTCTGGGAAAGACACATTTTGGGGGTTCATGGGAGTTTATGTAAACGAAAATAAGTAAACATAAATCTTTTCATTTTAATGATTGACTCAGGAGTTTTCCAGGTGAAAAATTGCAGTGGAAATCGACTATGTTCAAAATCCTCTATTTGTTTTCCAGTTCTAGAAAGTACTTTTGAGTACTTTTACACAGGAAGTTAAGTGGGGCAAAAAAATAATCTGAGCCCTTCAGCTTGAAGGAGTGCTCTTGAGATTAGCTCACAGACTTGTCCTGGGTTCCCTGGGGCAAGTTCTTCCATGGGTCTCTGTTTCCTTCCAGGAAGGAAAAGGAATTTAAACTCATTTAGTCTTTACCACAATCCCAGAATATATGTTTTTATTTTGTTGGAGCTAAAAAATTAAAAATAAACACATTTAGAAAAAGAAAATTAAAAATCATAATACACAGGAGTAATTACGACAGGAGAACACCATTATTTTCCAGTAACATATGGCGATAGGTAATTAGTTAATAAGTGCATTTTCTAAATTTTGGCTAGTGTCCACATGTGGATAAAAATACATCAGACATCCTAATATTTTTTTAAGTCACTTTGCTCCTCTGTCATTTCCTGTTTGATAAGGCAGTATAATTAAACTAGCTGGGATAAGTAAATTTGTTTGATGTTTTTGGAAGTTTACAGCAACAGTTTAAGGGCCAGAATAACAGCACATTTATGATTTCCTTTGTAGATAACAGATGTGCAGTCACGCCAGAGTTGTATATTTTTTTACTTTAAATAGTAGTAAATTTAATTTTTTCTCTTCCTTAAAATACAAAGCGAAACACAGTCCCTTACCAAATTCTCTGGCAGTTTCAAGAGTAATGTTCTGTAGCTCCTATCAGTGTGTGTTTGCTGTCACTGTAAAGAAACTCAGAATAAGACAAAGGTGTGTAAATAGCCAGACAGATGTATATTTGACACTTCTGAAAGCAAGCAGGATTTGTTTGGCACATAGTTTATATTTTCTCTAGGGATTTTAGAACAGTAGAGAAATTTAATTTTGTAGGCCAGTATAAAATTTTCTAAAATATGTTTTATACAATATATGTAAGACAGTCATTGATTCACTGAAATAAAAGAAAGGGATTCACAACCGAATTACCTATGATGCAGTTGTCCATGCAGGCAGACTCTTACGGCATCAAAGAATGTAAAAATACAACAATCTTCTATAAAGTAACCGAGGACATTCTTCATTCTGTTGGGATGACATGTTTGACAGTTGTTGGAGCTACAAGATCTATGAAAGTATTGTCCACAAGTTCAAGAGCATAAAAAGTCGTACAGCAAAGAAGCTGCAAGAGAAAAATGCAATTCTTAACACAAGTAAAATTTAAAAAGCCTTTTAAATTTAAAATTTAAAGCCTTTCTTCTGAGCTGTGCCTTTTAAACTAAATTTTTAGAGAAAACTATGTGGGCCTAAATGTAGTAAAAACTTGTGGCATATCAGAAGATTTATCATTTGAAAGTGGTACTTGAAAATTTAGTTGCTAAAGAAAGTAAACAATGTTTTGGTGGAAATTTTTGTGATATTTTCTAATTACACAGCAGCAGCATTATCTAATCTTGCTAATAGCTTCTATTTTCCAGACACAGCTATTTCTCTAGAAACCTTAAGCAAGACACTTCCAGAATTTTGAGAGTTGAGAGATAAAGGGCAGGGATCAGATTTTTAAATGATGCAATAAGTGAGACCTAAGGAAGCCTCATACCGACCCCACAGGTTAGAAGGCACTTTATCTCAGGTTCAGTATTTCTGACGGTTAGCTTATCATAGTGTGGCTTTTGCTTTAATACTTGGTAGTACCTGTGTGAATATACAGGATTTGCTTCCCATTCCCTGTCCCCACAGATGAGAAAAAGAAATGGGGTTTGAGGGGAGGGAGAGGGAGGGAGATATTCGGTATAAATATCACTTGGATTTGCTCTGAATGGTGTTCACAACACAAAAGATGATTTTTTATAGATAATGAGTGTGTGAAACTTTTAAAATGTTTCTACCCAGCAAGCACCTGCATCATCATGCAAGATGATTTTATTTTTGGTAGCTGATTGTGGGCATAATGAGAGTTTCAATGTATTTCAGCATAGTCAATACCCTCCTGTATGTGATGTTGAGCAGCGACAGCCACTCTCAAATTTCTGCAGTTTGCAATTAAACACCTTTTTGGGGGGTATAATTTGTCAAAAGAACTAAATGTTTCAGTCACCAAATCCCTAAGGATTTTAAGAAAGATGTCATGGTAAGATGTATTTTAGAGAACAGTTTTGGCTCATAAGCAGAATCAGAACTTGAAAAGTTAAAAAAAATAAATTTTAAGAAGGCAAACTTGAAAACACAATAATATTGTCCTAATTTATTTATTTACTACATTACATAAATCATTTTTCTGTAAGCAAAAGAAGACTCTTTAAGAATTTAATATATTATAGAATAATGCTTTATATAATGCATAAAATATCTGTATACTTTAAAAACAAACAAAAAACCGCTTAACACTTCCATTTTTCTGTATCTCTATCAAGCATAATTCCCAAATATGTATATGATTTGACTGAGGGAATTGTGTGTAGTTCTTGTGTGCGAGTTCTACAGGGCAAATACATATCTAATAATGGTAAGAGGCCAAAAGAACTTCACTTTAAAACAAGATAAAGCCATTTACTTCACACACACAAGTCCATATAGCCATATGTCTGCCTGTTTTCAGTGTCTATCTCTTCTCAAGAAGAATAGAAATGTCTAGAGAAAAATCCATTTTGGTACACCAAAACAATAAAGATATATAAACCTAAAAAGTTACACACTTAAAGTTAAAAATGCTGTAGCTTCAACAGGGAGAGGCACCCAATTTACAAAACTATGAGATTTAACAAAAAAAACTTATAGGCAGTTTTGGTAATGGACTGGAGACAAGTTCCTCCAAATGTACCTGATTTTTATGAAATAGATTATCACCCTAAAATATATAATTTTGAAAATGCTCCAGAATTAAAATACTCTTTAGAAGACTCACTGAGATAATATATTTATATTTAGACAGTGATTATTTTTCCTTTTTAAATAGTTTTGACCCCAGCTTAGAGTGTCCCAAAGATTCCTGTATTATTTTTATTAAAGCCTTACTTTAACCATGTGAGATTTAATTTCAAGGTTAGTGTTTTCATTACAGAGAGTCTAACAACTTGCTCACTTGAACATATTTTGTATTTGGAACATTTTGTTCATTTTCTCCATCAAATAAAATTATAAATGATACGACTCTAGAAGTTGATTACAAGAAGAAACTGGGAAATCCACAAATATATGGAGATTAAACAACATGCTCCTGAACAACCAGTGAGTCAAAGAAGAAATCAAATATCTTGAGTCAAATGAAAATAGAAACATACCAAAGTTTATGAGATGCTGAAAAGCATTTCTAAGAAGTTTATAGTGATAAATATGTACATAAAGGGGAAAAAAAAAAAAGACCTCAAATAAATAACCTCACTTTACACCTCAAGAAACTGGAAAAAGAACAAACTAAGCCTAAGAGTAGTTGAATAAGAAAATAATAAAGTTCAGAGCATAAATAAAATAGAAACTAAAGACCCTAGACTAAAAGATCAATGAAACTAAGTGCTGGTCTTTTAAAAAGTTAAACAAAACAGACAAATCTTTAGGCATTATCACCAAGGGAAAAAGATAGAGGGCTCATAAATAAAATGAAGAAGGAGTCACTACACCTGATGCTGCAGAAATACAAAGAATCATAAGAAGTTACTGAGAACAATTACATGTCAACAAAACGGAGAACCTGGAAGAAAGGTATAAATTCCTAAAAACGCTCAACCTACCAAGGCTGAATCATGAAGAAATGGAAAATCTAAACAGACCAATTACTGGTAAGGAGATTTAATCAGTAATTGAAAATCTCTCAGCAAACAAAAGTCCAGGGCCAGATGGCTTTACTTGTATATTCTACCAGATATTTAAAGAAGAACCAGTAGCAATTATTCCCAAACTCTTCCAAAAGATAGAAGAGGAAGGAACATATTTAAACTCATTTTATGAAGGTCAGGATTACTATGACACCAAAATCAGTCAAGGACACTTCACGAACAACAACAACAACAACAATAACAATAACAAAAACTGAAAACAATTACAAGCCAATATAGCTGATGAGCATAGATACAAAAATTCTCAACAAAATATTAGCAAACACTTGCTGATTTCAAACTATATCACAAAGCTATAGTAATCAGAGCAGTGTGGTATTCATGTAAAAGCAGACACCAAGATGAATGGTACAGAAGAAGGCCCCAAAATAAACCTACACATTTATGGTTAGTTAACTTATGACTAAGGAGCCAAGAATATATAACGAGGAAAGGATAATCTCTTCAATAAGTGGCCTTGGAAAAACTAGACAACCACATGGAAAACAATGAAACTGGAGCCCTGTCTTACATTCTACACAAAAATCAACTGAAAATGGATTAAAGAGTTGAATTTAGACCTGAAACCATAAAATTCCTAGAGGAAGACATAGAGAGTAAGCTCCTTGACGTTAGTTTTGGCAATTATTTTTTTAGATTTGACTACAAAAGCAAAGGCAATAAAGTCAAGTTAAACAAGTGGGGCTAAATCAAACTGAAATTTATCTGCTTAGCAACATAAAACATCAACAGAATGAAAAAGCAACCTCTAGAATGGGAGAAAATACTTACAAACCACATAGCCAATAAAAGTTATCATCCAAACTATACAAGGAACTCAAATAACTCAATAGCCCCCCCCCCCGAAATTTTTTTAATGGGCAAAACACCTGAAAAGACATTCATTTTTCCAAAGAACATGTACAAATGGCCAATAGATACATTAAAAAGTGCTCAACATCAAATATCATCAGGAAAATATGAATGAAAACCACAATGAGATCATCTCATACCTGATATCAAAAAGACAGGAGATAACAAATGCTGGCAAGGAGGTAGAAGAAAGAGAAGCCTTGTATGTTGTTGTTAGATATGTAAACTGTTACTGTTACTATGGAAAACAGTATATATGTTTCTCAAAAAATTAAAAATGCAACTACCATATGATCCATTAAACCGCTTCTGGGTATAGACCCAAAGGAAATGAAATCATTATCTTGAAGAGATATCTGTACTCTCATGTTCATAGCAGCATGATTTACAGTAGCTAAGGCATGGAAAAACCTAAGTGTCTATCAACAGATGAATAAATGAATAAAATGTGTTTACATATATATATAAAAGAATATGCATACATAAAAATTTACATATACATACATACGTACAACCTCAAAAAACCTTAACAAAGAAGGAAATCCTGCTGGAAGGCATTATGCTAAGTGGCTTAAGCCAGATAGACAAAGACAGAGACAAATACTACATAATGTTACTTATATGTGGAATCTAAGCAATAAACAGTTGAACTCATAGAAATAGAGAGTTAAAAATTGGTTGCCAGATCTGGGGGGTGGAGGGGAAACAGGGAGAGGTTGGTAGAGGGGTACAAACTTTCAGTTATGAGATAGATGAATAAGGTTTGAGAATCGAATGTGTAACACAGTGACTATAGTTGATAACTCTATTACATAATAAAATTGCTAAGAGAATAGAACATAAAAGTTCTCCCAAAAAAAGAAAAAAAAAAAAGAAATACAGTAAATGTGGAAGGTGATGCATAAGGTGATAGATGTGTTAACTGATTAGATGAGGGGAATCCTTTCACAATATACACGTTTATCAAATTCATCATGTTGTGTACTTTAAATGTCTTACCATTTTTTGTCAATTATGCTTAGTAAAGCTGAAATAATATTTTGAAGCCATCGTTATGGTCATATGTGTGTGTGTTTGTGTGTGTATATATGTATGTGTGTGTGTATTACCAATACATGGATAATAGTAAAACTCTTACCTAAAAAGAATCAGCAGAAATTACTTTCTTTAAAATTAGAGTCAAGAAATCCACTCATACAGCTTAGGGTGTAGTCATGTAGGATTTTAGCTGATAAGAAACATCTTCGCTGCTCTTATTAAAATACGGTATAAAATGTAGACATATGCCGTTTTACCAAGTCTTTATTTTATAAAAATGTGTGGGTGATGGTTCAAAGGAAAGAGAAGAGTGGGTTAAGGAAACCAGTTACGACAGCACTGTTGTGACTTAGATTGCCTAACTAGGCAAGTGCGTACAGTGAGTCTGAGGCAGAACAATTTGGAACAGGGATTGTTTTTGAAGAGTACTCTATTTAAGTGAGAAGTCTAGAGTTTGGGGGAAAATGGTATGAGGAAACAAAAAGTTCTCTGAGATCTTCATCTCGTTCAAATGAAATTCTATTAGTAAACAGGAGGATTCCCAAGAAAAGAAGCCTGTTTGGACCCAAGATGAGGCTAAGTTCTGTCTGTATTCATTGTGAGGAACATTTCAGCGTTAACGCACTTGTGGCTGCTCAAAATGTATGGTTAGTCTCTCTTGTGAGAGAGGGAGAGTTTAAGATGAAAAACCAGGATTAATATTCAGGGAGTAAAAAATTCCAGGATGTCGGTTAAGTGTAGAAGATTTAGAGTGGCAGGGAAGTACCTAACTTTTTAAAGTTAAAGAAGCAATTGTATTGAGGGAACCAGAAGATAGCAATTATGTTTAGGGGACCAGAAGTGGATTCCAGTGAAACAGTGTTGAGGACGGATAATAAAGTAAGAAGGTGGCAGAAAGGGGAGGAGCCATGTTTTTGACAGAAAGGAAAGAGAAGAATCTGGGGAGAGAGGGCAACCGTGTTCAGTGCCTTAAGAAGGACTAGTCAAAAAAAAGTCATAGAAAAGCTACCGAGTTTACTGATTTGGAAGAAAGTGGCTGGGGAGAGCAGCTCCAGTATCCTGGGAAGGATGGAGACAAGCCTGGAAGGATGAAGTACTGGCAACTGAGAAAGATACCGACAACGCTGAGCGCTTCTAGTCTGCTTACATTTTGCACCCTTGTAATTTTTTCCTAAATGAAAAGTATCCATTTATTGAGTTACGCTTTGTTATAGTAATTAATATTCACTGAGTTATTTACAGAGATGGGTATTTTATAAAACAGAAGCAAGCAAAAGAGGATTTTAACAAAATCCCTTCTGTCCTTTTTGCCTACTGCAACTTCTGCAGTTGTTCTTCTGAAAATCTTTTTACTGAAGCAAATCATCCTTAATCAGCGTCATGATGCCCTATCACATTGTTAACTCCAGGTGGCTTTCTTTTGATGAGAATGAATTTAGGGAAATCTCTTACTATTTGATACTTTGAACTGTAAATTCTGGATTGTAGTTTCTGGTGGCAGATTTTTACAGACAGCTCAGAAACAAGCATATCTGTGGGAATTAAAAGAAGTCTTCTTTGCTTCTTTAGATACGAAGGAACGCCTTAACTTTCAAGTAAAATTTATGTTATTGGAGGTTGAGAAACATGGCATTAGTGAAGTATCAGGAGATTTGGCTCCTGCACTGGGCTTTTGTAAACAGAATAACATCACCTGTCCCTGGATTCTTTGTGAGGCACCATGTCCTGGAGCAATGTGTTTAATAATGCTTGTTAGAATGTGGCTATAAACTTCCTATTTCCAGAGATTGTTTATTTTTTACTGTACTCTCATATTTTTTACTGTTTCTCTCATATCTCTGTGGTTGAACCACACAAATTCTCATGATCTGATTCTTATCTTTTGCACCTTTCCTCTCTTACAGTTTGCACTCTATCAAATCACATGTTCCATTTGTTTAGAAAGCTCCTTCTGGCCCAGTCTGACATATTTCTATTAATCCTTCAAAACTCAGACCCAGCATAACTGTTATCATTAAGTTTGTCTTCTGAACTTGCTGCAGAGATCATCAATCATTTCTGTATTCTCACTTTCTCTCTTGTGCAAATGTTTATCATGTAGTGGTATTTTTTTATATATCTGTCTTCTCAAATAGACTGTGAGCATCTTGAGAAAAAGGCTCATGATTTGTCATTTGTTTGTTTTCAACCCTAACCTGGTACGTGAAACAGAACAGGAGTTCAGGTATTTTGTTTTTCATTGATTGGAACTGAGTCAAATTTTTGGCTCTAACGAGCCAAGTATGAAAGGAAATGTAATATACTATCATCTTTTCTGTGTATCAGAACTTTCAATTTCCTCCTAATTCCTAATGTTCCGTTAAAAAAAAAAATTGGTGCAATATCCTGAGGCTGGAAGACATGCTTATTTATTGTCAATGTATCAGAACAGCATTTAGCTTGTTGAAATAATTTGAATGCCTCTCCCATTTTAAAAGACATCACAGAAGGAAGATAATCTGCCTTGGTGGATCAACTCTTTATGAATCTAATGATGCTGAAGTCAGGAATTTCCTTTTTTATGCGTGAATAAATGCTTTTTCATTTTAATGTGTATAGATGATGGGAAGCATTTTTAAGGCAATCAATAACGTATATTGAGTACTTACCTTACACAAAGGATTATTCAAACTGAACTAAGAAACTTTCTTGGCTAGCCCTTTACTTAAAATGGAAATAAACAAAAACTTGAAAACAATAATTTGAAAAAAAATAGTTTTGAAGGCTATTGACATAAAAATAAGCATCTTCGTGAAAAGGTAGTTATTCTTGAAATTGAATTGTGTTAAATCGTGTAGAAGGGGAGGAAGGAGTGAAAGGGCTGATGGGAAAAAATCGGGATCTAGAACCAATAAATGACCAGATCCAAAAGGAGCCACTGAAAGAAACAGAGTAGAAGTGAGAAGTGGGATGAAGGAGAGGATGGTCACGGCAAGTTTGGTTAACATACGTAAAAATCTGACCTTGAATAACTCATAAAGCCATGAGTTCTACAAGTTGGGGGGGAGTCTTTGTTTGCAGAGGCAAGAATATGAAACTAGTGTCATGCTACTTTTTTTCTACTTACACAACAATTATTGATAGAAATGACCATTTATTGCTTACCTAGCATATGCCAAAAGGCATGTTATCAGTTTTAATACATAATTATATTTAATATTCACAAAAACTGTAACATGACTGTAACCCCCGTATTCTAGATAGGCAGTTTGAATCGCAGGTAGATAACTTGCTGAAGAACACAGAACTAGCACGTGGTAGAGGCAAGACTCATATTCAAACAGCCCGATTCCTGAAAGCATAGACTTAAGCAAATGTTGTATCATAATTTCAGATTAGTTATTAGTTTATTCCTTATTTATTCAGGAAGCTTTCATTAAATACCTATATGTAGGAAGACATTAGAAAGAAGGAAAAAGAAACTGCTTTGTGAATAGCTCAGGGGTGTTCGTCACTTAAATAAGACATAACACCTACAAATGCCAGCTGCTAAGGCAAGACTGAGCATCAAATTCAGGGAATTTGGGGGAGGGAGACTCATGAGGGAGCAAGATAGCATGAAGAACTTCTGGTACTATCGAGGGATGTGTGCAAAAATCAATGTGCAAATACAACATTTAGACAGAATGTTTTGTCAACATAAGCCTTGGTTCTTACATGTTTTTTTAATCTGGCTCCAAATAAAAATTTTATGTAAATAGTGCTTAACAGCACTTTCCAAGTTCTTTGAGATGTAGTTACTTATTGACTCCTCTCACTTATAAAGTTTGTAGTATGTCCCCCATTTTACAGAAGGGGAAATTGGAATTTTAAGAGTTTAGGTGACATAGCTAGTAAATATCAAAGCGAGGATTTGTTCTCAGTTCTTCCAGCACTAACTTTATTATTCTTTCAACTAAATCACTGCTCCTCCAACTTTTCCTCTGAAGTGCTCCTTAAAGCAGCGGACAGTGTATGTGCATGTCCCTGGGAAGTCTGGGCAGAGAGCCTGAAGCAGCCCCGAAAACACAGAGTTCCTTTGAAATCTTCTGTTTTATATAAAACATGAAAATGAATGATTCTGCTGTTTTTATATGCACATGCAAGTGAAAACCCTTTTAGAAGTGCACACACTGCAAACTTTTTCACCTTTAGTTAAATTTGATTCTCAAGGAAGTAGCTCTGAATTTCTCCTCTGTCATGTAATGCCCTTCGACTGGCCATCAGTAACTCACGTGTGGAATAGAAAAGTTGCAGAATTATACCATTATAGAAAATTTTAATTTATTGTTTAGGTAAATTGTGCAGTGTACTACAATAATAGCTATTTTACTTTACCTTATATAGAAGTTGTTTAGAGTTTTGGGGTTTTGTATCCAATTTATTTGAAAGATTTAGGGCTGATGTTGGGATTGGGCTTGATTTGGAGTTCACTGTGAGTCTATTTTCTTAAAAATACACAGGAAAGCAATTTATTAGTTACTCCCAAATCAAAGTCATGAATAGGTCTCATTGACTACAAATTGAGGACATTTCTAATGACAGGCCACTGTGATATTAATGACTTTCCTATGATAAGTGCCTTATGTTCACCACAGTGAAGTATATATCATCTTACCATCAAAGGATGATAAAATTTAACATATCAACATCATTAATTTTGTCTGTTATAAATAGCACTGTGACAAATATCTTTTGGCTTAAATATTTGCCATATGGCTTATTTTCTTGAGATAGAGTTACATACACCAAAAGCTTTAAAAAATGTAGCCTGCCTACTTTTGTGTTAGAGACAAACAATTTGTCCACTGTTGCCATGCCTCATTCACCCACACTTACGCTCCTACTGCTGGGCCGATGATAGAAGTTTTTACAGTTCAGGCATTTCCCCATGCATAGTTGATGTAGTTTCCAGAGGAGGTTATGATAAAGCTTAACTTAGTCCTTAACTGTGCAATCTCCCCTCATCCCTAGTGCCTGCTAAATACGTGGATTTGCACTGGACAGTCAAAACAAACCTACTCTTAGCCCAAACATTTGAATTTTTTATTGCTCCACGACCTCTAACTCCAAACCTCAGATCTTATCAGTTAAGGACGTGGAGCTAACTTCTTTCTAGTAATGCTCTTGTTTCAGATGAGTATCATTGGTATATTTCTTTCTAAAACCAGTCTGAAGAATGAGAATCTATTTGTATTGATTTAACTGTCTAGGACTGTGACATAAATACATTTTAAAAATCCAAAACAAATTAAAAAAAAAATTTTTGTACAGATCTCAGTGGGTACCACAGAACTATTTTTACATTGGGGTATTGGTTTAAAAAAAATACTATGTTTTAGCTACTCAACACAGTAAATATAATATCTTATATAGGAAAATTTGCGTAGAGAAACTAATACCTGATTTGTGTTTTTCTGCTTCATCGACAAGTAAGATAAATAAGAAAATTTCAAAAATGACCTTTCAATGTGTTCATATTCCTAAATAAGATAGTATAATAAAGTGTGTTTTTATTAGACGTTTTAGTTACCATTTTCTGATTACTGTATGTTTATAACATGATATATTAACATTTTCATATTTGTAAGATGTAGAAGTATATATACATTGTGTGTGTGTATACACAGTAGAGCATTTATTAATAGAGCAAAATATAAGAAACAAAAGCAAAATCACCCCTCAAAGGTAACAACTGACATACTTAGGTACATATCCAACTTCTTATCATATTAAATATGTATTGAGTTTTTAACTTCTCTAGTATATACATATCTAAATAGTCTTTCAGAATAATTTTGACAATACACTGAAACACTGTTCTGTCATCTTGTTTTTATTCATCATTGTTAAAAATAGTACAAATAGAATTAAGTAGTTATTCACTATTTTTAATACCTATTACACCTTTTTTTTCAATTTGTAAGAACTCTAAATCTCATGGGATAAACTTAAATGTGCTATGAACATTTTTCCTATATTTTATTTTGTTTAACTTCTACTTTCAAAATAAACTTAGAAATTGCCTTTTTATTTTTCTTAGGGTAAGAATACTTAATTCTGAAACTATGTTTATTTACCTCGCTTTTGAATCTCTGATACATAGGATTGCATAAATCATAGTCTTGATTACAGTGCACCATTAACACTGGTTCTTCAGTTGCTTCCCTTATTGATTGACAGAAAGATCGAGTTCCTTTTATCTTCATTCTCCAATCTTGTTCCTCTCATGCTCATTATGAAACTGTTGTAGTTGCCACGTGTGTGTGTGTGTGTGTATGTGCATATATATATGTATATATATATATCTCTCTCTCCTATCTCTTCTTACATTTTTTGGCATATTCACTTTAATTTACATCCATTGCTTAAGTTGTACATTTCAGTCTGTTCCTTACATTTTTCACTCAGCAGTTTTAAGGTGTAGCCATGTTGCCGTGGTTATGTCAACCATGGCATCTTCCAGCATTCTGCAGTGTGAATTCATCCACTCTGTAAGTGATTGACACCAATATGACCTGCGTCTCTTCAGCACAAGTGCAGTAGACATCCTATTTGACAGCACTCTTTCTGGATCTGTATGTGATGGTGGTATGTGTGTTTGTGTACCATTTTGATACAGGTATTTCAGTTTTACCATTGGTACTGACAGATTTCAAATGGCCCAGTGTCACAATCATGTTTGATATAGACTGATTCAAACTCAACTTTCTGACCCTTAAGTCTGCCTAATATTTATTAAGTTGTCAGCACACTAAATGTACGTGTACATTTAAAATTTAATCTTCAGATCAGAATTTAGGACTGAAGGAATTAAGGCACAAAGCGGTTAGTAGGTTGACAAAGTCCAATACCTGTAATTAGTTGAGGATTTCAAATTTAGGCAATTAGTCTCTCTTCAGGACTCACAGTCATAATCTTTAAAATCCCTCTCTCGCTTTGGTTCTTCCTCTCCTTTCCATTCTTCTTAAAATAAGTTGTCTTGTTTTATTTGGTAACTTCCTGTAGTATTTAAATTTTCCAAGATTGTATCCGTAATAAATTTAATGAGGATTCTTGGTTGATCCTATTGAGATGGAAACAGAACATTATTTATTCCTTCTAAGAAGCATCCCCAAATTCACTTCATTAAAACTCCCTTTTCCATTGGGTAGCCTTTCCAGAAATGATATCTTAATTGATTAATTTTTTTTTCCCTCATAATGTCATTCTGGTGTTTAAGAGTTGGTCCTTTCCTTTTAATGACAATAACATTTAATATGTATATTTCTGATTTTAATTGAATAATACGGGCCTCAAGCATTGTGGCATAACAAGAAATATTTGTTTTTTGCCCTGGTTCCTGGCACGTAGCTCCTAAACCCTTGGGTCTCCATTGATCAGTGTGTTTTGTATTCTAATGAGATAGCTGGTGACTAGGGTCCTCTAGATCACTTCAGGATGGGAGCTGGTCACCAGACACACCAAGGCATGATTAGAAGGTTAGAACATCTGGAGGAAGAAAGAGTGGCTAGAAATCAAGTCAGTTATTAATGGCCAGTGATTTAATCAACCCGCCTACTTAATGAAACCTGCATTAAATCCCCTGAACACTGGGGCCTTAGAGAACTTCCGAATCGGTGAACATGTTGAGGTACTGGGAGGGTGGTACACCCAAAGAGAGCACGGCAGCTCCAGTCCCCTTCCCTCATGCCCGTCCCCTGTGCATTTCTTTCGTTGGACTGTTCCTGAGTTGTGTCTTTACTATAAATCTGTAATAGTAAATAAAGCACTTTCTTGAGTTCTGGGAGTCATTCTAGCAAATTATCAAAACCCAAGGAGGAGTTTGAATTTGTAGATGGTAGGTCAGAAGTACAGGTGAAAACTTGGGACTGGTGACTGGCTTCTTAAGTGATGGGAGTCTTAAGGGACTGATCCCTTAACGTGTGGGATCTGATGCTGACTCCAGGTAGATAGTGTCAGAATTGAACTGAGCTGTAGGACACCCATCTGGTGAGTTGGAGAGTTGGAGAAGTTGTGTTGGAAAAGACACCACTCATCAGAAGTGGTGCGAGTAAAACCAGTTCCTTAGCAGCATTTCAGTTTTGAAAATGAAAAAAACAAAAAAAGGTGCAACCATACATAAGGTATTGATGGTAAGATTATCCTTATATATCTTGAGAACCTGTTCCATAGTTATGTTGTAGATCTTGCCATTTATTTTCACTGAAAATTTAAAATGAATTTTCAGTTAAACTTTGAAAATCAGAACACTTCGTCTGTGCCAAAGCACATTGTTATTTTTACAAAAAGTGCCTTTATACATTTTCTTCTTCCAGATTTTCCTTGTTATCAGTAAATTAGGTAGTTTTTTTTTTTTTTAAACTCTGCATTTCTGCCTTCACTGTGGCAGTCAGTACATAATTCAGTCTGTGATTTCTTTTTGTGAGTTGGCCTGTCTTGTCTGAATTACAGTAGGATATACAACAGCCAGGAAAAAAAATCTGAAAATCTTTTGTCCCTATGTCTGAAAAATAATGAATTTGCAATTTGGTGGTTTCCATAAGGAGTGATGGGATTTCGAGGCTTGGCTTTCTCTTCTGCTTCATTTACTGGGCTTTTTGCAGACAACCAGCTAAGAGTTTTCACGCTGAGAGATGGAATGCTGAGAAAGATTGATTATTATTTTGGTATTTCACATAAAAACAACTTTGATTTACTGAACTTTGAAAAAAGAAATGCCAAAACTGACGTATTTTAGGCAGAAAACTTTCTTCATTAAAGTGGCATTTTAGTTCTTAACCAAATGCAACAAGCAACAACAACAACAACAACAACAACAGGTAAATGTGTTCTTAAGGAGTAATGTGTCATTTTTCAGAATGGAACGACTGTTAAGTGTTTTCCCTGTAAAGTACTTCTATTGATTTATCGAATACACAGAAGGTTCCTAAATCCATTAAAAAGAACTGGGACGTCAGTGCTAAGTAATAGTAAGAAAGGTATGAATAATAAAAATAAGTGCTGTTTAGGGAGAGCTGTGCTCTTGTGGCCTGGCTGCCACTAGCACCCCTAAGTAACACTGCAGCGGCTTCACAATGCAGTTACGTACATGGGCAGAAGTAGCTTCTCTTGCTTGTATTTTTTCCTTCTCAACCTCATCATCCACAACGGACTGTTAATATTAACAAATCTGGAAACAGTATTCCTTTCTCTTCTTGGTATAACCAGCATTTTTTTTTAGAAGGCAGCTAAAATTAGGCCATTACTTGAGGCAAGAGAATTGTGTTTATTGGCGTTCATCTGGTATCTACGTACTTAATCGTATTATTTCACAAGTATGATTAACCAAATATCAATTAGCATCATAACAGAAAATGCCAAATGAGAAGCCATTTCAAATGAGGACGTGACTTCGCCTGTGGCTCTGATTTTTTTTAATGCCTACTCAATAATGATAAATATTTGTTAGAATAGATGAAATCTTTCCGTAGTGATTTTCTGAGTCAGTACATGAGAATGTTATTTGAGGTAGTAACTGAAACAAGACTTTGCACTTAAAATATAAAATAGATGTTACATTCTTTTGCTCACTGTGTAAAATTGAAACAAATCACTAAAAACGTTTATGCTTGCCAGATGAAATTTGATTTGTGAATCTAAGGATGCAGGATGTTTTGCAGGACTGGTTTGCAAGGTGCCCACTTGTTTTTTTCCCGGTGTGGCATCTTTCCCCACCTCTTTCTGATAACAACGCTCTGATTTTTCTCCCTCACTCTTGACCTGACTGATTCTGCCTCTAGTTCATGGCTGTGGGACCCAGGCTTGTCCAGTCAGTGCTTCACTTGATGCAAACTCCCATGGTTGGCATAAGAAAGATTACACGATCCAATCAGCATTTATTCCAATATTTTTGTTAAAACACAGAGATGAGAAAGTATAACCTGGGAGCCTCTAGGGGCCACCTTGAGGGAGAGCCTTCCTGTGAATGAAACAAATGGAGATGAAAGTAAAACTGAAAGATCAAGAGAGGGTAATTTGATTCTGACATTGTTTAAGCGTTTGCATTCAGGCATGCCTGAAATTAATGACACCCTCTGGACTTTCCAGTTACTTAAGCCATTATATTCTCTTTTTTTAAAAACCTTTTTTCTATAGTTCGTGACAAAAAGAATTGTAACTAATATCATTTACTCACATAATAGCCATGGATAAATTTGAGAAATCTAATTCATTAACCTTTGAGTGGTTTTCCCTGCTGAAAACATGTGCAAATTCTGGGCACCTGTGCAACCAGATTAGTACAAAGATCATTCCTTTCAAGGAGTTGTATGCATTTAAAAAATAAATTAGATAAAACACTGTATAAAGTTGAATGTATCTTTAATTTTTAACATCGTCATATAGTTATGTGATCTTGATACTTGACTATGAGCCATACTTGGAACAGCTTAGGTTGGTTACTTCTGAGAAGTTCAGTTTTCTTTTGCCTTCCGACATAGTCAAACTAAACCAGCCGCTGAAAACAGTAGGAATGATTGAAGTTAGAAAATATGCAAACATTTAATACAAATTGTTGTTCATGTTCCCAAGGAAGTAGCAACCGGGTGTAAGACTGTGTGTGTGGATGTCTCTCTTGATGTTTCTTTAAGTTGTACTTCATTTTGGAATTTGACTGTTTTGCCTCCACTCCTTGGAAGCTTTTCCCCAAGTGTGTTTAATCCAAGAGGATGATTTTCACCATCCTACTCGTGGAAATCATATATTTTTTGTTTGAAATAGCAATCATTTAGCCAAATACATCCCTTAGCCTTTTAAATGGAACTGATTTGTGTAGGCAACAATGGCTAGAATCTCAGTGCCTAACTCTATACATTTTTTTCTTATTTCTATTTTAGCATTTTGGGAACGTTGCAGTGACACTCCTTGTTTGAGCTCTGGCCTCAGGGGACCTCACAGTTTGGACCAATAATCCACTGTTGGCTCTTTTGTGAAATTAGACATCCTTGATACCCTTTCTTGGTAACTATAGTTAAAGCCGGAGTTGTAGAGGAAAAACGGTTGCACCTGCTATCATTTGGGTCCAAGCAGACTCTAACTTGTTTCAAGGTTAGGCAAGGTAAAAAGGGTCCTTTTTCTCTAGAGATATATTTGCTTGGCTGGCAATCAGAATGAGGCTTTTCTCAATTTTTTTTTTTCTACTTTCCTGGGAGCTCAGAGTTTATTGCAGAGTTGCCAAGGAATGAGTGCTTACTAGAATCTTACTAGATCCACTAATGTGAACGTGAAAAGAAAAGCTTATCATTTAAGGAACATGTGTGGGGGAACATTGCAAGATGTTAAGTATGGAACTAAAGAATATTATTGTTTATTCTTAGCTTGGAAAAGTAGTTCAGTCTACACATTAGGGCCCACAGAGTAAGTAAAACTCATCTCTTTCTTCGCTAAAACGTTGCCCAAGGCTCAACACACTGTCTCTACAGTGACAATGTTTAAACATTAAGGGAAGACAAATCCTTCTCATTTCTTATTTAACTATATCCTGGCACTTTTAGAATCTGAACCTCAAATAAAATACTTCATTTCTACTAGTTGTTCTACTGAAATACTGTTCTTAAAAATAATGATTTATATACAAATGTGTTTTGATTTACATTTTCACCATTCCTTAGCGTTCATGGTATCTGAGTGATTTATCGATTAATAGTTTAAATCTCTTTACACTAAATAGATAATTTTCCCATAAATATTCAGTTGTTCAGATAATCCTGTTTCCTGTCAAAGTGCTTCTGATGTTTTATAAAAGCACAGGTTTCTTTTTCCCCCGTCTTCTGTTTGGGTAGTTTAAAATGCAACATTTATTGAAAAATTGGCCCGTGCAAACTTCCCTGATCTAATTGATTAGGTCAGATACAAATGAAAAATATACTTACCTGAGTCTTTCATCATTAAGATTCATATGTTATCTTCACAAGCATTTGCAGAGAACTGCTCAGATGCAATAACTCATATTCACTTTTGACTGGACCATCTGGCTGAAGTACATTTATTATCTAATATTCACATTCAGAGTCAGTTATCTTCATGCAATATCTCTGCTCTCACTTCAGTAATGCTTTGCTTCTCTCAATTTAAAGTACAAATAGCAGTGTAGCTAGAGATTTATTATTCCAAATAATTTTTTAAAAAATAATTTAAGGAGTGAGGTAGGTATACAAAACTAGTGATGTGAGTTCTGAAATTTTAAAGTTACTAATTTTTGAAGATTTTTCTAATTTCTCTCACCCCTAAGTATTTAAGGGACCTTATATAATTTCAATGTTGGGGTCATAAGAAATAAATACATTACTTACTGATGAAATTATTCAACTTAATCTCCCTGCATTTGTATCCTAGCTTCCTTGCTTTTTCCTGCATAATCTTGAGCTGTTTATGTGTAGTTATTGAATCAATGATAAAATGTGAAAAGTCCATCCCATAAGTTTGTTTTCATGAATAAATAATAAGTTGAGTAAGAAAAATGCTCAGAATATCATCAAGCATGCTGTAAGTACTTAATAACTTGCAATGACTAGTTTCAGCAGTTATAACACAGTAAAGTACTGCTGTAGCTGTGCCCCAAGTGCTTTGTCAGCACAGAAGGTGACTCCAATGGACCTAAGTTGACTACAGGCACAGAGAAGCTTCTTACAAGACATGATGCTCAGCTGAGCATTAAAAGGGTGGAGCTGCTTAGAGAAAAGCAAATGGTGCATTTTTGAGTATTCCCTGAGGACATATTTGTAAAATTGTGAATTCAAAAGATACTGATCACATTGGAGGTTTCCCATGTGTTGCTGAATTTCCCTCCTGCAAGTTTTAATCAATATACTCTCACATGTAGTAAATTTGAAAAATCAGTATATTTTTCATGGGTAAAGAAATACTATCATGTGTTGGTAGAAATGAAATTATTACAATTTGGGAGAAATTATTTTTATAATATACATCAAAAGCCATAAATATGTTTAATACTTTTGTATTTGGGTTATTCTGCTCATGGAACTATATCCTAAAATCATAAAAATCAAACTAGACAGGGCAAATGCAGAATGAAGCTTCTTCAGTAAGTAAGAATGCATAGAATCAGGAGAGGAGCATAATGGAGATCAAGATTTCAGAAGGTTTGCCATTATTAGGGAGAGTGAGGTGTAGACTACAAACACCTAATTTACTTCTTGCTGTTTGTCAGGCACTGTGTTGAGTCACCAGATACGTCAGTAAACAAAAGTGCTTACACTATAGAGAAGGGAAATGTAGTCATTATAATAAACCAACTGCCAATATAAGTCACTAAATTTTATGTTATGTTCGAAAGCTATCCATACTCTGAGAAAAATAAATCAGAGAGACTTACATTTACCACCAGGATGGAGTAATGGGGACCAGGTTTATCCTCCCAACTTAAATGGACAATTTAAATGGACAATAAATGAAAACAGTAGTTAGCAGAAGACTGGATCTCAAAAAAAACTGAAGGAAAGTAATCCCCAAGATAGGAGAAATGAAGAGACGAGTCCTGAATTTTCCCCCCATTTAGTTCTTTGAGGGCGTTTCCAGGTCATATGAATGGAGCCTAGCAGTTTCTCTGAGTTGAGCACGCAGAGCTAAGAGTTCAGAGAGAACAGAGTGGCTGGAGGGTACAAGATGGAGTATCAGGGAGGAAAGAGCTGCATGGAGGGAGACCTCCCAGCGTCTGCAGGTCCTCTCAAGTTTTCTGAGTATGGGTCAGCACAGGTGCGTCAGGAAATGAAAGCGAATGAAGAAAGAATTCCCCAAAAAGTTAGAGTTAGCAATGCCTGGCACTCTTAGAGGCCTGAGAATAGTGCCTGTTCCCAGAAGCCAGAGAATCTCAAGCTTTTTGGAGCATTGGGTAGAGCTCACAGAAAAGTCTTGCCTTGGCAGTGGAGAACAGTTAACTCTAGATTGAATACTGCTCATCTCCTACCTAACATATTTTAAAAGTGATATTCAACGGATAAAACTATTTCCAAGTAACTTAATTGTGTCCCAAGGTCGGGGGGGACCTCAAGAATACTTAATAAGAATACAGAAATACCCAGCTCCTAACAAGACAAATTCACAGTGTTGGGCACCCAGTAAAAATTTTGTGGGCATCCAAAGCAACAAGAAATTATGATCCAAAATGAGGAGATTGGTCAAAAAATTAATGGGAACCAACCCAGAACTGACACATATGTTTGAATTCTCAATGACAATAAAAGTTGTGAAAACTATATTCTTTATTTTTTTTAATTCAGAAGTTAAATATAGACATTAAAATTATATGAGACCCAAAAATCAAACTTCCTAAATGAAAAGTGGAATATATTTAATCTTCTCTGTTTCTTCTCTTCTTCGTTAATTATTGTATGAATTGGGAGATTTATTTCCTTTTTTTGGCTTATTTATTTTAAATTTGTTTTATGATATTGGTGCTTGTTTTGAGGTATATGGCTTACTAGCTACAGCCCATTGCATTGTATTTCATATTGGTTATTGTAATAATTAGGATACAGTTCCTCAAATTCTGTTTTAGTCTATTAAATGTAATATGGTAACACTATGCAAAATACAAGAACGTACAGTAGGTTTATTGTGCTTCCCCCTTGCTATTTATATCCTCTCGATATATGTGCATAATAAATATGTTATGTGTTATATAAATTATAAACCCACAATACAGTCTTACAGTTTTTGTTTTAAGAGTTACGTGAGTTTTAAAGATTTTATCTTTAGAATAAGTATATGTATGTTCTAAAGCTCGTCTATGCAGTATCTTTTTCCTACAGTTTGATAAAATTCCTTCAGTTTTCAATAGCACGGTGGCTCTATCCATGAATTCTTGTTTTCATTTATCTGAAAATTTACTTTACCTTCATTCTTAAGTGTTATTTTCTTTACTATAGAACTGAGCTGACTTCTTTTTTTTCCTCTTTGCACTTTAACAATGCTGTTCCTCTGTTGTCTGGCCTCAGTGAACTTGAAATAAAGAAACAGAAATTATCCAAAATGAAGAAAAGAGAAAAAATATGGGAAGGAAATGAACAAGGCTGTGGAATAATACTCAGAGTTCTAACATAGGTGTAATTATAGGCCCAGAAGTAGAAGAGTGAGATGTGGGGTAGAAAAATACTTAAATAGTGACTGAGAATGTCTTAAATTGTCTGAAAGACATAAATGTATCAGTGCAAGAAGCTCATCAAAACCCAAGAATGATAAATACAAAGAAAAACACATTTAGGGAAAGTATAGTTAAAATGTTGGAAAACAACAATATTGGGAAATCTTAAAAGTATTCAGAGGAAAATGACATATTATATACAGAGTAGTAATGTTATAAATGGCAGCTGACTTCTTGTTAGAATGAATGTATTAGTGGGCAACCATATCTAGGTATCAGAGGTAAAGCTTTTAAAAATTCTCTTATGTGACTCTCCCTTAGTTTTATGTACACTCTCTTAATCTTTAACATACCCCTATACTTCTTGTTTCCTAGGAGACAATATCAAAGAATGTGTGTTGAATTTATTTCAACTGCACTTTAAGAATCTGTTGAGAATATAATGTGGTATTTCTCCTTGTATTTGTTAATATAATGTCACAGGACAGATCCCATAGGATACATACTTTGAGATAGAGATTTGCCATGCAGAATATTTGTAAGGAAATATTCTTAGGATCCAAACCTGTGGAGAAGTAAAGAAAGCAGGGATTGGGCAAGGGAAGAAATTGAGCCACAATACAGTGAAAACAAAGGTTTTAGACATCCTGTTGGATGCTGAGGAGCTGTTTGGAGTTTTCCCAAATTGAGGCAAAAGTGACATAGAATTCTGGACACCTCTAAAAGGGGGTTGAATATGGTGGCTCTCTTCATCCAAATGCAATTTCAGCTAAGATCTGTCAGCCATCAGCACTCCCAGCAGCTCCCTAATGAGGGCTTCAGCTTGGGGGATGGGTGCGATCACAGGGCTCAGTACAGTGTGCACTGTTACACCGATTGGTTTGCGAATAGTCAGCCGACTTTGTGTAATGGTAAGACCCTAAATGAGTATGGTGTTTGATTCTTTTTGTATATGGCTAAGAGTTATATTTTCTAACACTATGGATAGGGCTGTTGCCTCTATATTTACGGAAGTGATTAATGTGTAGTTTTCTTCTTTGTTGTTTTAGTTCAAGTTTTCATACCAAACACATATTCCCTCATAAAAAGAGTTGGAAAATATGTTTTCTATTTTTGGTCCCCAGAGGAGTTTTTATAGGATTGATTTTATCTGTCCCTTAAAGGTTGAGGGTAATATACTCATGAAACTACCCGTGACTGGAGTTTTCATTTTGGAAATACTCTTTAAGTTCAATAAAATAAACTAGTGTAAGTTAAATTGACAAATTACTTAATTTACGTATATGTGAACATAAATATACCAATTCCTGGAGACCCAAGACATCATTGTCCACCAGTCAAAGCAGAGATTTGTGTGGGTCAGTTGATCACAGAGTTTTAGTTCAGGTTAGTCTCACATTGCACCCAACTGGCTCCCAAACTCATCCTGTGATTACTTCCCCAATTAGCACTGGCAGCTTAAAATATCATTTTACATGTTTATTCTAAACGTTTTATGCTAGATTATTACTTTCCCTCTAAGTACTGCTTATACTTATTAAGTTAGTACAATAGAATTTGTTAGGATATCAGGAACAGGACACTGAGTGTAAGTTTCGTCTATGAAAGTTATATTTATTTAGATTTAGAATATATATTAAAGAGCTTTAACTGAGCTGAAACATTTAAGTTTAGGGAACACTGAGGACGACACTTGATTTACAAATTGAGAGCAATTTGGCTATGTATATAGAATTCCATGATCATTTTTCAGGGTACTTTAAGAAAAAAAAAAAAGACTACATATTACGATTTTTTTCCTCTCTGAATGGCTCCGCCAATCTCTTTAAATCCTAGTGTATCTAATACAATATAATAACTCCCACACAAAGAGTTGTTTGGCTGACTTGCCTGCGATGTGACAGGTCCAAATTAAATAACAGAAGGAAACCCTTGACAACAAATGCCAGAGAGCATTGTTTCTTCATAATCAATGTCATAACTTCATAGAAGGCATATAATGGAGGCAAAGCACCTTTACGTATGAGTGTGTTGGAGTCCTTCAGTGAGGTTGTCACCTGATTAAGTGACCTTGTCTACTTGCAGCAAATCTTTCAAGTGAATTGCCTTTTTATCCTCAGATATGTTTTATTTCTACTCTCTTATCCATTGAAATGAAACAAAGAATTGTTAAAGGAGGCAGATTATTGCAAAGGAAGTGAGGGCAACTTGAAATTTGAGCTCAGCCACTTACTTATGAAATTGTTTAGCCTCACTTAGATTAGAACCCCAATCTAAGACTCAAGTAAATCTGAACTTGTGCAATTATTTCATTTCTCATAGTCTCAATTTCCTCGTGTATAAAACAGAAATAACAAAAATTAGGTTTTTATTGAAGTGTTGTTGATTTATAATGTAAGTGAAATCTAAAAAAAAATAGAAGAAATGAATGAATATGACAAAACAGACTCAGAGATACAGAGCACAAACTAGTGGTTACTAATACTGGGGGAGGGCAGGAGAGGGGAAGGGGTTAAGAGGGACAAAATAAATAAGATATGGGGATGTAATGTATGGCACAGGGAATGTAGCCAATATTTTATAATAACTTTAAATGGAGTATAATCTATAGGGGTAACAAAAATTATTGATAGGTTTGTTCTGATAATTAAATGAGATACAGCTTAAACATCATGTAGTATGTGCGTGGCACGTTGTAATTGACACGTCAGTCTGGGCTACCTGCTTCTGTTTCTTAAGGCATGAGGAGAGATTAACCAGCCAGCCACATATCCTGCCAGATTAACCAACCAACCACATACCCCACCAGGAGAACTGTAAATTACACAGTTATTTATAGCTCTGCATGTACATCAAGAATTTTCAGAAAGTTCAGGTGTCTAGATGTCACCTCAAATACTTAACAAAAATTCTTGATTTTAGTAAAAATTAGTAGCAACCAAGCCCACAATAAAAAAAAACTTGCTTGTTAGTTTAGTGTAGAGTTTACAGTATTTTTTTTTTCACTATGTGCTGAGCACTACATTTGAACTATCTCAATTTATCTTCCCCCTAATTAAGAAGAATGTACTGCAATTATCCCCATTTTTCATGTAGGGAGACAGCATCTCAGAGAGGTTGAATGTCCTCCCCACATTCACACAGCTGGTGGGTAGCAGAGGGGGATGGGCTCCAGACCCTGGGAGCCTTAAGTGTGTTGTCTTCTCAGAAGTATGAAGAATTGGTTATGAACACGTGCCCAAGGGAACAGAATCGCCTAGCTGGACATCAGGTTCATATTTTCCCTCAGTGGAAACCGTGTGAGCTAATATCACTGTTCCCCACACCCACTCACTCCCGAAGACACACGCAAGCTATAAAAAATGCTGCAACTTTGTCCCATCAGAGCATGCAATGGTTCCTTCTCTTCCTCCTGTCTTATTGGACTCATTGTATTCCAGGCCTCCGCCTTTTATTTGCATATCTGATTTTTTTCCTCTTTGCATAATTAGCCCCCTTCAGACTGTCAATGACTTTGGACAACTTGACTGAATCACTGATGTGTTGTAGCCCCAATGTCCTCTCTTCAAGTCTCTGATCATCTCCATTCTTTATGGCTCAAAGATACAAGGTCGGTAAATATTTGCAAAAGTTATTACATCAAATTTCTAAATCCCAAGAACTATTTTGTCTCATTTTCCTTGATTGTTCTGTAACACTGCTTGATCTCATTTTCTCTGAGTGCTGTCTTACACAGGTTACTTACCTACTGCTTCCTGCCTCCTAAGTCAGTATCTGTGGTTTTCTGACACCTGCGCACCATAGCCTGCTGTAGCACCCAGCCTGGTTGGCTTCAGAGGTTACTTCATGTCCAGATTCATTATTCCTCATCTTCACTCTTGATGCTATTCAGCACATTGGCTGCCCGTGCAGATGCTCAATTTGCAAACCTTCAAGCCCTGCTCATCTCTCACATTCTGAATCCATGTCTTCCCAAGTTTCAGTCCGTCACCCTTTTAACACCAGTTTTTCTGATCCTATGATTGATAGTGACTAGTTCTTGGCACAAGATAAGTCACCTAGTACAGTACTTATTTCAAAAATTAATAAGTAAATGAAATAATAAGTAAATAGTATTTTATAGAGGGAATACTGGTGCTTTGAATTTGGGTTAAAAAAATGTGTTATTGTTACAAAGGAAGGCACATTAAGCAGGGACGCTAGAATTGCTCATTAAACTCTCAATACTGAAAGTACAATAGGAGGGTGGGCAAAACTCCTTACCTACATGATAGCAGACAGTTGTGAGGAACCTAATACTGAGCTTATGAGAAAATATAATTTCCAAGGTAGTTGGAGAGAAAGAAAACAGATTCCACATGTAAAATCAAAACAATTTATTTGTCTTCTTGACAGGAATTGAGAGACATTCCTAACCTACACTACTTTAAACTGAATATAGAAAAGTGAAGGGTTTTTTTTACCCTTAGTTTATCATTTTTACCCTCAATTAATAGAGGATGGCATGGAGATTGGTTAAAAGCAGTCACTAGACATTTTTGCCAAAATATTTACTTTTTTTGCCTGTGCGTCTGCTGAGCTTCTTGTGTGGCTGTAAGGTTTATTCACTAATGCTTGCTGCCTGCTGTCCTTTAATGTTTATTGAATCAGATACTTCTCAGTGCCTGTGTTCCCCCAGTAATACAATGGGTCATTAAGGATGATTTTTTTTCTTTATTCAAGGTATAACTTAGTTGAATTCTACACAAATACGTACCAGTAGTGACCTTTCCCTTCTTTATCTCTTCTCTCTTGCATTCTCTCTCCCTCTCCCTCCCTCCCTCCCTCTTTCTCTTTCTTTCTTTTTCTCTCTCCATTTAATAATACATGCATCATTTGATAGAACAGAGTTTTAAAATAGTTGATACTTGCTTATGAATCCCTAACACAGATCCATTAATTTGTTAATGTTCATTCTTCTAACACATGCTTTTGAATTTTTTATCATGTAGAGAATTTTTTAAAGTCTTTTAATATAACCTTTTTTTTTCCCCATCAAATGATAAAATCAGTATCTTAGTCCCTTTTAAGCCCTCAGGGCAGTTTTTCATTTGAGAGACTCAAGATACAGATATCTCAGAACAACTAGGGTAAAAGAAGATCTGATAAATTTCTTTGCATTATTAGAAAACCTTGTAAAAATCTTTCAGTCTAACTTTGATTGTTAGACTTCTGGTCTGAATATAAAAAAAAAAAAATGCCTAAATACCTGTAGAAGGATATTGCACACTTTCCTTTTTTAGGCACTACTTACTCATTTAATACTCTTTGCAGACTACTTACTCTGAGCAGCTCAGTGTGTTTTTGGCTGGGTCACCATGTGGAACAGAAATGATGCCTGTCTTACCTACATGGAGCTACGTGTCTAATGGGGAAAGATGGGCATTGATTAGAGAATCATATGAATAAGTGTGGAATTAGAATTAAGATAAATGTAATGAAGAAGAGGCACATTGTTTTAATTAGAGCTCACTCATGCAGCATACATTTGTCATGTGTCTTCTGTGGAAATGAACCTCAAATTATGCTCCCTTCTCATGAAGACAATGATCTACTCAGATAGATCAGGAAAGGCTCTCCTTGGGGAGGAATAATCGAGCTAAGATCAAAAAGAACTGTTGGATATAAGCAGATGGAAGGCGTGGGGTTAGGAGAGAAAGTGTTATAAACAAAGATACATTGTTCAGAAAGGCACAGTGGTAAGAAGGAAACAAAGTGGCATGTAAAGGGTAGAGCATTCAAAGTTGCAGATGGAGGAAAAGGTAAAGGGCACACTTTGCTGCGTCTTAAGTAGCGTGCTCAGGAGATTTGACTTTATCTTGAAAGCAATGGGAAGTCAAGCAATTTTAAACATGATCAAAATTGTATTTCTTCTTAACTTATTACTGCCTTGCAATGTAGCAAATAGATTGGAAGGGTAGAAGTGGCAGTAGAGAAACCCTTCTGCATAATACAGTATGTGGGCGAGTGAGAGATGATGGCGGTCTGGACAAGGATGCTGGTGTTAGAGTTGAGAGAACTAAAGAGATTTGTAATATTTAATTTGAGTTGTTATATGGATAGTTGCTTATGCAGGCTTGTGATTTGGTGCTGCCGTGTACAGGCTGAGGATGTAGTAAGCCAACCATGTACAAGTGGCACGTGAAGCCTCAGGAGTAAGTTAATGAAAGTGATTCTCTGGTAAGAGAAGAAAGTAGCTAATGAAGCCTGAGTGCAAAAAATTCCCGCATGCAATGGCTGGGTAGAAGAAGACAAGATGGCAAAGCAGGGAGAGGAGTACTAACCAAAGATGGGGCAAAACAACAATAGTGTGAGCCAAGTGAAACAAACCCATGGGAGCCACGATAGCCAAGGAAATAGTGTGTTTAAAGGAAATGGGGCCAGTTAACAATGTTGAACACTATTGAATGATCAAGGAATTAACGGGGGGCTGAGAAATGTCAATGGATTGAACAACATGGAAGTCTGTGACTGAGCTATGTCCTAAATAATGAAAAGACATTTTCAGGATGGAGAAGGAGAGTGAACATGTCACAAACAGAAGGAATACCATGTAATAAAATATGGGGGAAAAGAAATCTCACGGCATGCTGGTGAGTCCCTTGTGTTTTTAAGTGAGTGGAGCTCAGAATTATGGTAGTTGATTGTAGAAAATGAAGGGAGTGAGACAAGCAAGTGACAGATATAAAAACTTTGCAAGGTGTACTAAATATTTTATGTATGTAAAGCAGTACATATGTGTGTATACATATATATTTATTCATTTACATATTAATTATATACTACCTTGTTATAAACAGAAATTAAGGCATCCTGTAGTAATAGATCATGCTGAGAGATAGGATATTATTAAGCTAATACTAAAATTTTTAGAAAACTAGTTCAATAGAAAACTCTAAGGGCATAAATACACAAAGGAATAATAATATTATAACATCAACAACAAAAACATATTATTGGATGGCACACTTAACTTTGCCAGATGGTGACTGAAATGTTCAGATATTCTGGCAATCAGTGCAAAAATAGATACCCATCTATTTACATGGTTGAATAGCATTTGTAAGCTGTAAACAAACTTAGACTTTTATTTTAGTTGTGGTATTGTAATCATCCTTAGGTGGCTGGTGGTATTATCCTGTCACAGTCTTTGATTTTTCTATTTCCCCATCACATCCCATCCACCCAATAAATTCTGTCACATCTACATTCAAAGTATATCATAAAAGCTATTAACTTCTCTACATATCTTCTGGGACTACCATTGTACTATTTTAGTTGTACAAACTCTATGCCAGGTGTGGACAGACAGAATTCTAAGGTTTTTCCCCAGTATTCCCACCACTAGGCATATAAGCTGTAGGTGATGATAACATGATAAGTGAAACAACAGTGTAAGGTATTTTGTAGCTTACAACATCCTTCTCTTGAGTGTGAACACAACACCTATCTATGATGGGTCATCATTACTGTGATTAGGTTACATTATTTGGCAAAGCTAAAAGAATTTTAAAGATATAATTAAAGACCCTGATCAGTTGGTTATAATTTAATCAAAGGGAAGATTTCCCCTGGGTGGGTCTTCCCTAATTAGATGATCCCTGTAAAAGGGTAACTAGAGGTAAGAAACAGGAAGCAGCAAAGAAGCTCTCCTGTTGGCTTTGAAGAAGCAAACCACCACGCTGGGAAGAGGACCGTGTGGCAGAGATTGAACAGCAGCCTCCAGAGCTGACGGCCTCAGTCCTATGACCATGAAGGACTGATTTCTACCACCAGCCAGTGAGCCTGGAAGAGGGCCCAAGTCCCAAATGACATCACAGCCCTGGCCAACAGCTTGACTGCATTTTTATGACCATGAACAGAGGATACAGTTATGCTGTTCCCAGTGTCCTAACCGATGGATACTGTGATGTGCTGCTAAATGCATATTGTTTTAGGCTTTTAAATCTGTGCCTTTTTTTTTTTTCTACTCAGATTTTAGCACTTGGAAGTGGAGGCAACTGTAACAAATATCTGTAATATTGGAGCAGTTTTGGAAGTGGGCAGTGGGTAGAGACAGGAAACATTTTAAGGAATGTGATATAAAGAGCATAAATAACATTAGAGAAGGTCTGTGTCGTCTTCATCAGACTGCTAGTTATAATCTGGACTTTAAGGGGCTGCCAGGGCAAACTCAAAAGGAAGTGAGGCACATCTTCTGTTATTGGAAACCAGAGGAAGGATTACATGTGCAGTACCAGAAAGCTTAGAGAAACTGTGTCCTGCACTTAGGAAGTAAAATTTATAAGTAATCCATCTGGATATATAGCTAAGGAGATTGTCCAGTAAAATTTTAAAAGTACAGGCTGTTTTCTTTTTGCTGTTTATAGTTAAATAATTGAGGAAGGAGACAAAGTGAAGGAATAACTGTTAAGCAAAAAGAAACCAGACTAGATAATTTAAAAAATCCTCTGCCTCTCCAGGTGACAAAGATGCTAAACGTCAGCAATGCCCACAAAAAAATGCAGATTGAAGAAAAGCTGAGTGGAGTGTAGAGAAAGCCTCCAAACTTGTTCAAACCGCAGACTGATCAAAGAGATTAGAGTCGGCGGTCACAGAAAGGTTCTTTTCAAGAGATCAAGGATGTGCCTCGTACCTTCCTGCACCAGCCAGAGGGTCTCTAGAAGCTTAAGGGTATTGCTCCTCAGCCATTTCAGCAGAAGCCTGAGATAGAGTCAGATTATCTCAAAAAGGATCTGTGAATGTGACTTTCTTCTACTGCACTGAAACCCAGTGGAATATACACAAGACCCACAATGATTCTGAGAAAAATTTTTTCAGCAGAAACACTGCCAGCTTACGCTGAAATGGATTGAGACAGTACAAAAAGAAAGGAGGTTTTTGGACCCACAAGAATTCTGCTGGCAGGAAGCAGGCTGTGAAAACTGCTCACCTACAGTTCTACCTTTTATGGAAAAAGAAAGGATAATAAAGGTCAGACTCAAGAGCCCAGCCAAGAGCCCGGGAGGTTATACCCAGGCACTGAAACCTAATGGAGGGAAATACAGCCCTTATCTACTGGATTTCAGAATTATTACGGATCAGTGACCCCTTCTTACTCTTTATTTGCTCCTCTTTTGAGGTGGAATAGCCACAGCTGTGTCCTGAGTCTTCCCCCTCATTGCTGTTGGGAATGTCAAGGGCGTGTACATTGACGTTTTTGTTTCATAGATGCACAGACAGAGAGGAGTCTTATCCCAGGTTCTGCTCAGATGCATTATACTTAGAAACCTCATCCATACCTGATGTAGAGGATGAGATTTTGGACTTTGAGTTGATTAGGTTTACATGAGATTTTGGACATGGAGCTAGCTGTAATGGCATGCAACCCTGGGAGTCTTGGGGGGCGATGAACGTACTTTGCATAAGAAGAAAGAAGTGAGTTGGGTCCCACAGGGTGGACTGTAGTAGGCAGCATCATCAGATGGCCCCCAAGTTTGAACTCCTAGCGTAATCCCCTCCTCTTGAGTATGGGGTGGAGCCTGTGAAGATGATAGGGAAACTTCCTTATGATGAGATTTTGTCCTGTGGAAAAGATAGATAGATATTGCAAATTCAATACTGGTCCTTGTCAGTTGACTTTGAGTTAATCTAAAGGTGAGTATTTTGAGTAAGCTGGACTTAAAACAATTGGGCACTTAAAAGAGGCTCTGGAAATCAGAGACTCTTCTGCTGTCTGAAAAAGCTTGGGCCTCAGGTGAAATCCACCTTTATTTCTGCCCTGGGAGACACCTTGTGGAGAACCCAGCCACAGCATGCCAGAACTTCTGGCTCAAGGAAACCATGAGATAAGGGCTTAATCTTCTAAACTTGTGGTGATTTGTTTTATGGGAAAACAAACAAACAAAAAACAAATGAATGGTGGATTATTATAATGATTTATTTACTGGTTTTCCCATGGTCAGGAACTATTTTTGTTCAGTCTGTTCCTTAATAAAGCAACATACTTATGCCATGAAAATAAAATGAATATTATACCATTTCCTGCTTAGAAGTCTTCCGTGACTTTACGTTGAACTGCAAGTAAATCTTATCCATGAGGAAAAACCACTAAGGGCTAGCTTTCCAGCTCTTGCTGGTCTGCCCACATGGCCCAAATTTAGATTCAGTTACTGTCCTTCTTTTCTCTCATGCTTCAAACACAAGTAACCGCCATTCAGTTATCTGATGACAGTTCACTCTCTTCCAAAGGGCTTTCACACAAGTCATTCCCTTTATCAGAAATGTAGTTCTTAATTCTTTGTTAAGATGTTTTTTATACCTCCTACCCCTTTTCTCTGTTAAGTGTTACCTTTTGGAGAGCCTTCCCCATCACCCAGCTAGATACGCCCCGATCATAAAAGAAACTTCTCCTGTTTTGTTCATTCCCTTTGAACCACGTGTAACAACTGGTTGGTACGAGTAATTTCACTTAGTCGTGTATTGTCTGTCTCTCCTCTTTACTGTAACCATGTACCCTATCCTTTTTATTGGCAACTCTATAGTAAAAAGTGTATTTTAATTGAATGAAATAAATTTTTCAAAACAAACCCACTATTCCGGAAACCAGAGAGGAATGTTGCCTGTGGACCTGAATAGAACTGGAAGTTGCATTCCAGTGGACCATATCCTCAAAAATACCCTTACAGTGACTACACAGTCACGTGTTTCTTCCAATGTCATTTAACATAGTCTTACATTATCATGGCAAATTGCAGTTGTGTAAAAGTGATTCCCCCACACCCTGAGGTGATAATTAACATGATTCTATGTACGTGTCAAGCTTACTTACGCTTAATCAAAGAGTAATTCCTAGTGAATCTCATTGAACTGACAGAGTATATAGCCTTCATAAAATCTCTAATATTATTCTTCTCATTTGAGAATTTGGTAAGCATTGAGTGTCAGAGAAAAATAGTTATTTTATATTGTTAGTTAAAGGTAGAATACCTTGATTTGTAAATTAGTGATATTGTTGACATTTTTAAATTAAAATTTAAAAGAACTCAACCTTGATTCAATCTCCGTAAGAAAGTAGGTCACAAGGCATATATAATCAAAGTGAAACTGTCTTAAAATAAAGTTTAGTTTCCTCTAAGAAATCAAAGGAAGAGGGTTTCAATGCCACAGTGGTCTGCAAATACTTCTGAAGAAGTATATGAATAAAACATTGATCACCCCCAACCAATACAACTATAGTATTTATTTATAAATTAAGTGTATCTATGACTCTGCTAATATAAATTGAAGATATATATTTAAGAAAGGATTAAAGTCTTAAAATAATGAGATAAAGACAAAATGAGACGTTTAAATAAATGTTTAAATTAATTGAATTAATTTATTTACAAAACCCTTTCATTCTCAAGTTTTTTGTGTTTGTGTTTTGAATACCTGATTTTGAATGGACATGACTCATGATGATGATTTGGTCAACTTACATGTGTCAGCGGATGTTCTGTGTACTTGACCAGGTTCATCTTTAACAATGAATATTTAACTCTGGACTTTATATGGACTCCTAGAAGTGTTTACTATTTTTCCAGGCTTCTTTTTCAGATCTGATTTTATTTTCATTCCTTTCACTTTATATTATGGCAAGGAAAGAGATAATTTTAGGAAGAGAATAAGTTTCATCTAACTGCACTCATATTAATACTGCCAATTTGCTTTTTTTGTTGTTTAAGTAAGATTATTGTCACTTGGCTACTTTGTAATAAATTGTTTAGCTAAACTAGCAAATGCAATCCACATAGCCATGGAAATTTTGGTACGTTATTATACACTAAAAACCTTTAGAGTCAGAGTGCCACGGTCATGTACTGTTCATGATGCATGACCATCTGATACAGGCCAAGTGTGCATCTCTGCTTTGATTACTGTGTTAAATGGTAATAAATATTTTATTGTCATTCTCTTTTAGGTAAAATATATGAAATAGTTATATGTCAATATAAATTTCTAATATTTTCTATTTTCTACAACTGAATTAAATAGTATGTGAGAATTTGCAGGGGTGTAGTACTCTGTGAGACTGTTGCATTTAAGTCAGGGTGCCAGTAATATTGCCTCCATATCAATCTTTATTGTGTAAGTTTTAAAATTGAAATTCCTGAGATCCCTACCACATTCTTAACAGAGGGCCCCAGTGTCCACATCATTAGCATACACTCTGGGTAATTCTCTTGAAATATCTTTCAACTACAATTTAAGAAGTGTTGCTACAATATTTCTCTGTAGATAAGGAAGCCAATAAGAAGAATATTATTAGTTCTTATGCAGAGAATGGTTTGAGAGAGAGCACCATGAAAGTTTGAAAGGCCAGTTAGGAGGTTATAGCAACAGAATTGGATATGAGAAATAATGAATCCGTGGACTAAGGAACTTGCTTCTGTGTGGCAAGAAGAAGTGTATCTGCCATTTTTAGGAGGTAAAATAAACATGAATGTAGGATTGATTAATTTTGAATGTCAGAGGGAAAATAATCAAGAAAGTCGCTCGGGTTTCAAGCTTGAGTTGAGACACACTTCGCTGTCAAAATTGGAGATGAGGAAACATGTATATTTTAGGGAAAAATAATGAGATTGGCAAAGAAAGACATGCAAAAGAGAAAAGGATCAAAAATGCAATCTTAAATTGCTCCAGTAGTCAGCTGGGTGGGACGAAGGGAGAAAGTGGGTAAAAGTGTGAGAAATAACTTTCAGGGTTCTATGCAAAAGCCACTACGTTTTAGACATTAATACAGGAAAAATTATATCTTGGATGTCCACTAAATAGATGAAGAAATAGTGTGTTGTGGAGAGTCACAAATCTAGGAATTTAGAAGGACATTAGTGACTTTAATGTCGTTAATATGGTGGGATTGAGAGCTGGATTACCTTTGGCTGAGGGAAAGGGAAGTTGTATAATGCAGAAGTGGACTTGGTGAATCTAACCTCACCCCTTCAAGAATATTGATAGGAATGAAAGGTAGGGAGTGAGATTTTGCTAAAGGGAGCCATGCAGGTTATAAAGTAGTGGGGAGCATAGGATGTATGTACACAGTGAGCAGGGAGGCCGGAGAGTGGAGAAGAAGTGGTTAGAAGTAAAAAAATGAATCAGGATTCCAAATTAGACCCATTTCCTAGAGCTCAGAGGTTACTGCTGCTTCAGACTCTGAGAAGTGACTTTAAGGGAGGAGTGTTGGTTGACAAGGCTGAGTTGCTGATTTGGCGCCAGATTTCAGCGATGTTGAGTGTTCCAGAAAAATTCGTATTACATTGTCAGTGAATAACATACCTCTTTTAAAAGATAAGTAAAATATCAGCTGCATTCAGTGTAGAAGCTGAATTGGAAAAAGGAAAAGTTGGGAGGAGAAAACCTTTGGCAGAACCGCATGCTAATTAATAGCTTGTTGATCCTCTTTTTACAAAAACTTTACAGGAGGAAGACAAATAGTACAATTTCCTGAAAAGTCACCCTTGGAGATTTAAAACAAAAAGTTTTCCAGTATTTCCAAGCTGGGAATTAGTTGAATTCTGTACTATTCTAGCATTGCAAGAGTGAGATAGAAACACTAAGGGAGAGTTATGGCTAGTTCAAAACTTGGTTCTTGTGAGTTAATATGTTTTCAGCAGCTTTAACTCCAGCTTCTGCCCTTTCTCATTTTGCTTTAGAAGGGGTCTCTAGGGCAGGAAGCAAGGAAAAATGGATACCCCAGTGGACTCCCTCCAGAGTAATCAGGAAAAATTAAATCTGTTTCTGTGGATAAACTTCACTCAGTCGGGAGAGAGGTATGTAGGCTGTCTGGGGGAAAAAATTGAGAAGATAAGCTTCTCAGAGTTAAGAACAGCAGGATTGGTTGAAGTCCCTGCAGTGATAAAGGCAGTCTGACTATTCACATTTTATTCAAGGACCTGGGTTTGTTCTCAAATTTCAACCAGGTGTTCCAAATTGAACCTTCTCTGTCTCTGTAAAGAGTTATAGGACATTTTGAAAAACGGAAGAAAGCAGAGAGGAGATAAATAGCACATCACCCTGTGCGTCATCACAGAATGATGCGGCTCCCTCAAGAGGCGGGTGGGAAGCAGGCCAGACTGCTAGAGGTGAGTGGTCCTGGTGCCTCAGGAAACTTCTCCCACTGTCCAGGTGTTGCTGAGTTAACAAAGCCAGCTCAGAGCTGTCACGTCAGGACTGAGCGCACTTAGTGTACTAGGACTGAGTTTTTGTTCACTGCGACTGAGGTGCGTGTTTACACCGGTTCGCTTTACCTCATGGGTAGGAGTCTTCAGTTAAGTTCTTGATAAAGGCATCGCTCCCTTGGCACCAATCTTCACACCAGGACTTCTTGGCAGGACAAGGGTCTTCACTCTCTGCCTGGTGACACTTCACTCACCAGCATTGGTTGGAATACACAACTATCCTAGGCTGTTATTACAAGCACAGCCTTGGGCCCGTTGGCTCTCCTGACCATACTAAGCCAAGTTTCTCAAGAAGGAAGAAGACCTTTTTCTAAAACTCTGCGTTGGCTCATGGTAGTACCACCTCAGAGAAGTACTCCTGCACTTGGATTCCAAAAATTAATAATTGGATGATGTAAGAAAGTTTAACAAATAATTCAGGGCTGGCTTTTCTATTCTTACTCATTTCTGGTGAGACTGTTAACATCTGAGCAACTTAATAAAATCCTAACATCCTTATTAATCATCGTGTGATCAGAACTTCGCATGAGTGCTAGGAAAAACAGCGCACCATTCAGAAAATCATTCAAATATTGTTCTCTCTCTCCCTTTCTTCTTTATTATTGAAGAAATATAGATGACTTATTACATTGTAGTTTCAGGTATACAGCATAGCAATTCAATATTTTTATAGATTATACTCCATATAAAATTATGATAAAATGTTGGCTATATTCCCTGTGCTGAACATTACATCCTTGTAACTAATATATTTTATACCTGATAGTTTGTACCTCTTAATCCCCTTCACCTATTTTGCGCCTCCTATCTGAGAATCACTAGTTTGTTCTCTGCATCTGTGAGTCTGTTTCTGTTTTGTTGTATTTGTTTTATTTATTAGATTCCACATGTAAGTGAAAACATAGAGTACTTGTCTTCCTCTGTGTTACTTACTTCACTAAGCATAACATCCTCCAGTTCCCTCCATGTTGTTGCAGACAGCAAAATTTCTTTCTCTTTTATGGCTGAGAACTATTCCACTAATTGCATATCTTACCTTATCCATTCATCAGTTGATGGACACTTCGTTTGCTTCCGTATCTTGGCTACTGTAAGTAATGCTGCTATGAACCTTGGGGTGCGTATTTCTTTTTGAATTAGTATTTTCATTTTCTTCGAATAAATATCCAAGAGTGGAATTGCTGGATTGTAAGGTAGTACTGTTGTTCTCTTGTCTCTGATTACTATTGGCAAGTTATGGAACCTACTGGAATTACTCTTTTATTGTCCACTGGCTTCCCATTGCTTTTATTCCTCTGTTTCAAAGTCAAATTGGACTAATATCCATAATAGTACATAACATCAGTAATAAAGCTTTTTCTTTCTTTTCCTTTTCTCCTTTCCTACATTTTCCTTCCTTCTTTCCATCTTTTCCTTTTTGAACGAAAAATTGTGTGATAAAAATGTCCAGTGCAGTTGAACTAAATTTCAATCCCTGCAGAACTGCAAAGATGACAAATGATAGTGAAATTGTTTCTTAGGTCTTGTGAAACCAGATATTTGAGGAATCGTTTTTTAAATGTTAAGGTGAAAAACATTTCTTTATCATACAAACTTTTGTATAATCTAAATTAATATTTTATATTGATAAGTACAGAGTATTTGAAAGAAACATTTTCGTGGGTTGGGCAGCTTGAGTCAAGAGCTATAGATTTTTATTTTAAAATGAAATAGCCAAAAATGTTATGGTATTGTAGCAGTACACAAGATGATATTTTCAAAGATCAGGCTATTGACAGTTGTAGAAGCATCAGCCACAGACAGGGATGATGGACGTAACTTCAGACTTGACATTTGATAAACTGTTAGGCACTGCTATGGTGAGGAAAGGCTGTCAGATGCCATGCATTAAACATAAATAAACTGATTTTCCTGGTGCCAGAGTGAAATATGTCAGGCATAAAGGTGAAGAGGTAATTGTGCACTGAAGCAGTTTAAGAGTCTTGCCCAACCAAGAGCTTATAGGCTGCTGATGAGATCTTATCAGGTCACAGGCAATGTGAGCTGAACTTCACAAGAAACCAGTATGTTAGAGGCAGGTTAAACCATTTTCAGCCATGTGATGTGCAGCTCTGCACCAGTGATTTGTAACAGATTAGTAGACAATGCAAATTATACTCTTTAGCCAAGGGTAAAAATGTCTCTTCAGATTATCTGTGTTTCTGGTCTCAAGGAATAAAGATGACAATGATTCTTCGTTGTGTTGGAGTATTTTGTTCATTTATCTGAGAGAGAATATTTTGAAAAGGTACCAAATGACATATGTGCAAGTACAATGTAATCATATTTCAACACCTGTTCTAGACGAAAAGAAATAACAGCAATTTGATGAGAATTTCATCAACAGAGTGAAGGAGTGTAGATGGTGTGCACGCATCAGGACATCGATTGAGAAAGTCATCCAACTTCTGGCATAACATGATACTTTATACTGTATGTTTAGGGAATATTATTTTTGTAGCTATTATAGAGTATCCTTTGGGAAATCAAAAGTAAATGCATAAACTTATGATTTTCCAGAAATTCACTTTATGAATAAAGCTCTATGTTCAAAGATATTTTCTCTAAAGTTGATAGTATTACTGATTCTGGGAGGCACTTCAGAGTCTTGAAATAAGTCACCATTGTAATTTGAGGAGGGAGAAAAATCTTAATAGATTGCCTTATGAAATAAAAATAAATAAGAAAGGGATGATAAATTCAACCTTATTCTGATAGGCATATTTGAGTTCCATCTTAAATTGTAGAAAATCATCTTATTTAATTTCTGGTACATACATAAAATTAAAAAGTCTTCTGACAATTATTTAGTGCCATGAGGCTATCTGTGTATATGAACTTGAATTCAACTGCTCACAAATCAGTAGTTAAACAAATAAGCTAGTGTCTAAATCAAAACCACCTACAGATTTAAGAAATGTGGATGATTTAATGACTGTCATATTTTCAAACAATATTTTGACAAACGGATCGCATCTACTAATATTTCAAATGAGAGTGAACTGGTATTACTGAAAGTTCAGCTTCTAGTGAGCAGGGTAAAGAGCTGTAAATTCTGGAGAGTAGTAAAAGGCTGTCGTAAAGGATCATCAAAAGGAATCAACATTTAGAAGTAAAAGATAAAACAATTGCACAACAATCGAATGTGATGTAGGTTTTCCAGAAAGTTTCTTTAGAAACACATACACATAAACACACTTTTTTTTTTCAAAATCAGATCATGTTGGACGTGAGTCAGAGTCTTTAAAATTATAAGATAAAAGCAAATTCATTATAAACACAGTTCAACTGGAAAATTTAAACATGAACAAAGCAATAAAAAAAATTCAAGAATTTTGAGTGAAAACAGTAATTAGAGCAAATAGCACTTACTTTCATAGACTCTGAATTTTATGTGTGTGCCGACAGAGTTCACACATATTATTATTAACCTTAGTACAGTGTTCTTCATGTTGTGAGGGGTCACATTTTTTCTTATTCTAGTAGGAGAAATAGTACCATGCTTTTTTTTTTTTTTCAATTAAGTAAGAATAACTGTTTTGAATTCAACATTAAGGCATCATTGATGGTGACATAAGTGTTATTTCATGGAAGGCTTTCATACATTTTTTTAAGATTGTTGCCACTTACTTTAGAACCAAAATTGAATCTTTAATGGTTATATGGAAAGCAAGCTGAAACAGTATTACCAGTGTTTGTTTTCACCCTACACGTTTGTATTGACTGTCTATTACATGCATGTTTATTTGCTTATCACTGTGATGGTCTTTCTAGTACTATAACATAAACTATTAGATTCATTTCTCTTTTGTCTGATTACTCCGTGTATATTTCATAGAAGGTATTTGTACAAATACATAAGAATAACTCCTTTGTTGTTTGTAAGACACTAAGTTTGGGTCCAGGAAATGCTGTTATTTAATATAACTAAAATTTTTATAAGACTGTTGAGTAGGAAGAGTCCAAGACACTGACTTTGACAGGCAGAGAATGTAAATAGGTTAAATATTGCCAAAGAGATTCTCTGAGAAGCAGACACTGAGTGAGAGAAGAGTACAGGAGGATTGCTGGGAGGACTGCTTGGTGCTCAAAGTGTTCAATTGGACCATTGCTGTGCTCTTCAGGGGAGAGTGTCTTCTTTATGGACCACATACTCTACGCTTGAACCACCTAGAATCGTAGGTGTAGAGATTGCAAAGTCAACCAGTGGGCCACTGAGAGTGATAGTAAGTGGGGCCACTCCTGCTTCACCCCTTTGTCCTCAACCCCATGCATTCTTCCTACGGACATCACGATGTCATACAGAAGTCTGTGATTCAATATGCATACTGTTCCCTAGAGTCATGGCGTTCCCCCCAAACTGGCCTTCATCGGGTCTTCCTCACGCTTTCTCCGATGGCGGCTTCTGAGTGGTGTGCTACGTGACAGGCAGAGCAGACCCCAAGGTCACAATTGCGTCAGGGTAAAGTACGTTTCTACTCAGAGCCTGGCATACGTTCCCTTTTGAGGGGAGCCTAAGCAGAGTATCTTTGCATTTGCCTCATTAAATAACCTATTTTATTTACCAGTTCTCTCTTTTCCAAAAGGAATATGAGCCCAGTCATGACATATGATGAAATACGTAAATAGATAAAATCGGGGTGTAAATTTTAAAATGACTTGGAGGAGGAGAAAGAGGAAGTCAGCTTGTTCACCATAAGGACAAACATGTTCCTGTAACTGGGGATTAAATATGGCCCTGAGCTTCCTGAGAGTCATATCAAAATTAGTGATGGCCTGTATTCCATAACTCTCCTCCAGGACCAGGGCGAAGAACAGCCTCTCAAGGACAATGGCAGTTTGTTCCAGCACTGCATTTTAAAATTTTATTCTTATGCATTTAAAGAGGAAATATATTAATAGAAGGAAGAATATTCTTCTCTGCAAATATTTGAAAATAAAAATGGTTTTAGTGGGAAAATTTTTAACAGCCTCTGTTAAAAATTAGAAACAGAGTTTTTCTAAAGCTACTAAGGAAAATGAATTAATAATTTTAAAACTTTCCAAGGAATAAATCTCCAAGCCTAAGTGCTTAAGTGTTTTCACTGGAGAATTCTACCCAATGTTTAGAGAAGACTTAACAACCACTCCACTTAATCTTTTACAAAAAAATAGAAGAGGAGTGAACACTTCCTAATTAATGTTGTGAAGCTAGTATTATACTAATATCAAAACTAGGTAATGACTACAAATTTTAAAAAATGATGGATCAATATCCCTGGTGAATATAGACTTAAGATTCCTTAAGACAATGTTAGCAAAAAGAATTCATAAACATAAAACTATAAAACTTTTAGGAAAAAACACAGAAAATCTGTGGGATCTAGGGTTAAGCAAACAGATCTTGGACTGAACACTGAAATCATAAACGATAAAAGGAAAAATTGATAAATTAGGCTTCATCAAAGTTTAAAACTTGGTTCTGTGAAAGATCCAATTAACAGGGTGAAAACAAAAGCTACAGAGTAGGGGAAAATACGTTTAAACCACATATCTACTAAACGACTGTTACCTAGAATGTATAAAGAACTATCAAAACTCAACAGTCAAAACAAGTAATTCAGTTAGAAAAATAGCAAAAGACATGAACAAACATATACTGAACAGCATATACAGGTGGCAAATAAGCACATGAAAAGATGTTCAATATCATTAGCCACTAGGAAAATGGAAATTAAAACCACAACGAGGTTCCACTCCACACTGCTCAGAATGGCCAAAATTAAAATAGTGAAATCTGACAAGGATGCAGAGGAAGTGCACCTCTCTTATGTTGCTGGTGGGGATACAAAACGTTGCACTGGGGGCAAGGTATAGCTCAAGTACTTAGCATGCACAAGGTCCTGGGTTCAATCCCCACTACTTCCATTTAAAAAATAATTAAACAAATAAACCTAATTACCTCCCCCACCAAAAAAAAAGTTGCACTCACTCTAGAAACATTTTGACAGTTTCAAAATAAATTAAATAAACATGTAGCTACCATATGACAAGTAGACAATCTTGAGAATTTATTCCAGAGAAACTTAATACTTATGTTCCTTTAAAAAACGTATACAGAAATGTTTATAGAAGCTTTACTCATATTGCCCAAAATTGGAAACAACCTAGAGGTCTTCAGCTGGTGACTGGTGAAACTGTGGAACATGTGACAGGCAGAAACCTTGTGTCTACTGAGAACCGTGCTCATTGGAAAATCCTCAATGTTATGTACTGTGCAATCCCAGGTATGTAGCATTTTCAAAATGACAAAATTATGGAGCTGGAGAACAGATGAGTCTTGATAAAGTCAAGACACAGAACATTTCCGTCACCACAAGGATCCCTCCTGTTGCCGTTTTATAGCCTCGCTCACACCTACCCTCCTTCTTCCTCACCCTGAAAACCACTGTTGGGATCCTCGTGGTGTTGGAAATGTTCTGTGCCTTGACTTTACCTTTTCCAGTATGTTGGATGTGATATTGTACCATAGTGTAAGAGGTTACCACTGGGCAAAATTGGATAAAGAATATTACATCTTTCAGCTGCACGTGAATCTATACATTCTTACCTCAAAATAAAGAAGTGTAATTAAAAAATATTGTCCTCAACACATCCCTTATGTTCTGATGGTATTAAACCCAAAATGCTGTCTTAAAATCTCTTGTAATTTTCTCTTGTAAAGTACTGATAGATAGATGATAGATAGATAGATAGATAGATAGATAGATAGATAGATGAATGTATATATTCATTTAAAGAGAAAGTTATTTGTTTTGTGTAATTATTGAGCAATATCATATTCAGGAGCAAAATATTACCAAAGCTTGTATGTATTGGTTTATTTTCAGAGATGACAGTAAAACTTAGCTTTATCTATTGATCAGAAATTTTGGGCCTTTTTGTTTTGTTTTAATGTAAGACAATTATGTAATTGCTTCTTGTTATAATTTTTGCACTGTTGCCTGGGATACTAAGAAAATGGCGAATTACATGTAACTTTTTAATGAAAGGTATTCATCCATAGTTTTATGACATTTCTGAGCCTTTAAAGAAGACATAGTTCACAACGATGGCTTCCAAATAAAAAACTTTTTTTGAAATGTGTAAATCAATAAAATGATTGGATTTGGTGAAGCAAGCAGCCAAGATGAAGCTCTGCAAATAGCAGCAATTTGACTTGTAGGGAAAAGTAAGTTCAGATGTGCTCTTTATGTACCCAGTTCTGTCGCAACGCTAAATAAGGTATCAGGGTCAGAAGTAGTTACAGTTGAGGAGCTGAGGAACATATAAAAGTCATCTCTGCGCAGGCATTTCTGGACTTTGATTGCTACTATTTTCATTTCATATAATGCAAACACAGTATGATTAATGTTTATTTAGGGATTGTTTTCTTGAAGTCTGTTATTTGACTTTGGATTTCGTTGATGTGGCAATATTATCAAGTATCGTATTGCAGCGCATAAAAATATGCTCATGAACACATTGGAAACTGCATTTAATACGTTTTTAGAAATATTATTCCATGCCCCAGCATAAAGCGGCCTCTTGTGATATTGTATGCTAATCAGAAACCTTAAAACCTAGTCATCTGAAAGAATCCATAATCACTTCAGGTCACTAGGTGTTTGGTAATGGTTCATTCAGGATTGATACTTGGGTTTGAGACTATTCGATTGATTTTCTTTTGGAAGCCTTAAATTCTGTGAGATTACATGCAATCTGTAGCATGCCTTTGTGTTATCTGCTGCAAAGCGCTCTTCTTCAGGCCATGTATGTCAGTGTGAATACTGGTTATCCCTTTTAAACTTCTCTGTCTTCTTCATAAGCCTTACTCTCCAGATCTAAAATGATTATTTCTCATTTACTCTTTTTATTGTTTTTAGATACAGAAATCCAGAAAATTACTATAATCTTAATTATAATAAAACTAAGGCTAGCATTGTCTTAGGCAATCATTATCCATGTTTTATTGCTTAATTCTCTTTTTTGTATCACCACTCATCTTATTTACGTGACTGTTGCATTTTATTTCTCTAAAATCTATTTTCATTTAACCATTAGAGAAAATCCCAGTTTCACACTATACAAACAGATGATTGGGTCAGGTTTCAACGTGGTACCCCAAATCTGGAAATATGTATGATTTGTGACTTAGCTTATTAAGAAATCTGACTAGCTAGAATCTGAAATAAGAGAAGCAAAACTTTTGCAGTTGTGGGTAATGATAGGCTTGGGGTATCATCTAAATTTTGAGACTAGGGCGGCCATTGTAAGTCATGTGCAAGATAAATTACCAAAAATAATAGCAAAGTAACCAGCACTTGATAGGGTAGAGAGAAAAGTTAACAGAGTAAATATGAGGAGAAAACAGTCAATGGAGAGAAGAAAGGATGATGAAATGTAAGCATGACCTGAGGCTGGCAGTTCCAGTCATTTTCCACGTCTGGTTATGCATTTTTGCCTGGATTCTCACCAGGCTGGTATCCTCCAAAAGGTCCCTTTAAAAGGGACTGATTTGAGAAGATTTTCTTTCCAGGAGTTCCAAATAGTCTGATTATAATGAATATGAAATCTAAATAAAATAAGTTTAGAATAGTAGTATCTTTGGTAATTTTTTAAAGGCAATAGTGCTAAAAGAATTAGAGCAGGACTTTGGAGCAAGGACATAGTTGCAAAGCTAGAGGAACAACTATTTATTTGCTTTCACCAGCAAATGCTACTTCTGCCGTTTCCCATGTGGCCTCTCCTGTGTGTCCAGACATTCCAGTTGCTTTCATCAAACTTGTCTGTACCCTCACTGAGACATGGGTGAAGGCTGAACTGAACAGAGCTGAATGGTGCATCCTTCTGTGTAAGGAACAATAGGGGAAGGAGAATGGTTACTTAGAGAGATAGGGAGAAGAAAGAAGGGGTTTCCTTGAACACAAAAAAATCATCTTTATGCCCATAACCAGAGTATAATAAGAGCAAGAGAGGGATGGAAAGTCCAAAGCATGTCAGCAAGATGCTGGCATTTAGAAGACTGTCCGATACAAACAAAAAAGCCAAGAAATACTGCCACAGCTATTGTGTGAGTCCTGGTGGTATTAATATGGAAACTTATTTAATATTTATTATCACTAAACTATGTTGCCTAGTTGCAAAATCTGTATTTCGTAAGAGGTAAAAAGGACCTGGAAAGGAAAACTCCAGAGAAGATATATTAAAATGGCTCATGATCTGGTAAATAGGATTTGGACAGATAGTATAAAAGGAGATTTAGTTGATACCTAGGGCTGGGAATGGTAGATGGGGGTATTTATTTCCTAGACGTATCCTTAAAGTACATGAAGAGTTATTATGGGAGATAGCTGTTCTATATTTCTTTTGACAATATTACAGGAGGAAATGGGATTAAATTCATGTGATTTATGTGAGGTGTCAGGAAAACAGAAGAGACTAGGAAAGGTAGTTAAGAACATTTCCATTATTGGCAATCGTGGGCTGAGTACATTCTGTGTAATTACTATACACATGACAACATGCAGTGACAGGAGTCTACGTAAATGAAATTTCAAGTCCCTTTTTGTGGCTCTGTAACATAATTGTTACGAGGGTGTCTCCTTTTCAAACACGTCTACTAAATTAGGTCACAGAGAATGAAGTATCCTTCATGGTTCTAAACATAGAAATTTCTAAATGAATCAAATATGTGATGTCTCTTTTAAAAGCAGCATATTTCGAGATGATTAATTGTATCTAAACCTGTTCCTGGATTAATCATTTCTAGTACTAGCATGATCTCTCGTAGCCCTCCTGAAAAAAAACACCAAATTTGGTTCAGATGTTAACGCTGATGAGGCCACACACATATCAAGAGGATATGGAAAGTTATTTACATAATTTGGTGGAGGATAGCAGGGCAGGATTCCCAAACTAGTCTGAGAATGGCTCCAGAGAGCAAGGGGAGACTGACCTGGGAGTTTTTTGGGGGGCTGGAGGCATTAGGGTGTGAGACAGGGCTAGGATTCCTACTCATGGGTAGGCAGGGTATGCATGTTTCTCTCCAGAGTCCCTGTACCTAGACCCCCTGTGCAATGCTGGGTTTGCACTTTCCTCAGAATGAGTAGAGTGTTTGTTTTATTCTCTCCTTGGATCTTTCTCTTTGTGATGAGCAGTTCACTAAATATTCTGTAAAGTCTACTTTCTACACTTAACAAGACCATGAAACTACTGAGGAACCAACATTTTAATTTTTATTTAATTTTAAGTAATTTTTAAACTTAAATTTACATAGCCCTACATGGCTAGTGGCTACCTTATTGAAGAATGCAGCTCTAGGCTCAGATGTTTCCACCAACTCTGCAATGCCTGTCAAGGGACTGCATCCATGTGTGAAAGCACACCACAGATGCACCTTGCTGTAGAAAGTCTGAGTAAAGTAACTTCTATTTGATACTAGGTATTGTTGCCAGAAGACATAATGTCAGAACCTTCCAGAAGCCCACTATTCATTGGATTCTGTTTCAGCTTTGGAAATCATCTGAATCCAAAATGTGTTACTGAGATATGTTTGATGGTTGCATCCTAACTCAACATGAAAATACTGACTGAGATTTGTATGTTCAGTTTCCTCTCAGATGTCTGGCCAAGTGAACTTTTTTTTTGTCTGAAATTACTACTGCTGGCTCTAGGCAATCATAACAATTTTGATTCTTCACATTTTATTGACAAGCTGATATTGAAACCACTCATCTCAGGTATTTCTAGTAATAAGTAGTGACTAGTCTCTTCCTATTGCTATCTTATTTGAAAGAATTAGTGGCAAATTTAAAGATATTGTACCTCGCTTATCAAAATCAAAGAGAAGCAGATGGAGAATTGTATAGTATTTGCATGTATCATAGTTATGGTTTAGGGAAATTGACTAGATGTATTTATTGCTGGCAAGTAATGCATTATGAGAAATACATAAAATCTTTCCATTATCTAATGTGCTCTTTTAGATTTATCTAATACTCTATTTCTTTCCTTTTATGTTTCCTGTCACATGTAATTGAGTCATGATAGATTACATTTGACATTTTTGTTCTGCGTGCCATGTTTTGCTGCTTTGAGTATAGAATAAAAAGTAACCACTAGTCCTTTGTTGCATAAAACTCTAAACACCATTCGACTGACAAGCTCATTAGTCACTGTGTGAGGGAAAAGCTGTATTTCCATATTTGACATGCAAAAGTAAATCAACACTTTTCTACATGCCAGCCATGTTCCAGCTGTGAGATGTGTGATACTTAAATTCACACTGGAGACATCAGAATGTTCACAGACATGTACACACATTTGCGCGCGTGCTGCGCGCGTGCACACACACACACACACACACACACTATTACACAAAAGCACTAAACTGGGGGGAATGATCATTTTCTACTTAATATCTGAAATTTGTTGGAACTATGAAAATATTGTCATAATTTTTAGAATTGTTCTACTGATTTTGTTAATAAAACTCAAGAATCTTAGGTAAAAATATTGAGGTTTCCTAAATAATCAATGAAACAAACTTGGTAAACCATAAAAAAATGCCTGATGTACATTTATGAGCAAGGAAATGTTTACTGGTTCATGTGTATTGTAATCATCAGGTGGCATGCATAACGTTTCCAGGTACTAACTGTTAAATTGAGGAAATGTGCTCTCTGTTTAGGTCTGAAAACCTTTCTTTAATGAGTCTGTGAGCATCAAGGGATCTTTCAGCATCTTCCAGTGTGGGAGGTAAGACAAGGAGGCACATTATTATCTTGGTTTTATTTTATCTCAGTACTATTTTCTCAGTTGAAGCAATTCATGCAAATAATTTGCATGTTTGGTCTATTTCTGGGACACTGTTTAGAAATGTACCCAATGGAGTGAAATACCGTTTTCCCAAAATCAAGGCAAGATCCAAACACAACAAAACCATTCAAGGTTCAAGAACACAATATGCTTGGAAACATGTCTATCCCGGGATAATGGCTCAATGACATGTAACAATGGCCCAGGCAGTATACACTAGATATAAGGGTGGACCCTGATTATAGTAAAGAACTCAAGAGTTTGTCTCCCTATAGGAAATTTTTAGAAAGGTGAATATCTTGTTTATGACTTACACTTGCAAATAATTTCATGTTTTATATATATCTATATACAATTAAAATATGCCTATATATTTTAGGTTCTAGAATATTCTATTATCAAATTATTACAACCTTTATCTTTTAAAGAGTGAGACCTGTGTTTTGTCAGTGATAATCAAGTGTATATGTTATGTGCACTAGGTGAGGTACTGATTCTTTTAAAAGAAGATAGATTTATTCCTTTTCATCTGTCCTCTCCCATCACACAACAAAACAACAGTAAAAAAATAAAAATTTTCTTCTCAAAGTATCTTTGAAATGATATGTTAACTTTTTATTGATTGAGACTATATTTGCTATCATTACAAGTACATTAAATTTGAAATTTTAATACTGCAGTAAAGTAGCTGCCTGACATACATTTTCCAAGGAGGGTAGGAGCTGGGGGCTTATTTTAGGCTCCAGAAGAATTAACAAGGATTTTGAAATAAGATAAAAGTTTGAACACTATGTCCTTCTTTAATTTGTCATATAAACTTCTAGAAGTAACCTTATCCCTCTGAAAGTCAGTAGAATTGCTCTTAAAATGCTGCAAATTATGCCCTCTCTGACATGCTTTCTGAAGATTCAATGACAGCAAAATCCCTGACTCAAACTTGGTATGTTAATGCCAGTTTTCTTCATTTCTCGCAGTAAAAATTTCAGATATAAAAGAGAAAAACTGAATTAATCCATAGTCATTCTCTAACACACTTTATTTCCCCTTTTATGTTTACATCTTATTTATCTCCCAATTCTCTTATCTCTTCAGTGCTGACTTAAATTGGATGGAAACACTTGAATGCTGGTTCTAATACGAGCATTCCCACAAAAGGACTTTGTTGTTACAAACCAGGACAGGCAATACCATCTTGGGGTATGGGGGCAGGTGACAGGTGGAAAGAGAGGAGAGAAGACGGCCGCACTGAAACTGCCAGAGAGCAGTGTGAGTTGCCAGCTACCTACTCTATGTGCAGAAAACTGATAAATACCAGTCATGCAGGCATATTTTATTGTACTTTGCTTTTTTGTACTTCTCCGATACCACATTTTTTACAAATTGAAGGGTTTTGGCAACCATGGGTTGAGCAAATGTATTGGTGCCATTTTTCCAACAGCGTTTGCTAACTTTGTGTCTCCGTGTCACGTTTTGGTCATTCTCACAAGTATTTCAAACTTTTCCATTAGAATTATGTTTGTTATGGTGATTTGTGATCAGTGATCTTTGATATTACTACTATGACTCTCTGAAAGCTCAGATGATGGTTAGCAGTTTTTAGAAATAAAGCAGTAACGAAATGAGTCAGGCAGAGCCTACATCGTGAGCTCCTGTTTACAGAGGGAGCAACTGAGGATTCAGGAAGCTTAAGCAGCTTACCCCAAGCTACATAGAGCCAACTGGCTTATTCATCCCTGTCTCAGTCTGTTATTTTAATTATATCACTTAAGCATAAGAAGTTGCTTCTAATGGAATCTGTTAGGACTAGAGTCTGAGCTGCATATGGATATGCTCTTTACTGTCCTTTCTACCTCCTTAGAGATAATGGAGTGAAAAACATAGAGGTCAAACTAAGAGGTGGTTTCTGTTGGAAAACCTAACTCTAGTTCTCCTTAAATCAAGATCTGTTCTTACCTTTCTCAAGGTTTGGGAACATGAACCAAAGCTTTCTCCATTTTCAGCAAAGCTAATGTCGTGTTAACCATGGGCACCTGAGAAGTACGTGAGGCTTTAACGTGGTAACGCGTTTTTGGAAGTGTCTAGCAATACCTGACTGACATGTTATTAGCATTCAGTAAATTATGTCTAGTCCTTTTTCAGATAATCATGTGGATTTTGTCTTTTATTCTATTAGTATGCTGTATTGTATTGATTGATTTTTGAGTGGTCAACTATCCTTGCATTCTTTGGATCAGTCTTATACTGTAATGTATATAATTCTTTTTATATGTTCCTGGATGTAGTTTGCTTATATTCTATTGAAGACTTTTGTGTCTATATTCATTGAGATACTCATCTGAAGTTTTCTTGGGATGTGTTTGTTTGGTTTTGGAATCAGAGTAATACTGGCCTCCACTCAACAACTTATCCCCTGATTAATTTTTATTTTATTGTATTATGTAAATCACCACATCCCACGAGCAGTTCTTACATGGTTCTATGAATTTATTTTTAGTTTTTATTATTTACTATATTATTACTCAATATGTATTTGTTATCATTTTATTAATTCATGAAATATTTTATACATCTACACACATACACATTTATAACTAATTATGAATCAAAACACATACACAACCCTGCACAATACAGTTTGTATACACTTTCATATATATACCTTATGGTGCTGACTTTAACAACTGACTCTTTCTTTCTCTAGGTTTCATGTTTCCCTTTATCCCTAGCATAGTCTCTGGCCCTTAGAAGTCATGTATGAATGAGTCAATGATACAATAGTATCAGTGAACGTTTAAACACTTCAGCATTCTAGTAGACATGATTAATTCTTGAATTCTTTGAAACAGAGGTCTAATATTAACTCTTGTCCAACTTTGCTGCCAGATTAAACTTAACAAAGTAAAAATTCATGACCTGGTCATTTCTCTCTTACTCTCTGTGATTTTTATTCTTCACAATTATTTCTCTCAGGACTAGAAAGATTTAAACTGGGTTTTAACATTGCTCTGGGATTGTGAAAGCAGAGGAGCTGGATTGAATTTTAAATCAGCTCACCTGCAAATTCAGTAGAGCTTGCTGTTTCAGGGTCTTCTCTGTGTTATTTGTGTTGTCACTTAAAAAACTTCTTACATTCAAACAAGCAAGCCGACCTACACACATTTTATAATTGCAGATACTCTAAATAATTTTAGTCCAGTATGGTTAAAATTAGTTCAAGTGAATGGTGTACTGTTTGCTTTTGTAGTGAAAATATATCATCAGAACTCCTTTATCTGGTTTAGCCTTTTCCCTTCTTGAAATGAGTATTTTGTTATTAATGGATACCTTTTGGATTAAGTTCAGGACTGAGCTGTTTTCAGAAAATTACCTCCATTTTGGCTGGCATCCCAGGGGTATTGGCAACTGTAATGACATTGTTGTACAGGGGCTACGCATATTTTTTCATGATCAACAATTCTGGCATCAATTTAAATGAATTCAACAACAGGCTGTTACCCTTATCTTACAGAAAGAGCATTTTTGGAGCTTCCGAAATTTATTTTGCTTTTTTCTATGTTCTCCCACTGCAGATTTAATAGTCTAATATATAAACCATTTTTTTCTATCATCAACTCAAAGATAGTGGGGGTTTTTTTTCCTATTTTATTTTTTATGTTTATTTAATTTGTTCTTTCTGACTGTAATTTTTTAAGGCAGAACTTATCTTTCATTTTCCTCTTATGTGCATGGCATTCAAAGTCTGAAGCCACAGTTACCATTAGCAACTCACCCCTTTTTTAATACTTTAACTGAATAACCCATAAAACATTCAACTCCTTGATATCAGTCACATCCCCAAAATTGCACAATTCCGTAAAGGACCTCTTCTCTAGTAGATTTCTGAAAATAGTTAAAAGAAAGAGTATCATAAATTGTCAAAGGCTTCCCAAATTTTAACTTACATAAAGGTTACCTGGGTGAGACTTTTTTTTTTCTCTGCAAAAGTAGACTTCTGGGGCCTGTCCCCAGAGATTTTGTTTCTGAAGTTCTGGCATGAGGTACAGTCATTTGCATTTTAAGTAGCTCACCAGATATTTCTGATACAGGAGACGTGAGTTATTCCACTGTCTTAGTCCAGTGACTTAAACTGCATTGCATTTGCTGTGTCAGGTCTTACAAGGGGTCCTTCTTCCTGAACTCTCTGGTATCTTGCTTTTAAATCTGTGTACATTCACCCACGCAATTTGTTTTACATTTTATTCATGAGCCAGTGTCACAGAACTATTTCAAAATTAGCTTTAAACCTTCCTTTTGTCACTTTTCTGCTGTCTGCTTGACTAACTGATGTCAGCGTTTGTAGAGCTAAGATTTGCCTACAGCTTAACGGGAGGGAAAATGGTTGTAAATTGCAACGGCCAAAGACAGCCCCTGAAAAATGGCTGTAAATTGCACAGCCAGAGACAGTCCCTGAATATCATGTTGTGACTGCCATTCTGGAGCATCTCATTTCCATCATTTGAAGTTTAGGAGACATGTAGGATTCAGGGTTAGTGCTGGAGTCATTATAAAGTCTGCTGTGGACCTAAGACTGTTCAGGGTTGAAGCTGATCGGAGTGACTTTATACTCAAAGTCTAAATGCTGACATTTTCTCTATCTTTGTTCAGCTAAAGTAGATGGCTCCTTGCGCTCAGATACTTAGGGACGGCTCTTATTAAGAAATCCCCTTGTGTAACCATGCTCTCATTTCAGCTGAGGAAAAAAGCGTGGAGGGTAGTGGTCCTTCGATTTTCTTTCTTTTGTGGACAGATATGGGTATAAACTAATCTTTATCTTGGAAGGCATGAAAGACTCTAAGAAAACAGAAGGCAAGCCATGGGATAATAGGAAAGAAAGCAAGCTAGAGTCAAGCCAATGACAATGAAGCTGGATGAGATGAGAATGGATAAGAATATAAGCCAAAATGGTACAGCTCAGGCAGTCTGATAGCCCGAATGAGGGGCACAATGTGTGTCCGAGTACCCGGGGAGCAGGTTCAGGATTGTAAGGAATGTGGCTTTGTCCCAAGGAGTGAGTCATGAGAGTTCTTCCAAAACATCAGTCAAGGATTTTTGATCTACAGACCACCTTCTCTCTCTGTTATCCACACCTTTAACTCTTCCATTCTCCTTTTACCAGATTTCAAATTAGTGAAGGCTCCTTTAACCTGAGAATAATCTGACTTTATGGATCCTTAACTTCTTGGTAGGAGTTGAAGAGTAAAAACTCCTTCTTAAAGGCATTTAAGATAAAATGTCAAAAGGCAGTAAAACAATTCTGAGATCTATAAATTTTATTCCTACCTCAATTCTAAATATAATAATCCACTTAAAAATAAATAAATTGTGGAAAAATTACTCAAGTTTAGATTAGAAATAATAAATAATTTGTACTCACTATATTCTACTCAGAATATACTAAATACTCACAATATGGGTGGTAATAATCAGAAATTTAGTAAATTTAGTAACTGTTAGGTAGTGTATAAAGAAGGAAGGATAAATGAAATAGAAATTTACTTTAACTTAATGTGTTAGCATGCAAAATACATAGTTTCTTTCATGGCATGTATTAAAAATTTAATTTAATAATTACCTACATAATTACGTTGTTAATCCCCTCCCCCCTCAATTCTTATACCTTAGAATCATGGGGAGGGTGTTTGTGTACATGTGTGTTTTGTTATTCTATTACTTTATTGCCAGCAACCAGCTAGAAACTAATACATTAGTTCCTCAATGAATAGCTGTTAATTGAATGACTGAATGAACGGGAAAAAAAATCTCATATCTAATTTGTTATGGTATCCCCATCTGAGTTAATGCATGTGCTCATAGAGAATGTTTCATTTAACACCATTAGTATTTCCACATAGGGCAGTTTAAATCCTGCCGCTTATCTTAGACTTCAGCTTTTTAGAAAAAAATAAACTCTATAAATTTGAGGCAAATTGAATAAGTAAATCTGAAAATTATAACAATATAAATGGCCAGTCTGAGTATTCTTTTACACCAGGATTATAAATATTGTGACAAATCATGTTCAATTCTTAGTGAACACATTTAGCCAAGTAAGAAACACATTTCATCTCATAATCCAGGAGGCCCAGTGTCCAAGTGCTGTGGCTGCTGGAAATAAGAGTATCTACCAGTTGAACAGAAACAAGATTTGAAACGTGTTGAGTCAGAGAGTAGTTTATGGAAAATTTTCCGAACAATTGGGCCTGGAAAGTTGTCAGCTTAGGATTCATTCTCATTACATCCTAATAAAAATGGAACTGATTCCAATCATATGAGAAGACAGAAAACTCAGGGAGTGTGTCTTCTACACTCCCTCTTGGACAAACTGATTAATGGATAGTGTCTATTCAAACAGTAACAAAGGTTAGACTCTGTATAAGAAAACTTTAAACATGGGAAATCCTAACATAGTTATGAAAAATTAAGATTTTCTCTAATTTAAGAAATTCCAAAAAATTGTCTTAAACTTTTTGCAAAGATTTTAAAAATGTAAATTAACAAAAATAAAAATTAAATTTATATCAACAATACTAGAGGAGAAAGTAAGTTATTTTTATTTCTCCTTACCAAAAATATTTTACTATGTTGTCATATAAAAGGCTGGTAGAAGTGCTCGCTTCGGCAGCATATATACTAAAATTGGAACAATACAGAGAAGATTAGCATGGCCCCTGCACAAGGATGACACGCAAATTTGTGAAGCGTTCCATATTTTTTGTTAAAAAAAAAAATAAAAGGCTGGTAGAAAATTATGGAACCAAAAATAAAAAGGAAAAGTGTTATAGCATTGTATCGTTCAGTTAACTAGTGAAAATATATACTGTTTTTCTAGATATTGTGATGTTTTGGAATTTGTCAGTTTTTAAAAATTTTTAATCTTTTGTAATTTTTCCTCATTCTAAAGAAATAGAAATTCATTATAAATTTCATTCATTTTGACACCTATTTTTTTCATATGTAATTTGAGTTACTATTCTTAAAGATTTCCTCTAAATTTTATAAGCTTTAGGTCCCAAAATATCTATAGGCATCTCAGGTTGCAGGATTTACAGACTTTCGGCTGCACGCATGTGGGGATTCCTCCCCTGGCAGCAAAGCATATAGAATTTTTGGAATCCCATCGGAGTAGTACAGTTGAAACCATATCAGAAGAATAGCTTTAAAATAGAAGAAACAATTTTAGAGGACTGAATGTTTACATTCCCCCCCGCCCACAATTTATATATTGAAATTCTGACCCCAAGGGTGATAGACTTAGGAGGCGGGACCTTTGAAGGGTCATTAGGTCAGGAGGGTGGAGCTCTCATGAATGGGATTAAAAACTTTATAAAAGAAACCCAGACTGCTCCCTCACCCCTTCTACCACGTGAGGTTTCAAAGGCATCTAGAGGAAGTGAGCCCTCACCAGACATCAGATCTGCTGGCATCTAGATCTTGGGAACTCCAGCCTCCTTTGTTGCTCAGTGTCCTGGTTTTCCTCCTATGGAGACACGTTTGTAGGCTCGCCGTCCTCTAACCAGACACTAAATGCTGGAGTTGCTCGAGGTTCCGAACCAGACCCTCCTTGTGTGACTGCCTCTCCCTGCCCGTTCTCATAGTTGTGATCACCACCCGAGCACGAATGACTCGAACATTCATGTCTCTTGGAAAGAACTGTTCACTGTGCTGAGCTGGCCTGCTTGACATTTTTTGAAGTCACACTCAGCTCCTAATCCTTATAATTTCTACCCCAAAATAGCGTATTTGTTTCTAAGAATGTAATTAGCTCCATCCAGAAATATAACCTGTGAAGTCTATGTAAGTCAGAAGTCACAGGGTCACTTCTGATGCCTGGCCTCCTTTATAGTCTCGTACCCAATCCATTAACAGCTTTTAGCTGTATTTTTTCCTAGGTATATCCTAACCCTGTTTCCTATTTCTTTCCATATGTATTGTTGCTTCTCACATCTAATCTTCAGTCATCACCATATTCACTACCCACCACCCTAACTTTTTTCTCTATATTAGAGCCAAAGTGGGTATTTTGAAATACAAGTCTTAATTGAATTGCTTCTTTTTAACATTTTAAAGCTTTCCATTGCTCTTAGAATAAAAATCAAAATGCTTTATTTAGCCAAAAATATCACGTGAAGTCTGATCTGTGGTTAAATCTTCAGTTAGCCCTTCTGCCATACACATCCCTAAATTGGGCGCTGAAGCCGCATGACCTGCATTCAGAGTTTCTGTCCTGGGGCCTTACAAATTGTGTTACTGCAGCCTAGGATGGTATGTTCTTCCTCTTTTGCTTAATGAACTCCTGCCAGTGTGTCAGGTTTCAATTCAAGTCTGGTTCCATTGGTGACATCATATTATATGATTTTGATTTTATAGATACATATATAGGAATATAGATATGTAATTATATAGTTGTACATATGCATATAGTTTTATATCTTCATAGGAATAGATCACAGATAAATAGAGACTTAGATTTACAGAAGTATAGAAACAGATCAGTGGATAGATAGTGTATAGACGTATTGTTTTATACCTTTACAGGAATAGACAGGATTAAAATTACGACCACTGTCCTTAAGAAACTATGCCAGAAACTCTGCATCTATTCCAAAACATACAAAGTATTGAAAAAGAGTTGAGTAAAATCTTCATGTCATTTTTAGGAAGATAGAATGGCCTCTCCTTTGGCCGGGATGCTCAGCTAATGTGCCCTCCAGAGACTGAGCTGTAGGCTATGACTGCCAGTTATCACTGAGCAGGGGCCCAGGCCATCCGGTTGCTGAACTATCTCAAAAAGATATTGTTTGGGCATTGCATTTCATAGGGTATAAATGAAAATTTTCCTCTCATTTTTCTTTCTCTCTTTGTGGTATCCTTAAAACTCATGATACATTGCAATTGAAAGACCTGAATCTGGGAAAGTTGGAAGTTTTTCTCAAGATGTCATACCTCCTATAGCAATTAAGACTATAATAATATGTATATTAAAAAGAAGTATGATCCAATGTTAAAAACACCAGTAAACTTGACAGAAAAATTCCCCACAAGCAGAATTTATTAGTTAAAACTATAGATGTCTTTTTAGTTTTCCATATAAATTGCCTGATTGCTTTCCAGAAAGGATGTAGTCATGCTCATTTCCACCAGAAGTAACAGTGTTGTTTCCATGTATCCTTGCCAATATCACTTATTATGTTTATCCATTGAAATTTGACAGTTGAATTATTGTGAATGTTAATATTAATTCCTTTGAGCAATACTAAGTTAAATATTTTTGCACATGCTTACAAGCTATTTGTGTTAGTTCTGTTTGTGATTTCCCAATTTAGGCTTTCTGTTTATTTTTATCTGTTGCTTGCACACATGTGTTCATTTTGTTAGAGAGAATTTTAATGTAATTGTCAGATAGTCACATCTGTAAGAGTCAGAATAAGAATGCTACCTTGGCATGCATCTTAAAACAAATACCCCTAACCTGACTTACAAAATTTATTTCATTTCTCTTCTTCTTTTTCTGAACTACCTTTTGCCAGTATTAACCTCAACCACTCTGCTCCAAGATACCAGCCTCATTTCTAATCTTCCTTCCCTTGATATTTATATAAATGTGTTCTCACTGTCATTCCTATCACAACTTGAATAGCTCCTCCATACGGATGCTTTTCCAAATCACCCAGTTTAATTAACAGCCACCCAGTCATGCTCTGTCACGTCACATCCATCACTTCCTTAGCCTCTAATTCTTTTTGTTTATTTGCCTTTCAGCATATTATATTTCCTGCATTAATTTGTAAACCCCTTGAATTTTAGGAGTTTTCTATCCTCAATGTGGACCCAGTGTCAAAACACATATGCTTACAAATCCTTCCATACAATGAATTAATCACAAATTTTAAAACTTCCATGAAAAAACAAGTTGTTTTTTTCCCCATGTTTCTGAGTCTTTTTTGAATGCCTACTAACTACATACACTTAGGTGTATTCACATAAAGTGAGCACACTTAACGTTTTTATTTCCTAAAATATTTATTGCTTCTGTGAATGTAATTTGTTTCATTTGGGGGGGGAGGGAATGAGTGTTTAATAATTTGATCTTGAATAAATTGTTTAATCATCTTAACCCTCAGTTTCCTCGCTTATGAATTTAATAACAGTATCAACCTCATATTTTGTGCAGATATGGGAATTAGATAATACACATGATGTCCTTGGTCTGTTGCTGACTTTCTTTTCTATATATTCTATCCCCACTGAGTGAATAAGACCCAGTCTGGGGGCAACAGGTGGTCAGGAGAACTTAGCAAGCTTCTACCAATCTAAGTCAAATCAAGTAAGTCACTACACCAAGAGAATGAAATCTACTGTCAGCAGTTCCTAAATGTCCCTTCCACTATGCAACAGCAGCCCTATGAAATAGGAAAGACTGTGTGGATTTGTGCACAAATAATTTATTTACACTACTTCTTACCAATTTAAAGATGAACACAGTAATTCTGTGGCACCAGAGAATTTCCCAAATTCTTTTTTTATATTTACATTGGAATGCTTTATATTTTTCCTCATTATGCAAACTCTTTTTTAATTTCACCAGAGAGATTAGCCATTCTTCTTCAATGCATATATTGCATGCAAAATGTACACCAAAATTTCCATTATGGGGTAAACTCAAAAAATGTGATCTATTAGTACTTGATAACACTAGATAACACTTTTTAGCGCAATAAATAAAATCTAACATACAATGCACATCCTTGTATACATTTCTAAGACATTCAAGCAATATGAAATTTGAATTAATAGACTAAAAGTCAACATGGGTCAGTGGAATTAGCCTGACCAATAAGAATCCCAGATTTGTTAAAGTGATTCTTTTCAAAAAACAGCCAAATTAAGAAATAATTTATGGAAGGGGGATTAGACACATAAGCAGCATGAACAAGATGTTAGCATGTTTTCCTCAAATTTTCAAAATTTGATAAGTGCTTCTTATAGTGAATTCGTTATAAATTTATTCTTGTAAATTTAGCAGTTTATAAAGAGAAATTTTAATAAGCAAGAAATACCTTTAAGCTGTTGTCTATACTAATTAAGAAAATTGGCTGCAAGGCTGCACATGAAACCTGTTTTATGTGATGCACAAAGCAATTTTACCTACATAGTTCATCTTTGAAAAATGAGCTTAGACATCTTCTTCTTCCCTTACAATTAGCATATTTTAAAAAATACACACAGAATCTATTCCATGTTTGGCTGGTGCATTTCACAGCCTAACTATTCTGTTACTTTGGACTTTGATTTTCTCAGTTGAGAAAACATTTTTCTTAAATATTTTTAGTTATTAATTTGCTATCATGGAGGGTGGGTCAGCTAACAGGGCTTGTGTGCTTAAGCCAACGTGAAGCTGATCTAAAAGGAAAACTAATGGGCGATATAACATTTAATTCAAAAGATTCCCTGACACTATGACATATTGATTTTTTTGTTCTAAAGTGTTTTTAAAAGCAACCAGAGTTAGAATTACGTTCACTTTGAAACATGTACCTGATAAGCTTTGACAGAATTATATCAGTTCATATCAACATTATTTTCTACATGGAAAAAAAGGAAAATAAATATACTCCAAGATCATTATTCTCTTCCACCTGTAATTCACGTTATGAATGACTTCACTCCATGTTACTCTGCTTCTCTATATTTGTTCATTAGCAGTTAGGGATTCTTTGATCTTCGGGGCTGCTATGGTGTAATTGATCAAAGGTTTTAAACCTGAAGAAGAGAATAAGAGACTGGTTTCTGAAATGTCAGTCCATCCACTCTAACTTTGACCAAATAAATTTCTGGACAGATAATTACATTCATTAGAGAAAAAAACCTTTTGCTCAATTAAATATGTTTTCAACATAAAAACACAGTTTAATTGCCAATTACAAATGGCAATGTAGGCATTCATACTTGAATTTCTTAAAAATACATTATTTAGTGGACTTTTCTGGCAATATTCATATAGCTAATTGTGTTTCTTTTATTATTAAAATTAATAACAATGACAAAATGTCATACTAATTCTAATCTACTGGTCTGAAATTAAATCACGCTTGTTGAAGTTTGAAGAGTTTGGATATTATGAATAATGCATACTATTTCATGCCAGAAGAGTTCTGACACAGGTCATTCTAAAACCTTGGAAATTCAATGTTAGCCTTCACTGTGTACCAGCGGATAGTGTAGTTATGAAAAAAAGTGAATTTGCAAAGGAAATATCATTCTAAACTCAAAATACTCTTAGTGTGTGTGAAGCTCCAGCAGAGTAACTGGCCAATAACAGAAAGAATGTATCGCTTATGCTGCAGTTGAGGGAACATTGATTTCATTGCCTCAACCAAGCTTAACTAAGTCGTGGTGAAAGCTGTTACCAAAGCCACTATACTGAAGGCTTAAAAGCTTCATTGCTGGCGTTTGGTCTGTTGGTAGAGTTCAGAAGGACAGAAACAGCATTTCCCTTTATTTCCCTTAATTCTTTCTGTTTCTCCTTCATTTCCTTACACATCATACTTTCAGCTGCTCTTGCTTTTCCAGTTCAGTTCTGAAGATGAAATCACTGTTGTTGAAGTCTGAAAATCTTCCCCCAAGCTCCAGCAGCACTGGATACATTGGAGAGCGGCTCTCTGATTTTTCTGTCTATCTGTAGAGATATCAAAATAACATGGAGTAAATACTACTGTATTATGGGGAATTTGTTGGTACAGAAACTACAAGAATTATTCTCTAAAATGAAGTAGCATTTCCCCATAATGTTACTGTTTTCAGGGAATCTCCTCAAGACGTTCTTTCTACATATGTTCTCATAAACTGGTTTATTTTTAGAGTCAGAGCAATCAAGAGGAGAATAAACACAAAGTATGTTATCTTTAGAACACAAAATGATAAAATTCAACTTTGATCCATCATGGCTTTTAAAGCATAAATAAGTAATACAATATAAGTTGAGGAGATCTTTGGTTCCCTTTACTAGAAAATTTTTTGAATACACATAACTGAACTGCTGTTTTCTCTGTGGTTCTCCTTTCTTTTTTTAAAGGAATTCATTTCATTATTTTCACTTTCCCATAATTTGTTTCTTTTTCCATGATAATAGATTTCAGTAATTTTATATAGAATATTTTGTGCCATAAAGAATGTACCTCTGAAAGTTTGGAAGTATAGTCACAGTCCTAATGAAAAACTGAGTTATTATTTTGAATGCCATTTGAACCATTTGCAGGCATTCAGAACAATTTAGATTTCATTCATTTAGTCCTCTCATACAGGGCTGACACCGTGTTATTATCCAACGTAGAGATCTTTTACAAATCCTAAAATAAGTCCTGACTTGGTGAATAACTGACTCCCACCACATATTTTCAAAGACTGTACAGTAATTACCCTCACATGGTTGACACATGCTACAAAGTAGCTCTCTGAAAATGAATACCAGTTTAATGGACATTTTACTTCTGTGTTTTCAGTTTTTATAATCTACTTCTTGCTAGTAGTTCAGCATACTCTATAGTGCTAGAAAGAAAATCTCTTTCTGTTGTCTAAATTTGTAAGGAAAATTAACCTTTCCAGGAGTGTGTTTTATAACTTTCTATAACTTCCAAACTTTAACATCACTTAGGTAAAACCATGTCTTGAAGAATGTTTACACAATAATGGTAACATTTTAATTTCCATTGTGTTATAATTTGCCTTTAGCTAAAATGTGAACAAAATACAGGAGCCACAAAATACTGGTGAGGTAAAAATACACATCAATACATACCCTACCCCGCAGACACACATACTTTGCCATAACGTTACATGCCGTGGAGTAAGAAAAACTGTGTCTGAAAATGTGAAATAGGGTGCAGGTAGCATTCTTGATTTTTTTTTTTTCAAATGACATTTAAAAGCCATTCTTTGGGGATAAATAAATCTTAATTATAAATTAAATGTTTATCACAACCATATGAAAGACAACGTATTTGTTTAAGGTTTTTTTTCAAATGGGGAAAAAATTGACAGACTGATTTTTAAACAAGGCAATAAATGCAGGGATTCATTCTTCATGGGTTGTGTGTATCAACTGACAAAACCCCTGGTGTGCCGTTACTTGTGATCTGTGGGACTGGGGCAGATTTGAGAGAAAACACCCCTCCTGCATCTTCTCCATTCCGTGCTTCGTGCTTCTCTCCCTGTAACCTTGGGAGAAGGAAGGGCTTGCTCTGGTTTGTTGTTTCCATTTTTCATTCTCACTTGAGGGAATGATTTTTGTGTATCTCTAATTTGCCTACAGAACATATTCTTCCGTTCAGTGCCGTGGGTCTCTGTTTCCACTATTTCAGGCATATACTTTTTGTTTGTTTGTTTGTTTCAGATGTATGAAATTTGACCTAGTCTCACTTATATGGCTGCGTAATGAAAGAGGAACAGTTGTTCTGTTAAGGTTCCGTTCCCCAAATATAAATTTTCCTCTTGTTGGCTTATCCTATCTGAGCATCACTTACTACTCATTCATTCACACAACAAACATTCTTGTGCACAGTGTGTGCCGGGCACTGAGGATGCAAACTCAGTTGAACATCAGATCTACCCTGGGAACTCACAGCCTAATGTGAACTAAAGAAACTAGATCAGCGGTTGCATTTCAGTATAGTAGGTGTTAGGTCACTATGCTGTGGCAACTGAGAGAAGGGCCATAGGGCTTCTCTTCCCTTTTGATACAGTTATTAAGTCCCCCTTGAAAACCGTCAAAGAGCCCTAGTATGGGTAATGTGTTAAACCCTTGTCAACTCGCAACAATTATTCTCACATTTGTTTAACAGATTATGGGGACACCATACAGAGGAGTGTTGATAAGGAAGAAGAACATGAAAATGTCTTGGGGGCCAAGGGGGAACTGTCCAGGGAAGAGGTATATCCTGAGCATAGGGAGACTGCAAAGGCATGTTGGAAATATTTGAAAATCCAGTTAGTTACTTTGTCTCTGGTCTCTTGCCCTCACGTGAAGCTAGCTAGGGAGCATTTACTCTTGAAAGAGCGAGGAGTGCAAATCTTGCCTGTGCTTACAGCAGAACAGCTGTTTATACAGCGCAATCAGATTTCTTGCTGGTGACCTTTCCTGGCAGTTCTGTTACTACGGACTTTGTTAGATCAGTGTGCAGCTAGCAGCCCATCAATCTGTGGGGAGTGCTAAAGCAGGTAAGTTGCCAGCCATGTTCTATCAGAAGAAGAGAGCCCGTTGCATCTCAGTATTTCTCATGCAATAAAGCACTTCTTACAGATGGTACCAGTAGAGCTTCTAGAGCATCTAAAGAACCTGGATGCAGAAACTGGGAGAAGTCTTTAAATATCTAGACCTAGAGGTATTAACAAAGGAAAGCAATGATGCAAGCACCGAACTGAGAATTCTCTTCAGTTCATAGTTGGAAGCACATAAATTACATGGCTGTCTAATATGTTAATAGTAAATTCAGAGTGGACACATTCCCTGTTGTGCAATAACTGTAACTTTCAAGGCCATAAATGAACCCCTGTGAACAGAATCTTGACAATTTTCCAGCATAGAGAAAGAACACAAATAAACAGCCACCAATAGAAGAAGACTCAAATTCTTTATTTAATATGTAAATATATAGTAGCTCTTCTGGTTATCACCTTTTGAAAATAGACTTGTTTAATCAGGCCAAATATATTTTCAGAATGCAGCTAAAATGAGCTTCGGCAAAACTCCAAAGAAAATTTATTTTCTATGATAGTGGTGTCCATAAAAGAAAGTTTTAGAAACTAATTAAAGAGTCAAAAGACATGTCCATCACATCTTCCACGCTGCAGATTCTCAGAAGTTCTGATCCTGCAAGCAGTCCCATCTCAGGCCATGTACAGTTTTAAACATCATAACAAAAAATGGACACAGAAGCAGAATGGGCTGGAAGTGTGTACCGAGGAGGAATTTGTGGTCTATGCTTTTGGCAAAGACTTTAATCTATAAGTATGCTGTTTTTCCTTGAGACTCAAGTTTCTTCAAGATTTTTCAAATCTGAATTTAAATGGTGCGGAAAACAAACCCATCAAAGAAATGCACCAAAACAAACCCAAGTGTCTAAAGCTATATGCCAGCTTTTTGTTTGTTTGCTTGGTTTGACATTGATCTTATATAGCTGATATTTGATTTTACTCAAAAATTCATTTACATGTGAATTTTGAATGATAGCCATAGTGATTATCAAGTCCACTATTTAGACTATACTTAGCTTGCCACCTATGTCCACAACACTGTAAAACATGTGATTACATTTCATTCTTCACAACAATCCTACAGGGTACTATAATCCCCATTTAACATTAAAGAAAACTGAGGTTATCAGAGGTTTTAAAATCTACTACAGTTAAACTGCTGACAAGGATATATCTGCAAACGAATTCTGTCAGATTCTGAAGTCTAGACTTTTTGGACCGTATCATCCTGCCCTCCTTTGTGGCAGAAACTGTGCTTAATATTTTTATGCATGCGTTTTCCTTGAGTACTTGAAAAACTGTGAAGTAGATACTGATATGCCTGTGAAACAGAGGTAAATGGAAGTTTTGCAAAATGCCAACAAAGTACACTCAGCAAGTTTATAGCACAAATTGTAATGGAACTCAAGTTGGTGTGAATCCAAAGTCCACACTCAGTACCCTATGTATCTTCTCAAAAGCAAATATTAAACTGAAATAAATTATTCTTATGAGTATTTCAGACAAGACAAACTTGAATTGAAGAATAATACATGATCTAGTTAGACACTTCTTTTCCCTTTTGTTTCTCTGGAAGACCTACCTGTGTGTCTTTATGAAGAAAGAACACGTGTTTTACTCCACCCACATTCAACATTCCTGGTTTACTTGTGCTTTGCATCTGACAGCCGTATGGTGGTTACAGTCCTGTCCCGCCAAATAGGGCACAGTGGCTGACACTTCTTCCCCTAGCACTCACTCTCAGAGAAACCCAGAGATAAACATACAAAGAACTTCAGCACCTAGAGTCATGATGATTCTCTAGCAAGCGTGGCAGAAAGAGGAACTAATTCCTTAACTCCAAGATATTAGGAGAATGACCAAATGTGTGATTTTTCCAGGGACACTGGACAAAGATTGATGTCAAGAACTGGGCACCAAAGCCTAGCCAAGTTCACACATAACACAATAACCATAATAACATAACTTACTTAATATCCCTTTAAAAGATGTGAACACTGACACTCAAGTCGGTCAAATAGCTTTCCCCAAATTATATAATTTATAAATGAATTAGGATTAAAATCTTCCTGTCAGATTAAATGTCTATAATTCCACCCCAAATGGGCTATAATTTACTCATTTTGGCTGATCTTATATTATTAATATCTTATATGATAAATTTGTCAACATTTTACTAACTATGGAACACTTAACTCTGCTTTTTGCCATCACAGTATCTGTACTTCCATAACAGATACCATCCATGTCTCCCTGATGAAGACTGACATTAATATCATATTATGTATAGATGGATAATGAAAGCAAATGTATTTGATAAAGGATTAATATCTAAAATATATGATGAGGTCCTACAACTCAAATAAACAAATAACCTGATTAAAAAATGGATCTGAATAGAAATTTCCCAAAAACATACAGATTACCAACAAGTATATGAATAGGTACTCAACATCACTAATCAGAGAAATGCAAATAAAAACCATAGTGAGATATCACCTCACACCTGTTAAGATGGCTATTACACATTTTTTAGAAAGGTAAGTGTTGGCAAGGATGTGGAAAACTGGAATATTAGTGCACTGTTGGTGGGAAAGTAAATTGGTGCAGCCACTGTGGAAAACAGTTTGGAGGTTCCTCACATAATTAGAACTGCCATAAGATTCAGGATTCCTACTTCTGAGTATATACCCAAGGGAACTGAAATTATGATCTCAAAATACCTGTACTCCCATGTTTATTGTTTGTGACAGCATTATTCATAATAGCTGAGAAGTCTTTGTCAATGGATGAATCGAGGAGAAAATGTCATATATATACACACACACACACATATACACATACATACATATGTATATATGTATAAATGATACAGACTATTACTCTGCTGTTAAAGAATAAGGAAATCCTACCATTTGCCACAAAGTGGTTGAGCCTAGAGAACATTATGCTAAGTGAAATAAGCCAGACACTGAAGGACAAATGTTACATGGTACCACTTACCTGAGGAATCTGAAATAGCCAAACTCATAGAAGCAAGACAGTAGAATGCTGGTTGCCAGGGCCTTGTGGGAGGGGAAGTTAGTCAGAGTACAAAGTTTCACTTACACAAGGTCAGTAAGTGCCAGGGATCTTCCCTGTAACGTAGCGTCTGTAGTTAACAATACTGTATTGCATACTTAAAATTTTGCTACAAGGACAGACCTTATTATGTCAAGTGTTTTTATCACTAAAAATAGTAAATAAAGAGGGTGGAGGACACTTTTCAAGGCAGTGGGTATGTTTATTGCATAGACTGTGGTGATGGTTTCATGGGTGTATACTTGTCTCCAAACTCGTCAAATTGTACGCATTAATTACATACGACTATTTGGATGCCATTAATACCTCGATAAAATGGTTTAAAAACCAAGAAAAATAGCTATGGTTTGGGGATTGAGAGTGGGAAGTGAGTCAGCTGCATGACCATAGCATGCTCAAGAAAGTTGGAATACAAAAAATGGTAGCGCTTTGGTGTAACATTTTTAAGAGGAAAATGTTTACTTTATTCTCTGTCATTTTTTTATTCTATCTCAGCAGCACAAGGTATTTAGACGTGAAAATATTAAGAATTAGATGTTCAAAGATATGTTTAGTTATTTCTTAGAATCGTGCTACCACTTTAGAAAATATTTACACGTACGCACATCTTCCAAAACTTTTAAACTGGCTAAAGGTTTTTCACAGTATCAATCTTTCAGTATATTTATGACCTAGCTATTTTCTTAGAGGCAGTTTTTGTTTTTCATGAAAATGTAAACTTTGCTTAGTTTTGTTTGTATTTTTTAACACTTTGATACATCGCCTGAGTTCTACGTGCTCTAAGACAACATATATATATATATAAAGGGTTGCACCCTTTACTTTTGACTTATAAATTATTCACCAGAATTTCTCTTCCAGGTTGGTCTTTGAAGGTGCTACCCTCTGAATAAGTAAGTTGAAATTTTATGGTAGAAGGAATGATTCTCTTTCTCATGCATTTGATATAGAAAACTTTAAAGGTAGGGTTTTATCCTTTCAGAATGTGCTCTGACCCCATGATATGTGGCATAGAATTAGGAAGGCACAAATGTTATGCTGACATCTTTCCTTGAAAGTTGTTATACTTTGTTTTACTTTTGCACATTATATAGAATGAAAAGCCAGTGGTCTTTCAAACAAAATTACAAGTGAAAGAACAAACAGTTGTCAATTTTCAGATATAAAATATATATTTTAGTCAACTTTCTTTGGAATATAATCAACAAAAATCAGTCAGTGCATGTGTATGTGTGTGTGTGAACATGTTCAAAAAGAGTCACTATAAAGTGTGAGAACTAGAAGTCCCACTAGCAAGCTGGATTTCATATTGAAACTTTCTACTTCATTTATTTCTTCTGACGATTATTTTCTGGATTACCCATTATGCCTTCCGTGACCCTAGGTTTCATTTTTAAACCTGCTCATGTTGCCTGAGTACCACTAAAAGTGCTTGGACACTATTTACTGAATGTATAGTATCTTATCAAAGTACATTTATGTTAAATGTAGGCAACGTTAAATTATGAGATATTAATGGGTTAGAGATAAATACTTCTTTCAGATTTACCTTAAAAAAAAATAGCAAGCTACTTTAAATTCATTTTGACAGGTATGTATGTTTCAGTGTACTTAATTACATGGCAACAAATCATAATATACACACAAAATCACCTCTAAACTTGTGTATAAATACATTGCAAAATAGATGAGAGTAGGTTAATGGAATGTTTGCAGCAGCGCTTTTAAGGATATGAATGAGGTAATACAGCTTTTGTTAAAAGGGTCAAGGTTTGACATCTATCAAGCACAAATTATTAATAACCATCAGGAGTGAATGAGTTATCAGAGATTGACATCAGGAGATTATATTGTCAGCCAATCTTAAAGTCAGTAGCACCCTTGAGATCATGAGGCCCCAGCACACAGGCACAACTGTCTGTCAGTGTGACTTGAAAGGGCACAAAGAAATTCCAGAGAGAGTCACAAAGGATTTGAGTGTAACTTGAAGAAATGTGGACACCAAGGGAAATACTTCAGGAACCTGCAGGGTGTATGCTAAGTTTGTCTTTTGCCTCAGGTAGTCACCAGTTATGTATGCTATAAATGCAAGCTAGTCTCTCTGCTCAGGGATGAGGTTAAAGGGCTCCAGGAGCATCTCTCCATGCACTGAGGTTTTTAAAAGGCTGAAAGGCGAAATGGTATCAAGGAAGAATAAGAGATATAATGCAAGAATAAAATCAGGAAGAAAAAATGCCAAGGAGAAAGAGACAATACTAATAAAAATAGTCTGTGATGCAATGAAAAATTCACAGAAGAAAAAATGAAAAGAAAGTATGCATCTGGATTTATAAACCATAAAGAGTAAAGTTATTATTATTATTATTATTATTGTTAAAATTCCATGTTTCATGTATGAGATCTTTTTGCTAACTAATATATTCTTTCATTCATTCATTCAACCAACCCTTCATTTATTGCATTATTCAAGTATCACCAAGTTTTGCTGGTACCTCCTTGCTGAGGAACATGGAGCTTGCTTTGTAGATATGACAAGATAAATGGCATACTTTTTTTTATTGTGTGGAATACATGACACATGAGAAAAAAGAGCCAAGATGCACTGAACTGCAGACTTCTATCACCTTCTCCTGATTTGAAGTGTTTCTCCAGTGATTTTTATGATTTTTTTGCAGCAAAATGCTGGAATTTAAGTGCATTAAGTGCTTTACCCTCTTATTTTTAGTCTAAGTAATGATTTTGGAAGAGAAAATAGGCTAGAGGAATTGAATATTTGTGGGGTTAAATATGTTTGTATAATAAATTTTAACAGTAAAAAAGCTTACTCCTGATAAAATAAAAAAGAAAATAATGAGGTGGGCAGAATAATCAAATAATAAGCCATCATTTAAAGAAAAATTGGAAAGGAGGAAGAAAATGTAGGAGAATGCACTTCTGAAATTAGGTGTTAGAGATAAAATCAGGTATGCCAAGTGGAATAAAAATGATGTTGGCGTCACACAATAGTTTTATTAGAGTACGCTAGGAAAAGTGCTAATAATGATACTTGTGGACTTACATATGAACAGTTGGTATATATACACACATACGTAATTAAATAGGAAATGTAATGTATTCTAATATAAGGAAGTGAAAATAATTTTATAGATCTGAAGATAAGCGGTGAGCAATGGGGGAAGAAGATAACTTAAAAAAAAAACCTCATAGGGAAAAAAATACAAGAGGAATAGCATTTTATATGTAGGGATTATTGACCAAAACAGTAGGAGCAAATAGCTATTAGTTGCTTTAGTGAAAGTAAATAAGAAGTAATTTTGTTATGAAAACAAAATCTTAGCGACCATTCAATTTAAGAGAAAAAAATCGTTTTCCAACTTTGTTGTAAAACGTGCGCATGTTATAATGAATTTGAAATGTGTGTCTCCAGGCACCTCCAGAAAGTCTCATCCTGAAAAAGATAACAGAGGATAAATCATATGATTATATTTCTGTGGATATTGGTGAAGCAATGCGTAGAGTTTACTTTGAATCAACAAATAAAATTGGTGATCTGGACGTAATGAGTAAGGAGTTTCTGAGAGATCTCAGTATTGTTGGCCTTTTTTCAAATATTGAATATTGTGCAGAACAATATATGTTCTAAGGCATATTGTACCTGTTAGGATATGATGGGGGAAAGGGCATGAGTATCCCCCGGTGTCATAGTTACAGTCCAAGGAATTGTTATAACATGGAAAGTGTGAGCTGTTACGTGAACACACAGGAAGTACCACGACCTAGGCAAATAGGAACGTGCAGACTGTGGTCCAGCCAAGGGGTGGTGCTGGAGCTGGCCTCTAGATGATGCTCTCCAGAAAACCCACTCACCCTGGAAGGGGCGTTATCAACTTAGAAGAAGGGGTAGCCCCTGTCATTTCCTGCCTAGTCGGTGTGTTTTTCTATTTTAAATCATACAAAACACCGTAAATACTAAATATGGCCCCCAAAATATTTATCTAAAATTTTTCTTTATCTACATTCATAAATCTCCATTTTATAAAAATAAAAGATTGGATTATTTAAAGAAATTGTTAAAAAGTTGCATTAATATATAAAGTTGTATAAAAAAGGCAAAGTCCCAAGTATGCTATACCTATTGAAAAGCATTAAGGACAAAAAAAATGTGCATTCTCAAATAAGCAGTAAGAAGCAGAAAAGGGAAAAAAATGATATTTCTTAGTGTAGGAGTAATATTTTTATGTTAACAGATGATAGAGGAAAAGTAGAACTTCTCATCTCAGTTTCTCCTTTTTGATAGTCATTCTCTTCACCTGTAATAATGTCCATGATTAGTATTATGATGTTAAGAGATCATTGAATTCCTAGATAAGCCAAGATGGAGTTAAAAGAGCCGAGCTGCTTTAAATTTGTTTGTGTTCCTGTAACCAGATGGATCACACCCCAGACTGCAAAGGGTTCCTACAGACAGTATCAAAGTTCCATTGTTCATAAACTTTGTGAAATACAAGGAAAATAATTGGTTGCCATGATCTCTTAAAGTGGATAAAAGTAAACTTTGGAAACTACAGACTAACACATTTGATACTGATTCCAATGAAAACCACAGAAATAGGTGTATCATGGAGCTGAAGAGTTGGGCTCTATAGTTACATGGATCTGATCTCTGACTTCATGATTTAATCGTTCTGTGTCTGTGAAAATTTGCCGTGCTCACTAAACTTTGTTTACCTCATATGAGATACAACTATACTGATAGTTTCCCCCTAATGAGGTTGTTCCAAAGACAAAAAGGACTAAAACCAGGATATTGCTTATAATATAATTAACACTCAAAATACGGTTCTGTTGTTATTAATACATACAATGTTTTGAAATTGTAGGAGAAAAAGGAGAAAATAACTTCTTAACAGTTAGCATTCTAAAATGAACTCTTTTCTACTTTTGATAGAGTTGCTAAGTTGATAGATTAAAATGAGGCCATACACATAATGCATTTTGACTTCACAAACACATTCAACAGGGCCTTTTATAGCAGAGAACTATAGGGAAAATAAAACATCTTATTTAGATGGAAGTTAGTGTTTGTAGATGACAAAACACAGTACAGAGGCAGTGATGACCAAAGTTAGCATGGAATGATTCTTTCCTGGCAGCATGTTGAAGAGAAAAGTGCTTTCATCGTGTTGTAGATTTAAATGATTAGACGTTAGAAACCGTGGCTAATGCGATGAGAAATAATTGAGATTTTGATAAAACTCAGAAGTGAAAACAGAGCAAAACAAAATATAAATTGTTACAGCTGTAAGTATGAATGACTATATTTAGATTGAAAAAAAAGAACTGATTATGCCATAAAAGGACAGAGTCCCTTTAAGGGTAGCAATTTACGGGGACTACAGATACCTTGGAATTTTTGGTTAACTGCAAATTAAGTATGAGTTAACAATGTGATTGACTCTAAAATAACTTATGTAATCAGAGATAACATGAATGAAATCATAACATTGTATAATATTTTATTACAAAAGGTTCGATTCCAGTAACCCCATTTTATAACTGGTGGAGTGAGTGGAACATTTGGTGCAGTGTCTGACATAGATTAGGCACTTGATAAACGTTAATTTCCTTCTTTATACCCGTGGAATAGTCAAAGGTTGAATGTGTATGGTTTTAGAGGAGTAATTCTTAACTAGTAGTGTACCCTAATACCAAAGAGAAGAAGCTTAATTTGACAGAGTAAAATGATTTCTAATTGTGAATCTTAAGGGAAAATGATTTGCATTTTCACGGGGCATTTCAGCGTTTTTGGTGGGGTAGGGAAATTGCAAAAATTAGATCTGCCAGGTTAGTATACTTATCAAAAGACCTAGTTTAAGAACTGTGTTTTTAAGGGGCAGTACCAGGGTACTTCTGCTAGTGTTAGGAGAGGAGCACATTTGAAGAATACACATGCATTTTAATATGCCCCACTATTCATGTATAATATGGTGACATGAAAATGAGGAGCATTTCGTTCCCGAACATGTGCAGCTTCAAGGCTGGCTGGCTAGTTGTTGCAGGTCTCATGAAAGGAATGATACAGTTAGTGGGCATGGATTGTCATATTGTCATAAATGACCTGAAGCGTCCTTCCCATTTCAAACTTATCTGGAGAAAAAAAAAAAACCAGCTAAAACAGATAGGTATTTAGAAATCCTTTGTGTGTTCTTTGTGAGCACAATATTAATTGTACCTAACCCCATGTGCTACAAAAGGTAATAGGACCATTGGATGAGGATTAATGCACAGTGACAATGCTGCCTGCCAAGGTTCCCACATCCAGAAATGAGGAAGTGAGACAGTAGATCACTATGACTCAGAGCCTCTGAAATTCCAAGTGATCGGACAGATTTTCCCACCAATGTATCCATCATCTTCCTTAGTGGAACATAAGCTTTTTATTAAAGTATAGTGCTTATAACTGATGCACCGCCAGCCATGGGCATCCTTAAAAGCAATTATTTTAGTTCTCTCTACAGTGAATGTAGTGTTCCAAAGGCTACAGGAGAGTTCCCTTCACCCCTCCCTGCCCCTTAGGGACCTGAGGGTCATATTTGCGATGCCTTTCTAGAAATTGAGAAAAGGACATTTCATATTTGAAGTAAATTACCTGTTATAGAAATTAATGTTTTTTATATTTAAACACTTCCTAAGGCAAAATAATTTCATGCTGTAAAGCCATTTAAAAGCTTAATTATAAGGGTAGTTACGTTTTATTTTCCTGAATTTTCTCTTATGAAAATATATATTTTTTTCACTAAGTGAGAAATACCAGTTATAAATATTCAAATTGGCCAAACTAAATTTATAAATTTTAGAAAAAAATTACATAAGTAGAAAATGAGACAGCAGTTGTAAATACCTTAATTTAATATTGTCTATTTTATAGTGTTGTAAATAAAACATCACTGAAAAAATTAGAAAGGACAGTGACTTTTGTTTCCTTCCACATATGATATTAAGCCAGTATGATTTATTTTCTTGCCAAAATAAATAAAAATGTAAGGTGAAAGTTATAGAATATAAAGTAAAATTATATTGGACCTTCTCAGTGACAAAATTTTGACATATATTGTCTTTTATTTCCTTTTATGAATATTTGTCTCTTTTGATCTAATGTCCAGGAAGTGTCTTCAAATTTACTTTCTAACTCTTAAAAAAAAGATACGATATGAATTATATAATATGATACGAACATTACATATATATATATTAAAACAATAAATATAATTAACAGAAATAACCATATTATATATATTATAATGGCTTTACAGCATGAATTTATTTTGCCTCAGAAGGTATTTAAATACATAATCTCTATATATGGTATATATATGTAATTATGTTACATATAATATATGTAAATAACATAATATAATATAATATGATACAAAGCTGGACTTAAAAGAATGAAAGGTAGTGTGATAAACTGAGAACTCCCTCTTTCATGATGCCAGATCCCTGAAAAAGCTGCTTCCCAGGAGAGTAATTACTGACAGTAAATTTTATCTGATCTGTGGAGATTACAAGTAAGCCCATCCCTCTACCTGGGACTCTCAGTTGAGACAAGAAAATATTATTTGTGAGAAACAAAAGCCCTAAGACTCTATCTCACATCGATGTAGAGTCGAACTTATAATATCTGAGTCAATTATGAATGTTCAAGTCCACAAATTAATACACTTTTTTTTTCCAAAATAGAAAAAATAGTTACAGGGAAAAGGAAAAACACACTTGCTGTGTGGAACTGGGTCTACAACTCAGTAAGCAACGGTATCTGAAGAAAAGAAGCACTGAGATATTAAATAATATACATTTCAAAGTAATAAAGAAGTCAACGTACAAGAAAAAAGAACCCAAGAAACAATAGAATAAGGATATTTTCTGAATTTCAGAAGAGGAGAATGAAAGAATGTTGAGACACAGTATTCAAAATAACTGTGTCGATAATTTTCCAGCATAGATAGAGTTTACAACTCTCTGAATAAACTCAACAGGGTGAAGACTGTAAAATCATATCTTCAAGATGCTGAGAAAGCATAATTCTTATCCTAGAATTCAATAGCCAGCTAAGTCGTCATTCAAGAGGGAGTTTGGAAAATAATACTGCGTATGTGGAGGTTGAGGGACAAAGACTGAGAATGTACATTTTATTGAAGCCAATTTGAAGGAAACAAATAACGATTCCATACTCTCAGTCTTTCCTTTTGTTTTTCCCACCATATATCTTTAGTAAGAAGGAAACTGAATTCAAAAAGGAACTGTTGAGATTGAAGAGGCAATTTTTAGCAAATGCTGGTATGCATGTTTGTTAAGCTGAATAATCATTGACTGAGAATGACTAAAGTCTAGGTTGGAGAAGAGGATAAAAATACAGTAAAACTAAAGCATTGGGTAATAAAATCATAACTCATAATAGTTTTTACAGAGATACATAGATATAGTAATAACTAATTTTTGCACACTTCTTAAGGAGGGCAGTTTTTTTTAATGAAACTTAAAATTTATTAACTTAAGTTTATCTTTTATGATTTAAAAATACCTATTAAAATATCAAGAAAAATTTGTTAGCAGAAGAAATACAATTAAAAAAAAAACAATAGAAAACGAAGAAGAGATAAAAGCAAAGACATGAAAATTAAGGCAACATAAAAATGCATCATTAATCATAATAGATATAAATTGATTTAATGTATTTTGAAAAAATGAGATGCTAGTAGTATAGAATTAAAAATAAAATCTACTTATTCTTTATAAAAAAATACACATTTATCATTGTAACTCAGAAACCTGAACTTAAAAAGATGGAAAATTTAGTCCATGAAACACTTATAAATGAAGTAAGTGTTATATTAATATCAGACAAAAGGAAATTAATGCAAAACATGTTATTATAGACGGTTAGTCACTATATAATGATAAAAGGAACAATTTACTGGAAGACATAAAAATGCTTAGTTTTTATACTCTGAGAAATCATATCCTCAAATCATACAAAGCAAACATCGACAGAATTTTTTAAATGGGTAAATCCTTACAGTGGGATAGTTTTAACACAAATAGATCAAATAGAACAAGCATAATTTAAAATTTGAAAACGTAAAATGAATAAGCTTTATTTGGTAAACATATACAGATCCCTGTAGCTCAAAAGAGACAATAAGCATTCGCTCTAAGGATCCATCAGAAAGGAAATTGAATTTGCCCTGTGTATGTCACAAAGCCAAAGTTGAAAAAATATGAATGAATCAATACCTTACTGACCACATATTCAGCCCAAACAAGTATAATCAGAACTCAGTAACAAAAACAAGCCTCATTTAAAAATACAGACTTTGGCAACTTAAAAATACAGTTCACCTTTATTATTCGTAGATTCCCTATTTGCAGATTAGCCTACTTCCTGAAATGTATTTGCAACCACCAAATCGATACTTGCCCTGCTTCCTACCTAATGCGCACGTTCCCATCTGAGGTCAAACAGGGTGAGCACGGCTTTCCTGTTTTAGCTCTCCTATGGGAAAGAAGTGTCCTTTTCATGGTCTATTCCGTGCCACACTTTTTGCATTGTTGTATTTTTTTGTTGGTGGTCACGCATTAAAATGCTCCCGAGCATAGTCCTAATGTACTACCTAATGTCCCTGTCCACAAGACGGCTGTGATGTGCTTTATGGACAACTAAGTGTGTGAGATGAGCTTCACTCAGGTATGAGTACGAGTGATGTTAGCCATGAGTTCAACATTAGTCAGTGAATATATATACACATATGTGTGTATGTAATATGTGTCTATGTATATATATGTATATGAAAAATAAAGTGCCTTTAAATAAAACACACATTAAACAGGCTTATGATGATCAGGTCATGAAAACGTGAAATGTGAAAATGTTCTTCTGAGATGCTCAGAGGAATCTTAACTTTGTATTTTCCCTAGGGGCTATAACTTAGTATTTTCTAAATCAGTGTTCATAGCAAAGTTATAGAACATAACTTCTGCAAATAAAGAGACTCAGCTGCACATTTCCAAATAATTAGAAGCCCAAAGAAACAATTTTGTTTGGAATGATAGAATACTGTACGCTGTCTGGGAATGATGAAAACATCAAGAGCTGTGCTTTGATTTCCATACACAGTATTCCCGTCGCGTTTTCAATGGGATAACTGATGTAGTGTCATCACTTAGCAGACTTAATTATTTTCCTAAAATGGAATTATGTCCTCTCTATTGCACAGTTCATGAAGTCATTAATTTGATTAATTTCTTCCAACACCAGAAATTTTGGATGCAGATTTATTTTTGCATCGCTTTTGTCACCATCTCTCTTGAATTGTCCTGGTAGTTATCACAAACAGTTTTTGTTTAAGCACCAAGAATAGATTATATTAAAAGCTACGTTAGAATGATTAACAGTGAAAATGTAATAGATCAGTATCCCATTGAGAGGATCAATCACTCCAGCCATCACAGTGCCTACTGATTCAGAGGCATGAGGAATCCAAAGTGCCGTGCAGCAATCTTAATTTCTATTTCAGTGGAATTATTGTTATGTCTCCTGGTAGGTGCATTTCTCCCTTTGGGACTAAGACCTCTAGGCCAGCAAACCATAATAAGGTCATGGAAGCAGGGAGCAGAAATTTCGCTTGTGGGTTGCTAGGGATGGTAGCAGTACTCCCATTTCCGTCTCTTGGTTCTTTGACCCATGAATCCTGCCGTGAGAGAAACAGCATCACATGCAGGATGCTGATCCAGAGCACATACAGCCTTCTGTAAAACCTCATCTCAGTTCTGCAAGGTGTTGCCACCTAGCTGGCACTGTAACTGAGTCTTCAAGAGACCATTCCAAACTTCTATCGAGTCAGCTGCTTCAGGATTGTGGGGAACATGGTATGACCAATGAATCCCATTAGCACAGGCCTGTAGTCATCATGCTGGGTTTTTTTGTTTTTTATTTTTTGGTTGTTTTTTTTTTTGCTGTGAAGAAAGTTCCTTGATCAGAAGCAATGCTGTGGGGAATAGCATGATGGCTAGAAAGACATTCTGTAAGTCCACAGGTGGTGATTTTGCAGAAGCATTGCTTGCAGGGAAGACAAGCTCGTAACCTGGTTGTGTCTGTTGCTGTAAGAACAACACACTGCCTCTTCCACGATGGAAGTGGGCCGAGGTGGTCAGCTTACTGCAGAGAGCCGGCTGATCACCCTGAGGGTTAGTGCCTTATCAGGGACTCCCTGCTTTTCCCACTGGTGACATTTCTCTTCACCACAGTCCTTCAGGGCTGTGAGAGGAAGGGTCTGTAGTGTTGCAGCTGTTCACTTTCAGGTGCTGCCTGCATATCACTCAGAACCATCTGCAAATCAAACCCGAGTCATGCTGCCTTCTGTCGGCGGATTGTAGTGAACTCCCCGTGAGGTCATGGCTGCGGACCGGGAGAGGGAAGGAAGCATGGCAGGAGTCAGGCCCACGGTATTCGGGCTACTTCTACGTGTACGTTACTGTCAGGACTGGCTCTGGCCCAGGCAGGTATACACTGCTTACATTTGATGACAGAGGGCTGCTTGCAGGCCCAGCTTTACTGCTTTGTGGCTCACACAACTTCTAGCTCATGATGCACACCCACGAATTAACCCATAGGTTAATTTGGTAGCCCTTGGTCAAGTGTGTAGCCTCTACTCGTGCCCAGAACCAAGCCAAGAGCAGTTTCTCAAAAGGAGAGTAGTAATCCCCAGAGGATGGCAGGGCTTTGCTCTGAGATCCTAGGGGTCTGAGCTGTGGTGCATCCATAGGGACCAGCAACGTCCCTAACTGCCATGGGCCCTTCAAAGCGCTGTTGAATTTGCTGGGCCACGTGGCCCTGGTGACAGAGCAGCTCACACTAAGGCCTGGCCCTGCTGCAGAGCGTATTCAGGCCTGGGCCCCACCTAAAACCAGCAGCTGTTGAGCTCACTCAGTGAATGGGCTGGAGGAACACACCCAAGTGAGGATCCTGTTGCCTCTAAAAGCCCACCAGGCATTGTGCCTTGTTTTTCGTTTTAACAATAGTCGGATTCAACAACGTACCATTCATGTTAGAGGGGAAATGTCCACATGCCCCATACCACTGGGCCTCTATAAATTTCACAAGAGTAGAAGGCCCCTGAGTTTTTCTGTGGTTCATTTCTCACCCTCTAATAAGCAAATGCCTTACCAATAAGTCTAGAGCAGTGGTTATTTCTTGCTGATTAAGTCCAATCAGCATAAATTCATAGATGGGATGGACAAGTGTGATACCTGATGGAAGGGAAAGAAGAAAAAGATCTCTGCAAACTAAGTTACAGCGTAGGGTGGGAGAGCTGATACGCCCCGAGGTAGGACAGCGAAGGTCTTGCCAGCTGAAAGCAAACTACTTCTAGTGGTCTTTACTAATAGGTATTGAGAAAAAAATACACATGTATCTGCCAGACCAATAGCTTTATTCCAGGTTCCGGAGAATGTGTTAGTTTGCTCAAGCAGTGAAAACTGCATTTGGTTCAGCAGCTGCACCTGGAATCACCACCTAGTTACGTTTATGATGATCTCCTGTCATTCTCCAAGGTCCATCTGTTTTCTGAATAGTCCAGATAAGCAAGTTAAATGAGGATGTGGTGAAAATCAGCACGCCTGCATCCATCAAGTCCTTGACGGTGGCACTAACTTCTGCAGTCCCTCCAGGAATGCAGTATGGCTTTCGGTTTACTGTTTCCTAGATAGAGACAGTTCTAATAACTTCCACATGGACTTTCTCACCATAACAGCCCTCACTTTATAGGTCAGGGAATTAATATCAGAATCTGCCAGCTGCTGAGTGTATCTGTCCTAATTATGCATTTCAGAACTGGGGAAATAGCCATAGGTTGGGTTCATTGACCAGCTGGTCCCACCGTGTGATGGACCTGACCTAAACCTCCATTGATCACCCGACCTCCGTAAGCCCCTCCTCGGAGGAAGCACAATGATCCTTGGAGTCTCTTGGAATCAGTATCCCTGCAGAGCCACTGTCCAGTGGTCCCCAAAGGCCTGGTTACTTTCTTTTCCTCAGTGCACAGTTACTCTGAAAAAAGGCTGTGGATCCTGTTGGGAAAGGATAAAAGATGACCAGGATGCATTTTGGGCAGTGTACTGGGGTCCTTTCCACCTCTCCTGGAGACACCTGGCCTCTCCTTCGTTCAAGGAATTCTGGGTCTATAAAATTCTGACTCACTTTTTATGATTCAGATTAGACTTGTGTTCACTTAGAACAGTTTCACTTAATTCTTAAAGGAATTTTGTAGGCTTCTTAGTATTTTACCTCTGTCTGTCTGCCTATCTATCTATCTGTCTCCTTTTTGTTCTGTTCTCTGGAAAACCCAGACTAATACAAATAGATTTTGGTACCAGCAATATTTTTTGGAGTACCTCCTTTTTTTTACTTTTTTTTTTCTGTGATCATAGTTTATTTAAATGAGTTTGCTCTTCTTACAATGTTGATAAATAATTGCTCATGTACTTCAACAGAGCGTTAAGAAAATATACATATATATTTAGTTAAACAAAATAGATAATATAGGTATAAAATGAGACAGAGGGAGAAAATAGCTTGGATTCTGGAGTAGCATACATTTTTCAGTGCCCACAGTATCATCATAACTAACATATACAACGATACTAGAATTGTACTGAATGCTAGAATTTAATGGATAATATTTTTATAGGGTATTGTAGAAGTAAAGACAATTATGACCAAGAAGTTGCATGAGAATATGTACAGAAGTGGGAAATAGTTAAGGATGTGTAAGAATAAAGTGCGAATTATTCTGTGTATAACAAAGGGCAGAAGTAGATTGGATGAAGAATAGAGAGCTTTACCTAAGGAGGGCAGAAACTCGCAGGAGATGCAGATCTCTTGAAATAAATGGGAAAGTATCCAAGGGACACTCATAAACTGAATGTTAGGGGGGAAAAAGTAATAGTCTAAGTAAGTTTCATAAGTTTTTAAATAGGAATGTTTTAGGTGCTGATCAACAATGTCCCAGAGGAAAAAGGAATGAGGCTGGTGCAAACACTGTCCTATGAAATGAGGGGAGAGTTGCTAGGAAAGTGGTGGTTATGATGTTTCATTAAGTGAGGAAATTAAATGAACGTTTCAAGGAAAGAGTTTGAAGATGTATGATAGTTTGCACCTGCTGAAACAGGTACTGAAAGAACTAAAGGAAAAAGCAGAGAGGAGGGTGGAGAGGGGGATCCCAGTAAGACGGTTCTGCACTAAGTAGAGACATAAGGTTTGCATTACAGTTGACAAGTGCACAACAGGGATAAAGACAATGGGTAAGTTGAAAATAAGGGCCAACAATAATGACACATGTAGAGCGCCTACGTGTCTGGTACCACATACGTGTCTAGGAGCTTTAGTTCCTTGGTCAGGGTGCTCCCACCAGCCATGCAGGTTTGGTGTTATCAACAACAACAAAAAACAACTGAAGCTCACAAAAGTTATTTTCTCAGAGTCACATACACAAGCAAGTGGAAGGTCAGAAGCTCCTCCCCTATGTCTCTGCCTGCAGCAGTACCTCCTTTCCAGGGGACAGAGGAGAGGAGTTTGTGGGTGACCCAGCCAGAGTGGGTTCTGACTGTGAAGGCGATTATTTTCTATTTTGAACCACTAATACGTTTTTTAGAATACATTTAAAAAGTTTTATCCAACCATTTGGAATAAATCAACCTAATTTAAGACTATGTAATTACTGGACAAATAGGTCTGTAATATATTTATCTTGTCTCTTGTGAAAAAAAACTTCCGAAGGTGATAGTCATCCCTCATGTTTTTCTTTTGTTGTTACTTTTAACAATATTATAATTATTTTTTTATCCTTCACTTGTTTTCCATAATAATATTTGTGACCCAAACAATCAATGTTAATATTACATGAGATTCATTAATATTCAGCTCTGTCTTCCAATAATTAAAAAAAATAATTTCTAGACATTTGCCAAACACAGTTACTCACGATTAAGGCAATTCTCAAAATTTGTTTTCGGTGTTAAAATGAATACAGTATTTGTAATGCCTCATCAAAAATTACTTGTGGAGAAGTGATTTTAATGCTCTAATGTGAGTCAGGGTCACCTGGAAGGTATGCTGGGCAGCAAATTGCTGGGTGCACCCTCTAATTCTGTAGTGTCTGGTTAGGGCTCAAGAATTTGCAATTCTAACAGGTTTTCAAGGTAATGCGAATGTTGCAGATCCAGTAACTCCATGTTGAAGATTGCTGTCTTAGAGGACCACTGTTCATATATTTGGAGTCAGTACAATCTAAAACCAGTTTAAGAACTTATCCTTTTTAACCTGAGGTCCATTTTCAGCTTCTCGACTGAGACTCAAGCTTTAGTCTCAATAAACATGGTTGTTGCTTACACAGAGGCTTTCAGCTGTTAACAGAACCACTCTAATGTATTTGGATGGCTTTGTGACAGCTAACAATTTGATTGAACCGTTTGAATAGACCTTTGGGTTAAGTGGGCAGCCTGTTTAACACATCAAGGGCACAACCTTTTTGTGGCGAGAGCCTCCTTTCCAGCAAGATTCAGATACAACCAGCAGCCAAATTTCTCATTTCTTTGTAAAACTTCACTAGCCAATCTTTATTGCAGGGATAAGCTTTTAGTTCCAAATTGCAATTTTCAAGCTGTCAAAGGCGATGTACACTTTACGGGCATTCTGGGATTGTAGTAAAATAGACTGTGCTCTGTGCGCTTGCTTGCTATATTAGCAACACCCTGGTCTTTGTTTTTATAAAACGGTGGTATAAAGAACTTGTTCGAGAAAAAAAATGGCAAAACACATTTAACAACCACGAGAGGTCAGGATATGTGAGAGCCCCTAGGGATACACGATATGATCAGGACCTCCTCAGAGTTTATCACTTATGCCAAGAGCATCACCTCTTTAATTCATATTCGAGGTCATCATCTATGTTGATAACGCAGCTTGGACATAATAGCTTTCACTGTCTTTTGAAAGTATGTATGGAAACTCCAAAAACCTTAAAAATCAGATGGCCTTCCACTCTCAAAACCCTCAAAAGTCTATTCCTACAAGAATCTGTCATCCTTTGTTTTCATTAATATCATACTAGAAGATAAGCAGAAAGAAAAAACCTTTTTTAACGCTACACCTATTTAATGTAGGGACAGTATATGGGTTTTACCGGCTGGAAGATGAGTAAAAGCTTCACTCAAGGTGAGTTTAAAGAAGGAGTTCAGCCTGGCTTTATGAATTTGGAGCTCAGAGCAACAGGTTCAGTCAGGGGCCTGTAAATCTCCCAAGACAAAGACCATTGCGGATGTGAATAAATTAAGACACAGCACTGCAGCGAGCCTGCTCTGGCTTTTTCCTCCACCACCACCCCCGACTGGTGGTTAGTCTTACGACAGGCAGGCCAACTAGGGGAATAGTAAAGGTGTCTTCATCTTGGCTGTGTCTCAAGATTTTGTTTGCTTTGAATGAGCCTCTCCTTTCAAAAGGCCTCCACAAGATTTCTGGATGCGTGCTTGCAAATTCCCTGGGTCTGGGGATCATGAAGAAGAACAGCTGGAAACTTTCCTGCTCAGAGTTTGCACAGGCCTAGGGGTGGAGAGGGGAGAGGGGGAGGAGGGGCGCACACTCATGGCCGCCTTGCCAGGCCTTCTGCTGCACCCCCTCCCACTGCTGTACCTCCAGCACTCATGCCCTCCCACTGTCCTTCCTGAATCCTCTAGGGCTCTGTAAGTGTGCCTGTAGACATAACTTTTTCAAGCACAAGTACCCCACACTCTCAGGCCATTCTCATGACCTGGAAACCACAGACAGAATTGAGATCAATTAAAATGAAAGAGGCAATAAAACTTACAGGTTTTCAGAGAAAGGAGGGAAGGTCACTTTTGGACCTGTTATTAAGGGTCAGAGTGGAGATTTCCAGGAAACAGTTGTGTACATGTGATTGGAGCGTGGGAGAGGGGTCCCAGATGGATATATGAATTTGGGAATGGACAAGATATAGGTGACACTGTTTGCCATGGGATAGGATGGATGAAGGCTCTAAGGGGGGAGTGTAGAAGGAGAGGGAAGAGCAAAGTTTGAGCCCAGGGCACTTCAATGTTTAGAAATCAGGGAGAAGGGAAGGAACCAGCAAGAGAATCAGAGGGAGGCTAGGAACAGGCGTCTCTGTATCTGTGCTTGACTCTGTCACAGTCTGTTCTTAACAGTCAGAAGCGTCCTTGTAAAAGGTAACCCCAATCCAGGTACTTGTGTGCTCCTCCTCCTTAACGGCTTGCCCTTTGCGCAGAGTAAAAGTCAAAACAACACTGATGGTCTGCAGGCCATCGTTTCCTACGGACCCCACTGCCCCTCTGCCCTGCCATCACCTTGGCTTCCCCAGTGTTCCTTCAGCTTGTCAGTTATACTTGATATTAGTGCCTTTCTTCTAGATTTTTCCTCCTCTGCCTGAACAGCTATCTTCCCAGGTGCCTGCTTGGCTACTTCTACCTTCTTCTGTTCTTTGCTCAAGTCTCACTGTCTCAAAATGGTCTGCTCTGACCTCCCTCTTTAATACTGCAGGTTGCCTCCCACCCATCCATCCATCACGCCAACCTCCCTGTCATCTTCTGCTCCATTTTACCGTTGAACTTAATCACCTCTTACCATGCTACATGCTTTATCTGTTTATTACGTTTATTGTTTGTTATTTGTCTTTCCTTGTAAAAATGTAGGCCCTGTGGGACAGAAGGAATTTGTCTTTCTGTACATTGATGTGATTACCATCAGTGCCTTGAAAAGTTTCTGGCACCAAGTAGTAATTGAATTAGGGAACTTTGGAACTCATTTTAAATCATATTTTTTCAGTTTCGTTCTCGTAGAAGTGGCAACATTGGGTGACAATCTATAATAAGATAATATATGGGAAATAGATAAAAGTGCTTGATCCAGAGTTAGCATTCAGTACATGTTAATTTTCTTTCTTCTCCCTATTTCCTGCTTTAGGGAAAATATCTCTGAGTGTAATACTATATAACAGAATGTAATATTTTACTACATATAACCTTCTGGTCACTTTTATTCTTTAGGTCATTTATTGTAATTCAATATCATCTCTTCAGACAGGCGTTTTGTGACCTAAGGTTATGCACAGACACACACACCCTACACTGATATTACACCACCGTCTTCCTAGTGCATACAGTTTTTATTCATCATTCTACCTAGAACTGTACCTTGCACAAAATCTGCTGTGATCAAACTAATGTTGAAATTTAGCCATGACTTATGTGTCTATGGGGAAATCATATTCTTTCATGGTAATTCAGTAAGTTCAGATTATCTCAACATTTAAGTTTTTAGAGCAGAGGTACAGAGCATTAGCTAAATCAATAATGGATTAAGCAACCAGATGGAAGTTGGAAGAGATGCAACTTCAGATGCTGTTTACTCAGCCTGTGTCTTTACATATATTTGGGATGACTCTGAGCAACAGTACAGTCGAAACTTCTGGCTAAATCAGAGTTCTGTGAAATGTGTCTGGGGCAGTATCATACACAGAAGCATTTGCATTTCTGCGCCATTCCTACCAATTGCTGCTAACTGAATTACTGTCAGCAGACTCACCTAGAAAGTACATGTCACAACTTCAGAACTCAGGTTCTTCCCTACATTTACCAAGTCAGCGTCTCTGAATGTCTACCCGGGGAACTGTGTGGTAAATAAACTGTGGTAATTCAGTAGCCCCTGTACTGTAAGGGAAAAGGGTAAGTAAACCCAGAGAATCCAGAGAGTTAAGAGAAATAAAACATGTTCTAAAAGTCTTGGCCTGAGCGTATGACACTTGAGGGTACGATTTCAGAGTGACGTTTTGAGAAACTCTGAATTTGGGTATCCAACCATTTATTTTAGAAGAAAACAACAAAAACACAAGAGTATTTTTGTGTATGTGTGTGTGCGTGCGGTTTTCCCTTTTGTCTGCTTTTCAAATTCACTTCATGTTAATTAATGTGAACCTGCTTTAGAAAGAATCAAAAAGTATTAATGTGATTCACAGCTTTGCTTCCAATTTCTAAAGTTAAGCTCTGTTTCTCCTTGATGTTTAATTTCCAGGTACTCTACAAAGAACAAAAATAATTCTAAAAATATTAGAATCCTGCTTTCTAGACATTGTCAGGCATGAAAGAACAAGCCAACTTTAAAATTCTATCTCTAACACAAATAATTTTAGCCATGTGGAACCCTTTTTTGAATCCTCTTTCCTTGACTAATTTGGTACAAATACCACATTTTGTAAACATGTGTTGATTTCCTTCCCAAGTTACAGGTGGTAGATCCACTATGTTCCCCATCAACAATTCCCTGATGTCTAGTCTAACAACTGTCAAAAAAATAAGTAAGATTTGTAGGTCAGACCTTGCTCGGAGCACACCTTTACTGGTTTCTCTGGCTCTCTGCTTTATTTGCACTGTATTCAAAAGAAATATCCTTTCTTTTGTTCTAATTTATGTAAAGATGCCATGACATTTTACTTAACATTTTGAAGATTTCGTCTTCTTCCCCTTTTAGAAAATCAGAACTGTGCTGATGCTTTAAAACATTTCCTAACCCGTTATGTCTATGGAGCGTTTGTTACTTGGGTGCATAAACTGAAAATGCGTTAAGCGGTAGACTTGTGATTAGTGCACTATTATGTATATGTGGTAAACTTAGCAGTTAACTACCTATTCTTAATGTTAATCAAAAAGTTCCATTAATAATGAAATGTTTCAAGTGACTAATTGTTTATTATTTATTTAAAAGGTGCTAGTTTACTGATAGCAATGTTGCAAATCTGAAATAGTTCGTCAGGCTTAAATCACAGCTGAAAGCCTCTATTCTGTTATTTTAAAAGGGGGTTAACTATTAATGCTACTCTTAAAGATACCTTAGTCTTAAAGTATTGCATGTGTTAGTACATTCTCCATTTCATTTTAATGTCAAAATTAAAATCACATAAATAAAAGTTCTGATAGAGCATTTAAACTTAGGGGGGGGTGTGTATTTGTGCATACATATGTGTGCGTATATATGTGTATGCATATAAAACAGCAAGTTTATCTGCTTCTTTGACATTAGAATAATATCATTAGGAAGACATCAGTTAAGAAATTAAAACTCATTTGATAGTTGCCTTCAAATGGGCTGCAACATGTTGAAAATCTTCTGACTGTATTCCATATACATTCTTTGTCTAAGCTTTTTTATTTCCAATTTTCTTACTCCTCTTGACCTAGTTGACAAATGCTTTCTTTTCACTTCAGAATAAGTTATTAGCTGATAAAAAAAAAAAAAAAAACAAAGTTTCTACATTACAGGATTAGGCAAAATTTTATGCAAGATTAATTGTGGCTATTGTCATCAAATATCACAGGTGACAAGTCCCAGAGGTGGCTCTCTGAATTTAATGAGAAGAGCGTTTCAGTCTTTTATTGCAATTCATCATTATTCTGTTTCTTTTTAAAAATATGAGACTGTCCTTATTGTTTTACTGTGTCTGGGTTTGGTAGGGAGGAGAAATTATTTTTGGAGTTAAAAGTTGTAATGATAGAAATCAAGAATGTTTTCTACATAACGCAAATGTGTCTGCAGGTAACTAAGATATAACTGTGTGGGCGCAATATGATGTTCTGTCCCAAACAAGGACAACCAGAAGGGGCTTCTCTACAGGAGGCATTTTTCTAGGCAGAGTCTTACACGTCAGTGCAAATCAGGTCAGGTTCCCAGCACAGCAGGGATTAATGTGCACAAACCTCGCAGGCACCAGGACACTTTAGACTAGTGCAGTGTGCGTGTACGTGTGTGCTGTGTTTCTGTGTGTTACCCCACGTGGAGGGAAAGCCTTCCTCTTCCACACTTCTGTAGGTTTGTGAATCGGCTAGGTCTTGCTGGCAATGATGAAATATTCTTCCTTCAGAGTGAATGTAAGTCTTATAGAATTGTTTTCTTAAGGTAATTATAAGTAATATCGTACCATCTCCATTAGAGCAGTCCACTTGTCACACCTATTGTTCTCTGTCATTTTGTCTTTAGTTTTTTCCTTCAACAACACTGCTAATATTCATATATTATAAACACATAGCAGTGCAGCACAAAGACTGCAGTGATAGGCTTTTTTATGTTTTTAGAGGAAGAGATTATTATTAGAGGATGGGTCATGAGAAATTTGTGTCAAAAAAAGTCTCCTGTTGGGTATTTGTTGAATTATTCATAGCCTTAGCACGAAGGCATAACTGTGCTTCCTGTGTTTAGATGAATCAAAACATATTAACTGCTTATTGCTACTGTAACATGTTACCCTAAACTTAGTAGCTTCATCAATAGAGCTTTATTATCTTGCATTTAGGGAGGTCATCAATGCAAAATGTGCATCACTGGGCTAAAATCAAGGTGTCAGCAGAGATGCATTCCATCTGGAGGTTCTAGGGAAGAATCTATTTCCTTGCCTTTTCCAGATTCTAGAGGCTGCCCTCATTCCTTATCTTGTGGCTCCTTTCCGTCTTCCAGGGAAACAATGACTACTCATCTTTCTTACAACATAGTTCTGTGAATCTAACTGTTCCTCCTCCATCCTCCACATTCAGAGGGACTTTATGATTCATTGGGTGCATTCAGTTAATCCATAGTATCCAGAGTAATTTCCTTTTCTTAAGGTTAAACTATTTGCAAATGTATTCCATTTGCCACCTTAATCCCTCCTTGCCATATGAAATGGCATGTTCCCAGGTTGCTGGAACTGGGACATGGATATTTTGGGGGAGCCAATATTCTACCTCTATCACTTCAGCAAAATTAGTGCCCTCCAGACCTAGTCTTACCTATTTATTAACTTACGTGGTACCCGTTTTAAATTCAATACTATCAAGGTTTTGGCTTAGACTTAGCCATTCTGTATGTGGCTGTATGTTTCTTCTCATTTTCCAGCATCAACAAATTGTCATTGTGCTCTGAAAAAACAAAACCCCTATTAATCAAAACTGGACAGTCTTTAACAGACAACAAATGCTTGGGAGATTATTAAATGTTCTAGTTATGTTTCCTGAGAAACTATCAGGAGTCCCAAATCAGAGAGTTTGGACATTAATCCCCTTTCTCCAGCTTGTGTTTCATGACACATTCTCATTGAAATTGAATTATTCAATGCGAATCTGATCATATTGTCTCATCTTAGCAATGATCCTAGAATTTGCATGGATAACACAACTTCCAAACTTTCTGCCACATCCCTAAATTCCAGTCTACTATACTATTTGTATTTCTTGAACATGTCATGTTTTTCTAAGTTTTTGTTTTGTTTTGTTTTGTTTTGTTTTTGCTATTTTTTGGCCTTGTTCAGACCTTGTTGTTTTTTTCTGTTAAGCACATTGGTGGTGATTAATAAAATAATAGCACTATGAAGGCCCACTTTACTCATTTATTTTTGTAAAAAAGGAAATGAACTCTTTATGACTTTTACAAGTGTATTTAAGCCCACTTTAAGAATCAATAAATCAGTGAGAGCATCTCGGATAATGCTGGCCATTAATATAGCCAGAGAGCAAATATTTGAAAAAAAAAAGATAACCCAAAGTGTGCCTGCTACATGCTTCTTCCAGAATAGGTATCTTTTTCACTGAATTTTTACATTTACAGGCTTGCAAACACACTGTAAATAGAATGTTACTGTATTTCACGTTAAAATTCTTATGGAAGAATATAGCCCCCTAAAAAATGCTTTCAAATGAAAGCTCATGGTTGTATTTCCCCTCCTTATCCTATAATGGCTGTGGTCAATCTCCATTCTGAGACAGCAATGTTCAGATTGCTACTTATTGGAGAACACTAAAATACATGATTGCAAAATTATTCTTGACATAATTTCATTCAGTCTTTTTTCTGAACAAAGTCTTTTGATTTAGAACTTTTACTCTTATAGTAACTCTATATATTTACCTCATTATATTTAAAGTTAGGCACATTAGACCATTTGGAAGCTTTAAAGTGTATATATATATATTTGTATCATATATGTAAACACACACACACACACACACACACACACACACACACACACACACTGTCTCTACAACAGGAGAACTTAACAATTTACTTGTTCTGCCATGACAGTACATTGTAAAATAGTGAAAGTCATAGTAACTCAGGAAAAAAAAACAAACAGAAAACAAACTTACCCAAATTAGTTGAAATCATTTTATCTTCTGAATAATTACTATGCACCAATGGAATGGTGAAGGAGTCACAAATTATTTATTGGGTTAGCTTCTTGTCTTCATTTAATATGTTTAATATTGACACTATTGGTATTAATGTCAGTTTGGGGGCTATGTCACTTAATTTTTGTGCTTCTTATCAAGGGATCCCCTGGAAATTGGGTATTTGAGGCACAATCTTTTTACTGAATAACAGAAGGGGGCCAAGGCATGGCTAGTGGCACGTACATTCTCCAGAAATTTTCTTTGGATTGCAGCTCCCTTGTCCATTTGTATTTGGTTTCCTGCCCAAAGTTGAGTTCTTGAATTAGCAATCTGAAAACAAACTGGTCTTTCTCAGGTAGGGTACTAACAGAATTACCAGATGTGAGGCCATCTCACTGATCTCTGACAGCACCAAGTGCTATATTGGTTTTCTTATTTTCCTGTCTTCAGCCTGTGAGAGTTGAGGTGACAGAAGAATGCACACTGATGATCACCATGTAAAAGGAATTCTGCCCCCAGAATCTGTTAAGAACCTGTTTTTTCCTTTATATTTGTCATCATGACAATTATAATGTAAACCATTTCCTTTCCTGGCTGCAGGACTCAAGAGATAGAAATGTCAGAAATTAATACATAACAGAGAGTTACTGTTATCAATAATCCCCAAGGAGAAGGATCTTTAAGAGTCACTCCAAACTGGCTCCTCCACTGCCCTTAGGGTCCCCTGTGTGCCTGTGACTTTTCCTTCTAGGATTTTATTACAGCTTTCATCTTTCTTATACCACATTACTCTCAAATCATGATTCCTCTTACCTGAAGCTGCACTCCTCTATGCAATTTAAGTCAATAGAGTGATTTTTAATAGTCGTTTTTAGAACAATTCGTGTTATTAATTTCATTGTGTGATACAAGGAGGATACTTAGATAAGCAGCCAACTCTTGATTTTCCTATCTTTTTCAGCAAAAATGAAAGTTATTTTTGGAAATTCTGTTATCATGTGTGACAAAGCAAATGAATATTTGGCATTGATTTTCATAAGATTTAGATAGGTTCAAACATTCAAAAACTTAGTTTGTGGAAATGTATTCAAATTAAATTAGAATTGCATCAAGGTAATTGGATATCATAAAATTATGAGATAAACTAGGAAAATATAGTATGTGTAGGTAGTTGGGGTGGAGAGATAATACTCTGCCATGCTCCTTCCAAATTTTTTTTTTGGAACATTAAAATAAAACTTTATTTAGAAAGGCTATGCTAATTTGAACAACTGCTTATACAAGCAATGACTTAAAAATGCTCTTTGTCATGTCCTCTAAGCTTTGGATTCCAATTTTTGTGCTTTGTTCTTTCTTCAGACTTGGAAAAAAATACAACTGATTTTTCACAAAGTGGTTATTTCTTCCTTTCCCATGTTTGATGATCCTTATGATCTCTCAGATGGTTCCTTCTCAAAAATGCTTTCCTCCCCTCCCTTCCCCAGTCATCCCCAGTGTGTTTCCCTTTATAGGCCCTGGGACCAGGATAGGAGGTAAGGTGTGTGACTGTCTCTTCACTGGGATTTAAAATATGGTCTAGTGTTTTGATATAAGCTAGTATATATTACTATGCACATGAATCTGTATGTGTTGTGTACAGACAGACATAAATGTATGTACACATTAAAGTTACTTTAACAAAGTTAATTTTCAATAAAAACTAAAAATAAGTTAATTGAATGGTTACCATACTTCACATTTATCACTGATTGTGATGAAGAAGTAGCCCACATGGCTCCTTCATCAACAATCTGAAACAGCACAGTTTAATATATGGAGACAGCTACTGGGATTTCAACCATAAGGCTTGGACGAAACTAATTCCATTATAATCCAGCCTTAAGTTAACTCTGGCAACTGTAGCAGCAGCCTGTAATAATCATAACTGATTTACCCAATTGCAAAAAATAAAATCTGTTGCAAACACAGTGTGTACAGAACATGATTTCACATCCTTATCTTCACTTTAAATGTCTCCACAAAGCCTTGAAGCATGTTGAGCTGTATTTGAGTTGAAGCATTCTGTCTTTTTCCTTGATAAACAGTATCTATTTTAATCAATTCCTCTCATTATTCTTCATTTTCAAAAACCTAAACATTTTTACAACTCTTTCTAGCTTTCCCCAACTAAACAGACTAGATGTGTTTCTCACCCACGTATTTATAACAAAATACACACCCACACACACACATAAACACTCACAATTCAAAATACTGGACATGGACTATGATGCATGTATAGATTTTCTGAATCTTCTATATTTATTTCCTCCTGTTAATTCATTATTAAAACTTAATCACAACTTCAGTGTAAATACTTATATGTGAAAGTCAATACTCATATAATATTGTTAGAAATGTATTGCATTTATTCACCCCCTACTTTCAGGAGAAAACTTGACTCATTTACTTGTACTTGACTGAATTTATTTGCTCTTCAGTAAAATCGTTTCAGTTGACCACAATGCAATGCAGCATTATGACATCGAAAAAAACTGAAGCATGTCATTATACATGACTCCTGACTCCTTTCTTATAATGATGATTCACTAGGCATATGCATCCAGTCTTCTTCAAATGATCAATTAAGATATACATAAAAATACACAACATTGCATAACCAGTGTCAGCTAATAATAGATAAGATTAATTAGCATTAAGTACTCTGTTAAGTACTTACATGATTTTCTACTATAAAAATTCACAGTTCAATAAGAGAGACAAAGAATAAATTGAAAATTATCAAGGGGTGTTGACTCAAATTCATATAACAGATATATTCAGAGTCAAGTCTAGAGTTAAAGTCTCTTTGATTCTAAGTTTGTGCTTTTTGCCATATCACAGTGCCTTTCAGCAGAGCAAAGCCTATAGGTTATGTTTCTTTTTAATTGATGAGGAGGGTATGAGGAGCACATTCTTAAATTAAACATTCATGTTCTTAAATTTTCTGCTTTATCAATTCCCATCTTCTAAACCTAATTTTAAAAAGAATTCATTTTATTGACAAGAAAAATAGGTAGTATGGTCGAAGTATAATGCTGTGTGAAGTTGTGATTATAGATAAGACATAGAGAAGGAAATATTTCTATTTTATTCTCAAGCCTTACCTTCGAACAGGGGAACAGTGCACAAGAAACGTAGTTGGAAAATGAGTATTTGGGATGTGTGTGTGTGGTTTTTAACACTGGCGTGTAAACTATTCAAAGAAAAACTCCATCTAACCCCCTAGTTAAGTCAGATAACCCGACAGAGCAGGAAGATACAAAAATTCTCCCAGCACACTTGTATTACATAGAACTCTGTTAAGTGTCAGATTTAAAGTAAGGTGTAGTCCCATCCAAATAACTTTGAGGTGTTACAGGAAGGAGGAAGTGGCTGGCATTGCATTTCAAGGGCTTTCAGCCACCTTATGTGTGCATCAAATGCTATTGCAGGATAGAGCCAGAAGGGCACATCCTTTACAATGACCTTCTAATAGAACCAGAGAAACACATAGTATCTGCCTGATCTCTTAAGAAAAAGATGCAGGAGGGAGGAAGAGAACTAGAGAACAAGGATGCAATTAATCAAAATTGTTCATCAGATTTTAGACAGAATTAAAAAAAAACACACCATAACTATATAGATAGTGGGGTATATGTAATTCCAATGTTCAGAGAAAGGATAGTAGCCTATAATTATTATAAAATAATTTGCACTCCCATTCTGCTGTCTGGGGTGGAAACGAATTGAAGGTCTAGGTGGTTCTTTGGTCTTTTCCTTGAGGGAGTTTTATCTATGAGGCAGGTTTTACCAATGGGACAAACGTTAACTCAAGAAGGGAATTTACAATGGAAAAGAGTAAAGTATAATGCCTGACATGGTTATGATTTAAAAATAAAGTCAAACTATCATTTTTCAAGTAGTAATACTTCTTTTCAAGTATTACTAAAATTCTTAATATAAAATGAATTCCATAAAACTGGATTACATTTATGAATATGACTGGGGAAGCTGAAGATTATCAGTGGATTAAGGTTGAACATTTTTCTTGCTTCAAATAAAGGATAAAAATAATCAGAACTTGTTCATTCCTTGCCACTGGTAGACAATTTTACTTCAGTAAGAGTTTTATTGAACCTACAACAACCATGAAGAATGAGTAGCATTCAAGAACAACAAATAACTACAATAGAGAAAACAAAGTAAATATATATATATATATATATATATATATATATATATATATATATATATATACACACACACACGTATATATATATAAGCATTGAAATAAACAATGGAAATTATAGCAAAGAAATAAAAATTTTCCGTTATAACAGTGAATTTAAATGGGCTAACATCTCCAGTGAGAAGACACAGATTCTAAAACTGGGTTAAGATAATCTAGCTGTCAGTGAGAAATAGAACAACAGAAAAATAGTAAATGAAATAAGAACTCAAGAGTGGCAAAATATCCAATAAATAAAATAATAAAGGCAGCAGATATGGATATATTTTTGGATTAAATAGAATACAGCTTGAAAACATTCACAGTGGAAGATTATGTTTATACAGGCAAACTTACTTGACAATGAAATAGTATTTCTTTGTTTAAATACATATGCATATAAAATTTATAATAATCTCATGGATCTTCAAAGAAAATTTTAAGAAGTAAATTCCACTAGGCAATTTTCATATGTGATGTCATATTTTTATAATATTTAATTATCATTATATATATAGAAAAGATTAAAGTGGAAAAAAATGCCGAACCCTAACCACTAGACCACTGGTGGATATACAGATGTATCAAACTCAAACTGCCATGCAAATGTGTAAGACACTAAAATCATTATTTGTCTTCAAAAACGTCATACAACAGCAAAGAGTGAAATACAAAAGTTTTATTTCCTCTGTCTACCATCCCTTAAACCAGTTATATAACTACAGTATATATTTGCAGCTCATTATATTTATATTAACATTTTAACATTTATTTGTCATTTATTTGTGTATGTGTGCATTTACTTATTTATGTTAAACTTTTTATTAAATGGTTCCATAGAGGAGATTATTATCTTAATATGTTCTTTTTCCAGTTCTGTTAATTAAAATTGTTCCTAATTGATTCTTTTAAGTATCTAGAGTATGATTTTTTTTTAATAACTAAGAGCTTTAAATTGTCTATCATATGAAGATAGAAGTATCATTTTCAGTTCTCTTTAGATTCTCTTTAGTTATTTATATTCTCACTAAGTAGTAGAACTTCCTCCCACAGTTTCATGAAGGGACTTTTAAATATCTTCTTGGAAAAACTGCTCATACTCTGCAGTAATTATCCCTGTGTATCCTTGACTGCAGGGAAGACCTGGCTCTGTTTTGTATTCATTTGTTTTACACTAAATATGTTTTTCTTCTTCCTATCTCATCATTCCCAGAGGGAAGCAAAAAGTTCAGTTCAGGAAATCTTATGGTGTGTGTCATTATGTCAGTCTGAAGATTATTCTGCAAACAAGCATACAAACAAGAAGACTTAGTACTCAACATGGCATTGAAATTCTCCTTCACAGCACAGCAGCCAGTGATACAAACTGAGTTTCACCCCATGGAGCTGAAAACTAGCTACTCTCAAAAAGCTGAATTTTAGCATTAAAAGATAGGGGTTGTCATGGTAGTTATAATAGGGGACCCTCTTAGCACTTTGCTCTTGTATCATGAGGCTCTGAGTCTTCATTCATCTGGATTCTGTTGCAAACACTTTAAGAAGTCACATAATTATATGCAGCTAAATATACATCTGAGATTTATTGAAAGTACAAGAGAACATGATAGTTCTCTAAGAAACATTAGGTTCTCTGAAGAAATCTTTGTAATTAGAGATGGATCTGATAATATGATGATTTTTTAATTTCATCGACAGGATATATTACTCTAGTTTCCATGCTCTGTCACGGACTTGGTTAGTTTATTTCTCTAGTGCCGAGCATGAAAATACATCCTGTAAGAAATACTTTGTTTTTGGAAGAATAGCTATTAATTCAAACCAAAGCATCTGGATATATGCATGGTAGCAAAAATACAAAATAAACAAAAACTATGAAAAGGCAAAATTAGCCTAAAAAAAAGTGGAAGCTAATGGGGGATGGATATTAATAAATACAGTTGCACAAGCAAAATGTTGAAAAATGATTTCTGATCTCTTACCCTTTGTTGACAGAAAATAAACAGGTAGACTATAGAGAGAACCAATTAATTAATTATTTTTTCCCTGCTGATACAGACCTGTCTCTTCAAATTACAGGATTTGGGGTTTTGTTGTCGGTTTTTTTGTTTTTTTTTTTTTTAGTACACCTCCTAATGTTTTCTTGGTGGTGGACATGATTTACTAGGTAAGTGGAACTACTATAAATAGACCTTTAATAATATGACCGTGAGACATGGGAGGAGGGAAGGTATTCTGTATAGTCCTGTGGTTAGGTCCCAGTCTTTTAGTGAGCCTGTCTCTGGACTGGGAACTTCGCAAGAGCTTCTGAGGTTTCTTCCTGCCTTAGGTAGGACAGGATGCTCCAGAATGGGCTGGAGTTGCTCATTTCCCTTCTCCCTCGTGGAAGGCTGAAACTGACTTGAGTTTGGTGTCTCCCTTTCTTCCGGTCATTTAGGCTCTGATCACACCCTTACAGTCTATCCCATTTTCAGATGGAATTTGGTATATTTGTCTTTTCAGTGAGTTTTGTCTGTTTCATTTAAGGTGTCAAATCTAAATGAACAAAATTGTCCATGTTGTTATTTTATCATCCTTTTTGATATCTATGTTATCTACTGTTGTACTATATGTCTCATTTCTGATACTGGTGATTTCTGCCTATTCTAGTTTTTCTCTATCAGTGTAGAGTTTTATCCATTTTTTATTGATTTTCTTTAAAAATGTGTAAACTGAGATAATTGATTTTGCACCTTTCTTTCTATCTTTCTATGATATATGGTTAGTACAATAATTATTTTCAGTACTGCTTTAGCTGTATCCCACAAATTCCAATATGGTTCTTACCATTTTCATTAAATTCAAAGACTTTCTAATTTCCCTTTTCTTTTTCTATTTATGTCTATTTAGTTTCCATGCATTCGATAGTTTTCCAGGTCTCATTCTGTTACTGATTTTTAATTTAATTCCATGTGGTCAAAGAATGTACTTTGCTTGACTTGAATCATCGTAAATATATAGAAACTTACTTTGTTGCCTACAGTATATTTTGTCTTGCTGATAGCTCTGTATGCGCTTGTAAAGAACCAGTAACCTACTCTTGTTAGTTTGATTGTTCTTTAAGTGTTAATTACGTCAAGTTAAGTAGTGCTGTTCCAGTCTATTATAACCATCATGATCTTCTCTTTGCTCCACCTATTTTATAGAAAGCTATATTAAAATCTCCAACTGCAGTTGTGAACTTGTCTTTTCCTCCTTGCAGTTCTAGCAGATTTTGCTTCCTGTATTTTTGAAGCTCTGTTATTAGGTGCATAAACTTCAGCACACTTATATCCTCTTGAAGAATTGACCAGTTTATCATTATAGAATGAAATTCTAGATTCTTGTTACTATTCTTTGTCCTGAAATGTCCTGTACTATATCTATATTGATAAATCAGTATTATTGCAGTAAAGAGACACAGCAGAATTTTTCTCTGTTTCTATAGCAACCTTTTATTCCCCCTGTCTTTCTCACAAAGTTTAGAGGCAGGTTGATACTGGGAAACAAAGATTAATTGCAACCATCACAGATGGAATAAGAAATTGTATGAAACTTTTTGCCATGTATGAGGCTGAGACATGAAATTAGACCTTGTGATGGCTGGAGGAATGAAAAAAAGCCACTGCAACATCAGAATTAGTTATGATACAAAAATGTGGATGCAGTAAGTTATTAACAACAGCAAAATCCTCTTTCTTTTCTGCATGTTTCATTAATTTCAGAAATCAAATACTTATTTGCTGCTCACATATTCCATAGTCAGGTGCATGTATGTGTTCATTTAAAAATTAACCTTATATTTTCCAAAGATTCTAAACAAGAAAGTGTCTTTTGTTCTACTGTGATAGAGTCAATGCAAGTAAGGACATCTATTTTTTTATTATTTCCTTGAAATTTGAAAACTATTTGATTATATGTTTAATGACAGTACCTGCCCAAAGTTAGCTATGAAGAACCCTGGTCTGGGAATCAGAATACTTTCATTGTAATTTTTGGGGGGTTGTTAACTAGGTCAATACTATGTGATTGTAAACAGTCACTCAGCCCATCCAAACATGGTTTTTCTATTAGATAAAATTAAGTACTGAGCTAGGTGATTTTTAGGGTCTCTTTTCATTCAAGCTTTGTACCTTTTTTTACTTAGCAGTACGTCTAAAAATTTAGGAATATACTAAATTCAAGGTAGAATTGAAATGTATTATTTTTGTGTGATTGTACAAGGAAAAATACTACTTTATAAAAGATATCCTCTTCATATAAAAAGTTAAGTTTAATTAATGCTTGACAGTGTATTTCAGTGTCTGTAACTGGATTGTTGGTTGAATATTAGGACAAAGGGCAGTTAATATAGGTGTAATACTGA